>NC_138237.1:9975705-11303205 GCF_964197995.2 Scardinius erythrophthalmus | reverse complement strand
TGCATTCAAACCAATCAGAATAATTCGTTATAAACAACTATTCACAGTATTTTGAAGTATTCACGATAACAATATTGTGCATGTTCATTATCATGATATATCGTATTACCATATACCAGCACATCTGTCTATCTATCTGCTATTGCTCTTTTACAGAGCTGGTCTGTTATCTTGTTAGATCTCTGCCACTGACACTCATTACGGGACACAGCAGAGCTGGCATCATCATTCATTCATTTACCGTCTCCCATCTGTCTTTCTGCAGAGATAACTACACTCTTCAGATCAATCCAAACTCCGGCCTGTGCAATGAGGATCACCTCTCATACTTCAAGTTCATTGGTCGGGTGGCTGGAATGGCTGTGTATCACGGCAAGCTGTTGGATGGTACGTAAGCTGGGGACCTTCAAGAGCCGATCAGAAGCTTTTTCGTATGATGTTTTGGTTACACTTTATTTTAAGGTGTCTTTGTTACACTGTAATTATACATTTAAGTACGGAGTCATATTAGGTAACAACATGTACTTACTATAGGTTTAGGATTAAGGGTTGCATGTGTAACAATGACACTGCAAAATAAAGTGTTACCGACGTTTTCTTTCTTTTTATTGTTCACTTTTGATAAATATCATGGTATCAGCTATTTTTTGTGGATTTAGTTTGATTTGTAGTTTCTTCCCCCAGTTGAAAACAGAAATGTGTTCTTGTTTGTTTTTCAGGTTTCTTTATTCGACCGTTCTATAAAATGATGCTGGGCAAACAGATCACCCTGAATGATATGGAGTCAGTGGTGCGTTAACACACATGTACACCAATGCAAAAACTTTATAAAACAGATTTGTCTTTGAAATGTTGACTAACACTTTATTTGGTAACCTTACACGTTACTACATGTACTTGCTTTAGTAATAACAATAAATTATGCATAATCACATGCAACTAACCCTAAACCAAACCCTAACCGTAACTCTATAAGAAGTACATGTAGTCAATTCATTTTACTCAATACTTATTCGAGTAAGTACAATGTAGCTACGTCACCTTAAAGGGATAGTTCACTTTGAAATTAAATGTTGGTATGTTTTAGCTTACCTCAAGGGCATCCAAGATGTAGGTGTCTTTTTTTCCACAGTAGTTTCAATTTTGATATTTTTAGGTCAAACCGTTCTTGTCTGACAGTCATATCATGCAGGTCTATGGTCACCTCCTCAAAGAGCATGCACAGAGTCCAAATTAAAACAATTCCCCATCGTCCAAATTAAACAATTCCCCATCGTAAGTACACATTGATGGCCTAAGACACGAAACGAGCGGTTTGTGTGAGAAAACGAACAGTATTTATATCGTTTTTACCTCTTATAACACAGCCATGTCCAAGTGATCTGAGGGCGCGGGCGCTTCCTGCTGTGTGACGTGTGCACTAGATGTATATATATACACTAGATGTCGCATTAAAGACATTCGTTCCAATGAACTGCCGTAGCCAAGGCGACATCTAGTGTATATATCTATGCACCAGTCTGCGTACACGTCACACAGCAGGAAGCGCTCGCGCCCTCAGATCACTTGGACGTGGCTGTGTATAAGAGGTAAAAACGATATAAATACTGTTCGTTTTCTCATACAAACCGCTCGTTTCGTGTCTTAGGCCATCAATGTGTACTTACATAATTGTTTAATTTGGACGATGGGGAATTGTTTCAATTTGGACTCTGTACATGCTCTTTGAGACAGTGACCATAGACCTGCATTATATGACTGACAGACAAGAACGGTTTGACCTAAAAATATCAAAATTGAAACTACTGCGGAAAAAAAACCCACCTACATCTTGGATGCCCTTGAGGTAAGCTAAAACATACCAAAATTTAATTTCAAAGTGAACTATCCCTTTAAAATAAAGTGTAACTCTTATTACAGTGTAATTAATTATAGTAATATTAATAGTATAAAGAGTAATAGTTTATAGAGAATAATGGGGTTACACTTTATTTTTAAGTGTCCTTGTTACAGTTTAATTATACATTTAAGGTCTGAGTAATATTAATTTCCTACATGTACTTACTATAGGGTTGGGGCTAGATTAGATTTGGTTTGGTTTAGGATTAGTTGCATGTAATTATGTATTATTACTTTAGTAACTACATGTAATGTGTAACAAAGATACTGTAAAATAATTTTATAATACTACTGAGTAATATTACATACTTACCTATAGGCCTATGAATTTTACCTATAGGCCTATAGGCTATACTGCCTATAGGGTTAGGATTAGGGTTTGGTTTAGGGTTAGTTGCATGTAATTATGCATAATTTATAGTTATTACTGTTACCAAATGTTGTTTAGAGGCGTTGATTACAATGTTAGTAATATGAATATATACAGTGTATATACTTTTCTCATGTTTTATGTTCATGTACACTATGTAGGACAGTGAATACTACAACTCTCTAAAGTGGATTCTGGAAAACGACCCCACAGAATTGGATTTGCGGTTCTGCATTGATGAGGACAACTTTGGACAGGTAACACCATCATGTTTCTAAATGTCTGTTTATTTTAGATTTCATTTATGTAATTGTAATTTTTTTTGTCAATGTTTTATATATATATATATATGTTTATATATATTTTTATATGTGTATTTTTATAGACATATCAGGTGGATTTGAAGCCAAGCGGATCAGACATGGTTGTAACCAATGACAACAAAAAAGAATACATAGAGTGAGTTGCGCTTTTTATTCTGTATGTAAAATCTTACATATGGCTTCTTATACTAACTATGTCTTTTCTTTTGGCTCTGCACAGCCTGGTGATTCAGTGGCGGTTTGTGAACAGGGTGCAGAAGCAGATGAACGCCTTTTTGGAAGTACGTGGTCAAATTCCTTGCACAATCAAAAGTTATCTGTAATTTCAATGTAATGCCACCAGGTGGTAGCAGAAGTTAGATTATTCATAATACTTGCATGCCAACGTGCTTTAATGACATGCAATGTTTTGATCATGTTTCTCATATCCGTTTCACAGGGATTCACCGAGCTCATTCCCATCGACTTGATAAAGATTTTTGACGAAAATGAACTGGAGGTAACAACTTCCCACACACCCATTACTCAGTGTCTGCCGTTGTCATGGAGACTGCATCCTCCATGTCCAAGACTTCCATAGAATAATACACGTACACTTCATAAAAGAGCCAAAAATTCTTGTTTTGTTGAATTAATCAGCTCTTCTCACATGAGCACAGGATAATACGTTCATGTCCAGGCTGTTGTTTGCGTAGTGGGGGAAAGCGAAATTTATGCCCGTCGTAGTGGCAAATAATAAAAAACTAATAAAGACAGGCGTTGCATTATATACCGTGGTAGAGGTTCTGCTGCTTTACTATTTATACCGCAGTGTATCCTCTACATGATTTGACAGATGTGAAATAAGATAAAGTACTTATCTTTTGTAAAGTTAAAAAATATATATATATCAATCATTATCTACAGGATATTGAGGGTAAAGATGTTGGTTGGTGTTTGTTAGTTTGATTAATGTGCTGTATTCTCTGTGTCCAGCTGCTGATGTGTGGTCTGGGAGACGTGGATGTCAATGATTGGAGGCAGCACACGGTTTATAAGAATGGCTACTGTCCTAATCACCCTGTGATCCAGTGGTTCTGGAAGGTGTGTAGAACAAACAGTCTCTGTGTGTGTGTGCAATATAAGTTTAGTTACACCTACTAGTAATTCTTTATTATTACTATTTCTACATTTATAATCAATTTAATCTGAACTATGGAAGAAGACAAATATAGTCACTGAAAAATGTTTAACAAATTTAAACAATCTTATATTTCATCTTCAAAGTACACTGTAACTTTATTTTACATACATTTTACTTTACACTTTTACATTATTTCAATTTCCTCAGTTCTCGCCATCTCTGAAAAGCCAAGCTTTTGTCCCTTTACAAATTATTATTGGACCTTTTACTTAAAGAAGTGCATCCTGGGATGATTTTTAATCAGTATTGAAGGAGTTCTGACACTTGTTGGCTGCTCAAACTAATGCATAAATTTTTTTAATATAATAAGTATAAATATATTCAGGCATGAATGCATATTTTCTTCAAAATTAATTTCATGCCTTTAAACACAGTCCTGTAGATTTAAAAGATATCAAACATCACGAAAAAGTCAAGTGTGTCAACTTTTGTGTGCATGAGTGTTTCTGAGCCCATGCCAAGTACACCGCAGGGCAGTTGCAGATCAAAGTCTGTTTGATGTGAGGCTCATCGAGTGTTTACTCTGATGAAAGAGTCATTAGGAACTTCTTATCAGCAGTCTGGAGCCAGACTTGCTCTTTCTACATTCTTTCTAAATATCTATGTTATTTCAATTTATTTCAGTTGCAGTTGCTCAGCTGGCAAACTCATTTTTGAATGACAGTCGATGGAGAAAGACTCTTGTATGCCACAGAATGGTGTAGTTATGGCATCTATCAGCAGGGGCTTACAGTACTGACCAAACTGTGACCCCTGGATCTGACATGTTGAGCCACAGTGCAGGTTCGAGTGTAGCTTGTTGCATTTTTCGATCCTTTTCCCTGCTCTCTTTTCCGTAAATTAATGTCCTCTCACAACTGTCACTATGAATAGAAATATGGCAAAAAGGCAAAACACTAAAAAATTTATGATGCTTTTTTGATATATTTAGATATAAAACGTTTTGGGGTAATATGAATTATTTTTAACATATCCTAATTCACTGGGTCGGTTTTTGTGCACATTTATTAAAAAAAAGCTTTAAGTGGAGTTTTTTCCACTGATGCTTATATAAATGGAAACTTCCTTGAAACAACCGTGTAGGGGAACCAATGTTGAATGTTTAAGACCACTTTTTAATGCCGCTAGCATACACAGATAAATGTTATTGGTATTAACCGTTTCTCTCTTTATCTCTACTCAGGCTGTGTTGTTAATGGATGCCGAAAAGAGGATCAGACTTTTGCAGTTTGTCACCGGAACGTCCAGAGTGCCAATGAATGGCTTTGCTGAACTCTACGGTAGATGAGTTATAGATGTAGATGTTATAACATAATATATAACATGTCGATGTTATAACATAACATATAACATATCTTATCAAACATAACATATAACATATATCAAATAACATAACATTAATATATAACATACAGTATTATATAACATCATAAGGCAGGGCTGCCAACTTTTGAGTTTAGCTTGGAGTGAGATTTTATGTATGTAATTGTGATTGTCAAAACATTTGGTTACTAAATATAATTTTATGAAGTTTAGTGACAACATGTTACAATGTTTACATTGTACAATGACTGGTAGGATACAGTTTTTATTATTGCTTGACAAAAATTTCAAGATTTCAATTCCATTCTTGTGATTTGATTCCGATTTTGATTCAATATTGACTAATTTAGATACATGTTTATTTTAAATTTTATTTAAAATATAAAATTTTGGCCCAATCTGCTGGTATTATTAAAGGTTAAAAATAACAAATTAAATTAAATATAATGCAGTTTTTGTTATAATAACAATTATTTAATGACATAAGTAAAAATATAATAAATATGTATATAGTGCTCAGCAAAATGTCCTCTCTAGCTATTTTTTCTATTCAGTTAACATGCTATGGTCATTAAATGGCTTTCCTGAGGTAAATGTAACGTTATGTGACATAATTGTTCTCCTGCTGTTATATTGACCTCTTTCCGTGGTTGAAAAACACCTATTGGTCAATATTATGTATACTTTCGGTAAGTTGTACTGCATCTTTAAATAAAAAAGTAACAGATGATCGGTTCACGTGCACTTGAACTGAGGCGCTCAGCGATCTGTCACGTCACATTTACAAGCGCCAAAGGTATTTTTGTCTGAATTTCGTAATAAAATTGACGAAATCTAAGAGCTGAGAATTAGTTTAATATTAAAAGTAGGTTACCTCTTTGCTCCGCAATTTTTCTGTGCGTGAGAAAATGGATGTGTGGCGTGAGAGCGTGTAAAATGTGTCAATTGCGTGAGTCTCACGCTCAATGCGTGAGAGTTGGCAGCCCTGACATAAGGTAAATATTTAACTAATAAATTAATATAGTGTAATATTAATACAATATTTCAGAAAATGTCACCAGTGTTGCAGTAGTATCATTTTTCTTGACAGTTTAATGAATACAGTATATAAGATGTTTGTAGCAGCTTCATCTATTTTCAGATCTTAGTGTTGCCCTTTGAGACCCGTAGAATAGCTCCTTCCCTGATTGGTCCTTGATGAGTCATGTGATCTTTCACAGGTTCCAATGGGCCGCAGTTGTTTACTATCGAGCAGTGGGGGACACCTGAAAAGCTCCCTCGTGCTCACACCTGGTAAGACCCAGAGGGATTTGACCACGTTATATAATCAAGAACATCAATATATATTCCCTTCATTTCCATTTCATAAAACAAACACATTTTGGTAATATTCTGAAACGGCATAACTCTGTTCTGATTTCCAGCAAGTAATTTCTTTGATTGTTCCATTTTCTTCCCGCTCAGCTTTAATCGCCTGGACCTCCCGACGTACGAGACGTTTGAAGACCTGCGCGAGAAGCTTCTGATGGCGGTGGAGAACGCCCAAGGCTTTGAAGGCGTCGACTAAACAAATCCCTTCATACACACACCATCTCCCAATGCAACCAACGAGCAAAGACATGTACAACACGCACACATCTATACTCACATACACACACTCTCGAGTTGCCATTGTACAGCCAGAACCCAGCGGTCGCATGTGTGTGTGTGATGTCAGCACACGGTATATGCATGTATCTGTCTAGCCTGAACGACATTGGCTGTGAACGAGTTTTGACGCCAAACAGCCCTGCAGTATCCCACAAATCATGTTCTCTCCCAACACGTTTTATTTTTAAATCCAGCTCTGAGGCCATGGCAACTTTTATATTGACAGTAATCGAAACTTCAGTATTTGAAGGCCTCAGTGGGTGTGGCCTCAGAGTGGGCGTGGCCTTGATACAGCATAAAAACCACTGCAATCAGTCCCATTTTTGCATTAACATAATAAAAGTTCAGTGAAGAGGCAACAATGGACACTTATCAGGTCTTACTTACACCAGATTACCTTAGGAAACACAGCCAGGATGAAGGGCGCATCCTCATCCTCCCTTATCCGGCAAAGTTGGCCAAGTTTCCCCTTCCTTCGTCGAGGATTATTTTTTATCTTCTTTTGCAACGCCAAGAAGCAACGGGATGTTGATAATTGTTTTTAATAGTTTATTATTATCGCTGTTATTATGATACTGTTGTCATTCTTACCGAGTAAACGGATATTTGTACCAACAATGTGGTTTACTATTTTAAACAACGTTATTGAAAATGCATCAATTGCCTGGCTATATCCATATCATCGTGGGTAAAAAAAAAAAAGAAGAAAAAAAACACAAAAAAAACAAAGCAACCAACATGATTATTGTATTGCTATGAAAACTGGCATGAACATGTATCTTGTGTTTCAATATGATTACGTAGTAATTATAAAGCTATTCTCCTTCTTGGTTGAGAGCAAAGATCGATAAAATCGTTACGGACATGCATTGGACATGTAAACGAGTTTGTCAGAGAGGGTTTTCTTCAATTGTAATAAGTATTGTTCTTATCTTAATTATGATTAAACCTGTTCATAATGCTGTAAATGAGTTTGTTTTTGGGAAAGCCGCGGTTGGAAGTATTAAAGAGCGACACAGAGTGTAGCTATCTTAAAAGCGCTGTGATTCAACACTGCAAGTCTCGTAGACTTTCAGGACGTAAACGTTTCTTTCTTTCTTTCTTTCTCTCTTTCTGTCTTTATCTCGTTTCTTCTAACACCACTGTACCTATAAGGGCACTTTATTGATCACACACTAGGGTCATGTCACCTGTTTTTTTGTGAACTTGAATGTGATTATCTATTTCTTTCTTTTTAAAGCACTCAGTTACTTGGTGCAATATCTATTGTTTATAATCGGCCTGCTGCTAACATATCAGATCACGGCTCATCGCTGCAGCTGATCTGGAGTCAGCTTGACTCTTCAGTGTGACGTCTGGATCAGCTCTGTGGGAACGAGCTCCACCTGGAGTTAAGACTTCAGACTTTTTCCATTTTCTTTTCCAGTCTTCTTGTTTTTTTTTCTGTACGCCTCCCCACTCACACTTTTCAGGCCGCTGTGGGTCTGTAGGTTTGTGATAACATTATGATTATTGTTATTGTTATAAATTACCCTTCCTCTTTTGTAGGGGCAGTTCTTTTTTTATTGATGAGGAACATTTACTGTCTGGTTCCTGCTCACCATGAGACTTTGCAATTCGTATAACTTCATTCGAAAATAAACTGATAAATGGAATTTAGGTGTGTTGTCGTTTTATCCCAAAAATCTCAAAATGTTTTGGCATAAATGCAGGAACTAAAATAAAAATTTAAATAGGATTTTCAGTAAAGGGACATTTATTGCATTTATTGCAAGAAACTTTTGCATTCCTTCGCAAAACATTTGCATTCCACCGGGAAACTTTCCGTTCGATCGCGAAACATTTGTGTTCCCGCCGAGAATCTGTGCGTTCCCCCGAGAAACGTTCGCTCTCAAAATCGCTCTCTCTCACTTGAAAACTTTGCATTCTCTCACGCAACCTTTTCGTTCCCTTCGCAAACCATTTGCGTTTCCCTGAGAAACGTTCGCTCGCAAGACATTTGCGTTCCCCCGAGAATCTTTGTTCACTCGCAAAACTTTGCATTCACTCGCAAAACTTTGCATTCGCTCACAAAACTTTTGCGTTCCACCAAGAATCTTTGCGTTCCCTCACAAAAACCTTTGTTACTCCGTGAATCTTTGTTCACTCACAAAACTTTTGCGTTCCGCCAAGAATCTTCGCATACGCTCGCAAAATATTTGCGTTCCCCCGAGAATCTTTGTTCACTAGCAAAACTTTGCATTCGCTCACAAAACCTTTGCGTTCCCTTTGTAAAACATTTGCGTTCCCCTGAGAAACGTTCGCTCTCAAAACCTTTGCATTCCCTCGCAAAACGTTTGCGTTTTGCGAGAATCTTTGCGTTCCCTCGCAAAACTTTGCATTCGCTTACAAGACCTTTGCATTCCCTCGCAGAACATTTGCGTTCTGCCGAAAATCTTGCCATTCGCTCGCCAAACATTTGCGTTCACTCTTAAAACTTTTGCATTCCCCCGAGAAACTTTGCATTCACTCGTGAAACATTTGCGTTCCCTGGAAAAACTTTTTTGAAAGCAAATGTTTTGTGAGAAAAAGCATTGAGAATCGATTCCCCCCATGATTTTTTCCATCAACATGTCCCTTTAGGGGCTCTGTAGTATTTCTACACATTGATTTTATGGTAAATTAATGAAATTCATGGTATTTCTACCGTGGTAAATTCCCCTACATGTCTATTCCAGGTTTCATTTTAAGCTGAAGGTTGAGCGGTTGAGATAAACTGAGCTTTATCATTTACTGGATTGTCTGAAGTTGAAGAGAATATTGTGGGGGTTTTCTTTTTTTTCTTTTTTTTTTTTACAGATATGCAATGTTAATGTTCTGTTGATTTGACCTGTTTCAAAGCTGCAGGCGCTGCTGACCGGGTCAAATCTGGCAGCCATTCAGTCTTTTTAATCTAGTTCAAGGCTGTTTTGACTTCTCTGAATTTCTACTTCTATGCTTAACATTACAAGCCTACATCATTTATGAAATATTTAGAAATAATTGTCAAACAAGAGACTGATTTAATTTTCCATTATGCATATTAAAATATATATATATATATATATATATATATATATATATATATATATATATATATATATGTATATGTATGTGTATATACAGTGCAATGCATAAGTGAATACACCCATGCTAAAGTTGACTAAAAAGAGGAATAAAAAATCATATTTTGGAAATTGAACTTAATGCCTTAATTTAAAAAATTAGGAAAAATCCAACCTTTAAGGACACCAATTTTCTTTGTGAATGAATAATGTCTCGCAAATAAATAAATGTTCTTCCTTAAAATACATGGTGCATAAGTGAGTACACCCCTATGTTAAATTCCCATAGAGGCAGGCAGATTTTTATTTTTAAGTATTTAAAAAAAAAATTTTTTTAGGATACTATGCATCCTGATAAAGTTCCCTTGGCCTTTGGAATTAAAATAGCCCCACATCATCACATAGCCTTCACCATACCTAGAGATTGGCATGGGGGTACTTTCCATAAGATCATCTCTCAATGCAAATCTAACCAGCTATTAGGCTAACTGAAATAAAACTATGCCAATCTCTAGGTATGGTGAAGGGTGTGTGATGATGTGGGGCTATTTTAATTCCAGAGGCCAAGGGAACTTTATCAGGATGCATAGTATCCTGGATCCATGAAGTAACTGGCCTTTAAAAATAAAAATCTGCCTGTCTCTATGGGAATTTAACATAGGGGTGTCCAGACTTATGCACCCTGTATTTTAAGGAAGAACATTTATTTATTTACGATACATTATTCATTCACAAAGAAAATTGGTGTCCTTAAAGGTTGGATTTTTCCTATTTTTTAAATTAAGGCATTAAGTTCAATTTCCAAAATATTATTTTTTATTCCTCTTTTTAGTCAACTTTAGCATGGGTGTATTCACTTATGCATAGCACTGTATATATATATGTATGTATGTGCGTGTGTGTGTGTATATATATGATTATATTATATATGATTATATTATATATGATTATATATATATATATATATATATATATATATATACACATACATACATACATACATACATACATACATACATACAAATACGATTATATTTATAATTCCAGCTTATAAATAAAATATAATTGTGTAATATATATAGGCTACATATTAGTAATTTACATACAGTACACTACTTTTCAAAAGTTTGGGGTCGGTAAGATTTTTTTATTGCATTTATTTGTTAAAAAAATAAAGTAAAAACAGTTAAATTGTAATATTTTTCACAAATGTAAAGAACTATTTTAATAGGTTTTAAAATTCTATATATTTCTTTGATGACAGACCTGAATTTTTAGTCTTCAGTGTCACATGATCCTTCATAAATCATTCTAATATGCTGATTTGGAACATTTATTATTATTATTAGCAATGTTGAATATTGTTATGCTGCTTCAAATGTTTGTGGACATTGTGATATATTTTTTGTGGGGGATTTTGTTTTTTGAAGAAGAAGAAGAAGAAGAAGAAAAAATATTTGAAAAATAAATCTTATGTAACATTATATATGTTTTTACTGTCACTTTTGATCAATTTAATGCATCCTTACTGAATAAACATTAATTTCTTTAAGATTTCTTTAAAAAAAAGAAGAAGAAAAAAATCTTACTAACCCCAAAGTTTTGAATGACTGTTTGACAAATTATGAATGTTGTCTTTTTTGGACAATGTCAACATTTTAATTTTCAAATTTCACTTTAATTTTAAATCAAATAATATTGATATTATTTTTATGTGCCAGAATACTGTCAAGTCATAGTTTTTGCAACTTTTTTGGTTAATATTATAAATTTCTTATAATAGTAATTGCATATTATTTAACGTAAATTATGCTTATATTATTCACAATACAAAATGATGATTAATATGCATTATATTTTTTATATGATGACGTTTCAAAAACGTATTTGTTTTTCTAGATGGTTGATTTACTTGGTGAGTCAAATCATTTCTGGTCATTTGTCCATTAATGTTGCTCAGCAGAGCCTCATGCCATGTGTCCAGCTGTGATGCTAAGCGGTGAAGGAAACTCAGTTCATTCACACATGCAATCGGGCAGCTATCAGATCCAAGGACAAGCAAATAAAAGCGGCTTGCTGTCCTGTACACTTTATCAAGTGCTCTCTTTCAACAATCGCAAACAAGTCCAGCTCCAAACTCACCTGCACCTATTCAGAGAATGAGCTTCAGTTAATGTAACACTGCGGCAGGCCTGACTGCTTCACTGTTGGGAAATAGGTAAGATTTGAATGGAATAAATACGGTCCTCTAGTGTCAGTATAATCTTTCTTTTGCACCTGCTGAAATATTTGGGCTGACAAAATCAATAACCATATTATCTTATATTTCAATCACTGATTCAAGAGCCTATCAAAGCATTTCAGAAGGTCTCACCACGATTTATATCGCATGATTGTTTTTATGGGTACAGATGTCTGAAATGTTGCTGGTGCATTTATAAGAATGCTTACTGGAAACTGCTTTTCAAAAGTTTTTTTTTTTTTTTCATAAGCACTCGCTGGTTTTGGGTTAGTGACCTCGTCCCCACGTCACTGCGGATCAATACTTCTCTAAGCTTATCACAAAACTGTTTGACTAAACCCTCTCTAGGTACATATAGGGAGGTTAAAGGAGAGCAGAATGACCAGTCATGGCAAACTCGGTTCAGAGACTGGACTTGTTTCTCGTTTTCTTGCAGATTGAGGAACCCTGTAAGAGACTGTGAGGATATAAGTGTGTGTGAGTGTTTTATAGTGTTAGTAGTTCACTGAGAGATTGTTTTGTGAAGTGTTTCTTTTTCAGTGCTCTCTTTATTCCTACAGCATGGAGGAACACGTGGATCAGCCATCTTTACAAAACAGGGTCTGTGGTAAGTCAACTTGTCCACAGAAGAATATGGTGTCAAAAGAAAAAAAAAAAACCTCATTTGAGCTTATTAATTATCGATATTAATATAAGGTTATTTTTTTCAGTAGTAAATTCTTGACGTTTTACAACAAAATTATTGCTTTTTACAATTTACATTTTTTTTAATGCAAGCAAAAGGGTCAGTGAGTGTACATCAGAAGTGACTAAACTTAATGTCTTCAGAAAACAAGTTTTACATAACACTAAATCTTTGTAAAAATAGAATGAAGATTTAGACAATTATTAAGTGTCAGTCAGTAGTTTAATAAAAAAAAAAGAGTTCAAGAAGAGACATTTCCAACTATTTTTCAATCAATGGACCTTAATGGGTAAAAATAAATAAATAATTTTGCTCAGCAAGGAGCACTGAGATACAATTATATCATGAGTATTTTTTAATTTAATTTGTTACAATTTTAGCAATTTTGGTGTCGTTTATTTTAGTACACCAAAATAGAAGGCTTGGCAACTATCTGAAATAAAATGTTTAATTATATTATTATTTTAAAATTAAATATAGTTTTTTTATGTTTTATTTTTATTAAATGTATTTAACTTCCAGAAACAAAAATATAATGTTATAAATGCTGTTCTTTTTAACTTTCTATTAATCAATCTTGAGCAAGCATATAATTTCTGAAGGATCACGTGACTGACTTCATGATGCTTATATTGAAAAACGATGCATTGCCTTAGTCATATTCTTGTACATGACATTTTAATATCCCATATGGAGTGCCAATGGAACCATTTAGCAGAACTTTAAGTTCTGAAGGTTATTGTTTAGGTTACTTTATTGTTACAACATATTTAACATTTTCAATAATAATATATGAGAACAAACTATGGTTTAGAAGAAACCATCTGCACTGTTCCCATCACCGTCCACTCCACTTGACCAGCATGTAAACAGAAGACGATAACCGACTGCTGACTGAAAGAGAAGGGGGGAAAGGGCGACCTAGTGCAAGCTGCTGTTCAGAGGATCATTTTGAGGGTTTAGATGAGATTCTGAAACGTTAAGACGAATTCAATATTCTGACCATACTACAAAGTAAAAGTACAGCGTTACAATTTACAACAGTTGATGAAACTACTTCTGGAATGAGCACAAACACGGTTATACACCTGCAATGTTCCTGTCTGTCTGTTTGTTGTCCTCCTGAGCTGTGGAGTGTGACAATGGTGTTTGTATCCTCTGTCGTCAAACGCCATTATCACACTAAATAGTCACGGTGAGACCTCACGACCCTCTCAGCCAATCAGCAGCGAAGAGAAACAGATGATGTCACAGGCTGTGGGATTCTATTGTGGGAATAATACGTACGACTTTGTGTGTAAGGTTGATGTGCAGATCATGTCAGCCTACTGACCCAGTTGCTGTTATTAGATTATTAATAATGAGTTAAAAATAAAAATAATAAAAATGCTTCCTTCATTGTATTCTGTATTAATGTGGTATCTTCGTGACAATAAAATCTAGAAAGTTTTGAAGTGTTTTAATGGGTCAAATGTTATTTGTAACACATGATTTGTGATTAAAATCAAGCCCATTCTCAAAAAAAAGAAAAGAAAGGAAAACAATATTTATTAGTATACATTATATCATTCAGAAAAGGCCATTCAAAGCCATTACAACAGGATTGAGGTTCAGTCAAATCAATCTTATAACCTATGACCTTCAATCCATATTCACTACTAATACTTAAATATAAGACTATCTAGATTTGCATAAAGCAGCAAACATCACAGCTTTTAATTGCAGGTGATTCATTTGTGCGGTTCATTAACAGGACAAATATGTTGCTTCAAACGTGTGTGTTTATATATAGTAATGAGGCAATGAGTCATTTGACTTTCAAAGGATGATGGAAACGTGAAGGTGGGAGGATTGTCATTCTTACAGTTACAACAGCTGTTTACTAGGGCAAGTGTGCAAACTTTTCCATAGTATCATATTCACCACCTTATCCTACCTTCCCAGAGACAAACAGCACAGATCATTAAAGTAAAACTAAACAGTAAAGACAAATGAAATATTTTACTTTGCTAGAATTGAATGTTGGAAGCTGTTCATTTTCAATGTTAAAATTTACAGTTACATTAACAATTTTTACCTTGTTGTACATTCATCTCACTCATAAAGTAAATATCTATTTAAAGAGATAGTTCACCCAAAAAATGAAAATTCTGTCATCATTTACTCACACTCATGTCGTTTCAAACCCGTTAGACTTTCGTTCATCTTCGAACCACAAATGAAGGTATTTTGATGAAATCTGAGAGATTTCTGTCCCTCCATTGACAGTCTACGCAACTACCACTTTGACAAAATTAAAAAAGTTCATAAAGAGATCGTAAAACGAATCCATATGAATTAAGCGGTTTAGTCCGAATTTGAAGAGAAACGATCAAGTTAAACAGATTTAATTTAGGCTTTTATTCACATATGAACGTTCATCAACTCGCACATCAGTTGTGGTTCAAAAATGCTTGCTTGACGTGAAAGAACCAATGAGATTCATTCTCGTGTTACGCATCACATTTGAGCTTCTGCAAGAGCCAATGAGATTCATTCTTGTGTTACGCAGCGCGTTTGAGCTTCCTCAAGAACTAATGAGATTCAAAGTGGTAGTTGCATAGTCTGTCAATGGAAGGACAGAAATCTCTCAGATTTCATTTAAAATATCTTCATTTGTGTTATAAAGATGAACAAAAGTCTTACGAATTTGGAACGACGTGAGGGTGAGTAATTAATGACAGAATTTTCATATTTGGGTGAAGCTTTGTACTATCATAACAAACATTCATAATAACATTATTATTCTAGCATGTCTATTATAGAATAGTGCCAGTAGGCTAATAATAAAGAAACAAGATGGCAGCACCACTGGCACTATTATGAACTTTTCAACAGAGCAAATCAGGATGAAAACCCTATGTCTTAGATTTTAACAAAAAATATTACATCAATTCTTTCACAATCCACTCACCCCTTAAAAAACATTTAAAAAAATAAATACGAATCAGCAATAAGCTTATTTAAAATAGCACAAAGAACTCTCAAGAAAGAAGTAACCTCCCTAATGTCCTTACAGATGAATGTCATCTTACATTTAAAGAAACATCTCAGAAACACAATTGTCCCTAAGCAAGACTTCATTGCTAAAACCTGCAAACACTACTTATCCTACAAGCAAATGTTCAGGGCTTCTGTCCAATCAGGATTTGCCACTCAGAACAGGGCCGAAAGTTTTTTTCTTTGGCACGTGTTGTGTCTTTGGCTTTGGGGGGCCAACGGTGCGTTTCGGCTTGGGCTGGAGGGACATCAGGCCCAGGAGCTCACAGTAGCTGTTACACTGATGCAGAGCTTTGAACTGATCAATGAAGGACATGGCACAGTTTCCCCTGAATCCCTTATAGCTGCACCAATACAAATCAATATTACTGCTTTCATAATAACTACACTTTTTTTTAATTTTACTTAAATATAAGAAAGGGATATTTAAATAATTTGTTGTTATTATAAATTTGTTAGATATTTGATTTATAACTTACCCTTTTTTACAGGTGGCAATCCCAACATCTGTTAGTTTCATACCGACACCTGTTCATGAAAGAGAAAAATTGTGAATCTTAAACATGTTCTTCTTCACTCCATCTACAACTTACATCTATACATGTCATGATGTGCAACACGTGGTAAAATTGAAGTACATGAAATACCCTGCATATCGGTGACCAGCAGGTTGCCCTCTGTCTGTGCGTAGACCCAGTGCTGAAAGGCACAGCATTTCTGTCCCGCCTCAGAGTCTCTGCGCATCAGGTTGATCTCCTTCCCATCCTTCACAGAGTACTTCACGAAGTCTCCCAGTAGCTCCTCCTCCAGCGTGGCGTAAGGGATGTCGTTGGACGGCCGGTGCACCAAATAAATAGGGATGATTCTGGGAATGTTTATGAATGCTGATTAATTCACTTTCTTTCTGTGTAAATATACGTATTGTACACTACCATTCAAAAGTTTGGGGTCAGAAAGATCTTTTTTTAATGAATAGTTTCTATTTAGCAAGGTTAAATTCAGTTGATCAATAGTGACAGTAAAAAAACAATGTTGCAATTTTATTTCAAATACAGTTGTAATCAAATTATGCAACATCAATTTTATATCAGGTTTATTGGCAAAATAGTTTGCAATGAAAAACAAAACAAAAAATGACTTCTTCAGTCTCAAAATTATTCAACCCCCTGAATAGAATCCCTCACAACAGCACAAATCTGCAAAATCTTTCTCAAGCACACCTGATGCAACTAATCAAGGGCTTCATTAGTTGCACCAGGTGTGCTTGAGCTAGAACACATGAAATATATGAGTGTCACTGCATATTAGAAATACAGTATGGCTAAGTCAGAAGAATGGTTCAAAAAGTTAAGAGAAGATATCATCGCCCCCTTTACAAACAAGGAACAGGATACAAAAAGATGGCGAAAGCACTAAATGCTCCTAGAGGCACCATTGGAAGCATAGTTCGCAAGTTCAAAGTTAAAGGAAAAGTGGTTACACTGCCTAGAAGGGGCAGAAAAAGGAAACCATCAATGGCTGCAACCAGATTTCTGAGAAGGCAGGTTCAGAAGAACCCTCGAGTGACTGCAAAAGACCTGCAGCGAGACTTGGTGGCAACAGGCACTGAGGTTTCAGCTTGCACAGTAAAAGTCAAGTAAAAGTCACAAGAAAAGTCGGCTCCGATTTGCTCAAAAGTTTTGGGATTCTGTTATGTGGAGCGATGAAAAAAAACTAGAACTTTTCGGCACTATGGATCAGCGGTATGTCTGGAGGAAGAAGAATGAAGCATATGCTGAAAAGAACACTCTGCCTACAGTTAAGCATGGTGGTGGCTAGGTGATGCTCTGGGGCTGCTTTGCATCCTCTGGCACTGGAAACCTGCAGCGTGTGGAAGGCAAGATGGATTCACTGAAGTATCAGGAAATCCTAGGAGAGAACGGCATGCCGTCATTGAGGAAGCTGAAGCTTGGGCATCATTGGACCTTCCAACAGGACAATGATCCCCAAGCATACCTCAAATTCCACCAAGGCATGGTTGCAGAAGAAGTCCTGGAAGATTCTACGGTGGCCACCAGTCACCTGACTTGAAGCACGCTAACCCAAGAATATTACTGAACTGGAGGCCATTGTTTTGAAGAATGGGCTAAGATTCCTCAGAAACGTTGCCAGAAGCTGGTGTCTGGTTATACAGTGATATGCATAAGTTTAGACACCCATGCTAAAGTTGACTAAAAAGAGGAATAAAAAATCATCTTTTGGAAATTGAACTTAATGCCTTAATTTAAAAAAATAGGAAAAATCCAACCTTTAAGGACACCAATTTTCTTTGTGAATGAATAATGTATCGTAAATAAATAAATATTCTTCCTTAAAATACAGGGTGCATAAGTTTGGACACCCCAATGTTAAATACCCATAGAGACAGGCAGATTTTTATTTTTAAAGGCCAGTTACTTCATGGATCCAGGATACTATGCATCCTGATAAAGTTCCCTTGGCCTTTGGAATTAAAATAGCCCCACATCATCACATAGCCTTCACCATACCTAGAGATTGGCATGGAGTACTTTCCATAAGATCATCTCTCAATGCAAATCAAACTAGCTATTAGGCTAACTGAAATAAAACTATGCCAATCTCTAGGTATGGTGAAGGCTATGTGATGATGTGGGGCTATTTTAATTCCAAAGGCCAAGGGAACTTTATCAGGATGCATAGTATCCTGGATCCATGAAGTAACTGGCCTTTACAAATAAAAATCTGCCTGCCTCTATGGGAATTTAACATAGGGTGTCCAAACTTATGCACCCTGTATTTTAAGGAAGAATATTTATTTATTTACGATACATTATTCATTCACAAAGAAAATTGGTGTCCTTAAAGGTTGGATTTTTCCTAATTTTTTAAATTAAGGCATTAAGTTCAATTTCCAAAAGATGATTTTTTATTCCTCTTTTTAGTCAACTTTAGTATGGGTGTCTAAACTTATGCATAGCACTGTACATCTCGTTTGCAGCAGGTCATAACAGCAAAAGGGTGTTCTACTAAGTACTAAAGATGCTTGCCAAGAAGGGTTGAATAATTTTAAGACTGCAGAAGTCATTAAAAGTGGCATTTTCTGTTGAATTTGGGGAAACCAACTGAAGCATTTGGTGTTGAGCTATTTCAATTTCAATTTTGTTTGATTTGTTTAATGCAAACAGCTAAAAGTCTGTACATTTTGCCAATTAACCGGATTTGCAATGGGATTGAATAATTTCGATTACAACTGTTAATGTTGTTCTATAGAACTTTTTATTCATTAAAGAGCCCTGAAAAAAAAATGTCACGGTTTCCACACAAATATTAATAAGCACCACTTTTTGATAACAAGAAGCTGAAGACTTCAGCTGAATTCAGCTTTGCCACCACAGGAATACATTTATATTCTATTCAAATAGGAAACACTTTTTTACATTTGTAATAATATTTCACAATATTACTGTTTTTACTGTATATTTGATTAAATAAATGCAGCCTTGGGGAGCATTAGAGATTTCTTTCTAAAAAATATAAAAAAATCTTAACAACCCAAACTTTCGAACATACTGTAGACGTTACTTTAATTAGAAAATGTTTCCTAATTCTTAAGTTCAGTACTGTCAAAATTCAAATGCTAATTAAGTTTACTTTTTAATTAAGTAAATGTGGATACGAACATTTGGTACATTTTGGTTAGATACCTTTAACTTTTAATTGAGTGTTCCGTTTAATTGAGTCACGTACTGTACGTAAAGTACGTACAAGTTTCCCAGTACTTTTTAAACCTCACTTTACAAACATAAGTGTGTAATGTCAATATTGTGTAGACAGTAAGGAGGCAGTTGGAAAGTTTTGATATACTTACTCTGGCACCTCTCCAAATGATTCAGCAGACTTGGCCACACTATTGTACGCTTTAATATATTCCCTTGCGGTATTCTGCACATGGCATTCCTGATTAATACAGAAAAAGAAAATCAGTCCCAAATTTCCTTAAGTTAACTTCTTAATTAAACATCTCCCTGAAGACATCCATTCTCACCTCCACAGCCAGGCTGTAGTTCTTCTGGACAAGTTCCTCATTATTTTTAGTCCCATAGCTGATGCCGTTGTGGACTTTCAGGACGCAGGGATGGCCAGGGTTAAATCGTGGAAGATTGCCTTCTCTAAGAGTGGTTCTGAAAGCCTTGCGGTGCATGCCTTCACCGAAGTGGATCTTCTCAGTCACAATGCTAGCGGACTGATTCTCTCCAAAGTACTGATCTGAGAGAAAATCCTCCTTAAATAGAAGCTGGCTGCACTGGACGTTCTCCTCGTCCCCGTTCACAACCCTGGGCTCAGCTGGGAGATTAAATAGGGGGAGAACTTTTGTATAACTAACCAATCACATCCATAAGCCATTAAAAACATACATCTGTGAGATTTCCATGAAATAAAATGTTCATAATAGTTTTGCTACTCTGCAGATTCTCAGAAATTAAGGTCTGTTTACCTGGTTGATCATGACTGGGAATGACTAGTTCCATAAGCACTGCAATTAAAAATGTAGACAGTTGAGTCAATGTGTGCAATAAGCTATCTGGCATTATTTTATTCTCATGTCTTCTCATGTTTATAGATTTACAATGTGAGGATTGGTTTCCCAGAAATAAATTGTACATATTTGACACTAAAATGAAGAAATATATACATTACGCTTCAAAAGTTTGAGGTCAGTAAAATTTGTATTTAAAGCAAAGACACATTAAATTGGCCAAAAGTAACAAAGACATTGGTCATGTTTTGTAAAAAATTATATTTTAAACAAATGCTGTGCTTTTGAACATTGTTTTCATTAAAGAATCCTGAAAAAATATATCATATTCAACATTAATAACAGTAAGAAATGTGTCTTGAGCAGCAAATCAACATATTAAAAGGACTTCTCAAGGATCATGTGACACTGAAGACTGGAGTAAAAAATGGTGAAAATTCAGCTTTGCATCACAGGAATAAATGACATTTTAAAATTTATTGAACTAGAAAAAAGTTATTTTAAATTGTAATAATATTACACAAAATTACTGTTTTTACTGTTATTTTCGAGCAAATAAATACAGTTGTACTGCTTAACATTTTTGTGGAAATGGATGCATTTTTTCAGGAACAGCATTCATTTGAAATAGAAATCTTTTCTAACATCATAAATGTCTTTACTGTCACTTTTGATCAACTGAATGGATCCTAGCTGAATAAACATTATTTTCTTAAAAAAAAACTGAATAGTATTGTAGTATGTTTGAATTGTATTCAAGCCACACACATGCATACTTGCAGAATGTGCAAAATTACCAGTCAAGTTGTATCAAATTCAGTAAGTCATTTTGAAAGTGGGAAAATACATTACATCAATCTTTCTGCTGAAGCTTCAGAGTGCGAATTAAATATCCTGCTGTAAATTTCTGCTTAGTCATGGAGTACATTAGCAAATTCAAATCTTAATTTATAGCCTCTTTAATCAGATTAATCTGGGAAAGCAGCCCTCTATGTCTTACCCTCAGATGTGAGATGGTACTCTAATGTCGAGACAGAAACGTTGGCGGCATTCAGACTGCATTTGTACAGCCCTAGGTCTTTACTGCAAGCATTCAGGATTGTCAGTGTGAAGCGGCCATCATCCTTCTCTCTGCAGAAAAAAGAAAAACCTAGTAAATCAGTAATTCTTCACACATCTGGGCAAATATTTTCAATTATTTAATCAAGGCCCTAAAGACTAAATAAATACAGTGGTCAACGCAGATGTTCATCCCTGAATCCATATTATATACAGTATAACTTCAGTTACAGCTTACAAAACAACTCAGAAGGACAATTCTGGAAAGCAGAGGCCTGTTTGAGAGTGTCTGAGGCATAGTCAGCATTTCGTAGGAATGAATCACATGGTTATGTAAAAGGTTCATTTTTCTCTCACTCCAACTCATGGCTGAATCACCAGTGCTCTGATGTTCAGTCGGGTCTCTGCCAAAATGTACAGCAGATTTAGACAAGAACAGAGTGTCACCAAGTGGTAAAAAAGTTACGACGATGTTCTTCAGAAATGTGGTCATCTTAGTTAACTAATTATGTTTGGACCCAGAGTCAGTCGATAAAGTGGGGACTGAGGGGTAAAGAGGGTTTATCTTACACTTTGTTTATGTTTGACAGCACTGTTCCCTCTTTAGTCCACTTAATGGTGGCATCAGGTGGGATGGGACTGAACTGGCACCAAAGTAAGATGTTTTGGGGGTCAGTAGGGACTGGGTCAGCCTGGATCTCTGAGACCACACGAGGAACCACAACTACAACAAAACACATACAAATATGTCATTTATAAACCATTTTTCACATGGCCACTTATTAGTGCAATATTTCATAATCTGCTGCCATGCATACCCCTAAAAACAGCTTAAACCAGTTTAGGTGATTAGCTAGTCTCCCTAAGGTGGCCAACTAAAACCACCTTAACTAGAGACCAGCTAAATCAGCTTAAACCAGTTAAAACCAGCAAAGACTTTTTTCCAGCAGGGTTCTGACATTTCTGACTCAGGAACTGGTAAAAATTCAATACAAAGGCCTGGTTTCACAGACAGGGTTTAGATTAAGCCAGGATTAGGCCTTAGTTCAATTAGGACATTTAAGTAGCTTTTCATAAACGTGCCTTAGAAAAAAAAACTTGCTTTTACAGTTGCTTTTAGTTAAAACAGCTCAAACATGAATTTTAGTCTGGGACTAAGCTTAAGCCCTGTCTGTGAAACCGGGCAATAATGCTCTAATGAGAGTGTGTCCAATCCTAACACTATTCTGCAGAGTTTAGCTCCAGTCCCAATCAAACACACCTGAACAAGCTAATCAAGGTCTTCAGGATTACTAGAACACTTCCAGACAAGTGTGATTTGGGCAGGTTGAAGTTAGACTCTGCAGGACATTGGGCTTTATGGAGCAGGACCAATCCTGCTCCCCGAGTGCCAATGTCGTAGACTTCAGCTCTGTTCTACTGGATTGACTTTTAAAACTAAGTTGAACAGGAATGCATTTGGAGAACCTTCTTTGGGTGTTGGAATCTTCTGCTTGACGGCATCACTGTAAGCTCTTCGAGGCACATCTTCTCCATCTTTTCTTGCTTGGCGGAAAATTGCAGGCAGCTGTGGTCTTGTCCTTATCGAGACTGCTCCAGACACGTCTGCAATTCGCCTGCGTTTTATGTCGTCATTTAGCATTCTGGATAAACAAGTGCTCTGAGAATCTGAGGTGCACGTCTTATTTTCCATCTTGGCTGTGTTACTGGCGTCTGCTTTGAGTTTTATAGGGACAGCTTTCTGAGTGGCATTTATGCTGGCAGGGTTCATCTTGGCCCCACTGGGTTCTACTTTGGGTCTCACTGTCATGACTTTTTGAGTGCTATCTTTGTTAGTAATGTCCATTTTGGTGGGAAGATGAGATGCTGATTTTTCCAGACCATTTGACGCCACCTTCACTTCAAGGTTCTCTGTCTTGCCAATTGTGCTCTTCTGAGCGATCCTGCTCCCTATATTAGTTGGTGTATCATTCTCAGGTTTTGGCGTCCCATGTTGCGCATGCTTCTTTTTCTTCTTCCCTTGGGTTTTAGGAACGATCTTCTCTGTGACGACGATGGTTTCAATGACAGTGACCGGATGATCTTTACAACCAGCTTCTTCTGAGTTGAATTTGTCTTTCACCTGCGATGAAAACTGAAGATCTTGCTTTTTTGATGTTTGAATCCCATGTTGCTGCTTCTCAGCTGGTTTCTCCTTATGTTTAGTGCGTGTTTTGCCATCTGAGGTCTTTTGAGGCATAGTGTCTGTTTTAGGTAGTTCCTCACAGTTTGACAAGGAAAAAGGACTCAAACTTCTGGGTTCCTCCAAGTCTAGAGTAACATATGCAACACGTTTGTTCTCAGACACCATAAAATGCTCTCCTGTCAGTAAAAGTAACTTAGAAAGCGTATACTTGATGGAAGGATCATCTGAATCTACAACGGATGAAGATGAAGACTGCTCAGGGCATGTATGAAAGCGGTCTTCAGAAGAACTGTCACTACTGACTGATTTTTTATCACTCTTAATGTGTATCTCATTAATAATCCCTTTAGGAGGAAGATCTAGATCAGCTTGTGGACTGTCCTCTCTCAATAATCTATGATTGAGGAAATTTTTTCCAGTACAGAGTGGAGCAAACGGCATAATAAACTCTGGTATTGTATTTCTTTCCTCTTCTCTTGGCTTCACGGTACAGTCCTCAGAGTTAGAATGCACAAACAATCCATTTCCTTCAGCACGCCCCGCCTCAGAAGACAAGTGAATGTCCGATTGAGAGGGACATGTGTGCAGATTCACATTGGAGCCGTGACGCCGCTCATCGCCACTCACACAGCCAGTTAAATTCTTGTTGCTGGTGTAAGCTGAGATCTTCGGAGAAGAAAAGCTGCTTTGACGTTCCTCATCGAAGACCAATCCGAGTACGGAAACTTTGTCTTCAGTCACCTCCACCAGCGTATTTCCCTCCGACTGAAACACAAAAACATGGACAAAACCATTAAATGTCTTGGAGAAAACATAAAGGCCTATCTGGAGACAATAAAGTCAACACAGGAATTGAAGAATTAGAATAATTTAACAAGTCACAATTTAAGCCTATCCTCGTCCTAACTGCATGTCTGTATTTGTTTACATACCTCACTGAGGCGATGGTCTGCCTAATGCAAAACTCATTATGCTTTCATGCAGCAGTCTAAAGCCACATGCGGTTGGCAATGGTAGGGATCATCTCTATTATAGTGATCACAGCCACTGTGTAACACAGGTGAACCAATCACGGCTCTCCCACTGGCTCAGGGGTCTGTGGGATTGGAGAGACTGACGTACAGTACGACGCTGAAGTTACGAGCAGGGGTCGTATTTCGGCCCTCAGCTGTGCTCGTGCCCCTCAACCCCCTGCCTCTCCAGTTCCTTTTTTGCTTTCTGGTCTATTATCATCTGCCACTCTCTATAATTAGTCTGCATTTTTGTTTATCAGTATTTTTCTCTGCACCTCACATTTCCTCAGCAGCCACAGCTATCTGTCATAAATGACGGGGACGGTGAATGTTTAAGTATTAGTGAGTGTGTCTGAGCCATACTATGGGGATGAATTTGTCAAAAATGGCTCTAAAAGTTAGGTAAGTAACACAAAAACTTCCTTTTGGGTAGAAAAAGGTCAAATTAAAGTAAAGTAAAAAAAGAAAAAAGAAAATATTCACATGTAGGGATTTTTTTTTAGGTTTAGTCTCTAATTATTATAATTAGATTAAGTAAATTAGGTTAGGTAAATGTGTTTGTATGTGTGTGTATGAGAGCTAGAAAGAGTGTGTACATTATCAAGAGAAATTCCTGTATGGAATGACTGGGCTCTTCCTGCACACAGAGTGTCATAATAAATAATGAAAGTATTCAACACATGTAAGATCTATTTAAGGAAATGTTAAAGGTGACCGGCTATTTCAGATCACATACTGTCACTGTAGAAGTTTTTACATAATGGAAATGGTCACTAACCAAACAATGTAAAACAAAAAATACCATGGTATTGGCATTTTTTTATGTGAAAGTAATAGCATGTTTTTGGAGATGTACAGTGTATTCTTTAAAGTTCAGTAGCTTGTAAATTCCATGGTATACGAATACAGAAATCATTCAGTAACATGGTGTATGTGTGATGATCCCATTACTGAACTAAGGGTACAAAGGTCAATTTCTGTTTAATTCTGAAACCGTATAGTAGTTACATTCAGATTCAGCTTTTAAAATACCTAAGCTCAGTATGAGGTTATTTCAGTGCAGGTAACCAAAACCAACCTTTGGGTGAAATTGAAAACTCTGAAGTATAAATCTCTCAACGCAAATCGCAAAAGATCTAAAGAATATTCAGTCAAAACACCAGAGTCTAAATCTGCCTTCGCTAATTGTATTTGAAATGTGCTAGTCATCTCACCTTTCCACTCCAAAGCTCTCCAGAGATGTGCTGACTTCCATTTAGTTTGGCACTGAATTCATTTGCAGAAGACATACATGACTTTGATGCATTAAACGTATCCATGGCTGCATTATTATCTGGTTTAAGGGATTCAGACTTAACCAAAGTCTCCATCATTGTATTGTCCCGACTGTCTGCGTCTAAATGAGAGGGAAGCCCGTCTTTATCTCCTTGTTTAAAAAAAGTTCCATTAGTGTTATCAGACTCGACTTGTCCTCTACTTGAGGCTTGACCTGGTTCTTCTGGTTCTAGGAGGTTCAGGGACAGACCAGTCTGTCCATTGTTGTTTGCATTATGTGGACCTGTCCTCTGCTCCAAAATGTTGTCCTGGATTGCCATACTGTGCTTAGAACCAGTGCTTGAAGTGTTAGCGCTGGTGAAAGAGTCTTCCGGATAGGTGTTAACAGCCTGGAACCAGTCTGAAAGAGCGCTAGCCCAGCTGTCTGAGGACGACCACCTCTCAACAGGTGGAAACCTCAGCTCCCAGTCGTCAGCATGGTGGTCAATTGAAATGTTCTCTCTCCTGGTGTGGTCCGCGGCTTTTGTGTTGTCTGGATGGGTCGTAAGGGGGCTGGGAGAGCACTTGTCAAAAATAGCACCCTCATCCTCTTCACCTGCCAAGAACTGGAAAGCGTCCAGCCACAACTCACTACCAGCCTCAACATCACGTTCTCTTCCTGTGAACTTTAAGCAAGCGCCCTCGATCTCCTCAGAACGTTTACCTAAATCTCCATTTGTGACTGTTGTTGGGCAGAGGACCACTTGTGAGACATTCTTCTCATGTTTTTCACCAATCTGTGGGGTTTCAAGTATGGATTTGGGGAAAGTTGACTCCGAATTACCTATTGTTGCACTCGGTTCATGGCTACAAGTCACCAATGGTTGCACTCTACTGTCTTCCAATAAGAATTTTGCATCAATCATTCTATCAAGCATGGAATCATCAGTTCTGTTGGATTCCAATTCTGTTACATCATGTTCTGAAACCTGATGACGATTCTGAACCGTATGGGTTAAAACGGCAGTGCAAAACCCAACATTTGAGGAAGCCAAGTCTTTAATTACAGTCTGAATGACGTCACTGTCATTGATAGGCATGTCAGCTGTTTCCAAGATGTTGTTCATCCCCAAAGCATCTAATAATGTGGAGGCATGTGTTAAGATATTTAGAGTGTCTGCTTCGTGCGAATCGCCCAAGCATATAGGGACGTCAGTTATTGGATTGTCCATCTTTGGCGTCTGGTAGGTTGTGAAGCCGCCACACGTCAAGCCCTCTGCAATGGCATGCATCTCTGGGTGAGTTTTATAGGCAGTTGCTCCTTCCACTGCTACATCAATACCTTCAGGTGTATCCTGGCAGGTCTGGATGAACGATTCAGAGGAAGTAACATCAATATCATTGTTTGCTATCGAGAATGGTTGGTCATGGCGTTGCTCAATATTCATAACATCAGAGACAGTATTTACCAGGGGATCGTCATCATTAGCCATTTGGCTAACCTCAAGTCCAACACTCTCAGAGGAGGAATATTGGTTTAAAATAGTGTATGGGCCCATTTCCTCTTGTCTGTCGTGTTCTGTTAATGATGGAACTTCTAGACTCATTAAAGTCCCATGAGTATCATTTGGATCCTCTATAGTGTTTAAATCACTATGTTTGTTATTTTGATTTCTGTCTATCATATTGTCCACGTCCATGAGTTTAATTAGGTCAGGGTTGTTAATGCTGTTCGTAATATTGTCAGTCTCCATTACAACACCAGTATCGAAGTCACAATTATTGCTTTTATCATCATTTGGATGATTAATTTTCATTTCAATCAGTGTAGTTTGATCCATAGTCTGCGTTAAGACTAAACCATTCTCATCGTATCTTGCCCCGTGAATGTTTGGACTATGGATCTCCACGGTCCTTCCCAGGCACAGAACTGGCATTAATCCTGAGCTTTCTAAAGCTGGATCCGGCTGTTGATCAGGGACGGGACTGAAGCTGTCATCCGTCTGGTTGCCCGGGGCATGGGTCGGCTCATCTTGCTCTATGGGCACTGAAGCGAGGGAAGAGTTGACAGCATCTGTGCCCAAGAGCAGCAGATTGTCAACCTGCTCAGCTGTCATCTCCTCTCTCTGGATCACAGCGCACACGTCACTGCGAGAGAGGAAATGGAAAAAGAGGAAAAAGAAAGCAATTAGACGCATAGAAATTGAGAGCTGGAGATCATTTAAAAAAGCAAGTTTCAACAAAAAAGCACTACTGTGGTTTTTAGACATGGTATTCTTTTTAGGAAATTTGGGTAAATAAGGTATATTATAGTATATAAATAATACTATAATACACAAATATGTTTTTCAATACACCATTGTACACCATTGTACTATCAATACACCATTGTACAACCACAGTATGTTTTATAATACATCATGGGCAAAATCATGCAACAATCTCTCTATATATATATAATGCTAGGTTTTTCCTTTACAAACAACCTGTATTGTTGCCCGATGGTGTTGGGCTACACTGGAAAATGACTGAGTGATTGGTCAAATGATTTTCCATTTAGATTTGTATCAAACCATGTGTGCGTAATTTCCATACGTGATTCCTACGTCAGAGCTATCAGATGAATATGACTCAGCCCCGTTTTTCCTACTCGCATGATTTTCTAAAGCTACTCTTAAACTGTCATCATGCACTTCAATCAGATGCAAGACTTCATAAATAACTTATGAAGAAGTAACGCAAAACAAATAAATAAGGTCAATTATTATTTTATATACACATCTGACTCATTTAATGTGCATGCAAAACTACAACAACAACAAAAAGTTTTGTGTACGTATTCAAAACAGTCATGACAAAAAAAAAATCTTGTTAGAATACGAAAAGTGCACTGTGACAGAAAACATAACTATAAACAAATGAGTGTAACTAACTATAATAAATAAATAAAAATACAAAAATTATTTGATATTAAAAGTTAAAGTCATAAAACCTCACAACCTTTGAGAGTCCATTACCTTAATTAGGACACATCGGTCATGAGAGACCATCCGAAAATCTCACTCTTAAAGCAGACAGCTCTCGGCATGAGTTCCCTGCATTCACAACAGAAACTGTTTGTCCTAACAGAGAAAATCCCAGTGACAAAATCCCACTACCTTTAAAAAAAGTAATAATAATTCCAAATGGCCAATTATACTCAACAGTGATGTCGGTCTGGAGAATATGAGGTTCACGTAAAGCTGAAAGGTCTTGGGGGTTTGGGGAGAGGGTTTATTTTTAGTCAACATCCCCCTTAGTTCAAAGTTGGTTACCTGATAGCAGAGACATGTGCCATGCCCGACGATTTATCACTTCACTGCTATATTTACCTGCCTTGCGATAATCAGAGTTGACAAACATCATGAAGAAGATCTCCGATGTGTTTTCATCTGTGGAGCCAGAATGAGATTATTACTGTCAGAACAGTGGAGGGGAATTTGACATTGAAAGGTATTTTAATGCCTCCCAGAGGCGTCTGGCCGAGTCTTTATCCTGCATCAGTGTTGCAGGCGCAGATAAAGGGATTCTATGTTAGAAATGTTTAAAGCTCCACGGGGAGGATCTGTTCTATGAGCTCTGACGCAGAGGAAGAAGATTGCGTAGTTCTCAGAAGTGCTTCGTTCTTTCCTTGGACGCCCTAATATCCATCACCTTATCCTCCTATTCAAACTCTCTCTCTCTCTCCAGCACACACATCTGTAATGTGAGGTGGCCTTTCCAACAGGTGCATTTGATAGGAGGAACACACAGTTATGGAAACTTTCTCTCTCTGTCTCAACACCTACGTGAACTGATACAAGAAGCTGTCAACAAGCTGCATGCTTTTTTTTCTTATCTTTTTTATTTAAGAATTGGTTAACAGCCAAATTGAATTCTGTTTGCGTCATTGATCACTATTTTCCTGTTTATCACAGTAAAGCTGCTTTGAAACAATCTGCATAAAGCGTTATATAAATAGAGGTTTGATGCAAAAGCACCATAAATACTATAAATGTAGTCCATGTGAAGTGCAATGTACTGTAGTGCAGAATTGGGGTTCAAAGTGAGGTTCACTTGGAATGACAATAAAAAAAAAAATCCAAATTCATTGTCATGTTTAATATCTCCCTCAATTTACAAGTGTGTCTCTGGATGCATCAAATTTATCCCACATACTCCAGCTTAGGGTTGGCACAGGTCGAGAAACCTTTAAGCTTTGCAGGCTGTTAAAATCATGCTGAGGTTTCAGTCTTTAGAATGTGTTGCGATAATGCGATTGGTCTCTGTGGGACATAAAGACATACAGTCTTTAATCCTTCAGTATCTAACTGCAAACCAAAAAAAAACTCCTTGACTCCAGTCTGTGTCCTGAGACAGGGTCATGAACAATGCACACATACACACACACACAAACGTTGGGTTTCCATGTTTTATGGGGACTTTCCATAGACATGGGGAGCCTCATTTATAAAATGTGCGTACGCACAGATTTGATCGCTAAAATCCACGTCAACAATCATATTTCACAAAAACAGTCTTTGACGTGAAAAAGTGCTTAGCACCACGTCAGTGTCTAAGCAGACGTACACACTTTTCCTTGTGGCAGAATGTCTGAGTATTATTTGGAAATCTAAGCAATTCTTGCTGCTCGCCATTCACAATCATTTGGACCACACACACACACACACACACACACACACACACACACACACACACACACACACACACACACACACAAACACACACACACACACACACACACACACACACACACACACACACACACACACACACACACACACACACACACACACACACACACACACACACACACACACACACACACACACACACACACCTCACATTTACAGGTCAAGTGGTGTGACCTTGGTTCCCCATTGAGCCTCACTTGGACACCTCTTAAAACAAACACACACACACAAACACACACACACACACACACACACACACACATGTCTACAAATGCAGACGTCTCTCATAAACAGTCGAGCAGAGGAGTGGCATTACATTACACAAAACATCACAACATATCTTTCTGTAAAAATAGATATGTGGTGTTGTGCAAAAATGGGTTCAGCATTTAATATTTTTATTGATGGGTCATTTTTACAGTTTTTTACAATCACTTTGCTACTATTTTCAGAACCTTGATGTCATTTTTCACAACTCTAGACACAAAACTCACAACCAATGATCAAAATGCACATTTTTCAAAACTCTAACCCTTTTCTCAATTGCTTGGATACAATACACATAAAACTTAGATCATTTGTTCATTCAACAAAAATCACCTGTTCAATATGACACAACTTAACATCAAAGTACTACTATTTCAAAAGGCAATTCACACATTACATTTCAAAAGAGTGTCTATTCATTTCCTTACAATGATCTAACTATCAATTGATACAACTGCTCAAAATGATAAGTTACTGTTGCATTACTCTTAATGCATAGTTGTATGGAAACAGACAAACAATCTTCCATGTTTACAGTAAATCATGAAAGTTTCAAGATAACGATCCATGGATATTGTAGTCTAATTGGTCCTTGCTCCACGCTAATTGAGCATGAACCAATTAGACTACAATATCCATGGATGTAGCCTACTGTAATATTTGTATCATAATGCTTCATCAGTCTATGGTCCCAAATACTGTACCACCTTTTCAGACTATTTACAGTATTGACAGCACTGCACTGTATAGATAATCACTCTTTTGTTTCTTACAGTACAAGCAAGCAAGTTGAGGAACACTGCATTTGATGTTTTACAGTACTGTCTTTTCTTTTCTATTTCATAGCTAATTATTTTTGCTTTGATTCAAATAACCCTATGTTGTGATTGTACTGTAGTGTTTTGCATCAATATATTACAAACTTTGTTCAATGATTCCACTGTCTGTCGTATTCTCTCTATTACTGCAGTGCTTTTACAGAGATGTATTTACTGTACATGTAGTACCATAATGAAACCTGTATCACCTATTTTGTTCTACAATATTTAATGATTGTACGAACAATGACACAGTGAAACTATCGGTTGCTTGTGTGTGTGTGATCTATAGTTATGTTTCAATGGTATTTCACAGTAAATTTGTTTTTTGAACCAATGATTGTGCAAGTGCAAGATTTCCTTAAAGATGTGAATGCACAATGCAGTGTTTTGAACATTAGACAGCCTGTGTTACAAGTGATAACCGTTTTGAGTTTTGTGTCTAGAGTTTTGAAAAATGAGATCAAGGTTCTGAAAATAGTAGCAAAGTGATTGTAAAAAACTGTAAATGAAAAAAAAGATACACAAATATTCCTTTCACATTGCTATCATTACAATTACTGGAACGGTCACTTTTTTTGAACAGAAAGAGACATTACTTCTCACCTTCAGTACAGAGGAGAAACAACTCACAGCACATAGCTCATCTAGAGAGGTTGACGGCATACAGTCCCGGGTTTTGACACTGTAATAAAACACACAACAGACTGTTAGGTCATTCATGTTACATCATGTGTGTGTGGTGTATTATTTTCTGATAAATTTATGAGCCGGTCACTGACAGCATTGTGTTGTATACAGAAAGAGGTGTGGACAGGCTTAAACTCAGCATGGCCATTCCTGTTTGTTTAACAAGCCATGTTGATGTTTTGAGTGTGTGTTAGTATGTGTGTCTGAACAGTTGCTGGGCAGATCCGGGTCAGGCACATTAACAACTGCCTAGAAGTATAATAAAGTATACTTAAGCAATGTTCAAGTATATTTGACTACTTTACATAGTAAGTATACTAATGTCAGTGTAGCCTACTAGTGTAAACTTGTAAGTGTCCTATTTAAATACTGCTTGGGACTAAATCGCCCCACTTTTAGTAGCCTATATAAAAAAGTGTATGCCTACACAAGCCTACACAAAAATTCAAATACTCAGAATAAGTTTTCTTTATAAATCAATATTTTCAAACAATGAAAGTTTATAAGACATTATGCAAAACTATGTGAAAAAAGTATTTAATAGGCTACTCAATCAAAAGATTAAACACAACTACCAGCCAAGTATAATACTTAATTATACTTTAAAGTAGGCTATATCTCGAAGTAGGCCAAATATACTTAGACCTTTCTGTCAGTATAAGTCAAGTAGCTGTACTTAAATGCAATTTTAAGTAGGCTATATCTCTGAGAAGTAGGCCTAGGCTACATATAAAGTATATATTTCTGAGAAGTAGCCTATATAATAAGTAGACAAATTATACTTTCTTATTTTTAGTTTAAAAGAAGTATAATAATAGCACACTTGAATAAACTTTTTCGTAAGGGAAACACACACACACACACACACACACACACACACGCACGCACGCAAGCACGCACGCACGCACACGCACACACTCATAAACACTGATATGAGGACTTGGACATCTTTAATTTGTTTTCTTCCTATAACATTCTATTTTGAAGTGACTGCAAAGACATTGCGGCCTGCAATGTCTTCGCAGTCACTTCAAAATAGAATGTCATAGGTCATATAAAACGGCAGCATGGTTTACTGATGGTATTAGATGGAAAAAACATGGTACTTTGAAACTTACTATGGGTACTGATACATTATCATGTATGCATGTATACAGTGGTGGCCAAAATGCTGCTTTTTGCAACATAATAAATGTCTATACTGTCACTTTTGATCAATTTAATGCATCCTTGCTGAATAAAATTATTAATTTCTTAAAAAAAATAAAATAAAAATAAACTCTTACTGACCGCAAACATTTAAACGGTAATGATAATGTTACTGAAATGCTATTTCAGATAAATACTGTTCTTTTGAACTTTCTATTCATCAAATAATCCTTGATAATAATGATAAATGTTTCTTGATAATCAAATCATCATATAAAAATGATTTTTGAAGGATCATGTGACACTGAAGACTGGAGTAATGATGCTGAAAATTCAGAAACAGAAATAAACTGCATTTTAAAACATATTCAAATAGAAAACAGTGATTTTAAATTGTAAAAATAGTTCACAATAGTACTGTTTTTGCTGTATTTTGGATCAAATAAATGAAGCCTTGGTGAGCAGAAGAGACTTCTTTTAAAACATTTAAAAATCTTACCGTTCTAATAATTTTGGCCACCACTATATATATGCTAATGATCACCATGTAGTATGATGTCGGGCTCTTGTATTCTTATCAAAGAACAGAGTATCACAACACACTCAAAGCACTTCAGACACATGCTTGTTAAACAATTTTGAGAACAGATTGCACAGAGCTTGTGTTGATGTATTACAGTAAGCGAATAGCCTTGAAATTTGTATTAAATGAAGATTAATCTCACATTATCATTTTAAGAATGATGAAAAAATACAATACAGCTTTAGTCATTTATATTTTTCAGCATCCGTTCAATACTGTCTGGATTCTCGATCACAGAGAATAAATATTAGCAAACCAACTTATGATTATCAATTCAATTAAATTGTAAATCTGATTTATTAATCTCTTAATTCATGGATGTGTTTCATATTTACACAGTTAGTTTATTAATACTTGTCATTGATCAAAAGTGAGTAAAGATTTTTATGTTGTTACAAAAAATAAATGCTTTTTGAACATACTGTTCATCAAAGAAAATGTCTAACGGTTTTCATAAAAAAATATTAAGCAGTGCAACTGTTTTCAAAATTCGTAATAATATAAAAATGTTTCTTGAGCAAATACATGTATTAGAATAATTGCTGAGGGATCATGTGACACTGAAGACTGCTAATGATGCTGAAAATTCATTTTTACCATAACAGGAATAAATTATATCTCAATAATATGTGCCTTGGTGAACATGAGACTTCTTTCAAAAACATTAAAAAATACTGACCCCAAACATTTGAACAATAGTGTAAGCCTATGTGTTGTGTGTTTGTGAGATCATATAAGCCCAGTTGAAAATCATGTATAAAATACAGCGTGACCCATGTCCTCTAAGTCTTAAATCACAAATCTCTGTGCAATCAGTTCATTAGTAACGTAAATAAGCTTGTTAAGAGTTTAATTGTGTTGTTATTCCCAATCCAGACACATGCTTACAGATCTAGTCCTGTTCTGGCACAGAACCTGAAGCATTCTTGAGTGGAGATATGGAAAACGTCCAGAGTGTCAGCTTTCTAAAGTCAGTTAAATATAACTTCACTAGTATGTGTTGTTGCACAGGGCATCTTGCTGCACCATATGAATCACTGTATGCATGATATACGTGCACGGTGGAGGCCGAGAGGTGCAGAAAACAGAAAGTGGGACAGCCTTTGACTTCATTCTCAGGACTACGCTCCAGCTGACCCAATAAAAGGCACTCTTTAATGAAAGACAAAGTGACTCAGAGGGGCTAAATGACTTTGATTTGAATTTGTCATATGTTAATTTATCCACGAAACTGAATGGGAAGAGTGATCTAAGAAGCATCCATCAACATTCTGACAAATAAAGTCACCATGCAATGCATTTATAACTTTTCGTGGATAAGACCACCTGCTAAAACAGCTTCACAGCTCTCAAATAGCTAACGAGTAAGACTGACGTCATAAGTAGAGTGCCAGTAAAGCATACTTCAGTGTTGGAGTCATGTTATGCTCATGACCAAAAGTGGTAAGCGATCCTGATGATGTTTCTCATTGTATCCACAAGGCGGCGCTGTAGACATGTTAATTATCATGTATATTTTTACATTATATTATAACCTTAAAACGGAATGTTTTTTTTATTTTTTCTTGAAAAGACTAAGCACATCGTCGAATAAAAAATATTAAATGTAAACGTGGTGTTCTAAATAAAAAGACTCTTTTAAAGATGGATGTCAGGCGTCAGACACTTTTTTCCCCAACTACTAACATGAATAAACCTTCACTGAGTGTAGAAATGTCATATATAACCATCAAAAGTCTCAAATTACCTTTCAAATTACCTTGCCGTATTCCAAGCCGTCAAACCTACATCATCAGAGAAGGAACGCCATTCCAGACCTGAAGTAACTTTTCAGACTTTGATTAAAGATTACGACGGCAAACAATTTTTTTCTGTGTATTAACTTGCACGGATTGATTTTTCAGCACAAGACTAGTAATATGCGCTAACAAATTAAATAGGGTCAATTTTGATTTTAAATCTCACCGGAAGTAGTAGCTAATGTAATCTGGGTACGTTTTGCAACAAACAGTGCATACTAAAAAAAACATAAAGCATACTAACTGAAATACTGTATAATACCCACAATGCAATGCAATTTTTTTAAAACGTTTTAACACAATTTTGGAAACATTAATTAGATTAAAAACGTTCAGTGAATTGAGGTTTACTTCTTCACTTGCTATTTTTTTTATTTTATTTTTTTATTGTACGCAGTAGGCTAGTGTATACTGTGCAGTAAGTAGCTAGTGTTAAGTTAGGGTTGCAATAGGTTAATTTGAGTTTGAACTTGTTACACAAAAGTCTAAATGAGTTGCATGAAGTTTTAAAGTAGTTCTGTAATTTCTAAGTTGTGAAATAGCTACAGTAATTGGCCTCTTGAAGAGTTGATTGACCACTTGATGTTGATTGTCTTCATATGATTCAGATGTTGTTGCTTACCAGATTACAGCAGACACTCAGGTGGGTATCAGCATGCTATGCAGTATTTTGTCTCGCAAGCCTTCTTTTCTACAGTGACTAATGGGCTGATTTGTTATTTTTTTATTTACAATGATGGATTGTTACATGAATCATCTTTCACTTCCTACTATTAAGATGTGGTCACTGGTCACCCAAACTGCACTTCAAATGCTGAAGTCTGGTCAGAGTTTTAATGTCTTGAGTTGCTCACACTTGAGGTACTCGTGTTTGTCATGCATGACATCAGCTCATTTCATGCATGACATCATTCCATTATGCAGAGGAGACATTTCCTGTATAATATGCATACAAAAAAGTACCTAAAAAAATGGCTGTTGTAATATTTAATGCTGATACCATTTGATGTCATCATTATACCATAGTACCATCACAGTTAATTTGAGTCTTACATTATAAAACAAAAAACAAAAAAAACAAGCATTGTCATTATATGTCAGCATACACTCTATAGCATTGAACTTTTCAATTCTATTAATTCTGTACATCAACATAGGCTATCATTTATTTTATGCATTCAAATGACAACAGCAAAGCTCTCTAACACTGTTCATAAACCGTAATCTACAGCTTTCACAGAATGAAATGAAGTACAAGGGTAATAAATGAATAAATATAATGTAATTAAATCTTCTCTTTTCTCTTAAATATATGCTCATCTTCTCTTCACCTTCCAGTTTTGAGGGAATGAAGCAGGACTTATCGTTTCGACAGGAAGAGATACGGCTTTTCAATTAGCACAGTTAACATGTAACCTATAGAGACTGTCAACAGCAGGTGACCCAGAAACAGGTAGAACTGAGGACAGAAAACGAGAGAAAAGAAGACAAAATGCTAATTAAAAATGGCATCCGGAAACAGAATGAACAGTTCACCATGATTTGACTTGATCAAAAGTGACAGTTAAGACATTTAGCCTACAGTGCTGCAAAAGATTTCCATTCCAAACTAATTTCTTTTGAACTTTCTATTCATCAAAGAATCCTGAAGATTTTTTTTTTTTTATCACAGTTTCTCCCAAAACCTCAAGCAGAACATCATTTTTTAACATGGGTAATAATCGAATGTTTATGGAGCAGCAAATCAGCATACTAAAATGATTTCTGAAGGATCATGAGACATTGAAGTCAGAAGTAACGATGCTGAAAATTCAGCCTTGCCGTCACAGGAATAAACTGCATTTTAAAATAGAATCGGTTATTTTAAATTGTAATGATATTTCACAATTTTACTGTTTTGACTGTATTTTTGGTCACATAAATGCAGCCTTGGTGAGCAGAAGAGACATCTTTCAAAAACATTAAAGGGGCTTTATGTAATCATTTTCATGTTGGCTATTAATAGCTTTTTTATTGCCAATGTGGGAACAGCTTGTAATGAAACTTAAAAACACAAGACCTTCCCCGACTTCCTAGGTTGTCAATGAAAGCCTGTAGACTGATTTTTAAGTGAAGGACTCGGGACGGTTAGCATGGGAAAATAAAAAGGAAACTATCATAACAGTGTGATTTAATTAAAGGAGAACTCCGGTCAATTTTAACATTGAGCTCATTTTTTTGTAAATTTGGAGTGCTGTCAATACAGAGAACAACGACAAAAATCGGTGTTGCCTACACCGTGTTATCCTCTTTTTAAAATTTGCACCCTGTTGACTTCAATGGGGCAAGTACTAAACCTGCTTTTAGCCTCTTAACATCCTTGATGTGTCATTACAAGTGCACAGCTAATGTGAGTGATTCCTTCAGAGTGATCACGGGTGAATCTGACTGCAGTAGATGTGAAAGATATGAATAAAAATGATGTTTATTCAGCCAGCGCACATACCTGTATTTTCTTCCTGTTTTCGGTCGAAGTCCATAGTAATCGATTGTCGAGTTCACACGCATAGGTTTAGTTACCTATGATCACGCGCGTGAACTCGACAATTGATTACTATGGACTTCGACCGAAAACAGGAAGAAAATACAGGTATGTGCGCTGGGCATTAGCTGTGCACTTGTAATGACACATCAAGGATGTTAAGAGGCTAAAAGCAGGTTTAAAACTTGCCCCATTGAAGTCAACAGGGTGCAAATTTTAAAAAGAGGATAACATGGTGTAGGCAACACCGATTTTTGTCGTTGTTCTCTGTACTGACAGCACTCCAAATGTACAAAAAAATTAGCTCAATGTTAAAATTGACCGGAGTTCTCCTTTAAGCTCATCTGTCAAAATGATGCTGCTGAATCACGTTCAGTCACTGTTTTGGCCAAGAGCAATAAGTTGCTGGATGCAGTTCATTTAATGGCCACCGGTGTCACTAATAACAAGGGGTTACTGAATTCTACATATAGCCCCTTTAAAAAAATGTAAAACTTTACTATAAGGTTTCATTTGTTAACATTAGTTAACCACATTAGTTAACATGAACTAACAATGAACAATGTGTTAACCTTCATTAATGTATATATATATATATATATATTGACATCAAGATTTTATTATTAACTGTCCTGCATGCTCTCATTTTCATTTATTTGAAGAGAATACTTACAAAGTTGAAGTCTGTGTAGTGCATGGTTGTCTCTTGTTTGCCATTGTACAGTATAATAATAATGGGGTGGATCAGATAACAGGCAAAGCTGATGTTAGACAGGGGAGCCCACAGTCCTAAAGACAGAATTTTATCCACAAACCCTGTGCAGAGAGATACATATTTAGGTATGTTTTAACAGACACCACTTACATGCATTTTTATTTGGTTGGCAGTTAATTAGTTAAGGTTGAAAGGTGCTTATTAAAATGATTTGTTATTATTACACAGCTGGTTTCATGCCTCATACCACTATGTAGTCTCTTTCATTTAATTTCAATTCAAATCAGTGTTTGAAGATGTACTATCAGCTACTCTTTACCACAGAAATGAACAAATCCACTCCTGTTATGGTTTGCTTTTTGCAATAATGATTAGCTGACTGTACGTTATGCCTTAATTATAATTTTTTACTTCAATTTGACTTTTCAAAGCTCTTCTTGTTACCCCCGTGTCCTTCTTCACAGGCCAGGATGATCCAGACCAGAGCCAGGGCCCAGAGCGAGCGATGTATCCCCTGATAAACAGCATGGGGAAGGGACGGATAGGGCGGGACTTCTCTCAGCACATAGGCCAATCCCACTAACACGGCCATGATTGACAGGGAACAGAGCCAACCTATGACTACCTGCCACTGTCACATAACAAAAATGATCCGTTAAGTGACTGAAAACTCATTTTTGATGTAAAAACGAATACTGTGACTAAGTAAAAAGTATTAACACATTGCCTGTTGTTTTATAAGTCTTTCTTTCTTGGTTGTCATGTATATTCCAGCAAGAATGCCCAGCAGATATGGTCCATATCTAGTGTAGGGTTTGTTGTAGTAATACTGAAAATAGCTTTCGTAGGCCCTGAAAACAAGTCAACCAGTACAGAATATCAATGAATTACATTTAAGTGTTTAAATGTAAGCTCAAGCATGTTCGCTTGGTTCATTCTCGTGTTACGTAGCACATTTGAGCTTCAGAAAAAAAACAGTGAGGTTTATTCTCGTATGTCAAGTAGGTTCAGTTGAGCTTCTGTTTATGTTCGCTGATCAATGTTTATATGCGAATACAAGTCTAAATTTAATCTGTTCATCTTATAAATCGATGGAGTCTTTTCAGAAAATTTTGACTAAACCGCTCAATTCATATGGATTAGTTTTACGATCTCTTTATGAACTTTTTGAAGCGTCAAAGTGGTAGTTGCGTAGGCTGTCAATGGAGGAACAGATATCTCTCAGATTTCATATAAAATATCTTCATTTGTGTTTCGAAGATGAAAGTCTTACAGGTTTGATAAACATGAGAGAGAGAAATTGGGAAATTTTTGGGTGAACTATCCCTTAAGGGAACAAAGACCAGATTATTGGTATTAAAACTGACTGTATTGCATTGGCAGCAGAGTCCATAATCAGTGTTTTAGAAATGCCTGCTTTGCCTGTGTGATTTCGTCTCATTGGGAGTGTTTTCTTAGTGATGCAGTAAAAAAAAAGGATCTCTTACAGTGTGGTTGGCTGGTGCACAGGGAGTTGCAGGAAACCGGTGATCAGGGCTCCTGTTACACTGGAGAGCATTAGGAGAACCGACGACACAACGACAAGCACACTTTTGTTTCTGTAAATAAGCAAGAGATGTTGATTATGACCTGGAAACAACTGGCAGCCTTTACATGGGTGAATCTCACAAAACCTGTCGAGAACATTTCATATTTTACCGCAAAGAAAGAAATGAGAAATCATGTTTTTTTTTAATGAAAACAAAGCCGATAGTTTAGAACTATTAATAATTATTTTGCATAGCATTCTCTTTACTTTCTTTTTTTAAATCATATTCATCATCTCAAGCTTTTGAAAAATAATACTGTTAATCAGCAAGGATGCGTCAAATTGATCAAAAGTGACAGCAAAGACATTTATAATGTCACAAAACATTTCGGTTTCAAATAAATTATTTTGATACAATATACAATATTTGTATATCTTATTTTGAACTTTCTGTTGAATGAAGAATCCTAAAAAAATGTATCACAATTTCCACAAAAATATTAATTAGCACAACTATTCTCAACACTGATAATAAGAAATGTTTTATGAGAACCAATATTAAAATATTAGTATGATTTCTGAAGGATCATGTGACACTGAAGACTGCGTAATGATGCTGAAAATTCAGCTTTGTGATCACAGGAATAAATTGCATTTTAAAATATATTAAAATAGAAAACAGTTTGTTGTAATTGTAGTAATATTTAACAATATTACAGTTTTACTGTATTTTTGACCAATTAAATGCAGCCTTGGTCAACATATGAGTCTTATTTCTCATATTAATAAAAATCGTAATGTCCCCAAACGTTTGAACGATAGTGTATGTGGAAAATTTGTATTATTTTAAACTATTTACAATAATTTGCAGCTACTTTTTGTTGTAAGCTTTTAATTTAAGCTATTTTTTTTAGATTACTTTATTATTTTATTATGCCTTTACTCTGTTTCTAATGAAAATCACCATTTATTAATTTTTTTTTTTTAAATAAAATATTTAATATATATATAAAAATATAAATAAAAGAAAAAAATTATTAGTAATGATAAAAAAAAAAAAAACTTTTTAATTTTAGGGTTAAACATGACCGAGACGTGTTTTCATCAAATTCACCCACATGTCTAACATGAGATATAAAGGGTGGTGTGGTAATAAATTCTGTATTTATGATACAGGCAACAGGACTGAACTTACATTCTGTATAGGAAGATCAGAAAAGGTGTTGTTGCATAGAACTGGAAGTCAATGGATAGATACCACGTCCAGGGTGCACACTTAAAAAAATAATTATTACGTTATTTTTTATTGCAATAATGTCATGTATTTTTAACTATATGCTGCAATTACACAAGTGAAGTGATCAGATCAATCAAAAGGTTCCCAGGCGTACGATGTCTGTGATGGTGAAGAGGTTGTTGATGAGGAGTAGGTTTGACCACCAGTATTTCTTACAGCTGAAGACCTCATCCTCTGCTATGAACCAGAAGACCCCTCTCTGAACGACGGAGAAGAGTCCAATGGTTAGGCACACGATGAAGAGGTGGAGAGGTTGAATACTGGAAAGAATTAGATGACATACCAAAGGCAGATGATTATCAGAAAAACAACTTGGTGTAGAACTAACATATGTCTTGACTGGAAGCTATGAAGATAAAAACTAACCGCTTGAACCGCTTGAAGAGGAATTGAGCCACCAGACTGAAGCTGAGAGTGTCATCTGACCTCTGGATGGAGTTTAGCAGTGATTTGGCACTCAGTAGACCACTGACACAACCAAACAAACAACACACTGTCAATACTAATAAGCCAGTTATTCTAAGTTGGAGATTATGTCATGCAACATGGTTAAACAATGTTTTGGTAACACTATTACACAAATAAGTAATGATCAATATTAATTAACTACATGCACTTGTAATTAGGCATAATTTAGTAAGTTACGCATAAATCCCCTGCTACCCATCCTAACTGTTAAAAGTCAATTGAACACAATTCTGCTGGGCATTTCTGTACAATATTATATATGAATAAATACAAGCATATTATTTAAAACAAATCCAAATAAATAAATAATGATGTCATTAAATTGAATGAATATCCAAAAAGAAAATACATTAAAGAATTGCCATATGGCAACAACTTTTCTCAATTCTGTAAAACTGTTAGACAAAAGTTTAACACCTTAGTAACTGCATAGCAACACCTTAGCAAAGACTCAGAACAACCTAGTATTTACCAATATCCTAGCAACCACTCAAAAAACACAAGCAGCCACATAAAATGTCTCTAAACATCTTAGCAACTGCATAGCAACGCCCCAGCAACCACCCAGAACACGCTAGTAATTGTATGAAAAAAGCCTTAAGGTTTACGCGACAACGATGTACTAAAAACAGAAACGTTTTTCCTTAATGTTTTTCATGTACAGATGACAATGTTGTAAAAACGATCCCCGTACACACGGATCCATAAAAGCTACTAAAAACGCTGTATTATACTGCCATCCCAGTAGTGGGCGATGTCACTGTGTAAAAAAACACTACACACCTATAGACTGAACAACACATAATATGCATGTGCATGAAGTCACCGTTTTCACAAATTTGTGTTTTTGTAGTTTACACGAAGACAATAACGTTATCATTTTCAGTGTTTTCAGTCCCCCAAATCGCCATTGTAGTGTAAATGAACGGCCAAAACATACAAAGTTTTTAGTTGAAAATGGTGTAGAGTAAACGACCCCATAAAACATTAGACAAAGTTTATGAATCTTAAAAGCCACTTAAATACCGATAAATGAATATTAAATGTCATGTGGCTTAAAAATAGCATATTATTAGTGTCTTTAAAGACTGCCACTTTATTTTAAACAGAGCCATTTTTTTTTTTTTTGGATGAATAGCCAACAAGTGAAGGTGAATGATAGTACTGTGATGATCATAGATTGCTTTTGATCCTGATTGCTTTAATTTATCCTGGCTAACTTGACAATATGTTTCATACTTTTGTCTATGACATATGCGCCAGTTCAACAGCCCATTTCTTCAGCAGCGTTGGTTCCTGAAGTATTTTTCATTTCTCCCATAGGAATTTCAAAAAAGTATATAATGCAGTCTAATTGATTCAACAGAAGCAAATACCATCGATCAACAACCTTGTAGCTCACAGTAAGCCTGTCTTTAAAGGTTTATAAGTTATCATTCAAAATCAAATGAATGGAGTTTTTACTTCTGGAACCAAACTGTTGCGCTCTATTGCTAAGATGGTCTTACCCCAGCAGCAGAAAAGAGTCAACCGCAAGATACACTGGCCCACTGAAGGCCAAGACATACAGAGGGTTCTTCTCTACCATGTCCTTCCACCTCTTATCATTATCTACATGGAAAAAAAATCAAGTGAAAGACATGAATAACACTTTTCTCTCAATTCATAGTCAAAGTAGTGCATGGATACGGATATCACCCCCTCACTCTCACCCAGGTTACTCCAGGCACTGAGCTGCACGGTGTGGCCTGAGATGATCCAGAGTAGACTGAGGATACGGATGCCATTCAGAGAAGAATAACTGCTTCCAGAGCTTTCCATGGAGAGCACCCCCTGACTGCTGTTCTGCACAGAGAGCGCCTGAAGGCATGATAACACCGCTGAGAAGAGAAAATATGAGGATAGAGGAGGGGGAAATAATGCGAGGAAAGGGCATGAAATGTGAAAAAGTAATCCATTAAAATGAGAAAAATAGACACAGTCACATTTGCTATAAATGCTGAAAAAGGGTATCTATATGTCTCTGTGTGTGTACTTGCCCTGCTGGTCATTTTCTGCATTTTGATTCCTCTTTTGTGAGGCATCAGGGGCATCACTGCATGCTTTACTCTGATTGGCCGAGCCATTAGCCAAGACAGCGCCGTATTGGTTGGTGTTTGAGGCTTGAGCAAAACCCACCGCTGGCCTCACCTCTCTCATTCTCTTCCTTTTTATTAACGCCACATAAATGGAAGCTATGAGAGGAAGTGCCAATAATGCACAGCAAACAAACCTGAGACACACAAAAAAAAAACAAAAAAAAACTCTTACACACATATTAATGTTTTTGCATCCACCCAGAACAACATGCCTAGCAACCACCCAGAACAACTGCATCAAAAGACTCAAAACACCTAACTGCATAGCAATGTACATAGTAACCTCCCAGAATTCCCTATGATCTACCTAGCAACACCCTAGCAAACACCAGATCAACGTAGCGACTGTATAGTCTCAAAAACACCATGCCAACTGGAACCTAGCAATGTCCAAGCAACTACCCATAACAACCTAGCATTTATCAAGTAACACCATAGCAAACACCCAAAACGACCAACACCCAATCAAACACCCAGAACAACCAAAAAACCCAATGAACTCTCAAAACACCTTCCTGGGTTTTAAAAGAAAGACCAATGGAAAGCGGCACAGGGATTTGGTGTGTCATCAGACTGGCCAGACTTAAACAACCTATGCTGGAGGACAGGTACTAAACTGTGGGGACATCCCACTACCAACTTGTAGAGGTCTCTGATGCAGTCGTAGAGGACCCATCTGTCATTGTGGAAGCCAGGCTGCACCATAACAACATTGTTCACCTGCTCCTGCCTAGAACATCAAGGCAGACTCTCTTGTCTATTCAAAGAGCCCAAAATATGAAGTACTGGTCCAGTCTGAAGCTCCAGGGAAAGTTGGCAAAACTGCCCTGCGCGGACCACTCTGTATCACACACCATCTACAGCAATGCCACCATCAGTGAGAAGATCCTCACTTTCTGTATAAAAGCACGTCTGCAGGTTCTTCCTACAAAACACAACTTATCACTGTGGTTTCCCTCCACCCATTCGCCCTTCTGAATGCTGCATGACCCCCCTCAACACCCCATAGCCCACATCATGAACAGTTGTTCATCACTTAAAGGACTATAGAGCTGGTAAGTCCCGCCCATCCATAAAACCCCAACTGGACCTCTAGGTTGAAAAATCGTCAATGCAAGTGAATGTGAGAAAATAATTATTTTCTGGTCCCGTTTGAATTGTGCCATGAATGTGAACATATGTTGTCTGTGAATTTTTTATATAATCATTCATGTTACGAGTTTGACAGTATATTGTATGATTCTTTGGCTAGCAGTTGTGGAAAAGACATAACGAGAAAGACTACATGTCGCCTATGTGACGTCACCCCATAACACATTTTCCCTCCACTTGTCAAATCGCGGTGCTAAGACAGAGACAGATCGAGATGCCTGTTTGTTTTGTACCCAAATGTCACCATTCAAACCAAATGGGCTGTTCTTTCTTCAGATTCCCGTATCAAACGCGTCGAAAGCAGCGAAGAGTTGTAGTCCACAAAGTGCTCTCACACAAAGTCTAACCGTATCAAACTTCTACCCGCTAAATTGTAGCATTCTTCACACGAAAAATTATATTAAAAATTCACAGACAACATATGTCCACATTCATGGCAAAATTCAAACGGGACCAGAAAATAATTATTTTCTCCCATTCACTTGCATTGACGATTTTTCAACCTAGAGGTCCAGTTGGGGTTAGCGGAAGGGGCGGGACTTACCAGCTCTATATACTGCCAGACATGACAGACTTGTGGACCTCATTGCTGCTCAGATTCCCTGTGTGGCTGATGAGCAGTCTGAATGGTTTAACTCACCTGCAAACACTTTTTTAGGAAATGCTAATACACCACATATTGTTAATATCTTTCAGAATGGCAAAACAGTTACACTATTTGAGGTGTCATGTGCTTTTGACGTTTATGAAGGACTCTTACAGCTCTAAGACTCTAAAATATCAATCATTGATATCTACCATTGAGACATGGGTACAAATACCAGCTTATTGTGCTAGTGTTTGGTAGTCTAGGTCATGTACACAGGCTGGCGTGGAGTTTTCATTGGGGGGATTTCTAAAACAGGGGCCAAATAGTTGGCAAAGTACTGTTCAATCTCAGCAACTATAGGAAGGGTGTTTATTTGGAAAAGGCAATGTTTCCTGTACCCTTAGAACTGTATGATCCATAACAATGTGCTGATTTGTTTTAATCTGTTGGATTATTCAATTTTTTTTTTAATTTGACTTGTAATGTGGAATCAAATATATAACGTGTGTGTGCGTGAGCGTGTGTGTGTTTGTGTGTTACTCACAGGCAGACTATAGCAGACAGGTCAACATTGGGGGAATCACTGAGGCATTGAGTCATAAATATGCCCAATGTGGAATCCGACATCAAGATTGAAGGCACAGAAGGAAGCAAAGAGATATGTTTCTGTTCAAATGCCTCTGCAGAAACAAACACACAAATGTAGACAGGTGTAAATACTGTATGCCCCACACAAAAAATGATAAAGAACCATAGTAAATCTCTAATTTGTGTATCTTGCTTTCAAATAAATTACACATGGTTAACTGTTTGTCTAATGCAATGAAAAAATACATTTTAAGGATGGCATAATTGTTTTGTGTACATCAGACACAATGATTTCACTCACCATAAACCACTAGCGTCTGGACATCTGATTCTGTACAAGAGTCTGGAACACAGACACCTACAAAGTACTCCACCCTGTCCTGCACAACAGAAAAATATCACCAACGATCACTCTTTCATCTCCATTCCAGACAGTGTCGGGTTGTTTAATCACATTGCAATATTTGTATCACACACTGGCATGATACATTACACACTTATTGTAAAAAAGATGCAATATTATAAAATAATTTTTTTCTTTGTGGATTGAGGTGTACATGTTGTTTGTGTGAGTGTACCCGTACCTGTTTGAGGAACACCTGGCAGTACTGTCCCCTGAACTCGGGGCCCTCCACGGACAGACACTCTCTCTGAGATCCAGGTCTGTTCACGTTCCCTCCCTCAACATCACTGCCTATCTTACCAAACGCATCATACACTACAAGAAGTGGAGCAGGACAGAGGAAATTAAAAACAATCAAACCATGCTATGTTTATATATATATTATATATGTGTGTGTGTGTGTGTGTGTATACTGTATGTTTGTATGTATATATTTATATATAATAAAAAATTAATATATTTTAAAAAATACCATTTTTTTAAATGAAATTATTAAAATAAATATTAAACATAAAATCAAAATTTAACATATAAACACTTCTAATATATACTAAACAAGGTTTCAAATATTATTAATATTGTTAAATTAAAATGCCTGATAACAGAGTTCCATGAGCACAAAAAATGTGTCAAAGTCAGTCAATAATTACGTTCATGATTCTGGGAGTAAAATAAAAAGCTAAGCTCAACCAGAAAACATGACCCCCATTCAAGTAGAGGTTTAAAAGTGATGCTTCAGTAAAAGTCTGGCATTATTACTTACTCAAAACTGCGTATTTTCTTGGAGTTTCTTTCTGTAATTCCGTAAGGAACGCTTTTGTGTCACCCGTGCATTTTTGTGACACGTTCCAGGCACATGCGTCGTGAAAAACGAACAGGTACATCAGAGTGACAGCCCTCCATGTTGACCGTGACATCTTGTAGCCTACGGTGATTCATTTTGGCCGTTTCACTGGTTTAAATAATGTGAGACCTGACCACATGATGGGAGAAGAGGTGGACATGTGACCCGTCATTCAAAATGACCATGGAAATCAAATCGGCACGCTTGGATGCTAGTCTGGCCATCACACCCAACCAGACATAATCAGCCCTTTACCACAGGGAGGCCATGAACACCTCGACAACAACACAACGTTTGTTTTGTGAATGTGGTCATGATTAGTTCTCTGCCCTGAAGAACAAAATTTGGAGAGAAAAAAAAAACTCAAATATTTCTGATCAGGTTCTTCCAAGGCCAAATCTATGCTATGCAATCCACATTATATAGTAACATACTCTAACTGAATATCATTGTCTCATGTGAGGAGAAACAAAAGACAAAACAATGATATTTCAGTGACACCTTAATGAGAACTCCATTCAGTCTAAGAGAAACATTTGCCAGAAAAATTCACTTATATTAACAAATATTTAAGGCAGAAAGATTAATGAATCTTAACATGTAGCACGTTTAACAAGACAGAAGAAATTTTATAAAATGATATTTTCTCTAATGCCTTAGATTTACACTACAGTGCACTGTAAACCTGCAGCTGGCAAAACTAAGAGGTAATAAGTTACATCAATATTTTTAAGTTAGGAAATTCAAAGTAAGCAGAACTTTTTATTTTAATTTTGTCCTCAGACATTTTAATTGCTCTTAACTTGAAATATCTGAGTAAGCTCATTCATTCATTTAACTTAAATCACCATGATCTCAACTTAAAAGTTTTCATTAGAGGAAACTTGTCAAGCTTTAATTAGCTAATTCAACAAATGCTAACTTGTTGGTAATACTATTGCTTTGCATTAGTATTAAGCATTGTTAACTATTAGCATAGCATAACAATTGCTGAACGAATATTGCAATATATAACATTTTACATACTGTACTACAAACTCTTCTTAATTAGCATAGCAAAGCAGTAACACTACTAAACCTCCCACTTAACATTAATCTTGCACAAAAATATTATTACATTTAATTTTTAGCATTTACTCTTCCTTTTGAGTGCCATGGCAAAGCATGCTGGGAAATAGAAATCCCAGTCCAGTTTCAGTTATATTTAAGTTTGTCTAAATTAAAAGAAACAAGTTCTTAAAACTCAAAACTATGAAACATTCAGATTTCTTCAAATGTTTTAGTTTTGTGAACTCAAAAGAAAAAGAAAGTTCTAAAAACTCATAAAAGTTAATTGAACTAATTTGTTTAAGTTTGCCCTACTCAAACCAATTCTTTATTTTGAGAGTTAGGGTACAGTATGATTTATTTTAGTTACATTATAGTCAGTGTCACCCCAGCGGCCCTGCATGAACGCATCAATCACACTGTAGCGTTTCACACTGGTCCCTTATTCTGAGAATCCGGACTTTTAATTCAATGGTGACCGAGACCAGCGGCTAACAAGAAAACGCTTTCAAGCTAATTAAAATAGGCCCAAATGAGATAGAATGAATTTCTGAAGTATACAAACTCCATACCACTTTAAACATGTTAGATATTCTGAATCAACATGCACTAATGCTACATTTTCTATATATCCTAATCATTTGTTAACAAACATGTAGTCATTACTTCAATGAGCTCATTGTTTCTGCCTTAAATTATTACATTGTTTAAATGAATACATTTTTAGCTAACTGTGTGATTTGTATATGTAAATTTCTGAAATACATAACTTGGACACAGTCACCTCTGATAACAGATCACTCTAAATTTTTAATGTAGAAGACGCATGCATTTTCTGTAAAGCTGCTTTAAAACAATATGTATTGTGAAAAGCGCTATACAAATAAATGTGAACTGAATATTCCTGTTTACGTATCATTTATTAATGATAACAGGTTTTTTTGCACAAACATAGAACAAGGTCTACCGAACATCAGCAAGACATTCTATAAAACAGAACAACCACTGTGAATGGCTTCTCTCATGCACATATGAGTCCTCGTATATCCAAAGGAAAAGGAGAGCAAAATACAGCGTTTCGAGAAGGAATCAAGGACAAATAAAAAAAAAAGAACGACTGAGCTCATCATGAAGTGAAACGTTGAAATTAAATGCTACAGCTGAATTGGAGGGGTAGAAAAAAGCAAAAAAAAAAAATTGTACAGCTCAATTCACATTTGACCAAAACATTCATTTATAGTAAAGGCAGCATTTGTTGCTCCCCCCCGCCCGGCCGCCCCCACTTTTATCACACTAAGCATGTGAGTGAGTGGAACATTATACTTGAGAATTTTCCATAACGTTGCTAAAAAAAAAAAAAAAAACATAAGGACGTTGCTTTTGAGCGCCGGAGGCACTTGACCACAATGTGTAATATATAAGCACTTATGATTTACTGATTTCATGAATGAGAAAACTACGAGTGGGGTGTCACGAACTACAGGGAAGGAACTTATAAACGAACATATTCAGGATTTGTATTAGAGCAAAGTGGCTTTGGATTCAAATGACAAATAAAAGCTTCCCAAAGAACCTCAAAATTAATTCGAAATATGGTTCTTGATAACAGGACAAAGCTGACCCACTGTAGTATGTGAACAAAATGCAAATGCAAAAATAACTCAAAGTTATGATTTGGAACAAGCTGCCTGAGAAGAGAAGAAATGAAGTGAGGAGAATCGTCCGGGTGTGACGACACTTTAAAGTTAAAAAAGCACATATTGATTCAACACGACCTCTTGGCAGTGGCAGAGATATATAAATTTAAAGAACTACTTTCATGTCTTGTTCTTCCGTAGTGCTAAATTATAGTAGCTTTAGATGGACAACTAATTGACAGAACAGAAGCTTTCAGGCTCAAATTCATGACCAATTCTTCAGTCAAACGCCATTTTCGGCTGCTTTAGGGGATGCTTTTCCTGCTTGTGTTGTAAGTTGTGGACTGATTGTCCTTTTGGAGTGCAAAATGCCTCATTGAGAAGTGGAACTGTGACATTCTGTGCACTTTTTTTTTTAGCAGCAGCAGTTCGGGAATTAGGACCGAAAGTGCATCCCAAGACTGACACAGCTGTATTGGACAGTATCTGTTCCCATGAGAAGACAACGAGAACAGTCTAAAATAGAAAATAAAAAAAATCTATAAAAAAGGTCTATCCAACACGCATACAAACATCGATCATAAAGTATACAAAATGTGTTCTCATAGATAATTAAATACACATAAATCAGTTTTTAATATATTACACATCTTTAAACACACATTCTGTGTGTATAGATTTATACATTTTGTATATATATGTATATTTATATATATATGTATACGTATGCACAACAAATGAGCATACAAAGAGGCCAGAGTGAAGGAATACAACACGTTCTCTATGACAACATACAAACAAATGATTCCTTGCAAACCATCATCCATCCACTAGGGGGCACTACCTCGCTCTTACTTCTCAGCTGCGCTCAGCTGTTTGGACTTAATGAAGGCCATTCCGTGTGTCCGCATGTGTGTGTTTAAGGCTCCCTCCGTTTCAAAAGTTTTGGAACACACTTTACATTGAGTATCTGGGATGCCGTCGTTGGCCTCTGGGTTGGGAGTGTTCTCCTGCTGACCGTTGTGGCGTCCGAGTCCTTGGGCTTCCTTCATCTTGTGCACGATGAACAGGTGTCGGGACAGGGAGTGGTGCGAGGTGTAGCACAGGCCGCATTCACGACACTGGAAGGACGAGACGTCTGTCTTGTGCTGAGGGATGTGCTCGTGGAAACTCACGATGTCCTCGGTGGTGAAGCTACACACGGCGCATTTGTGTGTTTTGAAGACGTTGATCTTTAGCTTCTTTAGAGGTTGTGAGGATGAACTCTTGGACCTCTTACCAGGAGTCACGTCCCCTCCGGCCTCCTCCACTTCCTGTTCCCTCTCGGCATCCTCATCTTCAGAGTGGTGCTTTCGTTTAGGACTGGGTAACTGAGGATACAAAATAACAACAATGCTTAAAGGTCCCGTTATATGCCCCTTTTCACAAGATGTAAAATAAGTCTCTGATGTCCCCAGAGTGTGTATGTGAAGTTTGAGCTCAAAATACCCAACAGATAATTTTTTACAGCATGTTTAAATTGACATTTTTTGGGGCTCAGAAAAACGAGCTGTTTCAGTGTGTGCCCTTTAAATGCAAATGAGCTGCTGCTGGACAAATGTAGTCAACTTCTGTTAAATAAAATATCTCGCTTGGCATTGAACTTTGAGCTTTATAATTTTACAGATATTATTTATACTCTAACAACAACATTACACACTAACTAAAGTTTGAAACATGGGATCACGTAGAACGGGACCTTTAATGCAATGCTAAAATATTTAGAATGCACTGACATTGAAAAATTCTGGTTGATAATAAGAAGCTGATAATAATTTCATGTTCATGTTAGTTTCATACATCATGGATGCCAGATATACACTGCTCAAAAAAAATTAAAGGAACACTTTGAAAACGCATCAGATCTCAATGGGGAAAAATATCATGCTGGATATCTATACTAATATGGACTGGGTAATGTGTTATGAACGAAAGGATGCCACATCGTTTGATGGAAATGAAAAAGATCAACCTACAGAGGATTGAATTCAAAGACACCCCGGAAATCTAAGTGAAAAAATGATGCAGCAGGCTTGTCAATTTTGCTGAAATTTCAGTGCAGCAACTCAAAATGTTACTCAGTAGTTTGTATGGCCCCCACGTGCTTGTATGCATGCCTAACAACGTTGGGGCATGCTCCTAATGAGACGATGGATGGTGTCCTGGGGTATTTCCTCCCAGATCTGGACCAGCGCATCACTGAGCTCCTGGACAGTCTGAGGTGCAACCAGGTGATGTCAGATGGACCGAAACACAATGTCCCAGAGGTGTTCTATTGGATGTAGGTCAGGTGAGCGTGGTGGCCCTTCAATGGTATCATTCCTTCATCCTCCAGGAACTGCCTGCATGCTCTCGCCACATGAGGCCGGGCATTGTTGTGCACCAGGAGGAACCCAGGACCCACTGCACCAGCATAGGGTCTGACAATGGATACAAGGATTTCATCCCGATACCTAATGGCAGTCAGGGTGCCATTGTCTAGCCTGCAGAGGTCTGTGCGTCCCTCCATGGATATGCCTCCCCAGACCATCACTGACCCACCACCAAACCGGTCATGCTGAACGATGTTACAGGCAGCATAACATTCTCCACGGCTTCTCCAGACCCTTTCCTGTCTGTCACGTGCTCAGGGTGAACCTGCTCTCATTTGTGAAAACCACAGGGCACCAGTGGCGGACCTGCCAATTCTGGTGTTCAATGGGAAATGCCAATCGAGCTCCCTGGTGCTGGGCAGCCACTAGAGGACGTCGGGCCCTCAGGCCACCCTCATGATGTCTGTTTCTGATTGTTTGGTCAGACATTCACACCAGTGGCCTGCTGGAGGTCATTTTGTAGGGCTCTGGCAGTGCTCATCATGTTCCTCCTCGAACAAAAGAGCAGATACCGGTCCTGCTGATGGGTTAAGGACCTTCTACGGCCCTGTCCAGCTCTCCTAGAGTAGCTGTTTGTCTTCCTGGAATCTCCTCCATGCTCTTGAGACTGTACTGGGAGACACAGCAAACCTTCTGGCAATGGCACGTATTGATGCCTGCACAACCTCTGTAGGGTCCAAGTATCGCCTCATGCTACCAGTAGTGACACTGACCCTAGCCAAATGCAAAACTGGTGAAAAACAGTCCAAAGGGATGAGTAGGGAAAAAATGTCAGTGGCCTCCACCTGTAAAACCATTCCTGTTTTGGGGGTTGTCTTACTGTTGCAAATCTAGTGCACCTGCTGTTAATTTCATTAACACTTAAGCAGCTGAAACTGATTACCCTCTGTTACTTAACTGACCAGATCAATATCCCAGGAGTTTAACTGACTTGATGCTATTCTCTGATTAAAAAGTGTTCCCTTTATTTTTTTGAGCAGTGTATATATATATATATATATATATATATATATATATATATATACTGTATATATAAAAGTGTTTGCTAAATGATTAAGTGTGTGTGTGTATATATATATATGTATGTATATGTATGTATATATTAGTATTTTGTTAGACAATCATTATTTAAAAAAAAAAAAAAAACTTTAAATATAATCAATGGTTTTTAAGGCATCACAGCATTTTAATGGATCTTAAAATTAGCGTGCACAATTAAATATGCAATTTTGACCTATATCGGTAAATAAATTAAAGAATCTAACCTTCGTAAGGTCATTTACATGTTCATATACACAACAGTTTAAAAGTTTTTTTTTAAAGAAATGAATCCTTTTTATAGCAAGCATGCATTACATTGATCAAAATATTTCATTTTCAAATAAATAAATTCTGTTCATCAAAGAATGTATCGTAGTTTCCATAGCTTAAAAAATTAAGCAGCACAAATGTTTTTAACATTAAAAAATAAATGATTCTTGAACAGCAAATCATGTGACACTGAAGACTGGAGTAATGATGCTGAAAATTCAGCTTTGCCATCACAGGAATAGATTACATTTTAAAATATGCTAAAATAGACAACAGTTATTTTAAATTGCAATAATACTCGACAAGTTCAACATTACTGTTTTTACTGCATTTTTGATCAAATGCAAGCCTAGATGAGCGCATTCTTTCAATAACACTACAAAAATCTTCCTGATTCCAAACTTTTTAACAGTAGTGTACATCTGTCTAATGCACTTGCAACATTCCCAGACAATCCAGATGCATATGTGTTAGTCTGTCTGGTGGTTACCTGCTCTTTGTCCACGATGGCCTCTGTGCTGCTGGAATCTGCTGGAAGCTTGGCCTCTGTGTCTTTGATGCCATGCATCAACTGAATGTGTTTCTCTAGCAGCAGTCTTTTGGTGAAAGTGCGACTAGGTTCTGGACAGTGTCTGCAAAAACCCAAGAGAGATCAGTTTGATGTTCATAAATGTTTGTGATTAGCTTTAGAGTAAAATGAAGTGTTTTAAGCATGAAACCGAGGGACCCCTGCTCCAGGCATGAGGGACCTAGAACTGAGTTCAAAAGCATGAATGGTACAGAAACACATGATACTCACAGACATGAGTAGACCTTCCGTAGGCCCTTGTGTTTGATTCGGTTGTGTCTACATAAACTGTGAGAGGAACTGAAGGACTTTTCACACTGTCGACACGGATGCTTTTTCAATTGCTGGTGTAGCAAAAAGAAAAAGATTGATCACAATCACGCCTATACGTGTGCAATAATGTACATACATTCAATTAAAGCTCATAATGTTTCTTCCAGACTTCCTATAGCCCTGGGTCTCTCTGAGCTGAGTTTGTAATAATTTTTAGAGTTGCTTCTCATTATATTTTACCTTCCCATGCTCTCTTTTCATGTGCACGATGAAGACTTCTCTCTGTGTAAATAAGCGGTCGCACTCCATGCAAGTCCAGCCAGGGCAGGAGGTGGACAATGGGTCTTTTTTGGGAAGGTCTGTCCCATTACTTTTCTTCTTTGTCAATGATGTTGGCTTCTTCTCTCCCTTTTCAAGGCTGTTGATAGAGCCACTCTCCTTGTTGTTGTTGTTGTTATTTAGGCTTATGGAATTAGTAGGTTTGGAGCTGAGAGGGAGATTGATGCCCAGGTTTGGAGGGCCCTCGATGGTCTTTAAGGTGCCATGCAGGGACTTGAAAAAAAAAAAAAGTTATATTATAATATATTATAGATTTTTTTTTAAATAAATATGAATATTTAAAAAATATAATGGTTCATATTAAATAGTAAATAATAATAAAATGCCAAAAATTACAATGAGTATCAAGATTTTATATTTAAATTAATTTACTTTATTAATATATATATATATATATATATATATATATATATATATATATATATATATATATATATTTATTTATTTATAACATATGGATAAAAATAAAAAAGGAAAAATTGATAAAGAGAAAAAATTCTAATAAATATAATAAATATAAAAATTAAATAGGATACATAATTATGAAAAAAAATAGATCTATAATATTTTCTGTTTCCAATAGTATAAAATAATAATAATGAATAGAGAGTAATGGATAAAATAATAATAATAATGCAAAAATAAATAAAGATACAACATTATTAATATCATAAATATAATATAAATAAAAAATATGATGATATGATTTTAATTGAAATATTTGAATGACCTGTTAATACAATTTATTATGGCAAATGACAATTAATACATTTTTTACAGATTTTAATCCCCTTACTTTAATATGATCCAACATGAGCTGCTTTTGGGCGTAGTGCACCGAACAATCTGGACACTTGAAGACAGACACTTTCTGATTAGATATATGCTGGTCAAAGTGCGTGTAGAGCAAAGTCTGCTGGGTAAAAACGGTGTCACACATGGAACACTTGTAGATCAGCCTGCAAAACAAAACATAATACATTGCCAGTGAAAACAGTACTTTCTAAAATATTTGGTTGCCTGTTTCTACTTGTGTAGGTGTACATTCCTACTTCTCAGTACAAGATTAAATAGCTCAGGCCGAACAGAACAAACAACATTCTCTGTCTAAAGTGTAAATGATGTGTTGAAGGAATTATGCCATACGGAAACTTGTCAGCTCATTTATGTATCTGACATCTGCATTAAACGGTCACTTGTCAATAAACCAGCTGATCATGTTTCCAACATAGATACAGGTAACACAGGAAGTGCAAACAAACCATCTGGCCTTTTCATTAAAAGTGCTGACAGGCCTCTTGTTCAAAGAGAGGGCACAGTAATTAAAGCCACCGTACATAATTTCTTTCTGCACCTGAAAAGGTCAGTGGTGTATGAGTTCTAAACGAAGTGATTTGACACACCTATTGAGTTTCTCTCCTCTCAACTACTACTACTAAGAATTACCGCAAGCTTGTTTTGTCAGAATGATGGCAGTGTTTAGTGCATGCGTGCGTTTGCACGATAGGAAAATAACACTGAAGATAGATAGTGTTTTACCTTAGTGAAAACAATCCACAAAGCATAAATATCCAATAGTATCATCTGCTATAAACAATATTATCCAGATCTATGAAATACTTGTTTCTGATTGGTCTATTGTAGCACTCTGAGGTCAAATATTTTTATATAATGACTGCTCAAACTGTATAACAGACCATTATTCCAGAAAAACACAGCTGTGTGGGTTTCACGTCACAGTGTTTCTTCTCACATAATACAATTACTTCAAGTCAAATCAATATTTAATGTCTATTATTTACTCATCTGTCAAGTAATAAATAGAATATAAAATCAGATGACCCATTTGGGGTTATTTTGGCATATTGACTGGCTATTTATACATTTTCCTTTACTTCATGTGGTTTCTCAAAAAAAAAGAAAAAGAAAAAAAAAAGACATTTTCAACCTTCAAAACAATAAGAAAGAAAAACAGAAACTGGACAAAGAAGATATCATGAATCACACACTATTTTATAAATTCTGTAAATTTTATAGAGAAATGACTCACTTAGGCTCTCCAATTTTAACTCCTGGATGCTGGGTGTAGGCGTGGGAATGCGTACTGGGGGCCGATTTAAAAGCCATGGGGCAGATGGGGCATTTGTAGAAGATTTCACAGTGGGACCCCTGAATGTGTGACTTGAGAGCAGCAACGTCAGCGAAGATGATGCTACAGTGAACACAGCTACATCCAAAGAAGAAAAAAAGAAAGTGTTACTCTTCTAACCATCTTTTTTGTTTCCATTATCGATGCCAGTCACCCTTAATGCGGCATCAATCATGGGTGAATGGCAGAATAATAACAGTGAATAGCTCTGTGATTGCCATTTTGAAAGCAAGACGAGCCCTCATTTCATGTTCCACTCAAAACCAATTAAACAGCTTTTTTATTTTTTATTTCAACACGTTTTATGCATAAATAGGAGCTTTTAAGTCAACTCAGAAATAAGAATAAAATTAGGTCAGTAGGGGTGGATACACTCATCTCACAATTTGGTTCAATACATGACACTGAAGTCGTGACTCGATACTCTCATTATACTTTTTTCTTGTAAAAGAATGCATGATTTATTGCAATCAACTTTTCATATCCTCAATGTATGTTGCTGCATTTTTTAATTGTGATTTAATGTGGCATCATTCATTGCTACACCCCTAGTGGACAGTGAAAATAACTACACAGTTTTGCTGATCTCCGGCTGAGGTTACAAATCTCCCATTTTGTATTCATTTGCTTTGCATAAATAAATAAACAAACATCTTTTACATGAAAAATAAAGCCATTTCTAGGAATCATGGAGCTTGTTTTTGCCTTGACAGTTATAGAGAGTAATGCAGTACTAACCGATAGCCCACTCTGCGCGTGTAGTGCAGGCAGTTCTTGGTCACATGGGACTGAAAATGGACAGACCGACAGATGGCTCCACATTCAGGGCAGATATATGGAGACTTGTGCTGATGGATCCGCAGATGGGAAGCAAAGCTACACTGGTTTGGCAGTAGCATTTGGCAAATGGTGCAGGTTTTCTGTTTAAGTTGAAGGAAAAGCACAAGCAAATTGTTAAAAAAAAGTATTTGAAAGGATAGTTCACCCAAAAATGAAAATTCTGTCATTGATTACTCACCCTCATGTCGTTTCAAAACCCATAAGACTTTCGTTCATTTTCAGCACACAAATTAAGATCTTTTTGATTAAATCTACAAGCTTTCTGTCCCTCCATAGACAGCAACGCAACTACCGATTGAACTGAGTGGTTAATCCAAATGTTCTGAAGAGACTCAATCCCTTTATATGATGAACAGATTAAATTTAGGCTTTTATTCACATGTAAACATTGATCAGCGAACAAACAGAAGCTCAACCGAACATGCTTGACATGTGAGAACAAACCTTTTGCAGAAGCTCAAACGTGCTGCGTAACACTTGAACTTCATTGGTTGTTGCATGTCAAGCGAACATGTTTGAGCTTGCGTTTACCGCAACTGATGTGTGAGTTGATGAATGTTTATATGTGAATAAAAGCCTAAATTCAATCTGTTCATCATATAAAGCGATCGTGTCTCTTCAGAAACTTTTTACTACACCGCTAAATTCATATGGATTACTTTTACGATCTCTTTATGAACTCTTAAAATTGTCAAAGTGGTAGTTGCATAGCTGTCTATGGAGGGACAGAAAGCACTCAGATTTCATCAAAAATATCTTTATTTATGTTCCGAAGATGAACAAAAGTATTACGGGATTGGATAGACATGATGGTGAGTAATTTATTTTTGGGTGAACTATTCCTTAAACACAACTTTTGTAGTACTCAAGACTGGACTCCACCCTGTTCTGGTCTTGGCCTGGACTCAGACTCAAAACTCTTCACAAATAATACATACACTCACCTGTCCGCCTGACTCAGGAGCCTGCTGGTAGTGCATTGCAAGAGATGACTCTTCCTGAAATGTCTCACTACACTCCAAGCACTTCAGATTCGATTTGCAGACCTTGGCGGTGTCCTTATCCAGTGGCATGGCAGCGACAACGGGGGTTGAAGAGGGTGCGGAGATCACTGTGGTTGGGTTTCCCTTCCCTTGACTTCCCACAATGGAGGATCCAGGATTAGCTGAAGAGGTGGGAGCGGTGGAGGTTATTGATGGCGCTAGGATCATCTGGTCAGCTGGAATTGGCTTCAAGATGAGATGTGAACACTGCATGACAACCCCTTTGTCTTTGTGTCCTCTAGCATGTGACAGAAGGCTACACTTGTTGTAGAAGACCAGGTTTTTGCCGCAGTGATTGCAAGTGACCTCAATGCGAACACTTCTACGGTCATAATGCTGAGTTAGGCTTTTTTCTAGGGCAAAGGAATCACCGCATTCCAAGCACTTGTAGCCACGGGATGGTAAAGATATACAGGCAGAAGTCGGAGGGCTGAGATTGGGTACATAAACTGGCACAGGGTTAATGCTACTCAAAACCTTATTGAAGGCCTCTACCACTGAGCTCTGGGAGCTAGTTAGGACCTGGACCCGAGACACTTTCTTTTGTTGTTGTTGTTGGGCCAAAATGGCTTGTTTGATGGGTTGTTGAGACTTGGTCAGGACCTGGTGGAGCTCAGCTGCTGATGGATTTTGAGGCAAGAGATTTAAGTTAGTTAGGTGGACTGTCTTTGGCACAAGTTTGGTGTTTGTTAGGCTAGAAGCAGGCACCATGACAGTTTGTTGCTGAATGGCATTAGCAGCTTTGAGGATGGCACTGCTGGCACTCTGAACGGATGCCGCCGGTATGACAGTGGCTTTTACAGTTGTATTGTTGGCAAGTTTCAGATTAATTACTTGGGAGCCTGCCGTCTTGACAGCTGAGACGGGTAAGAAGGCAGTGGCCACGGGTTTGATGGTCATTTGTTTAGTTACCTCAATGGCAGAGCCTCCAGAAGTAGCTACTACTGTGGTTGGCAAAGTTGTTCTAGTGGGAGATGAGAAAACAGAAGTCGAGTTTGGAGTGGACAGCAGAGAAGAGAAAACATTGGATGAAGAATCAATACCTTTCTTCAAGACGTCAGGATCAAACTCGGGCAGGACTCTGGTAACTGTCCTCTTAATCTGCCCTGATGATGTCTTGATCGTTTTGATGCGGACTTTGGGAATGACTGGTATGGATCCTGCTGGAGATGCTGGAGACCCTTTGCTGCTGCTTTCACTGGTAACACTGCAAGGACTCTCTGGTTGTTTTGAGAGCATCTTCTTGCCAAGCTCCAGAGCTGACTCCTGCTCTGGTGATTTCTCTGTAACCTTAGGGATCTCTTTAGCCTCTCTGGGTGAGTCTTGAGGTGTGGCAAGGGATTCTGGAGACATTGCTTCTGTGTTAGCTTTCTTTGCACTGAGTGCTGCAATTGCAGCGATGCAGGATGAGAGCTTTGAAGATGATTTGGCCTTGGCTTGGGAGAGGTTGGTCGCACTCAACTCAACGACTGGTTCTCCAGGCTCATTTGCTTCTTGGGATCTGGAGGTTTCTTTGGAGGGCTCCTCAGTTTTTCTTGGTTTTCGAGAGTCATAAAGGTTTGAGTGTTCCACTGTGCCATTAGTGCTACTATTCTCTACTTTCATATGATTGTAGTTGCCATTTGTTCTTGGTCTAGATGGACCATCGGGTTTAGTGAGTTGAGAACGAGGCTCTTTAGCCTTTGTGCTCAGACCGGTTAGAGGGTTCGGTCTAAATGGTAAATTACTTTGTTTGTCGGCAGGGTCATCTACTTCAATCTTGTCGTCATCATCAAACTCCTCGGCACTAGAGATGGGACTAAACTGGTTGAATGTGGAGATATTTCCTGCCATCCCATGGATTTCACTTTTTTGAAGCTTGTCACTCTCTTTGCTGTATCTATTGTTGGGTGAAACAGGCAAGAAACCGTTGTGCAGTCCATTTTCGACAGTAGGATGAACATCCTTCTCTGAGAGATGTTCAGTGGTATCAAAATTCCGGACGTTCTTAACAATAACACTAACCCCAACATCTGGACCAGAGGAGACATGGGAATCCTCTTCATGGTGGTCATGGTGTTTGAGTTGTCCTTCATGATCATCATGGCCGGACTCAATGGCAGCCTTGGGATCGACCATGTCAGGAATGTCAAAGGCTGCAAGTAGATCATCAAAGTCTGGGGTTTTCATGTCGCCCATGGTCTTAAAAGAATGAGCTAAACACCTTTGAAAAAAAGGGGAAAGACATTTTATATTACACTCTATTACAAATATAAAAAATTGCCAGTATTCTTGCCTTTAACATTATATTCTTGCATTGAACTATGCAATATATAAAATGACCACAACCAGTGCAAAATGTCTTATGCACCAAAATGCACATTACAATCATTATATTATCATGCTAATATCTGTTGTTACTATAAAAAAGTAACTCTTACTTGGATACAAATTGAGTTAAATACATGTAAATAAAGGAAATTTGGAATTATTTAGACATGACATTCTGTATAGGACTTTTAGTCTACCAGTATATAAAGGTGCTGAAAAATATTAGAAAGCCCCAAATACAACATGAAAAAAATAATATAAACATTAAAATATAGAGAAACAGAAAACTGTTTATTAAGCCTAAGCATTTTTTGCAAAGGTACTAGTATGCAGGACCAAATCTACAAAAATAAAAGCAATAAATAAAACAGATACTTATAATAACCGAATACATTTGTATAATACAAAAACAACACAATGTAAGAATAACAGTTACAGATTATTTAAGAAATGAATAAAGGACTTAAATACATAAATTATAAAATAAGGAATATATAAAATATAAAAAAGAATTCGAATTTTAAGAAGACCACATTGTGTAAATAATACAAACAACAAAAACAGATTTGGTCCTCCATAAGGTTGATTCTAAAATATCAGCACAAACTAAAAATCAAACAACGTAATTATGAACATCAACATTTTGGAATATTTAAAGTGGTAAGAGAAGAATAAAAAAATATATATATAAATATATATAAGGAAAATAAAGCTGTGTTGTGCTAGTAGGGTTAGCTACCCCCCTCTGCACTGCAGCCCTGCCTCCATTACAGTTAATAACATCTGCACGCACAGGGTATGCAGGGCCAAGACGGCCTTCCCCACACACAATGAAGCCAATGTGGTAAGGCATGTAAGCAGAGGAGCAGCAACAAAAGACAGAAAAAGATATAACACAAGGACAAGAGTATTTTAATGAAAGACATTAAGCTGTTAAAGCTAGTATGGGGCCTAAACACATTTACAGCCGAGCAGCCTGATTTCAGATGAGGGTGCCGCTCACAGGAAAATGACTGTGATTCTCGGATTTCTATCCGAGGCCTTTTAAATCAGGCCACTGTACGACGCAGTAGTCCAATTATTTGAATATCACACATAATAAAAGTGAACACACAGACACACACATGCAAACATATAGAAGTGGAAACATGCAAATGAGCCACTCCTCACCCTTGTTGTTCCGACAACTACAGCAAACAATCTTGCTTTGCTTCCCTTCTTCCTTCCTTCCTTCCTTCCTTTTACCACCTCCACAACAAAACACCACCACCCTCCTCCTCCTCCTTTCTCTCTGACAGCAGAGGGAAAAAAAATCCACTTTTTGCACTAGGCAGGGCCCATCAAGAAACAATCCACCAGGAGGGACACGGGACGGCACGCCAAAGACCATTCTGGATGGTGACCACTATGAATAACAGCACACAGTGACCCACGGTCACCATATCTGCTCAGTTCTCATGGCTGCCTCCCGACCCTGACGTGCATAACCGTCTCAAGGTGTGTAAAGACTGTCTTTCTAACATCCCTGCTCGGGGCTGTATCACTCCTGAAGACCCCTTTGCCATTTTGGCTGCCATGAAGCAGTCAGCTATCTGCCTGTAGCACAGTGACTGTATTGTTTCCTAGCCTCCTCGTCTGCCTCAAACCGGTTTCAGCCGGTTCCGGTCACCCTGCATAATGTGTGTGCTGCAGTGCAGCCACACAGGAGACACAGGAGCTGCCAGTTTCTTCATCAAATCTTCAATATTCCTGCAAAATATTCCAGCTTAGAGTGTGTGTTAATATTATCGAAGAGGTTTGTGTTCAGAATGCGTGTGCAATTCACGTTGCCGAGCTGAATCAAACGCTAGGCCTGAGAAACACAGACTATGGAAGACGTTTATGAAAAATACATGCACACCAGAGGCTCAGAGCTGGCTTATATGGATGGATGGATGGATGGACGAGAGAAGGAAAAATGAAAAGCCAAAAAGCAGATGCACATTCCAAAGGAAAACCACAAGCACTGTGTAAACCAAAACCACAAGATGAGCACAGTTTCCTGACAGAAGAAAACAAGACACAGAGACAGCAAGTAGAATTTAAACAGGCTCGGTACCTGACCTCTTTTTGATTGTGCCTCTCGCTTTTACCCCATTCTGCAGCACTGGACTGTTTCTACTTCCTTCTCTGCCTCCCCTCTCCCTCTCTCTCTCTCCCTCACTCTCTCCATGGTCCCTGTTCCTCTCTTCTAGCCAGTGTCCCTGCTTCCTCCTCTCGTGTTTTCCCCGGAAAACCAGTGAGAAACACGGATCTTTGTCAATTAAAATCAGCTGCTCGTCCCCTAATCCTCCAGCCCTGGGCAACCGTGTCCGGTCTCTGCCAAACGAGAGAGAAAACAAAGGCCGTGACACGTATAAAAACACACACACAGAGACACACAAACAGGGAAAAAGTAGGCTCTCGCCCTACCCCGCTTCTCCTCGGCCCTACTACCGGGAATCTTCGTGGAAAGGCTTATGCAAGACGTCAGTCCAGCCAGGCCCCATTCTGTATGAGTGTGATTTTTTTTCTTCACTATGAGCCTGCTGGTTCCTGTTCTATAGGTCACTCTCTCCTCTGCAGATGCACGGCAGCGCAGGGAGGAAAGGGGCAGTGTTCTGACAAGCAGCCCTGGCCTTTTGTCTTTGCGTGCACTCGTGGGGGGGAGGGGGATGCGGGATGAGACTCTGGCTCGAGACTGCAACCAGCTGCTGCAGCCAAAGAAGACAAACAGATTTGAGGAGAAAGACGGAGTGACGAGAGAAACAGGCAGTGGAGAGGTGGAGAAATAATGAGGGAATATGAGACGGGACTGGAAGGAGGGGTGTAAGGGGAGAAGGGAAGCTCTTCTGGAGTGACGTTTGCTTAGAGAACAAAGGCCCATGATGGCGTTGGCTAGATTGAAGATAGAATGCAGTCGAATCACGTATGCGTGTGGTTTTTTCATGCATGTGCATTCAATCCTATTGGCTCAGGCATGTTTAAAAAAAATAATAATGAAATTAAGAATAAAAAAAAGAACCTCTTTAGTGACATGATCTACAATAATCATTCAATGATTGTGGATGTTTTCTTAATTTAGGACCCTGTGGCACTATTTATAATAAAATAAGCTCTAGATGTTCTTGTTTCTTCTACTAGGCCTTTTCCAAGCAAACAAACTAATCTGAGACACTTAACAAAGCAGAAAATACTAAAGTCAAAACCAACCAAACACTATTACCAACACTAGAAAGACTAGCCCATGAACTTATGAACTCATGAGTCACAAAGCAAATTCCGTTTTGTTATTTTTCTTCAAAGTCAACATGAGTTTCCATTTGCAACCTATTGCACTACTGATCTGATGTATATCCATGTAAAACAATATTCATTTAGATTTCATTCATTCATACGTACCAGTATGCAGTCGAACCAAATGTAAAATGTAAAACAATGTAAATTAGTTTAATAATACAAAATGTTTGGCTATCGGTTAGCATTATCAAATAGCGTTGCACGGCCTATGTGATGACATTGGTAGTATAGTCATTTCACAGGATAAGCAAGTTACAGCATTTTGATTTAAAGGTGCAGTGTGTTAATTTTAGCGCCACCTAGTGATGAGGTTACGAATTGCAACTAACAGAAGTTACGGTGGCCGACAGGAAGAGATGTCGTCGTCTGAGACAGCAGAGAGTAGCCAGTTAAGCAATGAGGTTTCTTTACAAAGATAAATTAATTTTTCAGTAGAACGATGTTATTGCAAATATTATTATTAATTGTTCATCAATGTGTCAGTGTTTTATTCGCTGACTTTAGCTAGCTTCTTTGCACGAAGAACAACATAGTGACGAAACGCGCTCTGCAGTAGTTCGTCCGTTTAGGGCTACTGTAGAAACATAGTGGCGCAAAATGGCGACTTAACGTGTAAGGGGACCCGCGGTGTACGTAGATAGAAATGACTCGTTCTAAGGTAATAAAAACATAACGGTTCATTATGTCAGGTCTTTATACACCACTCAAAACATAGTTATGCATATGATATTGCACAAAGGTTTTTGTCCAAAAATCATTTATAACATGGGCAAGACATGAATGAAGAAAGTAAATGGGGTCCATTTTGATTTCCTGTTGACTTTAAATAAAAATGGAAAAAGTTATATTCCAACTATAATTAATCATTACAAACAATATTGTTGACTGAATATTCAATATTCAATGAGAAAAAATCCAGGACGGGACTCGATTTTATCCATTTGGGAATTGACTGTATTGTGAAAAGTGGGCGTTACGTACCAGTATGCAGCCAAACTGAAAGCGAGTTTACAAAAACACAATGCCTAAAAAGTTCTTTTTAAAGCTTTGCACGGCCTAAGTGATGAAATCGTTTCACAGGATGAGCAAGTTACATCATTTCGATTAAATATTAGATATAAAATCAATTAAATATATTTACTTTATATAAATATATTGATACATTTTTATTAAATATAGGCATTTTCTAAAAAGAATCATTACAAATAAAGTAAATGGGGTCCATTTCGATTTAATTTTGACTTTAAATAAAAATGGGGACATTTCTACTGCAATGGAATATAAAAAAAAAATTATATTCAAAGAAAATGATGATCATTTCTTGTGTTTTATAAAGAAAACATTGGTGGTTGTTCATTGTGGCCTACCAGAGGATTCTTTAGCCCTGGACCCTGAATCATTTACAGGGAGGTTCACTTCTGATGATTTCTGGAATGAGAAGAATATGAATAGATGTAGCTATTGTATGAAAAACCAACAGATTCAAAGTCCAGCTAACAAAAACCTCCAGTCATAAAATCATAAAACCATGACGGCAGCAATGCTATGGTAAATAAATGCATGTAATGTATACTCTCCACACTACACCCCATTATCAGCAACCCTCTTGGCCTTCCACAATGACAGCTATCAGAAGTATCAATTCAAAGAGCAAAGAACAGATGCTGACCTACCTGTGGGTTTTTGTAAGAAAGAGCTTTGTCTCAATTAAAAGCTTGCATGTGAGGGCTCTTCTTCTCAGCAGGGAAGCAAAGGCAAATATCAAAAGCAAGAAGGCCAGCCATGATTCTTGCTGTTGCACCACCAAATTCAGCTATGCACAGCACAACCTAGAATGACAGACATCATCAGTATGCATGAAAGAGGGACTCAGGAATACATTGCAGTGCTGTCAAAAAGCACTGCAAAACGTTGCTCATGGGTGCAAGAAGCCCTCATGACAGCACTGCTCTAAAATGATCGAGAATGCATGGCTTTCCCCCCGCCGAATACAGCAGTAACATGGAGAGGTTGCTGCACACCCCCCGAGATGTAAGCGCAGTCACATGACCGCCTGTGTCCTATTGATTCCTCAAATCGTGTAATAATACTGCCATCTGCAACACTGAACATTTGAGTAGCAGAACGTACTATGATGCCACCACGAATATCTCGCCCACCGCGGAGTATTTATTCGCTCTTTTTAACGGTAAAAAAGACGTTTTTTTTATTTATTATTTATTGGGAAGTGTTCTCTCAAAGCTTGCCCATATATTGCTGCGCGTTTTTAAAAGGATTCGGTATGGCACGAACATTTGTGTTTTATAATCTCGCTTTTTGTACTTCACTGCTTTAATGTTGTGAGCTGAGCTTTTTTGTGACCGTCAATCCCACAAGCCCTTGCGATTTTCACAGCGGCATGATTCAACAAATCGGCTCTTTTGAACCATGTTTTGAACAGATAATTTCCAAAAATGATTCAGGGAATCTTTTACGTCATGACGCAATTGCGTCATACGTATTCCAGCGTAGCATATTATGCTCTAACACATTTATTACGTTTTTTATAAAGTGTTATTTTATGTGTCCTGGTAAAGTTTGTTGCAGCCTTGATTCAGATTCAGAAGTATTTATTTTAGAACCTAGATATTCACAGAAGGCAACACTATTAAGCTGAAATAACCGATTTCCTAATCTTTTTTGTAACTTTTTTGGTGTTTGGCAAAAAGTTATTTTTCACTTAATCCGGATCCCTTTTGAATGTGTGACTTGAGGTTTTGTTTTGAGGAGCTGACTCGAGAAATTATAGGACCTCACCTCTGTTTCGTGAAACATTCGTTCTGTCGGTTCAGCAGGATAAGATCGGCCATAGACATCATATATATGATGTCTATGAGATCGGCTATGTGAACCGGTTCAACTGATTCATTGAAAAGATCCGATTCATACGAGCAATTCATTTACCGCACTTGGATAAAGAAAATCTACGGTTGGTTAATGATCTGAGATCATATATCTCGAAACAAGACCACGTATTAAAATGACTTTATTATGGCGAGTGGCGAAATGCTGGAACATTTAGTGGATTGTTGGTTTTGTGCCACACTTACCCATGAATCATTTTGATTAATAATTGTCCTTTTAATCGTGATTTTAAATGCGGTATAGGCCTACAGCAATTTGCAATATTGCAAATAAATGCTGTTTTTTACAATAATCAGAGCATTATCAACATTACCATAATCAGCTGTGACTGGGATTTTATTATTATCATCGGTTTTTATTATTAATATTCCATAATTGCCATATGGAAGTTTTTGTCCTTGTAAAGGACATCCTCTCATCAACAGATAAGCCACCAGACTAGTTAGTGTAGCCTAATGTGGTTGGTAACCTTCAAATGAAACCAAATAGTTCCATCTAGTGGTGAAAGTGATGCTGTGTTTATTTGCATAAATTACATTTTATGGGTTGCAGGCTATTATATTTTTTACAGTCTATGGTTGCAGGGTAATACTGTTTGCAGTTAGGTCTAGTGTATATATATATATATATCATTTGTGTGTGTGTGTGTGTGTGTGTGTGTGTGTGTGTGTGTGTGTGTGTGTGTGTGTGTGTGTGTGTGTGTGTGTGTGTGTGTGTGTGTGTGTGTATTAGTGCGTTTTAGACCAATTGTGACACAGTTATCTATTATTTATATCTTGCAAATATTTTAGTTCATACATTTAACGCAACATATATGTAAAGTATACTTTGATTTGCAAGATTTTTCAAATAATTAATTCCACTCACTTTTATAACCTAACATTTCTCTTTTGACATTCAACTTCATTTCATAAATTAGCCATTATGATGACGTAAACGACAGCATGAGAAATCCACCTTGCCCGTCTTGCATTTTGCTGGACTGTTTACAAAACTGACAGTGCCTTTGAGTCTCATCCATTCTTTCAGACTTTGCTATCTGGGTCACACTGAACTATTATATCTTTAAACACATCCCTCAATATTATCCCAATATGATAACTCACAGAAAAGCACGCACGTCGCCTCATCTGCATGCACGCATTGTTCACTTGTTGGTTTTTCCATCCAAGTGAAACCACAAGCATCAAAGCGCATCTGTTCTTTCTGATTTACAGAACAATACAGGTTTTTAGGGGATGTTGTTCTCCTTCAGTGCCATTGAATGCAGGCATGAACAGTGTTTACCATGTAATTAACACTATTTAAATTTTGAGGCTTTTCCTATTATCCATGGCATGACATGCTTGTTTGTGGGCTTTGCAGGAACTTCCATTCTGCCATTGTTTGCTGGGTGAGAGATGTGAAATTAACAGCGGATATCATTGAAAAGTGCCAAGTAATTTCATCACGCTTACTGTCCTCAAAAATTCTTAATTCTTCTCCCAGTTATACATCTGCACCAAGCACTTTACAATGATGGACAGTGTTGTATGTAGCCTAACTTCTTCCCTGTGGTATTTAAGCTTTTAGGTAGTGCTTTCACTTCATCCACTATAATGCCTTTTTTTACAGTAGCTGTCAGCAAAATATGAACTCCTTATTTCATAATTGTGTGCAGTCCTTTGTATGGCACTAACTGGGGTTTTGTGACCATTTTTATAATCATTTTATTTGAATCAAAATGCTTGTTTAGCAGTACTAAAAAATATAAACACACACACACACACACACACACACCAAAAAAAAACTGTATTTTCACGTTTTATGAGAACTTTCCATAGACATACTAATTTTAATACTGTTCAAACTGTACATTCTATATCTCCTAAACTTAATCCTTCACCTAACCCTTACAGAAAACTTTCTGCATTTTTACATATTCAAAAGCACACTTATGATTTATAAACTGTTTTCCTCATGGGGACAAAAAAATGTCCCTACAAGGTCGATAATCACTATCTTTGTAGGTCCCATTATGTAGGGTTTACCAGGTCCACACACACACACACACACACAAGAAGATGACGGTGAAGAAAAAAATGTTGATCTTTCATCTTTCTGCAGAACCAACCAGTGTTTTATGTATTGCCTATAAAATTCATCTATTATAATATAAACAGATTTGTAACTGGAGATCTGTTGACAGCTTTAGGCTGCAGTGTCCATTACCAGGAACTTCATTGTTCATAAAAAAAAAACACACACACACAAAAAAAACACTGCCCTTATCTGGACTGTTGGCTGGTTTTACAGGTGTTTTGGGCACTATTTAGCTGGTCAGAATGGGAGACCAGTTAAATTAGCCAACTGTTTTTTTTTTTGTTTTTTTAATCACCATTTTCCTATGACATAAAGCAACTGCAGGAGAAAACAATAAGGAGCCATTTACAAGTTATTTTTACCCCACATCTAATGAAATACCGATGACACTTCACATTTAATCTGTCTTGGGGAGCATAATAGCCCGTGGCTGAGATAATGACAGGTTAGCTCAACATGACATTCTGTTTTATTTTATATCAAGTAGCCTAACCCATCAAGATACTGACGCAGAACCCCTGGGAGGGGGCATTAAACTTTCAGCGTAACACCCTCACGAACCATCCAGACATTGGCACGACAATTTCTCTCTATAGCGCGCAGGAAATTATCGCGTCATTTTCTTTCACTTTCTAAGTGGTCGTCGTCACGGGAGTATATAAATGAACTGATTATCCAAATGCACCATTACAGGGGCCTCTACTAGCAATAACTGTACGAGTAGTTACAGGAGTAGCCAACTGATCAAGGAAGGTGAAGGGACTTGAGTCTTAATTGGGCGTTATGTGCCTCGTATGGAGATCCAGATTAGTGGTGTCCATGATTCTGGTTGTTATACTCTGTGGTGTGTATGCATCAGACGTACAACCAATTGGGAAAGTTTATCCACGCGGGAATCACTGGGCTGTTGGTGAGTGAAAATCTTATTTTTAATTTTCCCAAACCAAAAACAACAATAGCCGTTTGGGTCATATAGCTATATATATAGCATATACTCGGTTTTGGAGCCGAGTAAATGCATTTAAATTGATGTTACGTTACATAACGCAGCAGTTATCCTGCATATTTTAAACATCCAAAACAAGCTTTACTCTGCGTTTACATTTGTTACTTTTTTAAATAGAAAATTCTATTAAATGCGTAGAGTCACTGTTGTGCTTAAATACTGAATGTTGAGAATTTAAGTCAAAGTCAAATGAGCAACAACAGTAGCCTACTTGTTGAAAAGAAGTGTATTTATTTTCTATACAAATAAGTAGTAAGATGTGTACAATAACAGGCTGTTATCAAATATAAGCTATTAAATTAAAACATCAAATTGTAAAATATCAATTTTAAAGTGGAATAAATAAATGATAATACGTTTTTTTTTTAAACAAATATGCTGATCTAGAGGACCTATAATGTAACCTCTAGAACTTTTGATCTCCAAAAAAACATACGCAAAAATGGTTCTGGATAAAAAGATTTGTTGCTGAACGGAGCTGCATGCAAACCATTGAAAAACTGAAGAAATGCTTTAAGAGTTTGCAGTAAATTAAATCAGTATAACTACAGGCAATGATAACAATATAAACCACTTGATTAAACATACCAGTGGAAGTTTATCAAGTGCATGTATTATGTATATCTGGAGTGATTGCAAAACGCTCAAGTGTCACTTAAGCTTTGAGACTGATGAGTGAAAGTGGATCCGTGGGGTGTAAAGAGCAGACTAACACCTGTATCTTAACTGGATGAAAATAGGAGGTGTGCAACTGGCTTTTTCTAGGTTTGTGTGATGAATTTGCTAAGATAAGAAGGTATAATAGGATATGTTCTTTTGATTCTGTTTTTGAGTCTGAATGCATTCTGTTGAGATGTATTCTGTGCTACTGAACTCGTGTTGTATTCAACATTTTCTCATGAAGTCTATCTTTACATGATGAATAGAAGGAATTATGGATAATTTGGCTCAAATTACATTTTCTTTGCACATTAATACCAGACTAGATTCAATATGTGTGTTTTCAAGATATACATAATCTGCATTGTTATGCTTTTTGCTTGTGTAATGGAGGCCATCTAGTAGCTGTGCGTGTAAACCTCACTCCCCCGGTCTCAAGAAGCACACTAGCGACTGACACTAGAGGCTGCGGTTTTTAGTGTCCTTATTAGTGCGCCCGCCTCCTATGACGGTGACTCTGGTTTGAATCCCGCTCTGAGCTGTAAGAGTAGGACCAGTCACATTGGTGCCGTGACCCGGATGGAAGTGAGGCGAGTGTAACAGAGGCCAGCTGTTCAAGTATCTCTCACTCCCCTGGCCTCAAGAGGAGCACTAGCAACTGATGCTGGCTGCAGTCTTTAACATCCTTGTTAGTGCACAAACCTCTATGACACTGGTTCGAATCCTGCTCAGAGTGGGTAGGAATAAGACCAGTCAAACTTGCAACCACATGAAATCCATATACGTTTAGTCATATTTATATTAAGAGCATGCATTTGACTTAAAGTCAGAGCAACAATCAGCCTATAATGACCTATATTTGTTTTAGGGCACTTAATGGGCAAGAAAAGCACAGATGAGCAGGTCAGACCAGAGGAATCAGAAGGTGACGATAAGACCTTTATGACGACCCCAGACCAGGATCTGCTGTTGGAAAGATTCAACAAACATCTGCCCCCACTCCTGTATGCGCTCATGAGAGGACGGACAGGAGCGGAGAGCACGCAGGATGGCACAGAGGAGGTCGATGCTCCGAAACTGCTCGAGCGCATGCTGACCAGGAGACGTCAGTGGGAGGAAGATCACGAGAGAGACAGACAAGTCAAACTGGTGAGAACATAGGAACTAAATCCTTAACAAAATCATTATGTTCATGCATAAATGCATGCAAAACGCATGTAAAGTGCATAAGGTTCTCATCTAATAGTGCTTTTTTATCACATAATTGGTCTGCAATAATGAACAAACATTATTATTATTATTAACCTGTTAACTCTCGTGCATTCACAGCATGAATTTCGAGCGTTTAAGCTTTCGATTGATGAAATTATGATGATTACTAAAATATGTGATAGGGAAAGAAAGCAATAAAAAAGTGTCCCGCTACCAGGAAGACAGTAAACAGGCTAGAGTTTTTATTTGACAAAATAACGATGATCACTGTTGGGTTTAATGCATTTCTAAGTAATTCATTACTGTAATTTAATTACTTTTCCCTTGAAAAAGTAAAGCAAAGGATTACTTTAAAATTTTGTGTAATTTAATTGGTTACTTCGGATGTAATTGCATTAAATATCGAATAGATTATAGAACAATAGTGGATTTAACAACAAAATTTACGTCTAATGTTAAAAATAATGCAATAGAGAGTAATTAGTACAGTAATCTAATTACACTATTGAAGATGTAATTAGTAGCTAGTAAATAATTACTTTGTTTTTTGTCCTTTGTTTCTTCTATACTGTAAGAATGTTTATTTTTGTATATATTTCAGATACAGATTGAGGACTTCTTGTTAAAGGCTTTGAGAATGCAGGATGACAACCAAAGCTGAGGACAAACTGGACGAAAGACTGTGGTTTGAAGTTCACTTGTCCACTGGCTCAAATACAAATCACTTTATTCCACAACATATAAATAAGCATGTTATATTTTTGTATGTCACTATCTCAATGAAATATACATAAACTGAGTGTCATCATTCTGTATATTTAATGCTATTATTTTATAAATGAATTCATCTTCTTGGTAACTGACACCATATTAGCTTTGTAGTCATAGTTCATCTGAATAATATCTATTATCTGCGGTTTATAAAAATGACAGTGTGTATTATGTAGATATGCTACATATAAATACATTGCTTTCCATGCATTATGATTAAACAGTAAATGTACTAAGCTGAATGCGCTAGTATGTGTCACAGAAGAGTAAAAAAAAACTGCATTTCTCATTCTGAGAGTAAATTTATTATTGGTTATGATTGATCTATTGAGGTGACTGGCCATAAACGGCCTATTAGTCAAGCGTTCACTTAACAGAGGCAGGCAGGTTACAGGAAAGCTCTTCACCGCACACCAATGACCATCTGAATAACTAAATCACAATTGTCTGTGAGAACTGGCAGGAAATTGTTGATGGCCTGTCTCGCCCGCTCTCAGCTGTCTGTGCGCAATAATGGCTCCAATTATTCACACCAGTGTTTCTAACAATGAAAAATGTCAATTGGAGCCACTTTCATTTGGTTAAATTCATCGAGTTCACAGGGATGTGTGCTTTTCTCATTTGTCACAGATGAGCGACCACTAATAGAAATTAAGCATCAATCAGAATCTAATGCATCATTGATAAAGTTACTGCAAAAATGCCAAATGTTAGATTTGGTGATGACAGTCGTGATGTGTGTTCATGCAGATGTACATGGGTTTGGTACGGGTGTCTTGTATATTGTAATGCAAACAACTATATTGACTGTATAAATTTGTGAAATTTGTGTCTCTATATGTACCTCTTGAGAGGGATTTTAAAACAAACCTCTATTTTATTTTAAAGGTTTACACATCTTAGTGTGTCGAGAAATAATTATCTACATCATACAACTTTATAATACATGCTTCATTTGAATTTTACACTGTATAAATTACAAAAATTACAACTATGGGGTTGTTATTTGAGGAGTGTATTTGGGGACTAACCCTTATTTATTATAACTCCTGATTATAATAAAAATAAAAAAAGTTGAATGAAGGCGGGAAATAGAACACAACCTAAAAATTCACCACAAATTAAAAAATGTGTAGATTGTAAGCAGTGCTGGGCAGATTGCTTACAAATTGTAGTCAGTTACTGATTCCAAATTACATGACAATTTTTTTTTATTAGTAACGTAATCCACTACATTGCACATTTAGGTAAATATAATCTGACTACTGTTTTACTTTTAGATTACTTTTGAGGAAAAAAAATTTCCATTCCTTGTTATAACTTATCAACAACATGTAGTGCATTAAACTGCAGGGGTTCGTAAAGGGTTTGTTCTCCCAAAAATGAAAATTCTGTCATCATTTACTCACCCTCATGTTTTTCCAAGAGTTATGAAGAATGTTGTTAACCAGACAGGTGACTGCACCCATTGACTTCCATAGTATTTTTCCCGAGTATTTTTTAAAAAACAAAATATGATCTAGTTACAAATACTTAATTTTGGAATCTGATTACGTAATCCAGTTTACTACCCAGCACATTAGTCTATTGCCACAGTGTGGGCGGAGAAGAATGTTCCAAACGCAACCACTAGATGGCGGCACAATGAAGGAGAAGCGCCACAGTGAGCGAATATTGATATATCATTTCTTTCCATTGCTTCACTTGTCGTGTCTCCCAAAATGCCTGATAAACAGAAGTTCTGGTGTCCTCTACAGTGGAAATGTCGGAAATCAACGGCCTGTGTTGTATAACAGAAAGCCACATTTTGATTATAAACCCCATACATTTTCCTGAGATGTTGATTTAAGACAAAGAATTTGAAAATTAGTCCGATTTAAACGATAATTACAAAATATTATCATTTTCCATAAGAGTGCTAAATTTGTCAGTCAGTCATTTTTAAAGACCAAGGAGAAGTTATTGTCATGGTGAAACCTCCATATATTTGTATCTCTGAAGCCCTGGATGTGCATGCTCTTTACAGGACGTCCAGACTGAGACATGTGTGGTGTCAGAGAAATTCACTAAAATATAATGTACACTACAGAGGACAAATGTCTATTCCTGCACTGTAAAAAATTTGCTGTAGTTTTGCAGCTGTTTGCCAGTAACTTACTGTAGATTTAAATTTATGTTATTTACTGGCAACAGTTTGTTCAAAGTTAAATGATCATTAAACATTAACAAGTCTTTGTCTTTAAAGAATAAAATTATAAAATAACAATCTAATGCAAAGCATTCTGGGAACCAGAAATCTTCATCAACCTTTTTCTGTTTATTTCCTTCAGATTTTGGTTCCCAGAATGCTTTGCATGAGGATGTTATTTTAGTTTTATTCTGTAAAGATAAAGACTTGTTAATGTTTAATGTTCATTTCATTTTGAACAAATTGTTGCCAGTAAATAACATCAATTTAAATCTACAGTAAGTTACTGGGAAGTAGCTGCCAGTAATACTGTAATTTCTACAGATTTTTCTAACAGTGTGGGTCCCAGGAGGATATAATAAACAATTTATTACAAATATCTAGGATTATATAGAATTTACCCTAAATATGCAATGATAGTTAATGGCCTGTAGAAATTAAAATGCATTTATAATAAATATGCAATAAAAATGGACTCAAGTTGTATGTAGTCATATAGCACGACAACCTCAACAATTTAAAAAAGCATTATTGGAGACAGATTGCATTTTATATTTTTATGAGCTTGTTTATCTTATTGAATAAAAAAAAATTCATCTGTACAGTGAAAACATACAACAAAAACGTCATGGGAATTGGCCAGCTGCTTTGTACAATACAATGAACAAACCCTATAGCACTGAATGGCTATTTTAAAAGGGACAAATGTGATTCTGTGGGATTAAACGCATGCATTCATAATGCAAACATTATATGATCGATATTTATTTCTATCCTTAAATGTTTTTTTGGTCCAATAATGGTTGAATTATGTGCGAATTAGCAGGGAAGCTTTATTGAACTCTTGATAAAAAACAACAAAAAAAACAGTAATGTACAATGAACAACTCGGGGAGGTTTATGAACGACAAACAGACGTGAAAACCACTTTCAGGACCAAACAGAGTGTGATTTGGAAAGTTAAAGGAGATGCAAACAAGTCTCTGAGTGTCTCAGTCAGTCCAGCATCATTCTCAGTCTACCACGTCTTCCCTATAGACTGGATGTGTTCCTTAGCTTTCATTCTTAGCGAGGCGATGCTTGTGTTTCGTGGGTCTACCTCTTCTAGTGAAAATTTATCCATGAACCCCGAGCACTGATACGCCGGTGGAGGGGGGCACACCGCCCCGATATGGTGGTTGAACGTGGATGAGCTGAGGAACTGTGGAGGGGTGTAGCTGGCTGGAACACCCTGCTGAGGGGTGATGAAGCTGGGCAGGGACTGCAGGGGAGAGCCGGAGGAAGAGATGGGTCCGGTGAGCCAGGGCTCCAGCGGCAGACCGCTACCCAGAGACAGTGGCCCTGATCTGGGGATGGACAGCATGGAGGACTCCTGCAGCTTGATGGAGCTCACCTCCAGTTTCTCTTGACGTCGCCACTTTGCACGGCGGTTTTGGAACCACACCTGAAATGTGACATAAGAAAGGATTTAGTTTATAATGCAGACGTTGCACACATTGAAAATTCACATTGTGAGGGAAGTTTAGATGCTCTTAATATGTAAAAACCCTTCAAATACACTGACAAAAACTAAAAATGGTAACATCTAAATTATCTGCTTGACTTAACCAACCTATATACATCAATTTAAAACTTTTTATGGGATAACCTTATTATCTAGCTCTTTAAGGTACAGTGTACACTTGCAAAAATGGATTCATCTGTTTTCATAATTGATGTTTATTTGATGATAAAATTGTGGGCTATATATATATATATATATATATATATATATATATATATATATGTCAATTGGTTATGGTCGAATCATAATTTACTTGACTTGTTATTTGAAACCCAATTAAATTTGACACCCTTTCCCCCCTAATAAAGGTTACTTAGCTGTCACTAAATTTATTTTCTAATATTTACTCATTTTAAATTCAGTTCAAAGAACATAAAATTCCAATGAAATCAAAGAGAAGGCCAAATTTTCTCTGGTACAACACAAGAAAAAATGACTGATGTGAAATCTCTTATTTTTGCCGAACTTTTTCAAATTTTACTTATATTTATATTATAAAAAATAACTTCAATTATAAATAAATAAATGCGTAGTTACGTACTATCCTATTTTATTTGAGTTTGTATTATATATATATATATATATATATATATATATATATATATATATATTTAAACGTTATTAAAAATATATTTTTTTACTTTTATATTAAAAATTACATTTATTGTACATTTATTAAAAATGTTTTTTTATATATATATATTTAATATATATATTTTTAATAGGCTATATATATTTTTTTAAGTAGGCTAACTAAAGAAACCAATGATGAACATGTAAAAAAGAAAGGTCACATAAATAAGGTGAAATCCTATTTCTAATGTGTCATTATCTTATTCTCAAAGTACAGAGCTCATGATGCCCATCATCTGTGCTGCGCACGCGCCGTGCTCACCTGTACTCGAACCTCTGGCAGGTTCACTTTGAGCGCGAGCTCCTCTCTGCTGTACACGTCAGGGTAATGCGACTTCTCAAACGCCCTCTCGAGCTCGTGCAGCTGAAATGTGGTGAACGTGGTCCGGTTCCGCCGGTGCTTTTTCTTGGGATTTTCATCATCCGATAATTTACCACCATCCGCATCTGGATCCGGACTGACCATGACAGCAGATCTACACACACCTGTGGGAAAATAATGTAAAGTTTTCCTTGAGAAGGTGTGACGTGTTCATATTCTAGTTAAAAATCAGGCATTTTAATTATTTACCTTTTTTAACTACACGTGAAAACATTTTTAAAAAGTCATTCAGCTTTTATTGGTATATATTCCGTATAGCCTAAAATTTTCATTTATGTAATAATATTTTATAGCCCATAATTATTTGAATAATGCAACTTTCTTTCTTTCATTCAATTTTAACGTCTATTTCATTTACAATTTAAATACAGCCTATAAATCTAAACACGCCTAAAACTTTTCAAAAAAACTTTCAACTTATATTAATAGCACATTTAAATGTGCATCAGATGTACATGTTTATTAATAACTTGAAAATGTAAGTTATTTTGCTATAAAGTGCTCTGTTTTAAAGCGTGAAAATGAAACTTTACGCATCTGTTTACTCACCATCAAAGTTCTTGGAGTTCTTAGAGTCCTTTTTCGGGGACAGCAAGAGCTCAGTGTCTTTGACGGGCTTTCCTGATCCATAGGAAAACGCCGGGTGGAACAAATTCTCTCCTTTAAATCCCAAAATGGATTCAATGCTGTGGATCCTCGTTTGGGATCCAGGACTGCGAACCAAGCGCGCGGATGGAGAGAGGCGCTCTTCCATGTCTTGGGACTGGGATCCAACAAGCTTCATCGAACGTTTTGATGTGGAAAAAAACAAAAACAAAGTATGGAAAGCTCAGCTATATTTCCTATTCAGTACACTCAGCAGCACATTAATTTCCAATAGTCCAGACTGTCCCAGCAGAAGCAAGTCAAGCAACTTTCTCCAGTAGTGGTCCTGCACACACTGAGGATGCAGTGGCCCCCAGGGGCCTTATATGGATTCCCCTCGACCGGGATTCTATTGTTGTGAGTGACATCCCCTTCGACACGTCAAGAAACGTCAGATTGGCCGGAGTGAGGAGGGATGTAGTATTGTCCCTGAGAAGAGCATTTAACTCCTCCCAGAGATTCTTCTGCATAATGGCAGCTTTATAAACCGCCTTACATAAATCTTAAATAATCTTTTCCCACTCCAGATGTCTTGACCATGCTGGCCTGTAGAAATGAGAGGAACTGGGGCTGGATTACATCTTTAAGGCCGAAACAGATCATAATTACAAGATCTCTGCACGCGCAAAATAACATTAAAAACGTCAGTTTACAAAAATTCTCCGTGGTAACCACGTGCACCCGAAATAGTTGCTTGTTAGGCACCAGCGTCATAAAAACGCGTACACAGTTTGGGCTAAAAGAGATTCAGTGTAAGTTTATCATGTGAAAATCACAGCTATGAGGTGACAGTAGATTTCTATATTTGTTTCTAATTTTATTTGATTGATTTTTGCAATTCAAACGATCCCTTTATAAAATGTTTAAAGTAGCTAGACCTATTATTTGTTCATGAAGAAATTATTATAATAATGGAATTTGTATTAATAAAAAATATAAAACAAAGAGTTACAAAAATGGGTCTAAATAGCCTTATATAATAATAATAAAATAAAAATAAAACATTTACATTTAAAACTCAGGCTTTCTTGGAAGATTGAACTGTAAAGGCGATAATATTCTATCCTATAAAAATAAAATAGTAACAAAAATAACAAAGTTGGCTATTCATACAAGTTCTAGAAGAAAATGTAAACGTTATAAAGTCTGTTTATGAACAGCAACATATTGAAATCCTTTAAATCTGAACGGAATATGCTCAGAATAGCCAGAAAATTTGATAAATTGGTAGGATTTAACTATTATATCTAATTGAACTGTCATAAGTTTTGGTGATCAAACATTTAAGAAGCCTAATTACCAGTCTAAACCGATAAAACACCGCCAAGAACTCCTTTACGCCTACACTTCGAGCATGGAGTGCTTTGGGCCATTAGGAGATTTTGTTACATGAACAAAACGCGATCTCAAGCAGCAAGCGCGCGACCCCTGAGAGCTGGCCTACAATTGAGGTGCAGTTAATTGGAAGAATTTGCAAACTTCCTCAATATTGAATGGATACGTGTAATTAGCTCCGAACAAAGATTGACAGCAGTCTGATAATCCGCAGGACACACGCTGGTTTGAGGGGATTACACACTTTCCCCCCTCTGTCCAAAACAGCCCAAATCCTTTCAACCGCTTGGCTTTTCCCTAATTACAACAGATAATGTTGGTATTCCGAGATTTATTCAAAGATACACACACACACGACAAACCAAACACCGCAAAATACAAGAACGTGTTTATGAGCTAAAAAAAATATCTAGGCCTATCTATCTATCTATCTATCGATCGTCATATTTTCTGATAAGGATTTTAATATAAGAATATTTACAGAAAAGGGAAAAGTACACATTTAAGTAGGCAATGTTTTTTATACCTGTTTGGTTTGTTTTCATCTTATTATAAAGGTCACGACAAATTTTTAAAGTGCAAATTTCCACTAATATTTGGTCATATAATGCGAAGAGACAAGATTACTGTGTTATATGTCTACTGAAGGAATTTAACTCGTTTTAGACCTTGTAATCCTATTATCAGGTAATCTTAAAACTCCAAATACATGCTCTTTTTTAATAACCACGAACTTAGAATCGTTTCATATTTATTTTCTCCCATCTTGCCATCTGGTATTGCTAAATAAACCAACATTTTTCAGGCCCTTTTTATTGGATTTGGCTGTTTGCTTGTGCATGTAACGCTATAAAATATTTGCAAGTATGAATGTTATGGCCAAGAAAATCTCACAGACAATGACTTATTTTGATCACAAATGCAGTTTTTCAGTCGTCTGTTTTATTCATCGGTTTAATCTGTTTACACACGAGACAATCGATCATATTCATGCCTATTTACCTCACATTACGTAAGTGACTTAATACATAAGACTAAAGAATCCTAATAAACATTACAATATCATATGCGCCAATGCTAGATGATCTGCTGTCAAGAAAAGAAGAAATAACAGCATCACATTCACCTCAACCCTTGTGCAAAAAAGCAGAGCTTCTCCTCCGCCTCTGGTTCAAGTCATTATATGTGTGTTAGATATATTTACAGGTAAATATTGCAACATATGCACAAAAAAAAGGGAAAGAGAAAAGACACTACAACATAATTTATTAACAAAACATACAAAAGAAAATAAGTCGAAATATGGGGCCAAGCAAATGACATTCAGAGAGGCTGAAAAGCTGATCAGATGTTGCAGCGTTGGAAATTAAAAACTTGGGTGACTGTCTTCAAATGAAACTTTGGTAACCCTTTACAACAAGGTCTCATTTGATTTTTCTCATTTTTGATGTTAAAAATGTATTCGTAAATTAAGGTTAACTTAGCTTAACTTATTTTCATAGTTCATTTTAAAGGGATAGTTCACCCAAAAATGAAAATTCTGTCATTAATTACTCACCCTCATGTCTTTACAAACCCATACGACTTTCATTCATCTTTGGAACACAAATAAAGATATTTCTGATGAAATTGAGAGATTTCTGTCCCTCCATAGACAGCTATGCAACTACCAACTTGTGTGACACTTCAAGAGGTTCATAAAGAGGCTTTTATTCACATTTAAACATTGATCTGCGAACATAAACAGAAGCTCAACTGAACTTACTGATCAATGTTTAAATGTGAATAAAAGCCTCTTTACGACATGAGGGTGAGTGATTTTTCATTCCATTTAACAAATGAAACCTTATTGTAAAGTGTCACCGAAACTTGAACAGCAATAAATCAATGCGGAGGGAAAATTAAGATACTGTTCTTGTTTTATGTTTTTTTTTTCAAAAGAAACCAGGGCTGTGTTTCTCAAAAGCATTGTGAGCTAAGTTGAGCTAAGTTAAGAATTACGATGCTTTTGGGAAACGCAGACCTTGGATTGTAAATGTGTGAATTTGCTAAATCATTACATGACAGAACACTTCTCCTCAGCCTTGGACTTCATCTCTGTCAGTGTAGCGCTGGCTTTCTCTTTTATCTGATCCATGTCCATGTTCTGTAAGTTCTGCATCTGCCCCAGGATGGAGTCCTTTTCCTCCTCCTCTGTGGCGTCCTCATCCACCATCTTCAGCAGCTCCTCGGGAACATCGACATCATCTCCTGCCATCTGGAGCATGTTATCGTCCTGCTCACTCTGAGGGGGGAATACACACAGGGAGTCAAACGGGGACAGAAGTCATGCTGTTACTTTTTAGGACATATTTACATTAGTGTTTTTTGAATCTCGACCAGCCTCAACCAATGAATTTCAAGATTTGTCTGTTATACACAATTATAATAAATACATTTAAAAAAAAAAAATTTGGTTCCAAAAGAAGGTTTTCACATAAAAGCCATTTTTGTGCCATAGAAGAACCTCTCAAGAGCCATTTTCTTCTTAGTGTAAAGAACATTTTGTGCAATGGAAAGGTTCCATGGATGTTAAAGGTTCTTCATGGAACCTTAGATGTAAAGAACCTTTATTTTTAACTAAGTTTTCAAAAATTACTGATATTATTCATGTACTAAATTTTAGTTTGATAATGTTTTTATTTAATATTTAGTATTTTTAGGGGATTTTATGGTACTAAATTATATTTATGCAGTAGTTATATTCCATTTATTACCGGTGAACCACTTTTCGAGCAGAGACCTGAAAATTTAACTTAAACTGCTATAAATCTTGAAGGCTTTGGAGCACAAACTTAAGACACTTGGCAGATTATTGCTGAAGTGAAAAAAAACAAAAAAAAAACAAACATTTTTTTTCTATGAAATATACATATTTTCCAAACCAATTTTACTCTAAAACTGTGAGAAATCTTAAAAAGGTTGTGTTCCAAATTTTAGGTTGATATAAAAAAAATGAGCTTTCAGTATGAGTTTGTGTGGGTGCAGTACAAAAAGTTTCCACTAGATGAAATTAGTTTCCCATTCCCAGGAGTACAATTTATAATTTTTACATTTTCAAATCATGTCCATGATTTTTTTTTTTTTTTTGTGTATTCACATATAAAGTGCCAAAAACTTTATCAAGTTTTGTAGCATTCCTATGACGTAAAACATTCTAAAAAATAAAAAACGAATGAGAAGAATGACCGAAGAGTACCAGAGGAGTGTATCAAGCATTTTAGACTCTTTGCATTAATGCATCACATATTGAAGAATTAAGAGAGAAAATTAAGCTGTAAAAAGACAAACAGATGTTGTGGAAAGCCAATATTGTTGGAGGCTTGCGCAGACCTCAGTTCACTCTCTTAATCTGGTTAGCTTATTTATTGGAAGTGCCGAGAGCTCAGAGCCACACAAAGCATCCATATGGGAGAAAATACATTTGTGTGTATGTGCATGTGTGTGAGCCAAATGCAAATTAGGAATTCTAGAGATTAATTATTTTCAACCCAATAAATATTTGTTACGGTAAGTTACTATAAAATTCATGTCACGCTGGAGGACCATTTATGTGCACTGTAAAATGCTATTAGGTTATTCTAAATGCTGAAAACTTGGTGACCAGCATCTAAAACATAGACTTTCCATTTTGCATACAGTTCAAAAGTTTGGGATCAGTTTTAATTGATTTATTTTAACAGTAAATACATTTATAATGTTACAAAATATTTTAAATACATGCTGTTCTTATTCATCAAATAATTCTCAAAAAAAAAAAAAAAAAAACAGTTTCCACAAAAATATTGCGCAGCACATCTGTTCTTAACATTGATAATAAAAATAAATGTTTCTTGATTGGCAAATCAGCATATTAGAATGATTTCTGAAGGATCATGTGACTTAAGAATGCGAGTCATGATGTAATGATGCTGAAAATTCAGCTTTGCATCACAGGAATAAATTACATTTTAAAATATATTTTGTATTTTAAACTGTAATAATTTTTGATTAAATAAATGCAGCCTTGATGAGTATAAGACTTTTGAAAGACAATCTCAGAACTGTAGTGTATATAAATAATCTTACAAACTGATAATAAAAAAAAGTTAAAATGACGATAACGACTATAAAATAAGAAAAACGACTTAGTATTTGAGAAAGGAGGGGGGAGCAAAGTGACTTACTTTAGGAAGCCGGTATTTTTCTCGTAGACAAACCCTCAGAGTAGCCCTCTCTGCTTTCTTGTGCAAGAAATCTGCATCTCGTTCCATTCTGTGGAAATGTTTTAAAAACACATTATCACGTGCTAAGAACAACACAGAGTTTTAAAAAAAAAATTGATTAATACACTATGTCATACAGTGGAAACTAATCTTGTGATTTTCATGTTAAAAAACATACCATTGGTAAACATGTATAATTCACTGGAAAACATGCATTGCACAAACATTGTTTAAAAATCTGTGCGTGACAGAACACTGTAGCGGTAGAACGACATGACCCCTGGGGTTTAGCTTTACAGCTTAACTCTAGATAAAGAGCTTCAGGATGCTTACGGCATTGTTCAGGCAGTGCGACGACTACACTTGAAGCAAAGCTAGTTTACCAGCAACAACTAGATAATAAAATCCTTTGGATGTTTGATCTGAAGCTACACACAGATCTTCAGATGTTTAGATGTAATCTCACAGCAGACATGTGTGTTTATTGTATGAATCATCTGTTTTTAACCTGGTCATATTTCTACTTAAGTGAGCCTGCTGATGCTAGTTGTTATCTCATCTCACTTGAACATGAATAATATCAAATCTTAGGATTAAACTGGCAATAGTTTGTTTTGCTGTACAATTTGATCCGTATGATTTGAAAATCTCCTTATTGTCCCAATACAAAAGGCAACAGCCTTAATGACCTTAAATATAAATATTTTAAATACAGAACCACATGCAGTGTATATAGTGTCATTCACGAAATGAGTAAAAAATAAGTTAAGTAGATAACTCCAACTTCAATTGTTACACTTCAACAGTGAAATAGCCATAAATAAATATCAGCTGTGTCTTTTTAACAAAAAGCAAGAAAAGTAAGGAAGGAAGGAAGATTTGAAATATGCAGAGGTTCATAATTCTCCAATACTTTCAATACTCCCTTGCTACCATGATTGTTTCTAAAAATAGCATTATCCAGCTCAACAAGGCCAGGATAACCCACGCTAAGCTCTGCTCTCAGGACTGATTAGCAGCTAGCATCTGACGCTTGCTCTCTGATACCAACATGGAGTCTGTTCGTCTTTAATGGTTGACATTATCATCATCTTCACACCCTGAGATAGTTCAGGTACAGGTCTTAGCATGAATACATCACTTAGATTTATGAGCTTGCATCACTGCTCATGTTGCTCCATGCATGTTAAGCTGCACTTTGCAATTGAAATCAATGCAGCTTTTAATTTAAACAGCCTAAAAGTGTTTTCTGTAACACATCAACACCTTTAAGGATGGAAGAAGGATCCAAAACAGTTGTCATTGGGATAAATAATACATTAATCCCACTAAGAACCAAACAATCTCCAAAAAAAGATAAAAAACAAACTTAAAAACATAATATACAAGATGCCATATGCATGTTTTTTTCTCCACTTACTTGGTCAAGGTCATTAAATGATAAATATGCAAGGACAAATAGGGCCAGAGAGGCCCGAACTTTACTTACTTTTCCTCCACTACTTGTTTCTGGTACTCCTCATATTCTTCTCTAGTCATGCCGGCGGCCGCTGCGGGGTCCTTGGGGGTCTCCGCCTCAGCCTTTTCCTCACCTCCTCCAAGTCCCATTCCCTTCAGTGGGTTCCCAACCATACTTTTGATTAAAAACGCCATTATTTACCCCGTTGGAGTCTCTAGCTTGACGTCCAATTGTGATTCCTTGAACTCTTTTGGTTAAACTCCTTATAGTTTCCAGTAGAGACGTCCCTCAGATGGATTGTTGGTGGTCTAATTGGAGCTAGGCTAACCGACCTGCCTGTCTGTTATCAAGGACACACTGTTGACTAGAAATGGCGGCCAGGGGGACCAAAAAAAAAAAAAAAACGTTTATGGTGCAGCCATAATCTGGATTAAGATACAGCCGTCTACTCTGAGAGGCAGATGGCTGTGTGCTTTCTCTTTTCCACACAATAAAAGTGAAAGAACCCAATGCATTTATCAATCATAAGCTGTAACTAGAGGAAAAAGATATCAGTAGTAGTCACCGATCAGAGAGAAAACTATGAATTTTGTGTTTTGGAGATTAGGTTGGCGTCCGCCATTGACGTCACATTTGTTGTATCCACCCACTGACTGCTAATCACATTACTTAATGAGGGACTGACCAATGCAGCTAGTTCCCAGATTTTCCATTTATACCCCTTCTGAGCCCAAAGAAGCACAGCTACAGGATTACAAACCTGTTTATCTGTTTCACAGGATGTGGATGAAGACGAGGAGATGCAAATTTATACACCATATTTGCTAGCAAACGTCCAGGAAGTGGTTCATCCGTTCTTCAATACTTGTCTGTTGAGATGTTTCAAGAAAAACAGAAAATGGTTATTAAACATGACATTAAATACCATAAAAAATAAAAAAGACTTACCATGGATTTTTGGTGGTTTAGTTTGTCTCCCAATGAGACCAAACTGGTCTTCATTGTTCTAGCTGGTCTTCCAGACTGGTCAAGATGGTCTTCGGGTGGTCTAGCTCTTCAGAGATGGTGGTCAGCTAATTTAGCTGAGCTGATCTTCCAGACTGACTAGCTAACAAACTTTTTTAAATCTTTTAAACTTGACCAACCTGGTGTCAGGTAAGTTAAGCACACAACTTCAAAATGTTCAGCTGTTAAATTTTGCACGGTTTAAACAAAGAACAGCTCATTTCAGGCATTCAATTCACCAAGTAGCATATTAGCATGTAGCATAGCATTCACACACGGAGCAGCATAAACTGAAAAGAACTACTGAAAGGTCTCGTTTAATTTGATCATTTGCAGTTGACAAGTACATCAGGTCAATTTATGTTGCAGTTTGACTATTGTCTTACAAAACAACTCTTGAATGTTGTGCTCTCATTTTGTGAGTTAAATATCTCTTAAAGCTCTGACACATTGATTGTCCTGTGTAAAAACAGCTTAACAGTCTAGGTGGTGTACCTCAGACTGATTTAAGCTGTTTCTACCATAAGACAAATTAGATTTTGCATGGTTTAAACAAGAAATAGCTCAGTTATCAGATATTGAGACAATACCCAGTAAGCATCTTCGATTCTTTGAGCTCCCATGACCTTTGTAAATTAACTCAACAGTTATTGATCCTTTGTCCTAAAAACGATTATCGCGCTTTCATTTTGTAAGGTGATTATCTCCCTTCCAAGCTTTGACACAATGATTGTCCTGTGGTAAAGGTGGGATACCTACAAATTATTTTATTATTCACAGATGATGAATTCAAAGAATCAGGTCAATTCATGTCGCATTTCGATTACTGTCCCTCTTTTGTGGGGCAATAGTCAAACTGCAACATGAATTGACTTGATACACAAAACAACTAAACAAATTTTGTGAGGCGATTATCTCCTATTAAAGCTCTGACACAGTCACAAACTGAAGCTGAGATTGCCTGTCCAAGGTGAAGACACTTAAAGCAACAAGGGCACCATTGTGTCCCCACCGTCCAATAACTGCTCCATTATGAGTCTATTGGAAGCATAAACACGGTGAAAACAAATTATTCCTGAAGGAAAGGTCATTTAAAGAGTGGATTGTTGTGCAAAAGGTCTTAAAATGTTAATTTTCGAGGTGACAATACAGTTGCCTTGGAAGACAACTACTATTCATACAGGAAGTTTGAAGGTAAAATGCAAATATAACCTGAACGTCACTTAGCACTAATAATAAATTAATCCAAAGTGTCCTAAACTAACTAGGTGAATTTAAAACGTATTGGAGACCATTTGAATTTGTTGCCAATTGAGACAGCTTGTGCTCCTATAGGTCCAGTAAGCGTGTGCTGGATTGATTGCACAGCATGGTGGGATGGAGTGACAGATGTGCTAAACGTACGTGCCATCTCTCCATGTAATCCCCTGAAAAGAGAGAGGAGGGGGTGGGGAAGAGAGCGAGAGTACGTGATCATCTGAAGCGTAGAGCAGTGATGGAGAGCGGAGAGAGACAGAGGGAGGGAACGGCTGGATTATCAGCACTAAGAATCATTGGCATATCCCCGTGCAATTCTCGAATGTCACAAAAGGACGCTAGTAAAGAGGACGCTGAAAGCCTGTATCATCCACACAGTGATTCCGTAACTTCCTGAGTATAATTATTTATTAATATGGCATAACATTTTAAAAAGCAATTACCGGTACGCAAACACTAACTTTCGATATGTATGGTGTATTTAACATCTGCTGGCTAGTCGGGATACAAAAACAAAAAACAATGATATGATAGCACCACAAAAAAAAAAAAAATAAAGCTAAAAAAAATAAATAAAAAAATAATAATAATAATAATAATTAAATATTATAAAAACAAATAATATAATATTAATAAAGTAAATATAACATAATATAAAAAAAAACAAAATCTAAAAATAATACAAATAATATAAAAAACATAAAATTTAATTAAATAAATAATTTAAAATAAAAATAATATAAATATAATGTAATATGACAAAAACAAACAATATAATATTAATAAAGTAAATATAACTATATAAAAAAACAAAATCTAAAAATAATACAAATAATATAAAAAACAAAATAAAAATAAATAAATAATTTAAAATAAAAATAATATAAATATAATGTAATTGATAATGTAATATATTTCACTATAAAATAATACTTACAAGTAAGCTACATTTCTAATATTTCCCATAACAAAATACTTTTCGGCCTGTTTTTTCAAAACATTCTGGATTGTAATCGCTAGCGTTCCTTTTCCTCACCATTGATAGAAAGCCTTTAAACCAACATGTAATCAGTTGTTTGTGATGATTGGAGCTGAATGAAGGTGGAGAAAGTGTGTTAAAGCCCTCTGTCTCTGATCTAATCCCTAACGATGGCCCGGGTCACAGAAGCTTCTATAGAGCAGCACTATGGCTCACGGCTGGGTTCCTTACATAATCCCCGGCATGAGGCCGTCCCTGTCAGACAGAGTTACATCTGCATCCAGGAGCTCAAAGCTTCCGCACTTCGGTACTCATTTAGACACTATGAGCTGTGAATTATATTACAATATATTCTTGTAACAGGCATAAATTACCTATGAAAACCTTTAAGAACTTATAATCTTTGGCAAGTTTATGACTAAATGCTTATGAATATTATTAGCTTTTAAAGTAGAAAACATAATGTGTGCTATGTATGACTAACTACTGATATAATTAACTTTGTTATTATTTTATAGAAATAACTAGTGCTGTCAAATCGATTAATCGCAATTTATTAAATCTAACATAAAAGTTTGTCTATAACATTTTTTCTCCCCCCCGAAAACACCTGATATGCATGAATATAATTTCTACCAAAAGACAAAATGTGACAACACCAAGGTCATTTGATTTGTTTTATGTAAATTGTTTGAGAAGAAAAACATTTTTGTTTTTTTATAGATTCAAAAGAACACATTCGCACCCTTTGGGTTCTTGCTTTCGCCAGTACAATAAAGCTTTAACACTTGTGGAGGAGAAATATGTCTTATTGTAAAGGTATTACCAAAGTGAATGTGTTAAAATACTCGATCTTACTGTAATTACTTCAGTCACCACAGTTCAGAACGTTCCTGGGACAGTGATTGAGATCTTGAAATGATTCCTGGACCAGTATTGAATAGTAAATATAATGTCAGACCTCTAAAGAATATATTACATCATATTCAGGAATCTTCCATTGAAAATGCCACACACACTTGGAAAAGAGCAGTCATTCAAACCCTGTACAAATCTGATCAAATTAAAAATTAAGAATTAAAAAAAATTCTCAAACAAAATACTTCAGTCTTCAAGTACAATAATTTACAGTTTGCAAACAGAAAACAAACAAACTGGAAATTAACAAAAATGGACAATTTACATGTGTTGGGTTTTACCAAGAGCTACGAATCATCAAAAAAACTTCTTAGCTGCTGCTTCCTGTTGACTCCTGAAAGTAGATGAGAGAAACAAAAACAGAGAGAGAGAGAGACGCATTAAGCCAGGGTAGGCGATTTGTTCCAGAAACAATCTTTGTTATACTGGTTGAAAGTCTCTTCACATCCTGATAGCAATCACTAAGTTAAGTAGTCTAAATGTATTTATATGGATATATATTGTCCATGGAAGGCGTAGGACCATAAAATGTTCGTCTAATAATTGCAGCCGGTCCGAATACAATGGTACGTTGTCATATCTGCCTATAAGTGTCAACATATGTATTTTCATACCTCTGCGCATCTGATCGCACAAACATCACACATCATCAGCGTATTTAACTATGCAGAATTAGACAGACGTCAGTCACTGAGCGGCACAAACAAAACAGAAGCCACCTTTTACAGTTCCTTCTGAACCAAAACAACGAGCTTTTGCTGCGTTCACGCCATAACTACTGTAATTTGAAAGAGTTTTGAAGGTTTGCGACTCAAATGTATGCGTTTCAATGTCAACACCATCAACGCCAAAATAAATCTGCAGCAGTCAGGTAGTACAGATCAGAGCTCTTCAAGTTATGTTCATTATTATTAATGTAATGTGCTTTGAGACATGAGGTAGTTTCACACCGTCTCTCGTGAAGCTTTGCTGATTCTGCAGTGTGTGTTCATGTGTTTTGAAAGAGGCGTGGCTTTGGAGACGCTTTAAAAGGAGGATGGGATCTTATACTTTCAAAGCTAATTTGCTATTGCTAACCACTCTGAAAATTACCTCTTTATTTTTGTTCCTTGCATACAAAATCTCAGTCTTTATTAATTTGTCTTGCTTTTTTATTATTTGAACAAGAGAACATTTAATTCGAAGACACCGAGAGAAGATTTCAGAGCTTTAACTACCAAAACATGAGGAAGCCAATGTAAGAAACAGAACTCTTTTACACACCTCTTAAAGAGCTTTGTATGGACACTACAACATAAAGATTCACTCACTTGTACATAACGTAGCCGAAGAAGAGGAGGGACTGAATGACGATGAAGACCACGAAGTGTGTGGTAGAGAGGCAGGAGGGTAAGGAAGGAAGTTCAGGACATTGTACCTTTTCTGCGGGATTCTAGGGAATATGTCCAAAATGTTTTATACATTTGGTAGCTGCATCTTTTTTTGCAATTGTTATAGAATTTTAACATTGCCAATTTAAGACCACAACATCACAACCATTTTCATTTTAGTTAAAGTTTGAGTACATACACACACACAAAAAAAAGTCTATGTAGTTTTCATTTTTTTTTCAGTTTCATTTGTAGTTATTTTAGTACAAGTTAAACCATCAGGTTAAACTAAATAAAAATGAGAATGATGCCTTGCAATTAGTTGAAATAAATAAGTTATTAATAATATTTTATTTCAGTTAAACTTTTTTTTATTCAAGTAACATACTTTTTATGGCTTAGTTGATTAGTTGGTTTTAACCCTGACAAATACTACACCAATAAATCGTACCAAAAACATTTCCATTTATACATTCAGCAGACAGTTTTAGTCAAACTCTGAACAGAAATATGAACTATGACTATGAACAGAAATCCAACAGTGCGCTATTTCTCAGCTAAGCCACACATATGCCATGCTATAAGATATATTTTGTCCATATAAGAAATGCTGCTTTATTGGAAACTCACCACATTTTTCTGAATGATGTGTTCGATGTTCCTCTTGACGACATGCAAATGCTCCTTGATGTCATTGAAGTGCTGGATTGTCTCGTATGATCCAAGTCCGCCTGCGTTACCCTGCTGTTGACCCACTGCCAACTGTTTCAGTGAGCCTGACAACGAGTCCCTACAAACCACAACATTAGTGCAATGCTTCATTTGCCCTCAAGTTTTGAAAAACATTCATGAATCTGATAAGGATCAAGTCAGACACAATATGAAACACTTAATTATTCAAGAAAAGTTGAATATTTTTAAAGATTTTTCATGCCAGATGGTTCAACATTAAGGCTTTAAAAAGAAGGCTAACTCATTTTCTGCCTGTTTACATACAAGGAAACAGTATGTCATACAAGAGGATCGTATCAAACAATCAATTCCTCTGAGACACAGTGTCACAAGACTTAATCTGAGTTTTAAATGCATAAAACAGCTTTAAGCTTTGAATATCTGATCTGATTCTTAAAACAAAGCTCATGTTTTCTGGATTTCATGACATTATTGCTCCATTGTAGACATGAGCATGCAAAAAGATGATTTGCACTTCCTGTCTTCACTCAAAGTATTACAATAAATTTGCAGCATTTAATGCACCAATCATTAAAGCTAATAGACTTGATTATGATGATTATACTTATTGCTATATAAAGACAAACAACATTCTGAAATTTGAATGCGTTTCAATAGAGGATTCTTTTTTCTGGCGCACATGTAGAGAAATATTATATATACACACACACACACACACATACAATATAATATATATATATATATATATATATATATATATATATATATATATATATATATATATATATATATATATATATATATATATATATACACATACACATATATATTATTTCCATACGACTTTTAAGATTGATCACATTTCAATATCTTTTCCAGGCATGGAAAATACGATTTTAATAAATTCCCAGATATTTCCAAGTTTTACATGACCATAGGACAAATATCCACCAACAAAACTAACCTTTGAAATAAAATAAAAATACAATTATTTGTACCTGATTTATATTTCCAAATTTAAAAACTGTAGACATGCAACAAAGGACTGTCAAATACGGATCTCCTGAACTCCCTCATGTCTCAACGAGCAACAAACCAAACTCTTCAGCTCTGGCTGGTATAAAAGTTGAGCAGTTCTCTCACCTCTAGTGGTATCTCAGGAGCACTGCATGCAAAAAACGCTGGTGAAAAATCCCTGATTACACTGGCAAATGACTTCTGCGCCCAAGGACTTCGGCCAAGAAAATCTTAATATTACAGTGAATTGTCCCAATCTAATCTTTTAAGCCTCATCTTAACTCTCCCAAAAGGCCATTTATCCTTCAGCCTCATAGAAAAAATGAAATTACCATGGAGCGCAAGCAGGAATGATTGCTAAATTAATCTTCCTAAAAAACATGGTCCTTTTCTTAAACATATTTCAGATGATTAAGAAATACCCATTCGGGCCATGCCACAGCTTTCCTCGGGGGGACACTTTCATTCAGCTATAAATAGTCATTAAAGATGTAGCACAGATGTAGATAAATATATAAGAAAGATGATGCATTGGATGATAAACAAATAAACAATGTAGAAATACTTCAGTACTGTATGATTAAAGAGAAAACCCTAAGGAAATTAAAGATCTGTTTTGTTTCTTATAACGTTCTGGGAAAAAAAGGGAATTAAATTAAATTTAAGATGAAATTTTTATATAAAATTCTTATAATATATAGTGAAATGTGTAATCAAAACAAGGTCAAACCACATTAAAAAAAGAGCAGCGTATGGTTTAACCTTTTAATCAGGAACACATCTTCTAGTTTAACATAATTTTTTTTACTGATCACGTATTATCCTGTGCCTGAACCCCATTTCTTTGGATATCGTCTTCAAAATTCTAAGATGATTAAAAGGATAAAAAAAAAACACAAATAAATATATGAGGGGATGGGCAAAATGAAAACGTTTGGTAAGTCATAAGTACAGACTCCTTGGGGAATTACAAAGACAAGAAAGCAATCAGAAGCAGACCATGTATTCGCTGGTGTATGATGGACATATTTAAAGATTCGCATATAATCCATCAAACAGAGGCCCATAAGGAGCCTAAACGAAATCAAATTTGTTTCTTAAGGGGGGGGGAGACATAAATCTCCCTTGAGGCAAAAAGTGAACATTTAGAATCTCCCAGTAATCTTTATCCACTTCAAATGACCTATATGTCAGAGGAAACCATTTTTTGAGTAATATGAAATTATGAGAAAAAAAAGAAAAGGTCAAAATCTTAATATGTGCATAATCTATAAAATGAATTCGATCAACTGAGTATTTTTTTTGTTGCGGACCAAATGCTGTTTAAATGCGCGCCAATAGGATTAGCCTAAATGAACAATCGACACAGATTACTGATCTTTTCAACGTCTTTCCGAAAACAGGATGACAATGTGGCCTCAATGCTGCCCTTTTGATGAAGACTGCTATGTCTTTGCTAGAAGCAATATTTACATATGCACTAAATAGCGAACGAATACCTTTTTATAAACGCTGCATGCCTTGAAAAATGACAGATTCGTTCAAACGCCATCTTGTTGACAGAAAAGATGGTGTAAAATATTCAAGATTGTGCAGATAAGGAAAAGATAATAAAGTAACTTTGTTGTAGTACAATTCTGTTTTAATAAAAGTACATGATGTAATTGGGTTATTAAGAAAATCGTAATCTAAATGCATCCGTAACAAACAAATCTCTTGGCTAAATCCCAAACAACAAAACCACCGGTAAGTGTTGTGCTAAAAGTCGGTTTAACAATCATTATAGTTTGGTCACATCCGAGTTAAAGAGTTGTAAAAACAGTCTTTTGAGGGCTAATCCTCTACTTGCACGGCTAAAGAGTTTTAAATGCTGTATTTTGGCATCTAATCCTAAAGCCTTATTGTTCGATTTTGTCTTTGTGCTTTAATCCTTGTTCGTCCACACCTCGCTTAAAAAACACCTGGAAGAAAACAAACAACTGTCCGCTAACAAAACAAAAAAACAGTGCTGACATTACAGAGGTCAAACCAGAATAACAAACAAATGTATTTAATCTGGATTAAAGGACGAACATCTTTAGATCTTTACGTAAAGACACAACAAACAAAAGTTAACAGATGAAACCTAATTTGATGCGTTGTTCAGTTTTTTGCAAAGGCATGTAATGCGCTAAGGCCTCTAAGTAGTTGTTTTACTCAGAGATTGTATGCGATTTAACACTTCATTGGCTAGGGATTTTTGGCTAGGGAGCATACCGTATTTTCCAGAATATAAATCACATCTTTTTTAAAATCTGAAACGTGCTGCGACTTGTATTTCCAGAAGCGGTTTACCTCATGCAATAACATCAAGCAAACAAAACAAAATTTGCATTTGTGTTTGCAAGTTTATTTGTGTAGCAGCCGCTGGTTTTAGCTTCACTTTAAATAAATTCATTTATAACAAATGTTGTTTATAATGAATGCCACTATAAATTGTTTGTTTTGTACTTATTTTCATTCCTGCTCTGTTCTAAAAATCGTTAAATTTAAAGGATTTGTTGTGAAGTAAGGGGAACTAAAATAGATGTTTATAATATTTGTAAATGTTTGGTTTTATTTACGAGTATTATTTCTGAAACATATCTTTTTTTCTCTCTCTCTCAAAATGCAATTTCGACCCAGTGCAACTTATAGTCTAGTGTGACTTATAATACAGTAATATTCCAGTCAGGTTTTGTGACAGGAGAACAATATTTTTCTTGGCGACTTACCTTACTTCATTAAGGTTTCTCAAAACCTCATGTTGTGTATTAATAATGGTGTCCATTTCATGAGTGGGAGCCTAAAAGCAAGTAAACTATAAGTTAGGCTCAAATACATAAATTCGATTAATCACTGTAAGAATGTATATCAACAATATAATTTTGGTGCTTTACAAACTGAACAATTTAAAGTCTCTATTACATCTCATGAAGGATTTTGACTGGATCTGAGATGACACCATGGCATTCAATATAAAAATCTGGTCAACGTAAGAGTGTCCAGTGCTGTTAAATGCATTTGTCATGTCCTACCTGTCCTGACTGTGCTTGTGGTGCGCGTTTGGAGATCTCCTCTGTGATGACTGACACATAACGGCGTTGTTCATCCAGAATCATGGCCAGCTGCCTGTTCAACTGCTTGATTTCCAGGTGGATTCGATTCTGCCCCTCAAACACCTGACGGATTTCCCGGTCGTTAACGCTTTCAAACAGGTCCTCAACTGCCAGAAGAGAAACACTGAACAGATGTTTTTCTACAAATATGGATTTTCATTTTTCAACAAGGCATTTAAAATGAATCAGAAACAGAATCTGTTGTAAATACATCTGTGAATAAACACAGAGAATGCATGGTTTAGGGAAAAATGTTGCGCCTAAAATGCCCTTAAAGATGGTTAAAATAAAAATCTAGATAGAAAAAAAAAACAATAATAATAATATTAATAATTATTATATAAAATAATATAATTTTCTATAAAATATAATATTTTTTAAAAATAAATAAAAGCAACCAAATCGAACTTGTCCAATCAGATCTATATGGAAGCTTGTTTCCGCAATGCAATTAAAATAATTAAGGTAATTGCGACTTTTTATCTCAACATTCTGACTTTTTTTCCTCGCAATTGCGGGTTTATACCTCACAATTTGGACTTTAGAACTTGCAATTGAGAGTTCATATCTCAATGAAGCAATTATTGCTTTTTCCTCACAATTCTGACTTTTTTTCCTCGCAATTGCGACTATTTTTCTCAGAATTGCGAGGTTATATTTTGCAATTCTGACTTTTTTCTCAGAATTGAATTATAAACTCGCAATAGCGAGTTGTAAAGTCAGAATTGAGAGAACTGACAATTGAGAATTTATATCTCAAAATTCTAGGGGTGTAACAATATACCGTGTCAAAATATATTGCAATATAAAAATGCAACAACATGTATCGTGTATAGTTCACCCAAAATAAAAATTACTGTATGAGAAAAAATTCAAGTTTTCAGAGTTTTAGTGTCAGTACTACATTAAACTACTATATATAATGTATAATAATGCAATGTGGGAATATTTGTAGGTCCTGATAATGCCAAATATCTTATGCTACCAGTAAAAAGTGGCCTACATAATTTTAAATGTATCTAGTTAGCGACAGAGTGCAAGCACATTCATCTAAAATAATCCTGTATTTTCAGCTTCAGAATCATGAATATTTTTATTCTTGTGTCACTATTGTCCCATGCATTGGGTTACCAGCACCAATATATTCTGAATATTTTCTTAGAATTGAGAGATATAAACTCAAATTGTGATAAGTCAAAATTGTGACAAAAAAAAAAAAAGTCACAGACACATTTTATATTTTTTACTCCATGACGGAAACAAGCTTCCATAGATCAGTAAGATCAGTGAATTGGGAATGGATGCATTTTACCATTCAAGATTTCTGTGTTTTTATGCGAGTTTCTCTTAATGTTTCCAGGCCATTTCTATTGACTATAAACATGATGAAAACTCAAAGCTGAATGTGAATCTGAGGGTCAAAACTTCAGACAGAATGAGAGCAACTCACTGGGCTGCCCCTGGACATCAGGGTGCTCTTTCTGAAACTCCTCTTTCCTTTTGTCCAGCTCTTGTTGGAAATTCTCAAATTCCTCCTGGTACTTGTCCTTCTCCTCTTTGGGAATCTCTTTTTCTGGGAGAGGCTTTATAGAAAGACAAAACACACATTCAAACACAATCACGCACATAGACACACTTACGCATACTCCAATTATAATGAACAAGAGGAATGGAGTAAGAGGTAGACACTTATGAAATAAGTATGGCCGATTCTTCGTACTTATTCATACTTAAATGTGTGTATGCGAATGTGTGGCGAGGAAAATGCGTACCAGATTCTGCCCAGGCTCTGCAAGTCTGAACAGCAAAAATGACAGCACATCATGGTCATCTGTTGAAAGAAATTTAGACACATTTTTAAAGCTGCAGAGTGTAATTTCAGTGCCACTAGCAACACTAAACACGTTTCGAAGTTTTAAACCTCCTCTTCCACAGAACCTGCTATAGAAATGGATACAAACCGTTCATTAGATTACTTTCATATAACTTAATGTTTGAATGCCAGCCATTAATCTTTGTTGGTTCAATTTTGATCCAGTTGGAGGGTAACAGACAACATTAGACCTTCAACCGGAAGAGAGAAAACTCTGGATTTGGATAAGTAAAAATACCAGCAAGTCCTCCGGTGGCTGCAGAGATCCCAAAATAACCAGACTCAGGAATGACCATGTTTTCAACTTTGGTGCAGAACTCATAATCGTCTTTATCAGGAGTGAAGCCATTATTGATGAAAACCTGAAACAATTGAGAATATATTCAGATGTTATTATAGCTGGGAAACTTCATATTTTCATTTCAATTTAGGTAACTTGCTCCTTTTTTTAACGATATCATATTGAGATGAATAGATTGAATAGTCAAACAATTTACCTGAACACATCCAACAAACTACTATAGTATTGCCAGTTGTACATGGATCTATTGTTGTGATGTATATTTGCAATGCAAGATTCACCGAAATACACATTTAATCATAAAAGCTATTGTTAAATTATCAGGGTCAAAAGGTTTAATTATAGTCAGTTCTTTAGTATTAATCTTGAAACCTATTATAAGTTGATGATATAAACTTGACCTACCGATAAAGTTTGCTTGTAGTAGATGATTTTGGCACGTACAGGGTAAGGTTTGTTTCTGAAGTCTCTAAGACATGTACCCAGAGCCTGCGTTGAGCCATCACTGGAGGAAAAATATTGTTTATCAAATACATACATATATAAACACGACGACAACAGGTTTCCTTTCCATGTCAACAAGTTTGGCCGAGGTTTCTCTTTAAAATGTCATGAAATATTGAACTGATGATGTGAAGGCTTATGTGTTAGCGCAGTCTAGCTAGTACATATGCGGCTCACAGATCTAATTTAATGCTTTCACTGTTACTGCACTCCGATTAAGACAGACAGAGGATTAGACTCTCTCTCTCATAAATAATCATATTTCCTAATCTCCTTTGAGTTGTAAAAATGAGAGCGCTGATGTCAGCAAGGAGGATATGTTTACTTACTTTTGATGGTCATAAACAAGTTTGCCATTGTTTCCCACCACCAGGACAGCAGGGTTGTTTTTCTACAATAGCAAGGTCACAGAAGACAGGGAGACATAATCCTTATTTAGTTCAGAGGAGACACAAAGCAAGTCTACTGAGGTGCTTTGGTGTTTGTTGCTGAGGCAAAAGCTAAGCACATTACCATAATCCTTTGATAATATATATATTTACCTCTACCTTAAGATGTTTTGACTGAAAAATGCACATCGGTACAAAAAACACATTGTTGGTGCATTTTACTGACACAAACAAGTGTTAAAATAGTCATTTTTCAATAATCTACTAATTATAATAAATTACAGTGCAGCCAAATAATTGAAAACAAATTTATTACACAACATGCTGATTTAGCAAATACTAATATTTGCCAAGAAAAACCCTAATATTAAGATTTTAAAAGCTTTACATACATATACAGTTTTTGAAAGAAGTCTCTTATGCTCATCAAGCCTGCAGTAAAAAAAAAAAACAAAAAAACAGTAATATTATGAAATAATATTTCATTGAAGGATCATAAGACACCAAAGACTGGAGTACTTGCTGATGAAAATTCAGCTTTGCATCACAAAAATAAATTACATTTTAAAATATATTAAAAAAAGAGAACCATTATTTTAAATTGTAATAATATTTCATAATATTTTTTTTTTTAACTGCAGGCTTGATGAGCATAAGAGACTTCTTTCAAAAACATTAAAAATAGTAATGTTTCCAAACTTTTGACTGGTACTGTACATTATATATACATTTTATTTTTATTATGTGTGTGTGTTACATAAAAAATATGTTTTAAATAATAACTTCACAAACACATTTAAAAATAAAATTTGAATTAAAATGCAATTATTAAAATTATACTCATGTGCAATCACCTTCCCATCATTATCAAAAGAGTCAAAGAATATTCCCACGCCGTTCCACTGATCAGCAGCCCCGTACACAGGACCATCCAGACCTTGACCAGCCGTGAACCATATGGCCTACACACACACACACACACACACACACACACACACACACACACACACACACACACACACACACACACACACACACACACACACACACACACACAAGTGAGCATGGGTAATTTGGTAAGTGGTGCTTGAGATCAGTGTGGTCTGCTCCACTGGACTGTGGGACAATTCAATGAAAGCACATGTTACTCGTACAACACTACATTCTAATTACTCACTCAATACTGCGAATGTTGAACAAAGTTCATGAATTATCAAGGATGACCTATGGATGCCTTTTCTGATAAAATGATTTATTCTGTGCAAAAAGAAGTACCTGCGATAAGACGAAAAAAACTGAACCTCATGACTGCTAACAAATAAAGTAAATCATATATCGTTTAAGTCAAGTCTGTAGCACCAGTAATGCAGCTGCACAAAGTAAGCTCATATATGACCAGGGTGGAGAGGAAGTGAAATGTGTGACATGAAAAAAAAAAAAAAAATTATTTTAAAGTATAATAAGCACAAAATACTAAACATGGTGAATCTATGTGGAATTTTATGGCTTGTTAAAAGCAATAATAGTAACATAAAACTAGATTTTTACATCTTATGAAGAAAATGCAACTATTGTTTGCCCATGCAAACCTGCCGCCACAATGCTAGGGTGTTCTGGGTGGTTGCCCGGGTGTGACTATGCAGGTGTTCTGAGTGGCTGTTAGTGAATTTCTATACGGTTGCAGGGCCAAAGCAAAAAACGTCCTGCCACCAAGTCTCTATGATCTTCTGATCTCTAGATATGACTTCACAGGAAGTACCCACACTGCTGTTTTAGTGACTCTGATGACGGTGCAAACAGGGTCTTTTACACATCAGTTAGTAAAGTCCACCACAAGTTTTGAATGACATTGTTTAAATTACCAAAAAGCAGGATTGATTTTAAAAAATATTAGCAAGTGCAGTCAACATATAATTTTATAAGTATATTTCTTGCAATTCTGACTTTCTTTCTCACAACTGCCACTTTCTTTCTCACAACTGCGACTATTTCTCACAACTGCCACTTTATTTCTCACAACTGCCACTTTATTTCTCACAACTGCAAAAATTGTGAAAATTGCAACTTTGAGAAAAAAGTCAGAATTACGACTTTCTCAGAAATGCAACGTTATTAGTCCCAATTGCAAGAAATTGCAAGTTTATAAGTCTGAATTGTGAGAAATAAACTTACAATTCACAGAAAGAAATACAAAATTGAGACAAACTTGCAATTGCAAGAAAAGTCAGAATTACAACTATTTCTCACAACTGAGACTTTATTTCGCAACCATTTTTCTCACAATTGCGACTATTTCACAATTTCTTTTCCCAAAACTCTATTTTGCAAATTTTTTTGTGACATTTTTTCTCACAATTGCGATTTTCTTACAGTTGCGAGTCTAAATTGTGAGACAAACTATGAAAAAAATCTGAATTGCGAGACACTAGCAATTGCGAGGAAAGAGTCAGAATTTCTCACAATTGCGACCATTTCTCACAACTCTGAGAAATTGGAAGTTTATAAGTCAGAATTGCGGTATATAAATTTACAATTGCAAGAAAAAAGTCCGAATTGAGAGATCGTCACAATTACCTTTTTTATTTTTTATTCTGTGGCGAAAACAAGCTTCCATATAAAAGTTGTTAAAAAAAGTAATATTTTACAAAATGACTGTTTTGTTTTTTTAAATCAAATAAATGCAGCCATCGTGAGCATATTAGATTTCTTTTAAAAACATTTCAAAAATCTTACTGACTCAACACTTTTGAATAGTAATGTACATCCAAAGTAATTTCTAGTACACTACTTGCAGAACTCCACAAGGTTCACCCAGATCTGGAATTCAACCCATGGCACTTGCTCAAAGCTTTCATGTCCCTAAAATGGGTCTAAATGACCCTCCACAGTCAAAACGATAACAATGTGTGTTTGTGCTTCTGTATGTTTACAAATGCCCATTGCCAAAAATGTAGAAATGAGGCTCACATACACAATATAATAATGATTATTTTCCCCCCTCTTACCAATCCATCTGCTCCCATTCGTCCCCGTCCGGACACACGGAATGCCACCTCAGCTTCCCAGTGTTCAAAACTTACAGGGGATTTTGTCCATACCCCACCCTTCTGGCTCCGCAGAGAGGGGGTGATTCGAATCTGATCCGCACCAGGAATGGCGTCTGGAAAGAAGATGGACATTTGAAAATGAATGAACTTATAATTAGTTATACTAACTACAAGTAACTTTGCAAGTTACAAGTAACTTAACTCTCATTAGAGTAGACTGTTAGGTTAGCGTTAGGTGTTATGGTTCAGGTATGTAGAATAAGCTGACATGTAGTTGCAAAGATACTTTTAGTCAGTAGAATGTCTGTTGGGGAGCATCAAAATAAAGTGTTAGCAGATATTAAGCAGACGGTCTACTAATAACATTGACATGTAGGTTAGTAGTTAGTAGAATGTCTAAAGAAGACCATCGGAATAAAGTGTAACCATAAAACTATAAAAATCACTGCGCAGTTAGCTAAACCCATCAGAATATCTTATTTAAGAGAACATAAAAAGTTTTATTTGGCAATTTGAGACAACAAAAGATTTATGTTACATAATTTCATCATTATCACACGCCCATTTTGTAATATCTGGCACACTACCAAGTATACGAGTCGAACTTCCCTGACAGCATACTTCTATGTTGACATAGGCTAAATTTATTTAAACAGAACTTATGACAGAAACATCAATATTAAATTCGAGGACCAAGTAAACAGCCCTAATTGTCCCTGCCGGCTAATATGTGGTGGGGTATTTGAAAGATTTGGGAACTGTTGTAACACAGAACTTTGCTCTTCCCAAATGCCGAGACAGATTTGTTTAACCCTTTAGGAAAACTAGTGCCATGTCAGCTGTTAAATTGTTTTTTAACAATGTAACCACGATTATGCATCAAAAATGATTAGGCTATGTGAATTTGATAACTAATCACAATCACACTTTTATTAACACATAGAGTATCTGATTTAATCATAGGACAAAAGCAACTAACAAAGCACCAAACATATCAGAACAGAAGTAGAGCATTGATTTTAAAATGCCGCCATATTTTAACTTTAAGATGTGTTACACATATCATAATATGCATTATTACAACAAGAAACCCCTCATGCACAAGCAATGAAATCCAAAATCATTCATTCAAAAATGCAATACTTGCACCACTCAGGTTCAGTTCACTTTAAATTAATGCAACCTCGCATAAACTTCACGGGCCATTTAAACTACATGTAAGTACATGTACTAAACATGCTGACAGATGACAGACAGAGATACAGATGGATGAGAGAGATCAGATAGACACCCATCAATAAACTTACTCCCAGTATGAATCCAGAATGGGATTCTTCCATCACTCTGTGTCAGATGTGGCCCTTTGAAACTGTATTTATACTCAAAACGCCGGTGCGGCAAGTCCCCGGCAGCGTTGTCGGCGAAAACGTGCGGAAATATTAAAGAAATTAGTAATAAATAGGCATAAGCTGCCAGGAACTTAGCTATGGGCACCGCCATGTTTGAGTCTGAATGCTGACGTAGCGCAGAGAGGGGCGGGAGAACTGGAAATGCTGAAGGGCCAACAGGGCGCTCTCGCATTGGCTGAAGGGCCAACAGGGCGCTCTCTCATTGGCTGACACGCTAGATTGACACACGGGGAATTATTAGGCGAACCGCCTTGAGCTACGTTTTAAGGCACCGTAGCACTGATGACTTCGTAGCCTACTAAACTTGTCATAGGCATAGCATACAAAAACGTTACCACAGTAACAGAAATCTTCGCCAAAAAGATTTTAAGAGTTTATTTTGCCTCTGTAAATTTATAATGAATTAACATGAGAGCTTTTTCAGACCTTTTATTAAATGATAATAGATTTACACACACACATACACGCACGCACACACACACGTATGTGTGTAGCCTACTTATTGTAAAACATAATATATAATAGCCTGTTGTATACTGTATACACACACACATATTATAATTTTATATATAGATATACATAATAGCCAGGCCTATAATACTGATTATATTTAGCCTATATTTCATACTTAGTCAATAGTAAGTATACATATAGCCTACAGCTACAGACTCACACTTTTCTCTCACACACGTTATGTAGGCTATAGATATACATATACTGATTATATATTTAATATTCTTAGTCTATAGTCAACAGTAGGCTACAGTATATTTATATTTAATTTATACACACATATAAATTAAATATGTATAGAATGCACAAGCAATGAAATCCAAAATCATTCATTCAAAAATGCAATACTTGTACCACTCAGGTTCAGGTTATTCTTAAAAATAAAAATCTGCCTGCCTCTATGGGAATTTAACATAGGGGTGTACTCACTTATGCACCATGTATTTTAAGGAAGAACATTTATTTATTTACGATACATTATTCATTCACAAAGAAAATTGGTGTCCTTAAAGGTTGGATTTTTCCTAATTTTTTAAATTAAGGCATTAAGTTCAATTTCCAAAATATGATTTTTTATTCCTCTTTTTAGTCAACTTTAGCATGGGTGTATTCACTTATGCATTGCACTGTATATATATATATATATTTAGCACACCAGGGTGACTAAAATAGTGGTCTTAATACATGATGTTGAGGAGGAAAGTTCGAGTGGCCAAAGACTCACAAATGGAGAATTGCAGAGATTAGTTGAGTCTTCGGGTCAGGAAGCACAAAAAAAAAAAACCCAAAAAAACATTCCAAATATTTCAAACAACCCCTATATCACCACAAGTTGTTTGGGAGGGTTTCAAGAAAAATCCTCCTCGCTCATCCAAAAAACAAACTCCAGCAAATTCAGTTGCAAACACGACTGGAACTTCAAACGGGACGGAACATATGGTCAGATGAAACTAAAAAGAGTTTTTTGGCACCAAACCCACCAGATTGGTTTGGTACAACAGGTCTAAAACGTACGGCTTCTGCTAGAAATTTTAAAATGGGCCGTGGTTGGATCTTTCCTCAGAAGAACGATCCAAAACAAACATAACAATCAACACAAAAATGTGTCACTGCGTACAAAATGAATCTTCTGCCATGACCGTCCCAGTCCCCTAAACTGAACCTTATAGAAAACGAGTGGGGTGAACTGAAGAGAAGCAGCACAACAAGGACAGGTCTCTGATCTCCTGTCAGGTGTTCTCCAAACTCATCGGGCATTATGGGAGAAGATTCAGAGATTCAGATTATCTTGGCAAAAGTTGGTTGAAAAAGTATTTAATAAAATGGTGCAAATAATTACGTGTTTTGGAGAAAAACATTTACAGGAACAGGAACATGAAGTGATGTGCTCAAGCTTGTGATGAGAACATTCCCCCTCCCTCTCACACACACCTTGACTGACAGAGCAAAAGTGTTATCCTGCTAGTGAACCTGTAATTAGGGTCTTAATGAGTGCTATCTTTATGAGATAGTGAGGTTGGCATGCCCTTTCCCAGTGGGCGGCAGCAGGTAGATGGTCATTCTGACCAATGATCAACCCCCTGCTCTCAGGTCAGTGCTAATACAGCCCTAGCCCCGCGTGGAAGGGATCAGCGCCCAATGGAGAGCAGGGGCTCCTGAGGTGTCTTTTTCATGGGGGAGTCCCATTCCCTCAGCAGGGGATGGTCTGTTATAATCCCCTGCCATTCACTTTCTATGCTAATAGCTCAGGGCTAATGAGGGGATGGATGACCTCACTAGAAGGTTAACATCAGCTGACCCTGACACAGCTAAAAGAAACTGAAGGGTCCGCAATGGATGACATGCAATGTCATTTGTGATTTGTTATACCAAAAATCATTTTATGGTGATCAAAAGTGGATATTTATTTGAAATAATGTCACCGCAATGAACATATGATATGCTAAACTTATTTTAAAGTGCATTTTTATAATTAGTTGTACTTTTGTTCATTATTGTGCATACTTAAGGATTAGACATCTGAATAAACCCCAAACCAACTTCTGTATGGAACTTGTCCTGTACCATTTGTGCTATAAATGTGAATGATGGAGTTCCTCAAATCGCTTTGGGCTATTGATTTTATATGACATCTGATGTACAATTTTAACAGGCAGACGATTAAAAATAAAATAAACTGACAGCATCACCATGGATGAGAATAGAACATTGAATTGACTAGTAAATACCAAGCAACCTCATGTCAACATGCTTAAAAATTGCACAATGTACAGATTCTGTATACATTGTATCGTATTCTTTTATAGCCAATATCATTTTTCTGTTTTATTTACATCCTCTTGATAGTTTATATATATATAAATATTAGGTATATATTTATATATATATATATTAGGGCTGTCAAACGATTAATCACGATTAATCGCATCCAAAATAAAAGTTTTTGTTTACATAATTTATGTCTGTACGGAGTATAATTATTTTCTATATATAAATACAGACACATGCATACTATTGGATACATCTACTGATGCTAACTAACACAGTCACTGACTGTGCATGACTGTAGCTTTCAGCCAGGAGAAGATGTCGTCAGGTGGGTCCAACTTTCACGGGGTGTTTCGACCCTGAACCACAACACCCTCCAGTTGGCGGGTCGGCAGTGGTGGCCAGTCACTGCCCACCTCCTCCTGGCCCCCAGCTCAACTCCTCCCTCCTACTCCAGAGCCAACAAGACGCTCTTTCTGCTGCCTCACCCAACCTACGGACAGCTGCCTTCCTCTCCCTTCCTGCCATACCCAGAGCTGTGAGTGTCTTCCACACAGACTGCGCCGGGAAACCCCTACACCCGACCTCAACCGGGAATAGCCAGGCCTGCCACCCTTTGGCCCTGCACTGCTCAACAAGGTCCTGATACTTGGTGGCTTTCCGCTCATAGGCCTCCTCGCACCCGTCCTCCCACGGGACCGTCAGTTCAATCAAGATTATCTTCCTTGACTCCTCAGACCACAAGACCATGTCCGGCCTCAGCGGTGTTTGCACAACCTGGGGGAAGACTAGTTTCCTTCCCAGGTCCACCCTCATCTCCCAGGATTGTGCTGCTTGCAAGAGGCTCTTTTTTGTCTTCTTGGGGGCTGGTGGTTTCTCCCCTTCTCTGATGAACTGGATGGATATCGCTGGCCTTCTACTGGTCTGGCGCTTTTTCTGCCTCTCCCGCTCCAAGATGTCAGCCAGTGCACTGAGAACCTTGTCATGGCGCCACCTGTATCTTCCTTGGCTAAGAGATGTTTTGCATCCTGCCAGTATGTGCGCCATTGTTCCCCTCCCTCCGCATAGCCTACACAAAGGGTCCTCCCTCATTCCCCATCTGTGGAGGTTTGTTGGTGATGGAAGGGTGTCGTACACTGAACGGAGCAGGAAAGAGATGCGAAAGGGCTCCAGTCTCCAGATCTCAGGCCACGTGATCTTCCGCTTTGGCAGATCCCACTTTGTCCAGGCACCTTGTACTCCAAGTTCGACGGCCCTAGACCTGCGCCTTTCTTCCTCCAGGTGTCGGACCTCGGCTTGAATCATGTCCCTCCTCTGCCTTGGGTCTGCTTTTCCCCACTGCTGGAAGTGGGTGGATCCGAGTCCTTGCCTCCCTACGCATGGGTTTCCGATGATGTCCTTCAACTTCAATGCGCTTTCAGCTTGCGCCACTGATGTGTCAGCCGCCCATTTGCGTCCTGATCTCGTAATGACGCCTGCTCTTCTGACTTTTTCATCAGTGGAGTCTTGGTACATCATCACAACCCGGCACTTTGCCACCTTGAACTCTTCCACCACTGACGATAGGGGTAGTTGTACCTGGCCAGACCTGGTATATAGCCCTACTGACGTGAAGCTTGGTGGGATTCCGAGCCACTTGCGAAGGTGTTTGTTTACTCGCCTCTCGACTCCTTCCACTGCTGTCATAGATACTTCATAAATTGTCAGTAGCCACATGAGTCGTGGTAGCAGGCCGTGCTGGAAGAGCCAGGCCTTGAACTTTCCTGGCAGCCCTGACCCCTCGATCTTACTTAGCCATGCATCTGCCTGTTTCTCTGTCCTGGAAACGTTGCATCTGTCGGTCAGGGATGCGTCGTACCATTTCCCTAGGCACTTAATTGGGTTTTCCTCAATTGATGGTATTGTCTCCCCCTGTACTCGCAACTGGAACTTGCTGGTCACTTTCCCACTTCTGATCACCATACTTCTTGATTTCCTTGATTTGAACTTCATCCGAGCCCATGTTGCCACGTCATCAAGAGCCTTCAGGATCCATCTTGCCTGCACATGGGTTGAAGTTGTTATGGTAAGGTCATCCATAAAGCCTCTTATAGGAGGTTGGCGGGTGCCAGACTCCATTGATGGCCCTCTGGATTCCTTTCCTGCAGCTGTTATGAGCAGGTTCATTCCCATGACAAACAGGATGGGGGAGATGGTGCAGCCTGTCACAATTCCCTTTTCAAGGTCCTGCCACTGGGTTGTGAAGTGGGCAGTTTTGAACCGTAGTTGGAATCCTCCGAAGTAGCTGGTAATTATACCCCTGGTGTGATGGGGGACATGGTAGTGTTCCATAGCCATGTTGATGAGGCCATGCGGGATTGAACCGTATGCGTTAGCCAAGTCGAGCCAGACAACTGTTAGGTTTCCTTTGCTTTCCTTGGCCTCCCGGATCAGCTGGTTGAGGATGCCCGTATGTTCCAAGCACCCGGAAAAACCTGGAATTCCGCCCTTCTGGACTGATGTATCGATATATTTGTTCTTCACCATATAGGTGGTCATCCTTTTTGCCAGGACAGAAAAGAATACCTTGCATTCGACACTTAGGAGAGAAATGGTTCGGAACTGACTGATGTTGGAGGAGTCCATTTCTTTGGGTACAAAACACCCCTCTGCTCTTTTCCAGGATGCTGGAATGATACCTTTTGTCCATATCCTTCGCAACAGTTTCCATAACCTGCGGAGGAGCATCGGGCATCTCTTGTATACTTTATAAGGTATACCGCTTGGTCCTGGGGCAGACGCTGAACGGGCTTTTTGTACAATGTCCTGGACTTCTCTCCATGTTGGTTCACTGGTATCAAGCTCTTCCTCAGGAGTTTCAGCAGTTCTGCTGATCTTTGGATGTGCACCACATGCTTGGTTCCTGAGGGCGTCACTGTGGCTTTCCTTAAGGAACTCCTCTACAACTTCCTTAGGGCTGGTCAATCTTCCAGATCTAACTTCCCCCAGCAAGGTTTTGGTGAACCTGTATGGGTCCTTAATGAACTGAGCTCGCTTGGCCTCCTTCTCCTTCCTCAGTTTCAGAGACCTTTCTGCCCTTCTCAGTCTGGAGAGTTGCCCTCGAAGTCCACTGGTTAGATCTTTTATGCCCTTCCTTTCTTCAGCACTTGCTGTTCTGAACTGCTTGTTGAGGGTCTTGATCTCCCTCCTCAATTGCAAGATCTCTCTTGCCCTCCTGTTGGGCTGATTTACCTGAGTTCCGCTGCTACCCTTTCTCTCTTCTGTGCCAAAGCGCTCTCTGGCCATGGTGATGATGATTGTTGTCATACTGTCGATTTTCTTCTCGGCTGTTCCTGCTAATGTGGCCTCAAGAACTCTGTCTAGGTCCCCATCTAATTGGTTCCATGCAATGTAGTTGTTTGCTTGGGGCCATCTCACTTTCTCTGTCGTAGGTTGGGTGCCTGAGGTAGTGTTAGGAGAGTCCCTCTTGTGGCTTTGGGATGGAACAGGTGCTGAGAGGTCTCCTGTGCTGTGGGGTGCTTCCTGACTGGAGTCCTCCTGCGTCTCACTTAGTGTCTCCACTATGCGCTGCATCTGCTTCTTCCCTTCTCCACATTGGGTCTTGGATTGATGTATTTTAAGTCCCCGTGCGCTCTTGCAAAGCTTCCCGCAGTGGCACTTTACTTCCAACACTTCCCCTGTAAGTGTGGTTTGGGTGAGCCGTCTCATTATCCGTGTGTTTTCCATAGCCATAACCGTTGTGTCCGTCCTGTTGAGTCTCTCATCCTCCCCCCCTCTCGGGAGACCCTGGGGGTATTGCTCATTGTTCCGTTTTGTAGCTTTGGTTGGTGCCCTCTTGCGAGTGCTGTGATCAAGGTTGCTAGCCTCGCCCACCCACGCCAGTCTTTCCTGGAGGTCATCTGTCTTTCCAGCGTCACCAATCTACCTTGGTTGCCATCCAGCCTTTCCTGGAAGTCACTGGTGTCCCAGAGGAAATACTATTGGATACATCTACTGATGCTAACTAACACAGTCACTGACTGTGCATGACTGTAGCTTTCAGCCAGGAGAAGATGTCTTCAGGTGGGTCCAACTTTCACGGGGTGTTTCGACCCTGAACCACAACACCCTCCAGTTGGCGGGTCGGCAGTGGTGGCCAGTCACTGCCCACCTCCTCCTGGCCCCCAGCTCAACTCCTCCCTCCTACTCCAGAGCCAACAAGACGCTCTTTCTGCTGCCTCACCCAACCTACGGACAGCTGCCTTCCTCTCCCTTCCTGCCATACCCAGAGCTGTGAGTGTCTTCCACACAGACTGCGCCGGGAAACCCCTACACCCGACCTCAACCGGGAATAGCCAGGCCTGCCACCCTTTGGCCCTGCACTGCTCAACAAGGTCCTGATACTTGGTGGCTTTCCGCTCATAGGCCTCCTCGCACCCGTCCTCCCACGGGACCGTCAGTTCAATCAAGATTATCTTCCTTGACTCCTCAGACCACAAGACCATGTCCGGCCTCAGCGGTGTTTGCACAACCTGGGGGAAGACTAGTTTCCTTCCCAGGTCCACCCTCATCTCCCAGGATTGTGCTGCTTGCAAGAGGCTCTTTTTTGTCTTCTTGGGGGCTGGTGGTTTCTCCCCTTCTCTGATGAACTGGATGGATATCGCCGGCCTTCTACTGGTCTGGCGCTTTTTCTGCCTCTCCCGCTCCAAGATGTCAGCCAGTGCACTGAGAACCTTGTCATGGCGCCACCTGTATCTTCCTTGGCTAAGAGATGTTTTGCATCCTGCCAGTATGTGCGCCATTGTTCCCCTCCCTCCGCATAGCCTACACAAAGGGTCCTCCCTCATTCCCCATCTGTGGAGGTTTGTTGGTGATGGAAGGGTGTCGTACACTGAACGGAGCAGGAAAGAGATGCGAAAGGGCTCCAGTCTCCAGATCTCAGGCCACGTGATCTTCCGCTTTGGCAGATCCCACTTTGTCCAGGCACCTTGTACTCCAAGTTCGACGGCCCTAGACCTGCGCCTTTCTTCCTCCAGGTGTCGGACCTCGGCTTGAATCATGTCCCTCCTCTGCATATATATATATATTAAAGAAAATGTGTTATTTATGTATAAAATATTTATATATAATATAAATTATATATAATATAAATATACATACACAGTATATACATGCAGATATTTCTTAAATATATACATGCATGTGTGTGTATTTATATCTAGAAAATAATTTTACACCGTACACACACGTATTATGTAAAAACAAACTTTTATTTTGGATGCGATTAATCGCGATTAATCGTTTGACAGCCCTAATATATATATATATATATATATATATAACTAAGGAAACATATTTTACATCACATATATTTAATGTATATATGTATATATATATATATATATATATATGTATATATATATATATATATATATATATATATATATATATGTATATATATATATATGTATATATATGTATATATATATATATATATATATATATATATATGTATATATATATATATATATATATATACATATACATAGCCTATATTATGTATATGACAAATATAGAACCTTGAAATCAGAGCACCTAGCAACCACACAGCAACTCCCAAGCACCCATCCACAACACCTCAAAATCTTTATTATTCATTGCATATTTATTATTATAAATGCAGTTTTAATAACCTCACAATTGAGAGACATACAATATTTTAATGGAATATATATTTTTTTAAATTGACATTTCAGGACTAATAAATTAACTTATTATTATAATGTTATTATAATAATAACAATAACATACATTGTCCTTACATATTCATGGAAATTTTAACCTTTAAAGGCACTTTGCAGGACTATTAAATGAACATCAAAAAAGCTGATAGGTGATTAAAAATAGGGTAAAATAATGGTAAATATCATCTAACAATGTACATTTGGCTAATAAGTGATTAAAATAGTGTGTTAATAATATCAACGCTAAACAGTATCTAACAATATGCATATCCCTATATATTCACAGAAAGTTTAACCTTTAAAAGGCACTTTGTAGGACTATTAAATGTACACCAAAAAAGCTGATAGGTGATTAAAAATAGGATACAAATATTTAATAATAATAACGGTAAATATCTAACAATATACATTTTCCCTTATACATTCAGCTACTATGCGATTAAAAATAGCGTAAAATATTTGTATTATTAATAATATCAATGCTAAACAGTATCTAACAACATGCATTCTCCTTATACAGGGTGGGCCATTTATATGGATACACCGTACTAACATGGGAATGGTTGTTGATATTAAAGTCCTGTTTGTGGCACATTAGTATATGTGAGGGGGCAAACTCCTCAAGATGGGTGGTGACCATGGTGGCCATTTAGAAGTCCACAAACAGGACTTTAATATCACCAACCATTCCCATGTTATTACGGTGTATCCATATAAATGGCCCACCCTGTATATTCAAATAAATGTGAACTTTACAGGCAGACTATTAAATGAAAAGCTAAAAATAGGGTACAAAAATTTAAGAATAGTATCAAACACTATACATTTTCATCTTTAAATGGAATTCCAATTAAATTGATGTTTAAAAAGTTGATGCTGTCAACTCCCGTAAACATTTTGGTTTTGATGTGGAAATCCTGTTTTTTGACTCATCTCTTGCCTGAAAAACCCATGTCATGTTGCATTTCCCCAAACCATCCTTAGACATCCCTAAATGTCATGCCTTGTTCCGAGAAGGCTGTTTGAACCCATCCGAGTTGAACAGTGAGTAATCCATCAGCATCACTCGGGCTGATCTCTTCCTGTGGCCTATTCTCCGGCTCACGATACTCCCCTAATCATGACAAGTGTCTCTCTTGTTCGCGTCATTAGTTTAGCCCGAGGAGAGAGGTTGTAATTGAGGTCCCTTCTCTTTTGTGTGAAGTTCATTAGGAAGTTAATTCTCACAGTTTGGAGGAAATGCACGATTTAAATAACAAAAGATATGCAAATGGATCATTTGGATTGGAGACAAAGAAGCCTGATGGGAGCTAATGGATTACGCATCAGGAGAATACCTCGACAAATTAGTCAGCGCAAATATTTGGCCAGCTAATTATGCAGCCGCAGAATTGTTATTTTTGGACAGGCCACAGTTTTAACATGTCAAATAAGGCGGCCATGGGAAGAAGGGTCACATGAACGGCTGATGTAGAAGGAAAAGTGAATTATGGCAGAGAGTGTCTCCTAACAGGGCTCATTGTGTGTGTTCTTTGTGCGGTGTAAAAAGGTCTTTTCAGGTCATAAGGGACACAGAGCAGCTGAGCATGGCTTCTCACCTCTCAGCTGGGTTCCCTTTTCTGCATTCAGTGTGTTTTTTCCGCATTGAATTCACGAACGAATGCAAACACACAAAAAACAACACGTATTTCCACAACAAAACCCTAAGTAAATAACAGCGGCGTGGAAGAAAAGCAGCATGTAGCATGTTATTATCTTTCACCTGCAGGGAGTTTACATCACTATGGTGAGCACTTCAGCCCTAGATGGCCTATTCATCACGCCATAGACCCGACGTTAAGATTTGACCTCTTTTGGACCACAAGCTTATGGTGAAGATCAACTAATGAATAGACTGATAATGTTTGCCAGTGACTTATTTGAGTGAACATATAGTAAATGAAATAGTATTGTACCGTTTTTATACTATAATACTTATATAACAATTGTCATAAATAAATAAATAGTATATTTTATGGTATAATATAATTTATATTCAATGTATATAAATAATCAGATGAAATATAAAATAAAAATAACAAGAAAAGAATTTTAAAATAAGTGGATTTTTTAATTAAATGAATGAATATGTATATATATATATATATATATATATATATATCAGCTGAAATATAAAATAGATACATAATTAAAAAATACAAAAGTATTTAAAAATAAGTGGCAATTAAATGAATATATATATATATTATATATTATATAATATATGTATGTATGTATGTATGTATGTATGTATGTATGTATGTATGTATGTATGTATATATATATATATATATATATATATATATATATATATATATATATATATATGTATGTATGTATGTATGTATGTATGTATGTATGTATATATATATATATGTATGTATGTATGTATAACAATAATATTATATTTAATGTATAATATAATTTTATTATAGTATATTTATATTTTATATTAAATATAAATATTACATTTAACACACACACACACACACACACACACACACACACACACATACATACATACATACATATATACATATATATACATATATATATATATATATATATATATATATATATATATATATATATATATATATATATATATATATATATTTATATATGACAATTGCATATATATATATATATATATATAAATCAGATGAAATATAAAATAAAAAATAAATGCATGAATAAAAAATAAAAAATACAAAAGTATTTTGAAATAAGTGGCAATTAAGTGTATATATATATATAAAAAAAATATACAAATAATCAGGTAAAAAATATACATATACTGTATATATGTATATATATAAACAATGAACATAAATTATATAAAATTTTCAAAAGTATTTTAAAATATGTGTCAGTTAAATTAGTACATTAAATTAGTGTTAGTACATACTTCTTCGATGTCTTACGGCACCTATTTTATGCGCAAGTGTGTTTGAGAGTGTGTGTCTACATAAAGCAACAGTGCCCTTTGTGTGTGGTGTTTTGAGCACTCAAACATTACCTTAAAGTGGCTCAACATGGTCTTGTGTGTGCGTGTGTGCGTGTGTGTGTGTGTGTGTGTGTGTGTGTGTGTGGAGTACTCTCATTATCTGCCCAAACTAAAGAGCATTCACCGGAGAGGCCGTGCCCTGCTCTTATTTACCGACACACGAAAAACGAAAGGTTCCAAACAATATGGAAAGGATTCCTTTATCCTCACAAGTGCTCGCCATCTCCTCCACCTTTGAATGTCCCCCCTTTTCAGATACCTGCACGGAAGAAGAAAAAAAACCCCAGAAGAATAAGAAGAGAAATTCACGACAAAAGGATATCCTCAACTTTCCTCAGCGGCCCCCTCGCAGAGATGGAGGGCCTAGTTTAAGACCTTTATTTGTGTAAAACCTCTCATTAACTCTGCTCATGCTGTCTCCCTCGGCCTGCTGTGGTTTAAGTAGTGCGCTTCGCGAAAAAAAAAAAGCGACCAATTAGTCACCCATCAGCTCCAATTAGAAGAGACAAAACCTGTATAAAGATAACTCAACGAGAGCGACCCGACGCCGAGCTTTCCTTACCCACCTTTCTCCTCCTCTGCCTCTGTGAGAGCCCAGTGTTGTCGAGATGGGAAGCCAGGCCTCCCAGGAGTCTCAGAAGGAGGGCTATTCAGCCCCTGTACCTGTTTACGGCTTCTAAAGCGTTCGGCCTGCACACAATCGGCCTTTGTCCTCCCGGTGCTTCCTTTAACTAAGGCCTCAACAAGAGCAAGCTTTCACTAGCACTCTCTTTCTTTTCCGTGGAGTGAAGAGAGGGGGGAAAAAGAGAGAGAGAGAAAAAAATGAGCTGAAGGAGTGGCTTTCGCCTCATTAAAATTGAATTTGCACTGTCCTGTAATTACATGGGAGGGCAACAATGTATTTCTTCCCCTCAATGAAGGTTTTTTGGGGCAGTTAATTTGGTGCTTGCGTTTAATCTCTTAAAGGCATTAATTAGCGCGGAGTGAAACCCTAATTTCCTCCGTCGCCGGCGCTGCGGTGCCGTTCGCCTCCCGTTCTTCCCGACCGAGGCCAGGCAAGCAAGCGCCGTTAATAAAATTACCTCATTAATGACTTTTATTCTAGCACAGTGACTCATTCAGGATCTGCCATTAAGCATTAGCTTGATGCTGTTTGAACGGGCCCGGGCCGGGGGCCCCCGCGGAGGGCCCGCATTCACTTTCACTTGTGTTTTTTCCTTCATAGTGGGCAGTTCTAAATAATGAGGAAGGCAGCCAGTGAGATATAATTAGGAACAAGGGGGCACTTCAGCAAATATTTGAAATCTTTTAAGGCTGGCTCTTGTACACTGTCCATTAATTACTTCCAGATGGGATTTCGGGAATATTTCTGGCAGTTAATAATGTCCTGTTCACCTCCTCCCTGCCCCTCTTTTTGTAAAACATTGTTTGTTTCACGCAGCTTTTCTTTTTTTTTTGGTTAACAATGCTGGTGTGTTAAATGTGACTGGCCCAAAATTTACTTTTTGGACAAGAGGAAAAAAATCATTAATATCTTTATTAACACAACATTTCCGATTCTTAAAGGGACAGTACAACCAAAAATGACATTTCTGTCTTTTTTTTTTTTTAATACTCATGGCATTACAAACCTGCATGACTTACTTTCTTCTGAAGAATAAAAAAAAGTACTTTGGAAAATGTCTTGTTTTGTGTGTGTGCGTGTATTATGAAATGCATCAACATGTGGGTAATTAAAAGTTAATTTTTGGGTGAACTGTCCCTTTAAATTGGGATTTTTAGTTTAAAATGGAAAAAGATCCATTGCCATGTTTTAATTATATCACTAGGTGGTAATAAAACAGTATTTTGATGTAAGGGAGACCGGGGTTAGTTGTCAAACAGGAAGTTTGGGGTCAAATGTTTATGTTTTTGAAAGAAGTCTCTTATGTTAACATAAGGCTGCATTTATTTGATAAAAATTACAGTAAAAATGGTCATATTGAGAAAGATTATTACAATTTAAAATAGCTGTTTTCTATTTTAACATATTTTAAAATGTAATTTATTCCTATGTCAAAGCTGAATTTTCATTACTTCAGTTTTCATTGTTGCATGATCCTTCAGAAATCAATCTAATGTGCTGATTTGCTGCTCAAGATACATTTCCTAATATTATCCTTAATGTTGAAAATAGTTGTGCTGCTTAACATTTTTGTGGAAATTGTGATATTTTTCCCCAGGAAAGTTTAAAAGAACATATTTTGTTCAATCATTTCTATCAATGTAAAAGTCTTTACTCTCACATTGATCAATTTAATGCATCCTTGCTGAATAAAAGGATTCATTTCCTTAATTAAATAAATAAAATTACTGAATCCAAACTTTTGAACAGTAGTGTATTTATAGTACAACTCTGCTAAACACAGTTAGAGCAGCTTAAAGTAGCTATGGTTAAACCTACATTACTGGCATAATTATTAGTGGAAACATATCTAAACAGGGATGGACTTTAATTACAGCCTGCAGGCCAGGGGAACTGGGGCGCAAATTAATTTTTTTATATTAGATTTAATTGCTTGTGTGAAGTGCTTGCAAGGCATTGTGTGAGTAACCACGCGCTCCACCTGATTATCTCATTAGGACGCGGGAAATGAAGACACAAAGAATAATGGTTTTCAGTGACCTGCTCAGTCTTACAATGAAGTGGTAATTTAACTCAATGTCACAACAAATTAGAATGATAACTTTTCACCAATTTTCATTTAAAAGATTTGTCATAATGATTTACTGAATCCTACCACACGACGGGACAAATTCTGGAGATTGTGTGTTGTTGCTGCCATCTTGTGGAGAACAGCCACCTCACAGCATTCAGCGATAGAGCATTGAAATACACCGCTGCTGCCATCTGTTGAAAATAAAATAAAATAAAATAAAATAAAATAAAATAAAATAAAATAAAATAAAATAAAATAAAATAAAATAAAATAAAATAAAATAAAATAAAATAAAATAAAATAAAATAAAATAAAATAAAATAAAATAAAATAAAATAAAATAAAATAAATAAAAGATTAAATTTAGGATTCAAATGGCAAAACATACAGAAATAAAGTCAGAGCGCAGTTTAAACATATTTCTCTTCTTCTGTTTAGGTTAAATCCAGTCTGACTATTCACTTTCTAACGACTATTTCAGCAATATTCTTGGCTGTCCTTTCTCTTTGAACCTTATGTATTATATTATCATTCTTCCTCATATAATGTATAATTGATTATTATTAAAATGTATATATATATATATATGTATATATATATATATATATATATATATATATATTGTTGATCTATGTTGACAATATTCCAAATAAATGTGTGTAAAATGTCTCAAAGGAAATATAAGGCCCTTGTTACATCTATACATGCACCATAAATTATGAAAACTGTAGATATACGGTAAGATAAAATGGCATACAACTCTCAGTGTTAAATTTACACGACCAGTGTTTACCAGAGTGTATATAATCTTGTGTGGATTCTATAAACACTGGCAGTGTTAATTTTAACACTTGGGGGGGTTTTGCAATTACACTGTGTAATGTGGATCTATTTTTCACTCACAATTTGCAAAAGAGATCAAGTATAAACACACATCTAATTCTTGTGATACGTCATTCTTTAATAAAAAGGTCATGTAAACTTAAACTGGCCATCTCCAAACTTTCATATTAATCTTTTAACTTGGTCAAATCAAAATATTGTCTTTGTCCTTCACATAGTACTCACAGCCTAAGTTGTTCTTTTGTCATTGGAAACGATGTTTTGATGAAGTTTGTATAACTGGCCTACAGGGTGAACTGGTCGTAGTTGTTGGCTGGTTCCTTCAGACAGCTTCCCTTCACGGGCCATTACTGAGCAGCTCTCACAGGGATCAGTACAATTTAACCATGAAATGTGGAGAGGAAAAGAAGTGTTAGAATCAGACGGATGCCCGACTGTGGGAATGTGGGTAAGAGGTCAGTCAAGCATGTTTGGAACCGATTTACAAGCTTCAAATGGCAGAATTGACCACTGAATTAGTATTGTTACCTAAACTAGGAAACAGATTTTTCATTAAGAGACAGGTTATCTTTGTTGTATGCTGTATTTTGGTTGGATGATATTTCAGATCACACTGCATTGAACACTGTATCCCACAATGCAATGCGCTTGACTTGACCCTCCATTTCCAGTGCGATGGATGGCTTATCCGCATTGTTTTCAACACCGATAATAATGATAAATGTTTTTTGAGCAGCAAATCAACTGATTTAAAATGATTCCTGAAGAAAAGGATCGTGTGACACTGAAGACTGGAGTAATGGCTGCTGAAGATTCAGATTTGCCATTACAGGAATAAATTGCATTTTAAAACATATTAAAACAGAAAAGTTATTTTATATTGTAATATTTCACAATACAATTTTTACATTATCTTTATCAAATAAATGCAACATTGGTGAGCATAAGGTACTTATATTGTATATTGTTATATTTAATTAATTATAATAAGTGCAATTAATTATAATATCATTTATAATATTATTTAATCTTGTACAAAAATGTCTTAGAAGTGGCAGATATTACCTCTGATTCATTTATCCCACTGGAAACGGAAGGTCAAGGTGACGGGCACCAACTACTCACTGGTATTCCACAGGGATCGGTTTTCGGACCGCTTTTATTTTACCTCGTGTTCTAGTTTTACAGGGCCCTCAGAGTGTTTACAGACAGCCCGTCCCAGAGTTCCTCAGTCATGTCAACACCTATGGAAAACAGAACCTACAGAAGATGCAGAAGCAGTTATGCATGATCTTGTTTTCCTCAGAGATAAATGAGTGTACAGAAAGGTCAAACGGCAATGGCGTTCCGTAGCTGTGATCCGCTTCATGAACTGTGAGGGGAAATACAAAGAGAGAGTTCAAAGACGTCAAAGTGTATATATGTGAGGATGACGGAGAAAACAGAGCTGTTGGGCCCACTGCAAAATCTCAAAATGCAAACTCACACTGATTGGCCTCCATTACCGCTGAATAATGGGTGTGAACTAAGCGTCTGATTTCATAATGCTGATTTGTTGGCCTGGATTTGAAGTGTGACTAAAAAGAGTAAACTTGAAGAAACATCTAAATTGGACTCAGTTTTGTATGTAGACAGAGTTTGTTTTCATCGCCTATTTCATAAAAGCAAAACAAATTTTCACAATGTGTGTGGTACTGCTATTATCATGACATCAAGGGTTAATGATGCGCACATACTGTACACACACTCAAATTTAGTCAAGTAAACTAAATTATATATGTAAAATATTATAGTAGTTATATGCATTGTATACACATACCAATCAAAAGTTTGGGCTCAGTAAGATTTTTTTAATGTTTTTAAAAGAATGCTCACCAAGGCTGGATATATTTGATGAAAAATACAGCAAAAACAGTAAAATTGTGAAATATCACAGCAATTAAAAATAGCGGTCTTTTAAATTTTTACATTTTATTTATTCCTGTGATGGCAAAGCTGAATTTTCAGCATCATTACTCCAGTCTTCAGTGTCACGTGATCCTTCAGAAATGATTCTAATAGGCTGATTATTATTATGATTATCAGCAATGTTGAAAACAGTTGTTCTGTTTAATATTTTTGTTAAAACAGTGATATATTTTTTTCACGATTTTTTAATGAATAGAAAAAAAGAGCATTTATTTATTTACTGTCACTTTTGACTAATTGAATGTGTTCTTGCTAAATAAAAGTATAATTTTTTTTCAAACAATACTGGCCCAAAACATACTTGCCCCAAACTTATGAACAGTTGTGCACTGCATGTTTTATGGTTTTGAAATACTTCATACCTTTTTGGATTTAAGTTGGAAATGATCCTAAATTCAACTTACAATGATTAATGTATAAATATATCTTCATAAAAACTATAAGAATTTTTTTAGAGAAATATTTTTGGACCTACAAAGAAATTAGCGGTTAAGAAGAATAAAAGAGATGTGTCACCTATTAGTTATTTTGGTAGACAAATGACACTTTCAAAATGCCCAAATTGCAAAAATGTACATCCTTTATGTTATAAAAATAGAGATTTCATACAATGAAATACATTCAGCCTTTTTTCAGCGAGTATACAGTTAAATAGCAGTCATTCTGTGATATTTACACTACTCATTCTCTCTTTAATCAGTTCTTTCTTTCAGTTCTGACTCTGTTCGAGGACAGTCTCAAATCGGCCAATCGGGATTGTTTAAGGTCCGGGGCAATTTCCTCTTTCTGGTGCTCTTCGGGGGGCTCTGGGGTTTGTAGTCTTCTCCGGAGCCGAAGTCCAGACTTTCCTGGGTATCCCTCCAATTGTCCGGGGCAGACGGAAAGTCCTCTCCTGAGGAGTGCAACGGTCTGCTGAACACTTTGCTCTGCAACTCTGCGATGTCGTTACGAATGTCAGCCATCAAGAGTAACAGGAAGTCAAAGGATCCCGGCGGGCCCTGAAAACGCAAACGCATCATCATCACATGAATAATCACAGATAATGACAGAACAATTGGTTGATAGACAGAAATACAGAACAAACGATAGACAGATAGAACGACAGAACAAACGATAGATAGAACGACAGAACAAACGATTGATAGATATAACATCAGAACAAACGATTGATAGATATAACATCAGAACAAACGATTGATAGATATAACATCAGAACAAACGATTGATAGATATAAACAACTGAACAAATGATTGATGGATAGAAATACAGAACAAACTATAGATATAATGATAGAACAAACGGTTGATAGATAGAAATACAGAACAAGCGATAGAATGATGAAACAAACGACAGATAGAGCGACAAACGTTAGAGCGACAAATGAAAAATAGATCTAACAACAAACGGTAGATCGATATAATGACAGAACAAACGGTTGACAGAATGACAGAAACGACTGACAGATAAATCGAGAGAACAAACGATAAATAGAAATACAGAAGAAACGTTAGTTAGAACGACAGAACAAACGATAGATAAAACGACAGAACAAACAATAGATTGATATAACGACAGAAAAAACGATTGATAGATATAACAACTGAACAAATGATTGATGGATAGAAATACAGAACAAACTATAGACAGAATGATGAAACAAACGACAGATAGATAGAACGACAAACGTTAGATAGAGCGACAAATGAAAAATAGGTCGAACATAAACGGTAGATCGATATAATGATAGAACAAACGGTTGATAGAATGACAGAAACGACTGATAGATAAATCGAGAGAACAAACGATAGATAGAAATACAGAAGAAACGTTAGTTAGAACGACAGGACAAACGATAGATAAAACGACAGAACAAACAATAGATAAAACGACAGAACAAACGATTGATAGATATAACAACTGAACAAATGATTGATGGATAGAAATACAGAACAAAGAACGACAAACGTTAGATAGAGCGACAAATGAAAAATAGATCGAACAACAAACGGTAGATCGATATAATGATAGAACAAACGGTTGACAGAATGACAGAAACGACTGATAGATAAATCGAGAGAACAAACGATAGATAGAAATACAGAAGAAACGTTAGTTAGAACGACAGGACAAACGATAGATAAAACGACAGAACAAATGATAGATAGAATGACAGAACAAATGATAGATAGAATGACAGAACAAATGATAGATAGAACGACAGAATAAATGATAGATAGAACGACAGAATAAATGATAGATAGAATGACAGAACAAACGATAGAAATACAAAGACGATAGATAGAACGACAGAACAGACGATTGATAGATATAACGACGGAACAAATGATAGATAGATAGAATGACGGAACAAACAACAGAGAACGACAAACAATAGATATATAGAACAACATAAACAATAGATAGATAGATCTATTTTCAGTGATTTTGCATGCATTATTTTACAATAGCAAAATATTTACGTACAGAATTAATTTGAAACGTAACAGCAACTACAAATACATATTGTTAGGGGAAAAAAAGATTATTTAAATGACAAGGGTAGAGACCAAAAACGTTGGCTTTGATATAAATTATGTAATCAAATTTCTAATACTTTTTTGTTACATTAATAATAATTCTTGTTACTATTACTATGAGTTGCTATTACTGATGCTAAGCTGCATGGCACAGTTTCCAAGGGTTAGAGATTTTAGGTCTTTTTCAAGAAAAACAAATCTTCTAGATTTGATTTTGTGAATAATCACACTAGGATGTCTGCTTTAGTACTCTGAGAGAGAGACGGACAGATGAAAGCCGATCAAAGGTGAGAGCGAGAGAGGCTAACACAGACAAATATATTTCAGACATAAGAACCATGAGAGAAAGTGCCATGATAAGAAGTTCTTACTGGAGGTCCGGAAGGGCCGGGAACCCCTTTCTCTCCCTGGAGAAACCAAACAAATATTTGGGTTAGCAGGATTACAGTAAAGAAGCCATGAGAAGTCCAACAGGACAGTTATTGCCCGCTATCTCTCAGTAACATGATCACACGTGAGAAAACAAGCCGTCGCTAGTCGAAATCAAACGTCTCTACTCCATCGTTCAGCATCTCAAACGCCAGCAAATGAATCACTACACAATACAATTTAACTGGTACATAAAACCTAAACACAGCGATGGGTTCATTCAACATCACAAATGCTATCTGAGCACTGTTTCTGCGCACCATTTGAGGCTGGTCTATAGCTCATTTGGGGCGAGGTATGGCAGTAGGTACCACACAGACAGACGTTGCGAGATTTTGACCCCTCCGTGGGGATTACGTAGGGTCAGGGTTCACGGAGAGGTAGTAAGCGGCCCAGATGTTTTTAATTTGTGGATACAAAACCAGAAAAACACACTATACACACATACTATACGCGGATCAACCTTGAACCTCTCCGTGCACATACATGTCGGAAAACAAACAAAATGGAAAAGCATGCTTATATAGCAGTTCACCTAAGGCCTGAGACATACTTGACACACTAGCGGTCAAACATTTGGAATAATTATCTTTTTTTTTTCAAATGTTTTTGAAAGAAGTCCCTTATGCTTGGCATAAACAGAGTAAAATGGTGAAATATTATTATTATATGTTTATATTATATGCTAGTTTGCTGCTCAAGAATTTTTTATTATTATGGTCAATGTTGGAACAGCTGCTTAATATTTTGTGGAAACCTTGATGCATATTTTAGTATGCTTTGATAAATTGATTTAGGTGAACATTTATTTAAAATAATAGAAATCTTTTGTAACATTATAAATGTCTTTACTGTCACTTTTGATTAACGTAATGCATCCTAGCTGAATAAAATTATTAATTTCTTTACTTTTTTTATATTACTTACCCCAGACTTTTGAATGATGGTGTATTACAGTTTCATTAAACATTTAAATTGTAATAATATTAAACAATATTACTTATTTTTTTTACTATAAATGTAGCTTAAAGAATCTTCTTTCAAAAACATAACCCCCCACCCATTTCATAATGCGAAAACAGTGTTGCAACAGTGAAGTGTTTACTTCTGAAATCAGTTTTCTCTTTTAGATCAATCACAGTCACAGTGGGACAATCAATCTGGTTAAAGTTACTTAAACTGACGACATATTTATAGCTAGCTACCTGAATTATAGCATCCGGTTTAATGGCACAGACTTTGAAGGCCACCTTTTACCACCACAGTAATGCAAAAATAAACTTTGTGTACTTGCATTGTTTTGAACAAGCATTTGCTCATGTATTTGTGTGCTTGTAGATACTTAAACCATTTCTAATTTAGTTATTTTTAGTGGATTTTAATGTCTGTCTCCAAGTCTAGCATTGATGGCTTTAAGTGACCTACCTCAATTATACTGTAACATGAACAACCTTGTAATTTAGTTCCATAATTTAATATAATTGTTGGCAAAACAGGCAATTTTTACCATTGTGCTTGTTTTTAATATTGTTTGTAGATATGAGCTAGCAGATCACATGCAACGGTTAGACTTGAGAGTAAACGGCAGTACTGTGCTATACTTGATTTACATGTGCTGACATAGACCTTTAATATATCTGCAGTTCACAAACTTTGACAGTTATATAATAGTATACAATATGATAAATATAAAATATAATATCAAAGCTTTTATATACCAAGATTATCTGTGGTGTATTGTGAAATCCCTCAGTGTAATTATTTAATAAAAACCTCCATATTTTGACTAATCATATTTGCCATTTCAAGACCGTAATAATAGTGTTTTGACATTCTGAAATATCTGTAATTCGTCACGCCATCTATGATGTCATATTTGAACATTTTGGCCTTTGGTCATCAACACAAGAGTTTATTTCATTAGTGATTGGTCACCACTGATCTTAAACATCTTTATCCTGTTTTTCCAAATATTTGCATTCTGCACATGGAAAATAGCCCTTGGCCATGGCTTTGAAAAGTGGTGGATAGAGATAAAGATAGATAGAAAACATACCGTACCTTCATGCCACCTCTCCCTGGAGCTCCGGGAGGACCCTAAACAGACAACACATTTTGATTAAACACAAAACCACATACATCTATAAAAAATGTTTTTCATAAATAGCATATAGTTTAAATTTGTTCAGTAAATGTATAAGGGCATAGCAGATCAAGTCTGCCAAGACCAAATACATTAACATTCAATAACACGCTACAACTCTTCAGAGAGTTGTCATGATTGAAATATCTAGTTCAGTCCTAAAACTCTAGAGGGCGCAGGCTGATAGGTCCTTTACATAGAATCTGCAAGCAATCACACCATTTCCACACGGCACAAGCTGATTGGCCTCTGCTGATCCTGCAGCCAATGAGATTGCTTGCTCAGCATTTAAATAATCTGGTTCATTGTTTGCTGTAAACTTGTACTGCAGCATACTATCAGAGTTCCTCGGAAACAATCCACCTCCCTTATTGTTTCATTGTTTTTAATATAATTACAAACATTATAACATTTCCAAATACACAACTTCAGGGTTCATATAAGTTTTGGAAAGTTTTTTTCGAGTATGGCCCTGTATGATGTCATGAAGGGTGGAATTCCTTGTATGGGCACTTCCAACACTATCTCACGACCAATTCGTACGAATTCGTACGAGTGATAAAAAGGTGGTTAATTCGTATGAATTCGTACGACCTCACTTGTACGAATTTATACGATTTGTCTAAACCCACGTGATGGGTAGGTTTAGGGGCGGGGTCAGGGGTAGGTCATTCGTATGAATTCATACGAATTGGGCAATTCGTAAAATATATACGATTTAGCAAAAATCGCACTAATTCGTACGAGTGAGGTCGTATGAATTCGTACGAATTAGCCACCTTGTAGAATTCGTACAAAATTGCAGTGAGATCAGGCTGGCACTTCTCCTGGAAGAGCGCACACACACATCAACCAGAGCGAGAGCAAGCTCGCCTCCAGGAGCTCGACTGTTTTCGGAAAGAAGCGGTAAAGCTGTATCTGTCTTTTATAAATCTGATAAAACTTAAGACTCTTCAGAGATATGAAGGATGCAATACTACTCTATAGGTCCTCAAGATTAACATGAGATTGGCAGAAACTGTGTGTTATGTCCCCTTTAATTCACAATTGATAAAAGTTCATGTCTTTGTTTTGTATTTGTAAAGATGAGGCCTGACCAAAAATAAAATTCTGCTTACACCACTGGTATGTCTATTTATGCAGCAGCATATCTTACATGCTCACAGCAGTGGGTCTGTGTATCTGTTTAAAATAGTTTTAGATGGATCATAGCACATCACTGCATGGCTTTGTCAAGACTCAAGACAAGGTATATTTGACTAAAGCCATGTGCACACTGTGCGATTTATAATAGTCCTTTACGATTGTTGCTTGTCAGACTGTACTAACGGTCAAAGACTTCATATTTTAGCATAGGATCAGAGAATTCTTTTAGGATTTGCAAAATTTGGATGATGAACTACATCAAGATGAAGAACTACATCAAGATGTTAGGTCTGGCAACTCTCCATAGACACGGCTCAATCTGAGGGGCGGGATAAACGGCTGTCTTTCAAATTCCCTCTGCACGCAATAGGACAGCGCTTCAACCAACCAGAGCGTTTTCCCAACAGCGGAGCTAACGTTAGTTGATAGATTCAACTTTTGCCATATCTGGCCGGCAAAACTACGAACACATCTTCCTTTTTTAAGAATGACTTAAGTGCCATTCTTTGCTCTTTTCTCAAAGAAAAGCTTAACTCCAAGTCCTCCAGAGTTCCAGATTCGAAAGACCGCTGTTCGTCATCAGCCATTCTTTGTTTTCAAGTAGCAGAATTCACGCAGAACAGTCACAACTCTGTCGTCATTATGTTAAGCCCGCCCCGCCTACTCTATACATGATGTGATTGGCCTGACCAGAGTTTGTTTTTTTCCAGCTCGAGAGTCAACGGAGAGTTGCTAGACTACCCTGGAAGCAGAATACATTTTGCTGCCGCTAGGGTGCGTCTAGATTTCTAGGCTATCAGACGGCCAAATCGTGGCCAAAATGGCACAGTGTGCACCCGGCTTAAATTAGATTCCAGAAATGTAGAAATATAATAATGTTATTGTTAATAAAAACTCTATCACGCTTTAAAAATACTACTATTAGAATTGTCCTTTAAATAAAAACCAACAAACAAACAAACAATCAAGAGATCATGCTTAAAAGTTCATCAGTCTTCATAAAATAGCTTTTTATCCGAACAAACCCATTTGACAGCTAAAGGCCAAAGTAAGGACTTTCTGCAATCCAAGAAATACATATGTAGATTCACCAAATTATAGATTTGATGGTCCTGTTCATTCAACTTTCAAATATTTTCACACATCAAATCATGCTTGTCCAGATCTCTAGGGCAGATCTGAGACGCATTTGTACCAGAATGGAAAACATGATTCATTGATCTAAAAATACTGCATTGAATTCTGTTTTTATGCGGGTGATTAGAGAGAGCTGGTTCTGGGCCAGCGGCAACGTCAACAGTCCTTTAGTAAAGACACAGAATACGTGTGTTCACGGATGGAGCGGTTGTGACAGACAGGGGAGTCTCATGACTACACCCGTAGGGTCTCGGACTTGTATTTATGCACATGCAACACACAACACGATCCCACAGATGCAACTGGCGGCAGCTCTTTAAACAGCCTTTTCCAAGTACACTGTTCCAAACGGCATTACTTCTCATTTATCAAATTAAAAAAAAGAATCTTTGAACACTCTCAAAATAAACTTATATTATGAGCTACGACTCCAGAGCATTGAAGGGCTCATGTTTCAACATCCAGGATTCATAAATTATTACACAACTTCAGAAGTATTTTTCTTCATTGACGACTCACGCTTTAGTGATGTGGTCCAATGCATTAAAAGCAAAAGGTCGACTCTATCGGACGGGTTAACAGTCGGCCTCGAGAAGCACACGGGCCAAAGAAAGCAACCCATGTGCAGTAACGCAGTCAGCCTTTTCTCTGTTATTGCCATTATCATTTGTCAACATCCAGAGGTAGGATGTATGTTGTGTTTTGGCATATTGAAAAATGTACACTACTTGGCACACAACCAGCTTTTTTGATCAGAAATATATCAATCGTCGGTTGAAAGGATGGATTATCAAATATGAAAAAGGAGGACAGACAAGAACAAAAAAGGAATTTAAAAAAGGGATGAAAGTGATTCCTGTTACCCGTCCTAGTTTCCACCCCACCTGCAAAGACGCCCCCCTTCAGAGAGTCAGAGGTCAGCCAGCTGAAGGTCAGGGGGTTTAGGGGACACGTGTTCAAACGCTAGCCCAGACGGAGGTGACCCAGCTAGGCATGAGCCGATAGCATGATCTGGAGAGCTGAAAATCTGTTGTTTTATTGGAGCTAGACATTTGCAAACTTAAAGCTATATCCCTACTTTATTTAAATTATTATTATTATTTTTTTTTTATTAATGTTAAATAAATATATTAATATTTAATTTATATAATATACATTATACATTATATATAAATTATACTTTATATAACATAAATGTATTCATTTAATTCATGTATTCATTAATTAGTTGAATAAAAATTCATGTATTATTATTCAATAATTTTCATATTAATTTTAATTATATTAATGTTATACATTACTGTCAAAGCGATACTTTGAAAAAGTATGAATGTGGTTTTAATTGATTTAAATTAAGTTAAATTACAATTAAAAATGTATAAATACAATTACAATTAAAATATTTATTAATAATAAAATCAATACAAATCTAATACAAATTACTTCAAGAAATATTAAAATAATTAAATAAGAATAAATGTATAATTTAAGAATATATTTATACTGTCAATAAATTCATTTTTTTTTCCTTTTGATATCTGGCGCAGATATTGTTGCATGCATGTGAAAAATAAAAACTAACTGCATATTAAACATCAAATATGCTCAACGCAGAATCTGCGTAGCAACACCCTGGCAAACATATCATGGTGGCAACTGTATGCATGAGCAAGAATATACAATGTTGTTGATTTGTACTAATATATTTTTATATATAAATTATGGGATGTTACTGCAAGCAATGTTTTGAAATTGGGACTGTTTATATAATATTTTTAGCGGGTTTGATATGACACAGTGATTAACAAGAAAAAAAATTCAAGGGTACTTCATGTCAAAGAAAAGTGTGTCTTGGCACGGTGTTAAATGTAAACACAGTCGATAATGCCTTAAATGAATGTAAACAGTCAGGACATAAAACCGGGTAAGTGTCAAAATACTGGCTCTGGCCATTAGGACTTGCAGTGTAATAGTGTGATAAAGTCACACACACAATCTCTTCCATCTCTTCCATGTAAATTCAAATTAGTCTCAAGCAGGTTCAACAGTGAGAAGCAGGATATTCTGTTGCAATCTAACTGGTCCAAAATCCAACACCGCATTCGCTGGTAGTCCAAAGCCTTTTAAAATTATTTTAGTGCAAACAAAACAGATCCTGCACCTGCTGATCAGTTTCAGTCTTACAAGGCTGTTGAAACTATTAAGAGCCTCCCGTAAAAGCAAACACGAAGTGGAACTGCATCCAAAAAACAAAGAATTCCAAGGCTACAAGAGCTCAAAACTGATTATGGCCCAAATGAGACCAGACATTACAGATTTACTCAGCGTTCATGACCTTAGAGTAAAAATATTTCAACTACAGATGCATCTTAAGTGTATAAAGAAAACATTCAGTGATATTTCCATGTCAACAACATACCTAATTTCTCAGTAGATCTACAAATATTTGCGGTCATGAACTTAAGACATTGTCTCCAGAGGCTAGATACACACATGCCGCAAAGTGATGATTTGGCTGAAAAGGTTAACATTAGAAAGTCTGCTGTGATTCACAGCACTTGAAATTTAAGTGCGAAAAAGTGTGTGTGTGTCTGTGTGAGACCGTCAGTCTGGCGAAGAATGTGTGAAAGAGTAATGAGGGTTAACAGTCTGTAACAGGAAGTGTAAAGCGTGTCACCGTCGATGGCAATCGCAGGTCAGCAAGCTATATCACTATCATGCTGTGTCTAAAGTGAAGCTTGGCTCATTAAATCTGCAAATGCTAAAAGTGTAAAATGAAGAGTTTAAGATCAAGTACAACTAACAATTAAGTTACTCAGCATCTTAAGAATGTAAGTGTAATGAGATGTTTATAATCTGTACACCAGGGGTGTTCAATCCTACTCCTGGAGGCCTAACTTCCAGCAGAAGTTATGTTTAAATGCCTGTCGCACCAAGTTCAGAGTTCCAGCACTAAAAACACGCGTCACATGATTTCAAACACAACAACGCATATCTATGACCTTACCATTTTTTAGCCAAAGGCAAAAAATGTTACTGTTTGAATGTTGACCACCTTGGCAACTAACTAAAATAAATAAGTTGAAGTTTAAGGACTAAAATTGCTAACACTGAAATATAAAAGCAAATAAAAATAAATAAATACTATAATAGTTTATAAATAATTCGGTCACATTTTAGATTAGGGTCCAATTCTCATTATTAATAACTAACTATTAACTATGATTTTTGCCTCAATCTCCAAATTACTGCTTATTAATAGTTAGTAAGGTAGTTGTTAAGTTTAGGTATTGGGTAGGATTTATGGTCATTGCAGAATAAGTCATTAATACATGCTTTATAAGTACTAATAAATAGCCAATATCCTAGTAATATACATGCTAATAAAGTTAGCATGCACTAGTTAAAAGTGAGAATTGGACCCTAAACTAAAGTGTAACGAATAATTCTAAAATAACACTGATTATATTATATTTCTATACAATATATATATAACATATCACATAAATGATTACTACTACTATTATCATTATATTGTAGATTATTTCACAAATTTAGAAAAAAACCAAAACGATTTAATGTTATAGTAGGGCTAGAACTAAACCTCAGTCTGAAAATATATGTCCAAGAGAAGGATCGAGCACCACTGATTAAAAAAACTTGAACCTGCTTAAGTACATCCTTTAGCTAGTCATAATAAATGTGGACACCCAACAAGACTTATGGTCAAGAATGTAACCCACAGGCCACCCGGATATCAAAATGGATGCTGAGCCAAAGCAAGTTTATCTTCATAGAGCTTAATGGTGAAGCACAGATAAACGGCAATGGAAAAAAGCACCATTGCACCGTGTCCGAAGCAGACAGCATTAACATACATCAGGATTAAATGGAGCAGTGCACGACTAGGCTAATTATAATGATTAATATAGATGCAGTAAAATGAACTAGTGCACATTAGTCCTCAAATCAGACACTTTAGGAGACTGATTATAGCGGATAGTACATGGTTTGTGAGCTCTCTAGGGCTACGTTCAGACTGTAGGCAAAAGTGGCCCAAATGTTTTTGCACAACACTGTGAACAGCACAAACCACATGGAATCTGATCTTTTCGATTCTGATTTGAGCCACTTCCATCCGTGGTCCTAAACCAGATACAAGTCTGATGTTTTGAGTGCGACCTCAGTCTGAACAGTCACATCGGACTTTCAAGTCACTCTAGAGCAACATTTGTCACAATTCTGCACTGCTGATTTTTCATACCGGTGTTTTTTAGTCAGTGGAAGGACAGTGAGCTGTTATATTCCTAAGTATTACGGTAACAGCTCTATACAATCAAAACTTGAGGAAAAACTGTACGAGAAAAACTTTGCTTCCTTTCTCCTCATCGTTCTTCAGCATCACACCACTTTATAAATGTAGTGTGAACATAGCCAGGTTACTTAGGAGGATTGATACGTACCATTGGGCCACGTCGGCCCTGTTTAATATGAGACAGGTCCGGTGAGGGCCCAATGGGCCCCATATCTCCTCTGGGACCAGGCAAACCTGGTGGCCCCATCTGTCCTGGGGGGCCAGGGAAACCTTTGGGTCCTGGGCTCCCTGAGAGAAACATAAGAAGTGACATGTTTAAAGAAAGGCATTATGCAAAAAAAAAAAAAAAAAAAAAAAAAAAGGATGAATGGAGAAAATAACACCAAATAACTGTCACCCGCCTTTTTGAGCATAGACACATAAATGCAATTTCTAAACTTGTTTGTAATAAGTGAATGCTTTGGAATAAAGACCTGAGGTTGGTCTATTTAAAAAAGAAGAAGAATTTTTTTAATTAAAGAGCAAAAATGATATAGAAGTTAAAATTTACTGTATAGCAAATGTACTGTACTAAAAAAAATATTTTATACAAAATATTTATGTTACAAAACAAGTTTTACTCTAAAATTGCTATAAAATCAAAGCCATATGTCCAAGTTGTGTTCCAAATTTAATGTTGACATCACAAAAATGAGATTTTGTTTATACCAAAACTAGCCACCAGGTGACACCTACATGCCACTGAATTTTTTTATGCATTCTCCTGTAAAATATTAATACATCTCTGTCACAATATCACTTTTAGCACAAAACAGTCACCAAATATGGAATATTTAGTCTCAGACCTTTCCAATGATATGTGTTTAGTCAAGATGATTAAAAAGTTGATTATAAAATAGTTAAAATATATTTTGTAATATGAAACATGACACCGCCTAGAGGTAGGAAAAAGGGTTTAAAGTACCGTTTTCATGCTAACGCAATGTCCAATTTAAAAATGGTTTTCACAGGATGAATTCTGAGTGTATAAGCTTTTGAATGATACCTAATTTATGATGATTACTAAAATATGTTATAGGAGAAAAGCAGATTTAAAAAAAGAGCGGCAAGCGTCCCGCGAGCAGGACGGTTACAGTTAAGGACAGTTAACAAAGCTTACCTGAAGGCCCAGGTGTCCCTGGAGGACCAGGTAAAAACGAGTGTGTCATCATCATCTTTTCATTGGTCATCTGCTTATTGACTTCTGTGTTGCTTGGCAACAAGGCAATCTAAGGAAAGGAGAGTTAAACAAAACACAGCTCATCCAGGGTCTTGCTGTTTCTTGCATTACAGGACTAGATCGAACCGAAGACCGAACAGAAACACGACATGCACTAGCTTTTTGGTTCTGAAGCTCAACAGAACCAAAAATGCAAGACTTGCAGTTAGTTTTACAGAAAAGAAACCCATAAATGACAATAAAAGTTATTATTTGCTCTCTCTCATGCTGATCCAAACCCAAAATGTGGTTATTTCTTTTCTGCGAGAAAAAAAAAAAACTTCAATAAAACAATCTTCATGAAAAATAAATTAATGAATGAGTGATATAGATAACAAGCCATATGAACTACTTTTGTTTTTTATTGTATGATGATGCCACTATGAATGAACTACATTAAGATTATTCAACAAATCTGAGTAAATTTGTTAGAACTATTTCTTCAAGCATATGTTTAATGATGTTACGGTCACCTGATTACAGTACAAACTACAATTTTTCGGGTTTTTGAAATTAGTCTCTTATGCTCACCAAGGCTGCATTTATTTGCTAAAAAAAAGTATATATACTTGAATATATTTAAAAAAAGAGAGAAATTAATACTTTTAGTCAATCTTTTATTCATTCAAGGATGCAGTAAATTGACCAAAAGTGTCAGTGAAGGCAATTATAATGTTACAAATGGTTTCTATTTAATAAAAGCTTTAATATATTTAATAAATGCAAATAAATGCTGTTCATTGAACTTTCTATTCATAAAAGAGTCCTGAAATAAAGTTTCACCATTTCAATTATTACAATATTACTGTATTTTGAATTAAATAAATGCAGCCTTGGTGAGCATAAGATACTTTTTTCAAAAACATTCAAAAACCATAATCTTTCCTAATATTGGAGCGGCTAAGTGATATAATCGTTCAGTTTATGATACAAGCGTGAAAATTGGCATGAGCAGTCTCCATGGGTCACTTGACAAGAAAATTGTCCGAGCCACTTGAAATTTCAAGATTTTTCATTTTTCAAGATGGCCGACACCTTAGTGGAGCAGTTAAGTGATATAGTGGTTTATTTGGTGATACAAACATGAAAATTGCCATGAGCAGTCTCTGATGGTCACTAGACAATAAGCCACCCACAGCTACTTGAAATTTCAAGATGGCAGCCATTTTTCAAGATGACCACCACCTTAGTGGAGCAATTAGGCTCATGGCAATGTTCATGCTTGTATCACCAACTAAATGATTTCTTAAGCCTAATTGCTCCACTAAGGTGGTGGCCATCTTGAAATTTCAAGTAGCTGTAGGTGGCTTATTGTCAAGTGACCCACAGAGACTGCTCATGCTAATTTTCATGCTTGTATCACCAAACTGAACGATTCTGCCAAACATAAGCGCTTAGCCTCTCCACTATAACCTTTGACAGGTACAATACATCATCTGACAGGAGGGAGTGGCTAAAATATGTGATATTACAAGGAAGATATGAGAATTATAATTGAAACCGAAGTAACATGAGCATGTAATCTGATCTATAAACTGTAACATCTGTGTACATGCCATTTACAAAAACAGGAAATCCCTGAATTATTCAGGTAGGTGCATGGACTGAGATCAGTGCCTGTCTTTTACAAGCGTTCTTTGTGGAGTATTTCACTTCAAAGAACTGAAAGTATCCATTACCTGCTAACCTCTGAGCTCTGGACATCAGTGCATTCACACACACACACGCACACACAGACCTTTGAGGTCTCGCCACACACAGCAGATACAGCCCTAGGCCAAGCGCATAAATCTGCACAAGTGTCTGTGTTCAGCCCTTTGCTAGCAATTTAAATCTCATTTGTCATTGTTTCTGGTTTTGATTTGTGTCGGGTTCCTCAGCCTGCACATATTTCAATTCAGTGCCAATATCAACCACTTATGATGCCGCGAGAGATTAGCAGAATTATGTGCCGTGAAGAACAGTCTGTAGATTGTATTTGAAATAAAACACTACAATTCTAATTTAAAACCCAGTGAATATTGCAGTCTGCTGCCTAAATAGTAAGCTACCTTCTAAGGCACCATCCAAACCGTCATGTAAACTCATAAAGTTGGTAATCACACAATATTTTGAACAGGAAAAACATTTTGAATTTGACTTCAAATATATTTTAATGATACCATTGAGTATTAAATTACACACCAATCACAAACTTTTGAATGTTAGTGTAAGATTTTTTTAATGTTAAGTCTTTTTTGCTCACCAAAGCTGCATTTATTTAATCAAAAATACAATATTAGCAGTAATATTGTGAAATATTATTCAATTTAAAATAATTGTTTTTTTAAAATATATTTTAAAATATAATTACTGTGATGGGAAAGCTGAATTTTCAGCATCATTACTCTAGTCTTCAGTGTCACATGATCCTTCAAAAACCATTCTAATATGCTGATTTGCAGCTCAAGAAACATTTCTTATAATTAACAATGTTGATAACAGTTATTTAAAAAATAAGAATGTTTTTACATCACCCTCTCATAGAACCAAACCTTTTGCCTCACTCTTACCAGTTCACCACGTTTTTCCCTCACAGTCTGTTGGACCACACACACAAAAGCTATATATCAAGCTGTGACCATGAGGGTGCTGAGTAGATTTGTTGACAGTCTCGCTCTGACTGCAGAACACTGACTCTGCGCCCTCAGCCCGTCTAAACCGCATCACTGCGTTCAACATGATTTACTAGCCTGCAGCAAGGACAGACATAAGTCACACTACCAGATCGCTCAGCCATTTGGGCCATGTTTAAGCGCTTTTTATTTCGCCTATAAAGTCGCCAACACATCCCTGGAGACCTGTATAACCTGACTCTGACTTGCTCGTGAAATGTTGGCAGGTAGGTTGTCGTTGGGTCGGCTTAAGTCTACGGATTAGGACATGCATATAAAAAGAAATCTGCTGCTTGTTTTAATGAATAAGCCCTGCAGGTGAAACTGGAATAGTGTACCTTCTGTTTGAGTTGGAGAACACTCATCTTCATCTGATGGAAGTCTTCACATGTGGCCGAACACGTTCCCTCTTTCATGACGTTGTCTGACTTCTCAAACAGCGGAGCTGTAAAGAGACAACATGCATGTGGAATTTAAAGAAGGTTGTTGGACAAAACCAAAATTGCAACAAGCTCAGTAAAAAGAATCCATCCATGATGGCAGACGGGTTGAGGGAACTGTTCAATACACATATTTCATGAGATAAAAAAAGTTCTCAATGAAAGTTCTCTTCAAACTCCTTAAAAATTACTATTTTACCCATTTTTTTTGTGCATGTATTTTTATACATGCATGTATTTGCATGTAGCTTAGCAATTTGCTAACACCAAATTATAATGAAATCAACTGTCAAGCCTTGTGAAAAAGAAGTAGACTTAAGCATACTTTCGAAAAAAGAGTATTTATGTAAATAATCTACTTTAAAAGAATACTAGTGCAAACTGAATGTAACTGTTTTAACACTTATTGCATGTTAAAAATTAAGTTAAAATGTATTATAGTTTACATTTACAGTATATTAAATGCAATTAGTTGAACTTAAGAGTGCTTTTTTGATCCACTTAATAATTCCACTTAATAATTACTTCTATTGTCTTTGGAATATGGCAAAAGTGTTCTGCCGATTGTGCTGAAAAGATTTTATGGTAAACTAAAATATACTTTAATGTAATTTCTATAGAAACTTGTCTATTTGTAATTATTATATTTGTATATTATATTCATATAAGTTACAATTTAGTACATTTAAAATTTATGTATAGTATAATCAACTACTTTACATGTGCTTTTGTATGTTAGTCAACATTAAAATAAGTGTACTTCTTTAAAGCATGGCAACAGATTATTAAAGCAATGATTTAAAATGTACTTTATTAGTACTTTATTAATTCTACATTATAAAAGTGCTTACCGTAAGTGTGTTATGAAACAGTCAGGAAACACTACTCTAAGTAAGTATACTTAAGTGGCCTTTTAAACATTTACAGTTACAGCACGTACAGCTGTCGTCTATGTAGAGTGTTCTAAATCAATAACTTATGAGATTCCATTTCAGTCAGTAAGATCTTATGAAGGCAGTAGACAACAAGGTTACTCACTAGCTTTAGGGGCAGATCAAATGTTGCCATCAAACTGTGCCATAAACTTACAACAAAGATCTTAAAGTCCCCCTGTGGTGAAAATCAAGCTTTTAATGTTGTTTTATGTTTAAGTGGTGTTGCCTTTAAGACAAACCATGTGCAAATTCATCAGTCAACACCATTGCCGAGTATTTTCTACTAAAAACTGCAGTGAACCAAAGACAGTCTCAAAAACGCGGTTTGAAATCACTGGTGTTTCATTACAAACTACCTTGTAACCAATCACGTCAATGAGTGGATCTCTGAGCTGGTGTGAGTGAATGGAGGCGGGGCTAATTTGCATATTCATAGAACCACGTATACTAAATGAGGCAAAGGTGTAGAGTTACAATCAAGCTATTTTAAGGCATGAATAATTTTTTTCCAAGGAAAAAGCATTTAAATATGTCAGTTTGGTGATCAAAGATGAGTTTTAAGGGATACAAATATTGACTACTGGGGAAGTTTAAGTCTTATGCAAGGTCATAATAGAGGCTCACTCTGTACAGGCATCATCAGAATAGTACTAGCTCAGGCCATTCCTGCCAAACGTCCGCTGAGTTATATCACAATCTCCAACAGCTTAGTTTGACTCATAGCTGATAACCTCATCTGATCCACACACTGTAATCTCAGTGTTCTGGAATTCTCAGAATTCTTTTTTGTACATCTGGGTTGTTGCATCCCTGAATGCCCCAAAAGGTCATCCTGTTTTGCACTCAAACTGACCCAAAAGAGAGGAAACAGCACACAGGAAACTCTGACAGACTTACACGCTCCACAAGAAAGCCAAAAAGATAGATGGACAGAGGAGAGGAGAAGAGGAAGTGATTGATGCTAATGCTAACCGCTAGCTGGTGTCCAAAGTCATTAACCGCAATGGGTCAGTGGACTTCCTGCAGGGAGGCAGGAAGCAATGTCTTATAAATATGTCAAACCAGAAGAGGCTGCAGAATGGATTTTTTTGTAAATAGTGAGGTGATTAAGAGTTAAGCCATATCTGACATGAACTTATGATGTTCTTGGTATGCAACCAAAGCCAGGTACAAGGAACATGTTGCACACATGCAAAGTTCCAAGTTAAATATGTCCCTATGACATTATTCAGATACAAAGGAAACATAAAAATGTAACATCCACCCTTTCCACTTGGCTTATTTTCTTCACATCTCTGCTTGCATTTGCATTGCTACAATAAGACCTTAAAGTTTAAAGATGCATCCATGACCAGTCGGAGCATTTTACAGACCGCACTCACTCCTTTCCACACCTGTGTGATAGAAAGATCTGTGCATGGATAGTCAGGCCCAGACAGGAAAACGAATATCTCTGGTTCTTCGTGTTCAATTTAAAACTTCACACAGCAGCGATTCGCCTTTTCCGTGCTCCATTTCTGTTGTTTGTTGGAAATGCATTGGCGAATCAAAGCAGAACTGTGAGGTTTGCAAAAGCCGCTTCCAACGGGGAAATGGCTCTCAAACTGAACAAAAATCTCACAGAATTGTTTTGGAAATGAACTACAATCCCACAAAGTATGGCAAATCCTTTAATCAAATTAACCAAGATGATTCAACATAGAACTACTGACAATACAAATAACTTAAAAGTAAGCATACAAATATGCTAAATTCAAAGGTTATTAGAGCATTATTTGAGTGCCAAGTTGATTTATCTTTACAAGCGAACAACAACTTCTTTGGACCTTGCTTCAGGATTACAGGTCGTGAAGTACTTAATTTGGGCAATTAATCATTTTTATTACGGCCGAAAGGAGGGGGTCAGTGAACAGTGTGGGGCCATTAATAAATTTAACAAATGGGTCCAAAAAAAAAGTGTGACAAACACTAAAGTACAGAAGAAAAGTAGAAAGACAAATTCCAAATAGAGAGCAAGGAAACTAATAGAATAAAGATCTTTGTTGAGAAAGACAACCAAAGATCCAGAGCATACACTCACCTCTCTCGCCCTTGGTGCATGTTTTCCCATCATCCTCTAAGTAGAAGCCTCTCTCGCACTCACACTGGTAGCTGCCGGGGGTGTTCACACAGATCTGTGAGCACACCGTCTCGTTATTGTTGGCACATTCATCAATGTCTGACGCAAGAACAGAGAGTGAAAGTGTGAGGGACGGAAAATTGGCAAAGCACAAAAGACGTGATATTTGCTCCTCAGGCACTATAAGGAGCGCTTCTGTGATATCAGCCGGAGAAACAAAATTTGACTCCCATCAAGTCAACACTTCAGAAGTCTGGGAGGTCAGACCCTTTAAGAAACACTCACGCTGATATTAAAGAAACATCGAGAAATCAAGCCCCATGAACTAAAAACAACCTATAGAGGGTGCTAATATCTTCATACAGTTAAATGTATTCCAGATCAAGCAAGTAAAATTTCTAAACATCTTAATCAAATTACAAGTTTAAAGTCTTCTTTTGAAAAACAAATTTTACTGCAGCAGAGAAAAGGTTCTATATAGAACTTGGAACGGATCGTTCATATCATAGGATCACAATTTTGTTTAAATTCATTTTTAATTATAATTAAATTTTATGAATGAAACTGCAAGTAAACATACTTTATCACTAGAAAAAAATGAAATAACCCTAGGGGTCTATATGTGACCCTGGACCACAAAACCAGTCACATGGGTCAATTTTCTGAAATTGAGATTTATACATCATATGAAAGCTGAATAAATAAAGTTTCCATTAATGTATGGTTTGTCACGATAGGAGAATATTTGGCCGAAATACAACTACTTTAAAATCTGGAATCTGAGGCTGCAAAAAAAATCAAAACATTGAGAAAATCGCCTTTTAAAGTTGTCCATTTATGTTCGCGATTGTGCTGCATTCTCACAAAAATAAATGTTTTATATATTTACGGTAGGAAATTTACAAAATATCTTCATGGAACATGATCTTTACTTAATATCCTAATGATTTTTGGCATATAAAAAAAAAAGATAATTTTGACCCATACGTTTTGTTGGCTATTGCCACAAATATACCCATGCGACTTATGACTGGTTTTGTGATCCAGGGTCACATATAGAACCCCAATTGAAACTTTTTTTTTCTAAGAGATGATATTAGGGTTCATGGGTGTCAAAATAAATTAAAATGACAAACCTTTAGATTTTTTTTAAAGAAGATGCTTATTAAGAATTATTAAGAAATAATTTATTTATTTATTACAATTTTACAGTTTAAAAATGAAATGGGTACATGTACATTAGAGTCTCAAAAACATATAAAATGAACAGGAACACATGCAAATGCAAAGTTTAATGAGAAATTTTAATGGTAAAAATGGTAAAAATTTTATAAACATAAAACTAAGGGCCAGATTGATAAACAGCTGGCATCAGCGCAAGCCCTCTTTTGGCGTTAAAAAACTACTGTCAGGATTTACTAAAGACACGTAGGGAAAAATTAGCGCTGAAAAGGTGTGGACAGGGTTATTTTTGCAGCTGACCTAATTTCATATGCATTTGTAGGAGTTTCCCTTTCAGATGCAAAATTTATGGGAGGAGAGTATTCAAATGAATTATGCAAGGTGATTTACTAAGGCTTGCTCTACTAAATTTACTGGTATTTGCGCCATTATTTACCGCCCAAAAAAAAGCATATCTTAAACCAGACTTTAATTCGCGTTGCTCTTGGTAGATTGCGTTGGTCATATGGAAATGCTCCGGTTGCATTTGTGTTCTTTAATTTGCTCGTCGTCAGTAGATCACAAGCTGAACTTTCCACGAACATTGGCACTTTTTTGGAATTGCGCTCTCACACTAATTTGCCCTGTTTAGTTAATCTGGCCCTAAAATGGGTATATGTACATTAGAGTCTCAATAAAAAATAAAAATAAAATAAAAAATAAATTCTGGTTATGATTGATGCATTCACAACTTTGCAGCATTTTCAGTGTAAAAACTGTGAATTGTTTTCTGGAACATTTCAGTTATTACCAAACTCTACCACTCTCTGTATTTGAAAATACTGTAAGTACACTTTTATCAATATATTCATATAAATAGGAGTAAAATCTTACCCAGGCAGTACGGTTTCTCACGGTTTCTATGTCGTTCCCGGTCATAGCGGTACCCAGAGTAGCAGGTGCACACCACACGGCCAAAATGATCGGTACACTGCTGTTCACATGGAGCGCCAGCACACACATCATAGTCTGCATATACAAACACACCCACAAACAAACAAATATAAACACACCAAGAGAGGAAAGTACAGGATTACAAACATAAATCCTAGCTATAAAACAAAAACCACAATATCGTTGTAATTTCCAGAAAATCGTATGCAAATGTGCTACTTCAAATCTTTTCCCTTCAGAATTTGAATTTAATAGTACAAACAAAACACTGTGGTCTAGGAAGCCAGTACTGCAAGTTTCAGCCCAAGAATTCTCGCATCTTTCCTTATTCCACAATTTATCCTTGAAGAGCCAAATCCATCTCACTCACAGCATGTGCAGTGTGAGTTAGGGAAATGTGTGTCCATTCTCAACCGGTCCTTTATGTGTTTCTCATCAGTGGAGAAGGGGCAGGTGAGGACACCAGAGAACATAAACAGCATAAAAAAGAAAAAAGACTTTAAAAACAAGCTCTAGACTGTCTCAAAGGGCCGTTTCAGAGACCAATATACACCCTCTCAATGTGGCAGGGCGAACCGCAGAACGCAGACAATTTAATTGCATGCTTTTATTTGACAGTTACGAGTAAAAACTTGTTAGTGGTTTGAACCCCTCAACCAAAGATCGAGAAGTATATTACTGTATTCATAAGCTAATATACAGACCTGTTCCCACTATAAAAATAAACACGCGGTAATCAAGATTTCGTTACTGGTTGGGAAACTCTGCCAAGCTCTTTAAGGTGTGCTAGAAATGTTAAAACAACATTAAAATCACCCGCTGAGTTATTTCCAAAAGGAATGATTTTGTTTAGAACCCTAATGGGAGACGAGGGAAAACCCGTCCAGAAATATCAGAGCAAATTCAACCCAGAGGAGTCTAGCGTGGGTAGAGAGAGAGAGAGAGAGAGAGAGAGAGAGAGAGAGAGAGAGAGAGAGAGAGAGAGAGAGGGAGAGAGAGAGAGAGAGAGAGAGAGGGAAAGAGGTCTTACCTTCTGGAATACACTGTCCCAGTACAAACTTAAAACCTTCACAGCACTTCTTTCTGAAAGAGAGAAGAAATGACAGAGAAAATGTTACAATTTATTTAAAAGTATGATTAAGGCTTACCCTTGATGCTAGGGTGATGTGTATGGTTGCCAGGATGTTGCTACACTACAGTTCAAAAGTTTGAGGTTAGTAAGACTGATTTTTGAGAATGACATTTAGGGCCAGATTTACTAAACGGGGCAAATTAGCATGAGAGCGCAATTCTGGCCCCAAGAATGTTACAAAAGATTTCTATTTCTTCAATTAATATTGTTCTTTTGAACTTTCTATTAATTAATGAATCCTGAAAAATGTATCAACAACATTAAGCAGCAAAACTATTTTCAACATTGATAATAAGGCCCTGTTTACACCTTGTATTGAGAATGTTTTGGTCGATCGGATCACAAGTAGACGAGGCGGACAAATACCCATTTACACCTGGTGTTTTAATATCTTTTGTTCACTTTCAACCTGTCCTGAATTCTCATAAATTTTGTTTCTAAATGCTCAAATTATGACAAAAATAAATACATTTCAAGCTGGACCAGCCAAATGCGCATGTGCAGTCATAAGTGCGCATCTCTGAACACTGACTGTTTCTGTAGCAACCGGAGCTTCTAACAGCAGCTGACATAATGACTTCGCCAATTGACGATTGGCTCTTTCATTTAGAAGGTGCGACTTATTCCTCCATATTTTTGAGTAGCACTTTCTCCCATTCAGAATAATACTAGTGCACCGTCTTTGTAAATCCAAACTCTGGCTGGGACGGGTCAAACACATAAGTTTAATACTCAGGGGGGTTATGGTTTTATTCAAACCCCCAACTTAAAGGATGAGCAATGACAATAACTTCAAGCCAGAACAGAGGTTCCAATCCAGTCTGAAACAAGTGTGCAAAAATGTCTGTTTTTATGATTTTCCTAATCTGATTTGATGTGATATCCATGCCCACAATATGAGACAGACAAACAGAAGATCCAAAGGAAAAAAGGTGCTTTTTCTGGACAGTGATGGAAAACTCAGACAATAAAATTACCCCCATCCTTTTCCCTCTCTAAGTGGTTATTGTGGAGAAGTTCCATTTTCGGAATGACAAGGGAACAACTCATAAGCACTAACAGAAATGATTCAGTTCCAGACTATGCTACAATGATTCCCAAATGTTTCAAATGCTCAAAAAATGAAAAACTAAAAAAAAAAATACAACGGGGGAAATGGAATTTGGATATTAGGTAATGGCAATATCCTTTCCGAAAGTATTACTCACAAATTTTGTGGAACTGTTTAGTCTATTCTGCCAGTGAAAGCTCTGTTGGTCTACTCTGGAAGCAAACTGATCAACAATGTTTAAATAGTGCATATTAAAAAGGATATCAGCATGTTAAACATTTAAATGCACTAGTTTACAATTTAATAAGAACATAAACAGCTAATATATTTCCACACAATCACTTTTACAGCCACATACAGAGTACGAGGTCTGAGCTGGGCTACAAGCTAGTATGGTTTGAATCATGGGAGTTGTTCAAGTGGTCTGATTCACACAGAAAAAACTTTATTGGTTTGTTTGCCCCAATATTAAGGGGCACCATCTACATCTTGATGTCCTGAAAAAATAATAAATACACATAATAACATACTTCAGCTACATGAAACCATATGATATTCCTTTACGGAAATGATATTACAAAATGTAATTATATAGCCTGATATTTTAAATGAGTGAAGTGGAGAAATAGCAGATCATTATTAAATAATCATGACCCACAACTTGGCATTGAACTTAATAGACTTGAAACACTGACTACACTAGCTTGTTTTCAGACAAAACTTGCAGTCTTTTTCCACATCACACCATTTTTTCTGCAGCATGTTGCCCAGAACTAATGTGTGTCTTTGGAGTCCCCTCCAAGATAAAGAATTTTCCCACGTTAACAAGAAACTTTAGCATTCAGGCTACAGATACGTTGACTGGAGTTTGTTCCTTTCTAGACTTTCAAAAGTGATTTTAAAGTGAATCATGATGTCATAGGAGAACCTTTTGAAATCATGATGCGATACAATAACCTTCAAAGGGGTGGTTGATTATGATTTCACTTTTTTAACTTTAGTTAGTGTGTAATGTTGTTGTTTGCGCATAAACAACATCTGTAAAGTTACAACGCTCAAAGTTCAAAGCAAAGGGAGATATTTGCTTTTAAAGAAATCGTTTTTTTAAGGACTACAACAAATGGCTGGTAGGGACTACACGACATTCCTCCTGGGTTAGAGACATCACTAACCCTAAAATTTATATAAACCCCTCCCCCGGGAACGTGATTTATAGATTACTACACATAAACTACATAAATTCATCAACTAACCATTCAGAAATGTCCTGTTGCATTCTACATGTTGTCACATCTTCATGAGTCTCTCCATTATTGTCCGACATAAACATTGAAATTTTCAGTGCATGTCTGTGTGAGTGCAAGCTGTTGTAGCTCCGCCCCCTGTGCTGGGAGCAGCAGCTCATTTGGATTTAAAGGGACAGACACAAAAATTATGCGTTTTTGCTCACCCTCAAAAAGTGACAATTTTAACATGCTATATAAAAATATCTGTGGGGTATTCTGAGCTTCACATACACACTCTGGAGACATCAGAGACTTATTTGACATCTTGTGACAAGGGCATTTTAAACCCCTTTAAAAGACCTTTGGTGACATAATCTTTTAATGTTCTTATGTCATAGAAGACCTTAAAGGGTTAGTTCACCCAAAAATGAAAATTATGTCATTAATGACTCACCCTCATGTCGTTCCAAGCCCGTAAGACCTCCGTTCATCTTCGGAACACAGTTTAAGATATTTTAGATTTAGTCCGAGAGCTTTCTGTCCCTCCATTGAAAATGTATGTACGGTATACTGTCCATGTCCAGAAAAGGTAATAGACATCATCAAAATAGTCCAAGTGACTACAGTGGCTCAATCTTAAGTTTATAAAGCGAAGAGAATACTTTTTGTGCACAAAAAACAACAAAAATAACGACTTTATTCCACTATTCATTTCCTTCTCTCGTCTCTCTGCCTCGAGTTAGTTCACGTTAGTTCGCGTAGCGCTTCTGGGTTGTACGTCACACGTAAGTTCACTATTGGCCGACGCTGGTCATGTGTGTGATGCGTGTGATGTACAACCCAGAAGCGCTACGCAGTTACACTACGTGAACTAACTCGAGGCCCAGAGAGAAGGAAATGAATAGTCGAATAAAGTCGTTATTTTTGTTTGTTTTTGCGCACAAAAAGTATTCTCGTCACTTTATAAACTTAAGATTGAGCCACTGTAGTCACTTGGACTATTTTGATGATGTCTGTATTACCTTTTCTGGACATGGACAGTATACCGTACATACATTTTCAATGGAGGGACAGAAATCTCTCGGACTAAATCTAAAATAAACTGTGTTCTGAAGATGAACGGAGGTCTTACGGGCTTGGAACGACATTAGGGTGAGTCATTAATGACATAATTTTCATTTTTGGGTGAACTAACCCTTTAAGGTATCAAGATGCAATATGAAAAAAAAAAAAAATAAAATAAAATAATAATTACATGAACCCTACATAAATAAATATTTTTTTCTCTCTTTTTTTGTAGTATATGTATTAAGGCGGCTCGCACTAAAACGCAGGAGCTGTAAAATCAACTGTGCAGTGCCACACAAGTGCCGTAACTCACATTTATGGTGAGAAACAGCAGAAATGGAAAGAGTCCATGGGGAGGAAGCACTGAGAAGTGGAAGAGGAGGGCAGAGCAGGCACAAATCTCCTGCTTTGAGAGGTGATGATGGTTATGACAGCTGAACGAGGTGGAGGTGATTTTCACACTTCGACGCATGTTTGCAGTCATGTACACACAGACACTCACACATGCATATGCACACCGCTATAGAAACATAAACAGCAAGGCGTGCAAATGAGATAAGTTTAAGATATATTAGAAAAAAAGGTAAAAATTCTCTAGTAATATCATCTTACATGTATCTCCTATCAGAAGATATCTCAACAATGTGCTCAGATTTATAAGTATACTAAACTATGTAATTGATATTCCAAGAACTTCCACAAACACATACAGTACAGTACAGTAAGGATGTAGGTTTATGTTCATAGAGATTCAAAAGAGAAAATCGTTTTCTGGTATGCTGACACCAAAACCACCCTGATCCTCCACAAATACACAAACTCTAATATGTCCCCATCTTAACAAACACGCAACACTCAGAAAGGAGAATGCACAGAGAGAACAGCCAGAACTGACCCTGGACCTGTGTCTGCTAGGGTAAGCTTTCCAAAAATATTTTTAAAGCTTTGTTTATTGACTCTCTGAGCAGTTTATTCTCAGGTTTCATCCATCTGGTGTTCACAAATATTAAAAACTTTTTTTTTTAATCTCTTTATAAAAACTCATATAAAACACAAACTTTGAAACCTATCATGAGTACATTTTTTGTTTTTGTAATGATGTATTGAGTTCATAATCAGTATCATGATATCTTTATTTACCCTTTATTTTAGTTATACAATGTACTGGATGTTATAAGATATGAGGCATGCAAATATAGGATTTTTAAAAACAAAATCTGGACTGCATGAAAGTATTTATTAATGCATGCGTCATTAATATGAATAATTATGCAGGCTTAATGGACAGGAGAACATGAAATCCAGCTGGACCAAATCCCATAATGATCTAAACAGAGCCAGAAATGTTCAAACACAAAACCAAGCTATACTGTGTACATCACACAATCCAAAACCATGTAAATATACGAAACTTCACAAGGACTATAATATTTTGCCTTGAGCGACCCCAGATGTTCTGTTCTGACGTCTTATATAGACTATGGCTACTTACTTGCTTATTCATAATCTGTGTGACAATCTCAGAAGCCTGAAAACACAAAACCAATCGTGAGTCTGTGCAGTCTAAGTGTTCAGGTCTGTTTCTGAATAACATCCACTGTCCAGATGAACAGCAAATTACAAAATCAGTGGGGGAAAAACTAGACTTTTTTCTAAAGATCAGGTCAATAGCACTAGCATTTAAAAACATGACACATATTAATGTAAATCCTTTGAATCACTCCCCATATTAGTGGCGTATCTGCCAGAGCGGTTAAGCCTGACAGCCTGATGCAGGCCAGAATCTCTAGAGCGACCATTTCTCATGACAGGACCTTTGAGAGACACTCCAGCCTACTGGAGTCTTCATGAATGAAATTAGACGCATGCTTCTGTGATAAGTTTCACAATATAAAGCACATATACATTAAAAAATACTACAAAAAACTTGGACAAAATACTATAAAACTAGTACTTTCAAAAGATCAAAGACAATTTAATTTGTTATGACTCTTAACTCCTCTTAACTCTTTCCCTGCCAGCGTTTTTGAAAAAGGTATTTTTGATCATTTTCACAAAAGCTTTATGGCCCCCAGAATATTTTGTTGTATGAATATCTGAATATGCAATATATCAAAAGAAAGAACAGACCCTCTGCTTTAACAAAACAACCCCCCTATTTTATTCTAGCTTCATGCATTCCTTTTTATCAATACTTGAATGTGTGTAAGTTTCATAAAAAAGCAACATTTTGAGCAAAAAGCTGAGAAAAATCACATTTTAGTCAAAGACTACGTTCAGATCGGATTCAGAACAATGATCAAAACAGATCAAGTCCATCAACACCCCCAAAGCTTTAAAGTCCTATAGCTCGTCCTGGGTCGACATTTCATTCGGTAACATTGTGCTGTTTTGATTTGTTTAATTTTAATGATCGTGTTATTTTACATATGCATCAGCTTGCATATAACAGTGAAATTTCCACCAATGGTAGGGAAAGAGTTAATAAGCTTAGTACAATAAAACACAACATACTTTACTATGCATTCCTCGTTTAAAAGCTAATTAAAGAAACTTACATTTTATTTCTGCATTGAACCTGATAAACTGTGAGTGAAACTATATTTCTATGGATTAGGATAAGCAACTACAATTGCTCCGATTTGTTTGTGGGACCTTCTGTCACACAGATGTTTTCACGCAGTAGGTTATTATTCCAGAATGCAATGCCACTGCAGGCTTTTACATCATTTACTATTCTCTAGGGGCCAGATTGTAAAGATAAGATCACATTGAAGAGCAGAGGAGGATGTGGGACACTGCAGTGTGGTCCGATCGCTCCAATGGTGTGCACGTCTCAGGAGGGGAGGGATCCAAATGTGAACCCAACCTCAGGAGGTTTAAATATGGATGAAATGGATTTGTTCAGGTTGAGTCACAACCAGACTTCTAACCAAATCAATGTTATGTAAGAGAAAAAGAATTAGCATGCAGTGACACAAGGTTCAGTACAGATCTTTGTAAGTGAATGGAAGAGAAGTCTTGTCACATTTATTCAGTATAACCTATTGATTAACACAAATGCTACTCCATTTAGAACGTTCACCTTGAGCCCTGTTCACTCACTTAAGCACCTGATCTCGACTCTTGAGAGCGTTTTAGTCCTCACAGAGCAGGTGCATTTACTCGCAGATGAAAAGGAAAAGTTTAGTTATTCTGGCACGTTAAAAGGGCTTACAACAAGTCAGACAGCAAAAAATAAAATAAAAAATGAGCTGGGAGGGTTGTTTAGATACATTAGTGTGGAAAAAGAAATGTTTTGTATTTTTTCAGCCTCTGCTAAATGATAGATGAAAATTATGGGGAACTCCATGAATGAGCGGTTAGATTCCAAGACCATGTCCAAATAAAAACAGGTGCATTAACACTGAGTCACATTCGCTTTTAAACAGAGATTTTACTTGACTGTCAGAAGTTATTAGTGGGTACGGTAGCACCTGTGCTTTCCTAATGTTGTGTTTATTTAATTTCCCACGTGGATGGGGATCCGGTTACCAGGAGAAAAATCAGGTCTGGATTAGCGTGACCTCAGCCCCACTCGCTGGGCTCTGAGAGATCTCTAATTACCTTATAAACAAACAGAGTAGAGACCTGGAATAAACACACACGCACAGACAGTTCACATGGAGGAAATAACATTACAATTTGGCTACACTGAGAAATGTACCATGGTACATGGAGTCTATAGCATCAGTTTAGTTCAAATCAAATTCTGCCTATGAAGTGCCTGGTGCCCTATAAAAACCCTTTTAAGGTCCTATAATGTCATGACAGAACTTTTTAAAGATCCAAAATATATATTTTTTGTTCTCTAATACAGTTAAAATCAAAATATATTCAAATTATAACACATCAACATGAAGCATATTCTGCTAATTTTGCAACATTTCTAAGTAAAACAGTATTTTTTTAAATGTTGGGTGAGACTTTATATATCCACACGCACACAAGCACACAGCGTTGGTGATACAGCATTACAATTAACATGAGTTACGTAATCAGATTACTTTATTCAAGTAACTAAGGCAGCACATTACTTTTAATTTACAACATAATTTCTGTAACTTTATTTTACAGAGCAATTACGGAAACCTGCAATAATTAGATATGTTTGTAATGCATTACTTATAAAAGTAACTTTCTCCAACACTGTGTGTGTGTATGGTCACTGACACCTAGCACATGTCAGACTAAAATTTAGACTTAACTACACGACTTGGAGGAGTCCATGAAAGTCGCTGAAAGTCAGAGCCAATCTGCAGATTTTGGTCAGTTGGAAATGACAGATCTCACAGAAAATCGCATAGAGTATGATGGGCACAGACTCTGTTTTTTTTTTGTTTCAGACTATGATTCCATTCAGTCAGAGGACATAAAACATGTTGGATATTTAGAGACGATTTCAGAACTCATATTGTCTTCAGTTATCATGCGTTTCCTAGCAATGAGGTGCACATTTCTGCATGAGTTTGATGTGTACAGAATGAGTTGAAAGTCTGGTAGTGCGTGATCCTGAGTCGTTTAGTTTACGATGCCGAGTTTTTCCTCTGAAACCACTTTCAAAGTCGAAAAGTGATGGCTAGTGTTTGAAAGTGCTCAGATTTGAATATTGTATTCCAGCTTTAAGAGGGAGGTAATTGCAAAGGCGCTAATGAATCATGCACAATAAGACCAGGAATGTGAATCAACAAAATTAATTGGGGCCATTTAAAATCCATCCATGATGACTTCAAGCTTAGCATAGCACTTGAACTTGATACTTTTTATTTAATACTCATAGATACAGTTTCCAGACTATCCAGCCAAGCACAGCACGAAGAATCATCAACGTTCACAGCTGGATATCACAGGCTAACAAACGCATAACAAAATCTCAATTTCCTTCATAATTAACATCCACATAATTGGCCAGGAGCCTAAGCCATTAGCAGCTGCATAAGGTTGTATTATTTCATGCAGGCATCTCTCCGCTTTTCCTCAGCAAAAACCGCTACAGCTGGAAACTGTAAATTACACAGACCTCCGTTAAAGTTTGACGATATATAATGAGTGTGTAACTTAGCGCAGGCTTTGTGTAAGTGTGTGGGTGTTTGAAGTTTCAGTATTACACGTGTAAGGGACCTATTAGAGTCTAGATATCATTGTATCTTATATTGTATGTCAGTAAACGCCCTTTGGTTGAGTTGGGCCTCTGAAAACAGATTTGATCTTAGTGCTTTTTTAATGCCAAGTGTGAGTATACATGTTCAGGGGGGTCTAATTGTTTTGATGGTACTCTGACGCAGAGGGCCACTTCACTTTCTCTACTTTAATGCTTAGAAGAATCTTGATAATGTGGCACCGATCAAGAGCTTGGAACACACACACACACACACACACACACACACACACACACACACACACACACATTGACAAAAACTCACCCTACATTCCTCCACACTGGCCCCAGATGTGGTTCCTCGTTTTTCTTGTCTTCTCTCACTGTAACACCACCCACAGGTCTTTTATAAGAGTAGGGAGTCAGTGTACCTCCGGTAACTCACTGGACTGAAGTCTTTTTTTTCCCCTCATGCTTTAACGTTCACGTTAAATCACAGAAGTGCTGGTGCTTGTTTAGGTGTAACTGCTTGGAATCGGGCCTGACAGAACCAGCCTGCCAATGCAAAGATCTGCCTGTCAACATTTCAGACATGCTGAGGTGATGAGAAATAGAAATGAATTCAGATTGATGGTGTAATGGGCATTTAGCTTGTCTGGAAACCCCACACTGGCATGGGCCCCATAGAATCCAGTTATAGTCAGACACTTTTTCTTTTATTATGCTGATTAAAGTCATTCACATGTAAAGTAATTCATATGGCACGGTGTTTAACAGTTGAAGTCCACATTTCATTTGAATTTAAACTGTGCTGGTCAATTACTTCAAGCTGATAAACAGTGTACAATTATAACACTTTAAATGTATAGAGTATTATAAAAAAAATAGGGAATGAGGTGGGTAATAAAATTAAAGTAATAAAATAAAATAAATTAAATAACATAACTATAATTTTAAATTATATATTTATATAATTATAAAGAACAAAAATATTACAAAATAACAATATAACATTGATTAATAATATAATATAATATAATATAATATAATATAATATAATATAATATAATATAATATAATATAATATAATATAATATAATATATTTTGGAGGTGTACCTTTCCTAGCCCTCTTGTTTTCACCGTCACAAGTATTATTTGTACAGTGATTAGACGACCTAACAAGGAGTTTTACATAACTGTGATGTAAATGAATACCAGGTCACAAATTTGCACGGGTTCAGTTTTAAATGTATATCGGCCACATCTAGAACGCACATCAGTGCTTTTAAAAAATGAATTCCAAAAAAAGTTCCAGAGCAAGACTGGCAAGCTGGAGATGTTTCGTGAAACCTGAGATATTGGAGAAATATAATCTCTGTGTTGAGTTGTTGCTTTGGCAATCCTCCTTTCTTTTTTGCTCTGCCTCTCACTCTCCTCTATTGTTCTCATGCCACTCCTGTTCGCAATAAACAGCTCGAGAGAGGAATCTGGATCTGGAGCAGGCCAACTTTAGAACAGAAATAACTTACGGACGTTTTAATGTAATTCCGTCGAAGTATGCATTGACTGGATCTGTCTACCGTTTAAAAAAAAAAAAAACCTAGTTGGTTTTCCCTGTCCAATGTTTAAGATATGATATGTGATTAGAAACTGCTTCGTTGTCTCTCACCGTAGACAAGCCAAGAACTGGAAGCAAACACATGGGATCAGCATGAGGAATTATTTGGAAGTTGTTCAACATACAGTCTAGAGCAAAGTATGAAACAGTGATCAAGCGCTAATATTCCACAATCATTCAAAGCTTTATTTATAACAGTATACCTCACATTAAAGCCCTTTTCTCGAAGGCTTATGTTAAACCCCTGAGCATATGATGTTGCAATATTTAGGAATCCCCAAAATCTTCAATAACAGCAGTTTGACATCCATCACAGTCCTCTGCGGTTCTCAGCGTCCTTCAAATATCAACACATGGGCTCCGCATACAATCTCAAGCCCCATGAGTTAAAAATAAAACCGATGTTTGGGCGATCAGCTAACTTTATGTAACGCACTTTATGTAAGCTATGGCAACACCGCACAAGCTATCTGTCAAAACGCATACTTATGAATAAACCGTTCATCGACGCAGAGGTGAACCAAATGTCTGTCATGGTGCGCAGGTTACTCGAGCGAGCAGTGAGAACAAAAGGCCTCGCCAGAAAGTTCAAGAGAGGAGAACGGCTGTCGGAAAATACTAGTGTTATGTCTCCAAAACACATTGCCTTGTGGGAATACTGTTACAGGAAGGCATAAATTACAAAGAACAGTTACCTCTGAAAAGTGCTTGGATATCTTTTTGTTTTTTAATATTTCTTCTTCCAAACGTCATTTTTGGAGGAACTACCTACCACTGCTAAAAATATCTCTGTCAAACCACAGGATGCTTTGCAGACCTGAGAAAAGTGCCTTTTATCACGAATTGCAAATAATCATTAGAAGGAACTGCACTTTTTCATGAAAGGTATAATTCATCATGTCTTTTTTTTTCACTGGAGTAAAATGTTTTTCCTGTTACATTTACTTCTTTACTCCCCCTTCAAAGTCACATTTCAGCAGCTACAGTTTCCTTGAGACTCTAACATAAACCTAATAGACTGAATTGACTCAGGCATTTATGATATAATTGTACTAGGTACAGAGGACAAGGCAATTTGTCTTGAAAAATGATATTACTCCAAAAACGTGCTGTGCACAGGTCAGCGTCTGTGACGCTCTGATTGGGCAGCTTTTCTGTAAGAGAATAATGCTGGATCAAATCTTTACGCTTCTGAACTGTCTAGTCATCTTAAATGTTAACCAGCCAAAGTTTAGTTGGTCTCCATGGTGCTCTTTACAGTGGTCACGCACAAGCCACGAAAACAAAAGCCCTTGTACTATTCTGTGTAAAAGAATAAAAAAGTAAGTACACTTGAGGGACTTCTTGGTTATGCTGCCTCAAAATCATCTTTAAAGGGGTCATGAACTGAGAAATCAAAGTTTCCTTGAGCTTTTGACATATAAGAGGTCATCATACTGTAAGAATATCCTGTAGGTTTCAGAACTGAAAACTTCCTTGTTAGTACAAAAACAGCTTTTATTGTTGTCGAATGTGCCTAGGTGAAAGAAAATCAAAGCCTACTTCATCACTGCAACTTTGTCCCCGCCCACTGGTGTGTTAGTGAGATGACGAGGATTTAACATTTAATATTCAACAATATTATTGATCTGCCTTACTGTTCTAGAAACAAACTTTGTTGTATTATTTTCATGTTATTACTGTGAAGCTGCTTTGATACAATCTTTATTGTAAAAAGCGCTATATAAATAAAGGTGACTTGACTTGACGAGGAGAGAAGAGCGATACAGAATCAATGGACTAAAAATAACATTACCTTCCCAAGGATCCTAATGCTAGGAATGTGGTTATTTATTTTCAACAATGTAAATGTCTCAGTTGAGCATTATTTATTTGTATTCTCTACATTTTACCTTGGATTCTTTGGTAAATCAGTCACAATTTCAGCACATGATTTGCAAAAAGACTTTTGTGATATGGGCGTGACAGTATTGCCAAAACATGTAAGTAACTGTTAATTCTAATGCCTAATCTGTGACCAGTGATATGTTCATGGACAGTCAGATGTTTTTTGTCAATGTGTCAGTAAATCAAACCAGAGACTAAACGTCAACTTCACATTGATTCTCTTAGTAGGATGAAAATGATGTTATTCAAATTGTGATAAAAAGCGTTCAAAAAGTTTATCAGTGACTGAGTTCTGGACTCTCGCCTAAAAACTCCCGTTATAACAAAGTCCCTTTTATCTATAATCTATGGTTATAATCAACAAATCTATTATTTACATTGTGTTTGCACTCTTAGTTATGATGAAAGCATTTGTTAGTGTGCAGAAATTGAGTTAAAATGATGAGATCACTGCATTCATGCTCTCAACATGTCTGTGATCAGCTGCAATGCTCATCATTGCAAGCTTTCATGCCACAATCTAAATATAATGCTATAGATCTAAATATAATGCAATAATCAACCCTTTTTAAATCTTAGGGTAAAATCAGAGTAGGAAAAATGCCTTTTATTTCTAAATTATGACAATGTTTGATTGAAATCATATACTAATATTATAAGTGCACCCCGGGAAACATTATAAAACAATAAAACAATGCAGTTCATGACCACTTTAATACAAGAGAGGAAGGAATTTACACTCTTTAAAGTGTCTTCTAACTAAGCATTGGATTTTGCATTTGCATTATAGAATTATCTGTTCAATCAAATGTTTACAGCTGCTTGTGTAATTTTCTGATGTGAAAACGCTTTCTCCTCCAGCTTTTCAAAACCCCTAACCTGATTATTAAACTTAATTCATGCAGCACCTGAGAAATAAATTAAACCTCAAATTAATTGTCTTATTGGGGACAGATGTGCTATTAATTTTCTATGAGTTGTATAATTTTCATCTGGCAGATAATAAAAAGGCACTAGACTAGAACATCATAGACAACCCCCCAACCAACAATTCAGAACACCCTAGCAACCACATAGCAACACACTAAAAAACACCCCAAAAAACCTTAACAAAACAAGCATGCACATCATCCTAGTATCATGATGAAGATTTTTTTTAACAATTTCTGAGGGATAATATGACACTGAGGACTGAAGTCATTTTGCAAAATTTTAAATATAATGGATATATTTTATAATATATAATATATTTTTATATATTCTAAATATTTACATTTAAAATATATTAAAATATAGAAGAGTTGTTTTGACAATATAACAGAACTTTACTGTATTTTTTTTATTGAATAAATACAGACTTTGTGAACATAAGGAGACTTATTAAAAATGTTTAAAATCTTACCAACCCCAAACGTTTGAACTGTAGTGTGGGTATATGACAGTTTCTCCAAAATTCCCTGTCAAGCCTTGTCTTATCCAAAACAAACAAAACCATATACATCAAACCTGCATGAATAGTTTGCTTAATTTAATAAAGTTCACTTCACACTTAGTTTCACATTCCCAACTGTATATTGTCAGTATTGTCAGATGTTCAGAAAATAATAAATCAGTTGCCATGCAGTCAAATCACAACATTTCTCACAGTGTAAATGTGCAGAATGATCTGCTACAATGGCCAACATCCTCCACAATATCAGAATATTCACAAAATGTAATTGAAAAGAAAAAAAGAAAACTGCTTTGATAATCACTTTTGGACGTGAATTACATGAAACGACCTGCTGCAGAATATTTATGTCATTATCGTGTGAGGTCTTGTTTTTCCCATCACTTTCAAAATTCCCAACCTGAGACGCACATGTGAACGTCTCGGTTTTTGTTGTTGCACATGCTCACTGACATAAGAAATGGCAAATTCTTTGTTGTCTTGACAACAGTCGTAGGGTTCTAGAAAAGACCCCCCAAAGCCCATGTGGTTGTGGTTAGATGCAGTTCTGTGTCTCCTTTTGGCCAGTAATCACATGTGGAGCAATCTCTCTCCTCATCTCCATCTCTCTCTCTTGACACTCAGTAACCAATTTCGTTATCTGAACCATCTAAATATCACACGATATCTCTTTTGAGCCTGTAAAACGATAAGGGTAATTAAAACAAACAAAGAAAAGATGTGTGTCGTCTCAAATACACAAACCCTTGAAACCAACCGAGTGAACAACCAAGAAATCAGTCCGAAATCTGCAACGTCTGGCTTCAATATACAGCAGGCGGAGGAAGTGAAGGTATCTTTAGAAGCGTGTTAAGGAGGACTGGCACTGAATCTAACCTGTGTGATGTCTCTCACCCTGACAACCCCGGAAATTACAGAGAACATGCCCGTCCATAGGTTGTTATGCAGAATCCACGTTTACGGACATCCTCTCTGCACTTTATACTCTCTTAACTCGAACCATACAACACCCCTGGCCTTGGGCCAGATCAATGATGAAGAAAGGGCTTCGACTACTGGAACCCTCAATAGACTCACGATTTGCACAGTAACGGGAGGTTTTTCCAGGAAAATGTCAAGTGCTTAGCCTGACCATTTGGGCCGCTTTATAGAAAGTGACACCTTTACTGCCAAAGGACATGAATGAATGATGGGATGAATGAATGAACACGTCCCTGTTTTGTGAAAAATAAATCCTGGAGGCACTGACCTCTGGAAAGAGGTTTACAAAAACACCAAATCAGCACAAAAGTTGTTGCTTGGAAACAAATGATTCAGTTAAGCGGAAAATATATTATATACGTCAACAAGGCGATTTTAGCAATAGCTGCAGTTAAAGCATTCTCAGACAAAGAAGTTTTTTCCTTCACATCCAATTTGTTGGAGAGTCAAAGGCTTATGGGGTATCAGATGACCAAGTTTTTCCCTGCGATTTAGCAAGAAAACCGAGCTTGTACAATTTGCATGTCCTGAACTGAAAGCAGTATGTCTAAGTGACTAAGATTTATGTATGACCTGGAAAGTCCATCTGACTGACAAAAATATTAAAATTCAGTAGCATACAAGATTATAATGGTGGTTCAAAGACAAAATGCACAAAAAAAGACCGGCCTGGCATCCGAACGCTTGAGCATCCAGCTGCTAGCAATAGAAAATTATTACTACTGTAGCACAGTGCAGAACATTTCCTTTGGCTTGTTAAAAATTATCGTCTATGGCAGAATAAATTAAGAGTTAAAATGACCACAAATTGTCTATAAAGCAAGACAGCAAAACAGAAACGAAAAGCTCTGCCAGTAAAATATACACTGCAAATCCCAAAACGTTAGCCAGCTAAAAGGAAGAAAAAACCCAGACTGTGGTTTTGTGGAACCCTGTACAATTTCCTATGCAAACCCACATAAACAGTTTCTTGACAATCCATGCTTTACTTCATTATCCACTGCAAATCAATCATGCAATTTAACACATTTAATGTCTTTCCATATGAATTAAATAAGCACAGTTTAGCTGTGATGGGAATTTATAGCTTTGGTGGATCCTGTATGAAATATGAAAATCTTACAGCACCAAAATGATCCAAAATCATTTATTCATAATTATTCAAATTCATTAAATTCATTTGTTTAGATTTCTTTAAAGCAATCTTGGTTTTTAGAAAGGTGTAAAATAAATAAAACTATGACTACTATTACTACTACTACTACTACTAATAATAATAATAATACAAAAATACTTATTTGGAAACTTTCATTCTTTTTCAAACTTTCAAACAGCATTCAGAAAAGCCAATTGCGCAACAATAGTTGAAAAAGCAACAAACTATCCATTCAGCATAATAATTCATAGATTTGTTTCAGCTTGAGTTTTAAAGTTTAATGCTTCTGATTCAAGAATGGAAACTATATTTTTACACCCCGTCCAGAGGGGTCATGTAGATGCTAAATGTAGTGCCACTCTTGCATTCACCTTAAATAATCATTAATAATAATCATCTCTCTCTCTCTCTCTCTCACACACACACACACACACACACACACACACACACACATCCACACACACAGTACAAAGCCCTATACATCATCAACCTGTGTCTCGACCATCCTGTTTTAATTCAGGCCAAAGCCAACATCTGTTTCTCCTTAGCAAGCCAAATCCTCAGTAGTCTGCATTCAAACTATTGGCACCTATTCAACACAAACCCCCCCAAAACCATGGAAGGGGCAAATGAATAATGTCAAAATGATGTTTAAAAAGGATAAGTGTGTGGCAAAGACAGAGTGACAGTGCTATTGTTCATGCAGTTGGAAAGAGCCAAGGGTTTTGCCAGTACAGCAGGGGACTGAAACGGTTAGATTATTTTGGTGATGACTAGACTCATCCTCACAAGGGAGTCTGTTAAGGTATTGTCTTAACAAGGTAATTTGGGAGGGAGCCACGTTGAAAAGTTTAACGTGCTCAGATACACTGAACTGTGGAGTTTAAAAGGATAACATAATTTCCAATTTCCAGATCCAGCTTAATTTAATTAGTTTTCAGATATTCGTATGTGACAATTACATGTGAATTTTTGTAAGTTTGGATGTACAGTGAAATATGTAATATGGACATAATAACATTAAATTTTACATTCAACATTCAAAAGTTTGGGATTAGTGCTTTTTTTTTTTACTTGCTTATATATTTAAATTCAGCTAGAACGCATTAAATTTATATAAAATGTGACGGTAAAGAAATGTATAATGTGCTTCATAATAAGATTTTCATTTCAAATAAATGCTTTAGAACTTCAAGTATCGAAATTTTGAAATTCAAAGTATCATTAAAAAAATGTATGGTGGTTTCTGAAGCATCAAAGTAATGATGCTGAAAATTCAGCTTTGATCACAGGAATAAATTACAAATATATAAAAGTAGAACAGGTTTATTTTAAATTGTAATAATCTTTCACAATAGTAGTGTTTTACTGTGTTTTTGATTAAATAAATTGATCAGAAAAGCAGAAGAGACTTCTTTCAAAAACATTAAAAACGGTACTGTATGTAACGGTATATATATATCCGAGATATATATATATATATATCTCGGATATATATATATATATATATATCCGAGATATATATATATATATATATATATATATATTTGAGGTAAATGTTTGGAATTAATTACATTTAATGCCATCACATTTATGTCACTGATTAAATGCAATAAAATTAACCCATTTAATTTCCTGAAGTTTATATTCTATGAATCTACCGTAAAAAGGATTCGTAAACATTTTAAGGTCTCAAGTTAAAGTTGTTCATACATAAAATGCAAACTACATTTTATGTACAAAACCCTACTGGTAACAAGTTCACATTGCCCATCCCATTTTTGCCTTCTTCACTCATTTCCGGACCTCTCGCTAATAAAACTTGCAAAAGTAAAAGACAAAATATACATCAATTAGACACTTAAGATCTGTTTACAACAGTGATTTTCAGGTAAATGGTCAATTAACGCACAAAGCAAGCTATGTGCAAAATACACAATGAATGTGCAGCAAAGTAAATAAATCAATATTTTTCCTAAGTTAGAACTATAGCTTTTGCAAGCAGCGCACAAATATTTAGTAAAACAGGATGTTTCAGTCATGCTTTTACAAGTGAGCTAAACATGAACAAACAAACCTATCATAGCATTGTGCAAATTAAACAAGTTTATAGAACCACATGCCATACCCATAACAGCAAATAATGAGCAAGAAACGAATCATCTATGATTAACAGAAGCTTGGAATTTTGAGGTAAATATGTAGACAGGATGAGTGGACCTCTGCCAAGCTAAAACCTTGAGGCTAATCCACACCAAAGAGAGACACGGATCAAACTCATCATTTGTTGGCAAATACGTGAACGTTTTAGCTACCAACATGCTCGTTCACATTCTATTTGACCCGATCGCTGAAACTCATGGATTACAAAACGTTTCAGTGCCCAGCTAACAGGTCTAGACAGCTAGTATTAAGTCTGGCACAAAATACTAAAATGATACTAATGCACAATTACACAATTGTACTGTTTTTGTGCCAATTTACGTCATCTTTAATTATATACAGCTCATCATCTGCCATGTCTGCCATTAAAAAAAGATCATCTAAAACATTATTAATATAAATGAAAAGGTAATCACATTGAAAATATTCACAGCCCCAAACAAAGATGCAAACAGAGATATTTATCCAAGCCTAAACAAGTTAAATCCCCTTTGGTTGAAGGTCTGTTTTTCTTTAAGCTCTTCTTTGTTGGTAGTTTTTGTAGTGCTGAAACCTGACCTCAGAAGTGAAAAATCAATGGGAACTGAAGCACTTATAAAGGATCATGAAGGTCATTACTATCATTTGGATAAAACAATCCTGGCAAAGGAATGTAACAACCATGCCAGCCACATTCAATGAAATGAACAGTAAACGATGATTAAGTACTCAAGCCAAGGCTATGAAAAATAGAGACATCATATGCCCTGATTAAAAAATAATTAAAAAAATAGGTAAATTACACACAAAAAAGAACAGAAAAAAGTAAATGGTCATTTGGTGTCAATCTTAGGAGAGAGCGTAAAGGCAATTTTGGAGCACTTTCAAATCCATCATTGGTTATGTACTAATTTTAACTCTGTACACACTTATAGTGCTGTTTTTGTGTCTAAATAAAATAGTTCATAATTTGAAAGGGGTGCCGCAGGCTTTAAGTACTGTAGACAGTATTAAGCCATCATAAGCTAAATTTAAATTTAGTAAATTATGTATTACGCCATATAACAATGAGCTCAAAGAAGTAACGTGATTAAAGGCCCGTTCACGCCAAGAACGATAACCATAAATATAACCATAAAGATATAGTTCTAAAAATTGCTCTAAATATAAAAGAATAGCAAAGTCCACAGCACAACTGTAGCTAACGATAATGGCACCAAGAAATTATATAGTTGGAATCACTTTCAGGCAGATTTTTTCCAGCTGATGAATGATAAAACATCATATCTTTCTAGCCAATCATAATCTTTCCAACATTAAAGAGCTTGAGCCTTTAAAGCGGCAGTGCTATCGTCCGCTGGTGCCTTGGTGTGAACGGGCCATTAAATTCAGATTCAGATTCATTCTTTATTGTCCTCCATAGAGGAAATTTGTAAGAGTTATTAGAGTTTTAGATATTTCTGCAAAGTACAAAACCATGGTTATAGGGTTGACTATTGTTGGTGCTTTTACCAAAAAAAAAAAGACCTTTAACAATTCATTGTTAAAAGTGTATAGAGTATGTGTCATTTTTACATATCACTGAGGCCCTCAAAAGGCACCAGATTCATAGAATGACCAATGTGTCCTGAAGAGGGCACTTTACTTCAATCTCAGAAAATGACCTTTCTCTGTAATTCACTTCAATGGCCTTGTGTATTGCCCTGGTACATCCTGCCACAAATAAGAGAGATTCTTAAAGCTTGGCACACAAACATAGAGACTATCAGAAAGGAAGGACAATCCACAGACAACTCTGAAAGGGAATTCAAAAGCTCTCCAAATAGTGTGTTGATCCCTCTGTACTAATAAACAACATGCAGCACTACATTTTAATGCATTATGTAACAGCAAAATGCAAGTTCATCTGGCCTGGTGAGAGCATGAGGACAGGAAAATGACTGGGAAACTACTTACATTTCTGTAGGAATTCATCTATAACCTTCTGTAACCTTCCAATACACAGTACCTATAAATAGGACATTTTTCCCTTCAGTAATCCAGAAATATGAACTAGCGAAATGAACCGAATCAAATGATTTCATCTTGAACTCAATATTGCTTTATTATAAAAAGTCACGCAATGGTATAATCCTGCAAATAAAATAAGACTGCCTACAGCTTTGGTTTATGGCTGCCTTAGAGATTGAGAATTCTTACCAAGCGTGTTCATGATGATATATGAGACTTAACAGATATATATGACATTTATAGCGCTTGTTTGCCAATCCTCTGGCATATCACAAGATATCCTGCTGTGATACTCCAATACCAGCGTACTTCATTACATATCATGAGCCTAGGAAGAACGCCAGTGCTATCCACTGGTTGAGATTTAAGACTGCCATATACATTGAATATTAAACCCATTAATTTGGGTTTGTTTAGAGCTACCTGTCAAATGTTATATTCATCCAAACTCTCTAAACGAATAACTGCTTGCATTGGCTTTGCCTCTGGCTCTTTCTGGGTGGAAAACATAAGCAATTAAATTTAGAGAACATCAATCAATGCCTCTATGTCTCAAATAACTACTGCTTGACATCATCTGAAAAGAGTTGAAAAACATGGCAAAGAATGTGTTATGCAGAAATGTCGTTTTTAATTAAAAAAATTGTCAATAAATCCAGTAGATATTTGTAGATAAAAGCAAATTATGTCTTCCTATCCTTCATAACTTCAACAACATGCTTTGTTAACATGGCTAACCCAATAAAAATGGCTGGACAAATGGCTCTGGGGAGGGAAAGACTGTATAATTTTTCTGTTTCTCTAAACAGTGGAGATAAATTACTGAAGGCCATCCAAAAGAAACGACAAAGAAACTTTCGCTTATTTACAGCTCCAAAAAAAAGGCGCTTCAAATCTTTACAGCCTTGAAAATGCGAGGAAAATGGGTTCATGCACAATTCAAGCAGCACTATATGGTTTCACAATCAGCAGCTTATGCAATGATTTTATCATAGCAGAAAACACTGGAATCGTATAAACAATTTCATTTACGGACAGCTGATGACATAAACGTTGAGTTCCTCTGGTGACATCTACACAGTGTTTTCGTTAACTGCCTCTGCTCTACAATGTTCTCAAAAAGACTGACATGAGAACAATAAGAAACCTACATTAATGGCAGATATCAATCTACACGCATTGTAATTGCTTACAGGTGGATCACAAATCTTGCCAGGTCGGAAATCAAATGGCTGACATGGAAATTTCACTTCTGCATTTATAGGACTGGTGCTTCATGTGTGTGAATGAAAAAACAGTGTTTTAAAATAGGGCACAGATGTGCTAAATTATAATTTAAATATGACATATTTTACTGTTAAAAATGTTACTGTTAAAAATTATCTATAGATAAGGTATGCCGTACAGTATTTGCTCATTTTTGCTCAAGTCAAAACTAAAGTGTAACCAATAACGATTAACTCAAATCATTAAAATAGCAATTTCAATAGCAGATTGAATTGCTATTCTCAACATTTCTTTCCAGGAATGTACGGTACATCTGATTCTGTAGGTCATTTGATAAAAGCATGGATAAGAAATTGAATTGGATGGATGACATGGCAGTTTTCGCTTTGAGTACGAAACATTCAGGGTTCTAGCCCACTCTAATATGACTTGATTTTAATAAGCCAAAATTGCAGCTGTACAAAGATGTATATCAGCAGTGGGAACACATTTGTTTGCATTTTGATTTGTGATTTCACTGGAACGGACAGTGGACCGCAGAAAAGCAAAAGGGAGGTAGAGCGCACAGCTGTGTGTGGTAGACAACATGGACGCTCTACGCCGCTGGACACAAATGCAACAATAACTCAGCAAACAAATTACAAAATTCCAGCAGATCGACACTCATGAAAACACATGCAAACAAAACACACACTTATGCCTCAGAAATGGAGATGCTTATTAGAGACATGACTGTCGCAAGTAATGGGAACATGATGTCACTGTCCTTACTGTAAATGATGCCTATGTATGACATTAAAAAAGGATGAAAAACGGAGATGGGATGGATAGCAGGATATAATGATGCGTAATCGGAAAACGTGAACGAGAGCAAGACCAGAGTTCCAAAGCATTTCATACATCACTGAGGAATGCAACACAACAAAAACAACACGTCCTCTCCCCCGCATGCCTGCCAAGATATCCCAAACAGCACTGCAGACTCCCTGTTGCTCAACTGTGCTCTCAGATTGTGCCGAAAAGATCTCTGCTTTTTTCAGTCAACTACTGGAAAAAATGGGCTTTTAACAACGAGTTTCCCGGATCTCCCTAATGCCAGGATGGAGAGAGAACACTACATTCGCTTTAGCCGAGAGGTTTCTCAATGAACTGAGGTACTGAGTTATTCATCCTGAACGACTGGCAGAACTCGAGAAGAAAGGGTCCTGCCAACGATGTCTTTGAGGGTTTTGAGATTCACACGCAGCCAGCCATAAAAAACCCAACCTACACCAAAGGCAATTCAAGTGATGGAACAAACTGAATTTATTAAAGTGCCCCATTAAGCTTTTTCGAATATTACCTTTCATGCAGAGTGTAATATAGCCATTTGTAAATGTAAAAGGTCTGGAAAATTTTAAAGAAAATTGCACGACAAATAAAAGTTACTGTCTCCTAAAAGAAAGAATAGATTTCGAACTGCTGAAATAAGTCATCAGCAATTTAGTCTCACTTCCTGTTACGTACTTACATAATGTAGCAAAAATGCCAGCCCAAGTTCTTCATTGTCTACATTGTAGTTGTAGCTGAGGCCTGAAAGAGTTTGGTTCGTGTTGCCGCGAAGACGCTGTTTTCAGTGCTGTGATCAGCACTTCAAAAGGATGAGGGCTCAATGGAACTTTTACGGAAAAACCAGTGTTGGGGAAGCTACTCTGAAACTGTAGTTTGACAAGCTACAAGCTACTCGGAAGTTAAAGTAGTTAAACTACAGTCAAGCTACCCTTTTGGAAAAGTAGTTAGCTACACTACAAGTTACTATCAAAAAGTAGCTAGCTACATTGAAACTACTTTAGATTTTTTTGAACAACGTATATTTAAATAACTGAATAAGTGTCTGAGGAATGTTTTAAGTAAAATATTTAGTGTTTAAAACAATGCAACACAATTATGATTTCAAAGAGTATTGTTTTATTACACACAACACTCAAATATCTCAGACTGTTTGTCAAAAGTGCAAAATTGTTTCTCCATCCTCCAAATCTGCCGCCACGTCTTGCTCCATCATGGATAATATGGGTGTGTCTACTCACTTCTGTACGTCAGTGAACCGTTGGCCGCAAGATGCGTGATTAAACAACAGGTGGCGGTAATGGCAAAAAAAGTTGTTTGTAATCTAACAAGAAGAAGAATATCCTTGCATCGTGCTGATTCGCGCAGGGCAGGCTCGACAAAACGCAATGTAGCTTTTGCTCGCGCTACACCGCTACTTGCTGCAAAAAGTAGTTAGCTACTGGAAAAGCTACACTGTTTAAAAAGCAACTGAGCTACTGCCAAGCTACTGAAAAATGTAGTTAAGTTAGTAGCGTCGCTACTTGTAGTTAACTACTCCCCAACACAGGGAAAAACCAACGCCATCGTTACTGTTCGCATCACTGTGTATCAAGCATTGAGAAAGCCTCCGGAGCTGAAATTCAGATACGGTAATGAGCGTTTCATTTCCGACATGCGCTGTAAGTGGTAGGCCAATCAAAAAAGACTGAGCCGCCTGACCAATCAGAGCAGAGTAGGAGTTTAGAGAGACTGAATCTTCAAACTAACTATTTTCTGACTAGATTGAATCTTCAAATTAACTGTTTTTAGACTCTTTAAGAAGTATTTTTTGACCTTTGATGGGTGTAAATCTATTGTAGGAGACTTTTAAAATAGCACAATGGGGCACTTAAAAAAAAAAACAAGTCCTTGGAAATAGTGCAAAAGGTAGGGGTTCAACTAGACAATTAGTTCTGAATCACATTATTTCAGTGGCGCTTATTCAATACTTTTTCCATTCACAAAGTAAATAAGAATTGAACTGCGACGTAGATGTGGCAAGATTGTCCACATTCATTTGGGATGTGTAGCTATGTCAAGTGTTTAATAAACTAACTTGCTCCATAATAAACTAACTTACTCCTTACTCCATAGTGCTTTTTACAATACAGATTGTTTCAAAGCAGCCTTACAGAGATAACAGAAAAATAATGCAAAACATCACAGTCGAGCTTAAGTTAAGAGTAGCACATCTGTTTTCAACACTGATAATAATAATAAATGTTTCTTGAACAGCAAATCAGCATAAAAGAATGATACCTGAAGGATCATGTGACACCGAAGACTGGAGTATTTAACTGAAAATTTAGCTTTGCATCACAGGATTAAATAACATTTTAATACGTATTCAATTTGAAAACAGTTCTTCATAATTTCACAATATTATTGCATTTCTTATCAAATAAATGCAGCTCTGGTAAGCATAAGATAATTATTAATAGATAATTAAAAAGAAGCTTTTAAACAATCTTACTGACCCCAAACTTTTGTGTATGGCAAACTAAAATGTCTTAGTTAATATCAACTTAAACATTAGATACTTACAAGTGAAGAAATGAGGTAATGGGAACTGGTTAAAAGACAACATGACTTACTGGATTTACCACAGGAGGCCCCAATTATTCAGGTTGTTGCCCTTTGACCTTCTAAATTGCATGAGCAAACCATTACCGGCCTAACCATGAGTCTGTATCGGTTTGACTAGTGAGACAAAACAGACCACCATTGCTTCTAATTACTGCAAAAAGAGCAGCGATTATTAGCAAAAATATGTAAAACTGTGGTCAGGTAATTAACCTTTTTGAATGTAAGACAGTGAGAGGGATGGCCATCATTTGTATGTGACACCATAATGTCATGTCACAATAACACGGTAAAACTTTGATCATTTATGAAGTATATTTCTCAAAATAGGATTTAAATACAGTCCCGAATTAAAAACAAAACAAGGATGCATCATTTTTATACCTTAGTACAGTAGTTTATTTAGCCTTTCAGTTCCCATCCTATATAATTTCAGAGCCATTCATAGCATTTTATATGAGAGATTTGATGGAGAACTTTTATAAAACCCACAGCTGATGATCAAATTTGATAACTGTTTCATTATATTCATAAAATCACATGAGAAAATCTGTCTGAAGTTGACACCATTTGTTTAGATGTCAATGGGGCGTTACAATTTTCACCTCTGATAATTTCTTCAAGACGGATATTTCAAAGAAAGCTCACAAACACATCTGAATTCATAGGTTACAGCTGTGTACACACTCCAATGCAGCATCACCAACCAGACCCGTGTTGAAAGAAACAGCGTCATTACAAGATGTGGAAAGCAAAGAGAACATTTTTAAAGGAGACTGCTAAAAAACAAACACCTATTTTCTTCGCAATTATCACAGAATCCATCAGAGAATTGTGCAAATTCCAGAGGTTGTTGGGTAATGCATTCGGTTTTCTTCATGCTTTGACTAGCTAGGCTCAATTGATCTCAAACTAACTCTGGCCACATACCAACTAGTATCACTCAATCTAACGGTTCCTGAGCTGGCTGCAAGCACGCTGAAAACGCTTTTTAGGGGACATTCATTAACTTTTGGGGTTTTTGGAGAAGAGAATGAAGGTCATCCCTGTCGTAAATACCGGCCAGTTGAAAAGCCTATAAATCAGCTTGAGTGGTGTTGACTCAGTGGTCAGTGGTCCATTTGATTTAAGCATCTACAGAACTCATGACTCATTTGTGCTTTAAAAAGATACATATTCAGCGTAACCCCTGCATGAAATAATTGTGGCTATAAAATCACCCCATAACACTTTAACAGAGCTCTGTATGAGCAAACAAGAAGGAATTCGTATGATATTCAAAAAAACAATACCACAAAGAAAAGACTGGTGCATTGACCATGGTTTGATCTGCTGCCATTAATTCCCGCAGACATCGTAAAGAGACAACAGAGAACAATGCAAAGGATTTCCTGTTAAATCACCCTTTTCGTTTCATGGGTCAAAAACACCAATATCCTATTCCCTGGAATTTCACGAGCTGGTGGTCAAACTGTTTGTATGACAGCGTGTTTGACCTGATGAGCACTTTGAGCTGATTGATGAAGACTTTCACTGATATGAACCATCTGGTCAACTTAACCAAGAAGGGAATTAATCACTGTAAAATTGCATGATATTTCTGCCTAAGTCATAAAATTAAATGTACCGAAATCCCAAATGGCAGATGCTCTGAGAGTGACTCGCATCAATTACTTCCAGCTTGTGGCTTTTAAATATTAAAGGGGAGGACAAAACCTTCATAAAATGTTTGCTGGAAATAAATCATCCTTAAATATTGTTGCAATTAAGCAGTAAAGCTATCTTACGTCTTCAGCCTGCTCACGTGCTTCCGCATGTGTTAATCTAGATGACAGAGTTTATGCTCATAATAAATATATTAAGATGAACTGTTCCTGATGAAAAATGAACACTGGCAAAGTCTAAATCAATTAAAAGTGATGTATTTTAAAATCAATTTACAAAAACAACATTGAAAAACCTTGTATGAGAACACATCAGCTTCTCTAACAACATTTTGATCCTAATCTGTGCCACATTTTTCTCTTCATCACTCTGTTCCAATCACAGCTTGTCTACGTCTGTGGACTTACACAATTGATAAACAATAAAAGAAGAAAACTTAAATATCCCCATATATTTAAGTAGACAAATAATAAATCTGTTGCAAATACAAAAGAAACAGGACGCTGACAGATTCTCCAACTTCAATTGTCTTCTCTTCAATACAACACATTTTGTGAAAGGCAATAATGTCATAGTGTATTTATGTATTCATTTGGTGGGGGATGCAGGATAGGGCTATACTTGTTTTGTCCAAACAATGGAAGTTATGGGGCAAAAGGGACAGTAGGAATGTTTTGGAAAACATTTGTCCTTCAGCCTTAAGTCCCAAATCTTACAGTACCTGAACGATCAATCCTGAAGCTGTTCAGCGGTAGGTAACCAGTACCCTTGTGAAGCCATGTTGCAGGTTTTGGTTTACTGTGCATATGCCAGACACATCTGCATTTGCTCAAAGGAGCTTTTGGACATGTCTGGGTTGAAAAAACAATAGGATCTTGTTTCTTTTAATGGACACTTTTGGAAATAATCTCCCTAGACACCAGTGGATATTAAAGATGAACTAGAGGGGTGAGAAAAGACATGCGACTGGACTCTAGAGGGTTCCCAGTTTGTATAAAGGTTCAGCCGATAATTAAAAAGCTTGCCGCTGGCGACGAACAAGTGCTTGTGGTCAGATGAACTTTATGTTTAAGTTCATGGCTGGGTTTCTGTCCTAAAGGGGATAGTGATAGGGTTTATATGATATGGCCTTTGTCTGTTTGGTTCACTTTGCCTTTTGCCCTGGAATGCTTCTCCTTCAGAGCGCAGAAACAGGCCTAAAACCACCAGAAATATTTGGAAGAATTACCAACAACCAAGTTCTCCAGAAACATCTCCAGTAAGTTCTGGAAAGGTCTATTCTGATCTGGCTTCACATGTTGTTCCTGATCCCATTCCTGTGAAACAATACATCTTTTAATCCAAAACTATAGTACTAAATCACTTTGTACGCTGCACTTCATTTAAAACAAAGACCTATAAATTCTATGGCACTATATCAACAACTTCCCAGCAGCCTTTCAGAATACACAGCTTTCCCCTGTAAAACTATATCCTCCAATAAAGCTTAACACTAAATAATGGAAGGATCCATGACACCATTAAAAATAACACATCCACTTGTTCCTGACGCTAGTATCCTTCTGAAGTCTCTACAAAAATGAGCAAATTAACCGTTTAATCGGGATGCTTCAAAAAGCGAACGTTCCTTTATGTTTCCATTTACTCTTCCATTTGTCCTGTTGTCAACAGACTCAAGTGCGTGGAGTAGAAGGCTGCATTGAGATTGAGATCCCGCAGGTCCAAAAGCAAATCTTGTGGGAGCGGGCGGTTTTACCCATAGACTGTAAAAATAAATATGGTAGTATATACCCGTATAAATAAACTCGTATATAAAGTATAAATAAACCCGTAGGTTTCTGAAGAGCATTTTTGAAGCCCAGAGTGGGTGGAGCCGGCCGTCGCCATCTTGGCAGCGCGTCATTCCCAGATAACCGAAAATAGGCAAAGAGGCGGGGATTAGCTGAGGTGACGGCTAACAGACAGTAGACAAACGGCTAGTAGTGACAGCAGAGCAATCCACCTGTCATTCCAGTGGCCATGCCCTTAATTATGCAGAACTTTAAGGCTTAATATAATTCAAACAGATGAGTTATAAAAATTAACTATATAGACCAAAACCTCTTTTTGTACCAGGCTGTAAACATTTTTTTTCTGCTGTAAAGTTGGGGGGTTATAATGGGACTGACTCTCTTTTGGAGCCTGTCTCTACTGGCCAGTTGATAAATTGCAGTTTAAGTCACTTCCGTGTTGGATTCAAGAGAGAGACCGGAAGGTTGCTGCTTGGTTTTACTTTTCTACGGGTGGGAGTGAGCAGTCAGAAAATACAGCCGAATAACAAGGACTCTGCTGAAAATTAAGTTCCCCGCAGTCGATTATTACCATTCTCTTCCTCCACAGCAATCTGGAGTAGCTAGACCAAATGATTCATTATTTAATTAATTTAAGTACGTTTAATGTAGACGTTTAATTTGCTACGTTAATTAGCTACATAAACACCTGGGATATTTGTGAGGTTTTTATTTGCTATTTATAATTTTTATTTAATTTGTTTTATATTTAATTTGTTTAATATTTATTTTGTAAGTAATTCAATTAAATACCATGCCCTGTTAGGTTACCAGAGTTTAACTGTTATGGTTGGGTGTGTGTGTGTGTGTGTGTGTGTGTGTGTGTGTGTATTGTTACGCATATGTTTAAATATGTTTTTAGGCCCCACTAGTTAAAACTCTATCAACAAAATAAGGCTAATAAAAAACTGGCCGAATGTGTTTGTCATGTGTGGTGCTAGCATTACTTTATCTTAAGGTCAGTTTAATGTTTTATCCCTGTTTTTCTGAACGTTTAGCATAGCCCTAATGTTTGTGTAATTTTTTCACAATTTCAACAATTGTAAAAGAACATTTGCGGGTGCGCAAGGGAGTGGAACATACACGTTGCAGAAGCTGGCGGTAATTAGCGAGAACGGGATCAAGAAATCAGTCCCGAACAGGGCTGTAGTGTGGAGTATGTCAGAGAGTGAACAGGCATCTGTATACTGTATTCAGTGTAGACAGCGCCAGTCACTATAATGGGTTTTATTTTATTTTGACGTGACACTCGTATCCGGTGTAGGCAAGTGTCAGCTGTTAAGTGACTGATGCCAGTGGGCGGGGCCTATGGTGTGATGATGTATAACTATTCATTGATGTCTCCCTTTGGAGGCGATCATATGCAGATGTATTTGTAGTGCGATGTCTCAAATTCCACAATATCGTAATGAGACATTTTTGGAGCTCGATTAAATAAAGGATGTTTTAAGATATGAAACTTGTAGGATGTTTTAATGGTACAAAGACCTCTTATATGTAAAAAGATCATGGCAAATTGTATATGTCATGACCCCTTTAATGTTAATTCAGTGTGAGTAATTATAATGTATAAATGTCAGAGGCGTACAGTGGTGTTCTGAAATGAGAACGAAACTATCCTTACAGTTTTTTTTTATGTTTTTTCCAATGTAAATTCATGTTAGTTACACTTAATGTTGACACTTAATGTTTCCGGGTTAATTAAACAGTACTTACACTATAAAAAAAAAAAACTTTCAGGTTTCATTTTGCCTTGACAAAGTGGTGACATCATAAGTGGGTGAGTTGTTTACTTTTTAAGTCTTCCCATTAACACCGTTCATTTAGGCTGAATCGCGGATGTGGAACGCACATAAAACAAGAGGTGGGATTTATCGCGAGAACACAGCAATTACCCAATCATAGTGCGATCGAGGCACTGCCTCCCCTCACGTGACTTTTCCCTGTTCATCCTTAATTACCCCCCACCAAACTCATGGCACACTTAAGGGGTCTGTTAAAACTCAATGGGCTCAAGGGAGGCTATAGACATGCTGCTTCCCGAATGTAACTTAAACCACTGGTGTCGCTGTTGGAAAGTGTCACTTTAGAAAAACATGTGATTTACACTTTTGAAGTCAAATTTTTTAATATTTGTGTTTTATTTTTGTATTGTCGATTATTTTCTCATCCATTTTTTAGCAGAATTGTGTTTTTTTTTTCCAGAAAATATTGAAACTTTAATTTAATTAGATAATTAGCACAGCTGGTAGTTTGATTTAGATATGTAATCGTTAACAGCCTATTACATCTGAATCAGTCAGCCACAAGCAAATTGGTACAACATTGGTACAACATACCAAAATAAGAGCCAATAAGAGCTCAAAAACGGATCATTCATTGATGGACAAAGTTTTAGCACTACATCCCTGGCTAGTTTTCACAGCTATCAAGCTCTAGGATGGATCACAACCAAAGACAATGTCAAACTGCAATGCATGAACATTCTCCTTAGTTAGACATTATAATCTATTCAAGAGACAACCCCTGGCTTGCAGGCATGTTTCTAACACAAGAACAGATGTGCAGAAAATCAAATCAAATCAGATCACATCAGAAGCATTAATTGAACAATAAATGACACACAAATATTTCCAAATATCCCATCACGAGTTTGAGAGCCGCCAAGACACAACCGAAAAGAGGTGTGGTGGCTTATACTAACTGCACCTGTTAATTTACGATGAGCTCATATCAAAACAGCGATTGAGTCATTTTAGTGATCTGCATATGAGCAAATGGTACTGACAACCGTGCTCACTTGAGACCCAGTGTGTAAATACTCTCAAAGCACGCTTGAGAGATTTAGGGACTCCACAGGTCACCAGCGCTGGCGCACCATACACGCCAGGAATTTACAAGGATAAGCTTAACAGCGATTTTGGCAAGTGTTTCAAAGCATCACACATCAGCGCCTGCTGAAATAATAATAAAAAACTATAGTAGTTTGTGCTTTAACTTGCTACTTCCAGCTTCCAGCATGCAGGTGGACTGAAATGCACCACCACAGAAGAGAGTGCCACAGTTATCAAGTGCTAAAGGAAGGGAGAATAAAATCATCTACAATTTTGATTGATTTCTATTCTAGATAAATATTTAAAGAAATAGTTCATCCTAAAATGAAACCTGCCATTATTTATTAATACATTTCCAAACCTGTGTGACTTTATGCCATCCATGGACCACAAAGAAGAGATTATGAAGATTAAAAGTAGTCCGTTTGACCGAATCATTTGAACCACATTTAAAATACTTTATGGTGCGTTCTGTCTTTTGCAGAAAGATCCATGCTTTGATGTCAAGTACATTCATAAAAACTTCTTCAAACATATGGGTTTAAAAAAGTTATGAGAGTTTGTTAATGTAAGTAGATTTTTATACCTAACGAACTATACCTTTAACTGAGGGGGTGTGCAGCAACACAATAAACCTTGATAATAATCTAACCATCCCTTGGCAAAGTAGTAGACTGGAACGACGAGACCTGCTTTCAAAACTAGCTTAAGTTACTGCGCTAAGGCTGAGGAATCTTGGTCTGCATTGCATCCGGAGCCGGCTTAAACCTCCAGCATCATAATCCCCAACCTTCAAAGAATAATATCTCCATGCTTTCTTTCACTAATTCTAAAAGGTCACAGGAATGAAAACAGGATTACTTAACATGCCCCACACAAAACACCAACACAGCTAACCAAGTGAAAGAACACCCAGGGCACTTTATGAGAACGTGACCGGCTGATTGAACAGATTTTAGAGTCATTTTCAATATGAAAGGACACAATGTGGGTCTCATTTTTAAAATATAAACTCAGTATATGGTTCTTCCATCTGCACATAAGAACTGCATTAAACACAGCTGGAGTCTGTGTACTGTTGGTGGTGTAGAATGCAATGGCACATTAAAAACGGTCTGCTGTCAGAAATGGAGCCAGTGGTTCTATTTCAAACTTAACCATAAAACAATTTTTTCACAACAAAAAATGTCTTGGCAGCCTTCCTGCAAATACGATTTTTTTTTTTTGAAAAACTTCAAGCAATGCAGGTTTCATTGCATAAACATGTAAAATAACAATGATAGACAGACATGGCACTTATTTATTCATATGAGAAGCTGTCAAATTCATTCAAATACAAAACGTTAAATAAATCACAAAAGCGATTACAGACAATATTCAAGAGAACAACCTACAGAACGCTAAAATGTACAAGTAAACAGTTCCTTACCTGTAGCATGTGGTCACCTCTCCCGTGGATTTTACGCACGAGTATTTCGTCGTTGCGATTTTGCTCTCTGAACACACTTCTCTGTAAGACAAAGAAGACGTCAGCTGTTTCTTTTTACAGAAACAATTCTTCCTCACGCACAGGAAACAAACTTTCCATCCTCTGAGTTGGTGCAAGCAGCGAGCTGACAGCACGCGCACTTTACCTGTCCACATCCTCCTTCTCCTCTCGGAAAGTCCACGGCGTTCCCAATGAGAAGAGTATTACCACCACAGCGAGACTGAGAGGAGTTCCTCTGCCCGTGGAGCTCATTTCAAACACTCCGAGATGATAAAAAGATATTTGTCCGAATAAAGCCAGTGTCTTGAAGTTCAGAGCTTGTTTCTGAGGAATTGAGAGAGTATTGATTGGTTACCTCCTGCGAAGCCCCACGCGCAGATTCCCTCCGGCCCCTCCTACTGCAACACTTGATCAACTTCCATAGGTTCAGAAAAGCAAGTTATAGATATATTTAATAATTGCCGCACGTAACAGTAAAGCGATTACTGAAAATAAGCTTAAAAAAGTGAAAACCCAGGGGGTGTGAGGTTTGAGTTAAATAATTATTATTTTATTTTATATAATATTATAACATGCTTAAATAGACACGAATGTGTGTGTATATACAATATATAAATATGTCATTTATAAATATACTTCTGAACATGAAGATATATGTCTCAATTAATGAGATTTTTAATTATAATCATAGAATAATTGGGAAAAGGGTTAACAGTTTTAGATGGAAAATGTCAAAATGATTAGCGGATATTTCAGCATGTATCTTTTTCTTTTCTTAAAAAAAGATGCTGCATTGGCCTATGACCTATGACAAGTGTTTAATTATGTACATAAGAATTTCAATTGCACAAATAACCTTATGAAATAAACGTTTTATGAAATAATGAATATAGAAATGTGAAGTGAATGAAAATATGAAATTATAAAAATAAAAATAGATTTAGCCTCCCATTGATTGCCCTCAAAGGTTAAACTAGGCAAACTGCATCCCTCACAAAAGGAATTGTTTGCACCAAGTCTTCATCCTTGACCTCTGACTAATGACATAAGCTGTTAAGGGACCCAAACGGCCCACAAGGCCAGGGTACTGTTGTCACAAAAAAGATTTATGCTAATAGTATAATTCTTGAATTGTAGTTATTTCAAAGTTAGTGTCATTGATGCCCATCTAATTCATAGAACTATTTCAGTTGTGGCCACAGATGAACTGGGGGACTTTTTGAAAGTTTCGCCCCCTAGTGGCCGACAAAGCAGCAGCTGTTTCTTGTTTCTATGCAGAGGAGCCATTCCCAACCATCTGAAGAGCGATAAATAAAGATGCTCTCACCAGAAAAAACGTCCTGATGAATAATCTCGTATCTCATGAGTAAGCAACTCTAAACATATCAGACGGGGTCGACCTCAAGTGCTTGGAAGCGCAAATAAATGATCTGCTTCCAAAGATGTGTTTCCATGGAGCTGTTTGCATGATGCTGCTGTTGAATCTTGGCTGAGATCACTTTTTCGTGCCGTGTTTTTTTGAAGTGATAAACCCTCCTTGTCTTTTTCTTTCAACACTTTCATTACAATTCAAGCAACAGATTTAAGATGCAAGGTTGATGTCATCAGGGCCAATGTCTAGACTTTATGGAGACTTTAAGTTAAGTATTACAAGTTCACTCATTGGTTTCAAGGCTCAAAATCTAGGCAGAAAATTTGTTGCAAGAGACTGTTCTTAAAATGTCCCTATTATGCTATTTTAAAGTTTCCTAATGTTGTTTTGGAGTCTCCTACAACAGGTTTACATGCATCAAAGGTAAAAAAAACTTAAATTTTCTCATAATATACATTTGCACATCACCACATTTTCAATGATTCTCAAACGACTCGTCAGTTGAATCAATCTCTCTAAATCCCTCCTTTCCGCGAGCTACTCTGCTCTGATTGGCCAGACGCCTCAATCTGTTGTGATTGGTTTACCGCGTACAGCGCGCGTGTCGAAAACAAAAAACGCCCATTGCCATAACAACGTCAGCTGTCCTGAGGCTTCCTAAACCGTAGAGTAGACTAACACAGTAACGAACAATGACGTTGGTTTTACCATATCAATCCGAGCGTGAGTGGGATGATGAAAGACTGGAAGAACTAGTTATTCAACCTGAACCTCCATCGCAAGGACGACTCGAGCTGGACGTTTCTCGGTGATACACTACTCATTATGAGTACATTATGAGATGTTGCAACTGTAATTCCTCACCATCAGCATTAACAAGTGCATGTCCATCAATAAACCGATTATTTTACTTGTACTTATTTATTTACGGAGTATTTTCTAATTTAATTCTGTGAACATGTGGAAACTGTATCAGTAACAGTCCATACTGTACATTAGCCGAGCTCTAGAATGACTGATGTAACGTTAACATAAACGTTGGTAAAACAAATCTTGCTTCATGTAATCTTTCCTCAAAGTAGTGAGAACGATAGACGACACAGTTTTAGGTAATAGTGGCCCACAACTGATTAGCAGAAGTAGCCTATTTCAGTAAGACAGTAACCAGTTAGCAGGAGACCTACACAATATAAAACTCAAAACTAAGTATTTTGAACACCATCTTTCAAGAGCAAGTGATTTGCGAATCCTGCACTGAAGTCGTCAGTAAAATAAATGGAACACAGCCAAAGTTGAGGATTATACTGCTGAAGTATCGTGGTAAAGATAATTTTAACCATTGATTCTTCACATGCTCGTCCTTGAGCAGTGGGAAAAAACTGCCTTTATCTTCACATTGTAGAGCACAGCGTCTACTCGACATGATGCTATCCAGCATCCACAGGAGTCAGCTGCCGGTTTGAGGCCGTTCAAGTTTTCCCTGGTGACTGCGCGCGCAATAAGTGGGCGGGCAATATGCTAATGTTTCGTCTTGACGTCACAACAAAACGCTTATGACTCGTTTGAAAAACGATTCATTTCATTGACTCTATATAAACTTTATATATGGTGCACTTACAGATTTAAAACTTTGCAGGATGTTTTCATTCACTTAGAGCTATGTTACACACTACATGAAAGGTCATTTTCAAAAATCCAAAAAAGGGCACTTTAACCTTTATTTCCAATCACAAAACAAGGGTGCAGAGCTTGACACTAAATGCAGGTTATTTTAGCAGTGGCGTGTAACACAGTCACTACTAGCCACTTTGGCAGGTTAAATTATAGCCTAGCCTACATTTTTTAACTGGAGTCTTTTTAAAAGGCATCTGAAATGTTGTCAAAAATATAGATTTTTCGATATATTTCGATATAGTGAAATATATGAAATGCTTCCAATAGCCTACTCATTTTCCGCATAATAAATGGGCTATAAGATACCATTTGCGTTTTCTCGCTCTCTTCAAATGCTTTCTAGAGTTAAGCGTCCTGCCCCCATATTATAAATAGACGCTGAAGCTGCGGCTTAAATCGGTCACTCTTCTTCACACATTTACTATTTTCTATATGGTGAATTACAAGTAGTGCACTATACATGGGGATAGGGAACGATTCAGACAGTGTAATTATGCTTTCCCTTAGGGCGAATGAAGTCTGGTTTCACGAAGAGTCACGCGAACCGCCGCAGCGCGCGCACACAGTCTGCTTCGGTCGAGACCATGGTCGAGACACGATAGAACAGAGCGGATCATGCGAGTCAACGCAGACCAGAAAACGTATCGGGCTCATTTGAATTCTTCAACTAATGCAGTTTATATTTCAGAGCGATATGGAGGAGAAACGGTTAGAGATTAGGAGGAAACTGCGGTTTTACCGAGCTCAACGGTTCTGGCCGAGCTGTGATATAAATGAAATGCTATAGGCCGTTTTCAAAATGGCGAGAGGCTCTTCGATATGTCCCGCCCTGTCTTCCTGTTTCAGAGGAAATTACGCCAACAGATTGAATAATGCTGCGTGTTTCAAGAAACTTTATTGGCCCTTTAAAAATATCTATATCACAGTTTTTCCCATAATATTGATGTCAAAATTCTGAGTGGCTATAATAGCCTAACTTTGAAAAACCACAGAGACTGGGGAGCAAAAAACGTGTTCAATCTCGGAGTTCAATGCAGGATTCGCAAATCACTTATTGTACTCAAATATCATACTCTTGAAAGATGGTGTTCAAAATACTTAGTTTACAAAATACTTAGCCCTGTGTGCGTGGATGTAGCCTATACTAACATTTAAACTTCCATTGCAGCATTTGTTTTCAAATTCTTTCCAGCTGTTTATAGGATTTTTTTTCAATCTCAGGTGGTTGCATAATTCATGCGGAGCTATTCAAAACACCAAAAAAGTAAATAGAACAAATGAATTGTTTTCAGACAGAGAACACCTGCTCTTTAAATAATTTTGCTCCTAATCAAACAGCAATGAGCAATTTAAGTTTTTATTGTTTAACTAAGCAGTTTATGTAGCTGCAAAGTGATAACAATTTAGCATTTTGTTGTGCTTTGTAAGGGATGGTCTGATGATTTACATAAAAGTTAAGAATTGTGTGGACTGTTATGAGTCAGCCATGATCGCAATGATACAAATATGTGAGTGAGTGTGCTTGCAAGTTTTGTTTTCAATAAGGCATAGGAAATAGGTCAAATTGAGCAGCGTAACAGCAGGAAAATATGCAGTCTTAAAAGCCTTCCAAACATTTTAATGTCAAGATGCAAATATTTGCAATTGGGTATGACTGAAGAAATAAGATCTGTTTTCACCCCCACTTCTGTTGTATAATAGCTGCAAACATTCCAAGTTCCAAGGAACAATGATTTGTTTCAATGTAATGAAGTCTTGAGCCAAAAGTCAATTACACAAATGTGTTTTCTAAAGCAGGGGTTTTGTACACTTCCATTGAAAATTTTGAGGTCAGTAAGATAAATGTGATTCTTTTGAACGTTCTATTCATCAAAGAAATCTGAAAAAATGTAGCATGGTTTTAATAACAATATTACACAGCACAACTGTTTTTAACTTTGATAATAATAAGAAATATTTATTGAGCAACAAATCAGCATTATTAGAATGATTTCTGAAGGATCATGTGACACTGAAGACTGGAGTAATGATGCTGAAAATTCAGCTTAAACATCACATAAATAAATGTATATATTTATATATATTTTTAAGCATTAAAATTGAAAACAGTCATTTTAATTTGTAATAATATTTCACAATATTGCTAATTTTACTATATAAGAGCATATAAGAGACTTCTTTCAAAAACATGGAAAACTACTCAAAACTTTTGAATAGTGTGTTTCAAACATCTACTGTTGTCCACCAAACCAAATTTAAATATCATCACGTTTATTGCTTTAGCTGTTGTGTAAACGAGTGAACACAATAAAACCACACAAGCATATTCATAATAATTTAAATTCTCATGTCAAATGTTTTTTCTCTCTCATGAATACCGGTTTGAGACAAGTTGTCACATGTTTTAAATGTAATTTCGTTAGGCTAATTACATGATCTGTTGGCCTAAATATGTATTTATGCTTCATGAATTTGTTTTTTTCATAATAGTTGTAAGTTGTTTTAAATTAAGCTTAAAAAATATATATATATTAAAAATAATTATATGGCATATAATAATGGCAGTTTATACTTTGACAAAGTTTTTTTCTAACCTCACTGACAGATTTTTGCTTGTTTGTTAGTTTTAAGCATGAATTTGCTTAAAATCAATTAAAAAAAAATTTAAACAATGTGTCATTTTGCCTCTCAAGTAAATGAATCATGATTTAAAAGTGGTATTATACTGAAAAACAAAACAAAAACACTTTTTTTTTTTCAGTGCAGAAATGCTAATGCTTTGAAGTGCATCCAAATACTTTTTGGTGCCAAATATTTCAATTAATCTATAGGCTAAAGATCTCTATTTAAAAATGTGAATGATTGGATTTGGGACCTGTGCCATCTTTCTTTACACAAAGTGAGAATCATATGTGTTCTGAAACGAAGGTTCAACTCCTTGTGATAATGACATTTACATGTGTGTACTTTAGTGTGTAAGAACAGGAAGAATTTACCATGCTGACCTCTGGGTCGCCCAAATCAATGGTCCATAATCAAGGTCATCTGGGGGGCTCAGCACTGTTATTTTTTCTCCTTCCCTTTCTCTCTTCAGCTGATAGTTGACACATGAAGAAGACAGCTCTGGATTTGAATGTGAAAATGTCTGAGAACAAAAAATGAAGCTGTGGGATTTACAACCACTCTGCATCAACATCACAATGTCCAGTCAGGATGAGAGAGACCTACGATTTATATTTATCATACTGGAACACAGAGAGAGGGGGGGGGGGGGGGGGAGAGAGAGAGAGAGAGAGAGAGAGAGAGAGAGAGAGAGAGAGAGAGAGAGAGAGAGAGAGAGAGAGAGAGAGAGAGAGGAAAATCTTGAGATTTGCCGTCTGTCAGATTTTCTACCTCACATGACCTGCATACTAAATCTGTGAACTGAGATTTACTCACTGGCTGGTCTGTGTGTCGCTACAGCAATGCTCATCCTGTCATACATGTGAACTTTTTAATGCTGGCATAGGGGCATAAGGTATCTCTTGACCAAGGGAAAAATCCACAAGAACACGTCAAACTGCAATTGCAGTACCGCTGTTGACCGCTAGATGACTCTTCGGCTCCAGTGTAGCGCTGCACACCTCCGTCATCGTAAACAAAATGGATGACCAGTGTTATAAATACCGGGGTGCGTCACGACTAGGGAGGGTGCCTGCTGTGCCATTTAAGTTTCTGCAGTTTTTGATGGCTCAGCAGAGAGGAGGAAAAAGGAAGATAGATAAATTAGAGAGAGCATGGTCATATGGTCTCCAGGTGCAAACATCCCTCACAGCCAGTCTTAAAGAAGAGAGGCGGTGTATTTTCCTGCCTCTCTTCTTTATAGCCTATAACGTTTTACACAGGGCATTTTGTTTCGTTGTTGTGCAATGTGTCTGTGTATAGCTCAAATTAAGGTGAATAACTTGAAATAGCCTTGAAAGTCCCACCTTTGGGGTTTCTGTTGTCTCTAAACAAAACATGCAGTCTTTTTTTATCATTATTGCAATCGTTTAGTAAGAAGCAGTAGGCCTATAAAAAGATGACTGAAGGAAAAAATAATGAAATTGCAACGCTAAGTAGGGACAAAGTCCAACTTTTAAAAATAAAAATGGCAACTGTTAGCCTATGCTATTTTATAAAACTCGAAAAAGAATGAAATGGTAACGTGGGGTTGAATGGAAGTTCGGCTTTTCAATGAAAAGATTGCATTAGCTGGACCAACTTTGAAAAATAAAATTGTAATTTTTTTTATTTTGTAAAAACAAAGATTGATTTTGAGCTATAAGAAGATATGATTTAATTGTTGTCAGCAGTATTTTTTTAAATACAGTATTTGATTGCTGTATTTATTACAGTGGTGACATAGCCTACAGGGGAGTCCAAATGTCTCAAAAAAAAAAAGTAATAATAATTTGGAACCCACTGTACATTTTGGACAGCGTGACAAACAGTCACAGTCCCTATTCAAGAAGATAGTAGCAGATGTGCTTACGTGACTCGAAAATAGCAGCCAGGGTTTTTCGCCAAGATGGCTGCCAAATGAGCAAACTTGCTCCAGTGAGAATTTTGGTCTAGCAGATAGAAGACTGGAAAAGATGGGGAACGAGAGGGGAGAACCAGATCTGGATATGCTACAAGTTGGAATCAAATGCACTTCGCCTTAATGAGCCCCACTGCTCAATACGTCAGAGCATGTGCACTAACTACTAGCCCACAGGACCTTAGAAATGCAGGCAATCTTCTAAAGAGCAAATTCATATTTTCATTTAATGGTATAAAGCATATAATTCAATACCAGTGCTAATGTTTAATTGTAGCTACAGTGTGCATGTGTATCTTTGAGTCAGGCCTGCAGATGTTGCAGCATATGTCCTATTAGAGGATCCTGTGCACCACTTTACCCAGGAAAGTGTCACCATAATAAGTTCAAATGGCTTTTGTTTTCCCCCTTATATTTTTCTCGGTCCATTCGGTTACATATTATACCTTGCCTGAAAATTGGGCCTGTGGACAGGGAAGATTCTCTGTGGTGGGCATAAGGTGATTACACAACGACTGGCACACCAATCACGGAGCGGCACCATGCTGACTCCTGGACACACACATGGCCAAACTAATGTCTCTTTCTCAATTCATCCTTCTGTTCCATTTTCCCTCTCCTTGATTGCATCTTTTCCCTTATCAACCATTTTATTTTCCTCAATTCTTACGTTTTTTTCTCCTCACCCCAGGCTAACATATTCCTGTTCCAGCCCCAAACTTTGTCATTTTAAATGACTTTTGGGCTCTGTAACCCTGCATTTTCAGCATTTGAAAGAACGAGAAGTACTAATTTATGTATACACATTTATATAATCATTTACTTTATCATGTTAAAATATGCTCGAGCATCCCCACAATTTCAAACATTTTGGAGAATGGATATTTGATATAATTTACTTTATTATACCGTTCAAAAGTTTTGGGTCAGTAAAATTAGTTGTTGAATGTAGTTAATACTTTTATTCAGCTAGGACATTAAATTGATTAAAAATGACAGAAAAGACATTTGTAATGTTACAAAAGATTTTTATGTCAAATAAATGCTGTTCGTTTCATCTTTCTATTCATCAAAGAGTGCTGAAAAAATGTATTACGTTTTCCAGAAAAATATTACACACCTGTTTTCAACATCAATTATAAAATGAAATGTTTATTGAGCAGCAAATCAGCATTTCAGAATTATTTCTGAAGGATCATGTGAAGGCATCTGTAGGATCACTTAAGACTGGAGTAATGCAAAAAAAATCAGCTTTGCTATTTTAAAATGTATTTAAATAAAAATAGTTATTTTAAATTATAATACGATTTCATAATATTACTGTTTTACTACACTCACCTAAAGGATTATTAGGAACACCTGTTCAATTTCTCATTAATGCAATTATCTAATCAACCAATCACATGGCAGTTGCTTTAATGCATTTAGGGGGTGTGGTCCTGGTCAAGACAATCTCCTGAACTCCAAACTGAATGTCAGAATGGGAAAGAAAGGTGATTTAAGCAATTTTGAGCGTGGCATGGTTGTTGGTGCCAGACGGGCCGGTCTGAGTATTTCACAATCTGCTCAGATATTGGGATTTTCACACACAACCATTTCTAGGGTTTACAAAGAATGGTGTGAAAAGGGAAAAGCATCCAGTATGCAGCAGTCCTGTGGGCGAAAATGCCTTGTTGATGCTAGAGGTCAGAGGAGAATCGGCCGACTGATTCAAGCTGATAGAAGAGCAACTTTGACTGAAATAACCACTCGTTACAACCGAGGTATGCAGCAAAGCATTTGTGAAGCCACAACACGCACAACCTTGAGGCTGATGGGCTACAACAGCAGAAGACCCCACCGGGTACCACTCATCTCCACTACAAATAGGAAAAAGAGGCTACAATTTGCACAAGCTCAACAAAATTGGACAGTTGAAGACTGTAAAAATGTTGCCTGGTCTGATGAGTCTCGATTTCTGTTGAGACATTCAGATGGCAGAGTCAGAATTTGGCTTATGAATGAGAACAGAATGAGAACATGGATCCATCATGCCTTGTTACCACTGTGCAGGCTTGCTGGTGGTGGTGTAATGGTGTGGGGGATGTTTTCTTGGCACACTTTAGGCCCCTTAGTGCCAATTGGGCATCGTTTAAATGCCACAGCCTACCTGAGCATTGTTTCTGACCATGTCCATCCCTTTATGACCACCATGTACCCATCCTCTGATGGCTACTTCCAGCAGGATAATGCACCATGTCACAAAGCTCGAATCATTTCAAATTGGTTTCTTGAACATGACAATGAGTTCACTGTACTAAAATGGCCCCCAGTCACCAGATCTCAACCCAATAGAGCATCTTTGGGATGTGGTGGAACGGGAGCTTCGTGCCCTGGATGTGCATCCCACAAATCTCCATCAACTGCAAGATGGTATCCTATCAATAAGGGCCAACATTTCTAAAGAATGCTCTCAGCACCTTGTTGAATCAATGCCACGTAGAATTAAGGCAGTTCTGAAGGCGAAAGGGGGTCAAACACAGTATTAGTATGGTGTTCCTAATAATCCTTTAGGTGAGTGTATATTTTAAAAACACAAAAAACGCACATGGCAAGACTTTCTGGGCAACGAGGCAGCCTCAGGTTTCAGATACAGCCTAGGAAAGCATTGCAGCTGAGAGAGGACGTTGCAAGGAATTCTGGGATAAGCAGAGAGCGAGAGCTGCAGTGCAGCCACCATAATCTGTTTACGGTGACTGTCTGTATAGATGCCAGCTTCTCTTCTCCTCTCTCACAGTTCATACTCTGAGCTGCAGCACTACACAAGGCAGTCGTAGCAAATGGAGGCTGTCATAACATCAGCATCCATCAATGTCAGACAGGCACCAGTCAGCTAATACAGGATTGTCCCATAGTACTATTGCTTCAGACAAACACTCAGTCCCTCAGGGCACCGCAAACCCACGCACACATAAACCAACAGTCTGTCTGACCACCTGAAAAGAGGAGGTACACCTACTTGTGTTTTTATATTTAACATACACATAAAAACTGTCATGAGTCATGACCCAGACTAATATGTTTGTTCACAAATAAAGAGCCAAAAATAGATGTTTTTATATTCTAATTGCCCATGGAAAACTTGCTACCATAACACCAGATAGTTGCAGTAAAGTGTTCAGATTTACAATACTTGTAAAATTTGACAAAATTGAATTAAATATTTTTTCATGTGTTTATAAATTATATTTTTTCTGAAATAACACCACATGGAATGTTACAAGGTCACGTGACAACAATTTTGCAAACTTATTTGACATGTATATTTAAAAATAATTTTCAAATTAATTTGATGCATGTGTTTGTGTGTGTGCTGTTTATTTTTGCATATATTAATATATTACATATATTATAAAATATAAAATACATATATTTTAAACATAATTGGTATACAGTTAGCCAAACTCTATGTTCGGAAAGGAAATTTTCTGCATTCTACAGAGCCCCTAAAGGGACCTGGTGATGAAAAAAAAAATATGAAAAATATATTTCAATCCTTTCCTGTTCTCTCGCAATTCTATAGTTAAGTAATTATATTGTATGTATTTATATTGTATATTGTAGGCCTACTGTAGGCTATATTGTATTTGTACCGCTATATGAATAGGCTATGCGGATTACTGAAATAGTTTTTTGAATGTGCGCTTGCTATTCACTTTCACTTCGAATTTGCGTTCGCGTACTCTGTATACGAAGTGCAGGTAGTGACTGACCACACATTTTATAAGATTAGCCCAACATATTTGTCAATGACGCTCATCTGTTGCGCACCAAATCCTCCGACATCGCAGTCAGTCATCTCTCCCTGCTCTTCACATGATAAGTGAAATCTGATGTAGCCTACTTTAAAGTATCCACCTTAGCAAGACTACGCACTGTTTCACACAGAACATGTTTTTGCTGTTAATAATGCGAGGCACAAAAAAAAGCGCAAGATCTAGAGATGCGTTTTTTTTAAAGTTGAACTTCTTTTAGGTTCTTCTTTTTTCTTTGAGAACCACATTTTTAGAATGCTGCAAAAGACACGAGCGCAACGGTTAGACATCCCTTTAGCACGTGTTTATATTAAAAAACAATGGAAAAGTAGCGCAGTGGAATGGAAAAACGCGTTCTGTCAGTGTGAACGCTGAACGGCCTCTAACCATGTCACTTTAGGGGCTCCGTAGAATGCGTTACTCATTTTCCAAGCCTTTCCGAATTTAGGCTTTAGGCATTTCTAGTATGCAGTAGGCAGTGCACTAATATTTAATTCCTAACATAGCCAAAAAATTATTTCACATGAGTTATCTGCAGCGTAAAACCCAAGTGGTCATGGTCTGGCTGGTTAGCTTCAGTTAGTCTCTGCTCATAAATACCATAACTACAGCATTGTGTGGTTAAAAAGGCATGACTGAGTGATGAGAGTATGCAGGTAAGATGACACCTCTTGTACAGTTCTTGTGTAACTCCAGACACTGTGTCTCCACCTGAGCACACCGGATGGCATCAGACCTGCTGTCCTCTGGCTGTTGTCCGCAGGGAGCTGCTGTCACTGTCTAGCCTGAGAGCTCAGATAAGACAAATGATTATGTAAATTGTAATATGAGCTATTTGAAGCTATAAAGATGTAAAGAGGTTAAAATGATACTTTGTATAATGTGTGTATTACTTTTAAGTGTCCAAATAGTAATAATAATAAAGTTATTTCATTTACACCTATTTGAATAACAAAATGAGTTTACTGTAACTTAAACAGCTGCCAGACAAAGTACTTAATCAAAGAGTTGATGAAAAAAAAACCACAAACTCAAGCCTTCCGTGAAGCATGACAAAAGTTGTTAGCATGTTAAAACTGTTTAGAATAATCACATGCATTCAACAAATATAAATCCAATTGATTCAAACACGACATTAGAGATCATTAAATATCAATAAAGAATTTTTGAACACATCTGAACAACTAATTTACATAATAATAGACAGCAGTGACCTCTCTATGGCCCCAATCAATATACCTTATTGCATATCAGGAAGTGTCTACCTTTATAATTACACCTAAATGACTAAACCAATTTTTAGCAAATCATATCCATTCACTGGCCTTTCTCTCCCAATGGAAAAGCAAGTAGATATTTAAAATTCTATGATTATATAATGCCAGTGCAGTATGCTGCATTTCTGTCAATGCTTGAGTTACTGTTACATTCTCAGATTGGGTACCATAGCAGCCACCCGAATGCAGAATACCTTCACAACCATATAGAAATGCTCTATAGCAACCACCCTCCACACCCTAAACCACTCATAGTACATTAGCAAAAGCATAGCAATGTCCTAGCAACCACAATAAAGCACTCAGAATACTTTAACAACCGCATAGCAATGCATTAGCAACCACCCTGAACACCCAAACCACTCATATTACCTTAGCAACTGCATAGAAATGCCTTAGCAACCACTCTAAAGCACTCATATTCAGAATACACATACTAACGCCCTTGCAACCTCACTGAACACCTAAAACCACTCACAGTAACATATCAAAAGCATAGCAACACCCTAACAACCACCATAAACCAATCAGAATACCTTAACAACCACATAGCAATGCTCTAACAACCGCCCTCAACACACAAAACCACTCATAATACCTTAGCAACTGGACACCAATGCAATACAGGCACACCAAACCGCTCATAATACTTAAATAACCACACAGCAATGCCTATCACCCACCCTGAACCACTTATAATACCTTAGCAACTGCATAGCAATGCCTTAGCAACCACCCTAAAGCACAATACCTTAACAACCACATAGCAGCCAACCACCCTTTTTACTATTCAAAGTCGTAATTGCAGGTTGTAAGTTTTCTCCAGTTGTGTTCCTATATTTCTATTTTCATTATAGCTGTACATGTAGATTATAGTCCAAAGCTCTGTCTCCTGTTTTAAGGGGTTAAGTGTTGCTGCTTCCCCGTGACAGCCGCCTGTCTCTCTGACTGAACATTTCTATCTTACGCAACACAAAATTGAAAGCCAGCCCTCCTGTGTTTTAGTCCTCTGGAAATTTAACAGCTCTCGGAGAGAAAATGAAACACCTTTGTAGTCACATCCTGTACAGAGTAGAGCGACAGAAAAACCGGATGCTCTGCACCCACGTCTACAAGGTTCTTCTCAGTACAATGGCTTCTCAAAGACTTTCAGCTACGCTTCTGCTATTCTCCTCACATAAGAATGGGCATGTGACAGCTCACCTGACAGACACAGAATGTATACACTTGAGATATTCCATAATCCCCTTCAGACAAAGCTGTTCCTTGTTGCTACAAGGAACTCGGCACATCGATGGCCTCAGGATTCAGTCCTTCCGACCTCTGGAGATCTTCTGAGTTAGCCATGTATTTCTGCACACACAGATCAGCCCTGGAGGTCACCACATTAGCCACACACCATTGGCACTTCAGCGTGACATATGTTTGCAAGATGTGCGACTATGTGTTATGTGTTTATCTTGGTTGTGGATATATTGTGAAATATTTTGTGCTGAAATATTATGACCTGAATTAAACATTTTACTGTGTTCGGTGCTCCAGCTGACCACTGCAGTTGAATCCGACATCTGCAAAGAATCAAATGCCATTGTAACAATGCATTTTTTCCCATCAGGTTATGCAAAACTGCTCTTCAGATGCTCAACAGCCGACCTCGGTGCTGTGAAAACATCTTGTTCACTGAATTGCATTCAACTCTTGATTCCAAGGACAGAAATGTGTTAGAATGCTGCAGTAAAACAATAAAATTGTAAACATTGAAAATAAACCTAATTGATAAATTTCATCATTGATTTGTTGGGTCTATAATGTAGTTATAATATAATATAATATAATATAATATAATATAATATAATATAATATAATATAATATAATATAATATAATATAATATAATCAAACAATCAAATGTAGAACAATTTCAATAAAATGGCGAAAGATTAGCCTTGAAAAAACTTTAGATTATTCAATTATTGATCACAAAATCAGCAATTATCAAAATAGTTATTAGATGCAGTTCTAGCATTAAAGATCTCAATTTGAGCTTTATTAATAGTGCTTGGACGCAACCGCTTAGAAAAAGTCAGAGGTGTTGGTTTTGTGCGGAGGAATAGCATGTCCTGGTGTGTTTTCTCTGATGAGTCCTCTCACAGGGCCCATTGCACTGGAATAAGTGAGTGCTCAGGCCATTCTGAATTTTTCATTGGCCCCTGGAGTTCAAGACACACATAGTCTCGCAGGTGTCTGCTACAAGAATGTGTGTGTGAGAGAGAGACAGGTCACCTGATCTCTACCCAAATCAGTTAGACAGTCATTCTAGACTTTAATCGGACCAGGTCAAGAAGTTTTGACCGACAAGGGCAAGTGTGGGAACCAGAGACTGAGTATTTGAGTGTGTTGTCAGACTCTTATGTGTTTCTATATCTTGTGGATTTATTTATCTGAAGGTCATTTGTTTAAACATCATGATGTCTTCTAGAGTTTCAGAGGCGGATGTTGTGGCTGTGACTGTCAATCATGTGTCTCTTTCACATCGATGTGACATCCCAGCCTGGAAGACCAGTGTGTATTTGTGTCTATGTTTTCTAGTGTTGTCAAATCGATTATAGGCCTACATATTTCAGGGCTGTCACAATTAATGCGTTAAAGCATGCAATTACTTTTTTCAGTTTATCGTGTTTAAAATATTTAACGCAATTAATGCAGCATCCATTTTTTTTGGCCATCCTTTGACTTGCGTTACATTATATGATCACGCTCTTATTCATGCAAATGCTTTTAATGCATTCAAGCGCAAAAAGACGCAAAAGAAGACGCAGTGCTGTGCTGGTGCGCCTTTGTAAATCTCCTGTGCTTGGACGGACAAAAACACAAAATGGTGCCAAAATGCCAGTTTTGTCGAGTATCCTTGCAAGCACAGTCTTAAATGAGTTAAATGAAGTCTTGAACGTTAAGTGAAAATGAAATGCTTGTCATATCCGCGTCATGTGAAAGAAAGAGGTATTTTTTTTATTAAACATAATAGATTGTTTAGGCCTGATTTAACCCATAGATGTAGGGCTGACCATATATCACATGTATATTGGACTTGAAATTGGCACAAACTGGATTAAAAAAAGCCAATCATTCCCACATCAACATACACACTATTAAAAGTAAATAGTACCATTTCATGGGTTTAAAAAGGTGGTGTTATAAGAAAATAGTTTCAAAAGAAAAATCACTAATCAAAGCATGTTTCACAGTTGGGAAACTATAGACATTAAGGGCTCAAGACCAGTTTTAGGCTCTTTAGATGAAGGTCTTAACCTAATCACTCAGATCTGAAGGGTTTTACACAGTCAAAGTAGTCGTCACTTTACTCAGTGAGCTCCTGTGGTCAGATATGATTGCAAAGGCTTTCATCTTCTGAAAGGTTGCCCATATAGGGTTAGTTATGGAAAACTTCTCAAGCAATTAGATTCAAATAAATAGATCTCTTTTGCAGATTTTGATAGATCTTTAACCATAGTCTGGAGATGGGTTATTCAGACATAAACATATGGTCTGTCTATCTTTCAATCTCCCTACCTGTTTTTTTTCTCTGTCTTTCAACCTGTTTCTTCCAGGTATTGACCAATCGTGGGTAAAATCGCCCACTCCAGTAGTCTAGCCAGAGGAATCCGCATCACTCTGTCCAGTCCAGCTTTATGCAACATCTGCTGAACTGCGGTTTGATTTCTCCATATAATCATCTGTGATTAAATGACAACTGAACATGAAGGGCATTCATGTCTGTTTTATAGTACCCACTCTTTTTTTTTTATCCGGAATCATTTTGCATTCTTGGTAAATCACAAACATCTGGTCATTCCCATCTGCTCTAACGATTTGAGGACGGGACGCAGAGATTATGAGACCAAAAAAAATATATTAATGTTGGGGTCATTTAGAGACAGGAGAAGGTCAGAACTGCTTTTAAATACAAACATCTGCAAATAAACACATTCTGTATGTAAAACAATCCACAGAAACCTATGTTTTTACTGAATACTTGTATTCATCAAGGACACATTCAATTAATCAAAGGTGACCAACGTTTATAACGTTTCAAAAAAATAAACGTGTCTTTTTTGAACTTTCTATTCATCAAAGAATCCAGCAAAAAATGTATCAGAGATGAAATCAGAAATGTTTCTTGAGCAGCAAATAAGCATTTATTTATTTATTTGCAAATCTAATTTTATTTATGTGTGAATTTTATTACATTTTTGTGAAGCTCTTTACATTTATTTGTGAATCTCAATATATTTATTTGGAATAATGCAACAATTCCATCCCCACACGGGAGTAAAGGCCCGTTCACACCAAGCACGATAACTATAAAGATAACGATAAAGATAACTATATATGCGTCCACACCAACGACCAATAACGGTCTTTTTATTCTAAGCACGCGCGCGCCCGCCCTGCGGTTTCAAAGTAGCGAAAATGGATGACCTGCTAGAATGGATTCTGATTGGCTGTCAGTGTTTTATCGTTTGACAGCTGGAAAAAAATCGTTCTGAAAGTGATCCCAACGATATCGTTCCTCATATTTTTATCGTTATAGTTGTGGTGTGAACTCTGTTATTCTTTAATATGTAGAACGATTTTTACAATTATATCTTTATCGTTATCTTTATAGTTATCGTCCTTGATGTGAACGGGCCTTATAATCCAGTACCTGGCCTGTAGACCCGTTCGCAATTTGGTGTTGGGGGAATTTCTCACTTGAACTGAGTTAGTGGGTCCCCAGACATGAAAAATCACAGAGGTGCTCGTCCGCCATAGTGCCACGAATTACGTAATGGTCAAATAAAAAATGGCCGCCATCGGATGATGATGATAATCCAACTTCTTTGCTTCTGAATGTATATACACATGTAATACCTCTATTTAGACTTATTATGGTATGTGGAATTCATTTCTGATATTGTTATGGCCATATTGGCTGACTTTTTACATTAAAAGGTCATGGTCAAGGTCATTTTCCTATTCTTAAGACCTTGGCCATAACTTGGCCATTATTAGGAATAAAAAAAACATATGCAATAAGTCTAATTCTACTAAATGTGACATTTAACATTCATTGCTAATATTGGTTTTAACATTAAGGATCATCTTGTCATTGAAATGTCAATGTCAACATCATTTTTCAATAACTCGATTAAGATATCTTTTTTTATAGTCACTTTTTATTGTATCTTTTTCCACAATGTTTTTTTATTATTATAACAAGACATGAAGAGAAGAAATGTAACAATTATAATCATCCCTTTGAACTTTTATTTTAATTGGGTGCAAATGAAACTATGTAGCAATAAAAAAATCATACCAAATTAACTAAAAGTGCAACATATAGTCTGATTTCTCTCAAAGCGTACTGTATGTGTGCATGCATGTTAGTGGGATGGGTTTTTACAGGATAATTTTTCCATTTTTCCATGGCAGAATACGGTGAATGAAACTCCAGCAGCACGACAGCCACATCGCCGATTGTCACACTTGCCTGCACACTTACATACTGTGAGCAGACTTGGTGGTAAGGGCTTCAGACATTTTGATGGCAGGAGTGTGCCAAAGTGCTCCTTCCATCCATGTTTCGTTGGCTCTAGTCTTGCTTTGGCGTCCTTGGCTGTTGCAAGCTAGTGGCATGCCGTATGAACCAGAAAAGCCCCTCGTTGGATGTGGCCTCTGATCCCACTACTTGTGGGAGGGAGAGCGTCAATTCCAGCATTTCCACTGATGTATATTTCTACCCTGAAGTCATCAAATGTCTTAGCTGTTGTAGTTGACCTGGCCCCAGCCCAGACACACACCAAGTACTTCTCAGCCAACGCTGCATCTTGCTCTGTCAAGGCATTGATGACCACACCTAAAGTAGGGAATTGTGCTAGAGGCATCTGTCGCATCTTCGACATGAAGTCTACCACAACATGAGTGGCATAAGTAGACTCAGGACTCCATTGGTTGAGATCAAGTCGAGGCTCAATCTCACTAACAAGTTTTGACTTGTTGACATGAGCTGGAAGGTCACCATCAAACAGGGGAGATGCTGAAAGCACATCATGAGAAAGTATCTGCCGGATACTCATGTCCCGCTTCTTAGCAATGTCCATACTCCTATGTGCCTCTGCCATGTCTTTGGATGAGACTAACTTCTGCTCCTTCATACTGATTGTCAGTGTCTTCTGTGGTTGTTCATTGAACTGAGGTAGTTTTCTCTTTGATACAGTTGTGCTCATTTTCTTGGTCTTCTCAACTAACCTCTCCTGCCTGTACGAGCAGTAGATATGCTTCCCATTTTGGAGACAGTTAAGCAAGCGAGGAGCGACACCTCGGTCAACATCCTGCTTGGTGAGCAGATTGTGCAGTGGAACAGGCACTGTTCTAATGTAGAACTGTCACTGAGTATGGATTCTGCCGCTCTAGCACAAAGTCCAGCAGCTTTGAAACTTTTTGGTTGAATGTAAGGCGGCGAGTGGTGCTCAGTGCATGCTGGAGATGGCATTATGTCTGTTTCAAAGTGTGGTTGTTGGTGAGAAAGTTGAGGATATCAGTGATCATCCCAATCTCATAGAACAAGAGCTCAAACTCTGCTACAGCATTTGCATTGTGTGTGGCTCCTACTACATAGTGACCTCCAGGACCCTTTGACACTCACTGAATGGTCTGCTCGACCTTCATGTCACCTCCCACAGCACAGAACCAGCCAGGGCGATTCTGCACAACCCACTGGCCTATAGAGAAGCGCTGGTAGAGCTCAGGATGTGTGAACTCTAGCACCTTGATTTGTTCAAGATACCATGACGAAGGTAGTTTATGCAGTCACATTCTGCAAAGATTGGCATAGAATCCTCTATAGTAGCCACGTGTAGGTTCCAGTTTCCTTCTCTTTCGGAGAATACAGCATTTTTGATGATGGCCACCAATTACAACCAAACTCCAAAGAATTGGCAGAGCTCTGACTTTGCTTCACACTCCTTCTCAAACTCCAGAAAGTCCTGATTCAACTTCTGCACTTTCAATCAAGGCTTCAAACTGCTCTGGGCATCGTTGATTTGCAGCCAGTGTAGTGTGCAGTGTCTCTACCTGTGCTAGCACTGGATATTCTGCGACCTGATCACATCCTCCACAATCAGCATCCCAGTGAGAGCACGGACATAATGACTTCCATTTAACACAGACTCTTATCACGCCAGGTCCAAACACTTCACACTCCACCAATGCATCATCCATGCCAGAACCTCGAAGCAGTTTTCCCTGACATCTGAGTAGAACACAGGTCCAATGTAAAGGGCCCATGCAGAGGAACAGATCCTTGAACTGTTCTGTCTCATGCAGGTAAATATCTACAGCCAGGACAAACACACTTTCATCACACCAAATCGCCATTGACGCCTGATTCAGTTGTCTGCGAACACTCTGAAAGTTGGTGAGGCAATGTCTGATGGTCGGCATGCTCAGTAATGGGTCTTGGTATGACAGGGAGGAAGCCAACACGCATCATTGGCACCACAGCAGATGAGACAAGTGTGTGCACAGGGGCCCATATCAGAGGGTCTCCTGCTGATGCACCGCAGTGGATCAGACTGATCAAGAATTCATGCTTTCCAGATACACTTTGGGCAGTTGCAACATCAAGTAATGTTGCTTGCTTGTTTTCAGGATGCAGCAACATGTCTGGTAGCAGGACAGGACCACTGGCTTGGCATGGTGAGGTACCTCTTGGCATGGTGAGGTACCGCTTGGCATGGCAACTTTGTCTGCAGGATTGGATCAGCATGGCTTAATCCTGTGCTTGAGACTGGAGGCTTATGAAGGGGTCTGTTCACTGTGGCATCTTAGAACAGTACACAGTACTAATGCTGCATAGTGTGAACCCTTACCAGAAAGTGATGATTTATCAGCATAATCGGAGTTGTCCATGCCTGCCATAATATCCTCCCTTGTAAAAGTACTTGGTATGGGTGTCTCTCCATCTTCTGAGCATTTCACAGCATAGCTAGCAGGAAGACTGCGGGCAGATCTTATTGTCTGGTAGCTTGAACATGAACCAATCCCGTTGAAAGTTGTGAGAAGGCTCTTGCAGCTCTTTTCTTTTCTACGACCTTGGCCATGCCCTTTCAAGGTCACAATAACCCAATATGGTCATATCAATTGCAGAAATCAATTCAACATACCATAATTAGTCAAAATAGAGGTATTACATGTGTATAAACATTCAGAAACAAAGAAGTTGGATTTTCATCATCATGCGATGGCGGCCATTTTTTATTTGACCATTACGTCATCCGTGGCACTATGGCGGACAAGCACCTCTGTGATTTTTCATGTCTAGGGACCCATTAACTCAGTTCAAGTGAGAAATTCCCTCAACAACAAATTGCGAACGGGTCTACAGGCCAGGTCCAGGACTATTAATGGTTGCTGAAAATATCATGCTGAATAAATTATACTTTAAAATATATTAAAATACATTATTTTAAATTGTAATAATATTTCACAATATTACTGTATATTTTACAATTTTACTAAAACTGCAGACTTGGTGAGCATAAGAGATTTTTTTGACCCCATTATTGACCCCATCTTTTCATTACCAGATTTTATTGATCGGAAATGGGGGGAAAAAGCGGAGTGAGCATTTTTATATACCCCCACATAAAGATAGAGAGAGCTGGGAATGTACCAGGATGAACGTTAAAGGATGATTCTGCTGACTGAGCATGAACGTTAAATTATAAGAGGCATTTCAGAGAGCGCTGAGGAAAACAGTCACACAAAACCCTTCTCTGACTGACTGCAATGCAGAGAGACAATTAAAGAGAGAAATATCAGAACACGTCTTCCAGTAAATACCATTATTTTAAAGAGAAAAATGTTTTTCACTTTAAAATAATGGTCCAGAATAGATCACTAGTAGTTCCTGCAGAGTCACTAGGCAACACTTGAGTAATTAGTTAATATGATTGATTACACAATTACACGTTTCTCAGAAACACGATAATGTTGTGATTAGTAATTAATTGGTAATTCTTTATCATTTGTCAGTTGAGGCTAATCTCATCAGTAATTATTGATTACCTAATAAGGAACTATCTTAGTCCTAAATTTGATATTTCTTACTGATTAGTTTCAATATTAATAGCAGTAGCCGATGTGTTAATGTAGAACTACTCATTTGTCCTGTATTACTAATGATGGACCATTATTCTAAAGTGTAACCAAAACAACTTAATGGAAGCCTTGATATACAAATGTTTGTGTGTGTGTATGTGTTTGCTCTGGTCTCTGTAAGGAATCTGAGAGAATGACATTGCTCTGTAGTCTGTGATATTGTCTGAGAATGACACATAATCACCAGCGGGATTGTGGACATTGACTCCCTGTTGCTCAGTCATCAAGGGACGAAAAGCTAGACACAAAAGAGGTCAATGAGAGAGAAACAAACAGAGTGATACAGTTCCTTCAAATGTCAAGGTCTCCGAAGCCTACGGCCATAAAATCTGGTCCTCTAGAAACTCTCAACTACAAATCTGATGGAAACATACTGTTCATTTAGAGACAGTTCAGATTTGTGGATTGTCATTAAAGGTATTATTTGTAAAGTTTAGGGTTGGAGTTTGAAAGTAATGATTGATAATAGCTTACCTCAGAATTGAATCTGACTCTTACCAAAGACTAGATTCACAAAGCTGGAATTTATAGCTGGGCTGCCGTTTATCTTGTATCCAAGGCCAATGGAATGCAAAATCTGAAACCCTGAGCAACAGAAGAAAATGAGCCATCTTTCGCATTTCCAACATCCCAATGTCTTTATAATTGGAAAAAGCCAAAGTAAGTCAAATACCTAGTACAATGTTTGAAAAGTCATGGTCATTTTAAAAAAAGAGACAAAAAAGCCCAGTTTTAATCACAAATCACTGGTCAGGAAATAAGCAAGAATTGCAAAAATACTGTAGATAAAATAACTTAGCACAGAATAGCCTTTCCCAACTTGGAGACAGGAAGAAGAGTCAATGTTGTTTTAATTTCTTAGACATTTCTAAGCAAGTCTAAGCAACATTACTTTGAAATTAATTCCATGACATCTAATTTAAAGATTGTTTTGAATGATACGGCTCTCCATCATTAACTTCAGGTATTATCCAATAGATGCATCACAAACCATATTCCTTTCTTTTCTGTTTCTCTTACCATTTGGTGGTGGATTGTCCTTCCCTTCATTAATTAAAAGAGCTTGACTGAGCTAAAGGAATGTTCATAACTAATTTAACCTTAGTTGTTTAGCCTTAACAGTTTTGTCAACAAACCTGACATGTCTCAGACTACAACCAAACCAAATAATATGGAGGTAATGAGAAAGAAAAAGGAGGGCAGAACGCTTGAGAGAGCTACAGATTCTTTTCATGCTGTCTTATAGCACATAGAGTGTTGTATTAAGTCTTCGTGTAGTCGGCTCATTTGTTTTCTCTGGCCCATATACACCGTCTTACACGATGTTGTCGTCATAAGCTGCGAGGCCATAATTCAGCGAGGCTGGTGATGCATCCACCAGAGCCTAGATGTAGATAACAACATCATCAATCATAAAGAGGCTTTATGCCGTTTGTGCGTAGTTTAGAAAACTGCACATTCAACAAAACCAACTTTACCAGCAAGTCTGCCTGGCTCCCGATGCCCCAATTTCTGTCTCTCAACAGGAAGTCATCGTTGTGTCTGAGGTTTTATTCTAATCTCCATGGCAACACTTTGTATGTTTGATTTGTTTGGAGAGCATATTAATTAATTATTGTGATTGCCTCTTATAGTTCATGTCCACACTGGTGGTAGATTCAGCCTTGCTGATTGACGCTGTTGTTTTTTCCCCAGCATGTTTATCTTCACGCTTGTTTGACTGCTCAAAAAATGCATGCGAAATAATGTTTAACACACTTAAACACAGGAAGCAGAACACACTTGTTTGCAGAGACAGGACCCCGGTAAGTCTAACCCTGTGGTTGTATGTGAGAGGCAGGTGAGATGGCTTGTGTTTCAGTTGCGTGTAAACACATCCCAGCTTGGTAACAATGAAACCGGGCACATGGTAATCCAAGCAGCCCAGCCCATGCCAGGGTCTGCCCTCACGATCACCTTAGTAAACACACAAGCAAAGCTGCTTTATCCAGATATAATAATACGCCTGACCCATGATGATATTTCAGAAATGATACAGCATGCAGATCTGATAAAGCAAGCAGAAACAAATAGAAGGCATACAAATTCACCTCGGTGTCCTAACCAGTTTCCAACTATTTTTGTCTGTCCACATTCAGGGGTGCAAACACATGTATGGTCAAAAAAGAGAGAGGTAATCGAAGCCCTCGTCCCGCGGCAAATATCCAGATACTACATTGCCACCATCCCCAACCCACCCCTATAGGCACATAGTCAAATGAAATTTAGAAAAACTATCTTGCACTTCTTCTTCTTGCTTTACTGCTACTTCCTGAAAACAATTTCACCTGATGATTTGAATAGCTCTTTTTGTAAAGAATTAATAATTCTAGGATGATTGGGGTAATTGTGTAGGGTAGGCCTAGTCAGTGCTTGAAGTGGGGGGAAAAAGGTGGCGGTACTCTCTTGCCTTACTCTTACCGCCTTCACCCAGGGCCGGATTAACAATTTCCTGTGCCCTGGACAACCAGACTCAAGACCCCCGTAGTTAGGGGGGTTCGGGGGCATGCTCCCCCGAGAAAATTTGGATTTCTCTGATCTACATATGTGCAATTTAGGACTTTTGAAGGCCAAAAAATTATAAGAAATAGGCTATCTTTAAAACCTTGTCATTAGATTATTTATCAATAGGCTACCTGCTCTCTCCTCATCTTTATATTTATTTTTCTCTCAGTCTTATCCTGGACTATTTCTTCCCCTCCTAAAGCTGAACTTAGTCTTTTCATTTTCGTCTGTGTCAATGACGAAAGTAAACATAGGCTCAACAGATATATATACGTTTTATGAATCATTTTCTTAGACAAGTTAATTCACTCAAGGCTACCAGGAAAGCTGTAGCCTAAGTCAGTATTGCCATTAGGAACCTTCTGCAAGCTTTGGAATTTGAAAACGTCTGTTTTTAAATATTAAAAGTAATTTTAAATAATACAAATTATATATAATGTCATATTCTGTGTTAATTTTGACCACGAACCACGCGCTGTCACTTTAATTCAGCGCGTGCAGCACAGCGAAAATAGACTCGGTGTGGAAACGATCGTTGGACTGCTGTATATGCACCGCTCCTGGAACGCATTCGCATCTGCGTGCAGTGCGAAAGTTCTAGTCTAACCTGTTAATATGGGTGCGGAAAAAAAATAAGCTCCGCATACGCATTGCAAACGGAGTATATGTGAAATGGGCGTGACACTGATGCTTTTTCTGTCAGTGGTAGAGTACCGGCTACATGCGAGAAGTAGCGGTACGCAAGAAAACGTGCAGGTACGCTTTGGAGTAAAATGCAGAAGTGCCGGTACTGCGTACCGGTGAGTACCGCCCCACTTCGAGCACTGGGCCTAGTGCATCTGCATAGAAACTAATAAACAAAATACAAATATAAATACAATAAAACACAAATACACGAGAAATAAAGCAGTGCTTTATGTTTTTCAGGTAAATTAACTGTATTAAGTACTAATACAGTTTATCTTTTGACTAAACTTTGATTAACTTTGGTGACACAAACAGCTGCAGGTATATTGGGTGCTGTCCCTTTAAGACGAATGCGCGTATCTAATACCGGTAATGACACGCGTCCGTTTTATTTTGACTGCGTTTACAGGGAAACTCGTTGAGACGGACACTGGCTTATTTTTTCGTGCACATGTCTGTTCAAACACAAATAGATAAGAAAGAAAAGGGAATTCGGTGTTCACGAACTTCACGTGCTGTCTGCGACTGCGTGGCTCTGTGCGCCGACAGATCTAACGTTACACTTGGATGTTAAACATAATATATATAGCCTGATACAGCAAAGACAAAGTCGGCAGTATTGACGGCAAAATAGGCTACAGAATATTTCGTTCTGTAGGCCTATTGACGGGGCAATATTTGCAAATCGATAATTAGGTCTATTTTTTAAATTACAATTATATATGCATTTGTCAAAACCGAGAGACTTTCAAGCATCAAAATGTAATTTATTAATGTATAAATTACTATTATTAATGTATTTGCACCTTCTATTTTGTCTGAAAACTTCCAACACTCGTGCGTGTCGCGTGAAAAATAGGCGTCGGTTGCGGTTCTAGCACGCGGTTTCGGCGCTGCTCGAGAAGTGTGTGTGTCACGCAGGCATTGTGCTCTAACACAAGCTCTAACCAGTTAACATGAGAGCCGACATAAAAACGGACACTCCACGCCACGCAGAGAGAAATGTGATGCAGTGGCAGATCCAGAGTGAGACAGAAACACTAGTGGTTCACGCTTGCGCACATACTGCTGGTTTGGCGCGCAGTGTGCTGATTCGCTTATTTCCTATTTACTTGTTGGTGGATGCAATCCAGAATTACTGTTGGTTAAATTATAATCAGACCCTCTCAACCCCCCCCCCCCCTCCCTAAAAAAAAAAACTCTTCGGATCTGCACGCAGTGTTACCAACTTAGCAATTTTGTTGCTAGATTTAGCAACTTTTCAGACTACCCTAGCAACTTTTTTTTCAAAAAGCACTTAGCAACAAATTTAGCAATTTTTAAAGTTTATTTGGCAACTTTTAGCAACTTTTGGAAAGTGACTCTAATCCAAACAACACTCGCAAGGGCGTGGTGAGCTGGTAAGGGCACCACAACTTCCAATAGGAAATTTGAACTGCAGTAGTCACCGTTCTACCTGAAGAGGTTGAACAGCCTTTTTACAGCATATATTGTAGAATTAAAACACTTTATACCCAAATGTCAAATAAATTACTTGAATAAATGAACAGCATTAATAAAGCCCCAGTCTTACAGATTATTAACTAAAAAAAGTTGTTTTAGGTCTTAAAGGTGGGGTATGTGATTTGCAAAACGGCCGGCAGATTTTGAAAATACACAACTCAAATGGTCCTTCTTTCCTTTGACTCCACCCATTCGAAGAACATGGACATGGATGGGGGAGAGGGGTATGGTACGACCGTTTGATTGACGCACTTACTGTCCAATGATTCTAGGTGATCTTGGAAATGATTGGCTGGAGTTTTTCGAGTCCTGCCCGTTCCACAGATGATTAAATTGCTTAATTTTCATTTCAGTGCTTCTAACTCAGTGGCTGTAAGGGGGTTAGGAATAGGATTTCAAGTGATTTTGAAAAAATGGCCAAAAAAGAGAATTACACCCCCACCTTTAACAAAAAAGTTGGTTTAGGGTTTAGTTACCCTTGGGTAACTAAACCCTAAACCAACTTTTTTTAGAAAAAAAAAAGTTTACATATATATATATATATATATATATATATATATATATATATATAATTTCTTTAACAAACAATAATATCTACGTATTTCATAATGGCGTAGTTTTGCTTTGCGATTACGTAATGACGTCATAACGCTATGACGTCACAACGTCATTTAGCAACTTTTAGCAACAAATCGATCTGCCTTTAGCAACTTCCCCTGAAAATTAGTTGGCAACACTGTCTGCACGATTCACACAAGTCACCCAAACTGACGTGAAAAAAGCGGGAGGCGCCGAAAAGCGCGCTGTTTGCACCCCTGACATTGCAAGTGGAAATACTATTAATTTTATTTGTTAACGCATTAGTTTATTTGGCATTTTGGACCAATAATAATATTAATTTTTGCAGTATCAATTATGCTAAAAATGTAAATTAACATGGAAGGAGATTTTTAGCTCTATCACACCTGGTCAGGATGGTGTAAATTAATTTTAACTTCAAAGATGCAGCATCTGTTTACCTCTAAAATGAGCCAAATTCTTCAGTGTGCCATCCCGCAGAAGTGCATCATCTTTGTTGATCCTGGAACAACATTCCAATCAAACAATCAGATTTGAGGGACAAGTTCAGAGTTCATCAGTGTTATTCACATATCATTTCACTCTGATTTTAGGGATAACTTATGAGTAGGATTAGGTTTCGGGTTAGGCATATGGTATATGGATTAAATGTTCAGACAGGAACAAATTGTGACAAAATCAGGACATGCAACTGTTCCCAAAGCCACAATAATTGCACAATCATTTACAAAAATAAGACTTTGGCGAATATGTCAGTCAATTCCATTTCGGTTCCAGTTTAAGGAGGTCTATAATACCTGAAGATAGCTTACTATAAAATGTAGCATTCCCTTTCAGCTCAATGCTTGACTGAAAATGTCATATACAATACCATTTAAAAGTTTGCAATCTGACACCTTTCTTATTATTATCAATTTTGAAAACAGTTAATTGTGCTGCTCTATTTTTGAGGAAACCATGACAATGTTTTTTTCAGTATTCTCTGATAAATAGAAACTTCTAAATAGCCGTGTTTATTTGATTTTTTTTTGTACAAATGTAAACGTATTAACTGTCCATCTTTAAAAAAAAATTTAAATAAAAAAAGCATGTTTTCTGAATAAAAGTAGCCTACTAATTTATTACTAATTAAAAATGTTTAAACGGTAGTGTATAGACTTATAGCCCTATTCGGACGGGATTAGTTTTACAAGGGTTGATGGAGTAATGTAATTTTACCACAGGTCGTCTGTAATATTAATGGCCAATTCGCACGGGACAATAAATCTCTGTAAAACTAGCAGAAGTGGGAGGGGTAACTAGATTTATGCACCGCTGTCACCTCCCTGCCGTCATGTACGTATTACCTTCCCTTCCTTCCTGATATCACGTGCGTAACACATATAACTTACATATAACAGTGAGGTCAGGTCGAACGATTTATTTATTAAATTAATTAAACTCTGATTGGATTCTGATGGTAAAAGGGACTTACCTAAAGCTAAGAAGTTTCATGCCTCTGACAAGTGCTTTCTTTTTTATCTGGATGGTATGTGGAAAACACTTGAGTTTTGCCACATACTTGACGTCCCACCACCTAGAACGCAACTGAATGCTGTTTCAAGCGCCTCCATACTTGGAAAAACCGCAAAAAAGTACTTTTAAACAGGAAATTACAGAATATTAGTATTATGTGAGGTAATTTTTCCAAAAGGAAAAAGTCGCCATATAACCTTTACTGACATTGTCCGTAATGGCACATTCGGACGGGACTAAAATCACTGAGAAGCTGGTAATAATTACTTTATCCCACCTCTCCATGTTAAACTAATCCCGTCCAAATAGGGCTTTATGATCATTATAAGCTGTGGTTGTAACCTAATAATGAAAAACCATGGCAGAACAAAACTTCAGCATTTATAGAGGTGAAACTGATAAACTGCATTTTTGTACTCCTGAGTAAATCACTTCATTTCAGGTATTTCCAGTGGGACTCTCCCGGCACTTAGCATAGATCGAGTTGGATGAAGAACATCTACCAAATGCCAAGTTGCTTATTTGGCTTCTCACCTAATTCCTTTTTTTATTGTTCATTATAATTTCTCTCAAACTGGCTAGGACACCAAGCATACATTATATATAAACTATGTTCTTAACGTTACGGATAGGCCAAGTAGTGTCTACTTATACTGACATCAAAACAGCAACATCTAACATGCCAGCAAAATCCTCTGTGTATGGTTCAGTGCGTTTCCTCCAGGCCTCAAAATCTGGAAAGGCCAGAAGATCTCTTTGGTAACTCTTCTTACCCTCGTGCCTAAGGGAAGATCTCTAAATGTCTTTGTTTTTTTTGCTTTGTTTTTGTTGTTAGTCTTGCTAGCCTTATTATCAGGCTCAGAAAGCCTTTCGATAAAGCATCCAAGCAAAATGAGTCTATCCTCTATAGTCAGCAGAGACTACCTATAGTACAGAGCTGGAACCAAGCCTTAAGATGTTTTACCATCTTCTCTGTGTACATTGGGCTGTTTTAATTTTCTTCTGTATCTAAACTTGTGGATGCTATTCAAAAAAGGTAATGCTTTGCAATGACACTGTAGAAGTTAAAAAACAATCAAACAAGTAAATAAACAATAAATAAAGCAAGATTATTAAAGATTACTGGAGTTTGTTTTACAAGAGATACTATAGGCTATCAGTCTTTGTACTTTTCATGCTTTTCAAGTTTAATGTTTAATTCAATGTATTTTATTTGTAACTATTTGTAAAATAGTAAGTGAAAATTGTTTCAAAGTTTGATTTTTTTATAGTTTTTTTTATTGATTACGGAGCCTCTAAGGGACTTGGTGATGGAAAAAAGCTATGACATGGGAGGAAAAATATATTTCAATGCTTCTGCGTTCTCTCGCAAAAGTTTTGCGATCCCCCAAGAAACTTTGCGTTTGTTCACAAAGAACACAAAACATTTGTGAGAGAACGCAAAAGTAGGGACTACACGACATTCCTCCCGGTTTAGTGACATCACAAACCCTAAAATTTACATAAACCTCGCCCCCGGGAACGCGATTTATAGATTATCATGACAGAATATGCTAATCAATGACTAGAAGATAACTACACATAAGCTACATAAATTCATCAACAAACAATTCAGAAATGTTGTCACATGTTGTCACTTCTTCTTGAGTCTCTCCATCTTTGGCTGACTCCGGTTTGAACATAAAAGACTGAAAGTTTGTGAAAATTTCAGTGCATGTCTGTGTGAAGTAAAAGGACACAAACTGTTATAGCTCCGCCCCCTGTGCTGGGAGCAGCACATTTACATTTAAAGGGACACATAAACGGTGCGTTTTTGCTCACCCTCAAAAAGTGACAATTTTAACATGACATATTAAAAATATATGTGGGGTATTTTGAGCTCAAACTTCACATACACACTCTGGGGACATCAAATACTTATTTTACATCTTGTGAAAATGGCATTATACCACCCCTTTAATATTTTAGTAGTGGAAACATAACTAGCTAATTCAGTAAATGCTAACATGCTAATTGACACAATGTGTTGATCAGCATAGCAACTGCTGAACAAGTAAGACAATATAGAACATTTAAAATACATCTGTTTTTGCTCATGCTCCATTTGTCCTGATGGAGCATGACAAATGGAGCATTTAAATATATATGAGTAACAGCAAAGCATGTTGGGAAATAGAAATTCCAGCCCATTTTCTGTTAAATTTAAGTTAGAAATTTAATGAAATGAAATTTAAGTTCATTAAACTCAAAATAATTAAGCAATTCAGATTACTTCAAATGTGTCAGTTTCGTAATCTCAAAAGAAAAAGAAAGTTGTAAATACTCATAAAAAAGTAATACTCAACTATTTTGTTTAATTTAAGTTTGCTCTACTCAAACCAATTCATTATTTTAAGCGTTAGGGTTTACAGTGCAAGGGCACATTTATAATTGTTCATGTACTGCCTGTAATGGGGTTTGAACCAATAACCTTTCAGTTACCAGCACAAAACGTCAGTGAAGTTTATAATTTCTGCACCAAACTGAGCCGCAATCTTTGTTTGAACATCCCGACATCTCATTGAAGAGAAAGTTTGACAACAGTTATTATTGTTTTGCCATTGTGGTCCTGCAATAGCCATTAGGCTAATAAATGACAAAACTTACCTTTAAACACTATATGGACACCCAAAAGTCCTTCTCCCCTGCTGTCCGAACAATCCATGCAAACTGCAGTGGTTGAATCTGTGAGTTTTAAATGAAACTGCTACTCAAGGACATGACCTCTGTAGAAACGCATATGTCTGTGTGATGTAAGCCACGTCTCTTTTGTTCCACCCTAATGACTGCACTGCCAAGCAAACATATTATTAGCAAACATTTCAGATAAAAAGAGAATCATTATGTAACGAATGGGGCAAAAATAGTTTTGCTGACCTTGGGAAACATGGTGGGAAACATTTCAGCGGATCATCGCAACCAGCTGTTCCCTTGAGTGCAGATGAGTCTTAAATTATTAGCATGATGTGATTTTTATTGTTGCATAAGAGAATTTTTGGAAAGCTTCAGAGAGCTGATGAAGTGAAAGAGAGAGAGAGAGATGCTCACACATCTGGGAGCAGTTCTTGACATGGGTGACTGGCTCTTTCACTTCAATAGTGGTGATGTGAAGAATGATCAATCATGATACACCTCATTCAGTTTATAGCTGAGCGTCACATTTCTAGGACAGCTGCCGCTGTGTCTCACGTACCTATTCTTGGGAGTTGTGGCAAGATGCACAGGGAAACTGTGTGGCTGCAAACACAAGCAAAAACATTAGCATATGCACATGTATACACTCAACCATGATAATGAAAGCCCACGAAAAGTTTACACTCAGAAGTCCATTTCTCAATCCATTAATTGTTGTGGCACTGTGATCCACTGTGAGACACCAATGTGTCCCTGAGCAAGACACTTAACCCCTAGTTGCTCCAGAGGCGTGCGACCTCTGACATATATAGCAATTGTAAGTCGCTTTGGATAAAAGCGTCAGCTAAATGAATAAATGTAAATGTAAAATGTAATGTAATTGATTACAATTCAAAATACTTTTTTTGTGTGCAGGGCATAACATAGCAGTAAAACCACTATCGGTCAAAAGTTTTGAATGATTTTCAATGTTTTTGAAAGAAGTATCTTATATGTTCAGTAAAAACTGTACATTTTTGAAATATGATTACAATTTAATGTAACAGTTTTTTTATATAGATATAAATGTACAATGTAATTTATTCCTGTGATGCACAGCTGAATTTTCAGCATCATTACTCCAGCCTTCAGTGTCACATGATCCTCCAGAAATCATTCATATTAAATAAATGCAGCCTTGGTGAGCGTAAGAGAATTCTGTCAAAAACATAAAAAAAAAAAAATCTAAATTATTCCAAACTTTTGACCACTAGTGTATAAATGTGAAAAAGGGGCTAGAGTGTGCTGTCAAGACATTCATTGGCATGTGTGTTGTCTTCAACCATCAAGTGTCCAACTAATACCATACATTTTTTATCTTACTATTTAAAAGTTCACCACAAAGTTTAATAAATGATTACAGCTGTCATTTTAACAATCAGCTTCTTCTCAAACCTTTAAACTTTTGTCAAGCATCTGTCAATTTGCTATATTTTCTACAAAGTCAATTGTAGACAATGGCACTTTAAATTTTGCATGTCTTTTGGAATATCGAAATATGGGATCTGAGCAGCAGACAGTCTTGATGGATTTGTTCTTGGGTTGAAGGTCAGGTAAACATCTTGGGTTACTTGTGTGTAAGATGTCGAGTTTAATTTCAGGTGATGCCAGAGAACGCAACAAACCGAACATGATTCCTTGAGGACCGTAGTCTTCTTGTTCACTGGTGTGTCTGGAGAGATTTCTTCAACCTGTAAAGCAGCCACAGGGATATTTTCAAATTAAATTTTAACATTAATCCTGACCACTTAAAGGGTTAGTTAGTTCACCCAAAAATGAAATTTCGGTCATCATTTACTCATATTGTTCCAAATCAAGACTTTTGTTTATCTTCAGAACACAAATGAAGGTATTTCTAATGAAACCTAGAGAGATTTCTGTCCCTCCATTGAAAGTCTATTCCCCCAAACCTCTGATACATTAAAACGCTCATAAATAAATCATAAAAAATCCATATGAATCAAGCAGTTGAGTCTTCTGAAGATACACGATCACTTTATATGATGAACAGATTTAATTTAGGATTTTGTTCACATATAAACATTGATCAGCGAACCTGCATATATAGTATATAAATCTGGTAAATAGAAGCTCAATGCTTGCAGGTTCGGTTGAGCTTCTTTTTATGCCCGCTGATCAATGTTTATATGTGAATAAAAGTCTAAATTAAATCTGTTCATCATATAAAGTGATCATATCTCTTCAGAAGGCTTGGATTAAACCACTCGATTCATAGAGATTTATTTTACGATCTCTTTAAGGACGTTTTGAACCATCAGAGTTTTGTTGAATAGACTTTTAATGGAGGGACAGAAATCTAAATTCATTCAAATATCTTCATTTGTGTTTCGAGGGTGAACAAAAGTCTTATGGGTTTGGAATGACATGAGGGTAAGTAAATGAAAGACAGAATTGTAACTTTTTGGGTGAACTAACCCTTTAAGGAGTCCATAATGAATTTGTATTAGTTTTTATTCATTACTTTACTTTACATTACTTTATTAATTATTAGCAGCTTTTGGAGCATGTTTCGCTATGTTAGTTGAAATGAATACCAACGAGCAACGCAGTGCCTTTACACATCAAAATGAAGGAAAAACTGCAATCTACCTGCAATGCCACTTAGGAGTCCTAAAATTTGAGACCCATGAATAAACAACCTTCTCATTCACCTCTACAAACGTGATCACAGCAATTATTCGATAATTAGCATTGGTGCATCACTTCCACTGGCTAATTGCAGAAAGCTTTTAAGAAGTAACCACAAACACTGGACTCATCTAAATTAGAGGTGCAGAGGCGATTCATACCCTTAATTTATTTGTAATTTGATGTTCGCTTACTAAACTGCAGGGCCATTCCATGGTAACCATTAAACACATGGCTTTTGGGAAGGACAATATCATTTTCTCAGTGCTGGGGGTGACAATTATCAGAAAAGAAACCGGAAAATACAGTGGGTAATGGGTATGTAATTCAGTTCAGTCTTTCATTAATCTTGCTTGAGTGTCAACTTTTTTAAATAAACAAACTGAAATTGAGTAAGAATTGCATTTTATTTTGTGATTTTACAGGAGTGTTGAGTTGAAAGAGTTGGGTTGAAAAGGAACATGCAGTGACAATCATGCCACCCAAATATTGTTGCTACGTATTTGTCGCCTATAACCCGCTCCATCACTGACTAGAGAGAGGGATATTAAAGGATTAGTTTGAAAAATGACAATTCTGTCATCATATACTCACACTCAAATTGTTCCAAACCTGCATGAATTTCTTTCTTCTGCTGAACACAAAAAAATATATTTTGAAGAATGTCAGTAACCAAACAGTTGATGAGCCCCATTGACTTCCATAGTATTTTTTCCCCCCAACTGTTTGGTAACTCATATTATTCACAATATCTTCTCTTGTGCTCAGCAGAAGAAAAACATTTCTACAGTTTGGAACAACTTGAGGGTGAGTAAATGATGACAGATTTTTCATTTTTGGGTGAACTATCCCTTTAACGTAGGCATGAAACAGAAGTTGTGATAGTCTTTTCTTACCTATTGTGACGTATGTCTGAGTGAAATGTCTTCTTGAACAAGAAAAAATGTAGTGTGGGACTTTTTGTCCATCAGGAGTTGATTGTTGAATCATTGTGGTTTGCTATTGGTCGATCTCATTTGAGTGACGGGATGTCCCACCCTGATGCCAGTAAAACACATAATCAGAGAAAATAGGTGTGTTGGACATAGGCTACGTCTGGATGTAACTGATCGGAGAGAGTTGCGGAGTGCAGGAAACGGAGAAAACGGAGACGTGAAGTCGGACACTTTCTGCTTCCCGTAGTGACCGCTCACGTGGTGTTTGCATACTTTACAACAGCTGAAGTGAAATAAATGCAATATTTGTCTAATACACAGACGTTTCAGATACGTTCCTGTTTAATACTTGATGACCTACTGCTAAATACAGCATATGTTTGAACAAGAATAAAGTTCAACATAAGCCTATACTATTTAAATACCAAAGTAGTGGGGTCTACGTTTTTCATCAGTTTTATTTTGATAAACATGACACGATATAACACCGTGATTAGGCCTACATGAAAAGCGCTTTTACTGTTATAAAAAACAGATTTGTGAATATTAGTGGAACTGAAGGTGTAAGAATAAACACGAAACAAGCGTGATCATTGTCATGTTTTTCTAAAGTTTTTATAACTGCTAAGAGGAGGATTCCGAGTGAAGAATCCTCAAATAACCTGTTAAACAACTGCTGTTTTCAACACATGTGAAGAGAGACCACATTACCACTGATTTTTAGGACTGAGATGAAAGAAGGGGCCTGAAGCCCCCTAATTAGCGTCTACCACTGCCTATGTATTTTTTATGTGCCTATAAAGGCGTCAAATGAGGACATAGTTAGCAACTTAGTATCAAAAACAGCAAATTGCCATGTGAGCATTTGATTGGCAGGTTCTGTGATAAACTGTCCTTAAATGCTGGGCTCAGACCAATGCAAAGGTCATTATGTGATATGCATCTGTCACAACCGCTGCCATTCCCTTGAAAACAAGAACATCAGAGATTAATTATCAAATAGCCAGAGCTTTAATGAGGAGAACAAAAAGGTCACTGAAGCTCCATAACACATGCAAAATGGGGCATTGCTAAGCTGGGCTCCCTTGAATATGACATCTTAGACAATTAGGCAATCCGACAGGGACGGACATGTTAAGGGAAAAGCTATGAACACTTACATCAGAGAGCCTGCCCTCCTGTAGAGGCAGAGAAGAGTGAAGTGGTCACAGATGCATGTGTTTACCTCTGAAAAGCCTCTACAATGTAGAGTGCTGATATAATTTGAAATGAGTCATAGCTGAGCCTGAGACTGATAGGGTGAAATAACAAGCCTAGCCAAACGCATTCGAGATTTACTTAAAGTCAGCATTGAATGTAAAATGACCAGTCACAGTTTGCTTTTTGCCGTGACATTTAGGATCAAGTAAATATATATAAATATACAGAAGTCAACATTTGAAGTGGATCAAAACCATTCATCAAAGTTATACATGAATTTTGAAAAATACCCATTCTTTTATAGGACAACTTTGATTAACTTTTTTGATCCACTTCAAATGTTGATATATATATAAGAATAGAAGGTAGAAGAATAAAGTTCCAATGAAGTTTAATACTCAAAATCCACATGCAAACAGGCATTAGCAAAACACCACTAAATGTGACAAAGAGAGAAGACAGGGGTACAACTATATAGCGAACTAAACAAGGTAATTAATAGAACTAATAATGGTGTGACCATGGTAACTAAAGAGTGGCGGGAAATCAAACAAAGACAGACATGAACTGAAGAAATACAAACTAAAAGTCCTTCAACTGAATAAAACGGAACATAATGGTGACACATAGCTCACAGTAAGGCTGTCTTTAAAGGTTTATGTTTTCAATTTCCCTATGGAGAAAATGAATGGGATTTTTACTTCCAGAACCTGACTGTTGCGCTCTATTATAATACCAACACACCAAACGCTCATATTTCACCATTTTAAAAATGGACATTTCATAGATTTTCATTCTTCTGTTTGGTGTTCATAAAGTAGAGATGATCATTTGCTCTTATTAAGGCTGTAGTTAAATCTCTTGCTACAACATACAAAACAGTTGTTTCTCAGATATCTCTAAGTGCTGTTAGACAGCGAGAAGTGTGAGAAGAGCAGGACCCATTGGTCCAGTTATCTCTAACAAGCCTTTGGAGAAATGCCAGACATCAAACATGTGCTCTAAGTCATTACATGCGTGGGTGAAATGCATCATGCCTTGAATAAAATGCAGTGTATGCAGACTATAGCCTGTTTATTTTTGTTTATTTATTACCATTTTGAATTCAGTGAATTTATAATTTCAGTGGTTCTGTAAAGGTGAATCTCAGAATCTGTCCAGAACATGTCAGAAACGTAAGGTGTTTCACCACAAAATGTAAAGAAAGAAATTATATTTTAATAAAGATTATTTTAGGATTATTATTGTACATCATGAATTATTTGTTGTAAAACATTTCATTTTGGCTCATTTAGATTTAGAATAATGGCAAGGGAAAATAAATGAAAAAATAACATGTTTCAATGCATGGCAATGAGAATTATGGGGGGAAATGTGTCATGAAAATAATGTCACAATGCAAATAATCTTGATGGTCCTAAAATAAGCCCAATTTTCTTTATGCAAATATTATTTAAAGGTACAATTTTGGTCCTCTAGCGGTTATAAAACAAAACTGCATGCATTTTGTGGCAGAACGTTGTTTTGGTTGTGCTTCGGCTTCGAATGAATTGACACAGTGCTTCCTTGAAAATAAATTCCAGCACAGCGCTACAATAATGAAATGACCCTTCACAATATACAATGCTTAAAATGAACTCTGTTAGAGAGCTACATATGGCAATTTATCTGTTTAATAAAACACTTTACTCATATACTTGACAGGTGACGTATGTAGGCCTACACAATTTCCTACGAAAACCATCCAGACAGGTCTAAAATGTACACACTTATAGGCTTACAGTGAATCAGGATAAGTCAAAACACATTTTGGAAGAAGGATTGATGATGTATTGACTCATTATACTCATCATATTTATTTAATTTTGATGCTAATGTTTTGTTCCCCAAAGCATTTTTGTTAATAAAGATAAATATAATAGGTTTCAAATAGTGAGTGTATATATTCTAGGAAATTGAAAATGAAGACTTAGTTTGCTTATGGGAGCAACTCAACATCTCTGATTAGTTCTGGATCTCAGCCAGATAAACAGACGTCTCTGAGGACTCACCTCAACTCGACAAACAAATCTCCCTCTCTTTCATACATTTAAGCTCACAATTCATAACTCTGCATCTGTACAACCTGCATTATTATGTAAATCTATCTTCACATTTTTATGTGCCTGTCTGTGTTGTTCACTGTAGGACCACATGTTCTGGGTATCTGACGTGGTGAGGCATGACACCAGCTGGTTTTACAAATGTGTTAGCCTCCCTGGCTTACAACGCTAGCTCATTAGCTAGAATCAGATGTTGTTCTGCAGGGCAAGAACAAATGTCATCAGGGTATTCTGCACTGAAAGACTGAACAAGCACCTTGGCTCTGTCTCAGTTCACATACAATTATACAACATACTATGTTGTAGCTAGAGCTGGGAACTGGACTAAATGGCCTCCACTGCTAGAAGAAATTTCTGGGTCATATTTCACCCTAAAATCAGCTTAAAATGAGAGAAAAGTACTTATGACATTATTTTCATTATGATTGAGTACATTCCTGTGCACACACACATTAATAATTATATTTAATCATTTTTTTTATTAAAATCTTAATTTAAATAAATGATATTCAGTATATCAATTACTATAACTGTACTTTGCAATTTAAATAATCATATCATACTTTCTGCAGTACAGTAATTATAGTGATATGATACTTTTCCATATTTCAGGGGTACTCATTTATCATAAAAATGTCACTGTGTATTACATACAATATATTCACAGTGTTATAGGCCTATTAGACAACTTGTATTTAGAAAATCATATTTCATGTCTTCTTCCACCTCAGAAACATCGCTAGGATACGGAACATGTTATGTGTTTCTGAAGCAGAAAAGCTAGTTCATGCATTTATGATCTCTAGACTGGATTACTGTAATGCATTACTAGCTGTTCTCCTACTTCCTCAATAAACAAGCTACAATTAGTCCAAAATGCAGCTGCTCTCACCAGTTATGATCAAGAAAATATGATCATATAACACCCATTTTATCATCTCTACACTGGTTACCTATTAAGTTCCATATCAATTACAAAGTATTGCTACTGACCTATAAGGGCCTAAATGGTTTAGTTCCTGTGTATTTAACTGATCTATCTCCCTACAATCCATCATGCTCTTTAAGGTCACAAAACTCTAGGCTTCTGGTAGTACCTAGGATATCTAAGTCCAGGGAGAGCGTTTTCACATTTGGCTCTAGAATAGCCTTCCTGATAATGTTTGGGGCTCAGACTCACTCTCCCATTTTAAATCTCTTTAGCCATGCATTCACATTATGCATCTCATAACCTTGTACTCCAGTTATATCAGATGCATTGCACAATTATCATTTGCTTGAAATGTTATGAACAGCTGCTATGCAAATAATTTTAGATTTCTCCTTTTCTGATTCTCCTGATATGCACATACCGAGGTAACTAGAGATTACACCAGCCACAGTTTGGATCCAAACTAAACCTGTTATGAAGACTTCAGATGACCTAACACCTGTGAAGAGACGTCTCCAACTCCTGTGAGGACTTCAGGTGACACCAACTCTGAATTAACTGCCAAATTTTCTATGTATCATTGTGATCACAACTTGTAATGATTTTTTTCTGCCTAAAATGAATACATGATGTTAGCTAAATGCATGATTTGTATTATCTTGTAGAATATTGACATTAATTTGACACAGTCACCTCTGATCACAGACCACTCTAATTTGTAATATAGAAACATGCATTTTCTGTATATGTATTGTGAAATGCACTATATTTATAAATGTATAAACATAAATATATGAAATGTATAAACATAAATATATGAAATGTTTATATGGGATATGAGATTTGCATAAATGAATGAATGAATGAATGAATGAATGAATGAATATAATTGACAAAAATAAACAACAATCAGCCTACTCAATATATAATATTCTGTCTGAAATAAGCAAACAAATAAATAAATACATTTCTTAATTTGAAAAATAATTTGATTTTAAAAGGTATAATTTTGCCATTATAATTAGTAGTTCCTCCTGTCTCATTATGCAAAAAATAATATACCTGAAATGGTTGTTGTTGTTGTTGTTTTACCTTTCAGTCGGAGCAAAATACACAGGTAGAGAGGTCAACTTCCTGGCATAATCCCGTTTCTCCCCAGACTGTTGTTGTCCAGCAGCTCGATCTATACCGGGTAATGATGTGTCTTATAGCATTGTGGGTCAGAGGGTGGATTGCAGATTTCCTGAGGGGATGAAAAGAGAACTTGAACTTTAAAAAGAGCTGTGAGACTTTAGAATGCTACAAAAAGTTAAGTCTATGCAAAAAGTACTTACTAAAGGTTTAAGGTACACCCGCATTAGGCTACTTCTGTATCTGCATATTGAGCTGAGATACGAGAAAGTGCTTTATCATTCAAAAATGCAGCCTTCTGGTTCTGGTTCATAAAAAAGATGTGTACCGAGGTCAATATATGTGTGCTAACAGTAAGTGCATTGATCTTGGACAGTGCTTATGAACTGAAGGGTGGTCTCCTTCCCAAAAGGGACTTTGTAAGCAGTTTGATTGAGGTCCACCTGGTGGTAAGGCCTCTGGAGGTCACCTTACTCAACCCTACGCTGCAGGAAGCCAAACAGGTTCTGACAGGCATTTAGCGGCGGATAGGATTGCTGAGATGAATGCCACTCTTCCATTTGTCCAACGACCCCTGTGGAGACCGAGCCGTGTATCCATCAACCAGCTCAAGGAAAGGTGAAAGAGCAAAAGAGAAGACAACTGATGAACTGCTCTTCAGAATCCAATAATTAAGTTGTTGTCAGCTGTAAATACCCTGAGGGAAATAAAAACGGGCTGTTGCATGGGAGGAAAAAGGAGGATAAAGGGACCTTGTGGAAAGAGAAGTGCTGATGGAGTGAGCTGGCCTGAAACAGGTAAAGGAGAGATGGCACGTGTGGAAGGATTGTTTTAGGGAGGAAGTCAGGCGTGGCCAGCAAGATAATGAGAAGATCAGATAATTAAAAGTGATGACAGAGAGCCTGAATTTGACTGTCCTATGTGAATTTCAATATGAATAGTGGTGCGGATGGACGGACAGACGGACAGATAGATAGACAGAGAGAGGCAGACAGACAGACAGACAGACAGACAGACAGACAGACAGACAGACAGACAGACAGACAGACAGACAGACAGACAGACAGACAGACAGATAGATAGATAGATAGATAGATAGATAGATAGAGAGATAGATAGATAGATAGATAGATAGATAGATATAATCTAGTTTAGAACAACTTTGTAGTACATAATAGTACATATAAACATACATATCAATTTAAAACAAAGAATTCATTAAGATGTTCATTTTTATTATGACAAAGAAATGTTTTTTTGCAGGTCTACTTCATCAAAATATTAAGATTACCTGAAGAAAGTTAACAATTATGTTCAGATTGGCAGGTGAGTTGGAACCAGGTGCAAGTCGAATGTCTGTGACGGACAAAGTTGTCCTCTGGCTAGAGTGCATTAAATTCACAGCCAGTAGTAATCAAACATGACATCTGATCATTAAATTCGTCCTACAAAGTTGGCTAGAGCTGAAGTATAATAATGAGAGGGGAAGTTTTATAGAAATAGGTTTTATAGCCTCGAAAGAGCACATAGTTCAAGAGTAATATGTTATAGTCGGTGGTTAATTTCTCACTGCAAAACGAGCTAACACCATCTTCTTAAAACGATAGTTCACCCAAAATGTATAAATAAATAAATAATTATGCTTTATTTTGATGGTTCCCTTCATGGTTCAGACATTCTGTTGACAATAAGAATTTCTGTGGTCGTGGTTCCGTACTGACAAGCCAATTAAAATGCAACATGAAATGGTAAGTAACATGGTGTAACCATGGTGTAACATAAGTAACATAACAATAAGTCATGGTGCTAAAACTTAAAACTATTTACCTCGAGCTCCAAGTTGGTGTCTTTACCCTAGCCATGACAGTGTCCATATTCTCCTCTTTTTTCAGCCAAATTAAAAACCACAATTGTGATTCATCTTGCTCTATTTGTTTACCACTGGCACTTTCTGATGACGTTTTATTCTTCTATACTAACTTGTGTCATAGCCTAAGATTTAATAGGTGTCATCATCGTACAGTCTACTACATACATAACATGTCGTTCCCAAGTTTATTAGATCCATGTTGTACGTGTGATTTGTAATGATCTTATAGAATTACCAAAATAGGATTGTCTGTGGCAGGCTTTAGTTGACGTGTAGGTGCATTGTTACTTATAATAATAATAATAAGCATGTCTAAAAAGGGCCATCAAAATAAAGTATTATCAAAAAACAAAACAAAAAAAACTGTCAGTTTACTCACCGTCATGCTGTTCAAAATCCGTATAACTTTCTCTAGTTCTTTCTCTAGAAAATTAAAAAAAAAAAATAAATAAAATAAAATAAAATAAAATAAAACTGGACAGTACATTTGTTACAGGTTTGAAACAGCATGATGATGAGTAAATGATGCAGAATTTCTACTTTTGGGTGAACTAACCTTTTACGTTTATGACCAACCGAAACAGTTCTCAACTGGATTATGACAACTGCAACAGAGACTAACTTTGAAATAGTACAGATGCTTTGCACCTTCTGCATGTCAGTTTCATGCAAAACTCAAACAAGTGAGCCCTGGAGCGACCTCTATAATTATCAACCTCCACAGCTGAGAAAATTGCAGGATTTGCGATTCTCTATGATTCTCTTGAAGGTGAATCCTTGAAGTTTTTATCCAAGCAAGGTGTCATCCTTTTCCCCAAACAGAGGACAGAAGATGATCATAGATAATTGCAGTCACGTGGGATAAATACAGTACAACATTTTTTGCTGCACTCCAGGTCCACATCATGTGATCTGATCTTCCCCAGCCCACACAGGAAGTAATGCGTTTCCATGCAGATAATTGCAAGGTGCTAATAAAATAATTGCTGATGAACTACCATTTAAATTGGTGCTGGTGTCTATGTGTGTGTGACGAAGAGGAAACTACCTGCTGTTTTCCGCATGGAAGTTTTATTGTTGAAGAATAGGGTGTAAGAAAAGGCTGTAGCCGTGACAGTGCAATCTCTAGGGTCTGCTGTAATGATGGCCGCTGACATAGATTCATGCTTATCATTACTCTGTGCGGTTTACAATAACACCTTGGCCGGCTTGTGAGTGTCAGCGGAGAAACGGTATTAAGAAAAATGCCTAGCATTACATTTTAGCCTGCAGTGAAAAAATGCCTATCCATCTCTCATTCTGGGTGGCTAACTGATGGATGTCAGACTATTGCAATAACACACGCAGCCTGGCAAATTTTCAGAACACTCCTCACCTTGTTGGACAGGGTCTTGCGTTTGTCTGTGCGAGACTAAAGACTGCCTAACCTTGGTCACATGTATTAAGACAATCTTGTCTTTTACACCAGATGTTCTCAACTGCTGGGTCATGGCCCCAAAAATGGGTTGGAGGTTGCAGGACAGAGAGGAAAAAAAAAGTTGAATGTAGATAACAGAATACAACTAACCATATAATCATACCAAACAAATAGGCTTGTCAATTTTTAGTCAGAAAAACGCCTTTTGCTGTTGTTGTTGGCATCAATGGCTGTGGATCCAATAGCATCAAACTGATATTTCACTGCAAATACATCCCTCAGGTGGTAGAAACTTGCAGAATATAGAGAGACAACAAAATGGACAGATTGCTTGACATCCCTTCAACCCGAAAAACGACGTCAAACCAACGTAAAGTAAAAGAAACTTAGACTGCATTAAAAATGGGTTCAAAAATGGTTTGTGTTGGCCACAGTGTGTTTTAAGTGATTAGTACAGAAGCACTAAGAGATCATGCTGTCTTGTTTTATGGTACGTTTACATGACAACGGAGCGGTATCCTAAAAATGGAAAGGTTTTTCCTTCGCTTTCAGATGACAACGTTGTCAAAACTCTGATCACAAGGACTAAAAACTATATATTATGCTGCCAGGCCAGTAGTGGGCGATGTGACTTTGTAAGGAAACACTACACGCCTATAGACGGAACACATAATATATGTATGCGCTTTCACAAATTCCCATTTTTGTAGTTTACACTGAGACGATAACAGTATCGTTTTCAAAAACTTGCACTTTGAAACCCGTTTTCCAAAAGTTTGCATTTTCAGGCACCCAAAACGCTGTTGTCATGTAAATGAACGGTTAAAAAGTTTCCTGTTTTTAGTTGAAAACGGTGTTGTGTTAAAGGTCCCTTAGCGTGATCAGGAGAAAAGTGACAAAACAAAAGTTGTGTTCTCAAGATCTCAACCTAAAAGCTGCTTTCTTGGTTACTGTCTGGCTGGAACAAGAGATTCTAATGAAATAGATGTACTGTTAGCAAGCGAAAAATTGGATTTTGCTTTTTAACCAGGGACTCAATCAAGCTGATATACGGTCATGTCTTTCTGTGATGGAGCACTTCCTAATCAATGTCTGACACTTGAGAATGAGCCTAGCTTTATCATCATATGAACTAGTGACCCTCACCTCAACATGGACAGACTATTTAGCACCCAAACTCTGGAACAGTCTTCCTAGCCTTGTTCAGAAAGCAGACACACTCTGTCAGTTTAAATCTAGACTAAAAAAAACACACCTCTTTAACCTGGCATACACATAGAGCATTATCAATTTCTGTTATTCAAATCAGTGATTGCTAGGCTGCATAAATTAGGTCAACCGGAACCAGAAACACTTCCTATAACACCCAATGTACTAGTTACATTGTACAAAGAATAGCATATGGTGATATTAGTTAGTCACTATCTCATCTTTATACCAAGGTTACCGCTTTATAGATGGTTACATGCTTTATAGATTAATTGAACTAAGTGAATAATTGAATAATTGAACTTTTGTTGAGTAGAGATCATGATGTCAAGACAAATCATGCACAAGAAAACAAGAAAAATTCCAGTCTCATACTCAATACACACTTCTGTATTGAAGCTTGTTTTTGCCACAGAATAAATAAAAATATAAAAGATAATTGCAACATTTTATCTCGCAATTCTGTTTTTTTTTTAATTTTATTTTTTTTTATTGCGTGCCCCAAGAGCAGGATCTCTACCAAGGGGGACCGAGAAAGTGTATATATATATATGTAACATCAAGGGATATTAAATGTGACAACAACTGCCTAGAGATTCACTTTTAGTTCCTCTTTGCATATTTGTCTGGACAGTGGGCACATAAAAAAAAATCTCTATTTGCTACCCCTCATTTCCCTTTATAGACCTTAATGGGTCTGTGAGCCACATTAATCCACCATTGATGCCTTAAAGAAAAAAAAGAAGGAAAAAAAAAACATTTTCCACCAGATATGTCTCTCTATCTCTTAAATTTAGACATTTTTCCCTTTCTCCATCAAAAGACACAGTCCATAAACTAGCTAACATCTGTGCTGCAGTTAAATTATCACCTGCAAGACTAACCAGGAGGTGGTTTCAAACTTGACTTTCTGTCCGACTAAAGAGCATATTGACACAGATGCGGTGGTCAAATATACACAGTGATGCTATTTTGGTGACAGTTTCATTAGCTCATGACAGTCCCATCAACACCTCCGTTAGCACATTCAACACATGTGGGGATTCTGTATGGCCAAGTCCCCGATGCGTGTAGAAATGACGAGCATATGTTAAAACGGCCAAATTAAGCATCTGTTTGGAAATTACTGAAGTGCAGCGACAGTAATGAATACATCTCATATGCAGAGGCGAATCCACAACCCAAACTTGGGGCCTGACAAATGGATGTGGTGATTAAATTCACTGACTTGATTGGGGAAACACAGGACATCTGTGATGGTAGAAAACATTAGCAGCTTAGAGTCGGCTCTTTGCAATCAGGGTGGAGAGCGAGCACGTATTTTACATATCTTTTCAATCAAAAGCAATCAGTACTGTTAACAGCAATTAACCTGTTAAGAAACCTGCTTACCTGCATCTCATGCAAATCTACATTGGACATGTGAACAGCGGGACTGTTCAAATTTCTGAATTGTAGAATTATTTCCCTGAGTGTGAATTGGCCAAAGCACACAGGAAGATTAATTGGAATTTGAAAAGAAATTCAAAATAAGTAATGCATTCTGGGAAATGAAGTCTGTCTCTATCTTTGGTCACTGTGATTTTGCCAAGTAAGATATTTTTCCCTTGATCAACATATTTTGTTGAAACTGGAACAACATTTCTGACCAAAAATGTAGTCCTAAACATATCCCTACCCCTAAACTTACTTAACCCTATATCTTATCCCTAAAATCAGAGGGAAATGATGGTTAATAATACTGATGTAGAAGCACCTAACCCTGGTTGTAAACCTAAACTTGACATAAACTGTAAACTTGTCCCTCAAATCTGATTGGAATGTTGTTCCAGGATCAACAAAGATGTTGATCAGGAACATGTCTTACTTGGCAAAATCAAGGTGAATGAATGAATGAATGAATGAATGAATGAATGAATGAATGAATGAATGAATCCATCCATCCATCCAGAAAAGTTTAAACATTTTCCAGAACTTTTAAACAACTCTTTTTCAAGCCAGATTTTTCACTGCATTTAAATTAATTTGAATTTTACTTTCTTTCAAACTGAAATTGTAATTCTGAAAAAAATCTGTTTGCTTCCTCAACTCAAATTCAGAAACTGAATTGGAATTTAAAAGGAATTTTTTGGCATAAAAACTGTCACTGTTTTAGAGGTTTCATGAAAGAAAGTCTTTCATCTGCGGAGCACAAAAGAAGAAGTTTTAAAGAAATGTAATGTGTTGCTCCTTTTCCCACACAATTACAATGTAAGGCATTAACCATGTTTTTTAAAAGTGTATAACCACGTTTCTTTCTTTGTTTCCGTCGAATTTTCGTGAGGGTGTTGTGGCGAATTTCGACCCCCTGCAAAATGATTACCCCCCTCATTGAAGTCAGTACCTGATTGCCTAATCCTAATCCTAACCCCACCCCTAATCCTAAACCTACCAATGCTAAGGGGGTAATAATTTGGCAGGTCGAAATTTGGCACAACAAGGGCAATCAATCAAAAAACTTGTGAACTTCCTTGGGTTAGAGTTGAGTTACTTTATCTTAGCCTTTAAATGAACAAACTCTCATCTGCATCACCTCTGGGTAAATGGACCTGAATAAACTGAGGCAGGAGTGATTGATTTATTAGTCTGATCTTGAGCACCTTGGTTCAGGGACAGTTAATGTTTAATGAGGTGGTTTAGACCAATGGCCTAACCTAGATTTAAAGTTCACGCTTGATTGATTCCATTACTCATGATTACCTGTGAAGAGACCACCCAAGTAGGTCAATAATACCTGGAGAAAGTTCTCTGTTAGCATTCCGTCATCTCAGTTGTACTTAATGGTGCAGGACCCTGGAGGTACGTGAAAATATATAAAATACAAAGTATAATATATAATTGTATACAATTGTGTATATGATATCTATGTCTTGTTTGTTGCTTGCAAAAAAAAAAAAAAAAAAAAACTGTCAATGCATAGCATGCATATATGATAAAAGATGCTATTTGCAGCCAGAATGTGTAGTGAAGTTAATACATCTATCAGCAGGATCTTACTGGATGGTGCAAACCAGCAAAACCAAGACCCTGTGAGACAACCTGGAGCAAAACAACACCATTTTTCAAGCCATAACAGTTTTCTATTGCCATTTTGAATGGGAGGAACTGAGCTGTGTTTGATCCACAGCCATGTGAACCCCTCTGAGAGTTGATTGTTTGTTCTGTGCTATAACAAGCTAAAAGGAGAATTGAGCCTTGTTGTTTTATTCAGGGATATATTTGGGTCAGTGGAACATGAGTCCAGACGCTGCTGAGATGGTAGATCCAGCAGTTCTCAGCCAATCTATGATATCATCTCATGATTTCAGATGTGAGTATGGGACATATTGCACAATTAGCAATGAAATCAATTAAAAAAAAGGTCAAATATAATGAAAAGTTATCGACACTGACAAAGAGGGTCAAAGAGAGTGGCTGTCTTGTATGCCACATGAATCAAACATGCACTCTTCTCACCACTGATGCATGAGAGCACAGTTCGGATATCAGATGCATGCGCACGTCCTTCAATAGCGGATATTATAGCATCTCACCACCACACTGTGATATCACTGATGACATGGTTGATAGACATGAGGGCACAGGTTAATGACCTTTGGAACCATGCCATATTGCCTGCCCATTTCTTATGCAACCAAGTGCTGAGGACATGGTACGTCCCCTTCACCACGATTAGGCCGGAGTTAAGAGGCGTTACTTTACACAGACTATTAATGAATAATAGGCTGGAGATTTCGTTACGTTGCCACACGACCTCCTGTTACGGGTATGTTTAAACATTCCATTCAGGCATACATTAACGCTCAGCTGGATGACCAGTCTGACAGGTGTTGATCAGATAAAAAGCAAACAATGCTATTTAATAAATAAATTATGCCAGGACAAGACAAACATTATACGCTAACTGTAAAATGATTCCAGTGTAGTTGAACTTAGATGTGTTTGGTGACATTATTTATAAATTCCACATACTGTAGAATTAACAGAATGCCAGTGGATTATTTACTGACTGTGTAAAGTATTGTGTAATTCTTAGGGATAGGGGTTTGCTCAAAAGTGAATTTTCCTTTGGTACCCTTAAAACCCACAACACACATTCACCAAACCTAAAATGCACACAGCGGACTTTTCCCTCGACAGACGCACGTCGGTAAATTAGGGAATGAACTTGCGCTCCCGGGGGTGGTGCAGCGAAAAGAGGAGGTGTGTTTCGACGCAAACGTTCCCTGATGATATTTTGCAGGTTTAGAAAACAATTTTTCAGCAGTTTTCATTTTTGCAAATCATACATTATTACAAGGACAAATATTAACACACGAGGGAAATCATTGTTGTGTCCATGAAGATGTGAAAAAATAGACATGAATCTAGCTTACACATTTACCCAAATTATCATACTCCTGTTTAACCGAAGCTAATTTGGGTGGGTTTCTCCCATCCCCAATGTCACTTCTTTGTCTTTTACGGCCCTGACGAGAACGTCGGTCTCCTCGGCTGTGAACCGCTCCTGGTGTGAGTCTGGCAAATCCGCCGTTATAATAGCAATCCGCCATGGAACAAGCGCGCCTGCTCTTAAAGGGAATGTGAGATGTCGCTCTGATTGGTTTATTTCACGTTACGCCCAAACCACACCTATGAATAATGAAGCTACTTCAGACCAACCCATATTAGATTTGCGTCGGGCGTGAGAGTCATTTATCCCGCCGGTATAATAGCAACAGTGCCCAAGACCCGCCCACAAAGTTACTTGCGTTTCGCGTTTGCGTTTCAGATCGTTAAAATAGGGCCCTCTATATTAAATTGACTCTACTCTACTAAAAAAGGCATATGCATGTTGTGGTATATTGGTGTAACTGTGTTAAACGTATTACGTACTTTCACCGTAGTGTTGTATCAGTGTCAGACTGAGGAAGTTAGAAAACAGTAAAGACATAAACGTTATACCTTCATGTCTCTCTCTTCTTTTTCCTGTATAAGTATGCATACTGTATATAAATCTATATAAATGTGTACACACACACACAAACACACACACACACACACACACACATATAATATATATAAATATAATAATACACACACACACACACACACACACACACACATATATTATTTATATATGTTTAATATATGTTAGTATGATTAATTGCGATTAATTGATTTGACAGCACTAAAATAAACAAATAAATAATCTTTTTGTTTTGTTTTAAGTTGCAATGAAAGCGAGGCTGCAGGAATAGACTTACCGTGTCTGGCATCCGCTGTAAAAAGCTGTAGAAAGCTCCTAGATAACTTATAACTGACATTTATTGTAAAGATATTTTTTTCTGTGTTTCGTCAGAACAATCCTAAAATACATTAAATAACAGTACAACCCACTGAAGAGATGCATTTCTATCCCTCACAGTTTCTCTTTCACTTGCATTAAAAATCAAAGATGGCCCAGTAATTAACCTAGCAACCACCTATACCAGCAAGGCAATAGAAACTTCCAGAACACCTAGCATCCACTTAGCAATGGCATAGCAGCTAAAACACTTTGGCAACACCATAGAAACCACCCAGAACACCCTAACATTGTTGCAGTTTTGGATGGGGAAAAAAAATACATATTCAGGAAATTTTAATTTTGTGTACTATTATTATCACTTATACTGTACATACGCATGAAGACAAAATTTAACTGAATCGCATGACTAAAATGGCACTAATGCTCTTTGAAACATGCTAATTAGGTTTTACAGCGCACTGAGAATCACTATAACATAATACAGTTTAAGGGTTCTTATCACATTTCAGCTTAAACTGACTACAGTAACATGGTGTGATCTGATTAGACTAACGCAGAATGAGTTAATCCATCACAATCAGACCGAATCCCAGCCACGTCCCGAATGTGGACCCCTGAGCCCTTCAGTCATCACACGGATCGTTTTCTGCGATACATTTCAACCCAAAACCTGATTCCTGTTGGCCACTGAAATATTCAGTCCAGCCGGTATGTCTGTGACCCATAGATTCTTATCCTTTCACCGTTATACTGGCATGACGAGGCTTTCGATGAATATTTTATTTGGCACAGAGTGAATGGGCAACCAAGAAATGACTTAAAGGTAACACTGAGTGGTCAATGAGCGTTACACCTTCCGTAGTGTCATCTCCACGTTTCTCAGCTTTCCATTGATAGCTCAAGTGCTATAATCTGAGCTACCAAAACATGTCTGATACATCTGAGAGAACAGAAAACCTCTCCTTAAATGAACGTGAACAGAATTACACATTTATTTAAGCAATAGATGGTCTATATTGCATGAACGCCCTTCAGCCATGATTATATTCACAAATGACTGCCTCAATTGCTATTATAAAACAGTCTAGGGACATTGCAATCAATATAATGGAGGCACATGTTTCTCTCTTGAGAGACTTTAAGCCAATAATCATTTTCTTTAAACACAGTGTGCGAAAAAAATAATCGTAAATGGCCATGTACTGTATAATGGCAGCTCTACCAACTGGTTGGATAGAATTAGAGTATAATACTAGAGTAAAGTATATAGAGTAAAGTATATAATATAGAGTAAATACTAGACCGAAACAGCAAAAAATAACAATAATTCTGGCCAAAATAAATTTCAAATATAGTCTTTGTAAACAGGAAATTAAGGTAATTTGGAACTTAAGGAATTTACTTTTCATATTTTACATATGTACGTATGTATGTACATATATCACAACCCAGCTGTTACTATATTGTGTATTTTAGCAGAAAAGGTAAACGCTGAATCAGCATCCAGGAATTGCTTTGACCCTTGAGAAAAATGCTACATTTGTGCGTTTAAACTGTGCACTTTTGTACAAACTTCACAGTGAAAAGATCGAAGCATGCACTCGTGATTCAGCACCCAATGCTCACGCGGGTAAACGATGCTCCTCATTACACTTGGCAAATAAAAGGTACACATGCCGCCTTTTGCCTTCAAATGACAGCTTGGCAGAGGAACAAAGAAGGGGAGGAAAAGGAAAAAAATGAAAGAAAACTAGGTTAAGAAAAACCCTGATTTTGTAATCCTGCACACCTCATCTGTTACCATATGACGCACTGACGGCACAGTGCATTGGAATACTGTTTGTGTACATATGTGTATGTGTAATTACTAGAATGCATTATTAGTATTGCTTATATACTTAGAATTAGGGGGTGGTTTAACTTTAAATTGATAACCAATAATGCTATTGCCGATATTACCTTAGTAGTCTAGAGTGTAAAATAGCTGTTTGTGACTGTAAAAGGTCTACAATGTTTTAAAGATCAAAGTGCACGACAAATGGAGTTATTGTCCTCTAAAAGAAAGAGTTGATTCCGATCTGCCTGAAACAAGTCGTCAGTAACTCCAGTCGTACTTCCTGAACCTACATAGGTTTGTAACAAATTTGCATAATTTCATCCTATGGTCTTCATTGGCTGCCCGCGAACAACATCTACTTTGACCCTCAAACACTGTAGTTGTAGCTGAGGCTGGAAGATTTTGGTTTGTGTTGCGGGCATGTTGAGAAGACACTGTTTGCTGAACTGCGAAAGGACTCAGGCTCAAAATGATACAGTAAAACCGACACCATCGTTACTGTTCTTATCACTGTGTACTGAGAAAGCCTCCGGAGCTGAAATTCAGATATAGTAATGGACAATGCTAGCCTGACGTTGTCATACTCAGATTCTAGTCAGAAAATGAGTCTGATACTGCTCCATTGGGCTGTGATTATGTGGCGTGTTTCAACCGAACCAGGAAAGAAAATGCCTCTGCACTCAATTGGATAGACCTACAACCAATCAGAGCAATGGAGAAACCACAATGAACGCAGGGTTTTCATTGTGCCCCAGCTTCTTAGCGACCATAGGGGCCATCTGATAAATTAATAGGGGTGGGGGAAAAAATCGATTCTTAGATGAATCGCGATTCGGGACGTGGACGATTCTGAATCGATTCACAAATGTCAAAAATCGATTTTCTAAAAAAAAAAAAAATTCTTATAACGTAACATTGACGGAACGCAAAAGGCGGAACTCTGAAGCTGACGTGCACGTGCGCGGACAGTCTGTGGCGTGCACATAACAGAGACGCGCACATAACGGACGCATGATGGCTGAGCGCCAAATGTGCAATGCCAGTCACAACACAAAAAGTTACATTTTGACTGTAAGTTACTCTCTGCAGATGTTCATTCACTTTCTTTGTATAAGCTGTTTTTGATTGTGGTATACAGCAAACATTTTAAGTCATAACTCTTTATTATTTAGTTGTGTACTATAAGTCAAGAGCGACTTTGTATGTTACTAATTATTCAGAATATGAATAAGTCCACAAGCATTATACGTTATGATAGCTTGGTACATAATTCTATATTTTTGAACGAAAACTGTTTGTGAATTTGCTACAGCAAAATGTTTTTTTTTTGTATGAAGGATTATATTGCTCATTGGAAATAACAAGAGGATGTTGGTTAGAAGTCTATTATTAAATGCTGCTACTATGCTAGAGATTCAGAATATGTTGAAGTTTGTATTAATTTACTACAAGTATGCTGCTAGTACAAGCACACATTTATTTTCCTGTTAGTTCTCAGCAATGTTGGGACATATGCTGGCAAATGTAACCTTACAGTTGACTTGCCAAATCACTTCCATTTGTTTTATTAATAAAATTAATATAGGAAGTATTGGAAGTAAGTTCGTTATGGGTCATCATAAATACTTTGCTTTAAAAGTACCAAGTAAAAACATTTTTTCAATGTTTTTGATAAAAGGCACTTCCCTGAGAATTGAACTTAATAAATGTGAAAAAGACACTTTAATGTCTGTCATTATGTTTGTCATTCTGTATAGCAAAGCAGATGAGAGTAGATCATGATCAGAAACCTGATTAGAAATCATTATGAATAAAATCGAATTGTTTTGAATCGAAAATCTTTTTGAATCGAAAATCGATTTTGAATCGAATCGTGGCCTCAAGAATCGGAATCGAATCGAATCGTGAGATGGTAAAAGATTCCCACCCCTATAAATTAAACGTAGGAAGGACGGCGAAAACAATGAAGGACGACACACACTGTAAGTTGTAGACCAATCACAAAAGACTGCGTCATCTGACCAATCAGAGCAGAGTAGGCTCGCAGAAAGGAGGGGTTTAGAGAGACCAAATCTTCGAACGAACCGTTTCAGACCCTTTGAGAAATGAGGTGATATGAAATGTATATTATGAGAAAATGAAAGTTGTTTTTGAACTTGGATGCATGTAAACCTACTGTAGAAGACCTCCAAAAGAAAATTAGGAGCCTTTAAAATAACATAATAGGGGCACTTTAATTATTAAACTTTTGTGCATAACTCACTCTTTACTCGACCTTCAAATTGCTAGCATGTAATACATTGCTTGACTGAACTTACGATTTTCACCTGGCTGATTGCAAAAACTTTAGTTAAATGTTTGTGGCGCAAATATACTCATGCAAACGGCATGTATTTTGAGACACATGTTAATCTTAAAAGACATTATATTTTCATCCTAAAGAATGTGCTAATTATAGTAAGAAAACAACATTTATTTTGTGTGTGAATTATGTAGTTTAGTACACACTGCGTCTATAGTATTGCATTATAACTCCACTTCCACTGTCCTTTTCCGGTCCAGTTGGCATCCCTATCTTTCTATCCTCTCCCCTTATGTTGTATGGAGATGATGGATCAGCCTCCACACCTGGATAACCCTGCTCTCCTCTCCTCCCTGCAGCCCTGCTGTCTCTCCCTTCCCATCAGCCATTCCCTTTCATCTGCCTCTTCTCATGACTCACGTATGAAGAACACTGGTCAGTAAAAGAGTTTTTTTTTTTTTTTTTTTTTTGCTGAACTATCATCTCAGTGTTCAGCCCTGTAACCTCACTGGAAGTGCAGAGAGATGATCCAAGCACGGGGAGGTTGGGAGAATTACACTGTGTGTACTGGAAAAAACAATTACTATTGTAATTGCTGTAATCAATAATATCTTGGTTAGATTTTTTTTTTCTCTCTCCCTCATGCAAACAAATGCAGACAAACTTGAGTGTTTCTTCAGCTACAGTTGATTTTATACATTTTTGTTTTTGTCAATTATCTTTTTGTCATATGATGGTCACTTTAAAATTGTCTAGGAAACTTTTTGTCATGCTTCCATAATTTATTTTTGAAAAATCTTGTTTATGGACCTAGACCTTTTTAGAATAGACCATCTTAGAATATATCTATTCCTCTTTCCATTTCTAAATCTTTCTATATCTGGTCTTCTTTTAGACTAGTGGAAAGAAAACATCCAAAACACACATTTGAGTGTTTATTATTTTACTGCACATTATCTGTGTTTGTGTATTTAAATTATAATATCTTTAAAGGTGGTTTTCTCAAAATGAGTCAGAAATCCCCACTTCAGTGTCACAGTTTTATTCTATATTTTGAACGTTTTTACATAGGGGTTTGTTTGTTCATGTATCATTCACCTGATATAAAAAAAATGACAGATTATTTTTTTCTGGCCATTGATGGTATTTTCTGATTCATTGAGGGATAAAAAGACATATTCAGAACCATAATATGTCAAAACGAACAAAACAAAAATAAACAATAATTTTAAATCTGCGGCTTCATCCAATGTTCAGATTTGAACACTCACTTTAACGTTAAAAAACAACGTCTGTTGCAGGGCTCCAGACTGCGACCAAATGGTCGCATTTTGCGACCAAAATTTGAGAGTGTGCGACTGAATTTTACACCCAGTCGCACATGTGCGACCAGTAATTTATTTTTTTATTTTTTCACGTTAAACGTGGAAGGGGCGCGTCAATGAATCTGGAATGTGTGGCAGGCCAATGAGTGTGAGAAGAATAGGGAATGGCCACTGTAACTGGCTAATGTGTGGAGGGGGAGGGTCCTAGAGATAATCGAGCGCGCGTAAACGTCCGTGGGAAGGAGACGGAGACAAATATCAATGTCACGGACAGACAGGATGATGATGATTCAGAGTCAGAGGTTTGTAAGGTGATAAAGGCCTGAACCCACTATTTTCGGGAAGACTGGCTACGAGAATTCAGCTGGTTGAGGTACTGTAAGGAGATGAACTCCATGAGCTGCGAATGTGGCAGTCGCTACCCCAGAACTGCGGGGAAAACGAAGTTTGCAGACAGTGCAGGCACTTCGCAGTTTAAACACTCAATCTCAGCCTCAAGCTTAGAGTATGCCGTGACATGTTAATAAATAAAAACAAAATGAAAGTGGAAAAAACTGCGCTACTCAGCACTCATTCTGCTTCACAGACCGTTTAATAGTTCGACCCAATAATAGACAGCGCAGAGCTCCTCTCGCCAGTCGCGGGCCGATCGCGATCACGCGAAACAGTTACATCGTGGAGATCCAGTGAAGAAATCCATTGAGTTCGCGACAGAATTAATAACATTGCTGCGAGATCCAGTGAGAAACATTCAGATTTGACGCAGAATTCTCTGTTATAAACCATATCAGATCAAACAGCGCTGACGTGGAAACCAGGAGAAACATGTGCAATGAGCGAACAAGTTATTGAAGGCTTTAGGTCCACAGATTAGCAACAATCACCTTGGATTTACTGTAGTAACACTAACTGTAACTATGGTATACTGTGGTTATAACAGTAGCCTACACATATTTTTCCAGCACTTCAAAACTATATTATCATATTTAAATGTTATTTTTAATAATGTGTTGACCAAACATTTTTTGTTCATCCTTTAAAGACCTATTTATAAAACTAAAAGTTTCAAGAAGTAGGGAAACTCACACTTATTTAAAAAAAAAAAAAAGATAAAGATTAAATTCCTATTGTAAACATAGCTGCAGAGGACGCTTACTGGCTATTTTCACTCCCTAATATATATTTTGTCACTCATTTTGCTTTTGAATTAATATTAAGACATTATGAATGATAATAATAAAAGTTAACTTTATCTATACACCTCAAATTAAGCTCAGTGCTTTGTCATCCCACAGTGCTACCAAATACTTTCTGTAGAACTTAGTGCCACTGCCCTCAAATGTTAGTCTGGAGCCCTGTGAACTTAAAATAAAACTGCACATTGTAATTTCTGTACGTTAAGGCTATTTATTATCAAAGCATTTGTCAGTAATACAGTTATTTTGGGGGAAAATGTGAATAATTGCATTGCAAGGTGATTTAAGGTGTGCCCCTAAATTTTCTGCTTGCGCTCCTAAAATTTTAAGTCAGGGGCTACAGCGCTCCTAATAAAAAAAGTTAGTCTGGAGCCCTGTGTTGTATAGGTTTTTGATGAATTCCAGAAAAGTGAGCAAACATCTGTAAAATTGCCCTTACAGTGGGCGATTATTAAAACATTCATCATGCACGTCCCCACAGGTTTCAGCAATAAATAAGAATTCACCCTCACAATGCACTCATTTACCACCCAGCCTGTCTGAATAGGCACACAGATTTAAGTAGATGGTAGGAAAATGAGACTATTGTTTTGAAGACATAAGTGCATAGTTCGAATTACAGGGGGTACTGGGGGGTACTATACCCCCCAATGAAGACCAAGTACCCCCCAAAGGGACAGAAATATCAGTTTTGGGGGGGTCAGATATATTTTCTGATATTGTGAAAAAATGTAATTACAGTTACAATACAAGTCAACTCACTGTAGGATAGTTTTAATGTACAGCGATTTCAGACACCCCTATTGTGGACCGTACCATTTTTAACCACCGTGGCGCTAGAAGCAACGGAGATAGAGAACGACTTCAACTTCTCACGCAAGTGTCAGTTGAATGACAAAACGCTAGTTTCATAAAGTATCATTCTTTTCAACATTCCTTATTTCTATATACAGAAATATTTAAAATAATCTAATACAGTTATAATTTTCAATGTAAATTATTTAATTTTATTGGTAACAGCCTAGTGTCTAATTATTTTAATTGAATATATTTATCAAATATAAGAATTTGAAATGAAAGATGGAGCATTCATTTAATAAAATTAGGGGAAAATGCCCTTTATATAAAGGTACAGAAAATTATTCTGAGTGTTTTCAAACAGTGACGTAATGAAACATTGACAATTTAAGTTTGAAGGGAGTAAAGCCTCTGTTTAGGCTATTAAGGAAATGTAATTTTGCCAAAAGAAGAACTTTTATTTTAAATAAATGTTCATTTTAAATCAGCCTACTTCAGTGTGATATGTTACCATATTATCATGCTTAACACTAAGAATTTGAATAATTGTAATGTGATGATCAGATGCAGATATCTAAATCAAAGAATATAGACGGTTTGCGGGCGGATTATTTATTTTTAATAGTGGATTCGGGTGACTCAAAGTGCACCAGATTAATTAATTTATCTTTAAAATGTACAAAATTTTCTCCCGGGGGGGCATGCCCCCGGACCCCCCTAGAGATACCAAGCTCCTCCAACAAAAAAAAAAATGTGGGAAACATATTAGGCTATATATGATGATCTACAAAAAATACACAGTTAATTATCTTATTTTAGACCATGTTTACACCTATAAAACATGTATATGTGTGTTGCATAACACATGTTACACTTGGCGATCACGGTAGAGATTGATATGGTAGTAGTGGACCATGATGGTCATAGAAGAAGTGAAGGAGCAGTACCCCCCAATTATGGTGGGGTAATTCGCACTCTGCATAAGTGGCATACTGGCAACAACAATATATTTTATTCTAGAGATCAAAACAACTTAACAATCATTTAAATTGCAACATTAGCTACAGAAGAGAAAATAAACCTTATGCAATTGCAGATGCAGAGCTAAAAAGAAATCTGTTCCTCGTTACATGAATACTCAGAGGCTTAAAGGTGGATCTCATTTTGCGTCTCAAAGACTGTGAGACAGGACGAGCATATTAAGATACTTAGTGTGCATATTCTATTCTGTGCTATTCTCTTCTCAATATTAGTTACATATATTTTCACTGCTGTCTCTGAACAAAACTTGTCTAATTCATTGTTTTTCAAGGTCCACTGAGATCTATTAAAATTTCACTTTGCGCCTCCAGCTCTAACAATGGTAAAATATTAAAATCAGTTTTGAGAAAAAATTGTTTTTATCACACCCTTATTTCACAGTCAGAGCTGCAGGAAAATAACAAATAATAACCACAGCAAATAAAATAAGATGTTAATGAGGTTTGTTCGTTTGAGGTGAATTCCTGTTGTGTTTGTCATCAGTCCACACATAACTAAGTTAAACAGATCAACCAGCATATCTGATTTGTATGATGAGGCTTTTGGTTGCTATGAATATTCCATATGTATTCTACTCCACAAGGACATCCAGGTTGTTCTGCCCCTCTGCATTTTTTTTCCTATTTTTACATTAAATGTATAATGAAGCCTGATCCACTCACTTGTGTACGTGTGCTCGGGCGTGTGTACATAAGACTTCATATTTAAGCGTCCACTGTATCTGCTAATGAGAGGCGCGACAGGGAACATCCTGATTTTCTCACATATTCAGCCTCCTATCTCTGCTGAGACAGCAAGGCCTGGCCCCAGGGGTCCAGAGAGAGAGAGAAAGAGAGAGAGAGCATGAGAAAGGTGAAAGGAAATGAGGACGAGAGGAAAGGAAGTAGAGAAAAGCAAAGAGGTGAGATGAAACATATAAAGGAAATGTTTTGGAAACAATGCATGTCCTCATTACATACTGAGTCTTGTTATATAAAATAAACACATGTCTCTTTATGTAAAAGGTAACGTTAAGTGTATTTCCCATAAGAGTTTTGGAAGAGTGGAAAAATACATTAGATTAATCTGGATTTGCCTTTAAATCATCATATTTAAAGGGATGGTTCGGAGTAATTTCAACCTAGGGTCCTTTGCATCATGACCTCGAGCCAACCCCCCCCCCCCCCTTTTTTTTCCCTTGGTCGAACTGAACATTATTAAAGTTAGAGCTTAGAGAAATCAGCTGGATGGCTTAGTGCAGGCGCTAATGGATCCTATGATGTATCTGGTAAATTACCCCACTAATAATGCCCAGAATGGTACCAAACTTCTACTGTAGTACAAATAGGTTCTGTACTCATAAAAGTATAATTATATAAGTATAATATATATAATTTAATAAAATGCAATAACATTAATACATATATAAAATATTACTACAAAATATAAGCAATTATATTAAATATATTATTATTATTATATAACTTAATAATATTTAATGACATTAATTTTCTACATATAATTTTCTACAAAAAATATTATTACTAAATAATTATTATTAAGTAATAATAATCAATTAAGTATACTGTACATTAAACATTAAAAAAAATATACAAATTATAATTTGGTAAGCAGTACTGTGAGGTTTGGTATTGAATATCTGTCAAGTCAGGTTCACAAGTTACACAAGCTTGAGTTGAAATGTTATAGGCCTACGCAGAGCAGCAGACTTCTGACTGGGGATTTTCTTTCTTTGTCTCAATGGATGGACTGCAGTGCAGCAACTGAACACTCATAGTGCAGGTGAAGAGAGACAACACAATGGCCAATGCTGTTTAAATAGTGTTCACTAACTCGAACTGAAGCTGAGCTGAGTCAGAGATCCCATTTAAACACAGACAAGCTCTTACTCTGGGAGTTAAAGTGACCATGAAGTATTGACCAAGGTTGTCTCTTTTATGTCTTTTTCGCCCTTCTTATCAGTCTTTATTATATGTCTGCACATCTCTCTCCATTTAACTTTCTTTAAGCAATCACCTAGCAACCACCTAGAAACAGCCTTGCAACCGCATAGCAACACCCAGACAACCGCCTATTGTGAGTTTACTCTCTCTCCACCTCCTTTGCTCTCTCTCTCTTCACTTTCTCCTGCAAGTAATGTCTTCACATTAGAGGTAATGCCTCATGGCCGCTGGATGGACAATTTCATTTTCGATGCCCAGATGCTTCTCTTTTGCCCCCTCTGTCAAGGTGGATAAATCCATACCGCAATGAGCCCACTTGATTGCTTTAGTCCACAGAACACTTACAGTATTTTCATGGATGCACGAGTCAGACACAGCCTGAACAGCTTGCGAATGAGAGTTTGACTTCACAAGGAGAGTACTGGCCCTCAACTGACCTTCAGTTTCGTCTGAAGTAAAGTCATAAATCATTAGCAAACCAGAACTAGCAGAGGACAAGGGTGCATAAACAAGATCACAGACCAATCTGAATTCACATTAAAGTGGATGTATGGAACCAAACAAACAGCACGTTTATTCAGATTGTCTTTTAGTGTTATCTTTTTCCTTGCTTACAAAAAATACTGTAGCCTACTAAAATTCAGTTATTTTACATCACAGTACAATGTAAATTACATGCAGTTTACATTTGAACGACCTCAACCAGATAATACTTAGTTAAGTCATAAATATGTATTAAACATTTTGAAAATGTTACCTAACATTTTCAAAATACCTAATATTTTAGCAAAAAAAAAAAAAAAAAAAAAAAAAAAAAAACGGCAACATTTGTGGAGTGTGTTAAAATACAACTAAAGCCTCATCGAATTAATAGCTGTTTTATTATTATTGGTCTTACCTGTGCACAGAGAAACAAGCGCAGCCATCTTTCGAGTTTTGTCTTTGAACTTCCGTTTTTGCGGTAGCTCTGTATATTTCGATGGCATGGCTGTCGAAGAGTAATTCGATGGTAAAGTGGATTTACTTAGTGTAGACAGAGTTAACGAAAGTTATCATGAGCATAGTAATGTTTGAATCCGATGTCATAACGAATATCAATAGACTGGGGAGCAGTTCATTCATAAATCTGTTAAATCTTACTTTCGTGCTGTTGATACAAACCGGAAGACAAACAAAACGAGCGCAGCGCTGAAAAGGGGCGGGGCTACATAAGGTCTAGCTCAGTCTCAACCTTTTTTGGGCCAGCGCCCCCTATCCAATATTCAAATCCCTGAACGCCCCCCACCCCCAAACTAATGAGCGACCAGGAACGAGTGAGAGTTAACAGATGAAATAAGTGCAAAATTGTCTTTTATTAATACAATTGAACTATGTACTCCACATGCGATTCATTGAAAAAACAAGCTAAACTACATTGGTGTAGCAATAGCAGTGTGTCTCACAGGAGTTTTTTTAGATCAGTGCTGGGTGGACCTCGGGCCTTCTAGGGGGGTTGGGGGGCATGCCCCCCCGTAAGAAAATTTTGTGCATTTTAATGTTAAATTCATCAATCTGGTGCACTTTGAGAGTTAAAAATTAAAAGCTCCAACCCATATTCAGTGTGCAAATTAAACAAAGAAAAAATTCAAACCTCTTTTAGTTGTGTCTACATTACACTACTACATAATAATAGTTATAATATTAATCCCATGACAGTAATAGCCATATATTGTAAAACAAATGCACTGAAAAATAAAGGACAGTCATTAAAGTGGTAATGTTTGCACTTAGGTTTTATTACACATTTAGGAGAGTATTGCAAGAAGCTGCTTACATTAACCTTATTAATAAATAAATACAATCATGATTTTTCATGAAAAAATATGTTAGAATTGTAGGCCTAAAATACCTTGGTATCAGCTTGTTTTCATAAATGGTATAATTAATACAATAACAATTAATTTGGTTTTGTGATTAATTTGTGTTCATAATCAGTAAAAAAAAAATCTTCTAACAAGATTAAACACATATGAACAATTAAATTATTATTCTATTATTAATTATTTTTATATCTTGAAACTACCCAAGCAGCGTTTCGCGCTCGGATGTGACGGCAGAATGAATACATTACCAAAATGTGATTGCAGAATATATTTAAATTATCCATCAAATTGTCATTTTCTCCTTACTGTCTTGCAAGTTAACAATAATGGCTGACCAGAAAATTACTTAGTGAACAAAGAAAACATTTTGGCATTAGGGATTGGAATTAATGCCTAAAAATGTAAAAGTTTAATTAATTTTAAAATTCGTCGCCAGAGTGAATGGGAACATGATTTATTGAAAATATTTGAAAAAATATAAGTGTTTCTTAAATCAATACTTTTTAATGGCTTGCCAACTTTCCATTCCTCCGCTGCGTGATTCTAGGCACCACCGGATTGTTGTCAGCGTGAAACCCATTTTTGAGCACGTAATTGCTGATTCTTGTCAGCGCTGGATTCTAGTCAGTGCTTGAGCGCTGGTCTGTGACTGGAAAAATAATAGAGTCGTTGCAAAAGTAACGATAGGCTATATGTCGCTTTAAACTGGAAGATTTTAGAATTAGAATAAGAAATTTTAAATAAGAAATAATGTCAAGTCGTTAAAATACAACTCGTCAAAACTCCGCGAATCACAACAAGCGCGCGGTGGTGAGAACACTCATTCATTCACACTCAACACATCATATTTTTGACATTATTGATACTGCTTTCAATCATAATGCAATAGAAATGAACACAAAAAACCTGTCTGTGCCTACCTACAACACTGACGGTGGACTTGAGTAGAGCGGCTGCGGACGAATGTTTTTTTGTTTTTTTGAGCTCTGCTGAGATATTCTTTCACCTGCACCATAGATGCGCGTGCACACCACACACAATATGATATCACACTCTGCGCATATGTTTTACAACATCATTTAACAAAAACATAGTCCTAACACTTTTTAAATAGCCCACTTAAAGTGTTTATTACAACTAAATTACTAAATGCTTAAAATGAATAAAAGTAAATGAACAAAAATTTGCGTTACATATTTAAACTCGTGAACGCCCCCCATTAACACCTGAACGCCCCCCTTTCAAAAATCTTGCTTCCAACGCCCCCCGTTGTTCTCTGAATGCCCCCTGGGGGGGGGTACCGCCCCCGTTGAGAACCACCAGTCTAGCTACTTCAAAGATGTGTCAAAAACATAGTTGCAAAGACATAGTAGCCTACCAGTTAATTAGTTTATAAAATGTTTCTACAATCTTTAAAAAAATTATGTAGGCCTATTTATTTGATATATCTTAAAAAAAGAAAAGAAAACTGCAGTAGGCCTATTAAAAGAATAGTTCACACAAAAATAAATATTTGGAATAGGCTATGGATCACCTTTATGATGTTTTCAAAATTTTCCTAATTTTGGATTTACTTTCACTGGTGGTCAGGCAGTGGCCAGGCAATTCTTGTAAAATAAAATAAGATAAAATAAAATAAAATTTCACAGTAAAAAAAAAAAAATCACAGTTTGGGCTTTGTGAGAAGGCAGATATTCGGGTTTTGGAGTGACATGAGGGTGAATAAATAATGATAAAGCTATCCCTTTAAGTATATGCTATAGGATAAAACTGTCATTATAACACTTTCACAGCTTTTAAACAAGATTTTAACAATGTAATTGTGCTACTTTCTTGCAAAGGTGAGACAATGATGTTCAAAAAGGTGGTTCTCATTTATCCAATGTTTTAGATGTCAAAGAGAGACGACTGACAACAATCTATCTTTCCTCAAGGAGCTTTTTTGTCCTATAAGGGCGAACTATCAGGGGACAGCACAGAGGGAGAGAGATGTCATAAACTTTAAGAGAGCTCAACAATAATTGCCTTAATCCAGATAACAGATTCTTATTCAGTGCAGTTAAGGTGAAACCACCCTGACAAGCCCCCAAAACACTGAACGTGAACTAGCACAAGGTCGAATGGAAACTAAAACAGGAAAGTCTTCCGTTTCCTGTTCGTTTTCAGCTGCTCTGACATGGCAAGACAGAATCAGAGTAATAGTACTTTATTTCCCCTGAGGCCATAATGCAGACACAACGGCCCATGATACAAGACATATCTGAGATAGGATCACAGTTAAAGAATATGAGAGAGAAAATGTTGCTGATATTCAGAACAACAGAAAGAGCTCTATATGTGTATGGCGTAATCACAACCTCACCTAATGCTTACCTAATGCTAAAAATTATTATATTTTCAAAGTGCTTCGCCAATCACAGACTTTTATCTTATTGAATTATATATTGCAGAATTCATCATTATATATTTTATACCACCTATGAAATGCATTGCAATGTGTGTGTATATGAATGAAACATTTTGAAACACAATGCTTTGTTTTGTTTGGTGGAAGTCTATATGCGTTGTGTGAATAGCTGGTGTAAAAAGCACGTAATGTTTCACATCAAAATATCGAATGAGTGACTGTAACCAAATCGACGCACATGAGAACATTAGCCCCACAGGATGCTAAGCAATTCAGCTTCCCACATCTGTGCCAAATTCAGCTTTATTAATTAGCCTCAGAGCATCAAATCACATTTTCTGATATAAAAAACATACAGCACTGATCTGAAATGACCTTCACTTGTCTCATCTGTTGCAGTTTCGTCCAGCGAGACCTTTGCACATGCCAGAGTTTCTCCCCACACACGTGATCCAACGCTTAAGCTCTGTGGTCAGTCTCTGAGAGTTATTACCTTGTGTTCCAAAATTACGCAACGCATCGCCCCAAAACTAAAGTTACACAAGCATTCTGGACTGCCCCGTAAGGGAACAGTTGGTATGCCAACTAATCCAGGCAAAACTCTGGCTGAAAGCAAAACGGAGGCAATAAAAGGAATGTCAGCTTTAATTTGGTTAACTTATATAATGACCTCACTGCCAAATGTGCTATGCTGGATAGTCTTCATATGAATGATGCCCATTTGCAGGAAGTTCCCTGTACACAGATTTTCCAGCGGTGAATCATCATTTTTGCTGTAATAATAGTCCACAACCATCTGTGCCCAGGAAACAAGGCTTAAGTTTTTAAATCAGTAATATTATAAAGCATAAACCAATGCCATCAGTTTATGCTTTATACTGATTTAAAATCTTTCTAATTATCAAAGAATTTGGAAAAACTGTATCGTGGTGTGAACAAAACCATTAAGCAGCATGACTGTTTGATTGATATTAATAAGAAATGTTTCTTGAGCACCAAATCAGTTTATAAAAATGATTTTTGAAGGATCATGTGACTAACGCATTACAAGCAACACGAGTTACATAATCAGATTACTTTTTCAAGTAACTAGTAGCAGTAAGTAACACGTTATTTTAAACGTACAACAAAATATAAATAACAACAAAAAATAATTAAATATGGTTAAAGGACATTTACATTTGCCAAAAATAGATTTTTTTTGCCTTAAATAAATCAAACAAGCAAGCCCAGAGAAAAGGTAACGCAAAATAACGTAACGCAACACGTTACTTTCCATAAAAAGTAACTAAGTAATGCAATTAGTTACTTTTTAGGGAGTAACGCAATCTTTTAATGCATTACGTTTGACTGTATGTGACAGTGAGTCTGGAGTAATAACTGATGAAAATCAGCTTTACCATTACAAGAATAGAAATACATTAAAATTTTAAAGAGGTGTCGACTGACACCTGTGGCCAAAAAACGGAACTGCTCTTCCTTTCTGCTCGCTCTCGTACGTGCACACTTCACAAGTCATACGCTGCAAAGAAGTCAACATTGTTTACAGAGGTAAGAACAGTGAAATACATATATTGTTTGAGAAACTAAGTTTGTTTGCTGACTAACGGTGGTGGCAGAGTGATCTGAAACGTTTAACATGAACACGCTTGACGTCACATCCGCAGACAGCGCGCGAAAAATCGGACCCGACAGAAAATAGGAAAATAGGATACGGATAGGTGCACCCACTGTGAGCTGACAAGGTGTCAGGAGATGTTGCATGTAGGCACTTTAAGTCGTAATAATATTTCATTTTTTCTTTCTTTCTTGAATTTATGATCAAATAAATGCAGCCTTGGATGAGCATAAGAGATTTCTTACAAAAACATTTTTAAAAATCTAACCGACCCCAAACCTTTGAACGTTGTATAAAGCTTTCAAAACCTTTTAAATGACAGCGCTAGCAATCCACCACTGTTTTGTTGTTATAATATGGTAAACAAGCAGTTAATGAGATGCCGAAATTGCCTCCGTTTTCAGAATCTACCATAGCTTCTGATTTTGGCGAGTTCAAAATCATTATGTATGAAATGGGAAAATGTGGTGTTTTAAGCCTCACATCATAGCAGGATGGCAGGGTAGCAGGTGGGCTTGGTCTGGTTTCATCAATTCACCAGTTTTAACTGATGAGCATTGTTATATTTCCACAACTGGCACACAGTTCTCTGAATCTCTAAATCAGATATATGCAACTGGGAGCAGCTTGTAAGAATGAAACCAATTGGATGAGCTGACACTGAAAGACAAATTTTAAATACTACACATTTAAATATTGTGTTTTATGCATTAAATGCACTGAGGGCCATTTATTAAACGATAATGTTTGCAGGGTCCATAAAGTAGACTTTTTCACATTTCTCACAAATGGTATCAGATCACTCACAAGAAAAGCTTTATTTTGGGAAAACTATCAGTTCAGGGCCAATGCTTCCAGTGTTATTAGGGAGCGGTTCTCTCATGGTTGAAAGAATCAGATGAGAGCAGGTTTTAAAGACCCAGAAAGATTAGTTAGCCATATCTCAAGCTGTTTTATGATTCAAAATGTCCCTATACTGGCAGTGGATTTAACCTGAAACCAGGTCGATAGTCTTGAATTTAAAATATAAATGTGAAATATTGCCATATAGGGCTGGCAATATAAGGTAGGTTTTTCATGTGATAAATGCGTCAGCCAGTAACCAGTCACCGGTCACTTACATTTAATATTTTCTGTCAGCGCTAGATATATGAATATTGCTGGCTCTTGTATGACAAATGCTTGTGATGTTCTTCATTTATAAGTGGCTTTAGATAAAAGCGTCTGCTAAATGATAAAATGTAATGATTGGGTTGCTATTCGCTCTGGAATTTCCTATGGGCCTTTACAATGACTTCGAATGGCCCATCCAATCAGAACTGCCAGCCCAGTCAGAACTGTTTTATAATATACATTATATAATATGTTATACTGTTTACAGACTTTTGATTTTAAACGGTTACATAATGTGAAGTTGGTTTTGGACTGATGCCAGACTTTTGTTCAAATAATAATTCTTTGGATTGTGGCCATCAAGTAAAAAGAGAAAAGAGCCAAATGAGATGAAGTACCATTCAGTTGTAATTATTTCACCTGATTGTTAAAATAAATAAATAAGTAAATAAATTAATAAATTAATTCAAAACACGAATAAGTGAATTAATATATATATATATATATATTTTGATACCTATATCAAAATACCAATAATAGAGTCTACCATTACGATAATACAAAATATATGTATAAATTCTTTAAAAATTATACTCGATTTTGTCATTCCATAAACCCCTATGGCATATGAGATTTTATAGATCGTCTCTTAACCACAGAGATGTTAGTCTTTCATAACATAATTGCCATTTCAATTCACCTCATAATAAAACATGCCCTTCCCAAATGCTTTACATAACCCCGATTTGCATCTACAACATCATGTTCAAATTGTATTCCTTTGGCACCCTTTCAGTGTGGAAGCATATCCGCGCATGCAGCGCAGTGGAGAGAAACGGGACGCGGTTCCGCGCTCAATCCCGACAGTAGATGGCAGCAGCCCAAGAAAGCTGATCCTGTCGGGTTCACCACGACTCTGCCTCTCAGTTGTGCAGCAGCACTCACACTGGAGGCAGCGGTGGTTTGAGGGACGTCCAATGAAACAGAAGAGCCGCCAGCTGCTCCTTTCGACTTTTACGCGTAGCCTGTCCTCCGCACCCGGAGACAGCACGTTCTGAAACCGCCATGGAAGACAAATCCAATTCGTTTTCGAGCAACAAAGAGGAGAAAGTGGATGGGAATAATGTGTTCCAGAGGCAAGACTCGATCTTGAAGAACAGCATGGGGAGCCAGAACATGAAAGACCACGCCAACTCAGTGGGTGGCAAGGGGGACCGGGAAGAAGCCATGGTCGGTTTTGACGATATAGACGCCGCGTCCAGGCAATCCGGGTTTATGCAGCGGCAATTTGGAGCCATGATGCAGCCCGGGGTGAATAAGTTCTCCTTGCGGATGTTCGGGAGTCAGAAAGCCGTGGAGAAAGAGCAGGAGAGAGTGCAGACGGCTGGATATTGGATCATTCACCCCTATAGTGATTTTAGGTAAGGAGTGTGGAAAGTCACCTTCCCACGCACACTCAGGTCAATGTAAAATGGGCTCTGCGTGCGCCGCGCGGCGCGTTTGCAGTCATTTTGCATGGCGTTTCGGGGAACCGGAACGCATGCAATGTCCTTGGCATGAGTAGGGGTGAATGTCATCTCGGTGAATAAATGGCACGGCAGTCATCATGGGACGTCTCCGACCTGCCATCATTGGGCATTCTGCTGTTGTATAAGACGTGTGCTGGTGCGCGCAGGGAATGATGCACCACTCTTTGGCATTGTAAACACATAGCTGTTAGTGTCTGCCGTGAGGAGGAACGATGGTGGCTGCGAGATCACGTCTTGTTTAAGGCATAAACGCGGATTATTCTATTGTTTTATCTCGTGACACTGTATGATCCCGTGTGGCTGTCACCAGCCCATGCCAATTTTAGAGCTGCACAGTTGATCTAAAGCAGTTTAACGCTAATCGCGTTAGTCAGGTGAAAGGTGTGGATTTTCAAACAGTGCCCCCCAGAAGAATGCTTCATGCACAACTTGACTAGCTTATATACTTCTAATGAGACTACTACGGACAAATAATTTGCAGTTATCACATAATTCCTGTCAAATAGCCTCTTAGGAATGGAATTATTACATCATTTCATTTGGTTGTGCACCAATTGGAGTCGGTTATTTGAAGGTTTAAAGTCTTCAGTTAGAATCTAACCTCAATAAATCAATAGGGATATATATATATATATATATATATATATATATATATATATATATATATATATATATATATATATATATATATATGAGGCTTTGATGAACTCTAAGTCATCATGTGGCTGTCAGTTGTACCACCTGACTGATAATCTGTACATTTTTACAGTAACAACCTGATAGCTCAAATATGGTATACAGTATATAATATATAACATCAGTTATAAAAATCAGTTATACAGTCAGCAAAATACATTGTCATGTTTTTACAGTAAAGTTATGTCAAGCAAAGCTGCCAGTATTTTTTTTACCATAATTGTGTAGACCGACAGACAGATAGATAGATAGATAGATAGATAGAAAGGTAGATAGATAGATAGATTGATAGATAGATAGATAGATAGATAGATAGATAGATAGATAGATAGATAGATAGATAGATAGATAGATAGATAGAAAACAATAACATGTCTGATCATTAGTTTCAACTTCCCATCTGCCCGTTACGCTCTCCATGGTGCTGAAAACAGCTCCACGCTCTCCATGAATGCGGAAAACTTTATCCCTTACAGGGTCATTAGCTCGACTCCCACCTGCCTCACTGTTTTATTTATTCCATGTGCTTCATGTACTTTGCTTTGGCATATCATGTGTAACGTGTAAAAACATAACAACTCAGAAGTCGCTCTCCCAAGGCACTATAACTACCAAAAGCAGGGTCATTCCTAATATGCAGTTCATTTTCAAATCAACATTATATAAGTCTTAACATACAGAATCAAATATTATTATAATTATTATAATAGCCAGTATGCATATTACTTACAATTTCATAATTAAGTAAACAGGGATGAATTTTAAATCATAACCCCAGTTTGAACAAATGCCATGTCTATTACATGAAAACTAGGCTATTTATTAAGGAATTCTCAAGGTGTTTCTTTATTTTTTCTTTATCTAAACAAATGTTTCAAACAAATCTTGTTTTCAATATCACTTTCCATCTTGTTAGTCTTTTGTAACACCCCTTTAACTGACAAAAGCGATGACATCATCATCCAGTAAGTGACGTAATTGGTTTGTCTTACTCTAAAACATTTAATCCTGTTTAATAAAAGAACAGAAGTTGCTGATTGCTGATACAAAAAGATGATGATTTGTATATATCCTAATAAATTGCCAGTTTTTCATGGCATGGCAAAAATGGCGATATCTACTCACTATAACTTCTAGTCTGTTGTAACCTAGAAATATTTTGGAATAATTTAAGTTACAACACAATCATATCCATCACTTTTTCAAGGTACAGAGGTTAGTCATTACTGCACAACAGGACTGAGCCATCAAAACTTCTGGAAGTAAATTTCCACTGCTGCTTCTACTTGACATTTAGCTGATGTTTTTATGCAATGCGGCTCTCAGTGCACTTATTACAGGAAGCAACTCATGCTCCGCTCAAGAACACAATGGGGATAGTTCATGGATTTAATCCCACAACCTTTCAGGTCTTTAACCTCTAGGGCCCTAGGTTATGCCACCCCTGAAACCGATCAGAATGGTTTGTGTAAAGCCCTCCAACATCACAGCAGGGATGAGAGAAGGTGAGATCGGATTAGATGTCCAACACACATTGAACGAGATTAACATCGCTCTTAACCCTGTGATGTAACGTGATTGACCTTTCTGCCATAATGTACAAAGGACGTGGCTGCTTAGCAATCATAGGGGTGTCCAAACTTATGCACCCTGTATTTTAAGGAAGAACATTTATTTATTTACGATACATTATTCATTCGCAAAGAAAATTGGTGTCCTTAAAGGTTGGATTTTTCCTAATTTTTTTAATTAAGGCATTAAGTTCAATTTCCAAAAGATGATTTTTTATTCCTCTTTTTAGTCAACTTTAGCATGGGTGTCTAAACTTATGCATAGCACTGTAAATAATAATATTTGCTATAGATCGACATAATATCTTGTTTTAGTATAAAAAAAAAATTCCCCACTTTTCAGCACTGCAGGGCTGAATTTTTGTAAAGCTGCTTTAAAACAATGTGAATTGAGCGCTATACTAATAATTTTGACACTTGATATAGACCTAAGTATATATAGGCTATATATCGTGGCCACGAATAAAGAATTCATTCCCCAGATTTAGCAGCACGTAGGCTATATTACACGGCGGTCTGTCTGAAGGGATTGTTTATTTTACAGTAACTTCATCTAACTTATTAAGTCATATTAACTGTTTAACTCAAATTAAGTTAATCAAAACATCATCCAATTGATTATTGAAATCGCCATGGTTATCACTTCATATTTCTGTAGTAGGCCAAACTCATGCCTCAAGCGTCCACGCCAATAAGATTGCTGTATTATAAACCAATGAAATTGGGGGTGGGCGGAGCGACACATGTAGCCCCGCCTTACACATTAAGGCGGGGCTACATGTGTCGCTCCGCCCACCCCCAATTTCATTGGTTTATAATACAGCAATCTTATTGGCCCCGCCCCAATCGTCCAGACTGCACTCTGGGGTTACTCGAATGAAGTGATTACAAGCAGGTTGAGTTAAGGACCTATTATTAGCTTGCACCATCTAGAGTTTCATGACAGAACTTTGTATTTTTGCTAACTGAAATGAAGCTGAAATAAACGTATTTTGTCATTCACAGACAAAGCAATAGGAAATCGTTTACTTACTATTTGTGATCCAACACAGCTGACTGCTTCATCTTTTAACAAAAGATTCTTTGCAAACTCTCCATTACAGTGTGCCTAATTTACAAAACAATTTGCTTTCAAAAGCTCTGAACAAATATACAATCCTCAGACACAATCCAGGACGCCATTAAAAAAAACAATCACTTGTTCCTGACGCTGGTATCCTTCTGAAGTCTTTACAGAGACTCAAACGAGCTGTTTAAACTGGATGTGTCAAAGAGAACATTCCTTTATGCTTCTATTTACTCCTCCAATTGTCTTCTTGTCAGCAAATTCAAGCTTGTGGAGTAAAGTGGACACACATCTGTATGCTGTATCAGTTTAGACAGCATCAATGATTATAATGGGTTTTATTTGCTTTTGACGTGACCTTCATATCCAGTGTAGGCAAGTGTCATCCGTTAAGCAACTGAACTCCAGTGGGCGGGGCTTATAGTGCGATGATGTAAAACTATTGATTGCTTTTGCTCTGGAGGCAGGCATATGCAAATTAATTTGCCCGTGTGATATCACAAGCTATAGGCTGAGGAGGACATTTTAAGCTAAACTTGCAGGATGTTTTAATGGTACAAAGACCTGTTATATGTCAAAAGAACAAGGCAAATTTGATTTCTCATGTAATGACCCCTTATTTTAGCTTGAGCACCATGTTTTTAGAATGTCGTGTCATGTGCAAGACGCTGCAAAAGACACAAGACGTGAGCGCTACAGTTAAAGGCGTCCATCTTGCGTGTTTACCTTGAAAAACAATGAAAAAATAGTGCAGTGGAATGGAAAAACATGTTCTGTGTGAATGGCCCTTTAGATGGCCATGCTTCAGTTCTGCAGGTGGTACACACAATATTGAGCCTTTGATCGCACTTGCCAAATAGGCTTTACATCAAAGAAAGAACCATAAAAGGAGAAAACAGGTGAGAAAGAGAAAACAAGATATGGAGAAGGAGACGGTGGACAGAAAGCAAATAGGAGGATGACTGTCGTTATTGCTTTTAATGGACGAAAGCCTGAACCGTGCGATACTGGCTACACTTGGCAGGCTTCGGTATTGTCTGCTCATTTACAATGGCTTTCCTTTCTCACCCACACAAGGAACTGCTGTTTTTGTATGCTTTTTTCAGTTAATGTTGTGAAATTTGGAAATTCTTTCCTAAATTTCTTGCAATAACATCACAGCTATGAGCTGAAAATGTTGGAACCAGAAACATCACATGAGTGACAACAGCATTCACGTGTGCTGTTTTGGTTCTGAAGCATCAGGGAAACTCAATATCCCAGTGTGGTTCTTTAAAGATTAATAGGAGGTTAGTAAGATTCATTAGTCATTGTTTTCAGAAAAGGGCTCATGCTTGACTTGATGTGGACCGAGCCCTTTTGTCATCGGCTTTCGTCACGCGTGACTCAGTCGTGTGTTTCTTTTATCGGTCCTCCATATTGCATGTCATCTGCCTCTTGCTTTCCCTGTTTGACCAGCCTATTGCTGTGCACACAATTCTTCACAGGGAGAAGGAAAATCTACATTCTAAAACCCGACAAGTTAACTCAACTCAAACCGATAGAGTTGAACCGATATTGATGACTCAATATATAAAAGTTCACAATACTCATATGTATTTATTTTTAAACTTAAATGGTTTGCCGCAATCAGTTTCCTCAATCGGTGTGAGTTGAGTTAACTTGTTGGGTTTTACAACGTGACTGACGTCACCTTTCCAGAATTCCTTCACCTTTTTTTCTTTTCTTTTTCTTACTTTTTTAGTGGCAGGATTTATCAGGTAACAGATGAGCCTGAGTCAAATCTCTGGCTTATAAATTAATCACACAGGTTGTGGAAAAGCAGGATTTGTATGTGAGCAGATTCCTTCTCCCTATCAAACGGCCTCTGATTTCTAAACCCAGATTAACCTCTATTTTTAGGGGCATGCAAGTTTGTCTTGCATTATTGATGCTTTTTGCTGTTGCTTTTTGGAGGCTTGTCTCAAAGACGTGTCCCAAAGTCTAATGAAGGTCTTTGTGGTTGTGTGTCTCACTTTCTTTTTCAAATTGATGCCCCTTGGTAATCTCGAAATAGCCTGAGTCTGTTTCTTTTTTTCTCAGATGCAATGCTAAAAAATGCCCAATTTATGAATGCAGTGACTGCAGATCTCTGCAAACAGGCCATAGCAGGTTAAGAGCAATCTGTCTCTCATGTCCGGCCCCCAAAAATAACAATATATATATAATATATTTAATATATATTAAAAATAGTCACTATTTACTCACCCTCGTTGTTCCAAACCTGTATGACTTTTATTTTCTTCTTTTACATCTTGCACTTTATAACATGTCCTCTGAAATTCCCTTTTTTCATGCAACATATAAAGCTATATATATTTATTTTATATATACAGTAGTATTATATATACAGTATATAATGCAAAAATTATATACATAAAATTTTTGCATTGTATGTGTCTGACATAAGCAGATGAATGATTCAACGCATTCTAGGGCATCATATACTGACGCTTTTGACATTTCGTCTACATTGAACGCACATGGCACCCTTTAGCGTCAATATGAGACGCACAGAGCTTTGTTCGGTTAGGGGTAGGTTTAGGTCTGGGGTAGGGTTAGGGTTAGACCGCCAGGAGGCGCCTTCTGGCCCATATCTATCTGCGTCTCATATTGATGCTAAAGGGTACCATGTGCGTTCGATGTAGACGAATGTCAAAAGTGTCAGTACTCTATATGACGCCTTGGGATGAGAACGGGCTGAATGATTCATGAGCGAATCATTTACTAGAGTCAAATCTTTTCAATGGTCGATTCAGATAATAAAACCAGTTTGAGTGATTCATTGATGATTCAGAATTTCCAACTGATTCGGTTCTTGAGTTCAACTCAGTGACTCAATGATGCAGTTGTGCCGGACAACAGTTCACTGCAGAGGGAGATTATCAGTGAAAAACACCTTAAATGTCTTCTCGCACAAAGCTATCGTATAACTTCAGAAGACTTGGAATCTAGTGCGCAAGTTGAGAGCTTGACAGCCTCATTCACATTCATTATGAAGGTTTCTGGAATGACCTGAGAATTAATACAATACATGACAGAATTTTAAATTTCTTTTTTCATTATTTCTTTAAAGAACGATATTTCACACTGGGGTAAAGTTGCAGCAGCTGCAGAGAGATAGAAAAGCGCATTTGAGCATATACAACCGTTGTGTGGAGGTCACGTCCTCTATGCTTGTCTTTAGTATTCTCCAGTAGGACAGATGGTCACATGGCAACCATCCCACCTCTGACAATGCAGCCTGTCTGTCAGTCGGTTGTCAAGGCTACAGTTACAAAAGCAAAACGGCTTATCAAAACCCTCTCAATACGAGTACTCGATATACCTCTGCATATACTCCACATGCATTTCATCCACAATCCTGGCTATACTGCAACCAACAGCATAAGCAATCAAAAATACATTCTTTCACCTATTTAGAGCCCCCAAAAATAAAAATAACCTAAGTGGATATTATTAACCAAAGATGCCTGTTTGGACCGAAGCACAGACAATTATTTGATATAGAATCAGTAGATATTTATAAAGCAAGGCCGAGAGCTTTTCTCATTCGCTCAGATCCATTACAGCCAAGTGCGTCGGCCACATCGGAGGCACCAGCCAGGGGTTTTTAGCATGAGATAGGATTCTTGAAAGCATCTATTTTAGTTCATGGATGTATGCCGTTATCAGCGGCCAGGACATTTTGTGTGGTTCTCTAGGCCAGCCCGGCGCCCGTCAAAATACGTCTGGCTTTGGTCTTTACAAGACACAGTAGCTACATTAATGCAATTACAGCATGTGTGTGTGTATACGCTGACCTCTGAACATTGCAAGCATTGCAAAAAATCTGGGCAACACTTTACTTAAAGCCTTTACGTATAATGCATTGTATAACCAAAGAAAAAATGCATTATAAGTAGTGCTGGGCAACGATTAATCGCGATTAATCGCATCCAGAATAAATGTTTGTGTTTACATATTATATGTGTGTGTACTGTGTATAATTATTTTGTATATATACACATATATTTACACACAGTATATATATTTAAGAAATATTTGCTGTATATATTTAATAAATATATACAGTATGTACATGCAAATGTTTCTAAAATATTTATACATAATTTATATTATATATAAATATAAATATTTTATATATAAATACCACATTTTCTTAAATATATACAGTACAAGCATATGTGTGTATTCATATATACAAAATAATTATACACAGTACACACACATATATTATGTAAACACAATTTTGGATGTGATTAATCGCGATTAATCGTTGCCCGGCACTAATTATAATATTCACAGATTCCTTGTTACATCTGAAATTGGTTGTTTGTCGTATTTTAATGCATTATACTTTCTAAAGGTGTATAACTGTGGTTACAATTATTCATGAGACCGCATATAATGCATTATAAGGAGCATTACAAGGCAGAAGTAATGCATTAAAAATACTTTTATAATGCATTATGAAAAAAAGCTTTAGGGAAAATGTGTTAGCAAAACCTCTTCTATTGTTTGCTGGACTCCGATCAGAGTGTGTTCAAAGAGCTGACTCATGTCTGCTCACGGCAGACAATAGAAACTGGCTATTTTTCACTTTGTGCCGAGGAAGATTTCTTCACATTAGGTGGCACGAGTAATACCGCCAACATAGCAATGCTTGCTAATTACTTCACTTGTGTTTGGTTTGGCTTGTTGTCAAACATTAGATTTGCACTTCCGAACAACAATGGAAGTCTTTAACCTGAGCTAAATAGACATCTAGACGCACAACTTGAATTTATCGACTGGATATTTTATGTGCATTGCAGAGTCTGTAGCCATTTCAGGGACATGTCTGGTCTGCCAAGGCAGACAAACGCTGCAAGACATGAAAATGGAGGCTGACTGATGTTTCGTTATTTATCAGAAGCATCTTCTTGACCAGTAGATATCAAAACAGCCCATGGGAGAGTGTCCTGTCAGGAAGGACAGGGTGATTATGACAGCATTATCAGTAAGAGGGAATTTGCATCAAGGATGATGATTCAATTGAATGAATAAATATAAATAAATTAAATAAGAATATTTTTTTTTTCAAACAAAGAATAGATATGCTTACTTGGAATCAATTAAATAAGCAGTCAGTCCAAATGCTGTTGTTTTGTCCTTTAATTCTTTGCATGTCTATTTAACACAGGGTGTCTTGTTACATAACATTGAAGATTTGAAATCATAATGCGATTTTTCTCGCTGTACGAGCTGTGAGCTTCATCTTCTGCCAAGCAACTGAAAATCTCTCGCATGAGTTTAATGCTCTGGTGAAGAGAGAAAAAGAAGGAAATATCAAGAATATTACGAATGACATTTTATAAAAAAAAAATCGTTCTATTCAATATGTACTGCAAACCTTTACATTATTTTTGAAAAGGGTTCTTCAATGGCCAATGCTGATAATTGATAATGCCAGTATATTTACATTTCGGATGTCCATACACTGCTGTTTTTAAATGTTTTCAATGGAAGTCTCTTATGATTAAAGTTGCGTTTATTTGATGAAAAATACAATACTATTGTGAAATAATATTACAATTTAAAAAAACCTGTGCTCTATTTTAAATAAATTTTAAAATTTAATTTAATTTTCTAAACTTACAGTCACTATTTTTATCAAATTATTGCTCCGTCGACGAATAAAAGTAGCAGTTTCTTTAAAAAAATAATAAAAAAATCGAATCTATGCCAAAATGGCGTGTGTGTGTGTGTGGCCATGTGGGGAAATTTTTTGGTCCCCATGAGGAAAACAGCTTATAAATCATAGCCTACTAAGTGATGTTTTTTGAAAATGTAAAAAGGCAAAAAGTTTTCAGTGATGGGTTGGTTTAGGGTCAGGGTTAGTGTTAGGGGATAGAATATACAGTTTGTACATTAAAAAAATCATTATGTCTATGGAAAGTCTCCATAAACCATGCGTGTGCGTGCATGCGTTTGTGTGTATGAGTTTTACAGTATAGCAGCTGTATAAAATAAATAATTTTATTTTTAAAATTATGAAAACAATTTGTGCATTTCCCATTATCAAAAGGTCTGTTTGTAGACTTTTAGATAAAAAGTAAGATTTCATGCTTCTTGCCAATAATCTAAAATGGCTAAATATCAGCCAATTTTGCCTAACCGAAATATCAGTCTGCTGGTTCAAACTCCTTATGGAACAATCTATGAACTATCCCAATTGTGCACTTGATTAAGACATTTAACCTCAGGTTTCTCCAAGGAGATTGTCCTTGTAAGAAGTGCATTAAATAACTAGTCAGCAAGTGGGCATTTTTTTTAGCTAGCTAGCAATACGCATTAATAAAGTACACATGGTATTATTGGTGGGCCCAGCAGGCAGTTGGTGGTACTGCATCAACAAACACCTTCAAAACTGCCCCCGCGATTCCATTCACCCCATGGCGGCTTCATTCACATGTTTTCAAAACACAGGCTAATTCCTGAGGGTGCATGTGCTGCTGGCTCAGCAATTACACCCTGTACCTTTAATTAGCTTACTGCGTATTGTACAAGCAAAGCAGAATCTCACACACAGACGGTTGTAAACACACAACACTCACATAAGAAAGGGAAACCCTCTCATGTTACAATCACCGTCTTTCATTTTCGGTCCTGTGGCTCTTTGCCTCCTCATCCAGAGAGCAAAGCGCGATCTGTGCTGCGCTGTCACAGTGCGGCAATCCAGCAGGAAGTGTTGGCTGTGATATCAAAAGCGACAGGGAAATGAGCTGTAGTGCATCGTGTGCGGACTGCAGGCTGAAGTCTGTTAGGCAGAACCCACAGAAATATCACAAATATCTGAGGGCTGTCGGAGTGAGGGCATTCCAGCGGAAAAGAGCGGGGATTTAATCTGGCTAGTCCTGCTACATCATCTTCTTGCTGAAAAAGGCTAGCGTTTTTCTGCTATTGGGAATAGAGTCAGGATGGGAGGGAACGCAAGTGCTTTTGAAGGGGTTGTAAAGTCAATTCATGGGTAAAGCTTTGATAGATCTGGTAATGGAAAAGGTTAAGCCATACGTTTGACTAAAAATTCAGTCATATCTGCTGTAGAAAACAGCAAATGTTGTGTTTTTGATGCTCATCTTCAGAAGGGGATGCTGATGTATCCAAATCAGGAAATTTAGGAAATTCATGCCGTCTAAGCTGGAGGGTTGTGCGCCATTGAGAACTGAAAAGAGAATGCCTTTTAAAATCCAGTTTGAATTGAGGTAGCAAAAATAATGTAGAATTGCAATTTGAATTTGAGTGGGTAGAGAGGCAAAGTTCATAAAGAAAATAAATGATGTAAAACGCTTAAAGTGTGAAGATTTATAGGCCTTGTCGATATTTTGATATGCCAGCAAACCTTTGGGGTCTGTAAGATTTGTGTAATGTTTCAGAAAGAAGGATCACCAAGGTTGCATTTATTTGATGGAAAAATACTGTTTCACACTCAAAACAGTAATCATTACTCACATGATCCTTCAGAAATCATTCTAATATGCTGATTGCTGCTCAAGAAACATTTCTTATTAGTATCAATGTTGAAAATGGTTGGGCTGCAAAAAGTATTAATTCTCACTGACCCCAAGCTTTTGAATGGTAGTGTATATGTGTATCTCATCATATTTAATAAATGTATTTTTGTGTACCAGGGTAGAAAATTTCACAGAATGCATTTTACTGTGTTGAATTGCAGTTCAGTAAATTCTTCTTACTGTCATTCTGATTCACATTCCAATTCAACTTCCTATGGGGTGTGGCCAAATCATCTCAAATTCACATTCATGAATTGAAAGGGAATCAATTGTTCAATTCTGAATGTCGCACAACCCTGCTAAGCTGGGAGAGAAACGGTTTTGCCTTCAACTGGTCCCACATTAACACGTCACTTTTTATCTCCCCCGCAGGTTCTACTGGGACTTGATAATGCTCATCATGATGATGGGGAATCTAATTATCATTCCTGTGGGAATTACCTTCTTTTCCGAGCAAACCACCACCACCTGGCTCGTGTTCAACGTGGCCTCGGACACCATCTTCCTGGTGGACCTGGTCATGAACTTCCGAACGGGAATTGTGAACGAGGAGAGCTCGGAGATCATCCTGGACCCAAAGGTCATTAAGATGAACTACCTGAAGAGTTGGTTCGTGGTAGACTTCCTGTCCTCCATCCCGGTGGATTATATCTTTCTAATAGTGGAGAAAGGCTTCGATTCAGAGGTCTACAAGACTGCCCGAGCGCTGCGTATCGTACGCTTCACCAAAATCCTCAGCTTGCTCCGTCTTCTCAGGCTTTCGCGCCTCATCAGATACATCCACCAGTGGGAGGAGGTGAGGGGACAGTGTGTGCATGAGTGTGTGTGTGTGTGAACGAACTATGATGCAGATGGCCTTTAGTAACATGTCTTGAATTTGTTAGCTTCCCGTATGAACAAGAAGAGATGTTAGTTGACGTTGTGCACATTTAAGTGTGTCAAGCAATCGACCCAAGGTGCTTTGAGCTCAGATGTTGTTCTGCAGCATGAGACCTCTGACACACGCTCTTTAGACGTGGAGAGACTTATTTGGGGGTTAAGGTAATCATATCTGCTGCTTAGCCCTTGGCGACACCTCAAGAGCCGCACTGGGGAGCGAGAGCGGGAAGAGGAACCGACCTCTTCAACGCTGCATGAGCAGCTGAGAAAAACTATTAACTGCCTCGGTATTTATGCTAGAGCACTTCACTCCCACCACTGTCTGAGACACCCCAAGTTAAAATACAAAGCATTAATCTTTACATGACGCATGCGGTTTGCGAGCCCTCCCCAAACGGACCAGTTTCACAAGAGCGTTGTTTCACTTTAAGGTCAATTCTGTCAGAAAAAACACTGCATTTTTCTGCTTCCCACCTGCTATTATCTCTAACCAATTGTACAGTAAATTACAGCTTATTTTATGAAAGTTAACCCAACTCAGACAACCCTTTTTTGCCATTGAAGATTTGTTGCATGATAAAAAAACATCATATTGAAACCATCATATAAGGTTAGTTTCAAGGAGGTTTGGTGAGCTGCTAAGGAGAAGAAAGATATCTCTCTTTGTTTTGGTTCCCTGTGTGTTATTAAACTCTTAAAGCCGGTTCATCTTCCTCTTCAGCTGGCAGACGCCCAAGCCAGGGCAAGCAGAGTCGACGCTTTCTGATCTTACCTAATTGAAATACAGATGTACCCTCTCAGGAAGAGTAAAACAAACAGTAATCACGGTTGATTCATTACTATTGTGTTCTGCTGCCCATCTACCGTTGTATTAGCCAAGACAGGGACTCCATTGACATTACGTAGACAAAATGCTCTACAAAGTAGAAGAACATCCAGTGCCAAAAACACCTAGTGCTAAAAACATGGCCTTAAACTTACCATCATGAAGGTTGTTGTGTGGGATGCCCAAATTGCTGCTATGCGGTTTCTAAGATGTTCTGAGTGGTTGTTAGCTTGTTGCTATGCAGTTTCTAGCATGTTTTGGGTAGGCTATTTCAGTGTTAGTCTATGGGATTTATCCAACCCAGGCACATTGGGGATCTGCAAAATTTTATTACATTGATTCTTGCCCGATTTGCGACACTTTCAAAGTAAAATGTAGAGTAAGTGGCGCTAAAAGCGTCATATGTTTGGACCTCTAACCTCTAAAATTACATTTTAAAGTAGCAATCCAGAACCACAGGCTTAACCTGGCCAGAGGCTTTACCAAGCACTTATTTACGGCATCCCCAGAAGCATCCACATTATACACACAATTTACCCTCTCTCATGCTGCTCTGATGCATTCTGGGAAATGACTATCAGCCCTGTCTCACTCTCTCTTTCTTTCTGACCTCTCACTGCCATGCTGTTTCTTTATTGCAAGGCAAGTTGCTACTTGCATATTTATATCTACTGTGTATATATATTGCACATCACATGCATTATTGCATAGTATTTCCACAGTCAGACAGACATAAACCTCCCCCACCCTCTTCCATTCCCTTCTCAGAGAGATGTTTTGATTGTTGGGGAGGAGCGAGTGTTTATTCCCGACCTCAGGTTGCTCTGCTGGCACATGCTCCGAATCCGGGGTTCGCTATCTCTGTCTCAATCCTGTCGTGAGCAGGTCTGTGCGCTATATACCACACCGTAGACGCCATGTTGAATAAAGTCACGCTACCCTGATCCGCTCAAACACAGCTGTGACGTGAGTTAGCGCGTGGATCACGATGCTGCAGTGTGAGATGGTGCAGAGTCTAAAAGGGCTTCAGTGAAACCTGGTGTGTGAATCAAGAGGCCGACGCAGAGCAGACGTGATGTTCGGTAGAGCCTGATAGGTTAAGAGAAAACGTAGATTATATTAGGTTGCTCATGCACATGCAATCTTGCATATGCAATCTTTCTCATGCTTATATGCACATGTCTCTGCATATCTCCTGTTTCTGGTTTGCCTCCCTCTCTATCTCCATTTTCTTCCTATTATCTAGCAGTGTTTCTTTTTGTTTTCTCTTAACCCTGCAGTATAACACTGTCTTTCCCTTTTACTTCCTGTCTTTACTCCCCTGTGTCTGTTTTTCTCTTTCTCTCTCTGTTGCTCTCTCTATTGAGACACCTAAATAGAGGGGGAGGGGGGTTTCAAGTAGAATAGTGCACATACATTCTATGGAGCAAACCTTATTATTTCTGTGTAAATCTATTCATGCTTAAATTGTTGCTTTGAATTGAATGGGAAAATGAACATAATGGTTTTAAGTACAAGATCATGTTTCCCGAATAAGGTCTAATTGACCAGAATTCCTTACATTCCTTGCTACGGTATTATTTTCCATGGTTTCTAACACGCAGAACCTGATTTCACCAAGATTTCACATCTTTGTTGATCCTGGAACAACATTTTAATCAACCAATCAGATTTGAGGGACAAGTTTACAGTTTATGTCAAGTTCAGGCTTACAACCAGGGTTAGGTGCTTCTACATCAGTGTTATTCACCCTTCATTTCCTTCTGATTTTAGGGATAACGTATGGGTAGGGTTAGGTTTAGGGGTCGGGATATGATTAGGGTTACATTTTCGAACAGGAATGTTGTTTCAGGATCAACAAAATATGTTTGCGTCTAACACTTCAAAATCCGGATGTGCTTCTAACACAAGAACGGCAGGTTATTATAGCACAGCTAGGTTCAACAATATATAGAGTAGATATAGCAATATATGTGCCAGGCCAAATATTTTGAGAATATCACATCATACATCAGTCAGACCTTTTAATATTTTAGTAAATACACTACCGTTCAAAGGTGAGATTTTTAAATGTTTTTGAAAGAAGTCTCTTATGCTCACCAAGACTGCATTTATTTGATAAAAATACAGTAAAAACATTAATATTGTGAAATATTATTACAATTTAAAATAACTGTTTTCTATTTGAATATATTTTAAAATGTAGTTTATTCCTGTGATGCAAAGTTGCATCATTACTCCAGTCTTCAGTGTCACATGATCCTTCAGAAATCATTCTGAAATGTTGATTTGCTGCTCAAGCAATTGAAAACAGTTGCTAAATATTTTTATTTGAAATTCAAATATTTTATTACATTATAAATGTCTTTACTGTCAGTACATTTAATTGAATATGAATTTCTTTAAAAAATAATTCTTACTGACCCCAAATGTAATGTAATGTGTAATGTGTAAATTAGGTTTCTCTCTGTGTGTGTGTGTGTGTGTGTGTGTGTGTGTGTGTGTGTGTGTGTGTAGGAGTTATTTGTATAAATTGCATCACTCACGCAAGAGTGCTTTCCCACCCAAATATCATCACAGATGTGATTCTGCTGTAGGTAGGCCTTATCACAATCACTTTCATATTTCAGAAAGACACGATTTTAAGTGTGATGTTTTAATACAGCAGTTTAACTGAACCAATAACAACAATAGAAATCTCCTTAAAGTAATGAATCCACTGAGATAAAACTACATGTTAAAGAAACACCTCTTTTGGGGATCATCATTCTTGCTTTATATTCTGTTCCTGGAATGCTCTTAAAAGCTTATCTAATGCTAAATGGAATGGGACAGAGAGGAACAAGCGGAGAAAGAATGGAAAGAATAAGAAAATCGGAGGGATTGGACATTCAGCGGGTTTTTGGGAAAAGAGAGGCAAAATCAACAGACCAATTGACAAGTGAGCACTCGAATCCCCAAGTCAATGAGTGTCACATCTGTCCATTTGCTCTCACACCAGCTTTTTGTCAGCTCTGTGGAGGCCTGATGGTGTGTGTGTGTGTGTGTGTGTGTGTGTGTGTGTGTGTCAGTGTAGAACCTACAACAAAACACAGCTGTTCCCTTTCAGTGCCCAGAGCAGGTAACTTCACCAGCTAAAATGCATTCATCTTTAAACTCTTGAAAACGTACAAACGATTTCTTTGCTCTTCTGGAATAAAAGTATGAAAGGCAGATTCAGCATCAGAGTACAGAACAGGCAACTTCAACTTGTAACAATTGCAAATAACTTTTAAAATATACGTTTTTATTGCAACGTTGTGACAATGCAACTTTATCTTATTTTAAACTTCATCTCACAATTAAACTTCTTTATTTTTTTACTCTGAGGCAGAAACAGACAAAGGCTGTGTTCAGAAATGAACTGTGTACTCTCCAGGATGCACTATATTCTACTATTTTTTTTTAAAGTTGTAAATAATGAAGTTGTAAATAACAATCTTGTAAATAATTCCCTAAAATGGGAATTTTGTTATTTGCATTTTTAATTCAAATTTGTATAAAAATGTCTTAACTGTTGGCAGCCAGAACAAACATTTTAGGGAAAATTGGTAATATGCTACTGTATAATTTCTGTATAATGTGGAATTTCTTATTTGAATTACTTACAATAATTTTGGAAGCTTGATGTATATATTATTTTAATTGTATATATATATATATATATATATATATATATATATATATATATATATATATATATATATATATATATATATATATTCTGAACATTTCCATACTCGGTTCATAATACAGTCCCCTCAACTTACAAATGCAAATTACTCATTCAGAAGTCATTATGGTTATGATGTCATAACCATAACCCTATGACAAATGACTTGTGACATTTGCATATCAATGCATATTCAGTATTTACAAGCTTGGCCCATCCTGATAAACGACAGTGTTACGTTTGCCAGAATAAAGAGGCTTGCCAAGCATAACAGGGTTTTTTACATATAGAAGTCTTAAAGGTACAGTAGCAAAAACAGCATGTGGAAAGAGGGTTAAAAATATAAAGAAAAAAATTACAACCGTTTTGGAGTCAGAAATCTTAAATAACATTTTGAGGTTCCAGATGCCATAGAAGAACCGTTTTGGGATCCCTAAAGAACCTTTCAGTGAACAGTTCTTAAAAGAACCATTATTTCTTAGTGTAAATAATATTTTAATAATCTAAAGAACCTTTTTCCAGTATGAAAACCTTTTGTACAGTGGAAAGGTTCCATGAATCTTTAAGGTTTTTTCCGTTTTGACAAAGAACCTTTATTTATAAAAGTGTACTTAAAAAGTATCCCATAAAGAGCTGCATTTCTTTTAATGGGGGTTGCACATAAACCACATCATCCGTCCGTGGAAACAAAACAGGTCAAATTCATCAGAAGATTGCGAACGTCAGTCAGATGATGCTGTCTCTTTAAGCATGTCTCAACCTGAGAGATATTCAAGCAGGATGATTCATCAGTGAGCAAGTAAATTGATCTAAAAGGGGAAAATCAGACCCACATACTGTGTTCATTCAGGGAAGAAGGAGCACAGTAGGGGGGCAGAGACGTACTAATGACGCCAATGTTAGTAAACTAGTCTGGAGACGAGGTCATTCAACAAGCCCCAATTTCACCAGCAGGTTTTTCTTTTTAGGACAGAGAGGATCCTGGGGGATATTGTGCAGGTCTCAGCTTGGGCTGTGCCCTTGAAGAAAGGTAGGCAATTTTCGGAAAGGCTAGCAATAGAGAGCTGGCTTTGAAAGCATAAGATCCCTTCCTCCCTTTAGAGCTTCTCTAAAGCCACGCCTCCTCCAAAACACATAAACACACACTGCAGGAAGCAAATAAAAGCGTTACGAGAGATGGTGTTAAACTAATGTCTCAAAGCACGTAACATTACAATAATAATGAGCATAACTTAAAGAGCTCTGACCTGTACCACCTGACTGCTGCAGTTTCATTTTGGCGTTGATAGTGTTGATATTGAATTTGTCTTTGACAAATGACATTAGTTATGGCATAAGATTTTTGTTTCGGTTCAGGAGGAACTGTAAAAGGTGGCTTCTGTTTTGTTTGTGGCGCTCGGTGACTGACGTCTGTCTAACTTTGCGTAGCATGGTGACACGTGATGTCTACGCGAGCAGGTGCGCGGAGGTATGAAAATACATATGTTGACAGGCGGGTGGGACATCGTATCACTGCATTCGGACCGAATTCAATGATTGGACGAACATTTTATGGTCCTACGCCTTCCATGGAAAATATATATATAAATACATTTAGACCACTTAACTTAGTGATTGCCATCAGGATATGAAGAGATTATCAGCCAGCATAACAAAAAATGTTTCGGGAACAAATACCTACCCTGCCTTTAAGGATTCAAAGATTAGTTTGCAAACAGTAAACATATTGTAAACTGTAAACAGACATATTTAAATCTATTTATAAAATTAATGTTTAATGCATATTTAAATGTAACAATAACATAAATAACTTTTTAAAATAAATACATAGACATGTTTAATTCATGTTTAAAATATTAAATGTAACATTAATAACTTAATCATAATTAACAATAAAAACAATAGAAATAAACAAATACATTTTAAATGATTATTATTTGAATAAAATAAATGCAAAAAATAAAAATAATAATTTCATTTTAATTTGTAAATGAAACATTTTAAACTGTAGAAATGTTTTGTTTTTGTCTTCTAAACTCCCCCCAAAATAATTTAGACTCTTCTCTCAGTTTATATAAATATATTAGATTTGTATTCAACACTGAATTTACAACACTTTAATTCTGAATTTAATTTATTTAAAAGTATGTTTGTCTGGTGTCTGTCTAGGTGCTTGGCACCTCAGAAACACAGTGCATTCAAATGTCACATTCATCGGGTCAATACTGTCCTTTCTAAACAAAAGGTCACCAAATCCCAGAGTAAATGTTGCTCCTGAAAAGCAGCTACATCACTTTGGTCGAGAAAAATGGGATGGTTCCCGTGTTGTTCTCAGGTTAGTCAGACTGTTTTGTCGTCCACCTGTGTGTTTGTGTACCTGTGTCTGTTTCTGATGACTCATCCTTTCTCCACATACGCCCCACAGGTGCCAGGAGGCTATGCTAGGTGAGAGAGTTAATGCTAGGTGAGGGAAGGTGAGGATATTGCGTGTTTGCCTCCTCAGCGAGGTTTTGCGTCTGTGCCAGGGATTAGAAACCGAAGCACAAATAGCTCAGTCACAGCTTTAAGATGCAAGAGCATGAAGGCTTCTACCACCAGTCGTTCCCTGATTCCAGATGACTCATGCTATGCTATAGTTATTCCTCAGATTTGGCAAGATATCATGCCAAATCTTTTCATATTTGGTTGTGATGAGGGCAAATAGAACAACCTACTCTGTAAAAATGCTTTGGTTAAAAAACTGTTAGTCGGCATGAAATGGAAGTTGCGATACTCTTTTCTTGCCTATTGTGACATCTAGGGCCCTATTTTAACGATCTGAAACGCAAGTATCAAGCGCGAAACGCAAGTAACTTTGCGGGTGGGTCTTGGGCGCTGTTGCTATTATACCGGCGGGATAAATGACTCTTGCGCCCGACGCAAATCTAAAATGGGTTGGTCTGAAGTAGCTTCATTATTCATAGGTGTGGTTTGGGCGTAACATGAAATAAACCAATCAGAGCGACATCTCACATTCCCTTGCGCTTGTTCTATAGCGGATTCCTATTATAACGGCGGATTTGCCAGATGCACGCCAGGAGCGGTTCACAGCCGAGGAGACCGACGTTCTCGTCAGGGCCGTAAAACACAGAGAAGTGACATTGGGGATGGGAGAAACACACCCAAATTAGCTTCAGTTAAACAGGCGTATGATAATTTGGGTAAATGTGTAAGCTAGATTTATGGCTATTTTTCACATCTTCATGGACACCACAATGATTTCCCTCATGTGTTAATATTTTTCCTTTTTGCGCCGAAACACGCCTCCTCTTTGCACTGAACCGCCCTCAGGAGCGCAAGTTCATTCCCAAGTTTACCAGCATGCGTCTGTGGAGGGAAAAGTCCGCTGTGCGCGGGTGCAAAATAGGAATGATACATGCGTCGGTGTACAAAGGCAATTGCGTTGGGTGCAAGATAGGGCCCATACTGTATCAGAGTAAAATGGCTTCTCGAACAAGAAAAATGTTAGGCGAGACTTGATATTGTCAATTGGGAATTAATTGGATGGTTGTGGTTCGCTATTGGTGGATCTCATGTGAGTGACAGGTTGCCCCGTCCTCGCGCCAGTAAACACGTCATCAGAGAAGAGATGTGATGTCACTGCGGGGGAAGTGGATTAAAGATTAAAAGACAGTACATTAATAAAAAAAATAGTGAAATATTCCATAAATAATAAGAATGCTCCCCTTACAGTGAAAAACTGTAACTATACTACAATATCTAACAGGATATTTCATGTAATTTTATAGTAAAATACTGTTAACTGTACAGTTTTTGATCATTTACAGTTAATTTACGTAAATTGACATCCCCAGAATTCCCTGTGCGTGACACTTCAGATTATATTATTATTTACTGTAAATCATTGTTTAAAGTACGTTTTTTTTTGTTATCAGTTATGTACATTTTGTGTTACATGTTGATATACAGTATTATATCAGTTAATGAAATATACATTATTCGACTGTAAATTTAATTTCAGCCTGTAAAACCTAAAATGTTGCTACCATATTTTTTACAGTAAAGTTCTGGCAACTACAACTGTCAATTTGACAGATTTCACAGTGCGGGAACTGCTAAAGCCTTGTTTTTTTTGTCTGCTGTTTTATGATTTTGTTAGTGTTTGACTGTGCATTGTATGTTGAAATCAAAATGGAAAGTTATACCTGACTCATTTTATTTATGTAATCTGATGCATTTCCATTCCTATTTATAGATAATTACATCCAAAAAGCAAAAAGAGGGTATGTCTAAAAATGGCATCCAATGAGTCAAGGTGAGATTTCAGATATGCAAATGGAAGGTTAAAGTGGCTCTCCTAATTGCCTAAACTAAAGCATTGTTTTTGTAGATGGTTGCTTACACAAGCCTCTTGAGCCACTGAATATCCTCATCACCCTGCGTGTGTACGTTCCTCAGCAGGCTAAAAGCTCTCATCATGCGGAGAGTATATGTGACTGGCTGTTTGGACATGACTGATCTCTTTTAACAGGAAGTCTGCTTTAATGGTTTGAAAGTCCAACACAGCCCTGAGAATCAAATCAATATTGTCTGTAGATGAGATTCATTCTGAAACAACAATGTACACTTGTGTTAACCTGGTATAGATCAAATATGATAGGATTTTGAGTATAATAAGATTATATAAATCTTGAAAGGAAATGTCCGGGTCATATCTTCAAGTCAAGGATTATTAGCTGCAAAATATAACATTTCTAAAAAAATGTAGCATTAATATAAAGAGGCCTAAAGATATTATATATATTTAAATATACAATAAGCACATTTTAGCATTGTATTTATTTATAATAGTAGTATTTTCCTGATTTTTTAAATTATTTTATGATGAATTATGACAGACATTTCTTCATAGTTTTCATAATATTGAGCTGTTTATATTTTATTACATTTTTTATGATTTTGAGGTGAAAACAACATATTTCTTCACTTTTCATGATATTAACCTACATCCAAAATCGCAATTGTGCACAATCCACACAATTAATAATCTTTAGAACAATTTTTATATATTTATTTTTTTACAGATTGTCTTGTTATACATTTTAGCATGTCCTTTGAGGTCACATGTTCCCTCCAGGGCAGTTTAGGCAGGTCTTAAACCTCTTAGAGTTAAATTGCTACTAAATATTTCCTCTTCAAATCCTGCTAATCAGGATTATGTGCAGATAAGTAATCATAACTTGAGAAGATAAATTCCAAGGACCATGTTTTTTTTTTTGTCCCGTTCACTTTTTTTCTTGCTCTTTAAACTCATGTGTCTTTGCTTAATTAGATTTCTCAAGCGGCTCCCTTTGTCCGGGCATGCTAATGCAATTACTCCCCTCTTCCTCTCAATTAACAATTAATCTTTGCCCAAAACCGGCCCACACTGTACTGTACGGAAGAGCAGGCAAACAGAGGCACTGCAGCTCGCAGGAGGATAAACAAGGACTAGTCGTCCCTTCGCTAGTTGCCTGTAGGCACCATCCGCCCATCGCCCCAAAGGAGAACAGGGGATGCTGGGAAAACCATACACAGAGTGATGCTAAATCAATCTCTTACCCGAAGCAAGTTATTACACACACTGCTTCATTCTCCAGTGAATTTAAAGCAACTCTGGCAGATTAAAACAATTTGCACAAACATGGTTTTGGCCTCTGTGTTCCACGTCTCACGCTCTGTCTCTTTCGGTCTCTTTGCCCGTCTGTCCTCTGTCATGTGTGTGTTTGTGCACACATGTATATCTGATAGCGCCTGACAGACACGCTATAATTACACAGATGCTTATGCTTCATGGTCTTACACACTGCGGATCAGCGTAGATGTTAATGCACAGCTTAGATGTACGATAACATCCGTTCATTAAGTGTTACACATGCAGTGATCATGATGTTTCATAACCTGCATTTAGTTTTGCTGCACACCCAATGATTGGATAAGATCAGAGCATCATTGGGAAACTGCTTAAAACACATACAATATTTTTATAATTATTATATTAAGTAGGCCTACATAAATAAACAGGAAAAATGCCCAATATTAAAAATAAAATGTCTCACTACATTTTATACTGTGTGGTAACACTATAGTTTAGGGTCCAATTCTCACTATTATGTTGCTTATTAGCATGCATATTACTGTTTGTTAGTACTTATAAAGCACATATTAGTGCCTTATTCTGCATGATCAGATTCTACATCCCTTAATCCTACCCTATACATACATTTAACAACTACCTTACTATTAATAAACAGAAATTAGAAATTATATATATATTTCATTGGAAAATGTATTGCATGCTCTAATGATAAATACAAGGAAAGACCACAGCAGTCTTTTGTGTGTGTGTGTGATGGCATTGGTCAAATCCCCATCAGCGGCAGATGTGGAATCTGATCCAATAAATCATTAACTCCTTGGCAATGAGGTTGCTCGCTTATTTTCACCTGAGGTATTTTTGTGAAGATGCTCCTATTCTAGAACCAATTATTAAAGAATATCCACTGCTTCTCCTTGCACGTGCGCCAGTCGGCGTGCCAGAGGGGATAGACTTGGACACTTCCATTTTAGGGAACTCAACTATTTCTCACACCACTGCTTTTTAACACAACTTGAGATTTGACAGTGTTCCGTGACATTTAAAAAGCACCAACTGGGGTTCTTTCCAATGAAGGAACAGCCTGCTGGGGCTTTAGGTCTTTAGTTATACTTCACTACCTCAAAGTACTTTCCCACTTGGTAAGAAACATATGGCACAGAAATGCTGACTCACGCAAAAGCCCACTTTTTCCAAGCACTGCCTCCTGTAGACCAAAGCAGAAACTGCAGCAGTAAAAGTTCAGTAAGGGGACTGCATTGTTTATGACAAGTGCAGGACATTGTGTGACTAATGCAGATGTATTTGAGCACATGGATTCTTCATTGCTAAAGCAGATTTTAAAAAAAGTGTTTTTTATTTTTAAGCTGTGACTGTCAGCAAGCTTTTAATATACACAGAGCAGCATTAACGCACGTTGACGTTCCATCTGAAAGACCACTCTGGATAATGAAGGAGGAACGTGGACTATTTAAAACTGATAATTCCACAGATTAGCCTAATCTGTAGCTGTGGCTGTGTGTACACTAGACATGGACTGGTCGGCGGACATCCAGTAAATCCTGCTGCAACAAACCTGCACACTAGGGAACCATGTGAAATGATAACCCATTTTAATTCCATAATGTGGCATACATATATATATATATATATATATAAAGAAATTAAACCTTTATATTTAGCAAGTATGCATTAAATTGATCAAAAATGACAGTAAAGACATTTATAATATTACAAAACCATTTCAAATAAATGCTATTCATTAAAGAATCCTGAAAAGTATGATGGTTCCCACAAAAGGATCAAGATAAATACAATTATTCAGCTTTGCCATCACAGGAATAAATTACATTTTGAAATATATCAAAATAGAAAATAGTTATTTTTAAGTTGTAACAACATTCCACAATATTAATGATTTTTTCTGTATTTTTGTATATTTAACAACAAAAAATGTAGAGGAATTAGTCAGGAATTGACTGAATCATAAATGGGCATTTCCTACCAATCAATCATGGATGACTCCTCCCTTCCTGAAACACGCCCAACACTCATTGGTTAAAACTTTTGCAGACTAGATGATGTCAGGAAAGGAAAGTCATTTTGGATTGGAGCTAATTTTGATGATTATATATATATATATATATATATATATATATATATATATATATATATATATATATATATATATATATATATATATATATACACACACACATATATATATATATATATATATATATATACACACACTTTTGAATGATATACACTGATGAATCATGTACATATACCAGATATGTGTATTAATTAAAAACGGTCAATAATAATTTTATTTTAAAGCTTTAAGTACATAAATTTAACCATACCTAGCCACTAAATCAAACACCCTCTAACCAAAGAAAACAAACTTGAACATAGCGATTCATAGGCAGTTGACTACATTTTCTGATTGGCTAAAATTTGTTCAAATTCTTTATAGAGCTGTCACAAAGAGAAATGTGTTTTCTCTGGATTGCCTATTTCAGTGATTTACGTCAGGTACATTTTATGTTTGATATTCCCCTCAAAATAGCTAAAAAGCAATAAAAGAGATACATTAACAAATGCATGTTTTATTGGGTCTCAGATTTTAGATGAGTGATGTCACAGCGCAAAAGTTCATTATAAAGTTTTGGTGAGCTAATGGCTTGTTGCCAAGTTAATGTACTGAGACGTGTCTTTTGATGTGAAGGAATGAGTTACATTTTCCTCATCTGTATATTCTCACGGGGAGCATCCAATTACCAATATTTACTGTTGCTGAAAGGAATCTTTGTTTTTTAAAAGTTGGTTATTTATCCCACTAATATTAATGTGCAAACCGTGCTAATGTGCTAAAGTCCATGAAGCGTGCTGCTGACAAGCTAACATAAGTTTGGTCTATAACTGAACCCAAATTGGAGTAATCCTTTTAGAATTAAACGGTTCTTCGCATTAGTAGTGTGATTAGGTAGAGTCGGGCCAAAACAAAATGACATTCTGCCGGAAAACAGCGCTAACGTTCCTTCTATTGTACATCATGAGACATTTTTTACAATCGTCATTGAAAATCCACTCAAATCCTGAAGATGTCAGAATGCTGAATGAGGTTTTATACGACAGTGTATTTGCATACCTTAAGTGCTGAAGCTAAATCATCACACGTTCATTTCAAATGTGATGCTACTGGTGATGATAATGGGTTGGTGATGATGACATTGGCAGTAGAAAAGAAGCCCAAGGGCAAATAATTCTTATGCATGTTTATGAAAAGCCCAAGCTTAGTATCACTGCTGTATTTTTGCACTGAGACCAAGAGCTGTTAAGTAATGCAGAAAGACATGTGACAGAGAGAGCGACACTAAAAACAGGACAGATGCTCTTCAGAGAAAGAGGGTAGAAAATTCAAATCCCCCTTTAAGAAGTCTTTGCGTTGTTACCCTCTCAGGAGAAATTAAGCCTCTTTATTCGCCCTCTTTCATGTTTGTGCATTTCTCTTTCATGGCTCAACTGTGCGTGCGTGTCGTCCAGACATGAAATTACAGATCTTGGGAATTTGTAATAATCATTTGCCGCTTCATTCCGTTTCCACTGTGAGACGATTAGCTTAATAAGCAGACACCATAAACATGAAAAACAAGTTCAATTCCGATAACGATTCTTTTAGTATGAACCACATTCTGAACCACACTCTCTACCAACGGGTATAATACTTTTTGGAATTTATTTATTTATAAAAAGCAAAGTACCCAAATTAAAATCAAATTAAGAACTGCTCCTACTGATTTAGTGAGTTAAATAACATGAGTTCACGACTGATTCATGGATCATTTGTGATTGTTTTGTTATAAAGAACCGGCTCTTAAGTGTTATTCAGTCGTTCACAGTGTCTCACACTTAAAAATAAAGGTTCTTTATTGGCATCTATGGGAACTTTCCATTGCAAAAAAGGGTCTTTATAGTGGAAAAGGGTTCTTTAGATTTTTTGTATATTCTTCCCACTAAACAAACACTGAAAGGTTCTTTGGGGAACCAAAAATCGTTCTTCTAACTGCAAAACCCCCCTTTTGGAAACTTTATTTTTAAGACCGTAGACCAATAAGATAAAATCCAAAGGAAGACTTCTGCTTAAGTTTTCTTCTTCTCATCTTTCTCTCAGAGAAAAAAGGCCACGGGAATCTCACATGCATCTTTAGAGTTTCAGAACCGATCTCAAGGTCTCAAACTGTACTCAGGTCCACTGAATTCTCCATTCAAAAGTCAGACACCTCAATAAGAACTCAAATATTTCTCATCAAATTCTTGCAAAGCCGGCTCAGAATTCTGTAACCTCACCACTGCGGATCCTCTTCAATGATCTTTCTGCGTTATTCTCGCTCTCTATCATGTCCTAATCCGTCCAGACTGCAGTCTCAGTACATGAGCGTTGCCAAGTTGCTGCCAAGTCTCTCTTTCCACCCTCTTTTTCTCTCTCTCTGTTCCCATCGCTCTATATTTCATTTACTCATTTAGCAGATGACCTTCAACAGTGAACAGACGAACACTGGACTACTTCCTAATGAACTGTCATTCTCTTCAGAACGTACTAACCCTGTAGCCACTGCTGCATCTCCTTCTTTCATCTGCGCTCTCTCTCTCTCTCTCTGACTGCTAGCCTTCCTCTCTCGCCCCACCTTTGGCACACATCGAGCTCATCCAGTATGAACCTGGATCTGTTTAAGCTCCACTCTTTCCCTGTATAGATCTTCAGTTGTGTTTAGTCTGGAAGTGAGATAGGGATGAATGGACTTCATTCCTTCCTCCCACTTCTGTTTCCTCCACACAACAGACTTTCTCCTTCACACTACATTGGCTCTAAGCTAGTTATGACTACTAGAGTGAATGATTTGTTTAACCATTTTGAGCAAATAAAGGCTATCCAACCATCCATCCATCCATCCAATCAGCATATTAGAATTGAAGGATCATGGGACACTAAAGACTGGAGTAATGGCTGCTGAAAATTCAGCGTTGCAATCACAGGAATGAAATCAATTTTAAAATACATTCAAAAGAAATCAGTTTTTGTAAATATTACTGTTTTTACTTTATATTTGATCAAATAAATACAGATATATGCTTGATGAGCATAAGAGAATGTCACTTACCTCTGTGAAAAAGAATATTAAGCGGGACATCATGTAGAGCCGAAATTAATTGGATGGAAACATCTGACGGTACAGTATTACTGGTTAATGTAATTTATCTGTATGCACCTTCAGATGTTTTCTGAAAGAATATATTTACAAAATGAGTGCATAATTGCCACCATCATTTTTACCAGATTGTATAATTTATGTTTCCAGCCACACATGTCTGCATGTTTGAAATTCTGGAGATAAAGATGTCACATGAGATCAAGAATCATTTTAAACATGGAAGTGGGAACAGTGCTGGCCCAAAGACACCAGAGAGAAAGAGAGCGAGAGATGTCAGCCATTTTTAAATCAATGTGCTTTTAGGCTCTCTGCTGGTATTACACTGAGCCCAATCTGTCATCGGAACAGTACAGTGTGTGTGTGTGTGTGTGTGTGTGTGTGTGTGTGTGTGTGTGTGTGTGTGTGTGTGTGAGTGAGATATCTGCATGCATTTCTCTGTGTGCGTGTGTGTGTGTGTGTGTGTGTGCATGCAGCACAGTACTCTCACTGGAATGAATAAGCCAGCATGACTAAATATGGTCATTTAGATTAAAGAAAGTGTTAGAGGTTAATGAAGTAGCTTCTTCCTTTTAAAATTCTGAATGGATTAGTTAGTTGTAAAACTACACTGACCGGCCATCCCAAAGATCTGACTAATCAAAATTTCAGCCTCATGTTTTTATTTTTTTATGTTTCCATTTTTCATCCTGCATTGATAGTTGCTGTGATTTGTTTGGACTGTGTTGGAAACCTTTGAGCCTGGATGCTCTCCGTCAATTGTGCTGCACGAATGAAAAAAAAAAGTTTCTTGATCACAGACTTGATTATACAAGATCAGACAGCTCTGGCAGTCTCAGATGCTTTTTTTAGCTATGAGGACAGTCGAACCCCCCCAAACATAAGAACAGAGCGGAGCAACATTTTTAGTCTCTAACAGAAGTCTGTTTGAGATAGAGACATCACTGAAACATTTGACTGTCACTCAGATCTCACGGTCGTCACATTATTGCTATCACCAAAATGTCACTATAGATGGTGGTCCTGATACATTTCAATTTGTATAAGCCTCTAAAAGTTTATTTGACAGCAATATCTTACTGACAGGTTTATCTAACATGTTTTATGACATACAGGTTGTACTAAACCAGAATAGATGTGTCAAAAAAGGGGGCAGATAAAGTATGTGCATGACCTATTGAATGCACCAGTGTTTTATTTACTAATTATTAAATGGACATCTCAAACATTTGTATTTGTGACAAATATTAAATAATGTAGTCACAATATTGAAATAAAGCATATAAATCCATGTAGCCTATAAATTTACACAGCGTAATCCACCATTCACATAGTTTTTGTTGAATTTTTTGTACACTACTGTTTAAAAGTTTAGGTCAGTAAGATGTTTTTTAAAGAAATTCATATTTTTATTCTGCAAGGATGCTTTCTGTTTAAAATAAATGCTGTTTTTTTAACTTCCTATTCATCAAAGAATCCTGAGAAAAAATGTCTCACGGTTTCTACAAAAATGTGAAGCAGCACAACATTTTTCAACATTGATAATAACATTGAGTAATCAAAAAGTCACTTCTAAGTGGCTGCTTCCTCCTTTAAAACAACATCCTGTAGCTAACCTGTATTTATCTCATGTTTTAAAATGTCCGATGATATAAATAATTTACCATATGTACTTGCTGAAATGTCAAACCTGTAAGATGATCGTGCCAGGTCATCATTTTACATCAAACATCGCACACTGTTATATTTGCCTGAAGGAAATGTTTTACAGGATCTAGGTGACACCCTCCCCGTGTGCTGAAGGGAATGAATTTCCCATTACGACCCACATGAGGATGTTCATTTGTGTGAATGATCACAGACTTGCTGAGCGATGTTGTCTGGGATCAGGAGTTTGGCATTTGAATCATGGGAGATCAACTATCTGACACAACCATTAACTGTGGCCTTGATCAATAATTTAACTCTGGTAATTTAGGCTCTATAATTAGGGATAGTGGATGATGTCTTGGCTGCTTTCTAGGTTGTGGCTATCGTAGTGATGTTGCCAGATGGAAATAACAGGCAATAACTGTCTCTTTCTGAGTCTCTCCATCTAATATGGGCACCTCAGAGTCAAACACACTTGATTCAAGGTGTATTCCCTGAAATCAAGTACACAAAGTACATTTATATTGTTTTAAAGATATTTTACAGGTAAACAAGACAAAAAAACTGATTAAGGCTTGACAATTCTGTTTTGAGATTTGGGGCTAATTTCAGATGAGTGGAAAGTAGGGCTGTCACGGTAACAAGTAGTTTACTCTTTGTTTGTTATAATGAAAGGATTCTGCGCATTCTGACTAACTTACTGACTAGCACCTCTGATTGGCCATTGCGTTCATGCGCTCAACAGATATGATTTTACATTTGTAAATACACGCTGTAAATAGAAACCTTTGATGCTCAAGAGTGAGCTCAAACAAACATGAATGAGAGAGTTTGAAAGTAGCATCTATCAGGTACTGAACATACCCGGTACTACCGGTACTGGTACCGTAAATTTTTTTTAAGTACCGACTGGTACTGGTACAGTACATTTGACAACCCTACACGTGCAAAATACACTTTAAAGTATTTGTTTTATTGCACTTTATCTATTAGCGTCTGCAGACTTCAATTACAATAAATGTATTAAAGGCTGTTTTCTTAATAGAAATCCCCACTAAATTAAACTTCACAGTTTTATTCCGATCTATATTCTAAAGTTTTTTTTATTGAGGGTTTTGTTCATCATTGACCTGATGATATTTTAATCCTTAAAACATGGTGATTTTTCTTTTTCTTTTTTTTTTCCTGTGGCTGTTGACAGTATTTTCTAGTTTACAATAGATCAATGGAGTGATAAAAAGATATATAAAAAATCCCTTTTGTACAAACCTTTGACTCAACAAAATGAAACAAGGGTTTTATCCGATTTTCAGATTTCTGTTCTAGGAGTGTATGCAAATTAGTTCATATTTAGTTAGGTAAGGCCTTATTTGCATATTTAAACTTATGCAAAAACATGTTTGCAATTGTGCAATTTTTTTTTTTGCAAGCATGGTAATATCTTACCATATTCACCAGGGGTGTTTCACCTTAAAAATGATCGGTCAACCAGCACTATTAGCATGTTAACATATGTTCCTTTATCGTTATTTTCTGTATGCGATGCCCATGTGACTATATTTTTCCTTGATTTAAGAAAGACTGCTAATCAATGTAAACATTGGCAAATAAATAAATCGTCCACTGTATTATGGCTATATTAGACTTGTACTATATGAAAGAATTGAATCGATCCAGCTTTCCCGTAGCTGCATTTTTAATAGCTCTTATTGTTCATGTTGAAGATGTACAGAATGATACATCAATGAAAACGGGAAGCTTGAACAAGATCTACCTAGTTTAATGTTACACGTATAACAAATTAACTGAGCAGAGGCCAGATATTTGATATAAATATATCAAAAATGAAAGCTGTGCACAGAATTTAGGCCTCTAGGTCATAGAAAACAGATTTATTTTTAAAATGTGAAGTTTGATATCATCGTTGCTTGCTGCTAATGAGTGTACACAGTCTGGGGTGGCTGGGTTATCCGGGGCCCTGATGCAGGCTGTTGCTGTGGGCTCACTTTAAATCAAGTTCCAGGGTGGATGCCCCCCATTTTGATGTTCCCCCTCGATTGAAATCATGGGGCCAGAATCGTCACCTCCTTTCGCCCCGCTAGCGTCGGCCCTGTAAGTGGTAAATGGAGTAAAGCTATTTTAACAGAAGCTAGCAGTTTGTGTTGTTGTTTTGTCCCATGTTCTTGTGTTACATCCAAGAATCGATTGCCTCTACCCTCAGACCATAAGTAAGGTCTGTTTGGCATTGAAATATGAGGACTTGGGCATGATAGGTTTCAGTGTTTGTTTTAGAAACCTTCCACACAAGGCTGGTTTTAAAATAACATACAATGTAAGCTGCTAATGTAACATGGGCCTCGTGTCTCATGTTATTATTGATAGGTTTGTAAAGTATCTGTTTTAGTTCTCTCCTTTGAAAGTCACCATAAAAAAGTTTGCGTGTATATACAAACTTTTATGTTTGATGCGATTAATCAAGATTTAGTGTAGGGGTTTTGAATTGTATGAATGACATTATCTACTTACTTTTTATTAGTGTTTTGAACCATTTTGACGGATAGACGAGATGGGAAGAAGAAGCCAGGGTGAATTAAGAGAGCTGCTCTGTGCCTTGTTCAGGCCTCAGTGTGCCACAGCTCAGATTAAAAGAGCAGAGGAGTTGAGGTTATCACGCTTCTGAGACTAAAATAGACCCTCTGCAGCCCAGACCGGCCCAGCCCAGACCGAGATGTGCAGGGAGGATGCGCCACTTAGGGCAAGTAAAGATGGAGAGATCAGGCAGCAAAAATCGTTCATCATTTCTGTTCCACATCAGCACTCATTCCAGCCCAGCACGTGTTTTTACACCCTTCACGAGAGTCCACGTTCCTCCACAGTACTGAAACAAACCAATGAAGAGAAGGGAAAAATCAGAAAGAAACTTGACTTTTACATCTGAAGAAGATATCTGAACAAATGCGAGCAGTGCTTGAACACACAAAAGTCAATGCTGATTCATGTTTTTACAGCTGCTGAGGTGTTTTGGTTGGTTGCTAGGGCATTGCTACAGTATGTGGTTGCTAGAGTGTTCTGATTAGTTGCTAGGGCATTGCTGTGGTGTTCTGGTTGCTAGAGCATTGCTACATGGTTTCTTAGGTGTGATTGGTGGCTCAAGAGTATTGCTATGCTGTTGCTAGGGAGTTCAGGGTGGTTGTTAGGGCATTGCTATATGGTTGCTAGGTTATATCAGTTGGTTACATTGCTAGACCATAGCTATGCAGATCCTAGGGTGGCCGAAGTAGTTGCTAGGGCATTGCTACATGGTTTCTTAGATGTTGGTTGTCCTAGCGCATTAAGGTCCTTTCACACTGGACGAATAATTCGCGCGATGGTTTTATTTTTTGAACAGCTGTTTGTGTAATGAGCGCTTCCACACCGAATGCGAATGTGCTGCGGCGAAAAAACGACTTATTTTTTCGCTTCTATGTCGTTTTTTTTTTCTTTTGCGGCGACAGAAAAGGCTTCAGCCAATCGCATACTACAAGGACAATGATTGTGTGGCGTAGCATTGCCAACCAACTCGGTTATCACGACTGTGAGTATGTTGTGTGATAGTTTTCGTCGTTGTATAGTCCTGTGCTGTGTTGGCTAGAAGGCTAAACTACATTTGGGATAGAAAGCTAATCGTCAAAGATAGAGATAGAGACCGTGTTTACGCAGCTCGTGTGATGGGTTTTGACGCAAACTATTCGCACACGAACTATTCGCTTTTTCGTTACGCATCCGGTGTGAAAGGGCCTTTACTATGCAGTTGCTAGGGAGTTTAGGGTGGTTACCATGGTGTTCTGGTTGCTAGGGCACTGGTACACTGTTTCTTACGTGTTCTGGTTGGTTCTATGGCATTATTATGCAGTTGCTAGGGAGTTTAGGGTGGATGCTAAGGTATTGCTATGCGGTTGCTAGGGTGGTCCACATGGGTGCTAGGGCATTCTGGTTGGTTGCTGTGGTGTCCTGGTTGCTAATTATTAACACCACCAATGATTGTTTCGAAACAAGTTAGATACTACATATGTTGTGACGTCTTGTTTTTATTCTGGTTATATAATTCAAAAGAACAAAACAAACAGAAGATCTTTTTCAAAAGGCCATAAATCATCACAAACATGCTGTGGCTTACAGGAAAACCCACTAATGGATAAAAGATTAAAGAATGATATCTGTTCCATGTGAAAAGATTTTATACGATAAAGATATTTTATCCAATTCCAAGTAACAAACATCAGAATGTCACAACATTAATAAGGCGAGCTTGAAATGCACGACAGATGGACAGACACGTGAGGGAACACGTTTGTTGCCTGTTCCATTCTTAACCGAGTGGGGAAGCCAGATTATGGCGAAAAACAATGTTTACAAGTAGGCTTACTAAATATCCCATTTCTTATCAAAGAGAATAAACCGCTCTGCCCTCTTCCCCTCACGCTCATCTGATCCATTAAAATTCAGCAGGATGTCCCAGATTTCAGCACACTGAATAATGATGCTCTGACAACTCCTGAACTTTTGCAGACCTTTTCTGTGTTTCCGAAGAAAGAAAATGCATTTATTCTGTTGGTGAAAAATGCTGCAGCGAGATGACCTTTCGATCAGCTGCCTTTCTCTTCACGAAGCTTTTGAACTTCAGTAATCGAAGTGTCAGATGTTTTGTACTCTGAGGTAAAACATAGCCGGCAGGGTTGAGATGCCAAGTCCTTTACACACACACACGGCAGCGACTGAAGGAATGTTTTCATTGATTGTTACTTTGGCTTGAATTAATAATGTCTCTAGTCACTGAATAACATCAGGGACTCATCAGAGAAAACTGCCTCCTAGTTGTAAAGTCTGGACTGTTACATGGCATTTCTACTATAGGTCTGAGCTTAGTAAACACTACATTGTGTGTTTGTGTATGTGCATGCATCATAAAACTGTGTTTTTTAGAGTTACATTCCTCTTAAAGAGACAGCCCCCCCCCCATTTATATATATATAAAAAAAAAATCTGTAAAATAATGCTTCTAGTGAATTTAGGCAACAAAATATTCTAATTTACAGTATAAAAATGGATATTCATTTTGAGATTACATTTAACAGTGTACAGTAAATTAGGGTTTTGAGCATTAGATAATATAAATGTCAAAATAGGACATTTTAATATCAAAATACAACATTAAATATCCATTATCTGATGATATACACAGTATATCCAAAATCAACTGATGTAATACATAAACAAATCTGTTATGGTAGGAAGATATTGTGCATCCCTACAATTTCACTTTATTCATACCTCACATTTTCCTCTACTTCTTGTGCGTTTTTTTTTTTATTAAAAAAATAATAATTATTCACAATTTAGCACATATTACACACATACCCCCCCCCCCCCCCAAAAAAAAAAAAAACACACACACCAAACAATGAAGACAATACCGCTAAATATATCGACAAGACCTTCTTGTGCGGTTTTAATGTTCTTTTATTCAGTGCTTTTCACTCCATCTATCACTATTCCCCCTCCCCACAATAAATCCCTCATCTTTCCTTTTTCCGTATTTCTCACACATATTTCACTGACAGCATAGGCCACCCATTGGTTCTCTTCTCTGTAAGACTGTCAGGTCGGTGTGAGTAGGACATGAAAGTGCTAAATGGCTCCGTGATGGGCTGAATCAGAAGGTTTAATGACAGCCGGTGAGGCTGCGCTCAAAGTTCTAGCCCATTCTCTGTCACCCCATGGGGGTCCGGTTCACAAGCCCTCACGGAGCGCAGGCAGTTTGCCAGGCACACTGTAAAAAGCCGTCTTCCTCTAGAACAGTAAGAACCCCTCAAAGCAAACGCAGTGAGTCACATTTCCTCTTCTGCGCAAAGCCCTTCCACTTCATTTAGCTTGTTAGATTGTGTAAAGATTCTCACACAAGATGCATCTTAAATCAGTAAGCAAAATATGGCTGCATAAAGCCGAACACATCAACATAATGTTATACCACTAATATGGTTCTTACTGTATTTCAAGATTTCCACTGCTAATTAAAGATATATATATATATACACCTGTATGTATATTGCAAACTACTTCTGAATACATTTTGGGGCCTCAGTATTTAGAAACGACACCAGATTTTTTCGGGGAATAACAAAGGAAGGACATACCTGCAGCTATTTTCTTCCTTTGTCATTGTAATGAGTCAAGTCGTGGATTTTAATCCCAGCAAATCAGTCCCTGTTAATCCTTGATAACCTTTTAATAGAGGTTATACACATACACAATGTCCAGTTAGAGTAACAGAAGCTATGTCAGCATAAGAAATGTTCAAATGATGAAGTACGCTTTTATGCATGAAGTGTCTCTAAACAGAGATGTTATGAAGATACAGCTAATTCTGTTAGAATGAGTTTGCTTACTGTGAACTGACTAATATACTCTTTAATGAGGATTAGAGATTCACATACGCAAATCTGATTGAGACAATCGGAATGTCTCTTTATCATCTACAAATCTCTCTCTATCTCTCCTTGTCCTGTGATATTTATATAGCAACACAGGGTCACTGGAAACAACGTGCCTGGGGCAGCATTTCCGCAAAATGATTACGTTGCTCGTTTTGCAACGCTGCCAAAGTGTCTTTTATCATGACTTGTGTTTCACTGGATTTGTACCCGAGCGCTTTGTTCATGTTCATGTGCAGTGCTGTACCAGGTGAGCTACAGAGCAAGCTTATACGTCATGAATAAACCACACAAAAATAAGACTTTAATCAATAATCTGCCCCAATTTGTGTGAAAAAGAACACATGTTGTTGTTTTACTGCCATTAGTGCTAATTTCAGTTCAGCAAAGCTAATGTAGTTTTGATCATAATTATGATCACTCTTTTCACAATTCCCTCCTTTTTCCACTGTGTTGTGTTTTCAGTTAGGTTTAGGTGACGAATAGCACCCAGGCAGCTGTCAAGGTCACTCTGCATCCATCCAGCAGCCTACTATGTAACATTAGCAATGCTAATAGGCTAACGTGTGTCTTCCTGTTAATCTTTTCTTTTTATTTATTTATAACTTTTCCTGTCTTTTTTTGGTCTTAAAGCAGCCGTTAAACCCTTAGATGTTGTTAGCTTATATTTGTGTGTGTGTGTCTGTGTGTGTGTGTGAGAGAGAGTGTCTATTTGAATTTTGTGTCAGTATATTCGTGGTTAGCTCTGCGCTCGTTTGAATATGCACATTACAACATGAGTTTGACTGTAGAGTGCATACTATACAAACAAATATGCTCTATGTAAATTTACAAATGCTTGACTAATGCACTGCATGCGTAAGTGCATGATCTTGTACACCTGCAGTATATACTTATAGTCAATACTCAAGTTAGCATCATATATCTGTTCCATTAAATGTGATGCTTTTTAGGTAGCTAACTATAAACTTGCCAACATTAACTTTAACTAACTTATCAGCAAGATTTTCTTCAAAATTTTGATCTGTCTGTAGTTGACCATAGAAGACGACTGTTCTTCACCCCTTATGGCAATACTAATAATGCAGTGCATACTGGGACTAAATTATGACACATTTTAACACAAATATGACATTTCTGTCTGTCATCTTACATGGAAATGACTACTGACCTTGTCACATTGCATTCTGGGATTGAGCCATACTGTGTTGTCTCTATATCTCAATAAAACTGCACCTATAACAAAAACATTAAAATTACTAGTTAAATTGGTAAATTTTTGCACATATTTGGTACTTAGAAAGTGTTCATTTTGGACCCTGGATGTGTACCTTTGAGTGCGATTCTTCATGTATGTTAGTACAGATATAGTCTGCGATGATATGTGTTTTAGCGGTGTGTGAGTGTACTAAGCATGCGTGTGTGTGAGATAGTGCAGGAATGGTGATGGGTCAGGGCGCTGTGAAACATCAGGCCTCACAGCCGTTGGCTAATTTTAGCCCTTGTGCACTGTACACCGCTACAGTATCTCTCGCACGGGCAGATTAATAGAGTTACAGAAGCCTCTACTGTATCACTGCTGTTGCCCGAGCCATTCCCAGAGACAGCGGTGGGAGGAGAGAAAGAAAGAGTGTGGAGATACAGAAGGAGATCGAGAAGACGAATAGAGAGGAAAACAAGAGAAAGTGTGGAGCTTGAGCAGCGGTTCCTACAGAATTCTGGTTTAACAGTTCATCAGGTTTGCATAGGAATAAATGGGAGATTGATGTGATTAACGAGATTTTCAGTAAAACGTGCAACACAGTCTTTTTGGAAAAACATGCGCCTGGCGACATTTCTGTCGTTTCTTGCGTGTTTCACGATACTTTCAAACTGAAACGTCTAGTGAGTGGCACAAAAAGTACATTCAGTTTTATTCAAAACAAATGACCAATTCAGCATATTCAGTATATATTTCATCAGTATGGAAATGAAATGGTGAGTGGCTGGCGCTAAAAGATTAATGCTCTCATTTGAAAATAAAGTGCCACATAAACTAAACCATCCTCTAAACGTAACCATGTATTAGTTTAATATGATTTGTATGTATAGGTTTTGAAGTTTTTCTGAAATGTTAGTAGAGGCATGTTTTCAATCAGCCTAGGTTGAAAATGTGTTCATAAACTGATTGGATTTAACATGCATTTACCTTAAAGCAAATGCAGATTCTTTTTACTGGTTCTAGTTTAATCCACAGAATGAACCTCTCAAAATTACTATGTTGTATCGCTATTATAAGTAGTGATCGACCGATATATCGGTCGGCCGATAAATCGGGCCGATATTTGCGGGTTTGACGTGTATCGGCATCGGCCGATACGCGGCTGCTGTGTTCGCCGATAGTTTTTTCCCGGCATTATTTACAGACAGGCGTCCGCGCGCAGGCAGCTCTGTGTTGCTGGAGACGCTGCAGTTCACGTGCAGCCCATGCACTGCCCCTCCCACACTAGCAGAGTGCTGGAAAGCCTCTTCAAGACAACGGCAAGTTTGAAACTTTCAAAGCATCTTTTAACTGTTTGACTTAGCTGAAATATTGCCATACACTTTTACACCATAAAAGTGGAAACACGTTGCTCTATATGTGCGTGCAACTAAGCAAGTTTGTGGGTCCAAATGGAAAACGCGAATGCCTATAAAAATGCTTGTCATTGTATTTAGGGAGCTGCAAATAGCTAAGTTTGAGGCTATCCATATGCATACGGCAGCTGTTACGAACACTGGTCATAGGATTAAATAATGCCGACGTTGTTCTGTGATATTTGTGGGAGTTTTATTCAGCGACCACCTGGCTGAGGTTTGGACGTGTGCTCATAAAAGAAGCGTCGCGGTTGCGACACGCATGCGATGCAGCGCGCTCGTTTGTCCAGGCGCTCCTATGCCGTGTTGAGATGAAAACAAATACATTTTTTAGGGCCTGTTCACATATCGCGTCTTTTGCGCGCTCAAGTTCATTAATTCAAATGTATGCGCGCTCATAATGGAAGCGACGCGCTTGTTTTTTCCAAGCGCGTCCGCGCCGCATCGAGATAAAAACATCTCAACTTTTCAGAATGCCGCAAGCGTGGTGGAATAATACGACAGCATCGAATACTCGGCCGAACAGCTGATCATAGCTGGACAGGGCGGGTTTTTATTTCTCATCTCCAGAAATATATGTAGTCGTAAAGGGCAGGAAATAAATTAATCCTTCCTCCATGTCATCATGGAGAGCGCAGTTCATGGCTGCATAGCAAAGACAGTTTATTATGCTGCTTGCTTGTTGCTACTGTGTGCAATAGTGTAATTATTTTATTCATGCTTAAATATTTATTTCAGAATTTACTTAAAGAATTTGAATTATGCTTAAATATTTATTTTCAGTAATTTTAGCACTGAAGTATTTTTTACTTGTTCTACCTCACGTTTTTAATATTTGTCAAATATTGTTTTTTTTTTTTAAGTTCAATAAATGTTCCTTTTTTAAATTGAGACTTGTAACATTTGTTATCATCATTGTGTCATTTTTATGATTTAAATTGAGTGAGCAAATGCAGTATCGGCTCCAAATATCGGCCCAAGAAAATCGGCAGCCCGTATCGGTCATCGGCTAATGCTGATGAAAAAAAATCGGTATCGGCATCGGCACTAAAAAATCCATATCGGTCGATCTCTAATTATAAGTGACCCAACAACATTTGACCTTTTTTGGGGGGATAATGTATTTAAGTATTTGTATTTTTTTTGTAGTATGAAAATTGACCATAGTTAGTTACCAATCAATGGTTACCATAGTAAACATACTGTACATAAGAGAAACATATATAAAGAAGACAAAAGGGAAAAAAACAATACTTGCATATACAAAGTTATGTCATGAAACCCTGGATGTCACAGGCTGAGAGGTCCTTAACTCAATCTGTATGCAATCACATCATTCTCTGTAGGGCACAGCTGATTGGTTCCTGCTGTATCAGTAGCCAATGAGCTCACTGCTCAATCTTAAAATGCTAGTTCAGCATTTGCTGTAGCAGTTGCAGCACTTTCAGAAACCCTCCTTCTTCCCCAGCTCCACCTGTATAGATCGTATGCTATATTGTACAGCAGCAGCATGTTTTACTTGTGTGTTGTTTATGTATCGGCAGTAGCAATAACCAACAGCAGCAGCAGTGTAGCAGATCTATTCCGCCAAGACCAAACATCAACATTGCCATATCCATTACCATGCCAAACACACTGAGAGTTGTCATCACAGAAATGCATTAATTTGGTTGCATTCCTCTGGGAGACCTTTGCCTTAGGATACACTGCTCTCAGAAGCCTGATCATACTTCCCATGAGGCACTAGGGCACAGTGGAACACGACTTACAAACCCACTGAGGTTTATACATCCGGGACAGATAACACCATTATGGAGGATGCAACTGATACACAATCAAATCACTAACTAGAGGAATCTGCCTCCAAACACCACAAACCAAGAGGAGAACAGAAAGATAAACAGACTAGTTTGAGAAGGAGAGCGAGCTGGAGAATAATTGATATTAAGTAAGTGTAGAGCGCCCAAGGCTTGCTCTGGCATTCACCGATCTCTCTGCTTGACTCCATTGCCTACTTATTACCATTGTAAACTATTTTTCTTTCTTTTTTATGTCTATTCCTCCTACTCCATTTGGTTTGTTCATCTGCTCCTCTACAGCTGCTCGTTTGAAAGAAACATCAATCTCACTTTACATTTATAAGTATGAGTAAATACTGAGTAGCTATTCAAATTCGAAAACTGTGTCATCAGGAGACATGTGACCTAAAAAAGGGGTTTTGAGACTGGAAGCTGGGGGGTCCATGGAAAAGTTTATAAAATAAAATTGTGCAAAAAAACTTTACTTTTTGAATATATAATTTAATAATTGAATACTTAAATAAATTGATTCAAATAATTAAATGTAAAAGATTAAACACCCCTGTTTTAAAATTATTTGTTTAATTGTTTATGATTGTTTTATGAAATAGACTGTAAGGCAAGACTCACTATTACTATTTTTCACACTTCGGGCTATAGATTTGAACAAAATCCAAACACCAAGTATAATACCTCAAATCAAGCAGCTTGTAGACAGTGTACTTCAGACGTATGATTTTCACCTGGCGGACGGTAATGAGACTGCAGAATGTCTGGACTCTGGACTGGCTCATGTGTTCGATCCGTGTCCGTGGCAGTGCCTGGTAGGGGTTATCTGATGCTGGTGGTCTGATCTTTTAAGTGCTGTGTGCCCTTCCACCAGTAACCTTGAGCATTAATTGAGTGTTGTTGGTTCGCATTCCCATAGTGCTTTGCTTCTACACAACGCTGTTGTTTGTTATAGAGATCAAAGCGGAAACCTGAAGGAAAAAATATAACACACATTATTTTTATGTAAACTCCAAAATAATGTCTTTAAGCTATTATTATTTTATATGGCGAAATTGCTAATACAATTGAGCTAACTCTTTTATCCAAAGTGACTTACAGGAAAACAATCGCGGAAATGGTCCCTTTGGAGAAACCTGGGGTTAATTGCTTTGTTCAAGGGTAGAATGGGGATAAAATGCAATTAGGATCTCAGTAGCTCTCATGTTGGTGAATCACCTCCAACCACCCTACGACTCAAACTCGGACATTTAGCCTAGAAATACAACATTTTAACTGTTAAGTCATGAAGAATACATGACAATGTGAATGCAGACACATCTATCTCCAAAATGTGTCAGAAATCAATTCATAAGCCAACAAGTATGGATTCCACAAGGCAACCATACTACAGTTGCTACTACAGACATTAACATAAACAGCTTCCTTCTACAGCTAGTTTTCCCTTTCAGGTCAAAAAATGGCATGGCAGAGCAATAGTTTGAGGATAATCTTGTAGAGAAAGATAGTTAAAGTTAGCTACAGAACATTGTCAGCATGTCTATAGCGAGCTACTTGAATAACAACACATTTGCTTTAAAATTACCACTTGTTACTGGACTTGTTACCACTATAGAGCAATGCAAGGGTGCATGTTAAATATGTTTAACCGTGCCGCACACTTGCAGTGCATTGGCTAAACATAGTGTCTTCTTTGCATACTTGTGTAAGGTTTTTAGTTATACTCCTCACCAGAAGAATATTGCTTCAAGATTGGATTGATTCATTGGCTTTGAGGGCCTTTTCCATGTCAGCACTTCCTGATATTGTTTGTCAGTCCCATGAGGTGTATTTACATGACCCGGAAAACCAATATAGATACAATGCTAGTCATATGTATATAAGATTTCCACAGGCCAATTTGAAGGTTAATGTGTTTTGACAATATTCTTGATCCCACAGCTCAATGACTATTACAGCTTTAAATTAGGAGGTGCCACTGGATTTGACTCTTAGACATAAGACTTTAAAAAAAAAATTAAAGTATATAATGTCTGTGTCACTTAATTCACCAAATTGGGATAAGGGTTTCAAACAGTTCAAACCACTCCCTTCTGCCATTGGTTAAAAAAAAGAGAGACAGCCCCGCCCCAAACTCACACCATTGACTGAGGCACTGTTGCTATGTTGCTATGACACACTTTAAAGGCATGGAGCTACATTCACAACACATTTAACTTCCATAATGTAATGTATTTTAGAGTAAAAAAGCAGGAAATGATGTAGGGCAGGCTTTTTCTCCACCCTCATGGCATTGGGTACATGACTATAAGGTATAGAAAGTAATTATATTTTGATTAAACCATTGACAATTAGACCAGGGACATTTGAGAAAGTAAATATGGTTAATTTGGATGTTTTCTTGAGTATGAAGATATATGGACATATGAGTTCAAATATCAGTTCTCATTAGTAAAATGTATTTGTGACGAAAGAAATTCAACACCCTCTGTATTTCATAAAGAAATGCTTCTGTATCACATTACAAGCATCAAACTATAATAGAAATCTGCCAAGACAGTTTGCCAGTCTGTTCTGTTAACACATAATGACGCCTCAGCTTCTTTGCGGTAACTCAAAAATAGTGTGAGAGACTACAAAAGGTCACCACATCTTACTGTGGGTTTTGTGGAGCATAAAATGAACTTAACCCATCACCGCAGCGTGCAGGCCCATACCATAAGCGGCCATTAAAACGACATCAAATTCACACCTTAGTAATTCCAGCCGTATGTGGAGAGCAAGAGCAATTTCATAGACATAGATAACAATTACTTTCAGCTTCAAATCCTACCTTAATTTGGCAGGGGAAATCTCCACCGCAACACAGGGTTTATCATGCAAAACCAGTTAACACTGAAGCTGGAAAAAACATAAGTAGAGATCTTTTTTGAGGTGGTAAGTATTGAGTTTCTCCGGCCAGGGCTGTATAATGAAATAACTGTCCCGGATAGAAAAGAAACTGAGAGATGTGTGGAGTTAATGGGCTTTTCATGCAAATGAGGGATGGCTGAATTAGTGAGGGTGCCCACGGATGCATTCAGGAGAGAAGATCGGCTTTGTTCTGAGCCAGGGCTGTTGAAACCTTTTATCCCATGCCGTTCGCTAACGATGGACGATTGCACTACTAAGCTATAACATGAGCTTGTTTGATTAACCAAGAGAATCGGTCTCTTTATTCATGTTGGATGGGAGGTTATGTTTAAAAGTTTCATCCTGAATTGCAATGTCAGAATATTTCATAGCAGTGAAGTGGCATGCTCTTAAAAAGTCAATATGAAATCAGCATAGGCTCATTGAAATAGTTCCATATATAATCGCCATTTTTCCAAAAACTTACCTAAACATACAATTCACTGTAGTTTCCAGCTGAAATGAACTCTAGTGCCAGTAAAACACCAACAAAATACATGGTATAGCATTGCACTTGTTACCTACAACAAACCAACATAAAACGTTGCCAGATTCATGTTCATCTGTTTCAGATCAAACTAAATTCACCTTTAATGCTACTCGCTGGACATTTCACTGGACATGAAAGTGTTGCGAAAAGTGCAAGGGGCAACATAATATAATTTCGCAGAAAATCACAGAAGGCACATTTTTCCAATTAACCTGGGTTGATTAAAATGATCTCTTAGTACTTTTTAAATATGCATCCCATATACATCAGTGCATGTTATTGCAAACAGAAAAAAAAGTTTATATTTGTACTGTAATCTTTTACAAAAAGAATACTTTCTTTTGTCTGACATCTCCAATTCCTCTTATTTTCCAACCCCTAAATTGACCTGTCATACAGAGACCACTTCCTAATTCATTCAATTCGCAGTAAATAAGATCAAGTCCTGCCATGCATTTTTACTCCTTGAAAATCCTGTTTCACCCAGAAAAATGTCACATTACGGGAGTAAAATGCAATTATCTGGTTGTGAATTGTCTGAGAAGTTGTGTTAGTCTAAGTTTAAAAAAGAGGCAATGTGAGTTATATAACAACCACGATCTCTTTCGGTCGACTACACAGAATAAGCAGCAAAACAAAACAAGAATATATGTGTATCTCTTTCACACGCACACATACACTTCCCCTATCCATTTCTCTGCATTATTTCACTCTGTTTAAAACTGCCACCCGCTTGCATCTTGCCAAGCCTGAATTGATTTTTTCGGCATTCAAAGCCTTTCACCCCTCTGAGTCTCTGTTGTGCCAGCACACAATGTAGTTTGCATATGACTAATCATCTGCCGTGTTTATATGTAATCTCATATCATTTCAGACCACGTCCCCTGTTTTGTATCTTCCTCTCTCGCCTCCTGGCTGTATCGCTCTTGTGAAACTCAAACCAAATCTACCTTTGCTCAAAACACATGCAAATATCCCAGACGTTCACTGAGAAAGAAAGGGACTCTTGCAATCGTGTGTAAGCGTACCTAAAGTGCATGTTGGCGGTGTTCTCAGTGGTTCTCAACTGGTGGGTCGTGACCAAAACAAGCATCAGGTCTATTACAACAATGCTATGCAAATAATAAAATGCAAATTACCATGAAATTGTCCATACTTAGCAAAAATAAGTATGCTTTTTAAGGTGAGAAGGATCACTCTTTTTATGTACTGTGTTTTAAATATTCGGCCCAGTGTTTGTTCCAATCTGGTAAATCCCTCTCCTGATGTTGTTTATCGGTTTACAAAACCAAGCTGATTTACCATAAAAATGTAGCATCATGATGCACCCTGAAACCCTGAAGCAAAACCAATTGAGAACCGCTGCGGAATATAGAACAGCCCTTTTTTACTGCAGTTTTATTGATGCAGAGATATTAAGTATCAGACCTTTTAGTAGGCGAAGATGAGATGGATAACAAATCTTCTTTTGTGTTGACTGTTGTCTGGGTTCAAACATAATTGTTTTGAATCCTCCAGGGCAGTGACTTGTCGATTCGGAGATGATGCTGTGCTCCCGTGATGCTCTATTCTCACTGCATTATTAGCAATATAAATCTACAAAGAGGTGAAAAGGCATGACATTCTCAGCCCTGTCTACATAGTAATGCAGAAACATCACACGGGTTATTAAGAAGTGTAAGGGAGAGTATAGAGCAGGAAACAGGCTACTTTGAAGGCTTATTTAGCAGCATTTCAGTCTTACTTAGGCCACGTTCAAACAGCAACAGAATATGGTTGTCAGTCCTGTATTAGAGTCCTTAATACAACCGCAATACTCTAGCTCCGGTCAGTTATTGAAGATCATCTGACGGAAGAACTTTCGGCCTAATTGGACTCTTGTCGTATCAAAAGTGATAAAACTTTTCAGTTTTATGGATGTCGCCATATTGGATATGACTTTGGTCACTGTCGGTATGGTTATACCGGTAGGGAATAGGGGCTTGACTCCAGTTGCACGTTCATTCATACAGACAGAGACAGTAGCCTATTCGAGACGCTACGATAAGTTGCTATTTGAACAGGATGTTTCGAGACTCACATCTGTAAGGAAATGTGGTTGTCAAGTCTGACTGTGTGAACGAGTTGTTATAGACAAAATTAAATTTACCAAATTTACTTTCTTAAGAAATGTTCCTGATTTAGGCTATTGTACAAGATTCATCATTGCATGTTATTCATACAAAGAAAAACTTTTCATAATATTTCAACTCTGAAATGACTGTTGTAAATCCCATGGCCCTGTGGGGAAAATATAAAAATACATAGGCTACTACAATTCAAAAGTTTGGGGTTGGATTTTTTTTAATATATATTTTAGAAAGAACTCTCTTATGCTTATCAAGGCTGCTAGCCTGGCTAACGTCAGACCAAGTCTCATTCGAGACTTGGTCTGGAAACCACATATTCATTTTCTCGTATTTGAGGCGTGGTTTACGAATGCCCAGAGCCGTTTATTGGGTGCTATGAATGTCTATCAAATGCGCCTGTACGTAGCTCATAGCCAATCGTTTCAGTTATACCAGATGACGTATGTAGAGTGACAGAAATTCGACGAGGAAGAACACGTTGGGTCAGAGATTTATTTGTACACGATGGTGTTCAGCGAATATTGCCTTTTGTTAAAGATAAACATGAGGGTAGAAGGTAACTTCGCGTCTGATGCCATGTTGAATCCATAGATATAAACAAACTGCTTCGGTGTAGTCATCGTCTTGCTACTCCCTCCCCGTTCTGTGATTGGTTCCCTTTTTCAGGGGAAAATCTGGTCCATGGTGTCCAGGCTGCCTAGCAATCGGTAAAATCGGTATGGAATAAAAAAAAAGGCTGCATTTATTTGATAAAAAAAATCAAATCTGTAATATTGGTAAGAATAATTACAATTTTCTATTTAATTATATTTTAAATATAATTCATTTGATAACAAAGCTGAATTTTTAGCAGCCATTACTCCACTCTTCAGTGTCACATGACATCCTGTTTTATCAATATGCAAAATAGTGATTGTGTTACTCAACAAAACACCATCCTGTCCAAAAGCTAATTCTTTAATGAAACCACTGACCTTGTTCTCCTTGTGTTCCTCCTCCAGATTTTTCATATGACGTATGACCTGGCGAGTGCTGTGGTAAGAATCTTTAATCTGATTGGCATGATGTTGTTGCTGTGTCACTGGGACGGATGCCTGCAGTTCCTGGTGCCCCTCCTGCAAGACTTCCCTCCTGATTGCTGGGTGTCCTTAAACGGTATGGTTGTAAGTATTCAAAACTTTTCATTACTCTTTCAGAACTATTTTGTCATTTTTATTTTGGACCAAATACTGGATCAGGTCAAAATGATCATTTGATCAGAGGATAAGACACGATTTAGTGAAAGTGTTCTCTAAATGTTTAACTGCTCTTCATTAAGAAACTTGGTAATGACAGTAAATACATGTTGCATTCACATAGTGTCAGAATTACCGTAATTACGAGATGACATGTGAAATGTTCACATGACGGGACTTGCTCGTTTCTGTGGCAACTCTCACGGATCCAAGGGTGGCTTTGTTGGTTATGACAGCAAAATACTTAATCGTGACATAAATTCACCTCCTGCGAAATACAGAAGAACAAAGAAAGCACCTGGTTACACTGGTAATATTAAAATGGCATACTATGGTCGTTGGCAAACTAGTCTCTGTTGTCCATCTGCTGATTCTCTGATGCATACAAAACTGAAAAGCACTAATCAATTAATCATTTTTGAGGCACATAGTAACAAATAAACTAGATATTTCACAAACAGAACTATATACACTATGTACACATTAATACCTCTACTCAGCAAGGATGCATTAAATATATCAAAAGCGACAGTAAAGAGATTTATAATACAAAAGATTTCGGTTTCAAATAAATGCTGTTCTTTTGAACTTTCTATTCAATCAAAGAATCTTCCAGCAATGTTTCATGGTTTCCACAAAATTATTAAGCAGCACAACTGTTTTAAACATTTCTTAATAATAAGAAATGTTTATTGAGCAGCAAATCAGCATATTAGAATTATTTCTGAAGAATCATGTGACACTGAAGTCAGAAAACAATTCAGCTTTGCTATCACAGGAATAAATTATATTTTAATAATAGGCTAATGCTTAAAAATAATTTTTACAATATAACTTTTTTTACTGTATTTTTAATCAAACAAATGCAGCCTTGGTGAGAATAAGACTTCTTCTAATATCAAGTGCTTAGTTCATTTAGATAAACAAACATTCTGAACACAAAGTTTACACAAACTAGGGTGGATTGCTCGACATGTTGACAGACAGTCTCTTCCTGTCTAAAGGCCTCGATATACTTCAAGTGAAATCGAAGAACGAACTGGTGTGACGTCATTTCGAACAAAATCAGGCCAAAACGAAATTCATTTTGCGTTTGATTCGGAAGTTCGAAACAGCTTGCCAAAGCTGGTAAAAACCTTCGAACTACCATTGGTCCGTGGCGATGATGTAATAGGTAGGAGGCTCCACCTTCTTTGACGTGGAAATTTTCTCTGGTTCATTTCTTCTGTTCAGTACCTCGAGGTCGGACGTCCTCGAGTAAAAAGATGAACAGACTGGATATAGCTAAAAATTAAGTTGTAATTCTAATTAAAAGAGACACTTTTTCATGTTTAATAAAAAAATTCATGGTTTATAAATCAACTTGACGTGACTTTACTGAAGTGCCGAATTTCAGAGCTCGCGCAAACATCCATATTGCGATGGTCAGATGCTTTCTTAACTACTGTTTTTTCACCGCTGTCATTTTTGTTGTGTTTATTTTGTTATTGAAAGGAAAGCATGCAGCAATAACATTTATCTAAACGCCCCTCTAAGCGGCTTACGTGGCATCAGGATGTTTGCTAACAGTATACCGCCACTCACGTATTTCAAACCTCTTTTCACCCCAAAACGAAGAACGAAAATGAACTTCGCCGTGAGTATATCAGATGCCTTAAGTGGGAGATTCTTGGCCAGAATAAGCTGTAATGTGCAATGGCAAAATCTTAAGACATATTTACCTAGCTAGCCATTAATGTTAAAGCCGCTGACATTTTGGTGCTTTTACATGACGACACAACAGTCAAATTGGAAAATTTTGTTTTTACCCAAGTCATCAACGGACGTCTGAAACAACTAACACAACACGATAACATCAGTTAATCAGAATAATGTGTTCTAAATGAAACAACCCTGAGCATATGAATATTTGGACTTGCACGTCCCATTGCTGTTAAAATCCGAGACACTGGGCAGAACATTTTATACTTGACCTTTATCAAACGAGAGCTGTTCAACTAATCAGGACAGATGGCTCGCTGTAGTTTTTCACCACACATCATGTTGGTGCTAAACGGATGTTAAAATGCCAAGACTGTTTTTTTTCTTCTCCCAGCTTTACGAATGAGTTCAACTCATATTCCAGGTCAAATAGCAGTGCTGCTAAAAGCATTAGGCTTTTTTTAGTAAGTCAGATTTCTCTGATTCCCACTAACAAAGATTATGCATTCACTTTGAAAGTGTGCGCAGAAATCAGCAGACGGCATGTGCAAATCTCTTTGCATATTCTTCTGAGCCTGTTAGCTTGGCATCACAATAGATAGCAGGCTTGGGTGATGGTGGTGCTCGGGTGATATGGCTGTTCGTGGTTACGCAACCATATCCCCCCTCAAGTGCTACAGGGCTCAATCTAACTTTGAGGGGCTCTGTGTGATACTGTGGGGCCCTCGGCTCTGGAGGGCCTTAACGGGAATCATTGATATTTGTGTTTTGAAATGTTGTGAAACCTCTGGCTATATTGAATGTGACATTCTGACATATTAAAGTTAAAGGCTCAGCCATGTCTGCTTTCTCTTAGAAACTTTTTACGTCAAACGCACTACTTGCCTCTTCAACCCAGACGAAATAGATGGAAAGTATGCATACGATAACACACACGAAAACAAGTCCTTTGTTATAGCTCTTATGCTTACAGGAAGTGACATAACTGTGCTACAAATATGTACTTTTTAAAAGAAAAAAACTAAGCAAATTTCTCTCATTTTTGCACTCTGAGCTAAAGAAGAGGTCAAACACTCATGGCGTTTGTACTGCTGTTGGATGCGATAGGAGGTTGAAATTCCCCCTTGTGGCTCTGATTTAAAATACTAGCCTCAGGTTCCTGGTTTGCTTTTTCAGACAGAGAATAGGAATGCACACACACACACACACACACACACACACACACACACACACACACACACACACACACACACACACACACACACACACACACACACACACACACTCTATTTCAAAACCTAATGAACTGCCTATCTAGACAGCATTTTAAGAGACCATATGAAGCCTGTTCCAAAAAGAAGATAAGTAAGATACATTCTTTTAGCTAGATTTGGTGTGCATCCTTCAGTTAAGTCTATCGCAGAATGCATTGCAGTGGACTCACCTTCTGGGAAGTTCCCACCTTTAATGACCTCCTATGACCTAGAAGTCATAAATGTGCATGCAAGTAAAAAAAAAGGCTTCAGCAAAAACTGGTAGAAGTTGTATCACTAAAGCAAATGATCCGCATTAGGTGTTTAAGTGATGCTTATCTCTGTTTTATCCATCTTGCGTAGCCACAGAAATTGATGTGTAATGTAATTTTATCACAAAAAACTGGCTTCATAAACCAACTAAATGGCTAGAATTTTATGGCAAGCTTACAGATATTCTTTATCAACAAAACACAGAAGGACCTATATATCAGAATGACGTACAGAACCATTCAAGAATTTCATATAATGCTCAACAAAGCATGGATTCATTTGATCAAAAATACAGTGAAAACCAGTATTAACCAATTGCAGAACCGCAGAACCATATGTCATAGCAGTGTGAGGATGACAGAGCAAGCCTACAGTCTAAAGCCGGAAGTGGGCGGGGTAAAAGCATCTAAGGGGTGGAGATGGGTAGGTTTAGGGGTGGGTTTAGGGATCAGGGGGTGGAGATGGGTAGGTTTAGGGGTGGGTTTATGGATCAGGGGGTGGAGATGGGTAGGTTTAGGGGTGGGTTTAGGGATCAGGGGGTGGAGATGGGTAGGTTTAGGGGTGGGTTTATGGATTAGGGGGTGGAGATGGGTAGGTTTAGGGGTGGGTTTATGGATTAGGGGGTGGAGATGGGTAGGTTTAGGGATCAGGGGGTGGAGATGGGTAGGTTTAGGGGTGGGTTTATGGATCAGGGGGTGGAGATGGGTAGGTTTAGGGGTCAGGGGGTGGAGATGGGTAGGTTTAGGGGTGGGTTTATGGATCAGGGGGTGGAGATGGGTAGGTTTAGGGGTGGGTTTATGGATTAGGGGGTGGAGATGGGTAGGTTTAGGGGTGGGTTTAGCGATCAGGGGGTGGAGATGGGTAGGTTTAGGGGTGGGTTTAGGGATCAGGGGGTGGAGATGGGTAGGTTTAGGGGTGGGTTTATGGATCAGGGGGTGGAGATGGGTAGGTTTAGGGGTGGGTTTAGCGATCAGGGGGTGGAGATGGGTAGGTTTAGGGGTGGGTTTAGGGGTCAGGGGGTGGAGATGGGTAGGTTTAGGGGTGGGTTTAGGGGTCAGGGGGTGGAGATGGGTAGGTTTAGGGGTGGGTTTAGGGGTCAGGGGGTGGAGATGGTATATGTGGAGGAGGTTTAGGTATGGTATATGTAAGGTGGATATGTATGGTATGCGGTTCCGGCATCAGACTGTTAGGCTGGCGCTGTCGTCCTCACACTGCTATGACGTATGGTTCTGCGGTTCTGCAGTCAGACCTATCTTGTGAAAACAGTAGTATTCTAAAATATTATTGCAATTTAAAATACATGCTTTCTATTTTAATACATTTTAAAATATAATTTATTCCTGTGATGGAGTCAGCAGCCATTACTCCAGTCTTCAGTGTCACATTATTAATGTACTTATTAAACTTATTAACTGCAATTAAATACAGTTGTGCTGCTGAATTTTTGTGGAAACCATGATACATTTTTTTTTCAGGATTCTTTGATGAATAGAAAGTTCAAAAGAAGAGCATTTATTTGAAATAGATTGTTTTTGCAAGTCTTTATTCTTACTTTTGATATATTAAATCCTTGCTGAATAAAAGTTAATTTCTTTACCAAAAAAAAAAATGAAGCAAATTCTATAAATCAACATTTACAATTAAAATATTCCAATTTCTGTGTCGCCAAATAGAGAATAATGACAGCGAAAGCTGTTTTCAAAATATAATCTTGCAAATACAATCATTCCGACATAACTTGAAGCCATACATCGTCTCTTCTCCAAGGCCATTGCGGATTCAGCAATCAAACATGCACATCCACCACGACTAATAATATTGTAAAACAGTCAATTTTACTAAGATTCATTCTCTTAAAATGAGCTTTTGTTATTGAGTCATCAATTTTGCAGGTTTTTTGATGCGACGTTTCCTCAGCGATGGGGTTTCTAAACTGATAGAGATGCACCACCTCCTCCTTTCTGTAAATTATATCAAGACTGCATCATTATTTTCCATCTGTCTCATTCCCCTGGGCTTTGTTCAGATAAATGCCACAACTAGAAATTCATAACAGAAACAAACAGAAAATCAAAAGGCAAGGGAAGCGTTTTGTTTTACTTTTCTGTACCATAAGACTCATCAAATTTTTTGTACCTTCTTAGTCTAGGTGCATTATCCTCTCTCTCTCTCTCTCTCTCTCTGTCTCTCTCTCTCTCTCTCTCTCTCTGAGTGACTTTGTGTAACTTTGAATCAATGACCTCCCTGTTTACCTCTGCACCACTTTCTCCTCCCCCCAAAAAATCAATGCAGATGAAAAATGAGCAAAGATTCCCGGTGCTGTCTTTTCCCTGTGCACGGATGGGGGTCCCAGAGGGAGGCGGTGGCCCTGCTGCTCAGTAATTCAGGGTTTAGACGGGCGAAGAGAAGAAGAGGATATAATGCCCTGGCGGGGGAGTGCTAATTGGGACATTGAGTCTGAGTAGACAGGAGGCGACACTGACTGTGTTACCGGCCAGGCTGTCGGGTTAATTTAGCCATCAGAGAAGTTAGCGTTGCAGGACTGTCTGGGGATCTCGACATGCCTCCCTTAGCAGGATCCAAACTAAGTGACTGTAACTTTAAACCGCTGTATAACTCACTTATTTGAAAGAGATAGTACAAGATGGGCCTCATTCCAGACTTGTTGCATAATTTCAGGGTTGCCAACTCTCACGCATTTCAGGCTCTGTCTTACGCTCTCACGCTGCCTCACAGCAAATGAAAAAAGCCAACGTGCCACACAGACCGTTTGGCGTATGACATCAAGAATCGCAAGAGCGATTCGAAAGCCACCGAAGATGTTCTGGTAGCATTGTGAAATGTAGTATTTGTGCACACATTTGAGTTTGAGTTGTTAATTTTAAACTATAATAATATGAACAGCTGACACGTACGTTTACCGCAGTAGTTGAGATTTTTTTTCCTTGAGAAAAATTAACTTTTAGCTACTGTTCCCATTTATTTATTCAAATTAATCGGGAATTTAATCAAGATCCAAATCATATTGCAAGCTTATGAATCGAAATTGTGACTAAAAACACCAATGAATCACTATAGTGTCACCAAATAGAGGATTTAAAAGATTAATTTTCAGGACATATCCATCATTACTGTGGATGTCTGTAATGTTTATTGTCATTTATTGCAGGAAAAATTAATGTCATGCATTATAGAACAATATTACATGAATTTGAAAATCTTTTATCTAGTTGAACAAGTATTAAATCATGTATTAGGAAAGCTTCTAACCTACTTTTCAATACTAAAAAAGAGCCTCAAAAACTCAGTGGCCTCAAAACAGCAAGCATGGTCCCTGTGAGAAGTTGTAAAGTGCATCTTTCCATCGGTCACTGTCCACTCGATACTCTTGGTATCGATACTACAGGCGTGCCGTGGACCACAGAGAGAAGAGTCACAGGCTTTAACCACCCGGCCAATTCACACGGGATTACTTTTACCTGTGGTTATTTCATCTAAACATTTTATAGACGGTAAACGACACTATGAAAGTTTACCTTTAGGAAAGTTAGAATGTGCAGACCATTAAAAAGTCTGAAAAATGACTGATGTAGCCATTTTAAGTTAAAGTGAAATCAGTTAAAATCACAAGGAATTGTATCTAATTTTTAGAGGATTTTTATGAATCCTTAAGCATTCATAGGAATTATCCTAACAGTTTACAAAAAGTGAAATAAATACATTATTTACACATTATAATTAATTGAAATATTTATTTGAACGTAGTCAAAATTGTATAATTAAAAAATTTAAATGATTAAAAAAAAATTATGGTAATCATTTTAAATACCTTTAAATCTTCTGTATGTTGCGGACCTCCTGTTAAAGGGATAGTTCACCTAAAAATTTAAATTGTCATCATTTACTCACCCTCATGTTGTTCCAAACCTGTATAAATTTCTTTGGTTTGCACACAAAAGAAGATATCTTGAAGAATGTTGGTAACCAAACAGATCTCGGGCCCAATTGACTACCATAGTAGGAAAAATAAATACTATGGTAGTCAATGGGGCCTGAGATCTGCTTGGCTACAAATTTTCTTCCAAATATCCTTAATGTTAAGCAAAACAAAGACACAGGTTTGGAACAATTTGAGAGTGAGTAAACGATGACATCATTTTTCCTTCTGGGTGAACTATCCCGTTACTGTTTGAGAGTATGCCTGTCTAATAGTACAATAATTATTTTGTTCAAATGAGCAAAACAAATTGCTTTCCAAAATTTGCATTTAAGTAATTGATGCTCATGATGAGGACATTCAAAGCTAATTTATTCCAAGTAACATTTCCTCCCATAGAGTATAATGAATGATTATATAAACAAATTATAATATGATTAGAGTTTATTTACTTGAGCTTTCACTATGTACTTACAAAGGATGTGAAAGGGTGATTATGAACCGGCGGCAGCAGCCAAACCAGCAGAGGTTTTGCGGGAAACACTGTCCATAAATCACGTTTCTAACACGAGCGCTCTGCGGAACCACACTGCAGAGAGGAAACATCAATAACTATAATTGTTTCCCACATAATAAATAATAAATGAGTTTTTAATCATACGATGTGTTGCAGGCAAAGTTCCTATGTACATGTGATCATGCATTTTGCATTACTGTCCGCACTACTTCAGCCACACATTAATGAGATGCTTCATTTGATCTTCTGTACATAAAATAATCCACATCATCCCTCTGCCTCTGGATGCCTATAATAAATAATTTGAATACAATTCAGGCAGTTCTATTTCTCTGAGATGTTCTCAATGTGATCTACATCTCTCCCAGCAGACGCTGTGTGCTGCCATCTGATTGGTTCACGCTTCAATAGCTGGATAGTAACCGGACTTGTGTGGGTGAGAGAGAGAGAAAGAGAGAGAGAGAGAGAACATAAAAAACATTTCCTACATGCCTTTAGACAACACTCACCTCATGTAAAGACAAAAGATTGGTGTAGTAGTGACACTAAAAGCCCGCTGGCCTCTCCAAGCGAATTTTAATTAGGTCTGGTTTTGTATTATTAATCTTCCGTTTTATTGGCTGTGGCCGTATTTTTCTCGTTTAAACCATTACTTCAAATGCCATTCTTAACTGTAAGGGCATTCTGTATGTTACCGTTGCACAAAATTATGACTATTGCCTCTGCTATAAATAACCTGATGCAAAACAACACACACCCCAAAGGGCTTTCTGCGTGTCTGTGGATTGGATGGTTTGTTTAGGTGTGAAAGGTGACGTAACAGAGCTGGTTTATGGCCAGGTTTATCTGTTTGAGTAACAGGCAACTGGTGCTTCACTGTAATCATCAGACCTAGTAACACCCCGTAAAAGCCCCCACAGACTTGAATAGAGTGCACCGGTCCAGTTCGGGAACTAAGTATCTCATTTACTTTCCCCATAGAGAAATAGATTTTTAGCAATAATGTGTAAACCTTTCAAGACAGACTTACCACAGCTCACAAATAAGTCACTTTCAAATCAAGCAACTTTCTCTTTTGGTCAAAGCGACAAATCAATGTAACCAGCATGGACCAGTTGCGAAATCAGAATGGAGAAATCTTTCGCCCTCATTCGAATTTCGAGTCGTGTCGTGTGGATTCCTATTGAAATGCCTGGATTTCGGCCGCAAAGATGCACTAAACAATGATAAATGTGATCACACCTTAAGACAGTCACTTATTTTGGTCCTGAATGAAGCAGTGTATTGAGTGAATCTGTTGAGCAAATGATTCAGTGACTCTTAAAGGGGACCTATTATGCCCCTTTTCACAAGATGTAAAATAATTCTCTGATGTCCCCAGAGTGTGTATGTGAAGTTTTAGCTCAAAATACCCAACAGAATTTTATTTACAACACGTTTAAATCATCAATTTTTGGGTCTGTGAAAAACGCACTGTTTAGTGCTTCTCCTTTAAATGCTAATGAGCTGCTGGTTCACGGCACAGGGGGCGGAGCCTAAGCAGCCGCAAATCCCGCGATCAGAGCTAGAACGGGGGAAGATGATAATAATAAAACAGACAGTCACAGTAATGGTGTTCATTTCGACCATAAAAATGCCTACAGAGTCAGAGAATATATGCTGTATGGAGTTGGAAAAGGTATAGTTTAGTTTAATTACGATTATAACCTATTTGGCATTGCTTGTATACACTATTAATGCAAGCCTGCTGTAGGACTCCGTCTGACGATCTGAATTGTCTGAAAATGATGACAAAATATACTGATGAGTTTAATAAAGTTTACTGTATGTCACACAAAAGATGAAGCATCAGTTTTTCTTCAGAAGATCGCTGTTAGAGCTGAGTAAACAGTATAAGAAGTGCATAAGTAACTTACATAAATTTCTGTAGAGTTGAGGGAGCATTTTCTTTGAAAACAAAATGAATCCACCTCGTCTTCAGTGGCTGGCAGATTTCAAGAGTAAATAGAGAGAGTTATGTGAATGAATACATCCAGCTACAACACCTTCAGCGCTTGGGAGATGCTTCGACGCTTCTCGTGAGTGCATTGCTGCAGCAATTGCTGATGTGTAAACTCGCAGCGAACTCGATCAGGGCGGGTCTAAGTTATAACGGTATGTCAGTCAACACTCGTGGGCGGGGCCTGTGGCTTTAGTGATGTCACTAAAGCCACATTCTGAAAACGGGTCGTTTGGAGAGACTGCTTTTGATTTATGGAGATTAAAAAAAAAGGAGTGAGTGGATTTTTATCACTGTAGGGTGGTTGTGTACACACACTGCCAACGCACATTTATGTCCAAACACCATACAAAAGTGAATTTTGCATAATAGGTCCCCTTTAAAAAAAAAACCTGCTTGTTGCTAACCTGCAGAAAGAAGTGTTGCGCAAATAATGTCCTGTAGTTTCAGATTCAAGTATTTCCTTAGCAATTAATTTTTTTTGTTGACAAACTTGTATTCTGATTCATCTTGGAGCCTACGGAGAAAATAAATGAAAAAAAGACTGCTATAAAAAGTGAACAGTCACTATTGCTTTCAGCCACACAGAAACAGATTCAGAAAAACATATATACTGTATATCTACACATTGATATTCTGTTCTGTATGCACAAGCACGCTGAAGGAAACTCATCTGACCCATCTAAAGAGAACAAGACTCTATAATATGCATTAAATCCAGTAATGTCATGCAGCCCACAACTTCCTTAAGCCCTTTATCTTCTGCATATGGCTCTTGATCTTCTGTAATGCTGAACTAAGAATAATATCATTACTGTACTCTCTAAATGACCCCTGTTTTCTGGAAACACTTTGAAACTTCTGGCCAGTTAAAGCGATAAGGTGGAGGGAAGCAAAAATATGGATGCGTGTGTCCTTTTTGTAAGTGTGTGTGTGTGTTTTAGGAAAAGAATCTCATTTGAATTTTTATTGCACAGTAGCTCATCAGAGGAGAAAAGCCCAGTAGAACAAAGGTGATTTCCAGCTTATTTATAATAAGAAGCGCTACTACCTGACTCATTATCTTCCTGCTTAAACTTTTCACCCACAACAATGCATGGCGTAATACACTGTAAGATCCAACGGTATCCTCTTGTATTCTCAGTCAAGTTTTTGCCCTAAATGCATGTAAAAGGCCTCATGTCTATTGGGAAAAAAAGAGGTGACTTTGCTGGTAGGCTTGGATAGAGGGCGCTGTTTTTCTACTTGCCTTTTTATGGTTCTAGTGAAGATAAAAGCAAAGCTATGTTCGGAATAGCATACTACTTGCTATTTCTACAGTATGTACACTGTGCACAGTTATGCAAATTGTGTGTAATCAATATCTTGAAATGCTACAACTAAGCAACTTGAGCACACTGCATAAAATACCATATCCCACAATACAATATCAGCTGTTATATAAAATATGCGCTGTGTACGAATATGACTACTTCCATACGATACAATGCGTTCGAATTTAATAGTAGTCATAAATCAGTGGGCGAAAAGTACCCTGATGACCTATTACTTCCGGGCGAGATTCTGAAATGCACATTCGATTGACACTTTACAATCCCATGAGGCCACAGGAGAGGATTTATGAATGGTAGAAGTGATGTAACGTCACATGGTAATGACAACATTGAAAATGTAAATATAGAACATAGTTTTTAATGGTTGCAAAGTAAGTTTCAAACCAAATGTAGTACCTACTATATACAGTATGTGATTTTGGACGCAACATTCCTTTTTGAGTCATTATTTGATCTGAGGTTTTTTACACAAAAATTGGATATGCAAAATACCTGCTGTAATATCCAACTTTGCTGGAAATGAAATATGCAACTTAATCATGTGACAACACTGTTGCATACTACTTTGTTTCAATGGTATATGCATTCTGTGAGTAATATGCTAGTATTCCATTACGAACAAAGACTGCAATTCCCAAGGCAATTTTAATGAGACTATCATAACAAGGAGTCATTTTGCGAGAGATTATGAGAGTAGATAACATTGCAAAAAGCCAAATTAGAAGGAGTAGGTCATCACTAATCCTCTCAGGTTAATACAAAGTAAATAGTCCTGAATAAAATGAAAAACTTAGCTTTGTCTTTCTGGCATATACTCAAGGCACAAAGGCAGACCAGAATTTGACAAGCCAGATGTTTGGACACCTTTTTCTTAAGCACGATTACGATTAAACTGTTTTGAGAGTTTATCAACTCCCTGACTGGATTATAGTAACAGAAAATGTGATTTGGTCGGTAAACAATAGAATTATTTTGGCTTGGACTTTCTGGATAGGATATACAGTATTATTGGTTTATGTTAAGCTCCATCAACAGTATCTGTGTCGATTACAGCAATTAACAGTTTACCCGTACATCGACTTGAAAAAAAAAAAAAACAGCAAAAAATGCTTTGACTGAAATATATAGCATTTCAAAACATAAATCTTTTTCTCTATACATTTACATTTTCACTGCATGATGATTGTCAACTGAGAAAGAGTTAAAACTATTTTCTGTGGTAATTGACCACCTGATGCTGTTGATCAAGCCTAACTTTATTTAATATCTTTAACTCTGATTTCGATCAGTTTTGTTGCATCTCCTGAGATGTGCCACATCAATAGTTGACGCTTTTATTGAATAAAGTCTCCTTGTTATAGTAATTAATTACCAGATGTAATAGATAATACAGGGATTTGTTTGGGAGCCTGTAAAAGATTGCTTTCAATTCTCAAGGGGCCTGTTGAGACGAATGCTTGGCCTTTCGTTTTATCTCACGTGTCACTTTAGATAGCTCAGCTGACATCCATCAGGAGAAACACTGAGGGAAGAGGAGAGAAAAGGTGAGAGATGAAGAAAAACAGATAGAAAGACGGGTAGAGGGAGATAGACAGATAAGCAGAAGCAGAAACCAGAAGATAAAAAAAGAGCAAGAGCTGCTTGCTGACAACGAGCCCAGGAAACAATTCATTGAACGGACACACAAGCATCACAGTTTTCACAAATTAGAGATTGTGGTCTTGTACTAAACAAAACTCACTTTCCCTATTGTAAAAGAAAATGCATAAATAAATACATGCATAGTCAGATCAAATAGAGATAAAAAAAAATAGTTTTAATTAGAAACGCAGACGTGCAGTGCTACAGTATGACAGGAGATCTTTAGCAAATTTATTTTCAGTAAAGTAAAAATATTTTTTTGTTTTATTTAAATCATTATCATTACATTTTACCTGCAGATTTCTAGCACTACTAATACCATGATAAGCTCTATTCAATGACTTTTCAATATGCAAATGAAATTTAAAAAAAATAAAAGGAAATGGGTAACACTTTACAATATGTTTTTGTTAACATTAGTTAACTGCATTTGTTACCAATATTAATATGACATGGCAAACTAACAATGAACAATACTTATAAAATGCTTATTAATCTTTGTTAATGTTAATTTTAGCATTTACTAATGTATCATTAAAATCAAGAGTTGTATCTGTTAATATTATTTAATGGACCTGAGCTGACAAGAACTAACAATGAACAGAAATACTGCAACAAATGAACTAGACGTGCCACACGCCTGGTGGTTAAAACTATGGAAGCTTGTTTCCGCCACAAAATAAAACATTTTAAAAGATAATTGCGACCTTTTTATCTCACAATTGCGAGTCTACATCTCGCAATTCTGACTTTATTTCTCAGAATTGCGAGATATAAAGTCAGAATTGCGTGAAATAAAGTCGCAATTGCGTGTTATAAAGTCAGAATTGCGAGATATAAAGTCAGAATTGCGTGAAATAAAGTCGCAATTGCGTCTTATAAAGTCGCAATTGCGTGTTATAAAGTCAGAATTGCGTGAAATAAATTCGCAATTGCATCTTATAAAGTCGCAATTGCGTGTTATAAAGTCAGAATTGCGTGAAATAAAGTCGCAATTGCGTCTTATAAAGTCAGAATTCTGACTTTTTTTCTCGCAATTGCGACTTTATATCACGCAATTCTGACTTTTTATCTCACAATTGCGAGTTTACATCTCGCAATTCTGACTTTATTTCTCAGAATTGTGAGATATAAACTCACAATTGTGATATAAAGTCCAATTCTAAGGGAAAAATGTCAGAATTGCGTGATATAAAGTTGCAATTGCGAGAAAAAAGTCAGAATTCTGACTTTATAAGACGCAATTGCGACTTTTTTCATGCAATTCTGACTTTATAACGCGCAATTGCGTTTTTTTTTTTACCTCAGAATAGTTTATATCTCACAATTCTGACTTTATAACATGCAATTGCGACTTTATATCATGCAATTCTGACTTTATATCTCCCAATTGCGACTTTATTTCTTAGAATTGCGACTTTATTTCTCAGAATTGTGACTTTAATTCTCAGAATTGCGACTTTATATCTCGCAATTGCGACTTTATTTCTCAGAATTGCGGCTTTATATTTCACAATATCTTCTGACTTGATATATTGCAATTGTGAGGAAAAAAAGTCAGAATTGTGAGATAAAAAGTCGCAATTATTATTATTTATTTATTATTCAGTGGCGGAAACAAGCTTCCATATAAAACAGTGTAAATGCAACAAAATAAAAACACCAAACCAATTGCAAATGTTTAATTGAAAGTGTAATCTGATAAATGTAATTAACAGATCATCCAATACCATTCAATATGAAGTGGCTACAATATGAGTTACTTTATTAAATTGTAGGGCTTGTTTTGTGGAGATACTGGTTATTCAGGGCAATAAGATTATACAAATGTGTCATTAAAAATGTCAACAACTGTATAAAAAACAAAAACAAAAAAGAAACATATTGACACTGGTTCGCAGGTTTACCTATATTAGCAGTGAACCCTTAGTGGTGAACCACTGTAAAGTTGAAACGTTCCGAACCATTATGACGTAACAAAGCCTTGTTTCCTCAAATTGTTTCACAGTTTGATACACGCTCCGTGTTTGGAATACGCCCATCATTAGTTCCGTCACTGGTCCACACTTTCCTTGTTTAAATAAACATTTGGAAGGTTAATAAAATGACAATGCATGTTCAGATGCAAACGCCTCCTCAGGTGGAGGTGCTTTATACGAGCCTCTTATTACCCTTTTCTGACACTCTCGGCCTGGTAACGTAGCGTGTGATTAGCTGGAATGGCTGAATTGGATTGAATTTCAATTACTGCATGTCTGGTCACGTCTGAGAGAGTCACAGCTGGGTGAGGGGAGCGGCCCGCTCGTTCAGTATCACAGGACGGCCACGGCTCTGATATGCTGGAGAAAGAACTTCAGATGTTTGAGACAGTAGTTTGACGTCTATTGTTAAACAGATTAATGGATTTTCCACACGAAGACATGAACAAATTTGTGAAAGGAGAATGTGTAAATGTGTCAACAATGCTGGAGACACTAGCTAAACATAGCAGCACTGTCTTTGCTACATTTTTCAGTAGCGTCAATAAATAGTGTAGCTTTTCCATTAATGGGCTATTTTGTTTCAAATGAATGTGTAGCATGACAAAACACTGTACTGTGCACGCGGCTATATATATATAGCTAATCAGGAAAAGTTGTTTATATCCCCGTGTAACATTTTAACACCACTATACCATGGTAAAATCACAGTAACATACTGCTTCTCTTAGCTTATTTCTATTTAATATTTCTAATTAATATAGCTAAGTTTATAGCTAAGTCTAATTAATACAGCTAAGCGTATTGTAAATAGCTAATGCAGCTAGCTACTTTGTTAGTAAATCGTTATAAGCTACACTACGTGATAACATAACTTGACTGTTGTTTACGATTTAAAATATGAAATTAGCTTCCCAACAGTCAGTGTGTGTGTGTGTGTGTGTGTAAAACCATGTGAATGTACACACGTTTTAGTGGCGTATGTTGGATTATTCACGTGTGCACACACGAGTGTCTCGTGTGACTATTATGAGGATTAGCTGAGCAATATGATCTGAGCAAGACACACACAAACACCTGATGTGTAGTTCCTTTTGCTCACTGTTTCCCTCTGAGATAGGCTACTTTACGTTGTGCTGTCTGTGACACCTTCTGTAACACACACACTACAACATACAACAGAGATTATCAGCCAATCAACACATTTCCCAAGTGGGCTCTTCTAATCATCAGCAGACCACTTAAGGATTCACAGCTATCAAATACGCCGGTATAGAGTGTTAGTTAAAACAGTGTCTCAGTGTGGAGGTTGAGAGGTTGTAGGCATTCATGGAGTGAGTCTGATTGGGACGGATCCCTTCTCTTGAGCGCCTGGTCATCAGAAACTGCACCGGGAAGCTCCTTTGGGTTTTACACACATAATCACAAGAATAAAATAGAGAAAACATACATTTACAAACCAGATTTGTGTAATCATTTAATTATTTTCAGGTGTTAGAAAACATGACTTACTATTTACAAAAATCTGGTAATATTAATTGAAATATGTTTTAGATTTACAGCCTAATATGCTTTCATTCTTTTTAATCACTAATTTTTGTAAGGACTCTGGCAGACAATAAAACAGAAAAAAATATCCCATAGACTTAAGCGGGAGCTATGCCATATGATCTAAGGATTAGACAAGAATAAAACTCGGTTTTGACTTGTGCTAATATGCAACCACGCATAAACCCCTATCAACCACCTAGCATTGTTCTATTAACCACTCAGAACATCCTTGGAACCACATAGCAAAAACTCAGAACATCCTAGCAACCACATAGCAACACCCTAGCAATGCTGTAGCAACCACCACCCAGAACACCCTATCAACCACCTAGCAAAAACTCAGAACATTCTAGCAACGACATAGAAACACCCTAGCAAAACTACCCAGAAACCCCTATCAACCACCTAGCATTGGCCTATTAACCACCCAGAACATCCTAGGAACCACATAGTAACACCCTAGCAAAATTACCCAGAAACCCTTATCAACCACCTAGCAACACATTAGCAATGCCCTAGCAACAACTCAGAACACACTAGCAAGTAGGGCTGAACGATATATCGTTATCGTATCTATATCGAGATATGAACTTTCAAGATATTAATATCGAAAAACCAACGATATAGACGATATAGATTTCCCCTCTCCGCGCTCGCCCTGCATACAACTCTGGCAGTCACAACAAACATCAGTTTTACGAGTGCCCTTGAATGCACCGCTAAAGCCAGCGCGCGCACACTACTGGGGGGGGGGGCGGCGGCGTTTCCATGGTGACGCGTCATTGCTTGTCACGTGACACACCGCAACAGCGCTGAATGAATGATGATCTGCTTTTATGTCATTTTTCCTTTTTTATTCAGAATATTCACAAATGTGTTAGCTATGGCATGAAATATCTGATATTCCGATTGTCAAATATATGCAAGTGGAAGTATATTGTTGTTTAAACACCTTTATAACGATCGCGTTAGTTGAGCTGTATGCGCGATGGGTGCCGCCGTGTTAGTTTGTGCCGCAGACGCAGTTCAGAGAATCGGATCTGTTGGATTTACAACCTCTATGTTTACAACACGTGAATTCATCCACTTCTCCCGAAATACTGAAAAGTAAGTGGCTGGTGAACTGGGGAATAGAGTAAACATTGAAGTTACTTACACAATGTGTATCTGATATGAATAAAACGTGTCGAATTATAATGGAAAGGATTATTATTACCTCTTCCATAGACATCAGTGTGTATTTTACAAACTCTAAATGTATTGTTTTTTTAGTACTTACGTAGTCATATCGTATTGTATCGATATCGAGATATCTGGCATGAAAATCGAGATATGAAATTTTGTCCATATCGTTCAGCCCTACTAGCAAGCACATAACAACACCCTAGCAATGCTATAGCAACCACCACCCAGAACACCCTATCACACACCTAGCAACCACTCAGAACATCATAGCAACACCCTAGCAAAACTACCCAGAGGCACCTAGCAACCACCTAACATTTAAGCAACACCCTAGCAACAACTCACAACACCCTAGCAACCACATAGCAACACCCTAGCATTGCTGTAGCAACCACCTCCCAGAACACCCTATCAACCACCTAGCAACCATTTGGAATATCATTGCAATGACATGCTTGCAACCCAACCTAGCAATGCCCTAGCAACCACCAAGAAAACCCTAGCAATGCTGTAGCAACCACCCAGACCACTATAACAACCCCATAGACAACACACCAGAAAACACGTTAGTAACAAACAAGCCCTAGCAACCACAGACTTTTTTTTCAGCAAATGTATTATGATGTAAATTGACAACAGTTCCTGATGTGATTCATGCAGCGCAAAATGCTATAGGGAATATCTAATATGATGCCATCCCCCCACCCCCCCCAATGATGCCATCATTTTTCCACCAGTCTTCAAAAGAAATAAGTAAGCGTCATGGCGTTAAAAGGTGATTCAGTATGGAGCTAATACACCCATAGACAGAGAAGGCACATCAGGAGTATTTTATTCGAGTTCTCCTGACACATGCAGGCAAACACTCTCAGCAGAACTAGCGTGTGTGATACGTCCCGGCTTGCGTTTGAGAGCCCCGTGGGTTGGCAAGCAGCGGTGCGCAGGTTTAAGAGCAGTTCAACAAGCTTTGTCGGCTTCCTCAGCACTTTTTCCCTCTTCTAAAAGAGCAGGAAGAGATTTAAGCAGTCAGCAATTCCATTCCAGACTCCATCCATGAACACAGAACTGTCACATCCCTCTGAGTTTTCACATAAGCACAAGGAGCTGAGGCCATCGGGAAATTATATGTGTATTGTTTTAGTCAGTGTTCTCAGCAAACACACCAACTAATGTCTGCGAGTAATGCTGACAGCGGCCAGTGACAGAGCAAACTGAAAATAGCTTCTGGACATAAAATAAGTCAGAGAAGCAAATTTATCAGACGTAAACAGAGCATTGTTAAATTTGGTATGACCTCCCTCCCAACAATATCCAGTGCTGATTCAACAAGGATTTTAAACAGAATATTTTTTTTTAAATGAAATAAGAAATAGATGATTATAAATATATATACATATATATGCACATATATATATATATATATATGAAGAGTTCAGATGCAAAAGCCTCTAAGTGCCATCTAACATTTTCTTCTAGAATGATCATTTTTATCAAGCTCGTATATTTAAGTTCAGTAATTTCACTTAAATGGCAATGCAAATTACCTATTAGTTGTCATTTAAGTGAAATTACTGAACTTAAATATACAAGCTTGATAAAAATGATCATTCTAGAAGAAAATTTCAGATGGCACTTAGAGGCTTTTGCATCTGAACTCTTCTCTGAAGTCTTATATATACTGTATATATATATAATCATCTATTTCTAATTTAATTTTTAAAAAATAGTGTAAAATCATGATATATATTTTTGAGACATATATTTTAACATGCATTCTCAGCTTTCATAAAATGCTAGTTTACAGTTATTATATTATATTAAATTATATAAAAGATGTCAAAAAGACAAAAAAAAAACTTTTTTCCCTTTAGCATCTTGTTTTCATGAGCTGCTGTATTGATTCTGAGCAGGGTCAGTCACTCTGCAGTACATCTGCAGTACAGTTTGTCTCTTTCTATTCGCACAGTTCTCAATTAAAATCAGCTGCGCTAATAGCCTGTGAGAGGACTGAAAGTGTCCTTCCTCTTTCCTCTCGTCCGGCATCAGGGATCCACAGAGCCGTACATCAACTGACGGCAGCTAATGGAAGTAATCCGAGTTGATTAGCAGACACCAAAGCCATCACTTGTTTTCACACCCCATTGCAAATGACACAGAGACAAAAAAAAAAAAGGTGTATAGCAGGGGTCTTTTGTCAAAGGGTGATAAAACAGAGACCAAAACCAAAATTTGCAAAATGGCAATTTATATTATTTAAAAATATATATATAATAATAATAATAACACATATATATATATGTGTGTGTGGTATTATCATTAGTATTTATTTTAGGCTACTAGGCTATATATGGATGGATGGATTACAACAAGAACAGTGAATACAAAGAGAGAGAGAGAAAGAGGAAGGAGAGATGCATGGAGAGAGATAGTTTGCCATGCATGAAGGTTAAGTTGGCAGGACACTCTATGGAGATTTACTGATACTAGCACAGTATTTTTTTTTTTTTGCCTGCAAGCCCGCATGTTAAATTCACTCCACCTGCTTCTCTATCACTGACTGTCTTTCCTTCTTGTGTCATCTTCTCATGTCTGTCTCTTTCGCTCTCTTAGAACGACTCCTGGGGAAAGCAGTACTCTTACGCCCTATTTAAGGCCATGAGTCACATGTTGTGTATCGGGTACGGAGCCAGGGCGCCCGTCAGCATGTCAGACCTTTGGATCACCATGCTCAGCATGATTGTGGGTGCCACCTGTTACGCCATGTTTGTGGGCCACGCCACAGCCCTCATCCAGTCTCTGGACTCGTCCCGACGACAGTACCAAGAGAAGGTAAGCGCAACCTCATCCGTTTCATTCACCTAGCTGCTTTGTTTGCAGGTATTCACGCGTTATTTTGATATTTACACCACCGTGACTTCACTGGACGGGCATGTGATCTTACAGCACCATGATAGCGTAGCAATCTGTGTCATCATCATGTATCACATTATGAGCTCATTAATCATTCAAGAATGACTTCAATATTGATCTGACGTCAAAGAAATTCTATCTCTGCTACATAGGTAGAAGGCTGCATGTGTCAGACAACATGTACAGGTTCAGGGCTGGCAAAAATGTGTCACTTTGTATCACTGCAACTCTATATATTACAAAATGATGATGATGATGATGATGATGATGATACTATTTATTATTATTATTATTATTATATTTTTAATAATATTATTAAAATAATCCCAAATTGATTATTATTAATTACTAATTAATATTATTTATTATTAAAACATATGAATATGATTTATTATGATTATAAGTAATTCTTCTTAATAATAATAATAATAATAATAATACTTTTTGAATAATCCAGAATTGATTATTATTAATCACCGATTCATATGATGTATTATTAAAACATATTGATTATGATGTATTATGATTATTTAAAAAAGAAAGGTAATTCATTTATTCTTCTTAATAATAATAATAATAATAATAGTAAAAATTATATTTTTGAACAATCAAGAAAGTTAAATATTATTAATACATGTTCTTGATTATTCAAAATATTGATTAAGTATTATTAAGATGATGTTATTATTATTATGGTTAAGAATAATTAATTGTCTCAATTATTAAATATTAAAATAATTATTAATAATAATAATAATAATAATTAAATATTAGTAATTAGTAATTCATACTTTTGATTATTCTAAAATATTCTGATTATAATTAAGTGACGTTATTATTAAGTTTAATCATTTATTATGTTAACTATTTAAAAACAATCAATTTAATTATTATAATTATTCTCACAAATAAAGTCTGGCATAATTGCAATTAACTGCAATTTAGATCAGTAAAACGGTATATTATAAAATTATATATATATATATATATATATATATATATATATATATATATATATATATATATATATATATATATATATATATAATAATTTTACTATATTTATTTATTTATTTATTTTAACAGCTGATTCTACAGTACAGCAACAAGACGTTACTCAGTTTGCAAACAAACACCTCTTAAAAACATGTTCTTTCCACACGTCCTGCTCTTTATTCTTTACACAGACATCTACAGCGGTGTGTAATTCTCACCTGCACAGGTTTTTGGACGAGTGCGATCGCTGCTTGACACTGTTCTGCTGTTCTCTGACCTCGGTTGTACAGTCTTATGCACTGTGATACTCAAGTCATCAACTCAGAGATGCCACCGCGTATTGATTCCACTTCCTCTAAACAGCATGCAGCTTCCTCCCTGAGATACCATGAGAAGAGGGATTGTCAGATTATCCCTCATTCTAGCGTTCTGTCTTTTAGTGCTTGTTGTACCGGTAGTGAATCATTATATCCTCATGCTTTCAAAGAGGATTTATCCCAAGTGAAAGACAAAACACTCTCTCTGGGCCAAAGCATGTGCGAGAGGAGCCAGAGCTGCTTTGTCCCATGGGGGGGAGGGGCTTTCTCATCTGGGACCTCAACGAGCCAGGTTAATCTCACTACGTCATGCCAACATGAGCCATCAGCTTCACCATTTAATACCATTACAGAGGATGAATGGAAAGACGATATGGGAATGGAGAGAATGGGATTGTGCTCCAGGGAGATGGCACAGACTAAATGAAAAATAATTATGTTGAATAGGCAACACTGTCAGAGAAAGATTGTACCTTTAGGGGTGTTACAGCTTGTTAAAAAAAAATAATACAAATTGTAAACTTATCTATTAGTACCTTTTGAGGTTACTGACCCACTGTAGATGTTTCATGAGAAAAAGTTTCCAGTAACTTCACTTACAGTATAGAAGTTTAACTCAAACATTTCTCCTCAAATTCTTCCAATACCAAGATCTGAGCTGTATACTATCCACGTTCAAAAGTTTGGGGTCTGTAACTGTTTTTTTTAATTATTTTTTTTGGAATGAAAGCAATACTTTTATTTAGCAAAGATGCATTTAATTGATCAAAAGTGACAACATTTTTGTATTTTGTTATTTCAAAATGCTAAAATCTTAAGAAGCAACTGTTTTCAACATTGCTAATAATAAGAAATGTTTATTGAGCACCAAATCAGCATATTAAAATGATTTCTGAAGGATCATGTGACACTGAAGACTGAAGTAATGATGCTGAAAATTCAGCTTTGCATCACAGGAATAAATTACACTTGCATACATTTATTTGGTCACAAATACAGGAAAAAAACACCAATATTGTGAAAAATTATTACAATTTAAAATAGAAAACTGTTATTTTAAATTGTAATAATATTTCACAATATTGGTGTTTTTTTCCTGTATTTTTGACCAAATAAATGCATTCTTGGAGAGCATAAGAGATTTCTTTCAGGAATGTTAAAAAATGTATATCAAATAATTCCTCATTTGTGTCTATTTCTATTTCTCCTAAATAATTTAACACCTGAGACAAAGTTGATACTTTAAAGAGACACAACTGAAACTCAATGAAGTCACCTGATCTCATTTATATGCAGGCACAATGTCTGTTTGTCTTCAAAAAGAAATTCATTCATTTAAGCATTTGGATCAAAAGTTTAAATTTCTTTATCATGTGCACTATAAGCTGCCTTAGGAAATAAACTGTGTGCTAAATGTCGTCAATATACATCCCAACATAGGATCCAACTACCACCCAGAGACGATGACATGCTCAGTTTCACTCTAGCTCATTTGTGGCCGCTGTTTAAAATATCATCTAGGAGTTTTCTTGCATTTATAAAGTTGCATTTTCTCATTACAGCCAGCCCTTACATCTTATTGATGGACAAAGCCATTTAGCAGAAACCTTTTAGTGGAACAAAGTGTGGGATTTCCAAGCTAATGAGATTCCTTTACTCTGGAAAACAGGGTGCTGCACACATCCATGGGCCATGTGTACCATCAATTTCCCTGTCATGGCTGCTGTGCATGGGCTTATCTGAGTTGCACACGGAGCTGGTGTCACCTTCACTGCGACAATGACACAGCGGTCTGAAACAGACAATAGGCTTCTATGAATTTTGCATCTCTGCCTGTCCCAGCACGGACTCTTATCTTCAATTTAAATGATTTTTTGACCTTGCCGTGGCCGTGTAGCGTTTGACACAAAGAGCAGTGTTACACACTTCACTTAGAATCGCAATGTCACCGCTGTGGTTTAATCCTGCCATAATGCCAATTAAAATCTGGCTCCATTGCAAATGGATATTAGATACAGCTCTCCTGCCCAGAGATCTGCAAAATACATTCATATCGAACTGGCTTCTCAGTGGTCACTATATATAAACAGCAGAGGTCAAATGACAAAGCCAATGTCACTGGCCTATCCAGCCGAGAACAACAGCAGCGCTGGTCACCAGCATACAGCAGGACTTATTTTGGATACTGGTGTGCTAGTGTCCCAACCAGGCTGTTTAACTAACTTAACAGCGAAAGCACAGCACGCTAATTAAAGTAGCATCGCTAAAAACATTAGAAATGTATAAAATAATAAAACTTTTTTTTTATACATATATATGAAAAAATCTACATACTACCATGACTTATCCCTGCACCAAGACAATACTAACAAGCATAAATCAACCTGGATAACTACTAGGATGTTTAACTTTCAAAACCTAGTGAACTGCCTTGCTGTACACCGTCTATTAGCATTGTCAAAAGTAGCGATATTCAAGTCTATACTTAAATTTGAAAAACTTAAACCTACCAGCCTTTCTGTAGTATTGGCAGTTCCGGTAGTACCGGGTCAATCCGGTACCCGTTGATAGCCGGCTGCTTTTCCCTGAAAGTTCGAGTTGTAATAGTTTGCAAGAACACGATTATAAACAGTTTTCACACAGTCAGTGAGCTTGCGCTGAAGTGATATCAGCTTCATTAGCTATGTTTCCATCCAAAGTTGCGAATTTACCTTATGCACAAAATTAGAATATTGCATAAAACACTAGAGAATAAAGCACCGTTTCCATCCAGTCAGTCGAAGAGAACAAAATCGTCACTTCCTCATAAACACTTTGACGACAGGGCATTTCAGAGTGACCAAAACAGCGTTTCAGATGCTGTGCAACGATACTGTGTTTCTTAAGATATAAGATATATAAGATACATATGTTACAAATTTGTATTAATTTTTTTAATGCATTGATTAACTAACATTTTTTGAAGGCTACATGCTAATGTTTTAATGTATAATTTACTTGTAATCAATCATTAATAGCATTAAAAATGAACTAATTTAATTTGTTTAATATATTGAATTTTTAAATTGTTATTGTTAAAATTGTTAAAAAATATATCAAATAAATCAGTTACAATAGTTTTTGCTATGGTACCAAAATTGTTACAGAGAACCAAGAAACTTGCCTGGGATTGTTACGGACTACTGACATTTTGGTAATTTGAGTAGAAACTACTGTTTACTATTAAATACAAAATGGGTTGAAATAAAACTCATATTTGACTCATATGACTCTCACAATCTGATTTTTTTCACTGAGGTTTTAGCAATGCATTCTGGGATGACCATTTCCAGAAAGGTATGCAATACTGCCTCACAGTTTGGCCAAAATAATAATAAAAAACCCACTAATGAATACATTAGAAATAATAATAATAAATACAAATAAATAAAGTTATTATTTCAAATAAATAAATCGGGGCATATGCTGTTATCAGTCGTTTTATAACAGAATTTTCTGGCTCAGCTCTTGCACTGTCTGACTCATTTAGATTCTATCCGTTGTTCCATTTGCAAAGACAAGCATAAGAACACCGAATAATGGAAGATAACCACGCTCCCATAGCCTTATCTCTCATCAGTCCACTCATCTGTGGCTGTGCAGTAGAAGATCTCCTATGATCAGTAGATCAAACCAGCACATGGATGAGATCAGACCCATGAGGAACCACGACACGTGGTTGTGTGCTGAGCAGGGAGCTTCGTATGAGTGGAAGAGTTCTTTCAAAGTGCAAGATCAAAGACGATCAGCAGGAGAGCGTTTCGGCGAGAAGTTACTTTCATGTGAGGTCAATGTTCACCTGATGTTATTTTTGAGTCCAGTTTAGGAATAAACCCAGCCATTATTTCCTGGCATTTACATAGCATTCCACAGCAGGAGAGCGAGGCGAGGATATTCTATTAAAAACGGCAAAGAATCCTTTGTCAGATCAGCAGGCTTGTTATGAAGTGCTTCACACATACAGGCTGTTGTGTGATTGAATGCAAAGGTTAAACAGGTGGGTTGTTTGTTGGATGCTAAAGCCAGGTGCACACCTGTTTTGCTGTCCTTTCTTGTGATTGTTGCTTGTCAGATTCTACAATTTGTCCCAGTAAGATATTGAAAGTCAAGGCAGAATGTGACATCAACGGCCTTTTATGTCAGTTTGTGTGATATATATATAGTAGGGCTTTGGTCATGATTGACAGCATTGACTATAGTTAATTCACAGCACTGATGTTGGCATTGTTTTGTTTAGCGATAAAGGAAATTTATTTACAGCAAGCTCAAGGTCATTTTGATTGTATGATCATGACATGAAGGTAATGCTAAATAATTGGATTGTTATCGCACAAGTAAACCTGAACATGCACGATTAAGATGTAATATATGATAGGAAACATAAATATTGTATTATTGCTAATTAATTTAGAGCTAATATAATATAAACTTTAGCTAATATAAACGTTGTCGATTGCAATTACTGTCTGGCAAAATTGAGGCCAAAATCAGAAAGTTTGTGGGCATGCATACAGATGATCTATTTTGTATGTTTGTTACTTCAACAAAATCCAAAATATAGATTCTAATTGTCAAAGGGACAGAATAATAAAAGGCATTATGACCTCAAATCATCTTGCCTTTTCTCATCTTCCCTTCATGCAAATTAGGATATCTGTATTATCATCCCCATCGCATGAGCGCGCCACAGTCTATCCTCCTGAGCAGGTACCTTTGCAATTTGGTGGATCAAAGCACCTTTTTTTTTTTTTTTTTTTGCTGGAGAGAGAGTGAAGGGCAGTCTCAAGCACCTGAGACGCAGGAGAGATGCAGACAGGCTGGGCGGATTGTTTCTGACATCTAATATAACCCTGCCAGAGCCCAGCACACATTTAATGTGATGACCGCTTCTGCAAGAAGAAATGGGGGGAAAAGAGAGAAAGTGGTGATAAACCTAATCTTGACAAAGCATTTCTGTTCCCACGCTGATAATAAACCCGAACGTGAATTAGCCTTCTGTGCTCTTGCCCAAACGTAGTAGAGAGTAAAAATCAGAACTAGCCTAGTGTTTAACACAAAGGAAAGGAATGAAAGGAAAGGAAAAGGTAATGAAAAGGGAGAAAGAGCAGAAAGAAGAGCAAAGTAAATGGAAAATGAAAGGTAATGGAAATGACAGAAAAAAAGAAAACCTGTACAGAAAAGGGAAAGAAATGATGGGGAAAGGAAAAGTGCTAAGCTTCTGACAACTCTTTCAGTCTTTGTTTTAAAAGCATTAATAGTTTGCAAGAACGTGAAGAGGCTGTGAAAGCGGACTAATGAGTAGATGAGTTTACTTGTTCGACATGATGACATCTAATGTTCCCAACAATCTCTGTAGTCCCATTTAGCCACTTACTGTATTAGCAACCACCCTTTACAAGACGAGTAAAAGCTTTTAAGAAAAAAAAAGAGAGTTTTATATCGTAGAATAAAATGTGAAAATATCTTGAGCTTGTGTTCACCACAGACCCGATTTCAAGCATTTTAACAAAAATCCATTCAAAAAACCCATTGACCTCAGAATGATGGAACCGGAAGTGCCCAGGTTTGGCCTACAAAAAAACATCATGTCTGCAGCAATCTATACGCCATAGTTTGTTCAGTGTGAGCTCTGCACACTCATGAATCACTTCGTTATAACCAACTAAGTACAAAATTTTAGGGAAAGGAAAAGGACAGAACAGGAAGTGGGGAAGGAAGGAAGGAAGGAAGGAAGGAAGGAAGGAAGGAAGGAAGGAAGGAAGGAAGGAAGGAAGGAAGGAAGGTGAAAGAAAATTAGGAAATGGAAAGAAAAGAAAAAGGACAGAACAGGAAGGGGAGAAGGAAAATGGCTGGAAGATGAAATTAAACAAAATGAAAAGGGCAAAAAATAGGAAAAAGGAGGGGATATGAAAAGGAAAACAACAGGACAAGAAAAGGAAAAGGAAACGCGACATGACAGCAAATGAAAAGGAATTAAATTAAACTAAAAAAAGATTGCAAGGTAAATATAAAGGACAGGAAAAGGAAAAGGCCAAAACAGGAAGAAAATAAGGGAGGATAGAAAGAAAGGGAAAGGATAGATTAATGAAAAGGAAAAAAGAAAAGGATAGGAAAAGGACAGAACAGGAGGGACAGAAAAAAGGAAGGCTGGAAGATGAAAAGAAATAGGAAATGAAAAGGTCAGGAAATTGAGAGAAAAAGGGACCAAAAAATGGAAAAGGAAGGAAGGATAAAAAATAATAATGAATAATAATGAATATATATAAAAAATAATAAATAGAAGTTAATATAAAGGACAGGAAAAGTAAGGACAAGAAGGGAAGGAAAGAAAGGTAATGAAAAGGAAGAAAAAATGGATAAGAAAATAAAAAAGGGGGAAGGGGGAAAGGGGACATGGCGGGAAAAAGGAAGAAATCGGGGTGGGGGGGTGGGGTGGGGGCATTTCTGCAGAAAGTGTTGAAGGCCTTTTTGAAGCGGATATATAAATATGCCATTGACAATAAGAGGACTCCAGCTGTCATTCACACAGACGGCTGAAACATTTTAGCATTACCTCTGTGGGAATCACGAAGTGCATGTAAGCAAGCTTTATGAAATCCCCTCAGGATGATATGAGTTTATCTACTCTGGCAGTACCAAACCATATTCCTGCTTTAAGCCAAATGCCTAAAACAGCTTGACTTCTCTGTGCCTTCTCACCACCTCAAGACTACTCCTTCAAAAGCCTCTACGCCCCACCGTTCCCCACACGACCAACCAAAAAGTTCCCCATCTTTGTGAGCTTGGCATAAATCAATGCACTGCAAACACAAACAGGCCTTATCATGCTCTGACAGATGCGCTGTAATCAATGTAGAACAAGAAGTGACATTTTTGTTTTCGCCTTCATTTGCGTCTCTACCCGCTGTCTTAGCGCAGCGCCACTGGCCTGCAGTGTGTGAGACGATGTTTATTCACAGGTGCTGTCGTCATCGGGCTGTGACAATCCGTTAAACCAAACAGGCTGATCCCCTGATTCTGCTTGCTGAATATGTGTGTGTATGTGTGTAAGCAGACTCTGATTAAAATGGACGAGTTTCCAGAGTTTCGGAAGTTTTGGTCCCTCTTTTTTCAAAGTTTGGATGTCTGTTTGTGAATGTCTTAGAGAGAAAATGGAAGGTGGTAAGCTGGTGTCCATGCTTATCAACCAGCTGTTTTTTACATTTTAAACTTTCTTTTATGTGTAATGTTGAAAAATACAAAGCACAATTTCACTCCGAAGGTAGTTATTGTCTAAATCAGTAAACACGGGTTTTGAACTCCGCCCTGATTTTAGTCTTGAGTTTTCTACAGGGAACGAACATGTCACAATATTCCTCATTTAAATAATTCCCACCTAAGGTATAAGCAAATAAATATAATAAAAAGGCAGAGACCTTAGTAGTGTGTTGAAACTTGCGGTGAAACGGCGTGTCATTCTCGAAACGCGCTTGACGTGGTTGACCAATCACAACGCTCTGGTCCAGCGACCAATCAGAGCACATTTCAGAAAGAGGGGCTTCGTAGAAACAGGAACTAAACTGAGCGTTACTGACAGACTGGAAAGAAAGGTGCTGCAATAATGTAAAATGTGTTTTTCGAGCATGAAAACCTATTCTAGTAGACCCCAAAAACAAATCAAGACTTTAAAAAGGGAATGATAGTAATAAAAAAATATATAATAGAGAATGTCTTGTTTAATTTTAAGTTTGAAATACAATTTAGCCATGTACACTGTAAAAGAATTAAAATAGTACTATCACCTTGGATGTTTAAGTAATTTCAACTTAAATTACATTAAACTAACTTGAAAATGAGTTGAATATTATATAACAAAGTTATATAACTTATTAAATTTTGATGAGTTAAAGCAATGCAAAAACATGTTGTCATAACATATTGATCATATACTTTTTTACAGTGTACATATAAATACAGTATGTGCTAAAACCTGTTCTTAACTTATCTCAAGTTATTACGGTAAGTCTACAATGATGATTCATACTGGTGTTTGTGTACTCATGCACACTATGTGTGTGCGGATAAATACATGGATAATATCTCCGTAAGGAAGCCCATATCAGCGTGTCTGCTTTTGCCCTGATGCCTAGTGACTCAGTGCATCTCTAGAGGAGAAGGTCATGGCACTCACACTGCCACCGACTGACTGACCACAGGTCACAGTTACTCATATTCTGAATATCCAGCGCTGGCTCAGACTCTCCAGCTTAGAAAACACTTTAGCGAAGGCAGAATGCGTCACAGCGGCGTGGCGGTGGCGAAGGCTGTCCCAATTCTTCGAATGCGGTCTACTAATGCGTCCTTCGTTTCACGGGGCTTTGAAGGTGTGGCCTTTGAAGTCTGCAGCCTCTGAATTGGGACACAGCTTATGTGTGGGAGTGGGAATTAAATAAGATTTAATTGTGTCTGAACCATTTACAGTATTTTCACATTGTTTTAGCATCTGATTCTACTGCCTGAATTATGCAAATAATGACACTGCGTTAACTAGTACAGGCAAATAGCTTGGAGTTGTGGTGAATAAGGCATATATTATAAGCCTAATTTACATAGAAATAATCCACAATGGGTTTCCCCATGCTGCCTTGTGCGCAGCGCGGTTTTATCAAGCGGCAACCTCCCCGTCTCTCTCTTGAAACCAACACGGAAGTGAGTTAAACTGTAATTCGTTGACTGGCCGCTTGAGGCTGTTGTCAGAAGTGAGTCAAATCTGTATCTCCCCAATGTTAAAATGCCAAATTTTACAGCAGAAAAAAACGTGTTTAAAGCCTGGTGTCTGTATGTGGATTTGGTCTATACAGCTAATTTTGCCCTTCATAACAACTGTGAGGGGGGTGAATTATTTTATAACTCGTCCGTTTAGTTGATTAATATTTAAATTTAAGGGTGTGGCCAAGCCACTTGAGTGACAGATGGATTGCCGCTGTCAGTACTAGCCGTTTGTCTGCTGTTACTAGCCGTCACTTCACCTCAGCAATGTTAGCTGCTGAACTTGCCATCTCTGCAGTGTTTGTGCTTTTTTTCGGGATTATTATTTCATACAATTTAATACTTGGGTAACGTTACAAAGCCCACGTCTTTGGATTCCGTCGTTATCGTTCGAGAGAACAACCAGCGCTGTATTTCAGTTGTTTTCCTCTGTAAACATGCACTAATGGATGTCTGACAATTTCGTTGCTTTTTGGGGTTTTCAAATTTAAAACGTCAATAAATGCTCGTTCGTTCTGCTCCCATGGAACAGATGGATTATAATATGCTTATGTAGGTTACCGTCAGATGAAATCATGCAGGCGTCGGCGCTTTCTCCGTCCGTGAATGAGCGCGGATTTTCTAGCGCATTTACTTGCACTTCAAAGGCAATATATCTATGGTTTAACGGTTAAACCATAACCCATTTGAGAGACGGCCAACATCAGAATTTAAAATGGACTGAATAAGCTCTCTACGAACTTGAGCGATGCCGCGCTGACGGACCATGAAAGAGTGACGGACATGTATGCACATAAATCACTGTCACACACAAACACTCTCGAAGTAATACACAGTCTCACTTGTAGCCATGTCTTTTAACTATTATAATATTTCGAAGGGCAAAAATAGGAACTTTTAATTGGCTTTACATCATCAGCTAACTCGATCACGTCGAGCTAGGTGATTTCAGATAGCCAGGCTCCTCAGCTCCACTCACGCCCCGCCTGTTTGTCCATTTTCTGTTATCCGGGAGTGACGCAAGGCCAAGATGGCGACGGCCGGCTCCGCCCACTTTAGGCTTCAAAAATGCACTTCAGAAACCTACGGGTGACGTCACGGACACTACGTCCATATTTTTTTACAGTCTATGGATTTTATTCACGCTGCTAGGCAGCCTGGACACCATGGACTAGATTTTCCCCTCAAAAAGGGAACCAATCACAGAACCGGGAGGGCGCAGCAAGATGATGACGACGTCTATGCGACACACCAAAGCAGTTTGTTTATATCTATGAATCCAACATGGCATCAGACGCGAAGTTGCCTTTCGATGCAGCCTTAGATAGTGTTCTAAGTAGTTTAGAACGCAAGTTTATTCCGTCTTCTTCCTCGTTGAATTTCTGTCGCTCTACATATGTCATCTGGTATAATTGAAACGATTGGCTATGAGCTACGTACAGGCGCATTTGATAGACATTCTAGCGCCCAATAAACGGTTCAGGGCATTCGTAAACCACGCCTCAAATACGAGAAAATGAACATGTGGTTCCCAGACCACGGCTCAATGAGACGAGGTCTGACGTTAGCCAGGCTACCACAATGACTGGATGCACCAATTTTAAAATTCTGACTGAGACCAAGAAGCTGAGAATTATTTATCAAGTAATGGCCAATAACAAATAAATGGCACACTGTAAAAACAAACTGTAGTTTTACGGACTTTTACTGTTTTATTTTACAGATTTTTCATGTATTTTTGAAATGTGGTAAAAAACCCAGTCAAATTACAGAAATAGACTGCAAATGTACATTTCCTGTGTAAAATGACATGAAAAACATGTAAATGTCATGTAAATTTCTGTAATTTTACGATTACATGATTTTTTTTACATTAAAATACTATTTTGTCTAAATAAAAATAAATAGAAATTCAGTTGTTTAAATGTCACAAGTGAATTTAGGCATCAAAATATTATAATGCAGTTTTAAAAAGAGATATTAATTTTGAGATTTTTGATAAAGATCACATTTTACAGTGTTTTTTTTTTCACGCAGTGTTCTTACTGTTAACTAAAACAAACTATTGTTTTCGGTAATTGAAATAAAGCTGAAGTGAAATAAAATATAAATATAAGGAATAAACTTTAAAAACTTAAATGAAAATTTGAAATGCTGCCTTGAAAACTAACTAGAAAAATAATAAGTTTAAGCAGAAGTACATAATTTAACATAATAAATTACTAAAATGTAAAGTGAAATTCAAATCAAAACTATAAAACTAAAAGCTAATTCAAAATATTAATGCTATATATAAAATACAAACTATAATATTTTTATAAAACATGTTTACAAAACACTTTTAAAGATGACAGCATTGTGCTCATTTTCTCTTATGTCTGTGTTATTTTTATAACCAAATATAAAAATAGGGACAAGTTAGCACAATTAAGTATCCAAAAATACTTGGATACTTAATTGCTTAAATACTCGAGGCACAAAACTATTTCATCACACTCGTTTTCATCAGATTCGTTAAACTGGATCGTGAGTAAAATGCAGGTTTTTGCGCTGAAACACACTGTTTGCAGGTGTGTGTGCACTAGTACCCCGTCCGCACATACAACCAGTCGATGCACCGTGAATTCCTTTATATATCAGACACAAAGTCTCCTCAGAGACATATGGTCAAGCTAAAAGCTACCTGTAGGGTACTGTCTTATAGCATCCCACAGCCTGAAGACATCAGCTCTTAAATTCTCAAGGCCTCTGTCTAAAAGACACGGATAAAGACTTCCCGTCGAGACGCTAAGTAGCCGTGGGTCTAGCCGTGTCCCCGCTGCAGATGCAGTGGAGCGAGAGACGGGGAGGTTTTGGAACATTAGCCTAATTGCTTGGTGCTTGAATTGTCCTAGTCATTCAAAGCCATTTCACCCACACCGATGAAAGATTATGCGGTCTACCATCAGAATACGGTGTCTTGTGCTGCATAATAATATAGCCTGTTAGTCTAACAGTTTCTTAATGAATCTCACTTCACACTAAGGTAAAAGTAAATTCATAGAGAGACAACAGATAAAATAGCCTGTATAGGAATAGTGCATGCATTGATTAATCATGAACAGGAGAGCTGTTATAAATATGCAAGTCAGTCAATGTAACAGTTTAAAATAGATTGTTCTCGGATGGATATTGACTGTCTTGGAAGGCTATCGTTTCCTGTGACGGTATGGAGTGGGTAGCCTGTGTCGGTACAGAATGCATGCATAATTGAATTTATGTGTAACCAGAGACAGGTGAAAGGGAGCAGGTGTTGGGATTCGACATTCCTGCTCTGATGTCATCAGCTGAGTTGGCAGACAGGAAGTGTTGTCACCACCTGCCCACAGCCAATGACCCAGCACAATTTTCTGTGCGTGCGAATGTGTTTACACAGGGTTTATCTAAATGGCTCATCATTAAATCCTGCATGAATTAAAAAACATCATTTCACCAAACGCCTACACGGAGGGACATTTTATTGCTCAGAGGCTGCTCTTTCATAGCTCAGGTAAATGTTGTTTCATTTAAAGTTTCCTAATAATTTTATCCCCTAAAACTCATATTTAAAAGTTTTTTCCTGTGTAAAAAAAAAATGTCTTCATGCCTTAAAATAGCTTGAATGTAACTCTACACCCTTGCCACATTTAGTATACGCGGTTCTATGAATATGCAAATTAGCCCCGCCTCCACTCTCTCACACCAGCTCAGAGATCCACACTTTGATGTGATTGGTTACAAGGTAGTTTGTGGGGTAAGAAATTTCAAATCACGTTTTTGAGACGGTCTTTGATTCACTGCAGTTTTAAGGAGAAAATACTCAGTAATGGTATTGACGATGATGAATTTACACATGGTTTGTCTTAAAGTGTATTAAAAACACCACATAGACATATAAACAACATTAAAAACTTGATTTTCACCACAGGGGGACTTTAAGTACCAATTCCTTGGGGGACATAAAAATAGAAACAATTGAGATAATAATAGCCAGGATAATGTGGCTTTGGAAGAATTTGATGAGAAATGTCAGCATTGAAATCTCTGACTTTTGATTGCAAATTTGAGAACATGAACACAATGAAATATAAAAATGTAAACCAGTGACATTTCTAGTTCACATGCTACTCTAAATTATATTTACAACAGTTCAAAAGTTCAAAAGGATTGGTAAGGTTTTTAAAGGGGTGGTTAATTATGATTTCACTTCTCTAAGTTTAGTTAGTGTGTAATGTTGCTGTTTGAATATATATATTCCTGTTTCTGTATTGTGACATTCATTGTGAATATAAAATTAACTTGGTGATTGATTTAAAAAAAAAAAAAAAAAAAAACTTCACACCAATTCAGATCTAAATATATTGAGATTCATTTTAAATATAAAGGTACAAGTCTCGACTACTTGCTTCTTTTTTTATATACTAAAAACTCTCTCTCTCTTTCTCTCTCTCACAGTACAAGCAAGTGGAGCAGTACATGTCCTTCCACAAGCTGCCAGCTGACATGCGGCAGAAAATCCACGATTACTATGAACATCGCTACCAGGGCAAGATCTTCGACGAGGACAGCATCCTTAACGAGCTCAACGACCCACTCAAAGAGGTGAGACACCAAGAGGTCACAGTAGTGCTGACCCAGGGTCAGAGCCAATGCAGCTGCGGGTACATCTGAACCTAAGCATAAGTGCTGATCTAGGATTATCTCCTTGTCTGGACGCATAATCCTTTTCATTCGGATATAAAAGGAAACATCTTATCTTAGTTTTTGGATACCACAGGTCTTTCAAATTATTTCAATGCCACATAAAGTTCTTTAAGCCTAGCAGATTACCTCATCAGTCATTAGTAGTTTATATTAGGTTGACTGCTGTTGTAGGTCATCCAGATATCCTACTGTATGCATACTGAAAATGGGAATTTCTGAAAAATTACCCAGAATGCAAACAGCAGACAGACAGACTGAATGAGTGTCTTTTATGACACAGCAAAGCGAGAGATAATACTGACGGCTTCATCCCCAAAACACCTCAACTCTGTGGCAGCTCCCTCCCTCCCTCCCTCCCTCCTCGATCTCTCTCTTTCTTTCCCTCAGTTGGTCAGGGCTGCTATTTTTACATGCACCGCCTTGTGACAAACCAGCTTTAAATAGATAAAGTCTCCAGCTTGTCTCCCTAGTGGAGGTAAAGGGTTGGACGTGGCTATCAAACTCATTATTCCTCCTGTGTGATTGCGGTCAGAACCTTTTCCTGACGCTTTTCCGACTACGCCACGATTTAAAGCGCAGTGCAAATTTATCCTTCACACATAAGCCACAGCAAACAAACACTTCCTTCACCCCGGCAACATGGAGACGAGAAAGACTGAACATTATGTGCATCAGGCTTTCAGCTATTGGCTGAAGAGAGCTTGACACTGACTGTACAGGTACCATACAATAAGATCACTGCAATGCAGTGGGAAGAGAGACTATAGAGGCTTGTGATCGTCGCAGAGGAGTGCTGAGCAAAACTTAAAAAATAAATAAAAAAATCAAGCTTTGAAATATGTATTTTAAAAAAGATATTTTGCTCTTATATATTGCCCAGCCCTACTAAATAATATATTAAATATGCACAATATGTTTCTATGATTTTGCTGACAATATACAATCAAGCAACTTTTAGTTTAACATCATTTCAGATGTAAATAATGAGATGCATATTAAATATTGTCAGAAGGCCAAAACATTAAAATAAATAAATAAAAAAGTTATTTAACCAAAACACAAAAAAGGGTCATAAATGCATTAAACTTTTAAAAACTTTACACCATCTTGAAATATTAAGATGCATTTCAAATATTGTCAGAAAGCAAAACATTAAGATAAAATAAAATAAATGAATACTTTTTTTGTTTAGATTTGAACTTTCTGGGTCGTTTTACCAAAAAAAAAATAATAATAAAATAAAATTGTGTCTTTCTGTTTTGTCCCATAAGAAATTGTGAATATAAAATTAGGCAACACTGTGATTAAAAAAATAATTAAAAAAAACGTTACACCATTTTAGATATAAATATTGAGATACATTTTAAATATTGTCAGAAAGCAAAAAAATAAATAAAATAATAATAATAATAAATATAAATAATATAAGATAAGATAAAGCAAAATCTCATAATACAATACAATTTATAATACAACTTTCTGGGTCATTTTACAAAAAAAGAAGTCATAAATGCATTTTTAATATTATATATATATATATATATATATATATATATATATATATATATATATATATATAGTCAACTGTCTTGTTTCTGTTTTGTCCCACAGGAAATTGTGCATATAAAAATATCCTTTCAGATATAAATATTGAGATACATTTAGACTATATATAAAAAAGCAAAAACATAAGATACTAAAGAAAAAAATTAAGTAAGTTTTGGTTATATTACACCTTTTCGTGATTTTTTACAAAAAAAATTTCTTGTAAGCTTTTTTTTCCACCTTTTGATGTCTGTTGATTGTGTTTTCTCTCTGTTTTGCTCTATAGGAAATTGTGAACTTCAACTGTCGTAAGTTGGTGGCCACTATGCCCCTGTTTGCAAACGCAGACCCTAACTTTGTGACGGGAATGCTGAGTAAACTAAAGTTTGAGGTCTTCCAGCCCAACGATTACATTATTCGTGAGGGAACCGTTGGTAAAAAGATGTACTTCATACAGCATGGAGTGGCCAGCGTCATTACCAAATTCAACAAAGAGCTGAAACTCACCGACGGATCCTACTTTGGAGGTCAGTTGAAATCCCACAAACAGATGGCACAAACTTGTAAACAACTTACAGTCTTGCTGAACTCCACACAAGGTGCTGAATAAGCTACACAAGTCAAAGACATCCGTCTGGTGCATGTTTACAAAAATCATTGCAAACAGCCACAGGGTTTAGGACAAAACTGCAGCACAACCAAATAAAAATACTAACCTTAACACTTATGAACACAATGCAAATGATGTGCAATGCAAATTCATGTTGTACTGATGGACCAAAGTAAAACGGAGATGATGAGATGAGATGTAGAAACCACAAGCTTCTAAATACAGTTCCCTACAGTTTTATAATTCAGAGATTATGTCACAAATGACCTTGATGTCACATGTTCTTCAGTGTTACCTTAGCTGTACGAGTGTGGGAACAAAAATTGAAATGAAATAATTTTTCCTCACGATTCATGAAGGTTGTGCCTGCTCTACCATGGGTACACTGTGATGCCAGCCACCTGCTCCAGTTGAAAACCATCTGCTACGGGTATTTTGGCCCATAGCAGGAATGCTGCTGGCATATACGCGCGTGTGTGTGTGTGTGTACACGGGGCCGTACGTGTGTCAAAGCTGCTGGCGGTGTCAGAAAATCTCTTCCTCCTCACTGCTTTCTGATAGAAACCTCATACACATTGACCTTGGTCCTAAATTGAACGGAGATCGTTCAAAAACGTGGACAACCCAACTTATACAATTATTAATGAGTGGCATTAAGTCAAACTGCGTCCAGTGTAGTTGTCGACCGGCGTTGGTTTTTCAGTGACCAATGCTGATACAGAACTCTGAAAAAAAAAAGCTGATATGCTGTGAGATACATAGTAATACAATTTATTGACTAATTAAAAATTGCTCAAATAAAAAACTGCCTTTAATATTATATAATAAAATAATTGTATTTATTTGTATTTATTATTATTATTATATTAATAATTATTAGTAATAATACATACAAATGGAAAAAAATAAAAACGAGTATGTATTATTATTATGAATAATAATAATAATAATAAATACTATTTATTATTATTATTATTATTATAGCAATACAAATAAGAACAGATTGTTGTATTATTATCATTATTATTATATAAAAAAATACACATTATTATTGTTTTTTTATTCAATAATAATAATAACGAAATAAAATGTAATACTACAACTTATAATAATAATAATATAAATAAACATTTGTATCTATTATTAATATTAATATGTATTATGAATTAATACAAATAAAAAAACGTTTAATATTATTAAAATAAAAGCAAAATGATAATAAAAATAATAATAGACAAATTATTATTATTGTATTATATTGTATATATTTTTCATTTATTATTAATAATAATCAATTATTTCTTATAAATAATAAGAAATAAAATGTAATAATAATAAACGTTTGTATCTATTATTTATAATATTATAAAAACAAAATGGAACAGTAAATACAAATTATCATTATTATTATTATTATTATTAATTACAGTATTATTATTATTACATTATTAGTGTCATCACTAAAATAAAAACTGTCCAGGTGAAATTAGAATAGCAGGTATTTGAGTCAATAAAGGCAAAATCTTGGTACTGATTTTATTTTTTTTAAAGACATGCAGTGGTTTAAAGCATCCGTGTGTGTAAAGTGAAGTTCTGGCAGTGTGCCGTGAGGTGAGGGCCAGTTAAGGTGAGGCGTTTGATCATGATAAATCAGGCAAACCCCATTTGTTAGCTCACAACTGGGATACATGCCAAACCGACGGACATCCGAAGCTCTGAGGTCAAGCGTCATTTCCATTTGCAGGGGCAAGTTGATTGGATGCTCTTTCGTGAGGGTGAGAGAGACACCTTCACACATTTGCTAGCTTATAGGCGCTAACTTGTTCAGGCACTCATCCTCTCTTGGCAGTCAGCCACAGACGTGCATAGTAAAACAATTACTACCGGAATCCCAAATTTCATTACGTTTCATCATTTTGTAGCTTTAGAACTCTCTTCATCTATCTTGACTTTTCGGTCGCTGTTATTCGGCTGTGAAAATGTACATTACATTGACATTTGAGGCTAAGCAACCAATTAGAAATAGAATGGCAAGTGCAAAGTACTTTTGCCACCATCACCTTTATACTGCACCACATGATGCCAGAGAGATGGCACATTTCCATTAAAATACTCCGACGCCTTGTTCCCACTCCCAGCTGGAGAGTGTTGTTAGCACGTCCCGCAGGCTACACAGACTTTTTTCCACAGCATTTTTTCCTGTCCAGGACAAAATAGCTAAAAATCTGTCATTTTGAAGCATGGCGTGTACAGTCCTACATTTACAGTCAGCAAATATATTCAAAGAATCAATATAGTCATATGTTATTTACTCCAGCTCTAGCTGACAGAAATTGCATATAAACGTATACCAACTCATGCATGTCTTAAGTTGAAAGACAGGGCCATTTGCAAATCTTCTCTAAGCACTGAAGACACCCCCCCCCCCCCCCTCCCCCTCGGGGAAGATTAAGCCAAATTGTGTACAAGATTACACTGTCATTGATGACTCCGGGTCTAAGGTTCATTAAAAATCTCTCTGTGAGAGACTGTGTGCACTGTATTAAATGAAAACAAGCTTACTTCTAGATGATGAGATTTTGTTTGTATAATAATATAAATAACAATAGTTTATTTATTTATTGTGATAGTAAATAATATATATATATTATATAAATACTATAATATTAATAAATTAGAAATATTATTATTATTACTATGAAAACATAATAATAATATTATATTTGATTTTGATTGTTTGTATAATAAAAATAACAATATTTTTATGCTTTGTTTATGGATGTACTGTTTGAATATAATTGATTAATACATATATTCATAAATACTATAAAATTAATATAGGCTATATCAATTTCTATTATTATTATTATGCAAACAAGTATTATATTATTATTATGTTTGCTTTTGTTTATGTGTATGTATAATGAAATAAATAACAATAGTTTATTGTTTGTACAACAATAATAATAATAGTGATTAATAAATAAATAAATACTATAAAATATATGCTATATATTCATAAATATGTATTATTATAATTGTTAGTGTTTTTGGTTATTGTTATTATTATTATTATACAAACAAATTATTATTATTGTTATGTTTGATTGTTTGTTTGTATAATACAATGCGGCCATGCGCATATTACTTTCGCATTCAAATTTAAAAGTGATTTAAAAGTAAGGTGCAAAAGAGGAGGAAACTCCAAAACTCTGTTGGGGAAATTTCCACACCGGCACATCCCTAAGCTAAATGCTAAATTCATTTGCCACATGACCTACATATGAAAAGTGTTGCAGATAGCATCAGGTAAAGGTTATAGAGTCTCTAAAGTGTATAAAAAGCACTGCCCACCACATATTACACTGAATACATCATGTGAATTCACACCCTCATGCTATGTTTATATGCTAACCTTTTCTTTTATTCAAGGTTAGCTCTTCTGCTAATCCAAGTAGCCTTGCTCAGCTGGCTCCCTTGTCCAGCTAGTGACCTCCATTATATAAAATATGTAATATGTTTAATTAATCTATTTCCCACAGAGATCTGCCTTTTGACGAAAGGTCGTCGTACAGCTAGCGTCCGCGCTGACACCTACTGCAGACTTTTCTCGCTGTCTGTGGACCATTTCAACGAAGTCTTGGAGGAATATCCCATGATGCGCCGCGCTTTCGAAACCGTGGCTATCGACCGCTTGGACCGCATCGGTAAGACCGGAAACCCAACCCTCGCCTCCTCTTCTAGCTTAATGCCTGAACCTTGTGTGTGTTTGTTGCGCGTTTGTCCTGTCCTTCATCGCACCTCAATCATCTACCATTGTGTTGCATGACGTGTATATATGCTCCCTTATTTTCTCTTTTTTTCCTTTGTCCAAATGTCTCGTATGGATTATATAGTCATAAACTGTTCAAACTAATAGCAACTAAATGTAATTTGCTAGCCTTAACTGAGTGGTCTGTCGGTAAGAGACAGTGCATGTAACCGTCCTGCCCGGGGCTGGACGCCCTGCTGGTTTTGGTTCAATGTCATCCCCAAATGGACGCATGGAGGGTGGACGGAGGCAAACCCTCACCAGCATGAGCCTCCGTTCCACTCCCCCACCCCGCACACCTGGGTATGAGCACCACCCCGCCCCCTCCCTTGACCCTGGTAGCAGCAGAGCGCCCCCTAGAGGGGGTTTGAGCTGGTGCACTAAAGGGCAAGGGCTTGAATAATTAACTATCAATTAGGACCAGTTCTTCACATGTTAGTGTAGTCCCTGCCCATTTAAAGTGCTTACTTTATTCTATTTACTTATTTTTTTCCTCAAAACACAAAAATGTTTAAAAAATAGAATAATTAAATTTATGGTAAGTTCACATACTTTATAATAAGGATCTTTTTTTTAACATTAGTTTATGCATTGGGCATCATAAACTAACACTGAACAGTGCAGCATTTATTAATTTTGGCTAATGGTAATTTCTACATACCAATACATTTTTAGCATTTAAAGTTGCATAAATTAACATTAAAGTAATTTGAATGACCATTAATTAACAATTGTTAATTAGCTGATAAATACTAGGGGGGAAAAATGTTGTTCATGATACCCAATGCATTAACCAATGTTAATGAAATGAGCTTTATTGTAAAGTGTTACCCGACTTATTTGAGCAGTTCACAAAACATATTGTTCCAAAGCAGCGAATGTTTATTCTCCAAATGTGTTCTTTTTTTGGAAGTTAATTTGTGCATGAATCACGCCAACATTCATTAAATGACAACATTAACATCTAAAATATCACATTTAAAGAAAATCAGCAAAACCTTACACCCACCTCATTTTTCACTACAACACCATGTTTTCTCCATGAAAACATCATAAAAGTAGTTTTGCTACAATAGTCTCAGATTATATATAGTTAATGTACTTTTTTTAAGACCAGTTGGCTTGATGTACTTTAACATTTCCCCGCTAAACACAAATCCATTATCACTCACATTTACTTCATAGAAATACTGAAAAGAAGGATCTTTCTTTCAACCAGTTTCAAAGGAACAATGGAAAATTAAAAAAAGGGATTTTATTCAAGCTGTCTTAAGACAACGCCAGGTTCTGTAACGCTGCATATTTTAGTCTTTGTCTCATTGTTGAGATACAGGCCACCGTCCATCATCAATTTGAATTGTGTGGAATTCAAATGTGAGCTAATGCATTCTGAACATTCGCAGAACATCAGTTTGATGTTTTGCACCATTCAGTGGGTTTGGTATATGACCTTTTTTGGGCTTTTCAATTGAATTCTCTGTCACTAGAGTTTAAAATAGGGTCTTGAGCATGAGCCTTGTTACTTTTCACCCAACATCTTCATGAATCTTTTACTCAATAACAATGTTTTACTAGTTTGTGACAGACCAGATTTGAAGTGAAGCACAAATGCATCTTAAATTCAGTGGTCACATCCAAGTATAGCTCTAAAAATACATATCACAACAATTCTTTTAATAAGGGGTTGATCTGATTATTGAATACACCAGTATTAAAATGTCTTGTTTCTTTCTTTGTGCATCTTTTGATTTCGCAGTTCATAAGATAAAACCAGAAGATAATTTAAGATGTGACCTGAAAACTCAAAGTAAATGTTTCTCCTTTAAGCATATGAAATGGTTATGACGTATACCAATATAGCATGATGCCCAGCATAATTTCAAAACTTGAGTGCATGAAACAAAACGCTAGAAATATTAAACATAATATCCCTTTTTAAGTTCCATTTTATGGTTATCGATCAATTTTAGTACCTGCTTGCCTGCATCCAGAAAATCCTCTTAAAAAAATAGGTTCTAGTGTTATTTTATTTAGTTCAGTTGTTTTAATTTTTATGTTTATTTACTAAATTCTGGCATGATGCGATTGACTTGCCTTGCACTAAAAGTTGGATTGGATTGGTTTGGATCAATATGCCCACACTATTGTGACATGCACGTCACATCTAATCAATAACAGATAAAAATTGATGTGATCAGGCCGATCAAATCAAATCAAAATAAATTAAACGAACCCCCAATTCGACAGTATGCATTGCATTGTCCGAATTCCAAACTAGGATTCTATCTGCACCCATCTCTGTTTGTGGCATAGACGTTTTCACCCTTTAAACGTCAGTCATAACTCGAGATGACCGGTGTAAACGAAGCCAAGACGTGCATTTGTCCTTTCATGTGGAGAACGGGCTTGTACCATATTGTCACTGCAAGTTGCCAGCACTTTTGATTTGACATTAGTCTAACTAAAACAAGGGGTCTTGTCTCATACAAGGGAAAAATACGGACCGTGACATGATTGGTGCTCCATGTACTGTTTTTTGGACTGCAAATGCTTGTCTCGTCCTAAGCAAAAGAATTTGACAAAAAAAGAAATCAACCAGATATGACATGTTGTACAATTGATGTATCTATCTTTATTTAAAAATTATTTGACCAGGAGCCCCTCTTGAGATGAGCTCATCTCGTTTTCAAGAGTGTCCTGGCCGACCAGTAGGCAGCAGGTAAATTCCTCATGACGATCCAGATTTTCCCCCCTCACGTCTGAAATGATCCACAGGCTTAAGGCAGCCAGCATGTGTTCAGTGCACACCAGTGGACCTCAAAACCAAGGTTAAATCAAACGAATAAAAAGCCATTGTAAGTAAAAAACAATTGGTTGCATGTTACTGTTAAAGTCAAGGCAAGTACTTTTTATAGTCTATTCCCTGTCATGTTTGGGCACTTATCATATCTGTCTTTTTAATAACCAATGCATGCATACTATTTGATCAGTTGAAGAAATTCCAAAAAGTGTGCTTCACTTAAGGTTTTCACTTCAAGAAAATAACAGTAATGATAACAACGCTGCTGCTTGTTGTGATGATGCTGCTAAACACAAAAATGCTTCATGCTGTTGTTAATTATTATTTGTCTGTACCTTTAATAGTGGTGGGAAAGATACCTTAAAATTGTAGTTTGCTAAACAAATTTAAAGTAGTTCATTTAAAGTCAAGTCACTTTAAATATTTAGTTCTAAAAAGCAGCTATATATATATATATATATATATATATATATATATATATATATATATATATATATATATATATATATATATATATATATATATATATATATATATATATATATATGAAGAGTTCAGATGCAAAAGCCTCTAAGTGCCATCTGAAATTTTCTTCTAGAATGATCATTTTTATAAACCTTGTATATTTAAGTTAAGTAATTTCACCTAAATTACAATTAATAGGTAATATGCATTGCCATTTAAGTGAAATTATTGAACTTAAATCAACAAACTTGATAAAAATGATCATACTAAGAAAATTTCAGATGGCACTTGGAGGCTTTTGCATCTGAACTCTTCATATACAGACACATATATGATTAGCAACATACAAAAATGTGAAAAAAACTAAGAAAAAGTAAACATTATCGTGTTAATTTAAAAGCTACACTATTATGAAAAATAGATGAACTGATGAAGATGTTACGCTACTGATAAATGTAAAAGATTAGTAGTGTCATCACTAATTTTACGGATCTTTCAAACACAGAGCTCCCACACCTTTTAGACCAATGAATTTCCATGACTTTCAGTTATTTGTGATTACTAGATAAGGATTTATTTTCACTGTTTTGCACTCAAAAAGAGACGAATCAATATTTTAGAGCTGGCCTAACCTATTTATATTTCCAGGTTGACTTTAGGAGCCTCCATTTACAAGACTCCATATACCTAAACTCAGATAACAGTCATATAAAAAGTAGTTTTTTTCTGTTAGCAACAGAAGCTAAAACAGGCAGCTTTGTCCCGGGACTATTTATATCCGTGGTCCAAACGTCACGGCAGCCACCTGGCAAAGTGCTTGAGCTCAATGGTCTGCCACGTTCATGGCTCACTGTGTTCCACTCATTAATTAGAGAATGGGAGGCAGACTTCAGGTTATTAGGCATCTTTACTGACACAGATAGAGAGAAATGAAGCCCAATATCGCCATTCAGCCCCACAAGCGTGCGGCAGAGGGCTAATGTGTCTCAACGGAGGCCGTCAAGCTTAGAGGTGAAACGGAATGTTCCGTTCTACTGAATGTCTTAGAACATTCAATGGGAATTTGTGTTTCTTCGTACAAGCCCCATGTAATAGGTTTTGTTCTTAAAGAGACTGTGGGTTACTGTGAAATCAATGTTAAGGAAATGTTCAGAATGTCTTTTTATCAGTCTTTCTTGCTCACAATCAAATGTTGTGACACTCAAATTATATTTTTTGCCAAACCTCTCCACAGGAAAGAGAGATCTCAATTATGAGACTGAGATGAAATTTTGAGTTTTTCTTAAAACTATCCTAAAAATGTCTCAAACTGTGCTTAGATTTGCAAAAATACCAAAGTCTGCCAACAAATTATTACAATATGAACTAAATATCTGTGACAGATAAGTATTCATAGGTATTTGTGCGTAACATTCACATACATTTTGGTCCAGTTGGATATACAGTGAAACATACAATATAGACATATTGATAGCATCTGAAGCATAACGCTATTAGGCATGCATGCACAGCTTAAGAAACATAATAATGTACATTTTATGATTATATTGAAATGCATTTTCCTAATTTCACAAATTATCAATAGTAGATTGTGGCTACATTTCCAAATTTTCATATTTTGTTACACATTGTTATACATTTTTAAATGTGACTTAAATGTCTAAATACTTTCTGGATAAGTGAATGCCACATTCTTAGGTTTAGGATAACATAAGATTATATAATTTCCCGCAGAAGTCCCTGCAGATTTGGTTGATGGCAAGACCTGGTCAATAAAACATGGCATACCAAATGAAAGTTCCTGCAAGGGTGTCAGAAAACATGTACGCCTTAAAAATATCCAGCGGAACACATTTAAACAGCTCTAAAACATGTTAAACCCCTTAGAGGTCATGATTGATCTGGAAGGACCTTGTCTAGATCCCCTTCTCTGGCCCTTTATAGTCCTGTGAATAACATGTTTTTGATCAACTCCTCATTCACAGAATTCATTATGCCTCCAAACTTCTTTTCAGACATCACGTAAGTCTGTAGACATGCAGTGCGTGTTTATTTAGAAGTAGACCATAGACTCTTCAATGTTCATCTGGATTTATTTCAGTGGCTGCCAGTAGATTACATCATGGCCTTTGCCTTCTGAGATTGAATGCACAAAGGTCATTTTTTCAGGGTGGGTTGCAAACATCAGGGACAATCAGTCACTGTTTTTTCCCCATGCCAAAATACATCACAGGTCTGACTGCCTCTTTACAAAACTCACCCAGCCATGTTTACAGCTGTCGGACTAGTCAATATGCACTGTGAACAAGGAAATTGTGTATATTTGGATATGCAAGGACACGACCGGCCTGTAAAACCTAAAAGACGTCTCCAGGGAGGTTTTCACGTTATTCATGTCCCCTGAATAAGTGTTCCTGTCCAGACCAGACATGTTCATCCTCAGGAGCCCCTTTCTTTCTCCAGTGACATTAGATATCACTCATTTTCTGCTTCCGCTAACAACAAATGACAGTGCTGAAACTTGATTGGTTATTGATTGCTTCCCCCCATGGGAACGGTCTCAAATATAAATATACATATTACAGCAAGTTATTAGGAGACGGTATTTAAATTCCTTCATCCTGACAGTTATTGTTTCATGCTACAACATTATTTTCTTAATAGCAGGTCGTATTGTTCTTACTTTAGTTTAAACCATCATCCATCTGCTGATGGCTTATGTCCACATACTTTTGGCTAAGTAGTGTACGTCTATAAAAGAAAAGTATTATTTTGATATTGCATTAAAGCTACTGTGCCCACTTTAAGCCTTGTTGGTTTATGACGTCTTTTTCCCATTTATTTTTTCTATGGGTTTAAAATAAAATAAAAAATAAAACATAACCTTCAATAAAGACTTAAGACATGATGCAAACCAAACCAAAATAATGTACTGTAACAACATATTTAATGAGGGAATGTACTACAATCCCATTATTTAAGCAGTACGAATTAAAGGGTTAGTTCACCCAAAAATGAAAATTCTGTTCTCACTTTCATGTTGTTCCAAACTTGTAAGGAACACAAAGATATTTTTAAAAAATCTGAGAGATTCCAAATTTTCTGAAGAGACCCGATGACTTTATATGATGAACATCTTGAATTTATGAACAACTTTTATTCACATATAAACATTCATCAACTCTCACATCAGTTGTGGTAAACGGAAGCTCAAGCTTGTTTGCTTGACGTGCGAGAACCAATGAGATTCATTCTCGTGTTATGCAGCACGTTTGAGCTTCTGTAAGAACCAATGAGATTCACTCTCGTGTTACGCAGCACGTTTGAGCTTCTGTAAGAACCAATGAGATTCACTCTCGTGTTACGCAGCACGTTTGAGCTTCTGTAAGAACCAATGAGATTCATTCTCGTGTTACGCAGCACGTTTGAGCTTCTGTAAGAACCAATGAGATTCATTCTCGTGTTACATAGCACGTTTGAGCTTCTGTAAGAACCAATGAGATTCATTCTCGTGTTACGTAGCACGTTTGAGCTTCTGTAAGAACCAATGAGATTCATTCTCGTGTTACGCAGGACGTTTGAGCTTCTGTTAGAACCAATGAGATTCATTCTCGTGTTACGTAGCACGTTTGAGCTTCTGTAAGAACCAATGAGATTCACTCTCGTGTTACGCAGCACGTTTGAGCTTCTGTAAGAACCAATGAGATTCATTCTCGTGTTACGCAGCACGTTTGAGCTTCTGTAAGAACCAATGAGATTCACTCTCGTGTTACGCAGCACGTTTGAGCTTCTGTAAGAACCAATGAGATTCATTCTCGTGTTATGCAGCACGTTTGAGCTTCTGTAAGAACCAATGAGATTCACTCTCGTGTTACGCAGCACGTTTGAGCTTCTGTAAGAACCAATGAGATTCACTCTCGTGTTACGCAGTACGTTTGAGCTTCTGTAAGAACCAATGAGATTCATTCTCGTGTTACGTAGCACGTTTGAGCTTCTGTAAGAACCAATGAGATTCATTCTCGTGTTACGTAGCACGTTTGAGCTTCTGTTAGAACCAATGAGATTCATTCTCGTGTTACGCAGGACGTTTGAGCTTCTGTTAGAACCAATGAGATTCATTCTCGTGTTACGTAGCACGTTTGAGCTTCTGTAAGAACCAATGAGATTCACTCTCGTGTTACGCAGCACGTTTGAGCTTCTGTAAGAACCAATGAGATTCATTCTCGTGTTACACAGCACGTTTGAGCTTCTGTAAGAACCAATGAGATTCACTCTCGTGTTACGCAGTACGTTTGAGCTTCTGTAAGAACCAATGAGATTCATTCTCGTGTTACGTAGCACGTTTGAGCTTCTGTAAGAACCAATGAGATTCATTCTCGTGTTACGTAGCACGTTTGAGCTTCTGTAAGAACCAATGAGATTCATTCTCGTGTTACGCAGGACGTTTGAGCTTCTGTTAGAACCAATGAGATTCATTCTCGTGTTACGCAGCACGTTTGAGCTTCTGTAAGAACCAATGAGATTCACTCTCGTGTTACGCAGCACGTTTGAGCTTCTGTAAGAACCAATGAGATTCATTCTCGTGTTACGCAGCACGTTTGAGCTTCTGTAAGAACCAATGAGATTCATTCTCGTGTTACGTAGCACGTTTGAGCTTCTGTAAGAACCAATGAGATTCATTCTCGTGTTACGTAGCACGTTTGAGCTTCAGTAAGAACCAATGAGATTTATTCTCGTGTTACGCAGGACGTTTGAGCTTCTGTTAGAACCAATGAGATTCATTCTCGTGTTACGCAGGACGTTTGAGCTTCTGTAAGAACCAATGAAATTCATTCTCGTGTTACGTAGCACGTTTGAGCTTCTGTAAGAACCAATGAGATTCATTCTCGTGTTACGTAGCACGTTTGAGCTTCTGTAAGAACCAATGAGATTCATTCTCGTGTTACGTAGCACGTTTGAGCTTCTGTAAGAACCAATGAGATTCATTCTCGTGTTACGCAGGACGTTTGAGCTTCTGTTAGAACCAATGAGATTCATTCTCGTGTTACGTAGCACGTTTGAGCTTCTGTAAGAACCAATGAGATTCATTCTCGTGTTATGCAGCATGTTTGAGCTTCCGCAAGAACCAATGAGATTTGATCTCGCGCGTCAAGCAGGTTTGGTTGAGCTTATTTATGCCCACTGATCGATGTTTAAATGTGAATACAAGCCTAAATTAAATTTTTTTCAATCTGGGTGCTAGTAACATTGACTGGCATTATATGTGGAACTTTTGCAAAGTTTGACGAATATTATTTATGATGCAACACGTATGCAAAATTCTACCCGTTGCAAAACTGTTCGCAACTGCCCCCATAAACAAGCATTTTAGAAAAGAATTCCAAACACAAAAAGGTATAATATTCATTCATTAATGATTAAATTCTGTATATAACAATTCTGCTCCGACAGCTTGATAGTAAAATTGTATATGTCCCACAGCAGCTGGGTCATGAAACTGTACTTTCTTTTTGAATGGTAAAAGCATCCCTCCTGCCTGGTTCACTCTTACAGCTATGGATGAGTGATTGATAGCTTATTGCTTTATGCCTTCTGCTCATAAGAGTCTTACTCAGTCATTTTATGTAACAATAGAGCTCTGCTCAGCTATTGTGTACAAAAAGGCAGGAATAGAAGAGGTTCATGGAAAGATCGATACATTCCTCATTTATGATAGCAGCAAAATAGTGACTAACAGAACTGAATAAATCTAAATCCATTTGGCACAGTGGAGTAAAGTTAAATTCATATTTGGAAACTCTAATAACATTGAACCGTATCTAATCTCACCTTCTAGCATTCTTTACAAACATTAGCTGACCAATCAGTTGATTCTTTCTATTGCTGGTTTCAACTTTATAGAACATGACATCGATATCACAGTAACCCACAAATAGACAACTAATTGCACTGATCAGTGATTCTACTTATATTTTGATGCATCATTTATAGGCTATGGATGACTAAAAATAATAATCATAATAAAAACATCTGTATAAATAAAATTAGAAAATAATTAACTTTTTACTTGCGCTAAATCAATTTTATTTTACTGTTACATTTAACACATTTTTAACTTTTTATTTATTTGTCAGTTTGAATAAGTATTTTATTGATTGTTTTCTTCAAGTGACACTCTAGTCATCCACTGTAGATCACTAGCACGGTTAACTTACTTAGCCTAGCTTTCAGGGTAGACAGCTAATAAAATTTAGCAACTATATAATAGAAGAGACAATAATAGCCATGAACTCATTACAACAACAACAACTAAGTTTATACACATTAATATAAAAAAGACTTATAGGACCATTGGCTTCTGAAGTAAAGGTTATTTTATTCATGTCCTAATTTTACTATAAACTTTGTGTTTGACAGTTTAAGTAGTAGATACCCTGCTGGAAAACAAACAGCTTAGACATACCTACTCAATTTCATCTCCTAGACTGGCCAAACTTGTCCACAATTAAAGTTTTGATGGTTGTGGTCTCTGAAGCTTAGTTCTCAAAACCTCTCTAAAACAAGACCGGCCTGACCAGACTAGGAGAACATACCTTTTACGTAAGCTCTAAAAATGCCTCGAGGCTTGATTTTCAGCAGGGTAACGAAACATATTTTTCGAGTATCTGTGGTGTGCTTGGAGATTGTGATGTTTTAGACTTTGAAATCTGTGTAGTTGCCAAACCATTAAACCAATAGCGAAAAACTAATGTGAATTGAGATTCAATGCATAAGCACCTTAGAAATTGAATCCAAAATCAGTCCTACTTCAAAATCTCTACTTAGGAGTGACTAGCCTCCCCTTTCTACATTTGTGAGACCTTTGTGCTTCTCCTCTAACTGTTCAACACTTTTTGTTTCTTACTCTATTTGGTCTAGTTGTTATCTGCTCAGCCTAAACTAAAGATTGACTATCTTTCGGTTTCACCCTCAACAGGGAAGAAGAACTCACTCCTGCTCCAGAAATTTCAGAAGGATCTGAACGCTGGCGTCTTCAACACTCAGGAGAACGAGCTGCTGAAGCAGATCATCCGGCAGGACCGAGAGATGGTGATGATGGTGGATCGGAAGCAATCGGTCACGGGGATGAACTCCACGCCGATGTCTGGAAACTCCATCATTAACTCTCCCGCTCAGCCACCGTTCACTACAGCGACTGCTATTCTTGGGAACAACCAATTACAGCAGCAGGCCGCCCCACTAAGCTATAGCACCTCCGCCACAATAACCCCATCAGGCCGTGTGCCGCCCTCACAGGGCGTCACGTTTTCAGCGCCAAGCGCTTCTTACGGTAACTTGAGCACCTCTTCCCAGAATCCCCCTACACCCTTGCAGCAACCGGCAGGGGCGATCATGTCCCCTTGTTCGTTCACCACATCCATCTGCAGTCCCCCGGTGCAGACCCCTATAGCTAGCCGAACATTCCAGTACGGATCACCGACGGCCTCTCAACTGTCCCTTGTACAGCAAGCCTTACCCCAGCAGTCCTCGCCCGCCTCCATACCACAACAACCGGCGCAACAACAGCCGCAGCAATCGCAAGGGGCGTCCCCTCAGAGGAGCGATGTCCACAAGAGCACGCAGGCGCTCCAGTCAGGCAGCCTGAGCAAGGACATACGCCACCTCTCTGCCTCACAGCCGTCACTGCCCCACGAGGCCTCATTGGCTGCCCGAGCACACCCCACATCAGGCGAACCACTGGCTTCCATTCAGCCACCCATGGGATCCACGGCAGGCGTCCAGGCCCCAGGCTCCGTGCTGCAAAGCGGCATCCGCACCAACGTCCCACAGAGGGTTGCCCTTTTCCGGCAGATGTCATCGGGCGCCATACCGCCGGTGCGCATGGCGCCTTCTAGTGCCCAGCACAGGGATTCCACGGGCTCCAGGAGAGAGTCGGCAGTCTTAAGCAGTACAGAGACGGAACAAGACAAGATGCGGTTCGCATCGAATTTATGATCCCATTTTACTTTTTTCACATTCATTTTTTTTAAAAGAGATTTTGATTGATTTTTATGGAGAGACAAAAAAAAAATGGGGAAAAGACTTGTATTTTTTTTCTCCAACTTCCTCTGAAAAAAAATAACCTCATAGCTATCCTGTACAGAATTTCCTTGTACTATATTTTAGAAACACTTCCCCTTCAACTTAAGAATGTATATTATACAAATATATATGTGCAAATCCAACTAGAATATTTGGCATTGTCCATATGGGAAAAAAAACCTAAACTCTAGTATAAACGCAAGTCTTCCTCTCTAACATATGTGACTATAACGTGTCTGAAGATGTTCTTTTCTGTTGACGTTTTCCTTACAGTTCAGATTTTTCGTTTTTGGTTACGGGAATGCAATGATGTTTTTTGAATGTGTTTTTTGTTGAATTTTTGTTCTCGACAAGAAGATGACAAAACAAGTCCAGCATTCAGCAGCTTTTGGCATCACTGTGGAAAATGTTTGCGCAAATCGAACCTGGGAAATACTGAAAAGTTTTAAAAGCACATCTACAAACTTTTACCGGCTGGAAAAACAAAACAAGATAATATCAGAAAATGCTCGGCGCACCACATCAAGGTGTAGTTTCGACATCTGCAATACTTCGTGTTGTGCAGTAATTGCGTTGCGTTTCAAGGCAGCCTTTGTGCATTAAAGGGAATAAATGTATTTTTTCTGTTTTTTTTTATTTAAATTTAGTTTAATTTATTATTACGAAGGATGTGTGGTCAAATCGGATGGTTTTTATTTTCTATATCTGATTTCAGAACGAGACAGACATTATGAAATGTCACTTAAAGACTGTACATTTACAATATTTATAAAACTAAAGATTATCACCATTATGCAATAGACTGTGATATGAAGATTACCTATATGTGTGTTGTACATAGTTTTGTAGAACTAGTATTTACAAAAGTAATGTGTGGTGCATTTCTCAAACATGGCAATGTCTTATCTCTGTCAGCCACCTGGGTAATGTCTATATATGCATATATAAATATATATATATATATATATATATATATATATATACATATATATAAATATATATTCAAATGGTAATATGTGACAACAAACATCAGAAACAATCATTAGAGATAAGAAAACCTTAATGCAAATAGTAGCACTATACTGTAGGTAGCACTAAAGACAATATATGTATTCCAAAATATCTTGCTGGTCAAATATAAAGGTATACGAGTGGGGATGGGGGGGGGGGGCATTCATCATCAGCAGCTAAGCTTAATGCAAATGATGTTACATCATCATTTATGTTTTACAATCCATCAAAATGTATTTGATCATTTCCTGGGCTGACGTGACATAAGGAAGCCTCAATTGTACATCAATAGACGCTTTATTTTATTAATAGTTTCACATTTATAGTGTTCTTCTCATGGATCAGTATTATGTACACACTACTTCGTCATAGAACTAGATGTTCTGGTTATGCATTTTCCATTTTTTTCATATTTAACGACTGTGAAAATTTAGTTATGTATTTATTTTCACTGTATGTAATGTTACTAATGCTCTGCTAGTTTTTACAAAAACATCAACCTTTAAGTCTAACCTTTATGCAACATAAAAATCTGTAAACCAATGGCACTGCTGACACAACACCATGATTCAAGTGAGCAGCAGAAACTATTCAGGAGTAATTATGTGAATCCAACAAAGTATCAGAGAGAATAGATGGATAAATATAGATGTTCTAAGAAAGAAAAACAGAAGCTGCTTTGCATTAAGGTTTTTATCTCTCCCGTTCGTCGAATCATTTAGTCCGGGGCTCAAGACTTTGAAATGGCATGTCAGCCGCCCGTATTTGGGAGTAACACATTTAACAAGGGGTAATAAGCAGCTGTGACTTCTATGACCATTTATGAATTTATTCGCAATTCGGTAGTACAAAGCGAAAACTCATCAGACCTGTGCAAAGTCTCCAAGCCCCCTTGCACAATGTTTAAAAGAGGACAATACTCAGAAAAAAAACCCACTTGTGTCAGTACTGTACCAGTGCAAATCCCATTCAGCGACCATAAACGCATGCATTGTCACGAATACTTCAAAAAGAGAAACTATTTAAAAAATGTTGACGTTTAAATGTATTGTGAGATTATGTTTTTTGTTTATTGTCTGCCTAGACGTTCTCTGTGCGTATCAGAAACATTGAATTTTCACGAAAAGGACATTCTTAAGTATTTGTGCCTAAACTATAGCCATGTTTCATCCTGTTCCTTTCATGAGCGTGACTCGTGTGTGTGCGTGCGCTCGCACACGCGTATGTAAACAAGTGTATATGTGTGTGTGTTCAATGTTTTCCAATGAGAACAAAAAGCAATGGGAATGGCCAAAAGTATCGGAGCAAAAAAAAAAAAGGGATCGCAGCGGTCTTTGCTTGGGATATGTGAAAAACCAAGTATATCTATTTGCATTTAAAAGACTAATCAGTATCGACTGGAATCACGATAGATCCTGGGAATGGTTAAATGTGTGTGGAACTTAACTTTATAGCCACTGATGTTGTGTGGAATGAAACTGGCCAAAGTGAATCATTTCAATACAAACTTTCATTGTGAATTGCACTTTCTGTTTAAAGAGAGAGAGATATCTAGAAGCAGAAACATATACTGTACATTAGTTGGTTAACTAAAGGGGTTAAATGCAACAAAAAGTGCTTAACTCCTGCTATGCCATAGTGTATAGAAACTAGTGTACAGATAGGATGGTCAGCGGTACTCTGAGTATCTGCTACTTTTTGATACTGTACTTGCCTTTGGAGGGGAACGCTTCCTGTGTTAGTGTGCTTTTTCCTCTCAGCTTTAAATACTGTTAGAATTCTGGAGTGGAATATGAAGGAGAGACGCTCATACAACAATACACTTTAAAAAAAAAACGAAAAAAAAAAGAGAGAGAGAGAGAATCCTGTCACTTTCTGATGAGGTGTTTAAGAAAACCAGCACGTCTTTGTATGTTTGTTTGTTTTTTATTTATTTTTATCATATATTTGTGTTTATGTGATTGGAAATGAACAATGCAAAAGAACAAGAGGGAAGGAGTGATGTTTTAATAAAGGGAAAAACAACTAAATGTTTGGTTTGCAGCCTCTACGATTCAGGTGAAATCATTTTGTTTGATATGTTCAATGATATGATGCAAATGATGGAAGATTCTAGAACAGGCCTCAAACTCTTAATCTCAGCTGATTTTGTTTTTCCATTATGCTCGTTCATGCACACCAATGCTTGGTTTAAAAAATATATAAAAAAAGAATAAAAAAAAAAAGCAGGTACAAAAATCATTCAAAAACATGAACAATTAGTTACTTGATCCTGAATAAGAGAAAGGTAAATGTATACTTTCTTACACCTATATGCAGACAAACGGTGTTTGTCAAAAAATTATTTTCATTTTCATTTTTTTTTCTTTGTAAATAATAAACCTTTAAAATATAGAGAGAAAATAAAAGAACTATTGCCATTTACCACCAGGCTTCTGTGTGTTTTTGTGACGAGTTGCCATTTGTTAATGTTCAACTTTTTCTACTTCTTTTTAATTATTATAAGTGGTACCATCTACAGAAATGAAATTACTGAGCTGCGCAATTACGTTTCACAACAAGACACTTTACAGTTGTTTACTCTGTTATGAATGGGTTCAGATTCTAATACTGACCTCATGAAAACGAATAACCAATGGCTAAATATTCATTGCTAAAGACTCTGCTATGGTTAAAACCAATGTAGTTACAGGCCAACTTGACCAAAAAATCTGATTTAAGGGGAAAAAAGCCATTGTGACTTAAGGGTGGGCTGTTTTGGATTGAGCCACCTAAGCCTAGCAAACACCTAGCAACAAACAATCACTCAGAACTATATTGCAATGCTCTTGAAACACTTCTCATAACACATAAAAAAGATGAAGAAATTCAGACATTGTTATTAGATGTTCATCACTGAACCAATCAGATGGTTGCTGCTTTACAAACAATTGACAACAACACAGAAGATCTTACTGAATTCTTTTTCTTCCCTTGTACTAGAATCCTCCATTTTGTGTCCAAAAGTTAAATAAATCCATACATGATTATTCTGCAAAAAATCATTGTAAATTCCAGGTCACATGAGGAAAAAGTCACATCCATTTTCTCTATTTTGAGAAAAAAAAAAAAAAAAACATGTCTTAACATAGACTGGAGGTCTAAGGAGGAAATACAGGTGAAAGAATGCCTAGAGGAAGCCTAGTTAAAAGTCCCCTGCACTTCCTGTTGTCTTTTTTGTGTTGTTTTAAAATAGCTTAAAAAAAAGAAGTAATTTTATTGACATTAAACTAAATGTCAAATGAAACGATTTGAATATGTATCAGACATATGATGAACTCTTTGACTGACAGTTTCTTAGTGTAAAGGTCATCTTGCTTTGGCCTTCTCTTTCTGTAGAAGTAGGCTGTAGAGATAAAAAGCGAGTGTGTGAAATATAAATTTGGGGGGAGGAACTGAGAGGGAATGTCAGTGACTCCTGTGGTAATATGAAAAATCATCTCTTTGGGATGGTCAGCATTTCCATTCATTACCCTCCGCTGCAGTTATCAGTCATGAAGTATTCATACATTCTGACAGAACTCTCCCACAGTTGGTTCTGATTAACAGGACACCTTACGCACAGTTTGGATTCATAATTCACACTTAACAATAGGGATTATAATACTTCTAAATGCTTAATAAGTCTGAGATAGAATGAAACATTTGCATCTCTTCATATGCAAATCCTCTTTAGAGTTTGATTTAATAACCCAAACTGGGTTATTAATCAGGAATTCATAATACAAACATGTAAAAGTATATTCATCACATGAAATTGCATACCGTAGGTATTTGGTTTGAAACTTACTTCACGACTGTTTAAACTAAATCCTACTAAATCCTCTTAAACGAACTATATCCGCCATGTTGTTATTGTCATGTGACCTACGGTGTCAGTTGCGTCGCTTCACTTCCATTCATAAATCCTCTCCCGTGGCCTCATGGGATACTAAAGTGTCCATTGAATGCACGTTTCATAATCTCGCCGGAAGTAGTAGATCATCTGGGTACTTTTCGTCTTTTTAATTTACTTTTTAATTCGCGTTTTTTTATTACTATGTATTCAGACAATGTTGGGTTACAGTTTTTCGCAGTAGGGAAGTATTCGATTTCAGACACAGTGCTTATTTTAGAGTATAAAGCGTTGAAAGGTATTTATTTTACCCATGTCCCACATTCAATCTTTAAATATGAAATTATTTAAATTACTATTAATATAAATGGATATTATGATAATTCCATTTTAAAATGATGATCACAATCAATCATTTTGCCTCAATAACGTTTTCAAAAGTTTAAAAGTGTAGGCTACTTTTTTATCAAGTCCACAAAAACATTACAACACGTGATGATGTACAGTAGTTATAAAAAATAAGAAAAGAAAAAAAACACAATATGATGTAGTGATGTAATAATAATATATATATATATATATATATATATTTTTTTTTTTTTTATTTTTTTTATTGTGACCATTTCCGATCGAGCTGTAATCTTGTCTAATTATGCAAAATGTGTGGAAATATTTAATTGTATTTCAGACACATAACATGCTAGTACTAGCTTTCACAGGGGTATCATTCGTGTTTATACTGTAGCAAGTTAGCGACAGAGCAGGAAAGTTATGTCATATTCTGAGTTAGGCTAAGTTTTGAAACAAGCCATTAGCATCACTAATTAACATCTAAATTTAACTAATCAATCCACATCACGCTAATTCTGTTTGAGTACACCTCATCATGATAACGGTTCACAAATGATTTCAAACAAACTCAATGGATGTGTATGAATGTGAATTTACACACACACACACACACACACACACAGAGAAACACTGAGATCAGCAAAGCAGTGACGACATTTCATTTCAAATCAAAAACACCATAACGTGACTTCCCAGAAGTATTATCACTAATCCTTTCAATGAATATAATGAATCAGACTGAAAGTAACACATCTCTACACACCAAATATTTTCATTTCCCAAGCAAGATTTCCAAATCCAATGGCTGACAGGAGCCAGAAGTTTTATTCAAAATCTAATTCACATATTACTTCACAGAGGAGATGAAACGGCAACACAAAACCAGCCGGGCGAAAGACCCTTGACATAAGCCAAATCCGTCCATTCAGAATTCCAAATGGCTCTTAATGGAATTCATGCAAAGCTGAATACAGATGAATCCATTAAAGAGGACCATGACATGGAGATGAGCAGGATAATGAAGTGCATTCACATGCTTACAAAAGCACACACACACACAGAGCAGTTTTAAAGTTCAGATTATGGTCAGAGCAAAAGATGTTTTAAGGATAAGGGTAAAGGTCTAACAAAATTCAAAAATGGTGAAGATGACAGCTTTTATAAATCCATAAACGTGATTTCCCAGAATAACACATTAAATCTGAACATATTTAGGTCTTTATCTTTAGCAGCATTAGCTGTACTGCATCCCATCTATGTCAATAACGGAGGAAAGAAATTCCTACGGATTTGGAACAACATGAGCGTGAGTCAATTATGTCAGAATCTTCATTTTTAGGGTGAACTAACCCTATAAACTGTGACAAATAGCGCATATTATAATACTACTTCAATTTTATTTATTTTTAAACGTGACTTAATGCTGTTGTTAAAACCTGTATCATTCATCTGAATCTCATCCGTTCAGGCAACCCAACCTTCAAAACATCAGCAAAATCAGGAAGGTTTCACATGACACCATTTAGATAGAATTTCTTTCAATTGTGCCAATCCAGCAGATTTTTTTTATATTCCAAAAGTAATTTAAGAAAACAAGATGTGGGTTTGGAAAAGGTCAAAATAACTGGGCATCTCTTTATAAGTAGGCCTATATACCAAGTCAGTTCAAGTTATTATTATTGTAGCCTGCATATTATATGTATTTTTATGAATTAAAACATGAAATAAAGTTTACTTTAACAAACATCCATTATTGTGAACAATTCAATGGTTCATGATGTTACAAAGGCTAAAATAAATTCATTTATTTATATTAAAGGTATAGGCCTAGAAGATTGTTTTGGTTAGTGTTTCGGCTCTGGGTGACAGTATGGAAGAATATGACACAATAGATAATGCTTTACAATAAGCTATGTTAAGAGTTACATAGATATGGCAATTTATCTGTTCAATAAAATACTTTACTCACCTGACAAGTAATAAAAACACCACGACCGTCGCTTTTACATTTCAAATCCCTCAGTTCTCGCCATCTCCGAAAAGCCAAGCCAGTGATGATTCTCGTTTCATTACAAGATACTTAGCATGTCACATTCTCTCTTTTTTTTCATGTCACATTCTCTCCTCTGTTGAGCGTTTTATAATTTATTTTTATTGGTGATTCCCCGGAGGTTGGAGAGGCGTACACGGAACTTTTAAATAGTTAGTCAGGGTCAAGCAGGTTGTGTTTCCGCTTATTTTCTCTCGCTGCCAGAAGACAGTCTCCCGCTGATTTGAGGAAAGTTTTGATAAGATTTCATAAAGATTCTGGACAAAGAGTGTTTTGTCACAATATGCAAGTACATTTTTTCATCATACGTTTTTTTTTTTTTTTTTTCGGTGTCTGAGTTCGGTGTGTACGCCACCAAATCTAACTTTAGCCTATATTACCTTAATCACTTGTTGGCTAAATAAAACATAGCACCATTTTGAAAAATATCAGCAGTTCCTTGCAACTGTTAGCTAGGCTTAAATGTTTTTTACACAGCGGGGTTAGTTGTAGCACAGTGTAGGCTACAACTAAGCCGTCAAGTGTATAACGATAATGAAATGAAAACAGGGAGCCACACAACTTTTCAGGTTTGAGTTGTTATTTATATATTTTTTTAATTTTATGAAATATAGCCTGTTTTTCATGCAATAAACCCTTTAAAATGTGATTTTGAGCTGATGATTGGATCTCAAACTTTACAGATAAAATAGTACGAATTGTGTGTGGCTAAAGCCGGTCGCACACCGGACGCGCAGCTCAGCGCCGCGCAGCGCAGCGCCACGTCTTTTAAATTCGAACACATTATTCTCTATGGCCCTCATTTATCAATCTTGCGTAGAAACGGGCGTATATATTGGCGTAAGATTATGCTTACACTCTTCTCATCGCCTGATTTATGAAGCTATGCGTACCTTTGAAATTCTGGTGTACGCAATACCTGCCCTTGATAAATGCCGCGGCTGAAATCGATCGTCATTAGAATAACACGCCCCTATATATTCAAGTCTCCGCTTCCCCCACGCCCTCATTTTACGCCATGGACACACGGAAGACGGCAAAGAAGAGAAACTTCTTTGAGAAAGAGAAAGCGAAACCAGGGAAGTGGAAAGAAACAAAATTGATTTCTAGATTTTTATTATTAATGACGCTTATTGTTATTTAGAAGAAGAATGTCGTTATTATTATTATTTGTATTATTATTATTATTATTATTATTATTTAAAATAAGAAGAATGGCATTTTTATTATTTTGTCAGTCTGAATTATTTTTTTGGGCCTTTCATTACTAAACCCAGTCCGTGCACATCTGCCGGGCCTAACCCTGGCCTAACCATCGTTTCAAAGAATAGTACAACGGCGAGCGCGTCGAGTATAAACGCCTCGTCCGTTTGGGGAGGTGCGCGCGCATTCTGCGGAGACTCGCGCTTCGGAGCCAGGCGAAAGTATAAACAAGGCTTGAATCGTCAGGTAAAGCGCACAGGCTCGCAATGGAAGGAATACATATGCCTACAATTCAAATGCTTTGGTAAATTCACACAACATTTTAGTCCATGTTGCACAAAAATAAACACTGAAGTTTATAATTACTATGTTGTTGTTTTTTTTACAGTGGGTCATAATATATTATATCTTTTAGTTTGTCAATGCGTTTTGTGGTGTTAGGAATTGTTTTTCTGCGCATTCCCGCACTCAAAACGTGCGTACACCACCTCCTGAGCTGGCGTAGGATTTGAGCGTGCCGTACGCCAACGTCCATATTGATAAATCTCAAAGTCACCGTGGTTTTGGGTGTACGCCAGGTGTACGCTGGAAATTTGGTGTACGCACTTTTGATAAATGAGGGCCTATGAGAGTACACACACCGGCGGCGTCTGTCCGCGGCGCCCAGCAACGGCTCAGGACCGTGTTCAAAACCCTGCCGCGCCACACAGCGCCATTTACATAGTTTTATATTAAATTTACATTTATGTGTCTCAAATCGTAGTTAATGTATATACGGACTTAACCCCGTGCTGCAATATACATTTAGTTTTATATTTATTTACAGAAATCAGAAAATTGCTGATGCTAACGGATTTTCAGGTGACAGTTGTCCTAGACGTGGCGCGGCGCGGCGCTGAGCTGCGCGTCCGGTGTGCGGCCCGCTTTAGGCTACCATGGTGATTCAGGGTAAGACAAAACACATTTTAAAAGAAGAATTGATTATGCGTTGACTCATTATTTACATTTCGTAGGAATAAGCCTATTAAAACTTTAAATATTTAAAAGTGCAGGCCTACCTTTAAATATATATTTTTTGATGTTGTTATTCCTCACAAGCAAAATCAACATGTTTGTCATTTAGCTACTCAAAGCGTTCCACTAAACAGGTAACGTTAACGTTAAAATGGTTTGCGAAAGTTTCACACGCATACACACAGATTAATTATATTCAGAATATTAATATTTATTGGAATGCTAACGTATATCTCATCTGAATTTGTGTAAATAACCGTTGGCAGAAAGTGAATTAGCATTAGGCCCCCCTCACTCCAGATAAATACAAGCCCTTGATTTATTGGTTTCCAGCGCAGCTGAAGGTTACCTTTGTGTAATGGAGGATGCCGCTCAGTAATCTTGTGTCAGGTGACTTCTGTAATTGCATTATTTCATAATGGCTTTGTATCGTAGATAACAGGCTTTGATAACTGAAGTGAATTAAAAAAAGATTCATATCTCCAGATGTATGGGGTTATTTATCGGAATTTCATTTTGGCACTGTCAAGACCTTGAGATCAATTTATGCAGTTCCATCCAGCCAATCACATTATTAAAGTATATTGAATAACAAAGGTCGCTGGGGAAATTGTTTGGGGTTAAAATATTAAGCATGATAAAAAAAAATAATAAAAAAAATAGCCTAAACACGTAAATTTTATTATATATTTATTTATTTAATTGCAATTTTGAAATAGAATTTCATCTATAGGCAATTTCATTACAGTGAATAGAAGTTACGTTAGTTAGAAGTAGCAAAAATGCTTCATGACAAAATAAAGAACAAATACGACAATATTATCAATAGACAAAATTAAAAAAGTATTAATATATTAAATATATTAAGTAGAAAACATAAAACACTATTCCATGCATGTTCTCAATGACAACTGCATGCTCGAAAATAATATGATATTTTTGAAATATAAAAATTTGAAAATTCTATTTAGAGGAGTTTTAGATGGAGTTTTAACAATTAGCAGTTGCATTATATACATACATTCAAAACAATAAATGGAAACAACGATTAGAATCAACAAAATAAGAGCATCACAGTGCAAGATTGATACCTTTAGTGAAAAATTAATGTATGCATGTTCAAATTAAGATACAGCTGTTGTCCCAGGACTTTTCTTTTGCTATAGGTCCCCAGTCAAATTCAGTTGGTGTGCTCTAATAATTGCCTGTCTAAAATCATGATTTGTGGGTATTTTACTCAAGGAGACTTTTTTTTTTATTATTAATTTTAGATAAAGTTTAATGCCAGATGCTTTTTTAAATTTGCTTAAAAATATATATGATGGGCTTGGGCTATAACACTGGAGACATACTAGGGAAATGTCATTTCTTTCTTTCTTTTAAAATGCATGTTGGATAAAAATACACATTTTTTTTTTCACCAAATTCCAGATCTACTTCTTTTTTTTTTTCATGAAAGCACAGTGAACACATGAATTAGGTTTTCAAATAAGGCACAAAAGAAAGAAAAAAACAAGATAAATAGATATCAGATACCTGATATCTCAGCTTAAGCCGGATACTAGTACAGTCTGAAAGCAGAACTCATGCGTACAGCTCTCAAGGTGACATTCTGGCTGTGAACACCAGTTTGTTCACTGACAGAGGTACTGTAGTTCTGTCCAGCGCCCCACTGGGAGGCTGTGGTTGGGCAGCTGGGTCTTGATACACAGAGGGTGTATGAGGGAAATGAATGGCTCTGACGCCAATGAAGGGCATCTGTAGAACAGACGAGGTCAACTGTTGACCACCTAAACATAGGAAAGCTTTGATTTTCATTTTCACTGCTAAGGAAAAACCTGTACTTCAATAGCAAAAAATAAAGTTATGCAAGAGATGTGAAGCTTTGGCTCTGTGTTAATGAAATGCTGTGTCCAAGCCATGTTTGCATGTTAGCATGCATCCATGTGATACAAAATGCAACAATGGTATATTAGGAGGTTAAAAGGATATAGACAGCATTGATTTTAAGGGATTTTTTATTTTTTTTATTCAGCACCAACAGAACATCAGACATTCTCTGAAAGCTTCTTCAAAAAGAAAAGCCTGTTCTGATCTCGCATACTGAGATTTCTCTCATAAGCATACTTTTCTTTCTGCATGGCTCTCTGTGAGACGTTCCCTCCAAACTGGCTTTCTTAATTAGCTGGAAAGATGTTTCTGTGATCACTGCTTTATATGTCAGACTCATTAGTTTCTGCCTGGAGATTTGTTCTGCTTATGAAATGCATGGTTACACTTTTCATATCTCTGTATTTTATTGCGAAACAGAGCCAGAAACGAAATTAGCAAAGATATTTCAACCTTCAGTTCAATGGGGATGTGTGAGACTAGTCGACTAAACAATACTGTTGTTGCTTTTAGAAATTAGAGTTTTTTTGCACATTTGTTTTGCTTCATATTTGTATATTATAACTGCCATGCAAGGAACGAACAACTAAATTAATGTTAACTACGTTATGTTAACTACATTTTTTTATTTGTGGAATTGTTTTTATATTAAGTTTGTACTGTAGCCTATTGGTCCTGCACTGCCTATTGATTCTTTTAACTCAGTAATACTTTAGGGTCCAATTCTCACTATTAACTAGCTGCTTAATAACATGCACATTAGTACAGTATATTGTCTGTATATTAGTACTTATAAAACACATACATACCTTATTCTGCATGAACATATTCTACATCTCTTAATCCTACCCTCTTTGATCACCAAAAGTACATATTTAAATGTTTTTCCTTGAAAAGTTTTTTCATGCCTTAAAGGGATAGTTCACTTTGAAATAAAATGTTGGTATGTTTTAGCTTACCTCAAGGGCATCCAAGATGTAGGTGTCTTTTTTTCCGCAGTAGTTTCAATGTTGATATTTTTAGGTCAAACCGTTCTTGTCTGTCAGTCATTTAATGCAGGTCTATGGTCACTGTCTCAAAGAGCATGCACAGAGTCCAAATTAAAACAATTCCCCATCGTCCAAATTAAACAATTCCCCATCGTAAGTACACATTGATGGCCTAAGACACGAAACGAGCGGTTTGTGTGAGAAAACGAACAGTATTTATATCATAATATCGTAAATACTAAATTTATATAGCTAAAAACGATATAAATACGGTTAGTTTCCTCACACAAACCGCTCGTTTCGTGTCTTAGGCCATCAGTGTGTACTTACGATGGGGAATTGTTTAATTTGGACGACGGGGAATTGTTTTAATTTGGACTCTGTGCATGCTCTTTGAGACAGTGACCACAGACCTGCATTATATGACTGTCAGACAAGAACGGTTTGACCTAAAAATATCAAAATTGAAACTACTGCGGAAAAAAAGACACCTACATCTTGGATGCCCTTGAGGTAATCTAAAACATACCAAAATTTAATTTCAAAGTGAACTATCCCTTTAAAATAGCTGGAATGTAACTCTATAGCATTCTATTAATATGCAAATTAGCCCCGCCTCCACTCATTCACAGCAGCTCAGAGATCCAAGAACGTGATTGGTTACAAGGTAGTTTGTGATGCCAGAAACACCTGCCATTTCAAACCGTCTTTAGTTCACTGCAGTTTTAAGGAGAAAATACTCAGCAATGGTGACTTATGAATGCTTTGTCTTCAAGCATATTAAAAACACCACATCGACATATAAACAACATTAAATGCTTGATTTTTACCACAGGGGAACTTTAACAACTATAGCTAACTATTAAGAAGCAGTAATTAGGAGTTTATTGAGGCAAAAGTTATAGTTAATAGTGAAAATTGGACCCTAAAGTGAGACCATTAATTCTATTAAACATGTCTTGGTTAACGCTGATTAAGTGAATGCTTAAGTTTAAGATCATAAATGCAAGGCAAACACTGCTCATGTACACTCACTAGCCACTTTATTAGGTGTACCTTGCTAGGTTGGATCCCCTTTTTGCCTTCAGAACTGCCTTGATTCTTCGTGGCATAGAATCAACAAGATGCTGGAGACATTCTTCAGAGATTTTGGTCCATATTGGTAGCATTAAGAAGTGGCTGCAGATTTGTTGGCTGCACATCGATGTTGTGAATCTCCAGTTCAACCACATCTCAAAGGTGCTCTACTGGATTGAGATCTGGTGACTGTGGAGGCCATTTGAGTTTAGTGAACTCACTGTCTTGTTCAAGAAACCAATTTGAGATGATTTGAGCTTGATGATTGTGACATGCATGTTATCCTGCTGAAAGTAGCCAACAGAAGATAGGAACACTGTGTTCATAAAGGGTCAGCAACAATACTCAGTTTCTGAAATACTATACTCTGAAAGACCAGCCCGTCTGGCACCAACAACCATGTCACATTCAAAATCACTTAAATCAACTTTCTTTCCCATTCTGATGCTCAGTTTGAACTTCAGCAGATCGTCTTGACCATGTCTACATGCATAAATGGATTGAGTTGCTTCCATGTGATTGGCTGATTAGATATAACGAGCTGTTGAAAAGGTGTAATAAACTGAGAGAGTGTATATTCAGCAGCATTCAGTATGGGATTTGACTGTTTGGTTCATAAATTTAGTGGGCTATTTCAAATTGATTGCTTATATAGACTGTTTTTTTCTTCTCCAGGTTTCTTAGACTAGTCGGCTACAACATTTCCATTTAAACATAATGGAAATTAGGTGTGGCACTATGATTCCATCCAAGTTATGCATTTAATTAATGCCAAAAATGAGAATATCACAAAAGCATTTTTCAAAAAAAGCAGCGATTTCATCTCATGCATTCACATTCAAAAGAGAAAAAAAAGTCACTTCTGGAGGAAACTGGTGCAAAATATAAATGGTAAATGGATGTTGTAACCAAAGAGAGAGAGAGAGAAGAGAAAGATATATATATATATATATATATATAGAGAGAGAGAGAGAGAGAGAGAGAGAGAGAGAGAGAGACTGTGGCTTTTTAATAAATTATTTTACAAATATTAATTTAATAAAATATTAAAAATTATATTTTAATTTTTTTTTTATATTTAAAAAAATATTTTACATTTTTTTATTTAATTTCCTAAAAGACTTGCATTAGACATTATTTATTGATTGTGCTTCATTTTCTGCTATATTTGCTCCAGTGAGTAAAAGCTCAACCTCCTCTCTCACTCGAAAATGTGACACAAGGTTACTCCACATGGATCTGTTTCCTTATCTCGAAATGGAGTCCTTAACAATTTTTCAGGTCTGTGATTTTTAGTACTATTATCGCAAAAACGAATTTCCTGTAAACAAAAGAACATGTCTATCCCCAGAGCGCAGTGTGGTGTTCCTCCTCCATCTCATCCTTTTCTCACTTCACCGAACTTTGAATTTATCTCACAATTCTCTGCGGAGTCATTGTAGAATCTTGGAGACCTGGAGCAAACATCTTCTGTTATTAAAAGTTCTGACCAAAGGCACTTCAAAGTAGCACAATAAAGCCCAAGAAATCTGGTCTGTCTTATGAGATTTAAAGATTTGATATGCAACTCAAAGCAGGAAAAATAAAATAGCCTGTTCTCCAAAAGAATGACAACTGTGAGTGTGCAATATAAGGAGTAAAAACACATTTCTAGCCAAACTGTTTAACTGTGTTGAAGCTCTTTGGACGGGATTGTGAAAACGGAGAAACAATCATTGGTTGTGAAATTCATAAAAATCGCACATGCACAAGTTGAGGGTCAAAATGATTTTGTGAATATATACTAGAATAGCATTATTGTATATAGCATGCTCCTTTTCAAACTACACATATATTAATATATTGATATAAATAAAATAAGAAAAATGAATCAAAGATTTGGTCACTTTAGTTTGGGGACTAATTAACTAGTTAACTTATTAGCATGCATGTTACTAGCATATTGGCTGTTTATTACTTATAAAGCACATATTAATGCCTTATTCTGCATGTCCATATTCTACATCCCTTAATCCTACCCAATACCTAAACTTAACAATTACCTTACTAACTATTAATAAGCAATACATTAGGAGTTTATTGAGACAAAAGTCATATAGTGAATATGTGTTCCCCATGCCAGTGTGTGTGACTCAATATTTTAATACAATTCTAAACATTTCTATTCATTTAGACTCTACAAATTTATATTAGTAGTAGTATTATGTTATACTTTAAATGCACTAGAAGTTGCTGTGGAGTGTCTGCCAAAGTCATAAAAAGCATAAAAGCACACTGCATACAGTTTATAAAGTGAAAATGGGCCGTTTGGGAGCAATTGAGGAGTAATCGTTGCAAAAGAAGCTATTTCTACCTGAACTTCCCTATAAAAACTGACTAAATGACTTTATGTCATCAGGATGAATCATTCAAACGTTGATGTTGATTTGAGTAAATAATATTTTTAACTAGAATAAGATCAGGTAACACTTCATTTTGATGGTCCACTTTAGACATTCTACTAACCATAAGTAACTTTGCAACTAAATGTCGACTAGCAGTCAGTAGAGTATTACTGTCTGATAATATCTGCTAACACTTTATTTTGATGCTCCCCAAAGAGACTTTGCAACTACATGTCAACTTATTCTACTAACCCTACTACTTACTTAGTCCTAGCCTAACAGTCTACTAAGACTCTGATGATAGTTAGTTGACATGTACAGTAGTTGCAAAGTAACTTGTCTAAAGTGGACCATCAAAATAAAGTGTAACCTAAAATCATTTAAATTAGATGAAATGCATTTTTTTTAGGTTATACCTGAAAACAAAAAAAAATCTCAGCTATGACACAGATCCTGCAACCTGGATGCAAGAAAACAGGGAGCATTCACGAGCGTGTTGGAATCAAGAATATTAACAAGCGTCCTACCGAGGTAAAACCAACTCAGCAGTTATTTGATTTACTGACTTCAGCAGTAAAATGCAGCTCTTCGGGCGGTAGAGGCATCAGATTCAAAGGCTTCTTTGCAGGTCACGTGGAGAGAGCCCCGGTCCCCTGATCTCCGTCTGATAATGAAGTCTGTGGAGAGAGATAAGTCAATCAAGATTAGCACTGTGAGACTCTCAGCGCCTCCAGCCAAGAGCAAGTCTCAGGGCAAAGAGCACAGAAGAACCGAGAGGTTTGTTTGTGATTCCCTCAGGGTTTTTCTAGAGAAGTGACTCATCATGCACAAGCTAATGAGAAACAAGACAATTTTATATTTATCAAGGTACAAAGACATTGTTTTTGAGTCGGAAGTTTAGAAAAAAAAATTCATATCATATTTTATGATTCATATTTATTTTATGATTTATGAATAAATTGAATAAATAGCAAATATAGTAAAGTCAGACAAAGACACAGACACACACACACGTTGGGTTTTCATGTTTTATGGGGACTTGCCATAGACATAATGATTTTTATATTGTATAAACTGTATATTCTATCCCCTAACCTGAACCCTACCCCTAAACCTACCCATCACAGATAACTTTCTTATTTTATGATTTTAAAAACACCACTTAGTATGATTTATAATCTGTTTTCCAAGGATTTCGGATATTACCATCTTTGTGGCATAACGTATGTTATGGAAATTGTAATATTCGGTTATTTGGTGAGTTTTATTCTTGTAAGAAGGCCATTCATATACAGACATCAGAGTTTTCTGCAGCAAAGGGCAACCTTGACTAGTGCCGGGTGTTTTTATATACGCCCATACATTACCATATTAAGAATGCAAAAATACTCAAAAAGTTTCACTTTTGTTCCTACAGTAGCTGTCAAGTCTAGCTTCTGGAAAATATAGTTTCAAGGATATGCAGCTGTGTTTGCAGACACAGTAACAAGTGATTGTAACTTATTTCTTATCAGAGCCTGCCAGAAAATTTCCACTCAGCATAAGCAGACTGCATACAGAGACACGAATCATATAAAGTACAAAACAGAAATAAATGCAAAGAAATAAGTTTTCCATTACACGTATAGGTTTACCAGGATCACACACACGCAAATGATCAAATGAGGTACAGGTGTAAATAATTAATGAAACAAATATGGCTGTGTCCCAATTCAGAGGCTGATGCCTTCGAAGTCTGCATAGGGCGAACCGAGCATTGTCAAATGGGACGGTCTAGACTACGGAGGATTGTTCATGTCGCCTAGCAACTATGTCTGCAGTTGTCGAAAAACTGCAGTAACATTTGTACTGGTCAGTGTTTGAAATTGCCCCCTATACCCTCATTCACTTTTCCTTACATTACTCTACTAATATAGTTCACTTGAAGGAGTGAATGAAAACAAGTGAGTGAATTCGGACACTGAGTGCGCCGGAAGGGCTGCCCCATTTGCATAGTTTGTGCTTGCTGTTTAATAATCATTTGATACTTAGCAAACTGGCAGCTCCAGTAGTAAGATGAAAAGATTTATCTTGAACTCGGTCATGGAAACTAGCATGTATAAACCTTAATAATCAAGTAAAAAGGAATTTACACCCGTATGATATTACGCTGTACCCACATTGGACCAGCGGTTTGGAAAATGGATGGATGATTCAGCTGCGGACGCCATCTTCAGGTCAGATGCGGGAGTTCATGCGCCACGACCGTCATAGTGCACTACTCTGGCCATCGAGCGCAAATATATGTGTATATATATATGGTTGGGCGTACATCTGTTGTACACTCGTTATTGCAGTGCATTGTGGGATTGAATGAGTGCACTCGATAACGTCCACTATAGTTTCGGACACCACTACAAATGGCTGTCCCCTCAAATAGTGCCCTATTTAAGGGTATAGGGGGCGATTTCAGACACATCCCTGTATTTTATTGAAAGTTATATTTAACTGTCTGAAACTGACTGTCTGAATATTTAACTGTCTGAAACTGAACTCTTAAACTGAATGAACTTTTTTTTATTGTATAATTATATATACGAGTAAGTAACCCAATACATTTAAAAGCGTAATCCAGCAATTTCTCTTAAAATGAATTCCGTAGTCTCCAGGGCGCATTGAATTCAGGGGTAGGCAAGGCTGCGAAGGATCCATCTCATGTATCCTTCATTGCCTGGAAAACGAAGGACGCATTTTGAGGCCGCATTTCAAGGAGCCTTTAAATTGGATCAGTCTTTGTGACTCAATCAGCCTTTAAATGCAGAATTCGAAGGGTGCAGACTCTGAATAAAAGGAAGCTTATGACACAAACAGAAAGGAAACAGAAAATGAAGATAACGAACTAAAAGTCCTTGAAAATGAAACAGAATCGTGACACATACATACAGTACATACAGAAATACATACAAGCAGAAGCTATAGATCAAAAGGTTTCTAAGACCAAGAGAAATATACATTTAGTCAAGTGTGTTCAAACATTTGACTGGTAGTGTAAATGAGGAAAAAAAAAATCAACCTCTTACCTTATGTGCTTTAAAAAAAAAACAGGAGAGAAAAAAAAACACTTTAAAGCTCTAATGAGGTTGCAATTAGCTTCAAACAGCAGAGAGCGTTTTCATCTTTGTAGAGTAAACACATCTTTTATTCACATGATAAATGGGTAACGTGCTGCAAGGTTAACTAAAGGTGTAAAGATTTAGAGAGATTCTTCGATTATATTACAAGTGTGATAATCAATTTCTCTTCTCTAGTGGATAGTGTTCGTGTCACCTTTACTGAATTGACCTGGTTCACCTCACAGGAAGCTCTAACAGCATACCAAGAAGCACTTACTCCATTAGATTGAACATTTCTGCCTGTTTAACCCAGACACATTTACTCCAGTTTGAAAGGTGACAATAATAGGCCGGTGGCGGTAACACAGCTAACAGGGAATGTTCTCAAATCTTTGGCTAACTTTCTGGTCAAGTTCTCTCAAACAAATGTTCTTTCAGTAACGTAAATAGAAAGTTTGTTTAAAGTTATCAATGTTCTCAAAACGTTTGCTCAAAAAATGTTATTTATACATTGTTCATGGAACTTTTTTCCTGCAATGGTTTAATTGGACATTCGTTTAACGTTTTTTTAAATGTTACTTATTGTTTTAGAAGAATGTTAGCCTGGAAATCCAGACCCAAATCCGAAAGATTAAGGGTCTGGCATTGAGTAATGAAAAAGTAACATTCAAAGTAAAAATCCCATAATGTTTGCAAAATGATAAAATGGAATGTTCTCTTAAAGTCCCTTAGTGGTGAAAATCAAGTTTTTAATGTTGTTTATATGTCTATGTGGTGTTTTTAATATGCTTTAAGACAAACCATGTAAAATTACTAAGTCAGCACCATTGCTGAGTATTTTCTCCTTAAAACTGCAGTGAACCAAAGACAGTCTCAAAAACGTGGTTTGAAATCGCTGGTGTTTCTGATGTCACAAACTACCTTGTAACCAATCACGTCAGCGAGTGATCGTCAGCGAGTGGATCACTGAGCTGGTGTGAGTGAGTGGAGGCGGGGCTAATTTGCATATTCATAGAACCACTAAATGAGACAAGGGTGTAGAGTTACATTCAAGCAATTTGTTTTTTTCAAGGAAAAAACTTTTAAATATGTCATTTTGGTGATCAAAGATGAGTTGTTAGGGATAAATGATTGACTTCTGCGGGACTTTAATGTTCATATAACCAAGAATAATATTTACATTTGTCAGTCATATTTACTTCTAATTTTGGCATTCCTAGATGAAAAATCAGATGATAAAGTCACATTATATTTTCATTAAAGTATCCACTTTCACTTAATTATTATGCCACCTGCCTTCCTGAACAAATTCTCACAGATGCTGACACAAAGACCCGATCCCATTCATCCTAATGCTATTTTCCTGTCTCGCATTAATGTGTAAAAATAGCAACCACCAAAAATAAAGGACTCTAACATTAAAAAGCTTGTCAGGCTATTGAAATCATCTCGACTAATGTAAAAGAGGTTGGATTAAGATGTTCCAGTGAGGCAGGCAGGAGGTAGATATTTAAAAGAAAGAGTAATCAGGGAAAATATACCCAGTCACCTGGAGGCAGGAGAACACAGAGTCTCTGTTTGAGACGTTGTTGCCTAAAATACATGCAAATGTATTACTAGCGTCTTTCAGTCAAAACACACCCCGTTTCTCTGATTCACGGGGTTCAGGGACTTATCATTTTAATCAGTTGTAGCCATTATCTCCTCGTTCTCAGTAATTATGTTTGTATCAAAATTGTGTGGCAATCAGAGCATGTTGTATAAACTCAAGCCCTTATGTCTGAGAAAAAGCACACCGTTGCACCGCATCAAGATTTGAAGTAAATATCAGCTAAACTGCTGTCTGTTTTCAACACAAAGCTTCAGAAAAAAAAATGTAAATGGCTTCATAGCCCGTCCACTTTCATTATATTAAAAAGAGTGGCCAATTACTAAAAATGCGCCTTTTGTGTTCCACATAAACGACTAAATTAGCATTTTCGAGTGAGTAGTTATACCTTCAAAAAGTTGTGCATAAGATGTTAATTTTCTTTTCCCTTGCAGTCTTTTCAGTATGTTCCAAGTCTGCACATTTCCACTTGATTTTGGCCATTTTTGACATGTATATATTTAATTACTCTGCCATGTGGATATGCCAAAAGCAATAATTCTTAGCATTCAATACGGCTGTACGTATATGTCTGCAGCTGCAGAGCAAAACATGACAGTTCGAAACAGCAGCCAACTGAGCGGACCAGCGTTGAGTCGCAGTGCTAACTGTGCTGAATACCCTCAGGGCTGGCTGGGCCATTTTGCCTGGTATTGATTTATTTTCCAGTCCATTCAGAGCCAAGTGCAACTAGAAAGGCTGCATAACAGCACGACTCCTGCTAGTGGCAGTGATGGATGCTCAGGAAAACAACGAGTTTCATAGAAGCATTTTTTCACACACGTGGGAAAATATACACCAGGATCTGTGGCTCATCTTTTTCAGTACATGAAATATCAAGCCAGTTTCGCTTCCCTCAAAACACGACAAATCAAAAGTAAAACTTGAGTCTAACCTAGTAAATCACTGTAATATATTTTTCCCAGGGGACTTTTTACAATCTTGACATAAATGCACCACACTGACATTGAACTTAAACGCCTTCACGAACAAACAAACTGGGAATGTACCATATACAAAGATGGTATAAATGGAATTAGCATAGTACAAATGACTGACATAAATATTCATGGTAGTCCATGGCACATTAAAGAACACCATGCTTGAATACTGTTTGTCAGGGCCGTCCTTAGGGTGGTGTGGGCCCGTGCTTGAGGGGGTCCCGCGGCGAACAGACCAAAGGGAGACAACCCCCCCACCCCCCATGTTTGGGACGGCCTGGATGTTTGTTAATGTAATATGATGAGTATGATAAAAAAAAATATATATATTTTTAATTATATATTAATAATATGTGACCCTGGATCACAAAACCAGTCTTATGTCGCACGGGTATATTTGTGGCAATAGCCAACAAAACATTGTATGGGTCAAAATTATAGATTTTTCTTTTATGCCAAAAATCATTAGGATATTAAGTAAAGATCATGTTCCATGAAGATATTTTGTAAATTTCCCACCTTAAATATATAAAACATTTATTTTTGTGAATGGATGCAGCACTATCGCCAATAGAAATGGACAACTTTAAAGGCGATTTTCTCAATATTTCTATTTTTGTGCACCCTCAGATTCCAGATTTTCAAATAGTTGTATCTCGGCCAAATATTGTCCTATCCTAACAAGCCACACATCAATGGAAAGATTATGTATTCAGCTTTCAGATGATGTCTAAATCTCAATTTAAAAAAAAATTACCCATAAGACTGGTTTTGTGGTCCAGGGTCACATATTATAAAATAAAACGACAAACTAATGATGGAGACAAATCACAATGTCACAATCTAAAATCTAAATGTCATTATTTAATGCTCAATTGCCGCCCATTCCATTTCATAGGTCACTTTCGTGACATTGAACGCCAGCTGCATAATGGCAAATAATCCAGAGTTTTAAGTGCCCTGAGATTATAGCTTTATAAACACATGGGCTTCATGGGGTTTGTTTTGGTTTCTTTGACCACATCGGTGATCCTATAATTTGGTTGCACAGAACTTCCCCACAGCTGGCGGTTTTATTTTTTTTGCAAAATGATGATAATGATTATTAATTTCCCTCCTGCATGTGTCTGGGTTATACAGAGGATTACACATCTGCTCAAGACCGCGAGTCAATCCCCAGGGGCCTAATCTAAAAAAAAAACACGAGTCAAATTTAAAGCTTTATACACTCAGATAAGGGCCTTTCAGCTTATTGTCCACAAGATGACTTTTAAATTATAGTAAAGAAATACAACATATTTCAAATATCTCAACCCATGAGTATTCAAGGCAGTGTCACAAATATATTCGCATTGACAAATTAGGTTACTAAATATAGTGGGGTCTGAGACATCAAATTTTGATTATATAACTTATTATAATTTAGAACAAAAAATGCAAAATAAAAGTAAAATATAAAAGCAGAAATATTTTTTTTTCCAGATAACACATTTCTTGAATAATTCATGCTGACAGCACTGACAATTGCATATTGAACAAATGCAGCAAGTGTTTATTTACAAGCTTGGCCAGACAGCAGGAACAAGTCCTTCTCTGCTAAAATCCAATTCTTATTTTGAAATTTAAATGTAATGAAAAAGACAAAGGAGGAACACTACAAATTAAATAACAATTAGATGCTTGTGCATAATAATTATAGCAATTAAAGACCTGTAGGTTTGAATTAAATGGTGACTCAGTAATGGGTTGTGTGTTGTGTGTTGAGGACTTCAGATGCAGCATCTGTCTGGATTTAGCTGGCATTAGTACAAAGCTAAAGGAACTGCTTGTTCAGTGTGACCTTAACTGCACCATTAAATACACGTTCAGGGTTTCCAGGTCTGTGCCAAGCCAACCTCAATGACATGCCAACATCCGCAATCCCGCTCCCCTGGAGGGCTAAAATGGGCTAAAATGGCTACAAAGGTCCCAAAGGTTTTTTTTTTTTTTTTTTTTTTTTCTGTATGATGCAAGTATAGGAATTAAAAAGTAAAGAGACAATAAGGGGTCCGCCATATTGAGATCACATGACCAACTTAATAGAGTGCTGCATTGAAGATGTAACAAGTTACCATTTTAGAACTTCCAGTTCCATCTTCCTGAAGTCAATGTTTAAAAAAAAAAAAATGTCTGATTAAATGTCTGAAATAAGGTCTGTGGTTAACATAAGCTCAAGATATATTCATGATATATTCTATGACACACACAAAAAAAGCATTATCTTGGGATTTTTTTTTTACAGCTTTTACTCTTCTTTTTACTTTATTGCTAACAAGTGGGATCTACATAGGTTGTCAGGAAATTAAATGTCATCACGTCGAACAGAAAAACTCATCTATTCACTATAGTCGCTTTCACAGCCTCATTGTGTTTGTAATTGCACTCTTGCCAGCTATTCAAACTTTCAGGGAAAATGTTTTTAAAATAAAGACTAAAAGAGTTGCTGGAGGCTTAATGGTGCTGTCAAAGTCAGAGTCTCTACCGATTGTATTTAGGTTTCAAAATGCATAAGTAGTTCATTTGTGAAGATTATCACGATGAACGAAATGTGTAACTTTATTAACAATCCTAAACTATTGTTGATCACAGAGCTCATTTTCTGCAATAATCCAAAAGCCAATGGAAAAATCCTGTTGGGATTTTGTTGAGGGAACCAGGGTTTTTCTAACAATACAAACTGGACAAAAATGGACAAAAATACAAAGGTACAAGACTGTGTACTTAACGGCTTTTAATGATAGAACGATCTACAATCCCATGAAATATTGCAAACGGCATAATCGAATTAAAAAAGTTGGAGAAATATAAGAACTACTTATTTACAAATGTTGATTATATATAGGCCTATAAAAACAATATATTTTAAGTTTATTGCAAAATATGCATATTTATTTAAATAATGAAGTATCTTGAGAGCGTAGGGAGACCAACTCGTCTACGTCATTCGCAGTGCTTCATGGGAGTGGGCGGAGCTAACAAGATCTTTTGGCACAGGTTTTTCTTTCGACTCTCTAATTGGTGGAATTTTCTGTACATCATCATGGGTAATTTAGTTTTGCCACCACAAATTCCACTGTTCAACATTATTATTGTAAAACTAAGTTGAAATAATGTGGGCTAACGTCTTCAACAGAAGCAAATACCATCGACCAACAACCTTGTAGTTCACAGTAAGGCTGTCTTTAAAGGTTTATAAGTTTTCATTAAAAATCTATTTCCCTATAGAGAAAATAATCCGCAACCCGACTGTTGCACTCTATATTATTGGACATTTGTGCTCAGGGAATAAATTAATCATGGCTGACTGCAAAGAGCATATTTATTCTATGCCATTGGTAACCAAAAACTTCTGCTTTTGTGCTCAGTCCAAGATGGCTGCCATACTGATGTAGCAGCAACAAAATTACTAAATGCACCTATAATGTTTTAGAATGAAAGCTATAACAACACTTTATTATAATATTTCTGTTGTGACTACATTTGCACCATGTTATTCAACATGAGCTAAACGTTTAAGACTTTTTTAGTGACCTAAGAGTATTATGGAATTGGGCACTCTTTCGTCCGTCATGCATTCATTGAGATGATCTGTAGTGGTTTGATTACAGTTTAGATCAGGAGGATTGAGCTGGAAGCCAGTGAGTCTGGCTCTTGTTTTGACAAGGATTAAAGGCTAACGTTAACATGGTCTGGAATAATAATAAAAAAACTGATGGGTGGGGGTGAATAAATGCATTTCAAGAAGATTAAAAAGATTACCCGAGCATAAAAACCCGTAAATTAGCCTGTACTGTCTTTTGCAGCCGGTGCTGCTCAGAATGCAGCAAATTCACATAAAGTGTTTATTAAATGGATTCCTCTCGCAGAGAATTATTACATCATGATGAAATCCTTGTTAAGGAATGGCTGAAAATCTGCCATTTTAATCAGCCAATGGCAGACATCACTCTGATGCAATATGATACCTTGCATAATTGCCAGGATGCTCCGCACTTGCGCAGCATTTAGAAATATTAATCATGTAAGTGAGCATTAATGTTTTCGTGTCCGCTTAAGCCGCTTCATGACTCCTCACTCCTGCTTATGATGACATACATTAACCCAGTGACTAATGAATGATTCATAGAATTCATTCATTCATTTATAACAATAAGAAAATGTTCCAGTTATTTAACAAGAATAATCAATCCCAACATTTATTTATATTTATTTATTTTTAAATATTTGAATTATTACATTGAAAGAAAAAAATCTATATTTCCCTTGTCTTCATAATGAGAATAAAACTATCCAACCTTTTTTGGTCAATTGTATTAATTGATATTATATATATATATATATATATATATATATATATATATATATATATATATATATATATATATATATATATATAGAATAAGAAATAAAGTCACATCATGAATAAATAAATAAATCCTAATACTTCATATACCAAGCATAATAATGGCAAAATGTATAAATGATTAAATAAAAAAATATTGCCTGTTACCATTACCACTGTTATTTACCATTTTGAATATATGATGTCATAAAATATGAATTTAGAAGTTAGTATTATAAATAAATCATGTATTAAAATATTATATATGTAATCCATGGTGGTTTGAATGTCACATGGTTCAAATATATACCATGCAGATTAGAGGATTAAAGCATGGTAAAACAGTCTGTCACGATCCCTAGTCACTTCACCATCAGCTGTCACCTCTGCACTACATTTCCCATAATCCTCCCTGACTCTCACCTGCACTTTTTCAGGTACCACCCTCATCGGCAGGACCACATAAAAACACACACCTCGTCTCCTCTGATTGGCCAGTCTCGTTCATACGAAGTGGACTATTTTCGACTATCTCCAGCATGTCTCCCCTTAAATATTGAACTTAATCCTCACCTGATTCCTCTTGTTTGCTCATTGCTGTCAATTAACTTTGTTTGGCCACTAATATACACATAAACACATCATTTTTAAAATACGCAGCTGATGTTTTTTTTGATAGATTCTACAGTAAACTGTTCAATTTGATGTCTACACAATGAAACAGAAGAACTTCTGTATTGAAAACAAATCACCTAAGTTTTCACCTTCACCACAGTGCAAAGCTTTTTAAACACAAAACAATGTTGACCAAATAGATGCTGTTAATTATGGAAATAAATGCGCACAGCATAATCCACAGCCATTTCATTTACTCAGAAGATTGGCAAACAATTACTGTTACTGTGGCCCAATCTTAGCCGTTCAATATTATACTATATCCATACTTAGAGAGAGAGAGTTAAGAGACACACAGTTCTCACACTGACATCAATTAAAGGGGTGGTTGATTATGATTTCACTTTTTTAACTTCAATTAGTGTGTAATGTTGCTGTTTGAGCATAAACAACATCTGCAAAGTCACAAAGTTCAAAGCAAAGTGAGATATTTTCTTTTAAAGAAATTGCTTTTTAAGTATACAACAAACGGCTGGTAGGGACTACAAGACATTCCTCCAGGATTAGTGACATCACAAACCCTAAAATTTACATAAACCCCGCCCCCGGGAACGCGATTTATAGATTATCATGACAGAATATGCTAATCAATGACTAGAAGATATCTACACATAAGCCACATAAATTCATCAACTAACAATTCAGAAATGTTGTCACATGTTGTCACTTCTTCTTGAGTCTCTCCATTTTTCTGACTCCGGTTTGAACATAAAAGGCTAAAAGTTTTTATGAAATTTTCAGGACACAAACTGTTGCAGCTCCGCCCCCTGTGCTGGGAGCAGCAGCTCATTTACATTTAAAGGGACATACACAAAAACGGTGTGTTTTTGCTCACCCTCAAAAAGTGACAATTTTAACATGCTATATAAAAATATCTGTGGGGTATTTTGAGCTCAAACTTCACATACACACTCTGGGGACATCAGAGACTTATTTTACATCTTGTGAAAAGGGCATTATACCACCCCTTTAAAGGTCACAGAGTTTCTGTGCTGTTGGCTGCAGTGTCCAACTGTATCACTGCTCATTTGCATAAAGTTGAACTGTGTACACCTTGTCACCGTGCCAAGGGTTGCTAATATTTCTGGAATCTCATTGAAAATTGGTCGCTGTATAAATCGCTGTCTGTACAAACAGACAGGTGCATGCTTGCACTAAACAATACTAGCAATAAAAGCAAGTAAATCACATGTAAGAAATGTCTAAACTAAATTACTGAGGTATCTTTTTAGGTTGCATTGTAATCCGATAGCCCACTTTAGACATTCTACTAACAATAAGTAACTTTGCAACTACATGTCAACTAACTCTCATTAGCGCTTTAGTAGATTGTTAGGTTAGGGTTAGTGGAATAAGTTGACATACTTATAGTAGAATGTCTACTGGAGGACCATCAAAATAATGTTAGCAGATTTTAAGCAGGCAGTCTACTACACTAATGACTGCAAGTTGACATGTAGTTGCAAAGTTACATATAGTTTGTAGAATGTCTAAAGTGGAATGTTGAAATAAAGGGCACTATTGTAACAATCTAAGCGCATGGTCTAAAGCGCAGGGCGCAGGTTCACTTAGGTCTTGTCCAAATCCACTTTTGCTAGTTTAACGACTGGAAAAATGGTCGGCGCGCACAACGCATGGTCTCAAAGGGTTGTCCCTATTCTCTTAATGAGTAATGGGTGTGTTTTGGGCTTTACGTGCAATAAACCAATCAGAGTCTCATCTCCCATTCCCTTTAAAAGCCAGTTGTCTTCGCCCCATGACGGTTTCGCTATTTACATGGCAGATTTTGAAAGCGGAAAGACTGAATGTTTCTCCAGAGCGCAAATGGATCTGCTCTTGCGCAAGGTTAAAGCACGCAAGCAGACCATCTATGGGACAAGCTGGATTCCACCATATCTTTATGTACACAATAATAATCTTTTACATTGTAATCCTTTTATTTTTAATATTTGGCATGTTTGTGTGCTGCTGCCCCTGTGTGTGTAATAAGCAGAGTGTACATGCGTTGTGGACCCGCCTATAGGCGCACATTACTAATGTGCCCTTTAAATAATAATAAAAATACTGCGCCATTGACTTTAGACCAGGTTTCAGTTGGTCAATGGCGCAGTCTATTTCAATTGCCTCAAAATAGCAACGCGCCAACAATGCGCCAGAACACACCTCATTTTCATACCAGCACGCCCATGGGTGCACAGATGGGCGCAAATGCATTTGCTATTTAAACAACGTGGCAGAGGACGTGAAAATGATAATTGCGTCGGGCTGAAACTAGCAAAAAACACTTGCGTCGCACCTGGCGCCTCATTGCACCAGGTCTATGATAGGGCCCAAAGTGTTACAATCATTTGCGAAACAAGAAAGTATCAGAAAAAAAATTATCTTTTCCCATCTTTCCCCAAAATTGTATCTAGTTCCAATTGCAAGTTCTCTTTGGTTCAGTAATGGCACCTATCAATAACAGTTTATGAAAGCCCAGTTGAGTGCAGGTGGGAAATCCCAGCAAACGTGGTTTTGATAGGGTTGAAAGTTAAAAGAAAGAACCACAATGAGTTCTGCTCATGAAGAAAGCATGCATTCTATCAAAGGGTGGAAAATCGTCCTGAGCTGGTCAGCAAAGCCCTGGGCGTTCGTTTCCAGTCCAAGCACGTTCAAAAGCCCTCTGATCAAGTCCAGGCTCAGAGTCAGCACTCCACAGTAAACCTGCAGGTGCTCACCGGTTCGTTTGCATGCATGTATTCATGTGACGCTACGCTGATTTATGCAGCCCTTGCAGGAGGTTCATTGTTCAAATAGTTGTGAGCAGGCAGCTGCCTGTTCAGATAAGACATTAGAGATGAGAGCTCGGCCGAGGACAACACGGACACTTTTCTGACTAATGCATGAATTCATCACTTCTCATTGGACTGATGTATTCAAACCCAGACCTGAGGAAGATCCGCAATGCTTTTTATTCCCAGGGAACAGAAATGAGTAATGTTCTCAGGAACTGACCCTGCCTTCACATGCTCTGTCGACCATCAGCGTCATCATACTCATGTGGTTTGATACAGCAGCTGGTTAAACGGATGAGTCAGCTGAGGACCCCCAAATAAACTGCAAGAGATAGAGCCGATTGGGACATTTCAGTCAAAATTGCAACATTTGGCTTTGTAAAATAAATAAATGGAAAACCGACATGGAAGCACTTCAGCCAAAAAAGGCCTAATCTATTTCAATCATGTTTCATTTTATTTGCGCTATTGCAATTATTTACAGTAACATACTTCATTAAATATACCATACAAAGCACAACCATTAAATTCATTATAAAAATGAATGGAAAAAAAAATATCTGTCCTTTTTTCAATAATTATTGTCTGATGGGAATGACTTTACTTTGGGTGAATAATTTACAACTGATCCCAAATGAATGTGACTTCAAGTCAGTGTTGAAAAGTGAATACAGATTATCCTACTTTATTGTCCGGCTTAAATGCAATAACTTAAGCAAACAATAACTTAAACCAAGTTAAATAATAAACAAAAAGTCATTATTATTATTATTATTAATCCTTGAACTATGTTAAACAATAACTTACTGTAAATAATCTATGAAAATAAAGAATAATAATGATGATGATGATGATAATAATAATCATTAACTTTATAATCAGTTAAACATTAACTTATACTATAAATAATTTTAAACTATTTATGAAAATAAATAATAAACTTAAATTAAATCAAATTTGAAAATAAATAAATAAATAAATAAAACGTATTTATTATACTGGTCTATGGTTTAAAAATACTTGGTTATGGTTTCATTATTTTCAATTGGTCAACAGCATTTGAAGGCGGGGTGAGACAGGGCTTCTCTATTCAAACATCACAAACTCGCAGCTGACAAACATTTTTCAGAACGAAAACAAATCAATGCGTTGATGATAACTGCAAGCGAAGAAACAAGATGACTGAGAGCGAAAGCCGATATTTGAGATTCATGCCGGCACTGACTCTGGTAGTTTGTCACTTGGGTGTTCCAGTTTATGTTTTCCCTTTGGGATGGATGGGATGAGTCATTTTCTATTGTATTTATAGCCCTGCTGTTTGACTTGCTCAGCAAGGTATTCTCTCAGCTTTGCTGAGTTTGTTTCAAATGAAAGTCTGATAACAAATGGGATTTTGTGTGTTATCCTAAAGTAAATCACCACCCTCCCACTGATGCCTCTGGCAAAAGGCTGTGTATATCCTTCTTCATTTAAGAAATTTCTGCTCATTGATTTCCAATATAGTGAGCTGGCCACCAATACCAAAGACTACTGAGTAACTAAAGCAGTCCAGTTCAGCTGACTTAATTATTTGACCCCAAGCAACCAAACTTGAATGCAAAAGACTCTGTGGTTCCTATAGCATTCTGTTAGTTGTAAAAAATAACTGCCATTACTGTTTTATGATGGATGGCTGCCGCCTTTGCAGTGAATATTATACAAAATCAGATCGTGATTGTAAGAATATGTTTGAGATTGTAAGATGGCAAGATTGAAAAAAATTACACAAGAGGGTAAAATTGTAAACCTTCAAAAATTCATGAGATGGCGAAAGTGTGATTTGTACGAAATGGCGAAATAGCTAAAATTAGCATGAAATGGCGAAAACATTCATATGAAAAGGTAAATTCTTAAAAATGTCAACAAGATGGAAATATATTGTAAGGAGTCATATGAGACAGCAGGATAGAAAGAATTCATGGGACGGCAAAATCTCAATGATAAATAAATTGTTGGAATGTAAGAATTTGTACGAACTGGCAAAATCTTAAAAGTTTAATGAGATAGTGAAAGTAAGCATTCATACGAGCATTCATATGAAATGAGAAAAAAATAACCGTAACTGTAATATATAAAACACCTACACTATGTATGTTTATGTGCAATGGAAGTCACACGATTTGCCATCTTTTACAAATTATTCCAAGCTGCCAAGAGTTTGTTGAATTCACATCATTCCCATCTCCCTATCCAACTTACAAACATACGTATTTATGTAACTACATATTTTGGCACAAGGTAATAAGCAGAGTCTAGTTTATGCAAGATTTTACAAAGCTGATTGACTGCTACACAAACAAGTGAAATTTGTGCATCACTCCAAAATCAAATTAATGTCTGCGGATGCAAAAGTCCTTCACACAACTTCAGCTCATTTTGTAACTAAACAATGTTTGCTAATTAATTCAAAGGAAAAAAAATGGTGTCATAAAGGACAAGTATTTCAAAAGTCTCTGGGAGTGCACTGTCCTCCTGTCAGCTAACAGCTGGGTTTTGTGTGTTCACTGTGACTAAATGTCAGTCTCTCTGCACCTCAACCCACAGCTTTATATTATAACCTGTGGCCAATCCAACACAGCTGCTCACAATCATTACTAGATTGATCTGATTGGTCAGGTGAGAGGATAATCAGCCAATCAACTTGCAGGGACATCTAAACAAAGCCTGTCACATAATTTACATGTCTGATTAAACCTAAATCACTCATATCAATCTGAAAGTTATGGCTATCTATTAGTTGATGTATGTCAGTCTATCTTCTTTATATTTTGTTAAAAGAAAATTTCACATAAAAAAATCTATATTTTGTCATAATTTAGTCACCCCCATGACATTCCAACCATTATTTTTCTTATTTTTCCAAAAGGAAAGTATACTGAGAAAAAAAAAAAAAAAAAAAAAAAAATATACATATATATATATATATATATATATATATATATATATATATATATATTGTTGGTTTAACTTAAAAACGTAAGTAACCTGGTTGCCTTAAAATGTTGAGTTCATTAAGTTTACAAAATGGAGTTGATACAAAGAAAGAGATTGATTTAATCAACAGAAACTCAAAATATTGTTATCTGAACATCAGGGAATCTAAGTTGATTTGACAAAAGAAAAGAAAAGACAGAAATCTTAATAATTTTGCACACACACACACACACACACACACACACAAAAAAAAAAAACCTTCTTGAATAGCTATCAAATCTCATTTCCTGGAGCATTCAAACTTGTCAATGTGGTTCATGACATGCAAGAATGTCGTGGGAGTAAATAATGATGATAAAATATTAATTTAATAAAACCAATTCAATGCTGTCAACACAATAGAGCTGTTACGTTTCATTTGAGTTCAGACTAAATCACAGCTCAGATGGATTTTTCATTCACTATCATGCCTAGCTAATTTTATTGGTAAAGACAAAGCTTGTGCACACTATTTTCATGAAAAATAAAAATGATCATAAATCTGAAAGAGAGTGAATGAACTAGAGATCCCATTAAACATTGACAGCAACTGCATCTTGTACAGAAAGGATGACACATTCCCCCGCAGGAGGAAAGGAAGAAAACCAAATCTAATCTCTGCTCTATTCTTCTTCATTTTTACCCCCTAGTTTCTCATTTTGTGATGCATGTTACATTCATTCTTGTTCATAATTGTATGGATTGTAACTTTCCTTGAAAGACTGAACTGTTATCCAACAGCTTCAGTCAGACTCAGTGCCATTTTTACATCATCAAACATTTACTAACCAAATGCAAATGCATGCCAGTATTATTCACATTATGGAAAATAATTACTATTACAAGAGTTTGGTCTTAACCCATAGCAAACCAAGTCATATCTAGAGACTAGAATATCACATAACCTTTTGCACAAGCAAGTTCCCCTCAAATTTTCTTTAAAAAAAGTTACTTTTTTCAATTTATTTTGCAGCCTCAACATGAAGTCATTTTAATAAAGCAGTCAATGCCCTGGAGTACACGAGTGAAGGTATTCACAAACATCAACACTAAAAGTATTTTTCACACACTGAAGCATGCTCTCTCTCATTTATAATGATTACAGATGTAATATGCATTCTGGGCTGTCTGGCCTTTCTGTGGTAAATTTAGAGACATGTCAGAGTGTGGTGTGAAGTTGTTACAGATTAACCTCAGAGAGACGCATGAAAAAATGATAGCATGGGGTTTGGCAAAAACGTCAGCATTATATAATAAGAGTAAGAGAGAGAGAGAGAAAGAGAGGAAAGAGTGGAAGCCCAGCGGCTCGAAGCTTCACCTCTCTCTCCAACCACCTCCTAACATCAAAGGATTCACTTTATTACTTCAGCTTTGATTAAATCTGAGTGTTTTTCAAAATTCCACAAGGTTACTTAAAGCATGCATTTAATAATTTCATGGATTTTATTTTTGCAAAATCGAAATTAAGTTATGTTCTACAGTATGTTCAGTGCAAGTTTAACTCAATCAAGAGCATTTGTTGAGCAAAATTGTAAAATATTTCGACTCATCCCTCATAAACCTTGTTTTCTTGCCAAAAAAATGGCACTTTTGGAGAATCCAAGCTTATTTATAATAAAAACTTACAACACTTTTGCTTATTTCATAGTATTTTATAGCTATTTTTACCTTCTGGCTTCTGACAAAGGCTACAGTACATATTAATACTACTTTTACTTGATCTTAGTGCTGCATTCGATATAGGTCATGACAAACTCTTACATAGACAACAAAATTACACTGGTATTCAGGGACAGGCAGTAAGGTGGTTCAGATCGTACCTATCAGACCATTATCATTTTGTTTATTTAAACAGGGAATTATCCAAGCTAACATCACTAAATTATGGAGTGCTACAAAGGTCTGCGTTTGGCCCTCTAATTATGATAAGGCTACTTTATACGAACTTTATACCCTGTGGTCATGGCAAGATTTAGGATCCTTCAATCTTTTGTGTAAAAAAAAAAAACCCTGAGGATTCGATTCTTGAAATCGACTCCATCGTTTTCAGAACCAGGAATTGGAGTCGATTCCAAAAGCATATTGAAACAGAGTATTTTAATGTGTTCAAAGGTAAGCATTTCACTGTAACTCAGATTTTTGCTTATTAAAAAAAAGTCAAAATAATCTTTTTGTGCTAATCAACAAAGTGCTTTCAGTTGAGCTTAATTTGCAGTCAATATTCCTTTATCATACTAATCATCATACTTATATATAAGTTTCTGGCCTTATTGTAAACAATTCATCAGTTATATCGAAAGAAAAGCTGTTATAAACAAAATATGTTATTTCTAAAGAAAAACTGTTAATCTTTCATCAAAATGAAGGCCAGTTTTTCTCCTTCTGTCTCTCACTCTCTCAAACCCCATGGTAGGGAACATATGATCACTCCATAGGGTGCATTAATACAATGCCGTGCACGCGTAAAAATAAAGCAATAGGAAGGTGTGAATTCCCATGTTTCTCTGGATTTTGCATTCTGTTATTTTCTTCTAATCAAATCTGTGTTGTTGTGCTTCTGATTCAGAGGTTATTTGTTGAAATTTACTTATACAGTATGATGAAAATGTCATTTCATTTGTACTGTAAGTATTACCTTGGTACATAAATAATCCCAGTACATTGTGGGGGTAGGTACACGTTTCATTATACTGAACGTATTTTTTTTCTCTGTTTTCTATCCTCACATCCTCTCTCTTGTTCGATCAAAATTTTATTCCTTTGCTTCATGTTCCAAAGAGATTTTCAGCTCTATGAGCCACTTCCTGTTGCAGAGAACATTACAGAGACAATCTCACTGGAACAGCATGATTCATACAATGGCACAATTTCACAAAACCATTAGTTTTTATTATATTATACACCCTTTTTGGGTATGAACAAAAACGCGCAGTTTTTGTGTGTGTCCCTTTAAATGTAAATGAGCTGCTGCTCCCTGTCCCCATTCAGAAGACGGCCGATCCTTTACACGAGTTTCGGATTCTCCGGCAATAACAAAACGCAAATCACATTCATCCAAAATCTCAGAAATAACCAGAAGCGGCCTTACAGAGAGACTCAGGAAGTTAGTTAGTAACTTAGTTAGTGGATTATGGATACATTTATGTAGTTGTTGTGGAGTTACATTGATTCATCTCATCGACTTGCATGTACCGCCATGTTCAACTTTTCCACAAGTTGACACAGTTGTGCTGCTTTTGATGCTAGATCATGACATACCCTCAGATAGACCACAAAATTACACTGGTATTCAGGGACAGGCATTAAGGGGGTTAGATCGTACCTATCAGACATTACCGTTATGTTTATTTTAACAGGGATTTATCCAAGTTAACATTAGTAAATTGTGGAGTGCCTCAAGGGTCTGTGTTAGGCCCTCTGCTATTATACATATTGCCCCTTGGTAATATTATTAGAAAAGTGTGTTAAAGATATAAAATATTGGATGACCAGTACTTTTCTTCTATTAAATTCGGATACGACTGAGGTATTACTTATTGGACCAAAAACAGCCTTCTTTCACCTCAGAAACATTGCTGAGCTACAGAGTATGTTATGTGTTTCTGATGCAGAAAAGCTAGTTCATGCATTCATGACCTCTAGACTAGATTATTGTAATGTGGTTGTCCTGCTTCCTCAATAAAAAAGGTGTTAGTCCAAAATTAAGCTTACCAGGTCAAGAAAATATGATCATATAACACCAATTTTATCATATACACTAGTTACCTAATAAGATCATATCGATTACAAAGTTTTGGCCCATATTGATAGGATAGCATCTTGCAGTTGATGGAGATTTGTGGGATGCACATCCAGGACACGAAGCTCCCGTTCCACCACATCCCAAAGATGCTCTATTGGGTTGAGATCTGGTGACTGTGGGGGCCATTTTAGTACAGTGAACTCATTGTCATGTTCAAGAAACCAATTTGAAATGATTCGAGCTTTGTGACATGGTGCATTATCCTGCTGGAAGTAGCCATCAGAGGATGGGTACATGGTCATAAAGGGATGGAAATGTTCAGAAACAATGCTCAGGTAGGCCGTGGCATTTAAACGATGCCCAATTGGCACTAAGGGGCCTAAAGTGTGCCAAGAAAACATCCCCCACACCATTACACCACCACCACCAGCCTGCACAGTGGTAACAAGGCATGATGGATCCATGTTCTCATTTTGTTTACGCCAAATTCTGACTCTGCCATCTGAATGTCTCAACAGAAATCGAGACTCATCAGACCAGGCAACATTTTTCCAGTCTTCAACTGTCCAATTTTGGAGAGCTTGTGCAAATTGTAGCCTCTTTTTCCTATTTGTAGTGGAGATGAGTGGTACCCGGTGGGGTCTTCTGCTGTTGTAGCCCATCCGCCTCAAGGTTGTGCGTGTTGTGGCTTCACAAATGCTTTGCTGCATACCTCAGTTGTAACGAGTGGTTATTTCAGTCAAAGTTGCTCTTCTATCAGCTTGAATCAGTCGGCCCATTCTCCTCTGACCTCTAGCATCAACAAGGCATTTTCGCCCACAGGACTGCTGCATACTGGATGTTTTTCCCTTTTCACACCATTCTTTGTAAACCCTAGAAATGGTTGTGCGTGAAAATCCCAGTAACTGAGCAGATTGTGAAATACTCAGACCGGCCCGTCTGGCACCAACAACCATGCCACGCTCAAAATTGCTTAAATCACCTTTCTTTCCCATTCTGACATTCAGTTTGGAGTTCAGGAGATTGTCTTGACCAGGACCACACCCCTAAATGCATTGAAGCAACTGCCATGTGATTGGTTAATTAGATAATTGCATTAATGAGAAATGGAACAGGTTCCTAATAATCCTTTAGGTGAGTGTACATATATATTATTTTTTTCAAATCATAGATATATTACAAAATAATTGAAATAGAGAGAGAGAGAGAGAGAGAGAGAGAGAGAGAGAGAGAGAGAGAGTGAGAGAGTGAGTGAGTGAGAGTGAGAGTGAGAGAGAGAGAGAGAGAGAGAGAGAGAGAGAGAGAGAGTGAGAGTGAGAGTGAGTGTGTGACAGAAAACAATGAACATTATGTGCTTCAGGGTGTTCAGAGCTGTGAAGAGTTTGTGCAGACACTGAGACTGTAATAAGTTCAAACTGTTCTCTTTCCATCAATTTGTTTGTTCCTCTAACACACAACTTGTACACCTCCACACAAACCCTTATAAATAAGAACACACAGTCTCGTATAACGCTGACTCAGAGCACTTTTCAAGCAGATGGATTTGATAAAGCACAAGAACCACAGAGTTCATCCAATATAGTACTTGTAAATAGGCAGAGGGATAGACAGACAGAGCAAGAGAGAGTCGGGGTGACTGGGGATGTGTGGAGCAAAAACCACAACCACAAAGTAAAACAAAGACAAAATGTGCAAAAGGAAAATAAAGAAATTCAAATCAGTAAAGCTTTCATTGCAGACATTCAAATAAAGCCAGACAGTGGAAGGAATTAAGGAGCAATCTCAGCCCTCACACTTAAACAGTAAAGCAAGAAACAGCAGCTGTAGGACGCCACCTCGCCACGTTTAAGAACACACACTGAAAAACCATTTGGAATGAAGCATATCTGCAGCAGAGACCTGCCTCGACACAACGCACATCAAAAGAAGAAATATCACACGGAGGGGAACATGAACACTGCATCCGGTAATTTCATCATGCTGAGAGAGAAATATTCAAAGCCTTTCCAATCAGTCTGCAGGTACAATGACAGAAGACTGCTGTGGAAAGTGCTGACTGCGATCAAGCAGCCATTTTTACTTTCTAAAAGCTGAGGGTTGTGGGTGAATCTTGAATTAGTTTGGGCCGAAAAGAGGGGTCATTCTGAGGTCAAAGATCGAGGTGATCGAGACGTGAACCAAACAAGGGCCGCGATAAAACTCATTACAACATTTGATTCAAATTAAAAACACAATAATAAAAAAAGGGTACAATGTTGTGCTTAGTTATTATAATTAAATATGAATTATTATTAAATAATATTATATATTATAGAATTAAATTATTTTCATAAAAAAAAAACATTACTGACCTCAAAGTTTTTAAACAGTAGTGTACTTAAACCACAGCATATTTGTACCCAAATGTTTAAGAATGGGCAAGAACTACAGTAAGCTAAGAATATTGGAAACTCATATCAATCAGCCACAAATATAAAGATTAGGCATTTAACTAACATTAATATATAGAATCACAATGGTAACTCACCATTGATTCCATGTGGATCTCACCTATTAGAAGCATCATTTTGTATATGGTGTATCTTCATATAAACCAATAAATTATATAAAAAATAATAATATTTTGGGTTATACTTTAAGGAAATTTATGTTTAATGTTTAAGTTGAAATCACATTGACGTATGTCGTCTATAGAAGTGTTTACCATCATAAACCCATGGCAGTGTTCTTAATAAAATCAATTTTGAATGGGATTTTTTATTTGGAGATCAAATGAGCTCTTCAGGAAGCTGTATATCAGATGAAGAGTCAGAGACAGGAACACTCATGCGTTTGAGCAGGATTGATGTGTCCAATTTCCAGTCGGTCAGAGCAAAGGCAAAGAGCGACGATCATCAGCGGTGCTGGATCAGACCCACAGGGATCAGAAGTGTCACCCTCATACCGACAGCACCGTCACACTCCAAAAAGTTCTAGACAACAAAGCCTCACAACTCACACTCCGTCTATGACTGTGCCATATGATGATGGATGGAACTTTAGCACGGAATCAAACTCCAGAACCACAGCAGAGCAGATTTAGGGGGGTTTCAAGCTCATATGGCAACAAGCACACAGACTGATACATACAGTATATTCACTGACCATCCGATACATATACTGCAATACTCAGCTGAAATCTCCAGTTCTCATGAAAAGATAGATACACACAGGGATTTCATAAGGCTGTCTGGAAACTAAGTCATATTTGCATATTTAGCATATACTAGATTGATGCTTCAAACACTTTGAAAGTTTTAAATGTTACTGTGAAATAAATATAGGCTAGTTCATGTCATTTGGGGGGAAAATAAATATAATAAAGCAAAAATAATACATTTTTAAAATTATTTCCACAGAAAATGAACTATAAACACAAACACACAGACACACACACATATATACATATACACATACATACACTGACAATCAGTCAAGGTTTTATATATATGAAACATATGACAAATAATATATATATATATATATATATATATATATATATATATATATATATATATATATACACACCCACACATTATAATATTCTTACAATATAATCTAGATGCATTAAAATACATTAATATTTTATGCTCACTTATAGTCATTGAGTATATAACATTATCTAAATGAAAAAATTATCTAACATGTACATGTACATATACATATACATATATTTATATATACATAACATTCTTACAATACAATGATTTAAGATATATTAAAGTATAAATAAGATGATAAATTAAATTCTGAGCATCACTAAATAAATAAGTACAGATTTTTTTATATATATATTTGATTTTTTCCGCGCAAATTTATTTTTTATAAAACAGACATTCGTATCACAAATTCTTAAGTCTATTTATTTTCTGCTATTAATTATTGTGTCAAATTGATTAATGGCACATAAAAGCAAAGCAAACTGGTTGGTCACGTTAGGTGTCGACAGTCTTTTGCTTTGTAGGAGGTTTTTGCCCAGATTAGCCTGCAATGTGTACCAGACACTGACAGACAAAACTTGGCTATGTTTTGGCAATGTTTTTTTTTTTTCTTTTCTTCAAGATTTAGGGTGATCGGGACAGAGTGAGAGAGAACTGGGAAGGGGAGATCTCTCACTCCTTAGCTCTAGTCTCCCCTTTTATTTCGACCCAGCAGGAGAGAAATCAAGTTCACCTTTAAAACAGCAAGGCTTGCGGCCTCAATGCGTGAGCTGGACGCCTGCATATGCCAATAACCACCCCAGATAACACACACGGCCTCAAACTACACGCTGACTCTCACACACACACACGTCATTGTAATTCACTAACCTTTCCTCACTCAATTCAGTATTCGTACCACACAGCCCTCTCTTTTCCACACTCAAACAGAAAATAATGCTGTGGGTCAAAGACATGCCAATTCAACTAGCACTGGAAATAAAGTGTGTGACTACACCTTCAAACCCAGCGGTGTGATCGTGGCCTGACGCTGCTGGGGTTTGCTGAGGTCAGACTCGTATGGCACAGGAAACTCGGAAGGACTTCTAATGACATCACAGGAAGTGGCATTGGTTCACATGTAGAGCAAAAAAAAAAAACGTAATTAAAACATTTTATTAAATATCTATTTATTTATTATAAAATAATTTATGTACATTGATTGAAGATTTCTTCTCTTAATATCAGAGAAAAAAGCTGTTATGTTGTTCCTCTTAATGTAGCAAATAGTTTTAGTGATCTAAAACTTTCTCCACTTGCTCCACTGGGAAATTCAGGCACATATATGGCTTTGGGAATTAATTAGTCTAAAAGTATCACATCAGAGATTCAGGAAACCCAAATAAAACACTCTTTACAACCTTCTTCTACTGGATCTCATGAAAAAAACTGACTTAATCACAAAAAAATCAAAGCAGAGGGAGGAACGCAAGTAAAACCGGATCAGGCTACAAGCTAATGAGTTAATCAAATGCTGATTTATGAACACACAGTCTGTTTAGTTTAGATTGAGCATTTCTGTTTACATTAAACTTGGACTGAAATCAAGTCCAATTTTAATTCACAAAATACAAACAAGGAGTTACTGGATAAATAGCCACTAAACAAATCTGCCAGAGTCAACTTGAGCCGGAAGTTCACAGAGAAAGTTCAACAGGGACTTTCGTAGAATATTGTTTATTATTTTCCATACTTTGATATGATGATTAGGATTTCATTGTCAGATTTTGTCATTGTATAAAATAAAATAAAATCATTTATAAACCAATTCACATGGTTGTATAATAATAATAGAATTTAATATACTATAATGACATAGCATTCATGTGAATTTATATAAAAAAATAAATAAAAAAAATTATATATATATATATATATATATATATATATATATATATATTGCATATTCTTTTTATATTTAAATGAACAGAAAATGTATAATAAATAATATGAAATTACATATATTTAAAATAATTATAATTAATACTATTATTAGATATTGTTTGAAATGTATTATAATACTAAAAATAAATGTATTTATATAATAATAATAATAATAATAATAATAATAATATTTAAAATGTATATTTGATTTAAAAAATTCACATGGCTTTATATATAATTGAATGGAATATAATATACTCTAATATAACAAAACATAACCCTTGCCTTGTGAAATATTTAATTTATAATTATTATTAAATTTAAAATAACAGTGTATTAGCAATAATTTACAGTATAAAACATAGCTACTGTAAATAACTATTACTATATTTAAGATATAGTTTTAAATATAATAATTTCATATAAATCCACAAAATTATTTTGCTATAGTATTTAGTTTTGCTATTTTTTTTTTTTTAACATTTCATATTCACATATTCACACTTGAAACCCCAAACAATGGTAAGCTAACATAGATGACTAAACTGTTCTAGTTTAAAGCTGCAGTCCGTAGTTTTTCCTCTTTGTCACCATCTCTGTTCGAAATCAGCAATTGCAGTTATTCGCGGGATTATAAACTTTACGTGGGTTGTGCCACGGCACGGCACAGCGCGGATTAATCCATTATTTTGAGGAGGACCTTTATAATTGTACTTTTTTTTAAGGAAATGGCCGATGGTTTCGCTAGAAAAGACCCTTATTTCTCGGCTGGGATCGAGTCGAGCCTTTGAAGCTGCATTGAGATTGACATTTGAACCTTCAAACTGTTGGTTGCCATTGAAGTCCATTATATGGAGAAAAATGTAATGTTTTCCTCAAAAACCTTTATTTATTTTCGAGTGAAGAAAGAAAGACATGGACATATTGGATGACATGGGGGTAAGTCAATTATCAGGAATTTTTTATTTAAAAGTGAACTACTCCTTTAATGCCCTTCCGATATTTGTCCTTGTTTTCGCATGGGCCCGGTCTCTATTTTTCTGTAGTCACTCTGAAGACCGAAGTCTTTTTGCATTTTACAACGGGTGAATCTCTAGTTGTCACTGGTGATTGTCGTTTGTGAGAAAAGGCTAACTAGCCAGGACATCTTCTTTATGTGTACACATGTGACATAATGACGCAAAGACATGCTCGAATTTCCCGCAGACATCCACCAGTACCACTGGAATTAAAAACCTTATTACAAGCTTACCGTTGAACACTGGCTGGTTATGTACTTGCTCAATTTTTTTTAACCCAAAAAAGTTACGGACTGCAGCTTTAAGAAATACCTCAGCAGAAAAGCAGAACTTTTCAAGCTACACTCACTACCTGCTTTAGAAATAATCACAATCCAAATTTCATTTCTAACAAGATAAGTGCCAAGATTATTGTCCGTCACTTTGCTGTGAACCTCAAGAGAGCAGGTGTGCATGTAAACTCAATGCCGAGCAAATGAGGTTTTGCCCACATGTGGATTGCTGACAGCTGTCATGAGGGAACAGAAGACGGAAGAGTCATTTGTCAACTTCAGAAAGAGTGACGAATGGAGACCGAGAGCCGGGAGAGGTCAGAGCACCTGTCAATCACTACACAAATGATCCTACAGTCAGGGGGTGGGGCTGAACATACTGTGGGAGATTTCTCGTATTCCTCTCTTTTACTTGCTCATAAAGCTTTGTAACATCACCTCATGTTTGCTAATCCACCTCTTTTCATTCTCTGGGTACAGCAGATCCAGCGGGGATTAGGTGAATCAGAACCTGCTGAGAGAGAGAGAGAGGAACATGCACAACTGCAGCCCTATCTCAATCAACACACTGGCCCCTACTGGACAGGAGAGGTATGGCAGTGTTAATTGCTCTAAACTTTCATTATTCATGCTATGATGTTCAAATCAAGAACTAAGACACACTAATAGTGGCATTATATATAAGAGGTGGCAATCAGTAATCACACATAATATTTAATAATTATTATGATGACTGTTTGCCACCTCTTTTTTTTTCAAGAACAGTGAGCAGCTTCATTGCTATGTGACATAGGGTCATGCAAAAAAAATAAATAAATAAATAAACAAAGTCATATTGACTCTTGTATTGCGTATTCAGAAAGTTAACTTTAAGATAATATATTGTACAGATCCATAGCACTGTAGTGGGTGATATTCTGATAAGCAGGATGAAATATTATGCTGATATATTCTAAACAAATAAATAATCAATCAACCACCAAATTAATATGTACACACAGTGTCTATTTCTGGCACTCTGTGCACTCTAGCCGCCGCGGCTCTATGAATAAAATAAGGAGTTCATTATGCATTCTGTGGGAATATCTTAACAGTTCTCACCAGGAGAGGTGACAGGAGTCATAAATCTGCACGGTCAGATCTCAGACACACACACACACACACGACAAACACTATCTATGTATATAAACAGAGACAAGGAAAATTTTACAAAAAGAAAAAAAAAATATTAAGGAAAGAATATGTAGTAGACCCAAACAATTGGTGTGGCAGCAATCAGGATCAACTTAGGCAAGACAACCACTCTTAATAACTTGTATATTAGTGTATTGTAACAAGCCATAACTAAACACTTTTTGAAGCAATTTAAATCTATTTATTTTGCAATCCTAATTATGAACAATTAAATGGCATTTCATTATTTGCATTTTAGTTTTTTGCCATTTACAACCTTCAGATCGGACCAGTCGAGAGCAACTGCCTTTTTATCCGATATATTATTAGTTAATTTATGTAGCAATTTCTGGTGTGCTCACACAACCGCATGATCCACTGGTGCACAACACCAAGAGCAGCCATCATCACATTCCCACAGATCAAGAGTGACATGCACGCACACATGCAGTTGACTCTCAGTGTACGGGTCAGTTATGATGCATCCACTGTAAAGGCTGATTTCAGTTTCTTACAGTGCGTGAAGCAGAACAGATGCAAGACTTCACTTCTGCAGCATTGTTTATTATGCAAATGCATGTTATCTGAGTGCTCTTGTACATGCTGCAGTGGTGAGCATGTTTGTGACTGCGTGTGGCAGAGATGATGATGCATCCAATATTTCACAGCATCATCTGCAGCAAGCAAACATTAGCTTATGTGACCGCAGAGAGTATCAAATAACCTGCGTCACAGCCGGTTGTGTTGCCTTGGAAACAATGGGAATGATGATGTCACAAAGACATCACAATTCACATAGTGACCGCTCGTAGCACCATCCAGTTGTGGCCTGTTTTTTTATCACAACTTCAGGACGCACAGAACAAACGACAAAGGCATTTGTTATAACCAACCAACCACATAATCCTCTTCATCTGTGCAAATAAAATACAATGCAAATACGACTAATTTGGTGGAGAGGGAACCACACGGTAAATGTTCAGCAATGCAGAAAGCACGGTAAACTTGACCAAGAGCTCTTCTCAAACAAATTTACTTATTTAGCCGCAACTTATTTTTCCTTCCAAGATTCAATACCACCTTTACAAAAAGTACAGTGGCGGTATCATTGTGTCAGATGGGAATACAGTGGTACTGTATGATTACCAAAAATGTTATTTCATTTCATTTCGGATACAAAGATTATGGTAGCAACATTCTTTGCAGTCCCTTGTAGATCCACCTAAATTCTATATGGTACTGTACATGAATATTATACTTTTAGTGGGGACGAACGGACAGACAGACAGATAGATACAGTAATAGACAGCATGGATGGACGGATAGATATATAGATAGACAGACAGACAGATCAAACGGTAATAATAAAAAGACAGAAAGAACAACAGATAGAACAATAAACGTTCAGACAGACAGATAGATTGAACGACAGACAGAGCTATATAGACAATGTTCAAAAGATAGAACGATAAACATTCAGACAGACAGATAGATTGAACGACAGACAGAGATATAGACAATGTTCGAAAGATAGAACGATAAACATTCAGACAGACAGATAGATTGAACGACAGACAGAGATATATAGACAATGTTCGACAGACAGAACGATAAACGTTCAGACAGACAGATAGATTGAACGACAGACAGATATATAGACAATGTTCGACAGATAGAACGATAAACGTTCAGACAGACAGATAGATTGAACGACAGACAGAGATATAGACAATGTTCGACAGACAGAACGATAAACGTTCAGACAGACAGATAGATTGAACGACAGACAGATATATAGACAATGTTCGACAGACAGAACGATAAACGTTCAGACAGACAGATAGATTGAACGACAGACAGATATATAGACAATGTTCGACAGATAGAACGATAAACATTCAGACAGACAGATAGATTGAACGACAGACAGATATATAGACAATGTTCGACAGATAGAACGATAAACGTTCAGACAGACAGATAGATTGAACGACAGACAAAGATATAGACAATGTTCGACAGATAGAACGATAAACGTCCAGACAGACAGATAGATTGAACGACAGACAGAGATATATAGACAATGTTCGACAGATAGAACGATAAACGTTCAGACAGACAGATAGATTGAACGACAGACAGATATATAGACAATGTTCGACAGATAGAACGATAAACGTTCAGACAGACAGATAGATTGAACGACAGACAGATATATAGACAATGTTCGACAGATAGAACGATAAACGTTCAGACAGACAGATAGATTGAACGACAGACAGAGATATAGACAATGTTCGACAGATAGAACGATAAACGTTCAGACAGACAGATAGATTGAACGACAGACAGAGATATAGACAATGTTCGACAGATAGAACGATAAACGTTCAGACAGACAGATAGATTGAACGACAGACAGACAGATTGAATGACAGACAGACAGATAAATAGACAATGTTCGACAGATAGAATGATAAACGATAGAAGGACAGACAGACAGACAGACAGAGAATAGACACAATGAACGACAGATAAATGGATAGAACAATAAACAACAGAAGACAGACACAATGAATGACAGATATAATGATAGAACGATAAACGATAAAAGGACAGACAGACAGACACAATGAATGACAGATAGAATGATAGAACAATGACAGACAGACATAGATAGGTAGGTAGATAGATAGATAGATAGATAGATAGATAGATAGATAGATAGATAGATAGATAGATAGATAGATAGATAGATAGATAGATAGAAAATCTGCATCTATCAATCACAGACAGCTGCAATGAGCTCCTTCAAAATACAGTATATGGTCACATGACAAATATTACCGTTGATTCAACTTACCACTGACACATTTTACCCCGCTCTCCCCTGTGTAAATACTGTATTTGCATTCATTTTTTACTCTATGCTAAACACTAACTTGGTGTTACAACCCATACTTGTAGTTTGTATGGGTTATAAATGACTCTGATATGCTAGAGTGAACTCATTTCTCTCATCTACATAAATGGGAACTCACACACTTCTGTTTCCCCATTCCGCTGCTTTACATTACATGGCCTCTCTCAGGCAAACAAGTGGGGCTGACTGCCGATTGGGTTACATCACAGATTTGATTCAGACATCCTAATGAAACTTCTTTTTCTTTCTTTCGTTCACATTCCCGGTCTTTCTTTCTGTGCAGTTCTTGCTCAGCAGGAATATTTTGGTTTGACATTCTCCAATGCCCTTTCTAAATTTGTGCGCTCTGCCCATGATAGATGAATGACCCTATAAAAACAGCCCTGGGCTGACGACTCCACCGTCCCTGGACCAGCTGCAAGGCTGCTGACTGCGGCGGGAATCTCTCACAGGTACATGCAGAAAACAGATGCCTAATAAGGTCAGCCAACAGAACGCTTTCCCTCTGCAAACAAACATTCCTGAGGAATGGGCTTCATGGATGCTGATTCAGCAATCAGGCCATACACTAATTCACAGAGATAGCGGTACAATTAGGAGTTGTGCAGGGTCATCAATTAACCAATAAGATTAAATGAACTGAGTAAAAACACTAAAGATGGGTTAACGACAGAGCTGGCCCGCTATTTCAACCCCCTTATCTGAAACATTCAGGTACTTCCCAAGTAGTGTCAGGCTCAGATTCCAGAATGTCTCATGCATAAATCCTTTACCTTCTTTGGCATAAATTGCACTAAAGTAAATTGCAATTATATTTTACAGATAAAAACAAAGGCTTTCTTTTTAATTGCAAAATAATTTAAGTATGTTAAAGGGGTCATATGATGTGATTTCTTGTTTTCCTTTTTCTTTATTCTTTTTTCCTTTGTGTTATGTAGCTGTTTGTGCAAGTATAAGATCTGCAGAGTTACAAAGCTCAAAGTCTCAAACCTAAAGAGATATTCTTTGTAAAAGTTAAGGCTCAGCCACGCCTTCCTAAAACGCTTCGTTCAAACACGTCCCCACAAATACACGTCAGTGTTTTGGGGCAGAGTTTCATAACAAATGTATACACAAAGAAAGAAGGTAGAACTTTTATTCTCTCTGTATTATTGTTGCCGCCGGCGCCGCCATGTTGTGGAGACGCTGTGTTTTTTGTTGTGAAAGCCAATCTACTTTGTTTGGCCTTCCAAAAGAGGACAATTATAAAACAGTGCTTAAGCTTTATTTACAACACTGTTCCAGAACAGTACAACTAAAATATTCGACTGTGTGCTGCGCATTTTTCGGAGGACTGTTTCCAGAACCTGCGAGAGTACAAGGCCGGCTGTGCACAAAGGCTGATTCTAAAAAGTAATCTTTGCAAGTAACGTTACAGTCTGGCGCTTCTGACTCACAGGCACAGCCTGTAAGTATGCTTTCATATTTTAAGAATTTGCTACCGACTGTTTAAACACGAGTATTGAGCAGTATAGAGTAGCGCTTGTTTGTTGTTCCTACAGTATGTCCACAAATGCAGACATGGTTTTATGTTTAAATAGTGTGTTCTCCTCCAAAGTTGAATGATCAGCTTGGTCATCTGCATTTTCCGGAACAGATTCGGGCTCGAATTGAGGTAGTACTGACATTATCACCTGTCATCATTGCTTTGGGAGCTGATGTTCAAAATATGGTAAGGGACGTGACATTTCCGTCACACGCTTAAGGTTTTCGGGCCAATCACAATGCACTGAATCGCTGGCCAATCAGAGCACACCGCGCTTTTCAGAACGATGAGTCTTCAGAAAGGCGGGGCATAGAGGAGCAACAATAATGTGGTATGTGTAAAATATAGATTTTTTTTTTTTATCTAAAAACTCGTAAACACATTGCATTAAACCAAATACACAAAATAATGTTCTTTTTAGAACCATCGTATGACTCCTTTAAAGAACTGATAGACTTTCCCCTATTGGCTTGGACTGAATTAAACTCTTCCCAGGTTTTTAAAAAAGTCAGCACACCGTTATAGCCTTCACTTATTAAAGTTGGTACACAACAGACCAATTAAAACATGACTCATGTTTTAAAGTTATAACTAAACTGTCCAAAACCCCTCTTTGACAAGTACCCACGAAACCCTAAGCATAATGGAATTATGGAATGTAGTTGGAATTAGATTTCACAGAGAAAAGGCCCACTGAAGTGCCTTGGAACGCGCAGCTTCTTTATGATGTGATGACGTAATTTCCACTGAAAAAGCAAGGTAAGGCGGGACATATTGAATGGCTCCTCCCCCTTTTTAAATAGCCAATAGTGTTTACAGAAGATGTGCGTCCGCGGTGATGTCATTAAAATCCGTGATCCATTTTAGCGGAAGTGAGAGACTGTAAGTTCTGAATGCTTATATCTCCTAAAAGCGAATTTTGTCATTGATTTGGAACACACCAGCTTATTCATAACCTAAAGGCTAACTTATTCATACTAAAAGCTAAACTTACATTTTAATTTCAGGGGGCCTTGAAGGTGTCCTGTGGTTTCTGGCACCAAGACTTTAGCAGCAGATCCTTCAAGTCCTGTAGGTTGCGAGGTGAAGCCGCAGTGGATCGAACTTGTTGGTCCAGCACATCCTACAGATACTCAATTGGATTGAGATCTGGGGAATTTGGAGGCCAGAGTAACACCTTGAACTCTTCATCATGTTCCTCAAACCATTCCTGAACAATGTGTGCAGTGTGCATTATCCTGAATGGCTGGACCCAAGGTTTACCAGCAGAACATTGCACAGATCATCTCATCGAACCAGGTGACCTTCTTCCACTGCTCCAAGGTCCAGTTCAATGTACTTTGTTATTTGGAAAGTTTAATCGTTGTTTGGTGTAATATAAATAAAGACTGGTTTGCCTCAACAAACACCAATGGTGGTTAGGCTGTTGGTGATTGCTGGAACATTGCTGGAACTAGCATTGTATGGACCAGATTGTATGTTATTAGTCAAAAGTCTGGCTACCTCCAAATTTGTTGATTTGAACACTGAAGAGCTTCACATAACAGCAAGTCAAGATCTCAAGTCCATGTCATCAGCAGAAGAGATGATGATTGCGACTCTTAAGGATGGCATGAACACAAGCACTCTAACACATCAAAGCAGTTGAGATCAGTGTCTCCCCCTCCTCTTTTCTCACTCCCTTTGATCCTCTCAGTCATCAGTGGCGGGTTTCACTTCCTCCCATAATTCATTGGAGCAAGTCAAGGATGCTCATTATCACAATCGCTTTCCTCTTGTCTCAGAGGATGGGTGGCATGCACAATTTATCAAAATGATAGCATCTCCAGAGGGGAACGAAACGCACCTCTTTCTGCTAACGGTGGTCTGCAACTTTAGATCCGTTTGGCCCTTTCTGCCCGCGTTTTCCACCACATTTAGCTTGATTGTACCACTTCAATACTTAGGGTAATCTGATTAGGTTTTGTTATGGGATGCATACAAAGAAAGATGGAGATAAATGTTTGTTTGTCTGAAAACAGGATTGTAATTGAGTAAAGAAACTAAAAATAAGCTTGTGCTCAACTGAATTATCGCAGCATGATAAGACAGAGCTCAGCTTGATTCCGTGAGGTCATCCGATAGACCCTGCTGCTAATTGAATATAGCGTACAGTCAGTGGCAGGGGGCATTTTTACAACCCCATCTGTCCAAAAAAACATGGGAGGATGGAATTTGCAGAAATCTCATATGCATTACTTAATTATCTATTGTGAAACAACGGAAGAAAGATGTAGCTTCATTACAAGTTCTTTGAAAAAAGTTAAACTTATGAGTGAAGAAAATGTTGATATTCTGTTTTACACTTTGAAGGGTTTTTTTGTGTATACTGTATGTCTACAGCTAGCTAAAACATACAATACGCAAGTACATGATTTGGTTTGATTCCAATTCACAAGCTTTTGATTTTATTTAGTTTTGATTCAGATTCACTTATGTATGTCAGTTATAATGCAAATTTTGCTTACATATAAAATACATTCTCTCTTTGCTTATTCTGTAATGTTATTAATATTATGATATTATCAGGGCAGTACACTACCATTCAAAAGTTTTGGGTCAGAAAGCTTTTTTTTTTTTAAGTTTTGTCTCTTATGCTCACCATGGCTTCATTTATATGTACATGCAGTAAATGTAATTTACGCATGATCTTTCAGAAATCATTCTAATATGCTGATTTGATGCTCAAGTAACATTTCTTATATTTATCAAAGTTGAAAGCAGCTGTGCTGTTTAATATTTAGTGGAAACCATGATATTTTTTCATGATATTCTTTGATGAATAAACTTCAAAACAACAGCATTTATTTGAAATAGAAATCTTTTGAATCATTACAAAAGTCTTTAATGTCAATTTTGAATGTCCTTGCTGGATAGAAGTATTCATTTTTTTTAGATATTTTTATTTTTTTAATCTTACTGACCCCAGACTTTTGAACGGTACTAACAGTATACGATTCTACAGATACAACCAAATATTCAAGAATATACTGTTACTTTTTTTTTATCAATTTAATGCATCCATGCTGACTAAAAATATTAATTTCATTCCAAACAATTGACTCCAAACTTTTGAATGGTAGTCTATTCATTAATATAAATATGATTCATAAGAATCATTTGTTTCAAGAATCAAAATTGGTCTACACTGGTCACGCTGCATGATCAAAATTGTTTGTGAATCAGACAACACAGTTCAACCCATTTGTTTTTGAACTTGTGTTGTGTTTCAAACACATCTTTTCTGTGTGTATATTATATATACATACTGTATATGTATAGCATGCAACTTCCAATCTTTTGGATGAGTAGACTGCTTCAGAGAGGAAATGCAAGGTTTTTTTCCCTTTGTCTTGTCTTTGGAAATGAGAGACTCTGATTGCACTAAGATATCTGGAATATAAACAGAAAAAACATGGCAGACATAAACAAAAACTAGCCTGTGCATAATCAGAAAGAAAAAACATTTACAATCAAATTAAAATGACTTACCAAGCTGACACAAAAGTCTGTACACAAAATTTAATTTACAGTACAGTGCATTTTCCATCTGAGAGGCCATCGTCAGAAGATATCATACAGTTTAAGTAGACTTTTTTGAATCATTCTTGTTTTATGGCTTAATCTAAAATTTAAGCATCGTAAAATGCCACCATATCGTAGCCTAATGAATCAGCCTTAAAGAAATCTTTCGTTGTTCAAGTTAGTTCTGGATACTTATATCAGTAGTGGCTCAGGATGAGAGAATATGTAGATAAAGGAGTCTGGAATCTGTAAATATTGTAGTGAATAAGATTTTCCTCTAATGCTAAAGCGCAATGCATACAGGTCTAAAGTGCAAAACAGCGCAACAGCCGCATTAGTCCTCATTCTTCTCTCTTCCAACACAAAAAGCTCACTCAGATAAATATTTTTTTGGGGAAAAAAACAAACAAACAATAATTTAGCAATACTGTAAACCACTGCATACAGAAGTCCTGTCAAACGCATGTTCACCACATCAGTAAAAACAGTCAAAATATGTTTTACATCCAGCACTGAGGCATCGAAGCCCCGAAACACATAATAACACTGATGATCAATCAGCATAGCGTAACAAACCTGCACTCTCGCTCTGTGAGAATGCACAGACGTACACGAAAGTCACCAAACGTCTCCACACGCTGTTTCACAGTTGCAAAAAAAGGCTAAAATTCATTAAACCCTATATAATGTACAGCATCAGTACAGTATTTGGCAAATAAAAGTTGAGTGCACACGTGCATGGCATTTGCAAGTATACATTCATTTAAGATACAAGCTAGCTCCATACAAACGCCCCAACGACGTTTGCTCTGAGGCTCGTTTCCCAGTACTTTCCCTCCACCACTGAGTCAGAAGGTATCGTGTATAGTACAGTACAGTAGTTTAAAAGCCTTTGGCATAAACTGGGACAGTAGGCTAGCTGCCAAGTGCTCACCGACAAACCGACCCCAGTTTCTGTCGCTAGCGCCAAGAGAAACCTCACGACCAATCCAGGCACAAGAGCTTGTAATGGTGTCGTAATATTTGTTTAGAAATTCGTTTTTAGGAAGCAACATTCAGAGACACGAATGATATTGACAACGATATAGACAAATTAATTGCTTAAATATCCTCCCTTTGACCAGGTGGAAGAACTGGCGTCTGCAGTGCATTCTGGGTGCTGCAGAGAGTACGTACGTGAGGCTTTATGACTGAGAATTGTATTGCATGTATGAGGAAGAAGTGCAGCCGGAGACATTTATAGGATTGTTATTGTGTAGTTTTTGTGCTTTGTTTTTGCGAGCACCGCATCAGTACTCCGTGTCAGAGCCGTCCGCTGGGTCGGTGTTGCGGGACAGCATGTAGTTGTCCATGTCTATGGAGGGGCAGTTGTGGATGGAATAGCGTAGGCGCTCAGCTAATATGGCCTGGCTTGTGTAGGGAGGGAGGCGGAGCTGAAAGAAGCACGTCTGGGCCGTAGGAAGGCCGTTCATAGGCTGTTGAGAGAACGTAAAGAGAAAGTAAAGACACAATGCACATACTGCTATCAGACTTGGAAAGTACATACTACAGTATGCTGACTATGCCTTCCAGACACCTTTAATCAGCCAGGCCGATTAATCATAGGCCGAAAACTCTAACCCTTTCAGTAACTTCTCATTTAGTTACCAAATCTACTGACAACCTTTTCATAAAAAAAAAAAAAAAAAAACATTAATAATAATATAAATAAAAAGTAATTTCCAAATTCATTTTTGGGTGAATTTTAAATAAATACTTCTAAATTTTATATTCAAAAGTTAATTTCATTGAATAAATCTTGTCTACATATCATTTGCAGCTATTAAATTATTATATATTAAATTAATATTATATTATTGAATATTATATATTAAATTACCCACAGTTTTTATGTATTATATACATATATATTATTTATATGATTTTATATATACATCTATAGCTGTATATATCTATATATATATATATATATAAATAATATGTATATACATAAAACTGATCGGATCATGTGACACTGAAAACTGGAGTAATGATGCTGAAAATTCAACTTTACCATCACAGGAATAAATTCTATTTTAAATTATGTTAAAGTAGTTCAAAATCAAAATTTGATCAAATAAATGCATGCATACACTTATTTCAAAAACATTCAAAAATCTTACTGACCCCAAACTTTACATATTTTAATGAAATATTTAAGTAAAATAATATTTAACTGTAATATTTAATCATGTGACGGTGGTCTTACCCGATCAACTTTGATGATCTGAAACTTCTGTGTGATGTCTGCCGGATTGGATGGCAGTCTGGAGCGTCCGGACACAAAGCGCAGGAACAGGACTCTCTCCTCATTGGTGAATTCCTCGAGGCTCTGCCACAGCCAGCCAATGAGTTGGTGGCTGTCGGTAACATCACGGTATCGTACCACCTTCTTCAGCATCTCCACAGAGACCTCGGGCAGGCCACAAACCAGCTGTTCCAGCTGCCGAGCCGTGAGCAGAGAGAGCAACGGGACTGGGATGATGGAAGACATGCCCTCCCTCACTGCTGCCACCTACATAAACACAGATGCACACTTGCTGCGGTAACACTGCTCATGTTCTGTTGGCATGCAAGATCAGTTTATTGGCATTATTATACACTGCAGAGCCACTAACACTGCTTGATGTGGCATTAGTTGTTTTCATTTACCTCTACACAAAGAGAGAGTCTTTGAGTCAATCTGTGTGGAGGTTTGGGGTAATATTTATAAATGCAGACTATCATCTGTATCCATGTTGCAAAAAAGAGCTATTAGGATAATTCATAATACCGGTTATAGAGATTACACAAATTCATTATTTTTGAAATTCACTGATCTGGTTCATGTTCAAATAATGTATAAAGCAAAAAACAACCTACTTCCTGGCAATATTCAAAAACAGTTTTTTTATAGAGAAGGGAAGTATAATTTTAGGGGTGAGTGCAACTTTAAACATTTCTGTGTCCGTACAACATTAAAACGTTTTTGTATTTGGAGTGTGGAGTGAAGCTCTGGTTGCTTTCTGTTTTGTTGAGTATTTGTTTTTTGTCCATTAGCTTTTATTGCATTATTATTATTGTTTCTTTTACATGTTCAAAATAAAGCCATTCATTCAGTTATTGCAGATTTTAGTTCATGTCTGTTAGCTTGGAGATCATCTATATGCTAATATGCTCCAAATGTTGACAAATTCCCTTTTAGCAGAAAAGTGCATTGAACATTTAGACATTTCCAGGAAAACAGACTAAAATACTGATGATTTCACAGGTGTATGCACACTTTTGTACATAAAAATACTACACCATTAAAGTTCCTCCACCGACAGCCATTGCAAAGCTATAGTGCATTCTGACTAAATACGATGTCATATTATATTATTTCATAATATTTGTAATGAGAAGCGTTTAATAGCACCCTGCAGTTTTATTCTGCAAATAAAATGGTAATACTAATAGTTATGTTATTAATAATTAATTAATGTTAATTATATTAAGTATTAATTTATATTAGTATGTTATTCATTTGTATTAATTACTAGATGGTATTTTACAGTGAAATAGTATTACAATAGTAATATATTTCTAATTATTAGTATTTTTAAATAATAACAGATCTTAATAAAACCATCATCATTTTCAGTTATATTGATTTAATTATCACAATATGATTTTTATTGGCCAAATTGTCTAGCCCTACAAACAAGCACAGCAAACCTTAAAAATAACATTTGTAACTTTTTCACACATATTTCCCCCCACACACAAATCGTTCACCCCTAGTGAATTCCCAACATTCGATTATCTGATTATTTTAATCATGTCACTTTTTCAACATTATGATTTGACATATTATTCAATTATCATCATGGGGCGTCTCAAGATGGCAGTATGCAAATCATGCAGTACAATTCTTCTAAAACCTCCTATGGTGTTTAATGGAAAAAAAACCCATATGGGATTGGAACAATAATGGCAGAATTTCCATTTTCGGTTGACTTGTGGCTTTAATTGAGTATTTAGTCATTATAATCCCATTCTGTAATTACAAAGTGTCCAAAAGAGAGGCAGATACCTGTCTGTCCATCTCATGAAGTCTGTAGTGCAGGGCTCTCTCCACATAATCGTTCCTGTTGGAGAATGTCAGGGGGAAGTGATGCCCACCAGGAATCACTGGAACCAATGTGCCATCAGCACTGTGAGCCACAAACGAGTCCAGAGGGATCATCTATAAATCCAGAAAAAAGACCAGACAGTGAGCAAGTGATGTGTTTGATGTCTGGATGGGTGATCTCTATTAGTCTCTCAGGACTGTATGGCTCACCACTGTGAAGTTCTCTTCATTGATCGCGCTGTTGTCCAGGTGTAAGATGCCCTGAAGTGAGCGGTACGTGAGCAGGTCCACCTCCTCCAAGTCGCCGGCTCCCAGAGGAATGCAGCACATTTGTTTCCACACCCACGGCGCCAGGTGCAGATCCAAGGGCTTTTTGGTTCGAATGGCCACCGCCATTAGGATCCCCAAGAAGCGAAACTGCACCATGTGATCATCCGAGACTGCAGCTGGGCTCAGCAAGAACCTGTCCAGACAATGGAGGTTAGCAGAAAAACAGTGTCTTTTTTTTTTTAGAACCAATACAGTGCTGCGGGGATGATGTATTTTTGTAGGCCAAAACCCAGAAACAAGTTAGCGTTTTAGCACTTCCGGTTTCAGCGTCCTGGGTTTTCAATGGCCCATCAACTGTTTGGTTACCAAAGAAATTCATATAGGTTTAGAACAACTTAAGGGGGAGTAAATGACAAAATTTACATCTCTTTAATGGTGGTTATGTTTAAGTTATTTGACCGTGGTGTAGTTTGTTTATAGCTTGCATTTAAGTTTTTACTTCCGTCGATTGTATTCAGGCTAGTTGTGTTCATTTGTGAAGATTATCATAATGAACAAAACATGTAAGAATCATATACTTTTGTTGGTCACAGAGCTTATTTTCTAAATAAGTCTAAAAGCAAATGAAAAAAAAAGCACAACAATTGGGTTTTTGTCGAGGGAATCAGGGTGATGCGAACTTCTGGGTCGGTCTACAAAAACCCATCATCGCTGCAGCACTGCATTACATTCTGCTTACACATCTCAGTGTCTACAACGTACCGGTCCGTGTTACTACCAACATCTGCAGTGCTGTTAGGAGTGTGAATAAGAAGGTCGACCACACCAGACTGCAACTCCTGGGAAAAGAGAATTTGGTTTTGAATGCATGAATAGAGTGAAAAGCGACCCCCTGGATGTTGGAGTTGGAGTTACCTGGCACATCTCAGTGATGGTGTCATCAAACACGCCCCCCGCGTCATCCGCCCCCTCTCCAACCAACTTCACCTTCCATGCTCTGGAGGGCAGACGCAGCTCAGTAGGGTTCAGGTTCACCACCTGCTTGGCGATCTGCACGAAAATGGGCTTGCTAGAGCGCCCCCTGTGCATTTGGCAAAAACAAATCTTTAGCTAAAAACACGAACATTATCAACTATCTGTCTATACATTCTCTAATAGTGTTGTCAAAAGTACCGACTTCGGTACCAATTGGATACTGAAATTTTATAAATAAACGATACCAGCATTTCCTTCTAGCATTTTGAGCGCTGTTGAACTTTAACACCTCTGGTTTGGCCATTGTGTTCATGCGCTCAACATCAATGTCTGTGATTGGCTACAATGATCAACGCTTCAAAGACGTTTTCACAGAGTGCTTCCACAGATACACATGGGAGCATTTGAAAGCAGTCATCTATCAGCAGATCCGTCTATCAGCAGATATATTAGGGATCCACTGATAGACGCCTGTGCTTTCCCTGTGTATGTGTAAACGCTCAGTATTGTCACATTTTTTAACTTTCAGTACCGACTTGGAACCTAAAGGCCCGTTCACACCAAGGACGATAACTATAAAGATAACGATAAAGATATAATTCTAAAAATCGTTCTCCATATTAAAGAATAACAGAGTTCACACCACAACTATAACGATAAAGATATGAGAAACGATATCGTTGGGATCACTTTCAGAACGATTTTTTTTCAGCTGTCAAACGATAAAACACTGACAGTCAATCAGAATCCATTCTAATTTAAAGGTCTCGCGCATTTAAAATGGGGCGCGCACGCGCGTGCTTAGAATAAAAAGACCGTTAGCGTTCGTTGGTGTGGACGCATATATAGTTATCTTTGTCGTTATCTTTATAGTTATCGTGCTTGGTGTGAACGGGCCTTAAGTCAGTAATTTTGACAACACTATTCTCTACACTTCTTGTGTTCCTCTAATCCAGTGGTTCTCAAACTTTTACGTTTGACTCCAAGGCCTCCTATTTTCCACAATGGTATTGTGGAAAATGAATGGTCCCATGAATTTTCCATTTTTTTGTGATTTATTGGATAAGAATTAAGGATATGATTTAATTTTCTAATTTCTATCCGAAACAATATTTCTGAGCTTGGCAAAACTAGAAAAAATTATATTTATTACAACAATTTCCATGGAGCTCTAAGATTTACATTTACAAGAGTTTTCCAGGTCTAGAAATCACACTTTTAAAAGTAGGATAATTCATATATCCAGGTTTTTCACAATTTCGGTTTTATTTCGATTAATTGTGCAGCCTTGGTTAAATTATTCTTGCACCTGGTGGAGATCCGTTTGACTGTGATCTGTGGGCCGTAGGTCTTTCCTTGTGTCATGGTTCTGCCGATAGTGCGAACGAGAGGAAGAGTGTTGACTTTCGGGGACAGGAGGCCTCGGAGTTGGCCTTGTACGATGGCAGCGGTACCTGAGCTGTAGCGAGAAGCATTCACCTGGAAACCAGCCAGAGAGTTACATGGTCAGACAAAACCCTTGCTCGGATATCGAGCGACAGAGACCTATTAGTCTGGAGGTAAAAAACAGCTATCGAAACAACACTTTCACACTGGACACAAATTCAGCTGAGCTTAGAAAATGATGAAAGGTTCTTGGCAGGAAATCAGAGTACAGTTTCTTTCCAGTGAAACAGCAGGCAATGCTGTGATTAATATGAATGTGTGAGTGTGTTTATGTTTTATTATTGATTATGCATACTTGACTGCGAGGGTCGAGGTTCAGAAGCCTCCAGGACTTGTACATAAGATCAGAGAAGTGGTACAGAACTCTGAGGCGGGTGTTTAGCACTTCAGAGCTGCAGTCTTTAAGGGCGTTATACTGCGGGGGCACGGACTGAGGCAAACCCAGCTGAATCCCTGAACAACCTGCAAAACACAGAGTCAGAGTTGTTGACATGAGATGCAAAAACAAATCTCACATCCAACTGCTGAGGAACTGATCCTAGAACAGTACGGTTCACCGAGAAGGTCAGAAACTATGGAGATGTTAAACAAGATGAATTATGCCAGGATTCAGCAGAAAAATATTGCATATCTGAATTGTGTATATTACAGGATTTCCATACATTTTGACCACTAAATAAAGGATTTTTTCCCATGAGTTGTCCAGTTGTTTGTGAATCCTATGGTATTCCGCCATACAATATAGTTATCCATTTTACACGCTTAGAAAAGCGCAACGTTTTGTTTTGTTTCACCGTCCTAGGTCGAGTTACACTACGCGAGTAACTGTGTTTAAATAGGGAAACCGTGGAGGTGTTTGGTAGCTTCTCTGCTTGGCCCGTATTGAATGAACTGAGTGAACAAAGTTTCGCCGCGCGCCAGAGCGATTGAGTGCACGCACTGAGACGAGAGAGGTATGTATCAACTCGTCTTAGTTAAGGGAATAACAGAGTTTAATATGAAAAGACGGTGGAGTATTCCTTTAATATGTCAGAGCAGAGGCAAGCATATCTATAAGGTTTGAGGTCAGTAAGATTTTTAAAGTTTATGATTTGAGTAAATTGACAATTTAAAATAACTGTCTTCTATTTGAATACATGTTAAAATCTAGTCTTCAGAGTCACATGATCCTTCAGAAATCTTTCTAATGTGCTGATTTGGTGCTTAAGAAACATTTTTATTGTCAATGCTGAAAACTGTTTGAGGAAAATGTGAAATTATTTGTGATAATATTTTTTTAAAGATACTTTAATGAACAGGAAGTTTTTCAGAACTAAATGTAAGGTTTGTGCCACAGCTGCCCTAAACTAACAGTATTGGTGATAAGCAAAATATTGTTTTATGTTTCTGTAATGGTTAATCCACCAGTATGTGTAAGCTCTTTAGTCACTGTTGGCCAAGTCAAAGTGAACAAATTTGAGATTTAGTGGATTCAAAGATATATCGCACAAACGTTTCAGCAAAAGCAAGTCTTTGGGAACAACTAGAAACTACTTGGAAGTCAAAAACAACAGAGACTGAGGAAAAGTACTGTACATAAAAACAATGCTAGCAACAATGCAAGCTGTTATAAAGGCCAAAGGCTACCATACAAAATACATTTTTAGGTTATTGTGTGTGACTGTGAATAAAGACTATTTAGTTGTTTCAGTTTGTTATACAATTTTTAGTTTTAAACAAGTTTTTGACAGATTCCTAAAATAATTGTGATTCCTCTTTATCATGACAGGTGGTCTAATAAATTTGTTACGCACTGTATTTGTATTTGTGTATATATATATATATATATATATGAGAGAGAGAGATATTATATAAATAAAATTACTGACCCAAAACATTTGTATATTTACTGTATATTGTATACAGTATATAAGGATTTTGTTGATTTACATGATGTTTTCGGGCATGAAAACCAATTCTTTTTATTTTAAAAATGATTGACATTTACCAAAAGGTGCTAGTTGTGTGGTGCATATGAGTGAACGTCTGCCTATGAGGAGCATTCCAAAAAGTTTACTTATGAGGTTCCATCCCAGCTCACAAGGCTTTGTTTCCAAGACTGTGTTGTGTACCTGATGCTCTGGTTGACAGAGCCGGTGTGGTCCAGGCCGAGGTATGACAGCGTCCAGCAGAGATCTGCTTGATGTTCTTGCCCTGTAGAACAGTAACTAGAGCGGGCTCTTTGACGGGATTGGAATGGCCCAGACCCAGCTGCAATGTACACATAGAGGACATAAGCTCAACTAAATATTCACCCAATCACACATGATGGTGACAGTGCAGTATTTCAGCTGACTTTACCTGGGCCTCGCAGTTGCAGCCCCATGCGTACACGTCTCCGGTGTTGGATAAAGCAAGAATGTGCTCGCAGCCCACAGCAATGTCCTCAATAAACACTCCCTCCAAAGCAGGAATAATCTGTGGCCGGTTGTGATTCTTTAGCATGGCGTCCGGCAAACCTATCAGACGCTCTGTGAAAACATGCACACACATCAGGGCTGTCTTAACATCACAAAGGTGCCTTTGAAAAACACACAGTCAGCTTTACGTTCAAACATCTCATTTCAAAAATGTAAATGATGCCACATTTACACACAAACACATTTGGATGAAGATTCCTTGAGGGACTACCTTGGCCAAATGTGTAGACGTGCCCATCTTTTGCCAGAACCACTGAGAAATGCGTTCCACATCCAACTTTTTTGATGCCTTTATTGCAAAGAGCCTCCACTTTCTGCCAACCAATAGAAACGCAGGCCAGTCAGCCAATGGATAAAACACATACAGTAAACTTCTGTTTGAAAGTTTGGGGTCAGTAGGACTTTCTTTTAAGATTGCAATACTTTTATTTGGTAAGGATACTTTAAATTTATCAAAAGTGACCGTAAGGGCATTTATCATTCAACATTGATAATAATAATAATAATAAATGTATCTTGAGCACCAAATCAGCATATCAGAATGATTTCTGAAGGATCATGTGACACTGAAGACTGGAGTAATGATGCTAAAAATTCAGCTTTGCCATCACAGAAATAAATTACATAAAAAAAATATAATAAAATAGAAAACAGTTATTTTAAATTGTAAAAATATTTCACAAAGTTACTGTTTATACTGTATTTTTGATCAAATAAATGCAGCTTTGGTGAGCATAAGAGAATTCTTTCAAAAATATCTGACCAAATCTTACCAAACCCAAACTTTTGAACAGTATTTTAGCTAATGCTCAGCCAGAGAGAAGTTCAGTACGAAGGTACCTGTGGATAGCACTTCACTGTGCATGGCCCGATACCCAGTTTACCATAATCACCATCTCCGAAGGCCCAAACGGTCAGGCCGTCTGATGAGAGGACCAAAGTATGATTGATGCCACATGACACCTAAACATGAGAGGAAAGGTCATCTACACTCACCACGCATTGGTCAAAGGTCATATACGCACACAGTAGCATGAAAGTCAAAACAAGGCAAAGTAGCACCTGTCCAATGTGGCATCCATCTAATGCTGTAACCCTCTCTGGGATCATCTTGTTCGAAGTTGACCTTTGCCCCAAGCGTCCAGAATCTCCACTGCCAAAGGTGAAGAGTTTTCCGTCTGCTGTGACGACAGCTGAGTGTTTGAACCCACAGGCCAGCTGAGAAGCGGAAAGGTTGTTCAAATGAAAGCCGATCATGTGATGGTTTTGGCGATTATCTTGGACAGTGATTTCCTATACCTGCACAACTTCCTCTCCCTGCAGAGCCTCGATCTGTTTGGGTCGCCTTTGCCGTTCACTGTTCCCGTGGCCGAGTTTCCCATAATCCCCATCACCCCAGCTGAACACCTCTCCAGTCTCGGTGAGAGCCAGTGAGTGTCCATCTGACCCGTATGATGTCACTAGCTGCGTCACCACATAACCTATTACAGGAAAAAAAATATATATATATTCCATGCAATACATATTTCCTGCACAAGGAAATTACATTGAATTCAAGTTATTTGTATTACCTTGTAAAGCTGAGATGATAGTTGGGGTGTAGAGGTCGTCTGAGTTACCCTGTCCGAGTCGCCCATAACTGCCCTCCCCTACAGCCAGAACTGACCCATTAGCCTGAACCAGGAATGTGCAGTTCTGACCGCACACCACCTAAGAGAAACACACATCAGACATAAACGGAGAGGATAACTCTTTCCTTAAATGAACATGTGTTGTGGTAGTTTTGCATGCATTTTGTGTTGGCACTCCACCTGTTGAGTCTGAGAGAGGGAGGGCGCAAGGCTGGGCACAGATGCGCTGGTTCCAGCATCCGCCAGCTGCCCGTGACGTCCGTTACCCCACAGGTACACCTCACTTTTACCACCCTGCTGCCAGTCCTGTAAAACACACAAACACAATTTTATTAGATTCAAATAAGATGTTTAAACTGCCCATATTATGCTATTTTTAAGGTTTATAATTTTGTTTTGGAGGTCTCCTACAATAGGTTTACATGCATCCAAGGTCAGCACTTGATACACAATGATACGAACTATAACGATGGAGTCGGTTTCACCGCGGGAAAAAAACATCTTTTCTACATTTCGACGACACGATTGATGCGGTTCACGGGCAGCCAATGAAGACCATAGGCTGGCATTATGCAAATTAGTTCCAAACCTATGTAGGTTAGTACAGGAAGAAAGACTGGAACTACAGATGACTCGTTAAAGGCAGTTAAGAAATGGTTATTTCTTTTGGGAGGAAATCACACTTTAGAATTGGGTCCAATTCTCACTATTAACTAACTATTAACTATGACTTTTGCCTCAATAAACGCTTAATTGCTGCTTATTCATAGTTAGTAAAGTACAGTGGTTGTTAAGTTTAGGTATTGGGTAGGATTAAGAGATGTAGAATAAGATCATGCAGAATAAGGCATTAATATGTGTTTTATATGTACTAATAAACAGCCAATATAGTAATATGCATGCTAATAACTAGCTAATAGTACGAATTGGACCCTAAACTGAAGGGTTACCATAACTTTGTTGTGCACTTTGATCTTTGAAACTTTGCAGACCTTTTACATTCACAAACAGATATTACACACTAAATGAAAGGCAATATCTGCAAAAGCCTAATTGGGACACTTTAAAATAACAACATTATTTCCTTTATACACAACAAATTACAAAAGCATTTTTCTTTAATGCAATCTCAATGTACTGATGAGAAATAAGGCCATGTCCATTAAATAGCCAATTCAGCAAGCTGTAAAGATAAAAAACTGCACCGAGATATGCTTTATATGAGGACGAAAAGAGTTTTATGTAGAGACAGCCAGGTTGTGAGTGCAGCTAGCTGGTAGAGTTTGTGTGAGGTAATTTATAAAAGATGAATGAATAAAAACATGTGAAGAGCGATAAAAAACTGCCTGAAAGAACAATGCTGAACACAAAGACTACTGACAGAGACGAATGAGGAAGATCAAGGAAGATCCGGATGCCTTAACGCACACTTTCACATATCTGCTAAACCTCACACACGTCCAGGAACACACAGACTTACTTCAGGTCTGCTGGTCGCCCAGGACATGAGTTGTTCATCCATCATGAAACTCCATTTACTGTTGTCCTATAAAGAGAACAAAAGAAACTCTGCATAAATTCTCATTTCAAAATAACCTTTAAGAGGCATATTATGGAAAACAGGATTTTCTGTGCTCTGTTGAAACAATGAATCGTAACATTGCAAGATTTAATACCAAGAAAAAAAGTTATTTGAATTTGGAAATATGTACATAAGTACACTTATTACAGGAGTACTGTAGTGATTCAGGATAAGACAAAAACACAGTTTGGAAGATAGATTCATGATGTACATGCTCATTGCATACATTTTGTAAATTTTGAACAAAAAAAGTTACATAGTATACCTTTAAAATTCCAAAGGGTCAGCAGAACAGTCAAATATATATGAATAAGTAATTTATAACTGTTTTTGGTGCAAAAAAAAAACTTCACTAGCATGCTAAAAACAGTGTAGAATGTTGTTCCTTTAAATATCCAATTAGCTAAATTACAGATTTGACAAGGATTAACTTCAGCTTCCTTAGCTTCTTACCAGAGGTTTGGTGAACTCTGTGGCTCCAGAATGATGGAACTCAGGTGCGATGAAGGCTTCTGGGAAGGGCGTGCCGCGAGCAAACGCCTCTGCGCTCTTCACTGTGGTTGAATATGTGGAAAGCCAGTTCCACTCTGAGGGGCAGAAGGATCCAGGGGCCCCGTTCAGGCCCCGATCAGGCCCCGTCCCGCTGTGATGAGGAGGTCTGGGCTGACGGCACAGTAACTGATCCAAGAAGAGACCCACGGCCAGTGTGGCCAGACTCTGAAGAAAGGCACTGTGGGTCAACTGATCACCCGCCATCACATGACTCTGAGGAGCAAGACACACATTAAGGAATATGAAGTGATATAATACCTAAAATGCACAGAGAATACCTTTGTAATTACATACACCACCTGTTAAAAGTTTGGAATAATTAAGTTTTTTATGTTTTTGAAAGAAGTCTCTTATGCTCATCAAGGCTGCATTTATTTGATCAAAAATAGAATAGAATTGTGAAATATTATTAAGTTTTCTATTTTGAATATATTTTAAAATATAATTGATTCCTCTTATAGCAAAGCTGAATTTTCAGCATCATTTCTCCAGTCTTCAGTGCCACCTTTAGAAATCATTCCAATATGCTGATTTTGATTAATATTTGATTAATGTGATTATCAATATTGAAAACTGTTTTTGGTGCTAAATATTTTTTTGTGCAAAATGTAATACATGTTTTTTTCAGGATTCTTTGATGAATATAAAGTTTAACAGCATTTATTTGAAATAGAAATCTTCTGTAACTTTATAACTGTCTTTACTGTCACATTCGATCCATTTAATGTTCTTGTTGAATAAAAGTATTTATTTCTTAAATAAATAAATAAATATATATAAATAAATATATATAGAGAATATACTGAATAAAACATTTATTTCAAATTGCGATAATATTTCACAATATTACTGTTTTTAGTGTATTTTAGATCAAATAACATAACATGAACATAATAAAAAAATATATGAAAAAATATTAACATTCCTAATGTTTGACTGTGTACAAGCTTGAAAGTGTACAAGTGCTTCATGGAAAGTTTCTTTGATGGTTTTTACAGAGCTGTTTTGGAATATCTGATGCGTGATCTTCATTCAACTATTGCATCTCAATAACTTTACTGACATAAACAGGAACATTTTAATATTTAATGTACTTGGGCTGTTTAAAAAGCTCCAATGAAGTAAAAATAGGTGGTTCTGAGGTGCCGTTGACCCAGAGAGCTGCAGTTCATTTATCAGAGCAGACGCTGCAGTGTGAACTCTCTCACAGGACTGCAGTTTAACCGAGGACATAATCAGCTGTTAATACAGAGAGACTGTTAAGTGAAAATCTGCAGCAGAACTGGGCAAAGAGTCAATGTTCCAGCAGAACCGCAGAAACTCAGATTCAGACTGGGTCAGAACTGAGGCAAATATGTGTCAGTTATTCTAATGTATGCAATACAGTTTTGTCATTTCTATAGTGTTCTATAAGAACTCATTTTAACACAAAGAACACATTTCCCTGATCTCCCTGTTTTATGAGCATATTTTATAACCTAAATATATTAAATACCTAATATAACCATTGGTCCATTAATCCTCATTAAGCGTTTTCTTGGTTTTCTATGGGAGGGAAACACTTAACATGTAATTAAACGTGTTGCGTTCATATTCTGGGCTCTTTTCTGTACATAGTATGCATTATTATGGTGTTTACTGAGTTTGATAATATCATGTATTTCTTTTAATATCACTGTCTGCATTAAGCCCCGTTCAGAACTTCTCAGAAGAGGACGCGGGTTTCGTGACATCATTGCGTACAAAATAAGTCCCATTTCATTGGCTATGTGCCAACCAATAAAACGACTCTTTTTGCCCCCTTGTTCCCTCCCCCGCCTTTCACTCTCTGAGTTGCAAGTGCAAGTTAGTTTTGCATCTAATATATCGTGAAAAGAGTAGCAAAAGTCAAAGCGCCACATTTGAAATTGCAATAACAGATTTGAGAAGTTGCAAGTGCCTAATTGTGGTTGATCTGCGAACGTGAATGAAAGAATAAGTGCACCTATGTACTACAGGTTTGTCTGTCTGTCATTGTATTTTTGTGAATGGCATTTTACACATTTGTGACTACTTGTCTGCAGCTTCAAATTCAGAATACAGTTTTGTGACTATTGTCTGCGAGTGCAAATCTCAAAAGTCAATTTCAGATTAGCATTTTACAGGTTTTCACATCGGAGCTGCGAGTGTAAATTTTAGCGTACAAGTACGAATATTTATTGTACAAGTTCTCAAATTCACATCGACATGCTCTCGAGTTTTACTACTCTTTTACCTTCATAGTTATCGGCAATAACATGAAGAGTGCAAAATATAGCTCATTAAAAGGACAATATATGTAGTGAATTTTGAATTTTCAGTTTTGATGAGAAAGTGTATGTACCTTCTCATAGCTGTACTGCTCTTGAAGCAGTGTGGGAAGGCGCTCAAGAAAGACAGCCATGCAGGGAGCACGATTCAATCCCAGAATGCCCTGACTGCGTAGAACAGAACGGCAGGAGGCCAGAATGTGATTCTGGGAGATCCAGTCTGGGGTACAGCGAATTAGCAAAACATCCTGAGATTGGAGAAACAGATAGGTACATGCATTAAGCATTGCTTAAACCATTTTTAAATTAAATATTTATTAAATTAAACACATTTTCAGGAAGTATTTAGTACCTTTGACCTTCCAGAACAAGCAGTCACCCCTATGTGTTGTATCCAGGTGGTACAAACTACAGAGCCCATTCCTGTAACCACAGTCTGCAGGACTGAACCATCCTAGAACAGATGAGAGAAGTGTTTACAATCAAAAACAGGAGTTTTGTAAAGCTAATAAAAGAAACGCTAAAAAGAAGCGTTTGACTCACCCTGAGAGACCAGATGTTGAGCACCCCTCCGATTCCTCCAGACACCAGAGCAAGCCCACTGGGGCAAAATGACAGCGTCTTTACCGCGGTAATGTGTCCACTCAGTCGGAACACACATTTAGCATTACCTCGCTGAAACACACACACACACACACACACACACACACACACCCACCAAAAAAACTCCTTTAGTGACACATTTAATCTAACAGAGCAAAAGTGAATTAAAAGGTAAGGTTAAACAGGTAATAAATAAGAAAGCTTAATTTATCCCGAGCAAATTATCTCCCAAAAAATAGATACATATATTATTCTGACCTTGATGGCACTGCTCTTGTCTTGGCTGGTAGATGGGGTGAGGAAATTGGGCACTGAGACATTAGTGCCCCCTTGAGGAAGTGTCCACACATACAGGAGGCCATTTTGACATCCACTGAGGAAATGAAGAAAGGAAAATCTAAACACTTGGATGACGGATTATACACCTGTGCATCCTTGAGTACCAACATGACAGCTAAATGTCTATATATCCTAAAAATACTTCATGAAGTACTGGTTTAAAGCTCTCAAAAGCTCCTCTGAGATATCGGTTACCCATTATTCAAGTAAATGGTGTGAAGAAATAATAAAAGTGCCATATTATACACTTTTGTAGCACCTTTTAAAGCCACTTATAAAGTTAGTCAAGGTTTCATCCACCAAAGCTGTCGTAATATAATTTAAAACATTTTCCTCGATTTTCACCCCCCTCTAAGACCTTAAAGTCGGCATGAAATGAAAATACACCCTATCTGCAGAGCCGGATTAACGCAAAGGCAAACTAGGCACGTGCCTAGGGCCCGATTGGCGGGATGGGGCCCAGACAGAGGGACAAAAAAAAAAGAAAATTTAGCCTAAATGTCCTATCTACAATTTATTTCAAAATGTAGCCTATTAATCAACTAAAAATAGTAACGATGTTTATCTTAACCATAGACTGTTACATTACGTCACATTAACGCCAGCCCATGACTGTATAGAGGCGCCAGCCAGTTTAGTCCGAGGGGACGTCAGAGGCGATCAGAGGCGGTCAACGAACGCATCCATCAGGTGCTGCGAGTGCGAAGCAAAAGCAGAAATAGGCACGCAAAGAAGCACAGCTCGTAATGCAGGTCATCGATTTTGGTGTGATTGCAATGTATTTTAAATATAAACTTGTGGGCTACTGTAGATCAGCGTCATTTCTGGAAAAATCATTCACCGCTTTGTGAGTTTAAAAGAGCGCGAGCGTCATTAACGTGCCCAGACGCGACGCTTTGAATTTGCGCGTACAATCAGTGAATAACATCGCGTCCAGAGCTGACTAGTAAAAAAGCTACAAAAGTAAAAGACAAGACGTTTGTATTCAAAGTTAAAAAACCAACACACTGCAACATTTTTAAATGTTTCAAATAAAGGATCTCATATGGGTCTATCTTCTATATTCTGATGCTGATGATTAGATAATACCCTGACATCATAGCCTATACGAATATTAGTTTAGATTTTTTTTCCTGCTCAGTAGCGATCGTGTCTTTCTCTTCCACTTGATTTGTGTATAGCATATTTAAGGTAGCAATGCAATACATAATAACATATTACTGATATTAATAATATGACAATATCTGCAGTCATTATTGATTAAATGGGAGGGAAAAATCCTGCCCATAACGCAGACAAATTATAAAAGCACGTTCATGTTCATCTACTGAAGTTGTATTCTGGAACTGTGAATAAACTGAATAAAACAGCAAAATAACAACAAGAACAATAACATCTTCATTAAACAAAAAAGAGATTAGCTTAGATAAAGTTTGATAGGCTACCAGTAACAAGTCTGGACCCATTACTATTTTTAATGTTTTTGAAAGAAGTTTATTATTATGCTACAAGCCTGCATTTATTTGATCAAAAATACAGAAAAAAAACAGGAATATTCAGCAAGGATGTGTTAAATTTATAAAAGTGATATTGAAGACTTTTTTAAAAGAACTTTTTAATAATCAAAGAATCATGAAAAAAAGTATCACATGTTATAAAATAAATATTAAGCACCATTTCTAACATTTGATAATAAATCAGTTTTCTGAAGGATCACGTGACACTAAATTCAGCTTTGCATCACAGAAATATATTTTAAAGTATAGCCTAGTAAAATAGAAAACCATTATTTTAAATTGTAATAATATTTCACTATATTATTTTTCTGTATTTTTGATCAAATAAATCCAGGCTTGATGAGGATTTATAGACTTCTTTCAAAAACATTACAAATAGTAATTTGTCCAAACTTATGTACTGTGTAAGTAAAAATATACTAAATTTAAAGTTAAATGTTGTATAAATAAAAAGGTTAGGAATCATATTTGTTTCAAGTGTGTTTTATTGGGGGTGGGGGGGCCTCCAACATGAATTTTGCCTAGGGCCTCCAAATGTCTAGATCCGGCCCTGCCTATCTGTTTTGTAATATCTTTATCTTCAAGTGAAAACGACAGACAGGACTATGCAGGACTTTCCGCCTTCTGTCTCAACCACATCTCCTCTTGCTTAATTCTATATGTAAATGGATTCTGTTAGTATTGCTTCACTTTTTTACATGTGAAATGAGTAGTAACACCACCAGCAAGTTGCTAAATACTGAAGTGGTTGGGAATATGTTAATGTGCACTAGTTCTGAACATATATGTTTGCTTTAATGATTATTAAACATATGCCACACTCACACTGCCATCATAAGACGAGGTTCTGCCCCTCTCCCGGGCAGAGGGCACCACTCGGCCGTGTTGACAGTGCCCGTGTGGAACAGAGAGTGGAGGGTGACCCACGCGCCGCTGGCACGACCCCATATCTTCACCACCTCAGAGCGGCCAACAGACAGCAGCAGATGTCCTGTAGGGTCCCACCTGAGTGCACTCACACTCTCCTGGAAAACAAAAAAAAACAAAAAAACAAAACCCGTCACTCTCAAAAAATATGGGTTTATTTGTGTAAAATAATGGGTTGGGTTTCACACAAAATCCCAAAATGTCTAGGATGTCTAAGATATTTTATTTTATCAAATCAGTTTATTTGTATGGTTTATTTATATATATATATATATATTTATATATATATATATATATATATATATATATATATATATATATATATATATATATATATATATATATATATATATATATATATATATATATATATATATATATATATATAAAATGTCATCATTTAAAAGTGTTCCAGTCCCCATGTAGCATTTTATTTAAGAATAACATTTATTTTTGTGATTAAATAATGAATCTTTAATGCTTTTGAAAGCTCTCTTATGTTCATCAAGGCTGCATTTATATGATCGAAAATACAGTAAAAACAGTAATATTGTGAAATATTACTTCAACTAAAAATAAATATTTTCGAATTTAATGTATTTTAAAATGTAATTTATTCCTGTGATGCAAAGCTACATTTTCAGTATCATTACATAAATCACATTAACCCCAAACTTTTGAATGTTAGTATTTAAAAGCTACTGTAAATATTTAAAAGCTACTATTCCTAACTACTAGGAACTAACACCAGTATTGATTAAATCATATAAATGAGAGTGTTTTTACTCCTTTAATGATGTCACACAAATCAGATCTTAAAAAATATTTAAAAAAATATATATATAAAAAACTAAGAAAATATTTTCTAAATCCACGTCACTTATCACTTACAGTCTAGTGCAGGGGTCGGCAAGTAACTTTGGCCGCGGGCCAATATTTTTTTTAGCCAGTAGATGGCGGGCCAGCTACACAGAGTAGGCCTATGGATACAAATTAAATAGGCCTATGATCGCGGAATATGATGGGTCGTCACAGTAAGTGGATCATTCGTTCAATCGTTTTTTCAAATTAAAACCAAAAATAAAAAGATGAAAAACGACTTGTTTTTCCATTCCTGAACTAAAATGAAAAAACGAATAATGACAGGTTTTCTGATTTTCTGATTGTGCTCAGATCAAAAATAGAAAAAAATAATTACTGGATTAGACAAATTTTAATTTTGATTTTTAATTTTTAATTTAACACCTTTTAAACAGATCAAGTACTATTGTGGTAACAGATTACAGCCATTTTAATAAAGGTGTGAATAGCAATCATGCCTCATTCGCTTACAGTCCGACTTTTGAACTTTATTCCTTTTTTTTTATTTATTTTTTATTCGGGACACACACATACACACCTAAGGTTTAAGGAGGTCTGCGCGGGACTGTTTTTTTTTTCCGTCCTGCTCCCACCTTCAGCAACCGCTTAAAATACACTCGTTGTTCACCCGCTTTATTTCCCGACCTGACGGGTCTGCAAAATTTAGATCTCGTTTCCATAATCTCATATTCAAATGTCTCTAAAAGAAAGTCTCGGAAAGAAGGAGATTAAGTAGCCTATAATAATTATAAATGCAATACAAAAATTGTGTTCGTGTCAATATAAATATTAGGCTATTTTAACAGTGTAGCCTAGGCCTACTGTCAGCAGAGAAAAAAAAAATGCCACAGAAAAAAATTATGAAATATAAATAAATTAAATAGGACAAAGCCTATCACTCAAATTTCTAAGCAACATAAACGAAAATCATATTGCCCTACTGACAAATGAAGTAGGCTATTTTCTGCCAAACTATTTCAAACATCCTTGCAAAAAAGAATGTTGTTGACTGACAATGGTTTCAGTACCAAACAGCTCCTCAGAGCTGGTGGAGGCTACAGGTGGTCAGAATGAAGTGCGGATACGGTGTCAAAAGATGTCGGGAGTGGGCTATTGTCAGTCAGACCGCCCGCTCCGTCCAAAGTACACCAGAGTTCTGACCGCTACCGTCTTTTGACGCGCGAATGAACACAAAGTGGTAAAGCGTATAACTAGACGCGGCAGGCGCGAATTTGACGCGCTATTCGCGTCCGGTGGTATACTTTAAAATGTAATCCCGCGCCGCATTATTCCCTATGGGCGTTTCACACAGTATGCGGCTGGTGAAATCACCGCGCGACTGCGGCTTTTCACAAGTAGTGGAAGAGTTTTGCGCAGCATTTAGGACTTCCAAAATGTTCCGGCGGGCCAGAAAATATTGCTGGCGGGCCAGTTTTGGCCCGCGGGCCGCCAGTTGCCGTTGTCTGCTAAATGACTAAATGTAAATGTAAACTGAATCATTAAATTGAGTTGGTATCTACCTGGTACCTACTCAGAAAGTATGCGATTTCGCATGCAGCGTGTGAGTGTTTTGATGACTTCTTACTCACAGGAAATGCTGTTAGCAGAATGGGTGGTTCGGTTTCATAGCTCTCTGCTGTTGCGAGGAGAATTTTGCCATCAGGATAGCCCACAGCAAAGGGTTTATCAACACTGTACCAGGCCAGACACTGAGGTGCTGAACAGGAGGAAAAACACACACAAAGTTCATTCGCTACAGAATTTCTCCAAGCACATTAAAACAGAGAGATCTTTAGCACTTTTTTTGTCACCAACCTTCTTTTCTGTGGCAGTGAGTGAGCTCTGTTCTCTCCACCCTCAAGTCCTCTGTGACCTCCAGCCAGCAAAGGGAGCCGTCCAGCCGTCCAACCAGCAGACTCTCAGGAGGACTGACCTGACTACAGGCTTCCTGACTGAGGAACGGAGAGGAGGTCTGAACCCACGAGAGCGCCGTGACCCAGGACGACTGAGCCTCTATGTGTGCCTGAGTACCTACAGGAAAGAAGACAAACACAAATAAATTGCTTGTACTATATCCAATATGTCCAGGACATTTTCAGATGCACGTAAAACACTGCAGGACGTTTCTATTGGGATTTGGAATGTTAGACTATGAAATTATTAGTCAAGACAAGCACCACTAAAAGATGATAGAATTTGTGAAAAACATTGCATAGAACTGCATAACAACTAGCTCCATCACTCAAGCATTTTTGGCAAAAATGACCCAAACTCTTTTTGGTTGATATTTCAAATTTACAGTAATTGAAATAAAGTTGAAATAAAATAAAAATAAATATTAGATGAAAAATGTACACTAATATTTTGCTAGTTTATATTTTTATATTTCCAGTTTCAATTTAATTTATTTAGAAACAAACGATTTGCGAAATCAGACGCTACTAACAGTTCCACGGATATTATGTATCTCAACGGAAAAGAACGCTGGGCTCTCAAGCGACAGCTTACCCTTACAATCAACTATAAAGTACATTATACATGTTCGATTACACAAGACTTGGCAGCAGAAGAGCTGTAACTGTGTGTGTGGATATGTGACAGTGTAATGCTGGTCTGACCGTTGATGGTCCAGATGTTGATGAGTTTGTTCTGGAACGCAGCCAGTAGAGTTCCCCCTGCGCTCCACAAGACAGCAGACAGCAGATGAGATCCCATCGAACCATCTGAGCTCTGAGCGTCCTCGCTGCAGAGAAGACACACACAAACACAGAGCTGTCAGAGCCCAAAGCATCCATTTCCATCTCATTCTACAGAAAATGTTATTTCCCATCAGACCTATGAAACATTTGGATTTCTCCCTGTCCTAATCAAAGAGACGAAAAGCAAGGAGTCTCACCTGACAGTGCAGGTGTGTGTGTGCTGCAGCTCTGTTGTGTTTGGTGTTATGGCCCACAGTCTAACCGTTCCGTCCTGTGAGCCGGTGGCCAACAGACCTTGTTCTGTATTCCAGCTGCAGCTGCTCACCTACAAACACAACAGCCAATTACAAACAAGTCAAGACATTCTGTGATGCCCTGGACAAAGTTCACAGTAAGAATAGCTCTGTTTATATTTAGAATATATAACAATAGCTCAGATAGACAGACAGACAATTATCAATGTTGAAAACATTGTAGCGTGATACTATGTTTTCAGGACTTGAAAAATAGAAAGTTCAAAAGATAGTTTTAATATGAAATAGAAATCTTTTGTAACATTGTAACATTATTTACTGTTATTTACAAGTATTTACTGGCACTTTTGATCAATGTAATGCATCCTTGCTGAATAAAAGTATTATTTTCTTTTACAAAAATCTAATATATATATATATATATATATATATATATATATATATATATATATATATATATATATATATATATATATATATATATATATATATATATGAAGAGTTCAGATGCAAAAGCCTCTAAATGCCATCTGAAATTTTCTTATTGAATGATCATTTTTATCAAGCTTGTATAGTTAAGTTCAGTAATTTCACTTAAATTACAATTAATAGGTAATCTTCATTGCCATTTAAGTGAAATTATTGAATTTAAATATACGAGCTTGGTAAAAATGATCATTCTGTAAGAAAATTTCAGATGGCACTTAGAGGCTTTTGCATCTGAACTCTTCATATATATATATACACACACATATATTAGATTTTTGTATATTTGCTATGTATATATATATATATATATATTAGATTTTTGTATATTTGATATATATATATATATATATATATATATATATGTATATGTATATATATATATATATTAGATTTTTGTATATGTATATATATATATATATATATATATTAGATTTTTGTATATTTGAGATATATATATATATATATAATATTTATTTAAATATATTTAAATTTGAATGCAAAGCTGATCTATTAGCAGTTGCGTTACAATGAATTAATTTGCGAGACATCTAGCATGTTTCTATAAGTGTTGTATCTATGTCCTCTTTACCCTGTTCTGATGTCCTTCCAGCTTCCTTACGGGGCACTTGCGCAGATCTCCGGCCATGTCACTGTATGTCTGGGGTCTGGCGGTGTTGTCTTTCTCAAAAACCGCCAGGGCCTGGACCAGCTGTTGTGTCGCCCATTGACGGTGTCTGCTGGTCAGCCTGGCCGACAGGGCACAGGCAGCGAGCGCATTAGTCAGCTCCAGCGGTCCGACCCGTACCCCTGCTTGAGAGAGAGGCGGACCTGAGGGTGGAGGGGTTCCACCTTCTGTCCAATGACATGTGCCGTTAATTAGGATAAATTAATAGCAAATCTTTTATTGGCATTTAAAGTTGATATGGGTAGACAAGTGAGTCACTAGAACCAAAACCAGCAGGGTTCCCAAAACCACTGTCCATGACTTTTCCAGTCATTCATGATCACTGGTTAGTTAGTTAGTTATTAATTAATTAATAAATTTTTTGTAGTGACTGCATTCTCAAGGAACACTTTCTAACCAGTAACATATTTTAGAGATAAAATATTTAAATTCACTATAGAACATTCCTTATAATGACTTTTCAGTCCTGGTAATCATGATGTTAAAATTCCCTGATACTTTAATAGACAGTTTAGGCAAAAAAATAAAAATAAAAATCCTAATTCAGCAGGACTTATGAAAAGCTAATAAAAAAAGAAAATAAAAAAAAGAATGAAAAGATAACAAATATAATTATTTAAATAATAAAAATGTAAAATATACTTGCAGGATTTCCGTGACAGTGGGACTTATGAAAAGTAAAAACAAAATAAATAAATAAACTAAAAACAGATCAAATAATCAAATATAAATCACATACAGTACTAAGAAAATAAATATTTTATTTTATTAATTTATTAAAAGAAATATTACTATTTAGCCACCGTCAAAGCACCATAAATATGCAAATGTGTTGTTAAATTATTTAAATATTAACTTAAAATGTTAATTGTTCAATTAATCATTTTAGTTCCAATGGGTTTGGCTGACAATACATTTGGGGAATTCCTGGTCTAAATGAAACTTTTATGGAGCATGAAATACAATTTTTTTTTAATTATATAAAAAATAATTATAACCATATAATATATATTTGTACCTGTTTAGGTCAAGAAAATGTCATTTTTTACCCTTTGATTCAGTGGATTCGCTTCTTTCCACCTTGTAACGGAATCGGATCCCTTTCTCAGTCAGGAGGGACACCAGACTCTGTGTGACCAGGAAGGTGGGCGGAGTCAGTTCTCTCGGCTCCTGCATCGCTCCCTTCAGGGCGGAGCTTTGCCTCATTCTCTGCTGTGGATCGGTGATAGCACTGATGTTCATCCCTGTAGCTGCTGCCATGAGATCCTGAGAGGAAGGACATGCAGGTGAGACAGCATGATTAGGAGGATGACAGGATGATTAAATGAGCTCAAAGGAGAGAATGATGAAGAGCGTAACAAGGATAATGAGGTGAGAAACATTAGCAGAGTAGTAGGGAGGATGGATAGAGAGAGAGAGAGAGAGAGAGAGAGAGAGAGAGAGAGAGAGAGAGAGAGAGAGAGAGAGAGAGAGAGAGAGAGAGAGAGAGAGAGAGTACCTGAGTGCAGATGTCCACTAACTCTCTGTAGGCAGCAGGACTGTGGGACACTAAACTGCCGATTGCTGAACTGAGGAACGACAGAAAGGCGGAGCCTGTGCGATCGTTCACAGAGCCACGCCCCATCCCCTGCTGGTCCACGCCTGTGTGGACAGTCTGGACACGCCCCCCTGCTGCCAGACACATCAGTCGCACCAGGATACGGATGTCAGCCAGACCCAGAGCTTCCAGACCACTGGACTGATTACACACTGAACTACTGTATCACACAGGGACAGAGAGAGCTTTGAGAGACAGTTCAATGTACATCGTAATGTACAATAACATATACACATTGTGTATATACATTTGTATATAAAAACAGACAATGTTGTGATGTAACAGAAGTAGCAACAGATTATTTGTTTTGTATTGTTATGCACATCTGAAAAACAGATTACAGAAAAAGGAAAAAAATGAAGGACAGGGACTTGGTTCTATCCATATGATGTTGACTGGATGGCAGATTTAAATGAGAGCATGTGGTTGATTGTAAGGAAGGGGTTGAATTGCTGGTGAGTTGGTGATCTTGGAAAAATCAGTCAGAATCTGATGGATCATCACAGTAAGAAGATTCTGGATATGTCTGAAGGGGTTTATGATTGTGAGAATGCATTGTGCAGAATGGATTTAAATGAAGTAAACAGTGTTAAAAAGAACTGAGAGTAGTATACCTGTATTAGTATTTGAAAATGAACAAATCGGTCAAATTAAATTAAAGGGCCAAGGGAAGGGTAAAACATTTTTGAATGATGGGTGTGATGTTGATGGGTGAATGATGGAATTCTGCAAGGCTCAGGTCAGTCAGACATTGATGGATCAATCACAGTGTGACATGTCAGATATTCTGCAGGGCAGTCAGGCGGAGGTGTGCGAGTGGTTGTTACCTGGAGTAGGTCTGTGAGAGAGCTCTCATCACCATACTGTAGGCTAGCAGGATCTGAGTGGTGGAGGTGACTCTCCTCAGAGCCAACAGTCTCTCCTGGGGTTCCCGAAGGGATGCTGCCTGCTCCCCTAGACTCAGAGGAACCGAGGAGCTCTTCAGCTCAGTGCTAACAACACCTACACACAATGAATAAACAACAATGTGATGCATTTCACTTTGATTTTGGGAAGCTCTTACATGCAATATGTATCGGACAACTGTAAACATAGTTGTTGAATGTGAGAATATTACCTTTGTAAAGCAGGTTGTTGTCACCAGTGGCCAGGCCACTGACCAGAGCTCCAAGAGGGTCGTGTTCCATGAAGGGGATGGGGTCGGGCACGGGCTTCTTCTCACTCAGACCCAAAGGTCTCAGAAGAATCCCAAAGTCCTCCAAACCTGTAAGCCGGTCCGAGTCGGAGTCTTCCTGGTTCCCTGGATCCCACTCATCTAACACACACATTCAAATCATTACACATGAATTCATGGCAAGACACCCCTGGTGAATACAGTAGTTTAAACAATTACCTTATAGATATCACCATAATTCCACATTAAATTAAGAATTGTTGACCTTTTTTGCATTACCAGTTTTCTGAAATGTTATGTTTAAAAATGCAAATCAGGCATTATATAATTAAATATGCACTACTTTCCATACATTTCCAGAACAGAAATCTGAACATTGAATACAATTTTTTTACTTTGTTGACATATCCCCATTGGGGATTTTGAATATCTCTTTTTATCGCTCCATATATCTGAAAATATTGTCAACAGCCAAATAAAAAACAAAAACATTTACCATGTTTCAAGGAATAAAACATTGTATAAAGCTAGACAAACTATTTATGAATAAACCCCTCAGTAAAAACCTTCATATATACCAGCAATAAAATAAACTGATATTTTCTTTCCACAAGAATGAAAAGTCATGAAGAGCCAAATAGCCCAAAAACTCAAAATTGACAACATTTTTGCCTGTAGTGTTTTGCCTTAATAAACAGCAAAGGTTTGTTTTAACAGAAAAATAACTGGACAAATACCTTCTGATGTACCATCCAACTGACCAATCAGATCAGACGCCAAACCTCTTGCCCTGAAGAAGAAAAAAAACATCATCTAGGCTGCAATATATAAAAGGTAAATGCCTACAACACGCTCATAATTTCCTCATCATCACCTATCCTGTTTGGAGTTCATAACGCCCAGGTTGGAAGCCAGATACTTTTCCCTGCATGCACTGCACAGGAGGTAGTATGGGCTTCCGGATCCACATTCGCCTCCAAACCAGCCGTCCACGTAGGCCCCATTGCTGCGGTATCCACGGCGACCGGCGCTCTGACCGCAGCCTGGGTGGTGACGCTTCATGTGGTTGTTGAACTGCAGGGTGAGAGTGTTACACAGCTCACACTCCACCATCTCATGGGGATCTGGGTGCTCTTCTCTTCCCTGAGACAAAACACACATATGTTGGTACAGTGAAGGAGAAATGAAAAATACATTCATACACGGACAAATAATATTCACACAACAAAACAATAGACAGACAGAACAAAACAAACAACAGAAATAATACACGAAAGATAGAACGATGAAAGAACAGACCGATAAATGATACACAGAACGATAAAGTGATAAATGAAAAATGACAAAATGGAAAACAAATTATATTTGATTGAAATATAAATCAATGGATATATGGATGGAAAAATAAAATGGTAAATGAGAAAAGTATGATAGATAGTTTGATAGTCTCCAGCACCTCTACCATCCACAGCGTGTCCCTCTCAGAAGTGATGAACTCTGGGGTGAGCAGCTCCTCATAGGGCTCTTCGTGGTACGGGTCATCCATATAGCCCAGCTCTGAGTCTTCTTCAGCAGCAAACGGGTGCGTTTCAGCCCGCTCCGGCCACTCTGCCACTCCCACATCCTGTCTGTACAGCGATGGGACAGGACTGGGAGACGGGGAGTCTGAAACAGACAAGATAGGGGAGCAAACTTCAGGGCAGAGTCACTGAAATGTGTCCTTCTTAATGTACAATACACTCTGGGTAACCAGTTCACATCCACATACATTTACATATCCATGAAGACTACCGTTTAAAAGTTTAAAGTCGGTATGTTTTAATGTTTCTTAAATAACTTTTTTGTAACATCATAAATTTCTTTACATACAATCTTGACCAATTTGATGCACCCTAATATAAAATAAAAGTTTTATTTTATTTTTATCATGCTGACCCCAAACTTCTGAATGGTAGTGTGCATTAGTGTGCACTGTGTGAAATCTGACCTGCTCTCCTGAAGGAAGTTCTCTGACCCACTCCAGACCGCTGTCTCCGTGCAGGAGGAGGTCTGTTCCTCGTGAGGTGAACATCTAAGAAGTTCTCTCTCTCCACCAGGTCCAAACCTGCTAACAGACTGGAAAACACATCGGAATACACACAGTGAATAATTGCAATATTCCATGCAGTGTGCTCTGTTGTGTACCCTAAGTTTTTTTTAGGAAATTTAGTTGGTCATTGTGATCTTGCAAACATAAAATGAGCATACTGTGCTGCTACTATAGATACTGTATACTAGAAATAGTAAGAGTAGTACGCTATTCCAAAAACAGACACTAAATACACTACCGTTCAAAATAATTTTAAATGTTTTTGAAAGAAGTCTCTTCTGCTCAACAAGGCTGCATTTTTTTTAAATCAAAAATACAGAAACTGGCAAAATTGTGAAATATTTTTTACAATTTAAAATAACTGTTTTCTATTTGAATGTATTGTAAAATGTAACTTAATCTGTGATCAGAGCTGAATTTTCAGCATCATTACTCCAGTCCTCAGTGTATGATCCTTCAGAAATCATTCTAATATGCTGATTTGCTGCTCAAGAAACATTTATTATTATTATCGATGTTAAAAACAGTTGTGGCCTATTTTTCCCCCCCAACTATGGAAGTCAATGGCTGCCGTTAACTGCCAACATTCTTTAAAATATCTTCTTTTGTGTTCAACAGAAGAAAGAAACTCATACAGGTTTGAAATTTAAATTATCATTTTGGGGTGAACTATCCCTTTAAGTTTTTTATGCACATTTTTAGAATGTATGTGCAGCTTGACATTTCCATTTTGTTTTTTTTATGCAATATCCCAATTTGTTTGCATAAAAATAGGTGGATGGAAACATAGCTACTGAAACCAAGTGGCCATCAAAATATCTTACTATCAGTTGCGGTTGATTAGAACTGATTAATATGCAAGAGATGTGATTTATTGCTTGTCACTTTGTGTTGTGTCTGGATGTGTGAATTCACCTCTCGTTGGGTTCTCTGCTCTCCTGTAGGGTCAGAGAAGCAGGAGACTCGGGGCACTGGACCGTCTCAGGCCCTTCAGATGAGGGTGTATCAGTGGCGCCCCCTACAGACGAGCCCTCTCCCGTCTGCTGCTCCTCTGTGATGGGGTGTTCCAGCATCCAGCTGGCCAGCACCTCGATGGTGCGCGAGTCCACCTCGCCAGTGACCCCTAAGAGATGTCACAAAAAGGGTCAGGGAGAATACCCCCAAAAACGTTTGGACACACTTGAATGCATTTATGATATCTCATAAACTTAAAAAGCTTGAAATGAGCTTGAAATTAGTTCAATTATGTCTGAGAATTAATTTCTTTAGAATTTGTTTCAATTCAGTTAAAAAAAACAAAAGCAATGGAAACTGACTTGTTGAACCAGATAGTGAAGGAAAAGCAGCCAAAATGTAAAATGTAATTTTTGTATTTACTTGAATTTTTTCGAGGAACTGACTAATATTTAAAGTTGGCTTTGCAAACAAAAATAAATAAAATATATATAACATTTTATTTTTGTAAACCTGTACTGCTCAAGAAAATGAAATGATACAAAGCATACAGTACACACACACACACACACACACACACACGCACGCACGCGCACACACTTTTTATTTTTATTTTGATATGCAAGTATGCAAAAAAAATCTGCAAAACATTATGAAGAATTTAGTAAAATTGCGAACATTTGTTAACACTTAATAAGACTTCATGCGGTGCTCCACTAATATTTCCTGTGATTCAGCCGAGTGTTCCAGTGGGGAAGAACAGTGAGGGGTGAATTGAAGTAGGATTTCACAGGGGAAGTGTAATGAGTGAATCACCAGTAAATAATTATTCAGTTACAAAAACAATCAAATGCAATACAAAACTCGAAACTGTTATCCAATATTTCTATTTCTGAATAACTGCATTGCTTTGAAAATTCAGTAAAACTGACTATTGTAACCGTATAAGAGGAGTTTAACAGTAATCTAATAACACGATTGTCTCCTTCTTAAACAGGTAAGAATGAGTCTAGATGTTGCAAGCACTTGTTGGTACCTGCTGCCTCCATGGCCCTGTAGATGTGTCTCATTGAGAAGCCCATTTCAAGCAAGCGAACTGGGACAAACATTTGGGGCTGTTCTGAAGGACAGAAATAAAAATTATTAAGTGATGAATCAGAATATGTCTGGACTGGGCTGACTGATCCAGTCAGGAAAATATGATTAATTAATTATTTATAAAATATATCCATTTAAAAAATAAAGTAAATGTGCTAAAGCAGGCTGAGGACTTGGACTACAAATTCAATTATTATTAAATTATTAATTTATTTTTACCATTTTATATATTATATTATATTTTATTTTATCTTATCTTATATATTTTATTTTATAAATGTTATATTTGAAGTAAAAAAAATGCCCAAGATCATTTTTCTTAGTCACTAATCAAATTTGTGATGTATATATATATATATATATATATATATATATATATATATATATATATATATATATATATATATATATATATATATATATATATATATATATATATATATATATATATATATATATATATATATATATATATATATATATAAAAAAAATGAATTTCATAATGCCTAATATTATTTGAAGTTTTATTTATTTATTTGTCAATTTACTTTTCACTCAGATTATGCTGATAATATAATTAAATATATTAAGTATCACAAATATTTTGTAATATATTCTATTAATTATTACAAATATATTTATTTATTTACATAAAAACATTGCATAAAAATATAAATGTATGTATAGAAGCAATTGGTCTTGTAATGCATTGTGAGATTCAAGGTGCCATTTAGCTGGGTGTGAAAATGCACAAAAAAGGCAAACACATTTCTTGCAATCAGTGAGTAAAAAAACAAAAAACAAAAAAAAAAAACACTTAAACATGCACGGGCCGTCAGGGTTAAGTTCAAGGAAACTTCTCAAATGCCGGTGCTACATAAACCAATCTTGATGTTAGTTTGTTAAAAAAACAAATTAAATAAATCACAGGGACATCATCTGACCAGATAAACTATGTCCATGGACACCATATGCTAGACATCCGCTTTTACTAGTCCCTTATATTCCAAGAGTTTGTCTGGACGTTATGAAACCTGCGCTGTCAGTCTTACCCACGGGGGTCCTGGTCTGACCACAGGGCTCCAGGAAGCTGGTCTGCTGCTCAGTGAAGCCCTCACAGGACGCTGAGCTCGTCAGGCTGAGCCCGGGGGGCAGAACCGGACTGTGGACAAGACCTGCCAATGTGGGAAAACGGGCCAGCACCATCCGCCTAGAGGAGCCCAGCCACACACACATGCACACACAGACACAGGAGAACCGCTAGCACCAGCTCTAGAACAAACATTCAGTTGAGCGCGTGTTATGTTGAGGTGTTAAATCACCCTTGTGTCATTAAGCCATGCTCAGACACTTGAGGTTAAGAGAGGAGCATGTGTTTGTGGGGTTATAATGCACACAGCCACAGCTTTACACTCACACACTTACCTGTATTCTCATTCACACTCTCAGTAACCTGTGTGAGTGTCTCAGACGACAGCGATCTGGAGTGAGAACATCCAGACACGTCAGAGAGTTTACAGCGTGTGTTAGACTGAAACTCTTTTCATGTCCCTTTGGTTTTGTCTTCAAACTGACAGTGAATGGCAGAGTAATTACAAACTGTACACATTTTAAGTGCCAGAACAAACGCCATTAAGGAGATGTTACAGGAGATGCCATCATTAAACTGCCATTACTTCATAGTACTTCATAATTATTTCACTAACTCATAGGTTCCTTTAAGGCCAACTCAAACTGCACCGACAGACGGCGACAGACACGTTCATCGGGTTTTGGCTGTTGGAGCTTGTTTTCACTGAATAAACATGTTGAATTTGTCAGCACTCTGCACTTGTCAGTCTGAGAAGTGGTGGAATCTGGTGATGGTCTACGTTTGTGGAATATATTATATTATAACTTAATATTATCTATTCTATTCTATTCTATTTTATTACATAATATGGTGACACTAATGGTGCAGATATCATTCACTTCACATTTGAGAGCTCACTGTAATGAGATCATATAGAGAATAAATTGCAACAGGATCAAAGAGAAACTCACTGGAGCAGGTTGATGGGCAGGAAAGGGTTAAAGTTGTCCAGGCCGTCAGCCTGCAGGGCGGTGAGGAGGGAGGCTGTGAGGTCATTGGTGGAGGGTGAAGCTGACTGGCCGAAGATGGCGGTGCCCTCAGAGCCGTTGCTGTAAAGCGAGACTGAACTGGAGGATTTGGACACTGGCTGAGAGGAAGAGTGACCCCCTGAATCTATGTACAGAAACACAAATTAATTTATAATACAGTCAAAAAAAAAAAAAAAAAAAAAAAAATGTATATCTGTTACAATTATTACCATTATCATCATCATCAGCTATTATTATTACAGACTTTTACTTTTCTAAGCTAAATGAAATAATACAACTACTGCTACTATTAATAATATTAATAAATGAAATGATATTATATTAATTCTATTAAATGATCTTGGTATAGTAGTTACATACAGTATATATACTTGGTAATATATATACTTGGCATAGTAGTTTTATATATATATACACTTTGTGCGTGTGTGTGTGTATTTATATGTATATATTAACTTGTTATTTTTGAACAGGAAAGGTGGTAAACAACTGAATAAAGCACATTCAGCATTTCAGCTTGTTCACATGTTCATGCAAAAGCAACAAACCTTTGTGTTCCTTGCTTCCATCCTCATGCAGTCTGTTCAATGCTCCTTTAAAGATGATGATCTGGGCCCTCTCGAGGTCTGATAAAGCCATGGCCTGTTTAATGGGACAGGGTCTGACGGCCCACTTCACCATGCTCCGCACCACAAACTGCAGCACAGAGCGCGTTTCGGCGTTCTCCTCCCCACCGGCAGAGGTCCTCGCTGGGTCAGGGCTAGTTACGCTGATCCCTGCATCTGATTTGGGAACCAGGAGAAGATCCGTGAACTTTCCGCAGCTCAGAATGACAGCCAGAGATTTTAGCGCCCCCAAGAGGAGGTAGGAAATGCGGACTGCGCGAAGTTCCAAAGCAAAGAAGTCCACCCTGGGTTGGAGTGCGAGTATTGGTGGACAGGGGGCGCCAGCACGGTCCTCGTTCGACTGTGTGAGGGTTCTGAACATGTTATCTTGGTTCTCCTCTCTCCTCTCCTCTGGGTTATTTTCGCCCTCATCCACAGGACAGGTCATTCCCTCTTCGTCCATCATGATGCGAGCGATGTCCTCATCCAAACGTCTCTCCAGCTCATTACGCGGACCGCCCTCTGAGCTGATTCGGTTCCTTGGCAATGCGGATGATCCGGAAGGAAGCTCCTGCTCATCCAAGATGCCGGTCATCAGGATGAGGTCGAACAACACCGATGCTTTGAGGCCACGGCAGCGGGACACGTCCAGCTGGGGGATGTCACACGGCTCCAGGGAGGAAAGAGGCGTGTCGCTAGGTGACCAAGAATTCAGGAAGCTTTGGGTTAGTGGGACCACAGCAGGTCACAAGCAGAATGAAGATGAGGAGAGGAGTGAGAGGAAGGGGGCAAGACAGAAATAAAAGAGTGGAAAGGAAAGGATACCATGATTAGAAAAAAATGAAGAGGACAAAAGACAATACAAGAAAAGGGAAGTGAAGAAATCGAAAAGGAAAAAATGCATGCAACTGGCAAAAAGAACAGGACAGATATAACATACAAAATATACATAAATTACAATGGCAGAAGCCAGCCAATGACAGTGCTGGAGAACAATATATTTCACTATAAAACAAGGGTTTTAAAACATTTTGACGGCAAGAACTAAAATAAATAATAATAATAATTATAATAATAATAAGAAGAAGAAATAAATAAAATAAAATAAAATAGCAAAATAATTATACTGCTATTAATTGACACTAATGCCACTCTTAAAGATACCTGGGAGCAAGACCTCGTGTTACTATTACAGAGGATCTATGGCATAACATCTTGAACCAGGTACATACCTCTTCCATATGTGCGAGGCATGGCTTAATTCAATGTAAAATACTATTCCGAGAGCACTTAACCAATGCCAAATTGGCAAAAATCTTTCCAGACAAGAGTGCTGCCTGCAACCATTGTAAACTCTCTCCTGCTGACCATCTACACAAGTTTTGGACTTGTCCGCAGCTGGTGAGCTTTTGGTCTAATGTATTTCAGACGCATAAAGGAACACTCCACCGTTTTTTGAAATAGGGCTTATTCACTTTCTTTCCTACATTTAGATAGGTGGGCAAATGCATTTTTGTCTCAGTGCATGCATTGTTTTAGTTTGACAGGGTTGGCGCTAGCTTAGCTTAGCATAATGAATGGAATCCTTTGTTGCCAGCTAGCATGTCCTGAGTAAAAGTGATATAAAAAAAAAAAAAAAAACCTAATTACTTCTTCTGGCCTGCGTATTCACAACAAGTACAAATAGTGATGCAGATTAACACTAGGTTATTTCCTAGGCAGATATTGACTTATATATTAAAGACTATATTAGGGGGAAGCACAGGCGAAGCACTGCTACTTGGGCGTGATATCTCTGCGCCCAAGTAGCAGTGCTTCGCCTGTGCTTCCCCCTAATATAGTCCCAAGTCAATATCTGCATAGGAAATCGCCTAGTGTTAATCTGTATCGCTATTTGTACTTGTTGTGAATACGCAGGCCACAAGAAGTAATTAGGTTTTTTTTTTCTTTTTTTTATATCACTTTTACTCAGGACATGCTAGCTGGCAACAAAGGATTCCATTAAGAGGCTAAAAGCAGGATTAAAACTTGCCCCATTTAAGTCAACAGGGTGCAAATATTAAAAAGAGGATAACACGTGTAGGCAACACCGATTTTTGTCGTTATTCTCTGTATTGACAGCACTCCAAATTTACAAAAAAATTAGCTCAATGTTAAAATTGACCGATTGAACTTGGTAAAGGTATTGAAAATCTATTGTGTTAAGAATAAGATACTTGATATATTCAGTTACGGTAATACGTAAATAGTAATTTCATAGTCTTGTTTCTCTAAAAATTTTTGCAGACCCCCAAACACCCCCAGAGCCCAGCTTGAAACTAGATTTACACAGAGCATTTTCACTGCCAACTGAATTAAAAATAGGGCAAAGGAAAACATTTTTTTTTGTTGTTGTCTTCATTTAAGAATATTATCACATAGCTCTTGGTGTGATAGGCTCTTACTCCCTAATTTGATATTACAGCATATTAAAATACAACCTTTCAATTATTTGCATGTCTGTAAGAGTGCTGTATATGTGTGCTTACCTCACAGTAAAATCGGTCTCCTCCCACTGAAGCTTAGCCAGGGGGCTTCCGTCTTTCAAGACCCCGAGCAGGGTGGCCTGTCGACCGCTGGGTTTGTGCAGGCAGGTCCCCCCGGCACGGAGACCGCTGTCCACCCCTCCGATGAGGGCCATGACAGGCCAGACCTCAGTGCACAACATGCTGAGCTGGGCGTCAGAGAGCCCTGCCGGGCCAGAGAGGTGGTCTGTCGACATCCCGACATCTACCCAAGCAGAGCCCCTCTCTCTGTTCACCCTACATTTCTCTTCAGACTCATTACTGGCACGACCTGCTGGCAGAGGACAGAATACAGAATATATAACAGGATATATTACTGTATACCTGCACTTATTGTTTTACAATTACATAATTAGTGTGCAAACTCAACCTTTGTTTTGTGGATATAGATAGATAGATAGATAGATAGATAGATAGATAGATAGATAGATAGATAGATAGATAGATAGATAGATAGATAGATAGATAGATAGATAGATAGATAGATAGATAGATAGATAGATAGATAGATAGATAGATAGATAGATGTAAACGAAGTAAGCGTTTAAGCAGTTAACTGACCTATCTTGCCATGTCCCTCCCTCATGAGAGGGTTGATGAGCTGTAGTTTGTTCAGCATGTGCTGGTTGATATGTGAAACCCAGTCATCGTTCACGTACAGTCGTCTTAGCAGCTGAATTGTGGACTCCAGCAGAACCGTGGCCCGCGGGCTGCACAGTGGCTCTCCTGGTAAAAGATCGCTAGGCATGCCACGCATCTGCAGGTCACACAGCGCCACCTAAAGGCCAGTGGAGGAACAAGAGGCTTTTGTAAGTTTAGAGTTGATTTGTAGAGATTTGCTCTTTTATTTTTAGCAAGCTTATTATGGATTGTGTTTCTTTTCCGATATGAATTGCTTAAAATGGGCTCTTTAGTGTATATTTTTAAGAGTTTGACCTTTTCTCCTGGGTTACTGCTGTAGAACAGAACACAGGGGTAGAGTTCTGTGGCATCCACTCCTTCAAACGCCAGCTTGGGCTCCTACACACACATAAAAACAGTTAAAGTACTTCGTAACTCAGTTGGCCCATAAATTTACATTTCAAGTTCATTAGTCTTTATATATTATTATTTTATTTATGTGTGCAAAATAATTTTCCGTACAGCTTAACCTATAATATTCCTTAAAATTTGTCAAAAAACTATAAAACAAAATTACAGTTTGCAACTGAAAAACAAAAGTATTTTTGACTTTTGAATCAATTTTCATTTTGATTTCACGTCATCTTTAAGTGTAACTACTGTAGCTTCTAAATCAAGCAACACTTTGTTTGATGGCAATTATAATCCATATGCTATTGCGAATTGTACCTTACATTATTGAGCTAAAGTGGGAAAGTGTTCTTATCTCATCAACACGCACTGACCCTGTTGTTTTTGGCGAAGGAGATAGTTCTAGCCTCCATGTCTAGGATGCAGGTTATTGTGTCGCCCTGGGTGAAGGAGGGCAGGGCTCGGCCCAGTTCTCCTCCATGGTACAGGCTACCGCTGTAGGCCCGGTACAGCCACATGTCTGTGGTGGTGCGATGGTTGTAGTCCCGGATGGGCCATCGGGACACTCCGATACACGTCCCTTCATTTCCCCTGTTCTCCTTAGTGATAAAAAACTAAGATATGGAGACAAAAAAACACATTAGTACATGGACCCTGTAAAGGACACCAGTGACTGTATTTTGCATTGGTACCTTCCAGATGAAGCATCCAGATGTGATGGCAGTGGTGGCCAAACCGTACCCTTTCCCCCCCGATCCATGAGATAGTACATTCCCACTCTCCAGAGAACAACAGATCAGTTTATGTGGGTCAAAAGAGAAATCACCAATAGGAATACATTCATCTTCACTTCTGCTGTCCTGGAAGACACATAAGCACGTATAAAACAATCTAAAATCAATGAACACAAATACAAGTGTGTAAAATGGACACATAGAGATTAAATACCCTATTTATATTATCGGAAGTTCTCTCTTTTTCTAATTTTTTTCTCAGGGCCACAGGTTCCTCCCACATGTACTTGGACAAAAGGCTAAATAACTGATCCACAATCTGAAACGAAACAAAAATGACAAGGTGAATGCTTATTAGTCGGAATCAATCAAGAACCAATCATCCAGTGTCAAGTGAACAGTGAAGTGAACGAATAATAAAAAAAAAAGCACTTCCTTTCTCACCTGTTTCATGACGACAGGGTCTGAACAGGCAGGGAGAAGAGCTTCTAGAATATGGAAGGCCAGCAGCTTCGTCCGCAGGTTGTGGAGATGTGGATTTCCCGAGTTGCATTTGTATGAGATAATTGTCATCAATGGATCGATCCACTTGACAAACGCTGACACTCTTTTGGCGACCCTTAGTGACAAAATGCGCCTTAGGAAGACTAGAAATTCTGAGAGCTGGGACTCCACAACCCTGCTGCTGCGAACTATATCTGCACCTAAAATGAAACAAAGTTTATATATAATCCAATAACATATACCATACCATTAAAAGTTTGGATTTTTACATTTTTTTTTGAAGCAAGTAAATTTTGCTTGTTTAAAAATACAGTAAATACAGTCATATTGTGAAATAATATTATAATTGAAATTCTTAATTTTCTACTTTAAAATGCTATTTATTCATGTGATGCAAAGTGGAATTTTCAGCATTATTTCTCCAGTCTTTAGTGTCACATGATCCTTCAGAAATCATTCTAATATGCTGATTTGGAGCTTAAAGAACATTTCTTATTATTATCATCAGTGTTGAAAACAGTTGTGTAATTTTTTTCCAGGATTCTATGATAAATAGAAAGTTCAAAAGAACAGCATTTATCTGAAATGGAAAGCTTTTGAACAATATACACTACTGTTCAAAAGTTTGGGGTCAGTAAGATTTTTAAAGAAATTAAAACTTTTTATTCAGCAAAGATGCATTAAATTGATCAAAGGTGACAGTAAAGACATTTATAATGTAGCAAACGCTTTCTATTTCGGATAAATGCTGTTCTCTATTCATCAAAGAATCCTGAAAAAAAATTGTACACAATTGTTTCAATATTGATAATCAGAAATGTTTCTAGAGCAGCAAATCAGTTAATCAGTTATTTTAAATTGTAACAATATTTCACAATATTACAGGTTTTAGGATCAAATAAATGCAGCCTTGTTGAGTAGAAGAGACTTCTTTTAAAGATATAAAAAATTTGTACTCATCCCAAACTTTTGAACGCCAGTGTATATATATATATATATATATATAATAAATAAATGTTACATGAATAAATGTTATATGAATAAACATATACTAATACTACACTGTAATCTTGTGTTGTTATGACTCACTGTCTCCTTTGGATGTTTCTTCTTGGATGTGTTCTGTAGAGTCACTCTCTAGCACCTCCTGCTGGTGGACTGCATGTAACAATCCCTGAAGCTGCTGGCTCATTACATCCATGAGCGCCTGGGACACGTCCAACGGCAAAGTCTCTTCACAGGAACTGCAGAAACACACACGCGTTAACTGCAACTGTACAACCTGGATTATCTGTAGCCACGTGCTGTAGCATGTGAACACTCATTATGGCAGAAGTAATGTTTGCTGATACTAAAGCTTTTAGATGAAATTATGTTTTGAAATTTATAATTTATAATTTCTTTACTATGCAAAACTGTTGCATAAAAGCAATATTATGATGTTAACATGAAGAATGCTTTGAACGTGATTATTTAAGGCAGTAGTTTTCAAAGTGTGAGGGCATATTATGTGAGGTGTTTTCTCGTTTTGTATTTAATTATCAGTTTATAATCTCACCTGGCCGCTATGGCGAATATCTGCAGGAGTCTGGCAGCGGCCAGCTTCACCGCCCCACCGAGCTGCATGTGACCCGACATGGAGGCGGCCAGCCAGCGCTGGTTCACCAGCACACAGGTGTTATCAGTCAGTGTGGACAAGATCTCCAGCACTCCACATTTAATAATCACTACCAGATCCACCGGCTGATAGTGGAAGTTCAGAGCAAAGACTGTAGCTAACAGCAGGTGCTGATAAGAGCCTGAAATGAGACAAATCTATGTTAAATCACTACTTAATTAAACTGGTGTATTACTAGAGTAATACTGTACCAAACTACAAAATGCAGTCAAGCTCAATTTTAACCACAAAGCAATATCACAAATTAATGTCATTGCCCACTGTTGAATCAATGGGCAATGATAACAATAAAAACAAAACAGGCTAAATTGTTAACATTTTAAATAAGAAAATAAACTAAATTACTATTAGTAATCACTATTATTTTTAGTTTATTATTTATAATTTGTATTAATATCATCAAGATACATTGTAAAGTAAAAGATGGTTCATTTAAATTGAATTAATATTATTTACACTGTTTGTATATGATCTACTCACTAATATCAAGAATAAAATATAAAACAAATGCAATTAAGTAAAACTAAATTAGTAAAACATTTAGTTTAAATGTAACCCAATATTATTTACATTATTTTTATACTATTTATTTATATTGTTAATTTGAAAAGTAATTTTAAAAATGAAGTATTTATATAAAAATAAAAAAATCTATGAGTTTTAGCTGGCTTAAGAAATACAAATAATTTATTTTATTTTATTTTATTTTATTTTAGATAAAGTCTGCATGCGTGAATAAAGGCCCCGATATTCTTCAAGCGAAATCGAATAACGAACTGATGTGACGTCATTTAGAACAAAATCAGGCCAAAATGAACTTCGTTTGGAGTTTGTTTTGGGAGTTCGAAACAGCTTGCCAAAGTGACCTTTCCAGAAATGTTTGCTACGGCTGGTAAACACTTTTGGACTACCATTGGTCCATGGTGATTATGTACCGCCTTCTTTCACATGGAATTCTTTTAATTTCTCCTGCTCTGTCCGTCGAGTTCAGACGTCCACAAGTGAAGACATGAACACACTGGAGAGCTGCTTTATAGCAGAAAATGAAGATGAACTTCTGATGAAACGAGATACTGACACTGTTTTTCATGTTTTATATGGTAAAGCTGCTTGTTTTTGAGCAATCTCTAGTATAAACTGCTATATAAATAAATGTGCCAGGACTTTACAAGAGTGCCGAATCTCAGAGCTCATGCAAACATATCCACATTGCTATGATCAGATGCTTTTCTTATGTTTTATTAAAAAAAGTGCTTGCTGTTTTCTCAATTCTGTTGTGTTTATTTTGTTATTGAGAGGAAAGCATGCAGCACATTTTTTCATATTCATCTAAACGCCGTTTTCAGCAGTGTGGGCGCGGTGTCGGATGTTCGATAACAGAATATATCTACTCACATATAACCGGAGAACGAAAAAGAACTGCGCCGTGAGTATATCGGGGCCTTAAGAAGCATTACCCACCTGCTTGCTCTCTCTCTAGCGCCACCTTCTGTCTGAGCACACGCACCAGCTGCTGATAGAGAGTGTGAGCTGCAGACTGTAACTCCCTCTGAACACTGATAGGAGCCGACTGAGTCCCAGCCTACACACAAAAACACAAACAAAGTCATCTAGACACCTGCAATCATATTGTAATATGTGTTTAAGATCACAGTGATTGTGCATCTAATGTAAGATAGATGTTTGTGATAAAAGTGCTTTTGTCTTTGCTTCCATTTACCCCCAAAAATGGGTGGGAGCTCATTTTTTAAACCATTTTAAAAACCAATCAGGTCACAAAACAAATTATCTATATAAATGTTATTTCCTCAACATTTCTTGCATTCATTTAATAAAGCTCAAAATAAGCATGATCTAAAATAATTTTGTGTTTAGGCTGATGTCATTAACAGCATGCCTTACGGTATAATGGTGAATCTTGTTGTTAGGTGCCACTGGACTGCCGGTGATCGGGGCTCCCAGGCCAAAGCAGCCAGAGAGGAACTGCAGCTGCACTGACTGCAGGAGGCCTGGGAAACGTGGGGGCGCTAGCGAGCTGACACTCTTTTCTTCCATCTCTGACAGGAAGGAGGAAATCTGACACAAGGCCTCCAAGCGCACCTGGATGGAGGGTATGAAAACAACTGTAGTGTCTACATCTTTATTACTGTGTGAGAATATTACATAACTGTTAATAGACATATTTTTTCTGAACTTTAGCCAGTTATTGAACATAAAAATGATCTGCTATGGCTTTCCCACCTGAGCTCTTTGGTGTTGCTGTGCCATGGCTACAGTGATGGCTTTGGGGTCCGCCTGTGTACCTCCATCTTTGTCCATCAGAGAAGAGGTCCGGAGGAGGCTCCCACACAGGAAATGGAAGACCTGGCTCAGGATGGTAGTGCCACCTCCGCCCGGGCACAGCGTGGTAGTGGGACTGATGCATTGCCGCAGTCGTTCCCAGGCGTCTTTCATGATGCCCAAAGAACAGAGCGGAAGGCCTAGCATGGAACAGGACTCAGAGGTTAGCTCAGAGGTGTGATTTTTAAGATAACTCAAATGTATGACTCCAGTATATATGAAAGGAGAGAGAGAGATGTAATGTGAGATATCAGACATGTGAGCGATTGAATATGTAAAATCAGATTAGATGTGTGAGATCAGATTTGTGACATTCTTCTGAATTCTTCAGAAATCAGATCAAACGTGAGATCAGGCAAGCGAGAGGGAGAGATCGGGACAAGTGAAAATTAAAATGGGAGAAATCAGATATGAGAGATTATTCTTTTAAGAGATCAATTATGTGGAATATGAGTAAGATGACTCAGATCAGACATGTAAGATGTAAGATGTAAGATATGTGAGATCAGACATGAGAAAACAGAAATGAGTATGTGAGATCAGACATGCAAGATATGTGAGATCAGATGTGTTAGATGAGACATGAGAAATTAGAAACATGAGATCAGATATCAGACATGTGAAAAATCTGATATGTCAATGGTCTGATGTGATATCAGATAGGTAAAAGATCACGCATGCAACAAATGCACTGTGTGTGAGATCAGATATGTAAAATATGTGAGGTCAGATGTAAGAAACCATACATGTGAGATCAGATATGTTAGAGATCAGATGAGACATAAGATGAAATGCGAGATTAGACCCCTGAGATCAGATGTCAAAAATAGATGTAAAAAAATCTGATGTGATATCGGACAGAAGAAACAAATGAGATCAGATATGCAAGATGCAAAATATCAGACATATATGTGAGAGATCAGAAATGTTAGATGAGACATGATATAAGACAAGAAATTAGAAACACATAAAAACGTGAGATCAGACATGTTAAAAATCAAATCTGCAACAGATCCAATATGTGTGAGATCAGACATGTGAGATCAGATACATAACTTAATATGCTACAATATACACTCACCGATTTTATTCTTGAATGACCCTGAGGAGCTTTTAGACTGATCTAGTATCTTTAAAAGAGAGACGAAACAGACCACAGATGAAAAAACAAACAAACAAAAAGATCCAAACGAGATATCAATTCATCAGTATTAAACTAGGGGGAAACATGGGATGCATAAGTACCTCTCTCTCACTGAATCTTCTCTCAGAGGAGGACTGTAACTCCATCTTTGTTCCTAACGCCTCATAGTAGGGTGGAGATCTGTGGAGTGAGAGATGTATCACTTACAGTAGGTTTATCCCATCCGCATGTGCAAGCAAATGTTCTGTAATTGTACTCAAACGCAGACCTTGCCAAACTGCTCTCAGTGGGCGTCTGTGATGACACAGTCTCCTCCTGCCAAGCAGCTCGGACCCCCAGCAGAAGGAAGAGGCAGCGGGAGACCAGCAAGTGGCACGCCGCCGGGAAGGACAGGCCCTGGTCACTGGTGCTGTGGTGGTCCCAGGGCCGCTGGGGAGGCTCCCTGTCTGGCGTTCCCGGGCTCTCAGTGCTGCTGGGTAACGTGCTAGTGCCAGACGACTCGTACACGGTCTCGTTCTGTTGGAGCTGCATGGCCTCACGGGTGGCCAGGAAACACTGCAGCACCTCTGCAGGGAACATGCAAACAGTTTGCAATTACACAATACAACACCAGAGTAAGTATTTTAGTGCAAATAATGCCACACATCAATCACAACCATGACACATTGACACTGTAAAAAATGATAGGCTTTGGATTACAGCTAATAATAATGCTGTAAATTATGTTCAGTTTCTTGCATATGCCAATCGTTTGGCTTCACAAGACCTCAGTGTCCAATAAAAGCTACGGGTATTAACTCTTTGACAGGTATTAGCGTTTTTTTTTCTAAGTTGCCATATTTTGTTGTATAAATATCTGAACATGCAATATATCAAAAGAAAGAACAGACCCTCTGCTTTTCTGGCTTAATGCATTTTTTTTAATCAACACTTGAATGTAGGTTTCATAAAAAAGCAATATTTGAGCAAAAAGCTGAGAAAAAATAGTTTTTGTCAAAGGCTACATCCAGATCGGATTCAGAACGATGATCAAAAAAAAAATATATATATATAAACATATATACCTGAAATTTCCGTCAATGGTGGGGAAAGAGTTCATTTTGTTTTGCCTGTATTTTTTTTTTCCTTACTCTCAAAGTGACAGTAGCCATTGACTTGCATGATATGAATCACCAAGGACCACGGTTTTAGCTAAAAATCATATTTACATTTCTACTGAAGAAAAAAAGACACCTACATCTTGGATGGCCTGAGGGTGAGTAAATGAACAGCAAATTTTCATTTTTGGGTGAACTATCCCTTTAATTCAATGTGTTACTTGCTGTTTGTTAGCAAGTTTACATGCAATTATTGAGTGAAAATTGTTTCAAAATAAATTCTGTGACAATTAGTTTCAGTGTAATGACAACACAACCTTAAATGTTAAATATAAAATGAAAGAAACAAAAGAAAATAGGTCTCAAGATGTGAAAAACTAAGCAAACTAAAAACCATCCAAATATCCTGTGTGAATGTTCCCCTAGTCATTATAGTCAATACTTATCTTCACTTGTATATAATAAAAAAAAAACTATATATTATTATTACTAAATTGATTTTAGGCATTTAATCCCAGAACAAAGGCCAAAAGTAGGAGTGCACCACAACACTGAGATTGTAGAACAGGCCTTTTTCTGAGACAAAGAAGAGCCTTTGGTATTTGGTCGAACAGAAGCACAGAGGGAAGAGCACAGAAAGCAGCGAGTTTACCCGGCAGGTACATACTGCTGATGCTGGGCGTCTCCTCCTCTAGGGGATCTTCCTGGTTGTGTTCAGCTGCATGGGGCGTCTGGCTGCTGGGATCTGTGTCTCTTCCTGTCTGATCTCCTGAGCTCCCTGCCTCCTGCCTCTCCTCACTGGGGCTCTGGGAGCCCAATGAAGCCTGGAAAGGACCAAGCACAAGGAGGAACAGTGATAATATTGGTTAATGTTATTTTGTTCCTGGTTGTATGAATTTGTTTTATAGGTAGGGGAAATTATCACATTACAAGTTTGTGACAAAAAAACAAGTTTCTAAAGAATAAGTGCATTAAATATAAATATAAATATAAAAGACAAATATATGCACTAATGTTCAAAAGATTTTTATGCTAAACCAAGACTGCATTTATTTGATTAAAATATGTTAAAACAGTAATATTCTGAAATATTATTACCATTTAAAATAACTGTTTTCTATTTTAATATATTTTGAAATGCAATTTTTTTCCTGTCATGAAAAGGTGAATATTCAGCATCATTACTCCAGTCTTCAGTGTCACATGATCCTTCAGAAATCATTCTAATATGCTGATATGCTGCTCAAGAAACATTTCTTATTATCAATGTTGAAAAGAGTTCAACTTTACTGATAATTGTAATCAGTTTAATGTGTCCTTGCTAATGAAATTTCTTTAAAAGAAACAAAAACAAAAAGGGATGTCTGGGATTTAAGATATAAATTAAACTGGGAAACAATTTGGATATGTATATAAAACAAAAGACATGTTATAACAAAAAATGAAGAAGAAATATTAATAATTTTGCACTATTTCTAAGTCAATAGTGAAATATAATTTGTGACATTAATCATGTGATATTTCATTTCATGTTAATTTTAACTGAGACATTTAATATATATAAATGAAATGTGATTTTTTTAATGTGCTTTACCTGTTTGGTGGTAGTCGTTGTTTGGACGCTGCTTGTGTTTCCGATGCTCTCTTTATAGGACAGCAGAGTGCTGCGGATTTTATACACCACTTGATATATTTCAGTCAGCACCTCACAAGGCTCATATCTGCAGTCAAACACACACACATTAATGGACTGTTTAAATTATTGGTTCATCCCTGCTGTTGTCCAAACACTGAGGAAGGTTTATCTGGATTCATGACTGTCAATTCATATTTACCAAACTCTCACTCTCACAAACGAGTCATTATGGCTAAGGCATTTATCATGTGAGATTGCACACAGCACAGAGAGAGACAGGGACTGACACTTTAATATTCACATAAAGAGCCATTCTTTAAATAGAGCATATATTCATTAAATCTGGGTCAACTAATTACAGAGTTCATTACACTATAGCATAAGTGAGACGTGGGGAGGTAAAGGTGTAAAAAAGAGATCTAGGTAAAGAGAGAGATAGAGGGCGAGGTGTGGATCTCACTCACTTATCCTGCCAGTAGGCTTCATGAAGGCCAGCGTGTTTCAGCAGAGCGGCCAAACTACAGCGACACGCCATCTCTAACAGAGAGTCTCCCACTGATCCACTACTGTCCCAGTCTATAGAAAAACACACACGTCAAGGTCAATATGTGGACATGCACATGATGACAGAGCTTAATGTAACTTGAAATTACTGGCTTTTATTGGTCAATTGCAGCATTCTGCAGTCAGGGCAAATGCCACAAGTGGTGCAGAAACGTAAAAAAGGCAGTAAATGAATATCTTGCAATGTTTTTTACCTTCTATTCATATTCTATAAACCTCAAAAAATCCTGCCTCTTTTACCTCGATTCGCTGCGAACTCCTTCATTTTCCTCCAGAGGGCGCTGGCTGGTTCTCGCGGGGAGCCGAGGGCGAGTTCCACTAGCGTTGTGTTCTCTTCTGACAGGCACAACTCAGCTATTCTCACATCCCCACAACCCACGAACACGGCCTCCGTCAGCCAACCCATTGCCCAGTCTACAGGAACATAGATGAGTATTTATTTATTTATCTATATTTATGCATGTGTCTATGCCTTACAATACAAACAAGGGCTGCTGCCCCCTGGTGGAAGGTCATTACCCAGCTGCTCAAAGTCAATCTCCAGCCCGTTTCTCAAGAGTGGGTTACACAGCCAGAACTCTGCCGTCTTCTCCTGGATGGAAGGGGGCTGGCCCTGCAACATACCTCCCAGGCAACGGCCAATGGCAAGAGCTACAGACCTCTCCAGGTCAAGAAGCCATGCCCAGTCATCTGATTCTGGTGGCAGAATTGCCTCAGAGGTTTCTGATGCTTCTGTAACAGGAAGGAAGGGTGTGTAATTAGCAGTAATGTGCGCATCTCAGAAAATTTCTTCACAGTGTATCAATATGATGATCTGTCATTTGTTATTGAATATGTTCTTTTTGAATCGTTTGAATGCCAAACAATTCATTAAGGTATCTGAAATGTTTTCAGAGAATGACGGTGCTTACCCTGTGAGGTTCCTTCCAGCTCCATGTTCTCCAGGTGTGAAGTGTTGGGCAGGTAACAGTTGAGCTCGTTGAGATGTTCAAGCAGAGAGAGCAGGTGAGGGAGGAGGGGTTTGACAACAGCCAATGGCAGCAGGAGCAGAGAGTACATCACCTGACACAGGAGACTGCCCGCCACCGAACCAAACAGCACAGCTACAGAGAAACAGACAAACAGCTCAATACACTGGGGATGGATGGATGGATGGATGGATGGATGGATGGATGGATGGATGGATGGATGGATGGATGGATGGATGGATGGATGGATGGATGGATGGATGGATGGATGGATGGATGGATGGATGGATGGATGGATGGATGGATGGATGGATGGATGGATGGATGGATGGATGGATGGATGGATGGATGGATGGATGGATGGATGGATGGATGGATGGATGGATGGATGGATGGATGGATGGATGGATGGATGGGTAAACCCCGGTTAAATAAAAACATGGTTAGTTTTTCCCCCCTGCTGTACTGAACCGTAATTTTTGTGTACCATTACACCCCTAATGGATGGATGGTTCGATGGACGAATGGATGGTATGTAATGTGTGTTCTTACTGTGTAGTTTCTTGATGACGTGTTTGTCCAGTGTGCTCTCCTCTAGCAGAATGGTGGATCTCCTGAAGGTCTCGGCAGCGTATGGCAGCAGCAGGCACAGGTGCTTATGTAGCAGCACTACGCTGCTGTCATCCTACACAACACACAAGCAAAACAAAAACAAAATTCTTTAAATAGGCTCTTTATGCAGGCTGCCTCCAATTCAGGGTTCTGGAAAAAGAAATAAAGGGGACATATCATGAAAATCTGACTTTTTCCGTGTTTAAGTGCTATAATTGGGTCCCCGGTGCATCTTCCAACCCAGAAAATGTGAAAAATGACAACACAGTAACTTTTTGGTAAGCCTTTCTTTGCAAGCATGTCAAAAAAATAAGCCGATCAGATTTCGCTCCGGGATTTCGGAAGGGGATCTTCTTATAAAATTACCGCCCCTTAATCTGCAAGTTTCCACCCACGGACACCACAATTTGGTTTCGCAACAGTATAACCAGTTCTAACGCAATGGCAAAAGTTTGAGCAAAGCATGCAAACTATTCTGTCATTGACTCCACAGACGAGCACAGAACACTATTTAGAGTCCCAGACTCAGATGAGACAAGAGAAAAAAAGGGACAAGAGGAATTTCAACGGAAATCCCCCAGAAACAGACGAATCAATGTAACTCCACAACAACTACATAAATGTATTCACTAACCATTTAGAAACGTCCAGGTGAAGTCTAAAAGTTGCAACCTCTTCCTGAGTCTCTCCGAAAGGTTGCACTCCGCAACTGGTTATTTCTGAGTTTTTGGATGAGTGAGATTATTCGCGTGTTTTGTCATTGTATCCGAAGCTTGTGTAAAGGATCGGCCGTCTTCTGAACGGGGGTGGGGAGCAGCAGCTCATTTGCATTTAAAAGGACACAAAAACGCCGCGTTTTTGCTTGCACCCAAAAAGGGGCAACTTTGACAAGCTATAATAAATAATCTGGGGGGCATTTTGAATTGAAATTTTACAAACACATTCTGGGGACACCATAGATTTATATAACATTTTGTGAAAGGGGGCATAATATGTCACCTTTAACTAAAAAGGCTCACACAACAGAATTTTTTTTCTTAAAACTACAATCCGTAACCACTGCAACTGGCAGCCTGAGGGAGGGAGGTATGATATGGAGCAGGTTTTCACAGTAAATGTGTTGTACCTCAGTGCCTGTGTGAATGTAGCAGTGGGCCAGCAGGTGTCTGTGAAGGGCTGACAGCAGGTGGTGGAAGTGTGATGGAGCCTCCGTCTGTTTCTGGGACTGACTGGACCGCTGTTTATCACTGTTCTTTTCCAGCTCACCAAACGCACGCTCCTGTGTGTACAACAGAGTTAATGGAAAGGAGAACATGTTATAATTGCTAAAAGTTTCCTCATAATATATTAAACCACAATTTTTAATTTCATATATATCCCAAAACACCTGAGTTGATTGTCCATTTACTACACAGGTGTTAAAGGCAGCCAGAGAGGAGTGTAAATTAATCAAATTAAATTATTATTATAATACACTACTGCTCAAAAGTTTTATTCTGCTAGGATGCATTCAATCGATCAAAAGTGACAGTGAAACCATTTATAATGTCACAAAAGTTTTCTAGTTCCAATACATTTTTGAACTTTCATTTCATCAAAGAATCCTAAAAATCATATGACTGTTTCCATTTTCAACCTTGATAATAAGAAAAAACGTTTCTTGCGCACTAAATCAGCATATTAGAATGATTTCTGAAGGATCATGTGACACTGAAGACTGTAGTAATGATGCTGAAAATTCAGCTTTGCATCACAAGAATACATTACATATTCAAATATATCAAAATAGAAAACAGTCATTTTAAATGGTAATAATATTTCACAATATTACTGTTTTCACTTTATTATTTTTTTATCTCAAATAAATGCAGTCTTGGTGAACGACTTCTTTCAAAAACATTTGTTTTAAAATCCTACCGACTCCAAACTTTTGAACTGTAGTATATATTATAAATTATTAAATTAAATATATATTATCAATTATATTTTTCTCTATATTAATTATTATTTATATATATAAAAATAATGATAATCAGCTAAATTATAGGATAAAAAAGTGGTTTTCCAAAAGTCAAATTGTTCTAATGTAGATTGTTCAACTGAATGTCAGTTTTTAAAGCATATTTCCTCTCCTAAACCAGTACAGGAAAAACTTCATCATGAAGAATCATGAAGTCCATTTCCAAAATATCTTTGGGAAAGAGGGAGTGTTGCAAATTAATATGCTTACTTAATGCTTTTTTTTATTCTTTAAATTAAATTAAAACTAAACCCAGGCTTGGAAAAAGAAAGAATCTTTTGTGTCTGTCAATCTGAACTGACCGTATAGAACCCGATGCTGAGCAGTAAGGTCTTCAGGAGGACCTCGGCCAGGTGAAGGTGGTCTGGAGCTTCTGAACTTGAGCTAACACTTCCTGTGGGGCGGTCAGGGGTGGGCGGCAGTGCCAGACCTGCACTCAGCTCCCCAGGCGAGCTGTACCCCAGCAGGGACGCCACATGACTCTGTTCCTGCAGGCTGTTCAGCACCATATCCAGCTGTAGGCGCTGTAGAACGGGAAACAGTAATATCACTGAGTAATTAGCAAACATTTACTACAATACTTACATGATACGGTAAAAACAACTGGAGCGCAATGGAACGGCACGGGTTGAGAGACATAGTTTTAACTTGAGTTATGTTCATTTGAGGGCTTTTCTCAGCAAATGTGGATATATGCGTGTAACAGCCAAAACTTTGATAGTGTTTGTGTATGAGTACCTGTCCTTTAGAAAGGCTTTCCCAGCTCTCCGGGCCCTGAGGTAACAGAGAGTGCAGCAGCTCGGTTCTCTCCCTGAGAGGAGGCAGCAACAGAGACGCTCCGATGGACAGCGTGCTCATTACAGCCTAAACACACACACACACACACACACAAACAACAATTAATTACCATGGTGAAGGGAATGACTCATATACTGGCATTCTGACAGATGACTCAGCCAAAGCAGTTACACTGAACTCTTGAAGGTTGTGAAAAGTCATGTCCTCTGCAAACTCCCTCGAAGAGAAAACAGAGGCACCGATTCCATCATCTTAGTGTTTTTAACATGTGGGCAGAACTCCAGCAGCATATGTGAGCATTCTGATTGGCTGAAGTTGTTTACTGTTGTGTAAGCCAGAAAATATAGCTTGTACTGTTGGGAGTGTGTGTTTTAAAAAAACATGAACATAAAATATGTCTTTTGAGATTCAGCATTAAAAAAATTCTAGATGAAAACAACCATATTTTAATATAATAAAAAAAATAAGTTTACTTGAAGCAGATAAGTTTGTTTAAAAGTATAATAATTTGAAAATATATAATTTAATATGTGCAGTAAAAGAGTCTAGACTAGACTAGATTTTACAATGACTACAACTTCCATTTCTATTAGTATTTTAGCACCAATTTCCACAGAAGATAAAGTTTGTTCTCTTGATCACAAGGTATGGGAATGCTCTTTATTCACAATCTTTCTATCATGCATAAATGTGGATGAAAACATTGCTACTGACAACTAACATATGCCTTGCTAAGTAATATTTTCCAAAGAGCACAATAAATCACACAAAGAAATAGATATTCAACATCTATTCAGCACTTTCTGTGAGCTTTACTAATTTCTTATAATATGAATTTAATTACAGCCGTACAATACTGTTCAAAAGTTTGGGGCCGGTATATTTTTTAATGTTTTAATTCTCTATTTAAAGTCTCTTTTGCTCACTAAGGCTGCAATTATTTGATTAAAAATACAGCAAATGTAATATTGTGAAACATTATTAAAATTTAAAATAACTCTTTCCCATTTTAAAATACATATTAATATAATAATATTTCTGTGATGGCACATCTGAATGTGGGATTCTTTGATGAATAGAAAGGTCACAGAAACTGCAGTTATTTGAAATTGTATTTTTTACAGTCACTTTTAATCAGTTTAATGTTTCCTTGCTGAATAAAAGTGTTCATTTCTTTAAAAATCCCGAACCTTTGAACAGTAGTCTTCATCAAATGGATTACTGAATATATACGTGAATTATAAATATAAAAGCTCAGTGTTTGATGGCAGACCTGTTGTATGGAGTCTGGTACATTAGAGTCAATGAGTCTGAAGAGCAGGTTCCTGAGGGGCCGACCCTGAGCACCAAGCACTGTGGCCCCTGTTCCCCCTGCGTGGGCCAGCGACAGGTGTATGGACAACAGTTTCATACACAACAACACAAACTGGTGATGTTCCCTGGGAAAGAAACCGAGAGGGAGAGAGAGGGACAAGTTTAAAGATGAGAAGTCTAAAGTGACCTTTACCGAGTGCCAGGCCATATGCTGCTCTGACCCCATCCCTGTGGGTATGAAGATGGGCATGGGCTTGTGCCAGTTACCCCTGTGGCTGTGTGTGTGTCACATTCCTGTTATATGAATGTCTTCCAGCAGCTGACGTTGACACAGATAAACCAGATTTCTTGCTTGCCCATGCAAAACTCTCTGCCACAATGCTAAGGTGTGTTAGGTGGATGATAAGGCATTGCTATGCAGTTGTTTTGGGAGGTTGCTATGTAGTGAAAAATCAAAAACACATGCAGAAACTAAGAGGCTAGAGTTAAAGCGTTCATATGGATCAGAATGAGCAATAGCAACCATGATGCTTACCTTTGCAAGCGCCACTACAAAAATAAAGATGCCTAAAGCAGCATATAAAGTGATAGGGTATTCTGGGAGCTTCCACATAATGGGATCATTAAGACATTTGACACACTCTCTCTCTCGTTCTTTAGAGATACTGCTGCAGAAATAAATGTTCTGACCTCAAGGTCAACATAAATCACTTACCATCTTGTGGCCTCAGCAGGGAAATATCAGCGATATTATATAATCTGTATGACAGCTCTTATGTAATCTTAAATCTTGCAGTCTACAGCTGTAGACTACTGACATCTGACATTGCAAATGTCAATTCATCAGACTGGAATGGTTTAAACATCCATCCATCAATCCATATCAGGGTTATTATTATAACTGAAACTAAAACTAAAACCATTTAAAAAAAATCATTACTTGAAATAAAATAAACGGTAACTGAAATAAAATATATAAAAATAAAAATAAACATTTTGATGTACCACAAAAACTAAAACTGAAACAATACAACAAAACTAAACTGAAATTTAAATGAAAATGGAAAATATAAACTTTAAGTCTAATTTGAAATATGAATAAAAACTATAATAGTATCTCAATGATACTAAAATAACACTGATCCATATATCTTCATTCATTTTATAAAGTAGCATAAAATGCACTTTTAAACATAAAATAAAAAAAAATTCAACAAACTAAAAATCTAAAAAAACTAAATAATTTAAAAAAGTAAAATCTGTTAATTAAAATTTTTACAATTATTATTAAAATAAAAATAAACTGATTAATGAAGAAATACATTTAAATAAATAAATAAATAAAACAAATAAATAAATTTGTTATTAATGCCTTAATGCTTTCTTTTTGTTGTTTATTTTCCACAAATAAATCAAATGTGAATTTAAGCACGCGTGTTGCTTCCAAGCGTTTCTCGTCAAATGACAGGTGTCTCAGGTCACCCGCCACTGTGCAAAAAGACCCCTGAATGGTAGCTGGTTATAATTTCACACCATCCATCTATCCATCTATCCACCAATCTATCTATCTATAAGATTTGTTGCATATTTTATGTTTCTAAAACAGCAATATCTGATATTCCGTGTCTCTATATACATTATACAGTCCATATTATTGTTTAATGGTTATTGGTTCAAATCACAATTCATAGGACATCATTTGTAAATCTATGTGGTTTGGTGCTGGTCCAAGTGTGTTTACTGTATTTACCTCTTAGAGGGGAAAGGTGCAGGAGGTGTGTCTCCACTGATACTATCGCAGTAGCGCTCCAGGAAACTGCGCAGGTATGTAAACGTGCTCTCCTCAAGATCCACACAAAATGGCCTGTGCCAAGCCACCAGCTGCCTGCCACACACACAAGACACAGATAATTCACATTCAGTCGTGCCAGAAAAACAATGTTAAGTGAACATATTTGAATAATGGAAAATGGAAATGCGATTGCATTAATGCATTAGTGGTGAAACTCACTCCAGATGGAGCGATACGGGTTTTGATTTGCATGACGAATATGAGAATGTTGTCGTTTCCTGTGGGCTCAAACTCATTTCAGGACAAACTGCTTTTGGTTTGGGTTTAGATGAGGAAGTGAGGGCTTTTTATTTCCATTATCCACAGACAATGAGACACATAAATAATGAAATACTGTACATGCATTGTGGAAGCCCCTTCATATCACTCATCACAAGTACTGAATAGGTATTTGTCTCTCTCCTCACCTGTCTGTAGGAACTGCTGTCCAGGCCAGGCTGTGGGACGTGCCTGCAGTGATCTGCTGTATTGAAACCCCCTCTAGACCAATCACCTTCTTGGGTTTGGTGACAGGCGTTGAGGTGTGGCCCTGCCCACACTGGCCCATGGCATTGTTGCCCCAAGCAAACACTTCGTTTTCTGTAACAAAAAACAATCAAGTTGCATAAGCATTTTCGCGAATCTGAGAATTTAATTTAAGTGAATAACGACTTAGATTTAGTCTTTTCCTCACTTAGGTATCATAAGGTTTCAAAAGATTTGGAATGTAGTGCATACGTTGTATGGACTTTTATAGAGTTCGTTTTGAGGCTTGAAAACATTATTTGCCATTTATTGTGTTTATCGAAAACTAGTAACTAGTACGGCTCTTCAAAACCCTCTTTTTGTGTCCCACAAATAAATCAAAGGTTTGGAAAAACATGAGTATTGTAATTGTCAACTATTAAAAATTGTTTTCTGCAATTAAAATAAAGGTAAAAAAAAAGTAAGATACAAATATTAGATTTTTTTTTTTATTTATTAAACAAAATGTAGAAAATTCAAAAAAAAATTAAACAAAATGTAGCCTTTGCAACTAACATAAATAAGTTTAAATTGAAGTAAAGCTATAAGCTATATAGAAATAGCTAAAAAATATAATAAAAATGACAAAGGCACATAATAAAATATTAAAACAAACTAAAATTAAAATAATAAAAAATGTTATTTATATATATATATATATATATATATATATATGTGTGTGTGTGTGTGTGTGTGTGTGTAATAAAGTTCATTCAAGAAATTTATAAATATAATAAATAAATAAATAAATAAATAATAAAATATCATTGATCTACAAATAATTTCTATAAAATAAATTACTCATTAAATCATTTAATTTAATTATAAATACTGTTAACAACACAAAACTCTGTAGCCTTACTTTAGAAAAAAAATGTTTTGTCTAATAATATTGCAGGCAACAAAATTTGCCTAGTGGAGCAGAAATAACATATAACAGGTGTTTTTTTATCTTATTTAGTCCTATTTTTTCATTTGTTTCTCCATCTCTCTCACCGTGAGACAGAGCGAGACAGTGGCTGTCTCCACATGAAATGTCGATGACTTTAGTGATGCTGAGTTCCTCTATCAACCGAGGTCTGAGAGAGGTGGTCTCAGACGAGCCGCAGCCGAGACACGAGCCGCAGCCCCACGCAAACACCTGCATCGCACACAGGAGAGCATAGAGACACAAGAATTTATAAGGGTGGATATAACTGTACGTGTTTACTCAGTTCGAGTCTGTGGGATAAATGAGTGGTTGTATATACCTGGCCAGCAGATGTCAAAGCCAGTGATGACTGACTCCCAGCACACACTTTTCTGATAATAAAGCCATGCAGGGCTTCTATCACTTTAGGCCTGTATACACGGTTTGTGTCCCCATGTCCCAGTTTACCTGTAACAAACACACCATTCACACACGCACAGAAAGAAATCCCTCTGACATGGACGACAGTAATTTAAGGTGAGTCAAATTCAGAGGCCGTGCCAGTACTTGCATCAACAACTGTCTCTATATTTCGCCTTTATTTCAAACATGTTTAAGCTTGTCTGTGGATATTATGTCTGATAGTGCTGCACAGCAGAATTTTTCTTGCTCTACTTATGAAAAGTAAGCGTCACTATGTCCTGCTCACTCTGGAGGGCAGAAGACAGAAGAATGTGTGGGTGCACATTGATTTTGATCCAGAATGTTACCCGGACAACTGCTGTAAACTGTGTATAGCTGTTAAAATTGCTGTGGTAAATAAAACTTGAGTCAAATATTCCCTCTTTGCATGCCATTCAATTAAAATTGTTCAATTCATGTGGGGAAAAAAAGAACACAAAAATCTATTATCACAGATATTCCTTGGGTGAACAGGAGCAATTGAATTTTGAAATGATGGATGGATGGATGGATGGATGGATGGATGGATGGATGGATGGATGGATGGATGGATGGATGGATGGATGGATGGATGGATGGATGGATGGATGGATGGATGGATGGATGGATGGATGGATGGATGGATGGATGGATGGATGGATGGATGGATGGATGGATGGATGGATGGATGGATGGATGGATGGATGGATGGATGGATGGATGGATGGATGGATGGATGGATGGATGGATGGATGGATGGATGGATAATTAAATAATTAATTCATTCATTCATATTTTGAATAAATTTGTATCTATATATGTTAAGCTAAAAATGTTACTTTGCCTGATGCCTGTGAAGACCTAAATATTTGTAGAATATCAGTGTGAATATCTGTAAAAATACAAAAAAAAAAAAAAAAAAAATCAAAGAAAGAAAGAAAAAGAAAGAAAGAACTACGATTTAAAAAATGGTTGAATACCAGTCTCTCTCTATTTGAAATCCCAGGCAAAACATTTTTAAAATAAAATGACTTCAGTCTTCATGAAGATTTGAGGATTTTAAATCACTAAATAGCAAATTGACTTATTAAGAGAGTCTGTACACGTTACTAACAGCCTTGAAAAAGGTGCTTTGCTAAAGGATGACTATCTCACATTTGTCTGGTAATGTCTCTAAGACTTCACTTCAGCGACATGATGGAAAATGTTCATGAGAAATTAAATTATGACTGAAAAATTTAAATGCTACAGAAGCATATTATATGGCCACTTCATCACAGGCTTTCACTGTCATTTGTTTCCAGTTATTTTAGCTGTACAAAACAACACATTATGCTACTTGATATTGCAAACTGGCATTTCTTATATTATTTTAATGTACTTACATAATTATAAGCCTAATCAGAAGTCTCGCACATTCACAGAAAAGAAAAAACACATTGCAAAATAAGGTGGTTATGAAATATTACCATTGTCCCCTCCTCCAAAGGACCAGACAATTCGGCCATCTTGAGCCACAGCGATAGTGTGAGAGCTGCCACAGGCCACTTGCCCGACCCCACTGATGTCCTTGACCAGAGTGGGCACGTTACGACTGTGACTGTCGCTGTGACCTACAAGACAGACAGACAGAGTAAAAATAAGACAGAGACAGACAGGCAGAACTTCTGACACAACAGCTTGACTCAGTCTTGTCGACTGCCTGACCAATTATTTCTCTGAGGATTAAAAAAACAACAACCTCTGTGCACAGCAGTCTTTCAAACCATTAAAACCACCTCACAGAAATCAATAGTGAATTGTATTTCACTGACAACACTACATCTGAGAACATATACTCAGGTCTCAAGTGTGAGCGTGTGTGTGTGTGTGTTCAGTGATGTTGAGGGTCTGTAAGAATAGAGTGATGTACCGAGTCGACCGAAGTCGCCTTCCCCCCAGGTGTACAGCTCTCCGTCATTAGTCACCGCAGCACTGTGTCTGTATCCAGCAGACACACACACCACCACCTGCAATACACACACAGGAAACACACACACTTTTACAAATGCAATGATAACTAGTTTCTTACATTTTCTGAAGAAATATTAGTGGTTGCCAGGGTGTTTATATGCAGTTTCGGGTCATGTGGTAGCTATGGAATTGTAAGTAATTACCAGAGTATTCGGGGAGTTGCTTACTCGTCCAAGTCAAAAGAGCCCAAGCAAATACTCTGGATAAGACACGATTGAAAAAAAAAAGCTAGATTCTGCATGTAGAAGACATTATTTCCTCTCACCTTTCCTAAAAGAGGGCCCTGTATAATCTTAGGGTATTTCTGCGTGGCGCTGTTCCCGTGGCCCAGTTTGCCGTAATCTCCGTCTCCCCAGCTGAACACCTCTCCCTCTGCCGTGACGGCTAGCGTGTGTCCGTCTGATCCCTTGGACGATGACACCTTCCTCATGGTGCGAGGCGGTTCCAGAACCAGCTTCTTAGGCATAGACTGGTTATTAGAGTCTCCCAATCCCAGACGCCCATAACTACCCTTCCCACAAGCCTTCACTGCACCATCAGCAGATACAGAGAATGTGCAGTACTGGCCAGCCTCAATCTGCAGGTGGAAAAACAAGAGCACCATTTAGAGCTGAGTGAATTGAATCAATTGTGATCAAGGATGTCTAAACTGTATTAGTGAAAAGGCACAGTATATTAAGATGCGACTGCTGTTTTCTAAATCGTATTTCTCAATAATAATGAAAAGACATGTCTGTATTAAAAAAGCAGAGACTGCTGGGCCAGAGAATGCTGCTCCAGATTAGATAACAGAACTTTCCAAAACACATATTCTGTTAGAGATATCTGCCATCCATAAAATCTGACAAAAATGCTTATAAAGCTCATATTAGACTGCAAAACTGTTAATCGAATATAAATGAGCTAACAGCCCAGACAGTGCCTTTACCAACAAAACAACTGGCTGTTTTAATTAAAAGCTATTTTGCACAGCCGTCAAATTGAGCGTTGGGATCTCTCTCATAAAATGTTTCTCCGAGTGGTCTTTCTTTTCCTTCTCATGCTGTCTCTGTTGGAACTAATGTAAGCTTCATGACAGCTTCCAGTTATTTGGGTTTTCATCACACTTGAGTAACACAAACCCACACACACCATTTGTGCATCGCTGAAGCCCTGAGCCAGTTTGGGCTGTAAAATCTTCTCCAGCGTTCCCTCGGCGAGCTGATGGCTGCTGTTGCTACCCCACACGTACACCATGACGGCGTCGTTCTCCGAGCCGGAGGAAGAGGAAGAGCCCGTGTTACATGAGCACAAGCAGTTAGAGGCCAGGGTGCAGATCTAAAACACACACACACAGATTAAAGATTTATTTATGAGAATAAAGACTCATAGAGGCCAAAGTCTCTCCAACTTGGCATAAGAAATCTTAACAGCCTAATATAAACACCCTATATGAACACTTATAGATTTATTCGCACAAACACACCTCTTCAAAAAGGCAAAGAGCAACATGCGAGAGGCTACAGAGTCCGTCAGCATCTTTCTTCAGCACCTGAGTATTGACGGATTCACCGCGAAAAGCCTGTAAGAACAAACAACAAATGAAATGCTGCAGTGGATCGTTCAAAAAATAAAAGGTACTGTAGAACCAAAAAAAAAACCTGATAACATACTCTATTTTTTAACTCTGACAAAATAAAATGCTGCCTTATTGCTTGAAGTCAAAATGAAACAGAAGTTGTGACAGATCTTTTCTTCCATATTATGACATGCATAAGAGTGAAATAAAAATGGGCGAGGACTTCTATCAATTGGCTATTGATTGAATGGAGGCTGAATGCCAGCTTGCAGTCGATAGCAAGAAACGGTTGGTTAAAGCGGAATAAATGTTTGGAAGTACAACATATATCACCAAAGAGAAGTCTGTCACTTCACAGGAAGATCAAATTAACAGCATGTATTTATGTTGTCAAATTTTGCATTAAGATTATCATTTAAAGGATTTGAAGGCTAGATGAAACCGAATTAGCAACCCATGTTCCACTTCTAGCAACCCACTTAATTGATTAAAATAAAATATGAATTGAGAAAACAACATGTAGAGTAGGACTTCTGAAGTAAAAAGTGGCCTAAATGCTAAGGTTTGCTAAAACACAACATCTAAATAATCGATTGGCTATTGGTTAGAGTTATCCAGTGGCCAAGCAACCTAGGTGACATTATCATGAAAAGAAAATTGGTTCATTATGTTTTGACTGAAGTTTACGAAGATAGTCTCAAGTCTCGATACTGGCACCAATGTGCTTAACCTGCTAGATTTTCACAGAAAAAATCTACTTTGTACTATGGAGTAGGGGAATCTATAAACAAACAGTTGCTTCAATATGGGGAACAAATTCTGCTGAACTTCAAGCACAAAAGCCTTGAAGTAGACATATTTCCCATTAATTAAGACATAAATAAATAAGAGCATGGCAGGTCTGGTGTGGCTCGTGCGGCTTTCAGTGCTGGGAAGTCGGCCAAGAGCTCCCAGTCAAATGAAAGCCGCAATCTTATTTAGAGCAAGGAAAAACGTTTGAGCCATTCCTGCCCTCCATGAGAGGAATACAGAATAATGGTATACTACTCTATGGTGCTAATGTATTAGAAGTACAGTAACAATTAGCAACAATGATTTCGTTTAAGTGCCGAGGGAGGGATGAACAAATGGAGGAAGGTGTTAGCCTAGCCTCAGTTCTGTAACTCTATACTCTCTCTGTGTGCAAAAGAGGCACAGCTTTCTATACTAGTGCCCATTACCCATTAGTATTACTGTGTATATTACTTCACTTATGCTATTAGCATGACCGCTAGGTCAACCGCATGGTGTAGGAACACACCGTGTGCTGGCGCATTTGTTGCAGTGTTTGATGGATCAGCTCATAGCCCACTCCAACTGTTTCAGAGGTGCTGGAAGAAGCAGAGGCGGCCAACGCCACCTCCACCCACTCCAGAAGGAAGCGCAAGGACCCTCTTTGTAAGGCTAGCGAGAGAAGGAGCTCCAGGGCTAGCCTGCGACCCGCCCGATCCGCCCCGGACCCGCTGACAGCCGTCTTCTTCAGGAAGTCTCCAACTTGCGCAAGACAGTCGAGCCCCACTGTTGGGATCTTGTTCTCGTTGGCCAAGGAAAGAGGAGGCAGGGCGGCCAGGACTGAAGACGCAGTGGCCAATACCTCATTGCACAAAGCGACATCAGGTGGGTTCTCAAGACGCCCCCGCTGCCAACTCTGCCTCAGTAGAGCAAAAAGGAGACTCAACCCAGTCCGGACACCCATTTCAATAAGAACGTCCGTGCCCGACTTTGAACGGGAACTGCCTGTTGGCCAAGGCTCAGACACTGACTCCAGAGTGCCCCCTTCTGCACTGGAGGATGAGGGCTGTGGGGGGAGCGGCGCTCGGAATCGGTCATGATACTTGCTATGGAGGGCGTAGAACACCCTCTGGAGGATCACCAGCCTGTGGTGGAGGGATAGGGCAAAGGGGGTCCTTGCCAGCATGCGGTGGGCCAGGCATCGTTGACTGTGTAGCAGCGCGGATAGATATTCCTCCTTCTCCTCCTCAGCACTGGATTCGTACTGGAAGTCAGGCAAGCGTGGACCCATTAGGTCCTGCACCGGCTGGGCCAAGCCCACAACCTCCTTGTTGTAGAGCAGTTTTGCATAGAGAGCAGACGCTCCGTGCCGTGTGGCTGTCTGAACGCTGTCCTCCGCTGCCCAGGAGCTGTTCAGGTGCTCCTGCCACTTGAGCATCACGTGTGTCTGAGAAGGCACCATCACTGTACATTATTCACACACAAGAGGCACATAGCTGGAAAAGAGAAAGAAAAAACAAAAGTAAGAGACATTTAAAAATAGTGTACAACAAAGAGTTTTAATTAGGATTTTTTTATTATTTCCAAGAACTGGGGATTGGAACACATGCATTTCGATTCCGTTTAACAATTCCTGTGTTCACATTTTACTGTGATTTTAATGTAAACAATAAAAGTAATTTAAATAAATTCCAGGGCCTAATAGATTTGAATAAATTCTAATAAATAATCTAATTAATACATTTAAATAAATAATCTAATCAGAGTTTGTGTCTGAACTAGCATTTCCATCCATAATGGAAACCAGGACATAGGCTAACCTACCACTGTAGGCATTTGAGGGGCATCTCATCCATAATATTCAGATTATTAGTCAACCAATATGTGTAATACAATGGTTGCTTTCTAAATTATAATATTTGGCCTCCCACAATCTAGAGCATGTGGTTATATCCTTGTCAGAAACAGACTACAAACCGCTCTTCCCCAAAAAAAGATGTACATGTCTTTCCTCTAGAGCCTCTCTGAAGGAAATTTCTTGACAGACTGCACTTGTTTTCCTGTCTGGATGTAAGAAATGTACGAGATAGCATATGTAGAAGGGAATCAAGGTCATTTTCCTGAGGCACGATTTGATAGAACATGAGGAACACATCAGCTTACTTGCCGAAGACAACAATAGTCATGCATTACAGATTAGCCTAATTAGCAAATCACTGACCCCTACCCCCCACCATATTTGTGACTCAATCAGAAGGTTTAGACTTCACCCTAATGTGTAAAACTGATTACAGACTCCAGCGGCTGTAAGTAGCCAACGAATAACCTAATGAGAGGTGACGTCAACATGAAAACAGCCTGAAAGCACCCGGGTTTCTCCTCTCTGGGTCTCTTTCCAAACTGAGAGACAGTTAGCATTCATTTGAAGATAACAATGAATGTATCCACTTAAAAACTAGTATGTGATGTATTAGCTCAAACTATACCTGTAAACTCAAGATAAGATGGAGGCATTTTTTTATTCCAGCATTCACTTTTTATTGCTATCCTTTTAATTTTACGTCAGGAACGTACAAAAACGTACAAATAAATCACGTTGTATTAGGCGAACCTTGGTGAGCAAGCATGTGAGACTTCTTTTAAAAACATTTAAAAAAATCTCACTGATGCCATACTTTTGAACAGCAGCCTGACTATACATTATCGTTTACTTACCACACACTATATTAACTTGCACAACTTTACCAAAGCTGTGAAGAGGGATTACTTGCGTTTTTGAGAGTAAAAAGAGGAAATGAGGAAACTCCAGCGGTTAGGATGAGAGACGTACTCATGATATTTTATTTCTCAGAAAACAATCATATGAATATGAAACCTCAGGAGCTCTTCAATCAGTATTGACTGACATGATTAATCCAACACTTGGACGGAAGTATGACTCAGATTTAAAATGAAAATACAGGTCTATAAAAACCTGAATGAACCAGACACCATTAGCCTGGGAATTGAGCAACCTGGACGTCTGCCTCCATCTCTGCTTGAAAACTCTCACGTCAATGAACCCAGTGACCTTCTTGTCACTTTGAGCAAGTTACCACCACTGCCCGCTGGTTACTGTCCATGAGCAACATGACCCAGCACTTCCACTTCTGCCCACGGTCTTACAGCCCAGAATGTATTACACCTGGCAACCTCTACAGTTACACGATGTATAAAAATAAAAAGGATGCTTCTCAAAGCTGCTTCACAGTTATGTGGGAGATGGTGTGGGACCGAGTGTCACATTCCCCAGGAACTCTGACTAATCCTGCAAAAATCATGACAACAACAAGTCCTTAATGTGGCGGACTATGTAAAGAGATGCTGAGCTTATACTCTGAGGTGTTTACCACTGACATATTGACGCGGGTACAATGCTATGGGTGTAAATATAGACAATCTTAGGTTACACGTTACTATTAATAATGAGAAAGAGGTAGTTAAGCACCCAAATAGTAATTTTAGATCATGTTTAAAAATAGAGGCAGAGAACATGCAGTTTTAAACCAGTGTTGATCTGATAGCTCATGGGTGTGCTTTTCAAATTAAAAATGGAGGACAAAATAACTGTTGGGTCATTCCTGCGATGACATTCAGAATCATGTTCACATGTCTACATGTGTTGGATATATTAAATCATATTGGTTAGTTTTCTTACACTTTTCCATGCTTAGGCTATTTGATGAAAGCAGTAAAAACAGTAATAATGTGAAATATTATTACAATTTAAAATACCCGTTTTCTTTTTAATGTATTTTAAAATGTAATTTATTCATGTGATGCAAAGCTGAATTTTCAGTATCATTACTCCAGTCTTCAGTGTCACATGATATTTCAGAAATAATTCAAATATGCTGATTTTCTGCTCAAGAAACATGTATTATTATTATCAATGTTAAAAACAGTTGTGATGCTAAAAACTCATTTGGAAATGTGATGAATTACTTTGGTTTGAGAAATATAAAAACATCTTCTGATCTTTCTTTGGGAATATCGTTTTAATTGGCAATCAATCTACAGGCTTTTCTGTGTCCTCAATATCACTCTCCATCCTGTTAGTGTTTTGTAAAAGCCAGTTCCTTAATAACATTATCTTCCAGGAAGTGACATCATTTTAGTGGGAAAACAACAGCTCAAACATTACTAGTATGCACCAGCAATGGATTTTATGATTTTATGAGATAGCCTACATTTTACATTTAGCAGACGCTGTTATCCAAAGCGACTTTTTGTGTAACTTCAATTCTGTTCAATAAAATTACAGAAATCATTATGATATTATAAAAGAAACTCAAAAGATGGTTAAAAATATCCACATTAAATATTAACATTGACACCCTCATGCAAGCCAAAAATTGTAATCCCTCACTAATTTTACCATCTTGTAAATTTCTTTTGTCTTTGTGTAAATAATCACATCTGACCAGAGCCTAAATATGAAAGTCTGTGACACCTTTTTATGAAAATGCTCTCTTAAAAGGACAGTTCACCCAAAAATGTTGTCAACATTTACTCACCCTCAAGTTGTTCCAAACCTGTATGAGTTTCTTTCTTCTGCTGACCACAAAAGAAAATATTTTGAAGAATGCCGGCCTGGTTACCAATCAGTCTGTAACCAAAACTAGTTGATGGGTCTCATCGACCTCCATATGAAAAAATATATACTATGGAAGTCAATGGGGCCCATCAACTGTTTGGTTACAGACATTCTTCGAAATATCTTCTTTTGTATTCAGCAGAAGAAAGAAATTCATACAGGTTTGGAACAACTTGAGGGTGAATAATGATGACAGAATTTTCATTTTTGGGTGAACTATCCCTTTAAAAGACAACACAAGCGTATTAATTTTTAATGTTAGATTTCAAAAGAATGCTGCATAACAGAAATGACCCAGTACAAATGTGTATAATCATAAATATCAATCTGGTGTCTCATTTGACTTAATGGAAATAATTCATGAAATGTTTTCAGGTATTTCTTGGAATCCCAGATCCAAATTAGCTCAGTCAAATGATGGAAACAGGAAAAAAAAAAATTGTTAACCGGAAACAAAAAGCGTGTGGAACCGAAGGGTCATTCCCAGCCACAGAGGTCAAGGACTGAGCTTGAATCTGTCAGACAAACATAAAGCTGCCCAGCCAAGAGTTTCCACTGCCAAGTGGCCATCACTGCTGACCTTCTGTTGAAGTGAGAGAGCGAATTCAATTCAGCCAGTCAAAATGGTCTGGGGGGCTGATAGTCTGAACACCTGACTAATCCAGGGCAACTGCGACAACTAAAACTTCTGTCCGGTGTGATCACATTTCACACAGAGGGCATCAAAATATAGGCCAAGAAGAAAAGACGGTAAACGCACAACTGTGAACTAAAAAAGCTGAGCTTTGGGGTTTGTGCTGAGAGACACGTCTCCTCAACACTGTATTAAAAACAATTCCTTTCAGAGGCTCGTTATGAGATTTGGATCGACTTGTTTGCAGACGTAAACACAACAATACTATCATGCAGTACGGTAAAGTTCTCCTCTCCCAGAATTGAGAAACTAACAGATTATTAATTATTAGAGCTAATTATTATCATATTAAAACTAAAATGATTATTATTTGTATTTTTTTTAATTGTATTAAAAAAAAGTGTACTGATTGTCAGTACACTTCTTATACAGTAACCCTGGAGTAACCTGATGTTAAAGTTCCGTCATAATTTACACACGTCCACGTCGTTCCAAACCGACATGAATTCTTTCTTCTATGAAAAGCAAACTAATATATATTTTGCGCAAAGTAAATACAATTAAAGTAAATGGGGACTGGAGCTATCAAGCTCCAAAAATGACACACAAAAAAAACACCATAAAACGAATCCATAAGACTTCTGCCTTATAATCCAAGTTTTCAGCATCCTTATGATAGATGTGTTTGAAAACAAATCAGAATTATTAAAGTTATTTACTACAAATTTCCATTCTGGCTCTGAAATATCTTTTGCACTTGCGTACATTTAAATTAATTGACTTAACAAATGACATGCAAGAACCAGTTATTTTTGACTTCACTGACATCAAACCTGGCTCAAGTTGGATTAATATTCACATGAATAAATGATATGATATTTCAAGGTGCCGGTTGGAGCTCGAAAGTCCTCATGTCCATTCACTATCATTGTATGGTAAAGATCAGCTTTGACAAAATTCTGCAAAATATATATATATTTTTTTTGTATTCCACATAGGACAGGAAAACATTAGGGTTAGGGTGAGTAAAGAATGACAGTATTTTCATTTTTGGGTGAACTGCCCCTTTAAATGTATTGCTCAAAGGAACAATGGAGACAGTTCAGGTTCACCTGTTCTCTGCTGTAAAGACCCAATTGGACCAGCATGAATTTCATAGTTTGGTGCTTGTCTAGCTGGTGGACCAGTAAAACTATACTGTTAAGCAAAAGACAATGCTGGTCAACCAGTATTGTCTTTCTAATAAGGCTGGTTAACCAAGGGAGGCTTGCTTTGTTAAGCTAGTTAAAATCCAGGTACGGACACTAGCATTCAGGCATCTAAAGGAACACATCCAGGTCTTTTACGACAGTGGTTTGAACCTAAAATCTATAACCCCAGCACAACATCACCCCAAAGAATCTGCTATTTCTTAAGCATGGTGGACCAGAATGCATCAGTTATGGTCTTTCAAACAATGCTCTATCCATCTAAACCCCATAATCTTGATAAAATACAACACATTATGCAAAATGTGAACACAATTAGATCAGTTACCACAACAACATGTATGAACTGTCACTTGGACAAGACTTAGCGTACATTGTTGCATCAGCTGAGACTAAAAACAACAGTGATAGATACAAAAATAGCTGACATATGACGAGCTCAACTGTTTAAAGAGCTAAACCACATTAATTACAGATACGACAAACAATTATCAGATACTGTCGAATGAAATATAAAAAAGAGACTAAAATAACGCTTACCAAACGATTCGATCTTCTCTCTTCCTTCTGTCATTCACGCCCAGCAGAACAACCCACTGCCTGCCCCCCGCAAGGCTCTTTAAACCTGCTGTCTATCAGAAAGGACGTGAATCCTCCGCTTTATTATCAACCATATGATTTCCAGTATTTACTTTCACAAATACACACTTTTTAATTAAATGTAACTAAACGCCACCCGGCAAAGAGGAGTTACGCAATGCGAGGACGAAATGCCGGTTAATCTCGCGCTGGAGGGTGTTTATAGTAGGGTAGGTTGCCGCTCCGCAAGCTGTTGCCATGAAAAATAGCGGCGTTCGGTTTCGGGAATACGCGTACAGCGGAGGACTTTACGCATACGGCGTAGTGTCGTGACGTCATGACGTTTATATCGTAAGGGCCCGTTGCTTCTAGCTTTTGTTTTTGCGATATTATTTACCATTACTGTATCAGGCCAGGGTTATTACCGTTAAATAAGACTATTATACCATTTTGTTTCTACAAAATAAACGCTGAAATCAAATTGCTGTTCTTTTTATTCATCAATGAATCCTTAAGGTACCAAACTAATATTAAGTAGCACAACTGTTTCCAACATTTATAATAATAAATGAAGGCTGAAGACTGGAGTAATGGCTGATGAAAATTCAGCTTTGCACCACAGGAATAAATTACATTTTAAAATACATTCAAATAATAGGAAACCACTACTTTAAATTGTAATAATATGTCACAATATTACTGTTTTTATTAATTTTTTATCAAATAAAAGCTGGCTTTATGAGCATAAGAGACTTCTTTCATAAACATTTAAACTTTTGCAAGGCACACATATATATATATATATATATATATATATATATATATATATATATATATGTATGATGAAAAACTAAAGACTTATTTCAGTAATTGCCATTTAGTTTAACTGGATATAAGATGAATAAATAAAACTCAACAAAAAACTAACGCTGAATTAAATAAATAAATTAAACCTAAAATAGTCATATTAAAAAATGAAAATAAAAATGACAAAAGCACATAATAAATTGACAAAAAAATGTATTAAGATTAAAATTGTGTAAAAAAATAAAAGCTGATTCAAAATATTAATACAAACTACAATAGTATATAAATAACACTACAATAAAAATGTATTTAATATTGTATACTTTTTTTTCTTTTATTGGAAATATTCTATCATTCAAATTAGCAGAACAGAATTCATCACATACCTCCCAAGGTTCTTAAAGTTTGAACAACTCTTGGCTATGCATGTAAGATCAGGAATTCCCAATAAGATGGGAATAGTGACGTGAAGGGAACAAAATACCTTTTCCATACTTTACCATTTTCACACTATTTTAATCGATAATTTTATGTTTATGGAAATATTATGAACAAATCATTTAGAACAGTTTTGACTTAAAATTCAATCATATTGCTTGAGAAGGCTTGATATGCAGTAGCACACGAGTCATCTGAACCACAGCGTTTTTTCAAATCAAAGTCTTCTCTCTTGTCTTAACTCTGAAACGATGGAGGACAGAGAAGTCACTTTCTTCTTCAATCTTCTAATCCTGGCGCTCTGCAGTTTCAACCGTTTCCTGTAGTTTGTAAGCTCGGCATTGGCCAAGTTGAAACTGTTCTGCAGCGTCTCTGGCGATTCGGCCATGTAGGTGTGATCCATGGAATGACAAACTGTGTCTGACGGCACAGAGGGATGGCATGGTAAATGGCCATATGAAATGTTGCATCGTCCACCGGGATCAATCTCTGATGCCCCATTGCTTTCATCCACAATAACCCTCACAATCTCCTCCACAGCTTCAGCGTTCCTCAGTACCACATCCCCTCGCCTCTCAAGCCTTCGCCTGGTGTGAGGTGGCTTCTTCTGCAAGTGTTTAGGGAAGGAAAATATGGTGGGAACAGCAGCTGTAGTAAGGCGCACTCTGCCCAGATTGCTTGTAGAGAAACAGCTATCTTCAAAGTGGACAGAACATAGGCGAGAAGAAGGAGTTGGCTTCCACTTGTCCCGCCTGATGTTCACTAGCCACTGCTGCAGCCTGCTCTTATCACCTAAGGGGAAACTGAAGGAGAGATAAAGATAAATAGACAAGTGGATATATAATGAGAGAGAGAGAGAGAGAGAGAGAGAGAGACTTATTCCGACTAGATCAACCGATTCACTGAAAGATTCAAAGATTCGATTCAAAAGAAGCATCACTGAATGCCGCCAAATAACGTTACAACTGTTGAAAATGTAAGATGTACTGCTGGTTAAAAAAATAATAATGTCTGTTTTAACAAAGAATCAGTTTACTTGTTGCTTATAAGAACGTCATCCAGCGGAAAACGTTTTTATAAAAATTGCAGCTTGTTGAATCAAACTCAGCCAGAATGCCGATGATTTCTGACACGGTTCTCCGCGCATAACTTTACTATTATTGTTATTATTAGTATTATTATTGCATATTGGCAGAGAAAAATCATAAATAAAAGTCAAATCATTCACTTACCGAAAAAATTTTACACTACATCCTTGTGAGTGGCGATTTGTACAATTTATAGCAGCGCACGACATCATATATAGCTACAAGTTAAAGGCAATGACTAAAAATATAAAACTACAGAAAAAATAAGTGAGTTGTGTGTGTGTGTGTTTACAACCAATGCATGCACAAGAAATACTTGCTCTGGAACTTCTGGCGTCTGACAAACCAAGGGAGCATTTTCCGCCATCTCCTGGACTGGAGTGTAGAGAGTCAGGATGGGATTGAATGAAAAAAGCACAATTAGTATCATAAAAGTTATCCATACGACTGCGCTCTATTACATTCTGAAGCCACAAAATGACTTTGCGTGAGGAACACACTGAAGTTGAATCAGTTAAATCACCCAGTTAAAGCCTTCCCTCAACCTACCGTAGATCTCCTGCCATTATTTAATGAAGCAGCGCCATCTAGTGACGGATACCTTCACTACAGCGCTGCTGCATGAGTTTCTCGTGTTCCTTTCCAATAAACATTATGAAACCGGACGCAGATTTTCAAGATAAGTTTATAAATGTCTCATTAACATTCAGTGGAAAGTTCTTTTATGCTTAGTTAAAAAAAAAAAAAAAAAAAAAAAACGTATTACGAATCACAAACTAAATGGTTCATTCCCTTGTTCCATTAATATTTATTCAAAATGTTTTATTAAGCTCTAGTTTTTCTTACTCATTTAAAAGTCTTAATAAAATGTATGGATTGTTCAATTCAATTTGATGGAATTTTATATTAATTGAAATGCGTAAATATTGAAAAAGGCTAACAGTTTTTAGTGTATCTTGATGTTTTCTTTAAGAAAAAATAAGAGAGAAAAGAAAAATAACCAGATTATTTATGGAAGAACTGTCCGCTAAAATGGGTCAATTTATGAAATAATATACTTTAAATTGTTCAGATCTACTGAAAGAATGCAAATCGAAACTTTGATATATTTATATTGAATGTATCCATATTCACACACACAATCTCACAAAGACACTCTTCGTCATTCTATGATATAGCCCAAATACAATTAGAAATAATCTAGGTGGTTGTTTTGCTGTGGACTCACTGGTTCATTTACCTGAGCATTTAATATTTATTAGAATAATTGCATTAAATATTTCATGTTCAAGCTTGGGTTTAGGAGTTGAAGCTTTTTGTGACATAATTACAATGACAGAAGAGACTTAATTTCCTTAATTTCATGCACGTTCACGTCAGGGTCACGGGGGTCATCTTTAAAAACCTTCAAATAAACAACTCCAGACTTCAGTGATGACATCAATTCCTGGATGGCAGCACGGCTCTAATTCCACTTCCACGCCGGATTTCTAAAACAGGGAAGGGGGGGAGGCTGGCAAATAGACAACAACACCGGATTGAGGAAATTGACGAGGGCATACTATGTGCAAAACAAACTTGTTTAAAGCTGACAGGCATGCAGCCCGAGCTGTTTCTTTCACTGTCCCATCTAAGAAGAGGACAGCTCCTCCCTAGTGCACAGCATCCAGCGTGGGCTTCTCTATCACTTCAAGTCATGCGTCTGTACGCGATCCCAGTGTTCCTGTTGATGGTGTTTGGAGGAGCTGACGCGTGGGGTCCCGGCGGTAAATACGCCGTTCACTGCCCGGACAAATGCAACCCCGCGCAGTGCGGCTCGACGCAGCGCTGCAGGCGCACGGTTCTGGATGACTGCGGGTGCTGTCAGGTCTGTGCTGCGGGACGGGGAGAGCACTGCTACCGCACCGTGTCCGGGATGCACGGCGTCAAGTGCGGACCGGGACTCTTCTGTGACTTCTACAAGGATGAGGATGATTATGGAGATGAATATGGCATCTGTAAAGGTACGGTCTTGCCGAGTGCACCTGTTTAGGCTGATGGGATTGTGGGGTTATTCACTTATTCAAAGTATTCAATGATTTTGTAATCAGTTAGCCTATGTTTTCAGTATATTAACACAACTGAAGTTAAAATCAAATGCAAATTTCAGAGCAAGAGAACTCTTAAAAATGACTTAAATTAAGGTGACATGAAGACATAGAAAAACATTGAATTATTACTTTTCTCTCACCAAACAGATGAATCACAGATCATCTCTTTATATAAATCAAATTATTGAATATATATATATGTATATAGTCTATCTATCTATCTATCTATCTATCTATCTATCTATCTATCTATCTATCTATCTATCTATCTATCTATCTTTCTATCTAGTACCCTATATAAATCAATTTACATGAGATATATTATATATTTCTTTGCTAAATAACAACAAATTATTTATAAATATTATATATATATATATATATTTATTTAAATTATGTTCACATATGTTCTAATGATACACTGTTTATTTAAATTTATGTCATAATATTTTCTTCTATTATTTTGATGTTTTTAGTATTACTCTATGTATTCCACGGTTTGGCAATATTGTATTATTTACAGTCATGCCAATAAATCAATTTTAAATTTGAATTTATATATATAAAATCAAAGCTTTAATATTGTGTCTCCTATGGTCAATATAGTTTTCATAAAGGCTTTTTTAAAAAGAAGAATCATAAAGGAATTTCAAAACAATTTGTGTAGAAGAAACTATGCGTATGCAAGGAAATAAAAACAAATATTATTACAAAATTATTACAAAATCTTTATAATATATAATGTCTGTTAACTGTCCTCACAATTTCAGAATTTATTTTTGAATAGCTGATGTGTCACCTGTTCAATGCAGATTTTTCTTTTTAGAATATTCATATATTTACCAAAAGCCTCATGCTTAGCTGAAGGTTTTTGTGTGGTCTCAGGTTACAGGTTAAAGACCAGTTCAGCATACTAAAGAAAACTCACCCCAGAGTGTCTTTTCTGTGGAGTCCTTCCAGGGCCCCTCAAATTATCACTTAATGTCTTATGTAAGAACAACGTGAGTTGGTGAATGAACACTTTGTATTAGTGGAACACACTCCCTCCACACCAATTCCTCACACTCAGCCCTTTAATTGAGTCTTACCACCAGTGTTAGATGTAAGTGAGCCTTTCTGATCCTTTTACAATTTATACACAAATACTGGATTAGCAATGAGCAAACATCTTGAAAAAGGGACAAGTGGAAAAGTCATGGCAAATATTTACCTCCAGATTCTGTAATGGCTAAATTAGCTGTCACATGTCTTTTTTTCTCTTATTAGAATGCATGTATGGGACGTACGGTATGGAATGTCGGAAAGTATGCAACTGTAAAGCGGGTGGACTGTGTGACAGAGAAACGGGCGCTTGTCTGTCCTTTAAATTCTTGGCTAAAATGGCCATGCTCAAATCTCATTCAAATGAAGGTGAGTTTATTGTTTAGTAAAGTGCACAAAGTAATTCATTTTAATAATACATTTTTAAAAATCACCTTTCATATGTGTCCTTTGATATGATGTGAAATTGTAGAATATTATTTGTATTCAATATTTTTTTAATCATATGACAGGTAATGAACTGGGCTCGGGTGACACGAACACTGAAACCAGCAGCGATCGGTCCTCCGCTCGCAATTTTCTCCCCCCTCGCTGACAGAAACTCACACTCTTCAGTTTAGTTAGTGTACATGTAGCATAATATATTCAAGGAGCAAACGGATGTATTTTAATATGTTTAAAAGGGTCAAAGAAAACGATATGTTTTATTCTGTATATTTTACAGATGTGTATGCCAGTTATGTATTTATTCCAAAGCATGTCACCATGAATTCACTTGCTCGCACACGCACACACACACACACACACATAAATATGCAATCATCCATTAGAGTTTAGTAACACAATAATAATGTTCCCTCAGCAACTCATTATGCTGAAACACTCAAATGAGATGTTAAAATTACGGTTGAACTGAATGAACAAACACAAACACTTTTACATTATGAATGTATTACAGTTAAACATGCAGCAGTGTTTATATAATCATATTTAATGACAAACACATTCTAAGAGTATACACCAGGCTCAGTTCCAAGACTGATCAGCATTAGCATCAGTTATGACTTTAATATGCCATCACATATTTGACCTCATGGTCTCTGTAATGCTAAATGGTGTTTTTAATGTGGTATATTAAGGCCAAGGAGATTATTATAATTTATGGAGTGTATATCCTTCTAATATGTTTGTAAATTATTATCTGTAAATCTTTGCTTTAAACCCCCATTGAAAGAGATAATATGAATTCTTACTGCTTTATGTATGAGATTTAAATTAAAACCATGTCATTCTGAGAAAAATTATCTTGGTATATTTCTTTCTTTTCTTTTTTGTCAAGTTTTTAAAGTGGAATCTCTTTTTAGAATATTTTAGAAGTGTGAAAAAAAAATGCAAAATGATAACTAATGTATATATATAAACATACATACATGTACATAGGCTACATGTATATATATATACATATATACACATATACACACATACATACATACAGAATATATATATATACAGTGGGGGAAATAATGATTTGATCCCCTGCTGATTTTGTAAGTTCGACTTACAAAGAAATGAAGGGTCTATCATTTTTATGGTAGGTTTATTTTAACGGATAGAAACATAATATCAACCAAAAAAATCCAGAAAAACACATTATATACAGGTTATAAATTGATTTGCATTTGATCGAGTGAAATAAGTATTTGATCCCCAACCAACCATCAAGAATTCTGCCTCCCACAGTTTGGTTATGTGGAACACAGATTAGTCCTGTCATTTTAGAAAGTACTCCTAATGTCCTAATGTCAGTGGACACCTGTCCACAGAATCTGTATCTTCCATTCCTCTCCACCTCCAAAGAGCTGTCAAACGTCAGGGAACAGATTATAGACTTACACAAGGCTGGAATGGGCTACAAGACCATCAGCAAGAAGCTTCGTGAGAAGGAGACTTTTGTTGGTGTGATTATTCAGAAATGGAAGAAATACAAAATGAAAAATCATCGCCCTCGGTCTGGAGCTCCATGCAAGATCTGGCCTCATGAGGTACGGATGATCATGAGAAAGGCGATGTATCAGCCCAGAACTACACGGGAGGAGCTTGTTACTGATCTCAAGGCAGTTGGGACCGCAGTCACCACTACGCCTCAATGGACTGAAATCCTGCCTGCAAGGTCCCCCTGCTCAAGAAGGCACATGTTCAAGCCCGTCGGAAGTTTGCCAGTGAACATCTGATGATTCAGAGAAGGCTTGGAAGAAAGTGCTGTGGTCGGATGAGACCAAAATTGAGCTCTATTGAACTCGCCGTGTTTGGAGGAAGAGAAATGCTGATATACCGTTAAATCTTGGACGAGAACCTCCTTCCTTCAGCCAGAACACTAAAGATAGGTCATGGATGGGTCTTGACAATGACAATGACCCAAACCACCAAGACAACAAAAGTATGGCTCAAGAAGAAGCACATTAAGGTCTTGGAGCAGGTCTCCAGATCTAATCCTATAGAAAACCTGTGGAGGGAGCTGAAACTTTCAGTTGGCAAGCGACAGTCAAGAAACCATAAGGATTTAGAGAGAGTGTCTGTAAAGGGGAGTGGACCAAAATCCCTCCTGAGATGTGTGCAAACCTGGTGACTACAACTATACAACTAACTACAAGAAACGTCTTACCACCAAAGGTTTCTCCACCAAGCATGTTTTGCTTGGGGATCAAATACTTATTTCACTTAATGAAATGCAAATCAATTTATAGCCTGTGTATAATGTGTGTTTTTTTCTGAATTTTTTGGTTAATATTCTGTCTCTGTCCGTTAAAATAAACCTACCATAAAACATATAGACCCTTTATTTCTTTGTAAGTGGGCGAACTTACAAAATCAGCAGGGAATCAAATAATTATTTCCCCCACTGTATATACTGTATGTATATATATATATATATATATATATATATATATATATATATATATATACACATACATATATACATATATATATACGTACATACTGTATATACAGTATATAGGCTTGACAACACTGATTTGAGAATTCTACCTTTATCTTATATTTGAAGAACTGTCTTTAAAAAAACTGCTCTTACTCAAAATATATTCTAGGAAAATTAATAGATTTTTAGTCAACTTTAAACAAAAAAGGTAAAACATTATTTTTTTCATGACAGAGTTGTCTATAAGTGTCTTGAAACCAACATCCAAAACCACTGCTAGAGAAAAAAAATTTAATTAAAAAAAAAAATTATTCGATTATTTAATACTCAATTATTAAATACTCAATTGTATTAGATTGTATTTAATTGTGTAATTAGACAAAACCAAAAACAAATATTCTAAACCATTAAAAATAAAATATAAACTTTGAGAATGTATTTAAAGTTCATCCAGATGCTCTAACCTCTTTACAGAGGTTTCTATATGAAAACTGCCCGGTGACATGTCCCCATCCTGAACAGAACTACAGCAGATGCTCTGAAAATACCCACCGCTGACTATTAATAACCGTCAGTTCCCTCACCTCGCAGAGTTCTCATATGAGGCTGTTTCCCAGCATCCCACTTGTTTATTTCCTGTGTTTCCTGACACCTGTGAAAATGGCCTTACTTCCTGTTGTTGTTGTGTCTGCCTCTGGGACAGGATTCAAAAATGGCTGGAATTTGTCAGCTGACACACGTCACCACAGGACAGGACGGGAAAAGAGGAATGTTACGCTTCCGTCACCGCAGCAGGTTAACAAAATATCTTCCGCACGACAAATTTATTGACGTGTCTCTGAGTGAAATCAAAACCTAGTTTTGTTCCTTAAAAGACTAAAAACATGACAAAAAGTGTGTCGGTGTAAATTGAACTCATAAACATGAACACATCCCATATTTAAGCCCAGCCTGAAATGTGTACATTCAGTCATTTGGGTCATACAATGATATATACCACCTAGTCATTTCCACCTAGGGTTTTTAATGGCCAGAAAGCTGACCTTCCTGCCAAAGCTTATTTTTAGAGTCCCCGTTTCTAGAGGATTTTCCTTCTTTTCATGCATTGTTTCCTCAACAGGCGCAACGATTCTTTCCTCTATAAGCCACAATGAGCTTAAGTACGAGACACCTTTGACTTCATGGCACTGCTTTAGACACACACACACACACACACACACACGCAGGGGGACTTTCCGCATACATAACGATTTTATACTGTACAAACGGTGTATTATATCCCCTACCTAACCCTACTTCTAAACACTTACTTACTTTTTCAAAAATAATCGTTCTGTATGATTTATAAGCTGTTTTCTCATGGGGACCAAACATTTTTCGATCAAAATTACTGATATTACTATCTTTCTGGGGACTTTTTGTCCCAATAACGTAGGGTTATCAGGACCACACACACACACACACACACACACACACACACACACACACACACACACACACACACACACACACACACACACACACACGAAGATCTAACAAATCAGGACCTCAATCTAAAACTCAATTCTCTGACATGTTACATATGTGACAGTGAACATCCTTTAGCACTTTTACACAATATTATGATAATACATAATTTACTGCAGTGCATTTCAACAAAATGTATCTGTTAAAGGGGGGGTGAAATGCTATTTCATGCATACTGAGTTTTTTACACTGTTAAAGAGTTGGATTCCCATGCTAAACATGCAAAGTTTCAAAAATTAAATTGTACGTTTGAAGTAGTATTTCTGTGCCAAAAATGCTCCTTCTGGTTTGTCACAAGTTTCAGAAAGTTTTTTTTCGAGTAGGGGCATGTCTGACGTCAGATGGGGCGGAATTTCCTTATACGGGTCCTAAGGGCACTTCTATCGGAAGAGCGTGGGCGCGCGCGCAACCGTAGACCAGAGCAAGAGAGCGGAAAGCAGTTCGCCCATCATCACAGCGCTGTGCTCGGCTTTAGGGAAGTCAGTGTCACCAAAGAAGTGGGTTTTTAGTTGCCAGGGCAAGACATCCCTGCACAGATTCCCAAAGAACCCGGCGTTACAATGATAAAGGTTCACGGTTGTGCGTTGGAACCGCAGGCGGTGAGTAAAACTGCTTGTCTGCTTCAAATGTCTGTGTGTTGTTAGCTATCGGCGCGTAAGCACAGCCCACACAGCACGCCTCCAGCCGCTCGTTTTTTTCCGGAAAGACTCGAAACTGCCTATCTTTCTTTTATAAATATAATAAAACTAAAGACTTTTTGGAGATATGAAGGATGCAATACTACTCTATAGGTACTCAAGATTAACATGAGATTGACTGAAAATAAGTGTTTCACCCCCCTTTAACCATTCAAACCTTTAGAGTCAACAAGGTTTTTTAATGTTTTTGAAAGAATGCTCACTTAAAGCTGCATTTTCTTGATCAAACGTAACAACTATTTAAAATGTATTTAAAAATGTAATTTATTCATGGGATGGCAAAGCTGAATTTTCAGCATCATTATTCCAGTCTTCAGTGTCACATGATCCTTCAGAAATCATTCTGAAATGCTGATTTGCTTCTCAGTTATTTTCAGTTATTAATATTGTCCGTTTTTGCAGCCTGATATTTTTGTGTATATTTCTCCAGTAGCAGTTTTATGCATTGCATCACAGGAATAAAATACATTTTACAAAGTATTAAAAAATGAAATAATTATTTTAAATTGTATTTTTTTTTACTGTTTTTTGATTAAATAATTGCAGCCTTGGTGAGCATAAGAGACTTCTTTCAAAAACATAAAAGAAATCGTAATTATTCCAAACTTTTGGCCGGAAATGTACAAGTGAAAAGAAGGAGAACTGTGGCTAATATATATATTTTTTTTTCATTAGGAAAATGTGTGACCATGACCCGGTCAAGACACGAAACATGCTGACGGAGAGACAGACAACAAGAGAGAGAGAGAGAGAGAGAGAGAGAGAGAGAGAGAGAGAGAGAGAGAGAGAGGTCTCTGATAACACAGATCTGCTATGCTTCACTCAGGCACGAATGTAGCGGTTCATCATTCCCCTGAGAACTGAGGAGCAGGAGTCCTGCTGCCAAACAAAGGCCTTGTTCGGAAAAACAGGAAGGAGTTGGTGAGAAATACCCTTTATCTGACTCCTAACACGTCAACATCGCCCTTCAGAAACAAAGGTGTACAAAGCACCTCGTAAATACGCCTGATTTACGCCAATGGACCGTGTTGATATTTCGACGGCAACAGGTTGTTTATTAGCCTGGGCAAAGTGCATAACGGTAACCCGAATAACTGTTAGGTCACAACCTTCACAGAAACGAAGCGATGTCTGGGTCGTCCACTTCAACAACAATGAATCGGATGTCTAAATTTAGGAATAAATACGCAGACGAGAAATTGATTAGATGTTTGGAATTCCACAGGCCTACAGAGTCTTGAAATAATGTCTCGAAGTGGCTTTGAAGCCGACATTTCTGCACATAAACCGGTCACGACTTAACCCTTAAGGGTCTGAGGTGTTTTTGGGGTCCTTGAGATGTTTTGACATGCCCTGACATTTCCATACAGTTGCTTATAAACATATTAATGGAAAATGTGTCATTACACTCTATTCAGCACAAACGGCTACCATATGTGAGCAACATGTACATTTGTATTTTTGAGAGAATAATGTTTATGCATGGTTATTGAAAAAAACAAAAATGCAGTTTCTGAAATAAGGCCACAAAACGCATACTAAATATGTGTCTACAAGACTTTTGACTAATGGATGTTTTCGCCTAGTTTTTGCTTCAAAGTGATGTGAAAATCATCCTGCTTACTCATTCACATAAAACAATACATTGATTTAAATTTTGTAAGACACTTTTAGTTTGGAAATGCAATATGTGTGGTGGCGTGAATGATCATGAATTATGCTATGATTCACACCTGAGAAGACAATGACTCGCATAATGAGCTACATAATGTGCCTTTCAGTTAGGTATGTGACTGAGAGGGTACCACAAGGAAGAATGCGAGGACAAAAAAAAAAAAAAAAAAAAAATAAAATAATATATATATATATATATATATACCTGGAAACAAATCCTGTTCAAATAGGCTATATGGGCCATTCTGGAGAATTGGTTCAAAGTTAGAGTTAGAAAAATCTTGAAAAAAAATGTATCTTTTTCCACAAATGTTGTATGCATCCAAATTGTATAATATCCAAGGTAAACATTTCTAGTAATTGTGCAGTTAATTCTCATACTGTATTTACAGAAAGTTTTGGAATATTTATCCTCTCCCCAAATTTGTCACTTATACAATAATAAATAATTTAACGAGAAGGCTTACATTGATTTTGTTTACATCTTTGTTTGTATTTTTTTGCTATTAAATAGTTTTCACATGTAAATCAACAACAATTACAATTTTAACAATATTTCAAGTGTAATCTTTCTTTGTAAAAAGCATACATTTTATCATTAAAAGTTAAGGATTCATTAGTTTGAATTGGAACAAACACTATAATATCATCTTAGTTGATAATTCAATATACCTACTTTATTTTCAACAAAACATCTCATACTATATATTCAACATATTTGCAGAAATTGTTGAACAAAGCTTATTTGATGTTACAGTAGTCTATTTTACTGTAAAAACGGTATAATCTATAAACATTCATATTTTTTCTGTAACATCTTGTAATGCATGAGTAATACATTACTTAGTTACTTTTTTAGAAAAGTAATGCATTATGTTACTTTTGCGTTACTTTTTTTTTCCACCTGTACTGGGCTTGTTTTTTTTTATAACAAAAAAGTTATATTTTTGGGCAAATTTAAGACATTTCACACCAAAAGTGAAATAATAAACCTCAGGCTGAAGGGAATGCAGATTCACGCGTGTACAGTAGAGTACAGTAGAGGCTCAAACAAACCTTTCAACTGCTGTTATTCTGGATAACGGAAGAATAGGATGGAGGAGAAAAAAGTTTAACACTGACTTTACCAATAAAAACAAAAAAATCTATAGTATTTTTTTCTTATGGTTTTACTGAATCATCGAAGGTCAGAAGCAAGTACATTGGTCAATAAATTGAGATTAAATGCATACAAATGTATGTTTTATTTAACTTTAATTATTGCAGGTTTGCATATTCTGATACTGCATTTAACTGATTTTATTCATTTTGAGAAATATTGAATCTTTTTTTTGTGCAAGTGAGATGAGTAAATGCACACTCACATTTAGTCTAGAACTACAATAACCATCATGTTTTCACACACACACACACACACACACACACACACACACACACACACACACACACACACACACACACACACACACACACACACACACACACACACACACACACACACACACACACACACACACACACACACACACACACACACACACACACACACCTCTGCACTTCGATTTGTCTCAACATTAGGGCAGGAGAGCTGTCAGTCAGTAAATGAGAAAACAAAGTAACTTGTGTTACTTATTTGAAAAAGTAACTCAGATATTTTGTTATAAATTTTAAAATCCGTTACTTTACTAGTTACTTGAAAAAGTAATCTGATTACATAACTTAAGTTACTTGTAATGAGTTATCCATCGTTTATCCATCATTACTCCAGTCTTCAGTGTCACATGAGCCTTCAGAAATAATTCTAATAATCTGATTTGCTGCTCAAGAATCATTTCTTATTATTATCAATGCTGATATACAGTTGCGCTGCTTATTATTTTCGTGGAAACTGTAATTTTTTTCAGGATTCTTGATTAACTGAAAGTTCAAAAGAACAGCATTTTGTGTTACAATTTTTTTTGCAATATAAATGTCTTTACTCTTACTACTGACCAACTTAATGTGTGCTTGCTGAATAAAAGCATTAATTTCTTTAAAAAAAAATTAAAAAATTAAAAACTGAACGATAGTGTACATTTTTCTTAATCTGCTTTAAGTTAAAATTTCTTTAGTGGTAGATTCTTTACAGAATAAATAAATAACTAAATAAGTAGATTTTAGCAAATTTTATAAATAATAAAACATTTTTTTTACACATCACAAATTACATTTAATTCAAAAACTGTATAATTTGTTTCTGTCAAACTGAATTGTTTTCCTTTCAGATCCCACCCATAACTGAATATATGTTATTCAAGAGAATTTAACACATCTGTTTTTCAGTGATAAATATTCTGGGTTATTTTAACCTGCTCATGTCTTTTAGTATGTAATCAGTCTATATGATGGTTCTACACCTTTTCTTTCTATTTTCTGACATTCCGTCACATAATAGATGCAAATATTGATGTTTTCAATTTTCTTTGTTTTTATAAGAGACACTGGCTTCTTATCACTGTTTGGGCAGATCAACATATCATATCACAGAATAATGTAGATGTCAGTGTTTTTTCCCTCCTGTCTTAGCATGGGGTGTGTGAGCGTGCGAGCGGTGCTGTTGTTCTCATCACTGACTGTTATCTGTCCGGAAAGAAAACAATCATTTCACAAACATGATGAAACACACAAACAGCTCATTATGTCTGAGGAAATTATCTACAATTTTCAGAGATAAATGCGCCTTTTATTTTTAAAGAAAATCATTGGTCATTGCAAAACCAAATTAAAAGAACTAATGAAGGCAAATGGTGATAAAAATACAGTGAAAACATATAAGAATGTCTCATAAACCTTAAATGCTAAGTAAAATCTTGACAAAATAAAGTCCAGTATCCAGTGAGGTAGTTCAGAAAAAAATAAAAACAAACAATTAAACGCTCAGTTTTTATCAGTGGAAATACCAGCCGTGTCAAAACAAGCGACAAGTGAGTTGACATTATAAACACTGAGGAAATTACAGTAACTCAACTGTAAACTATAATCTATTAAAAAACATGTTTTATCTTCACTCTCACACAACCATGTAATGAGGTGTTCATACACCAGGAACAAACGCTAATGTTCAAAAGTTCGGTTTTTGTAACGTTTTAAAATATTTTTGAAAGTGGTTTCATATGCTCAGCAATTTTTTGATCAAAATAAATAAAAACAGTAATATTGTGAAATATTATTACAATTTAAATGAACTGTTTTCTATTTTCATATATTTTAAATTTTAATTTATTCATGTGATGCAAAGCAGAATTTTAGCATCATTACTCCAGTCTTCAGTGTCACATGATCCTTCAGAAATCATAATAATATGATGATTTTCAGCTCAAATAATATTATTTGTGCTGCTTAATAATTTTGTGGAAACCTTAACAATTGAATGGTCCTTTGATGAATAGAAAGGTAACAAAAAAAACATTTATTTGAAAAATAAATATTTTGTAATGTCTTTACTGTCACTTTGGATTAATTTAACAATAAAAAACCTGACCCCATACTTTTGACCAGTATAGTGTACAGTATGTACAGTACAGATGCATTCAGACAGAGACATTCTGGCCACTGGAGGGCACTAATGTCCAAGAAATATTCTTTATAATCTCGTTCTTCACTAGAACTTTTTCCCTCTGCTCTGACAAATAGCAACCCACCCAACATGACCTTGCATAATATATTGTTTATAATGATTAATACTTTTTTTTTGTGTGTGTGTGTGTGTGTGTGTGTGTGTGTGTGTGTGTGTGTGTGTGTGTGTGTGTGTGTGTGTGTGTGTCTGTGTGTGTGTGTGTGTGTGTGTGTGTGTGTGTGTGTGTGTGTGTGTGTGTGTGTGTGTGTGTGTGTGTGTGTGTGTATGTGTATGTGTGTGTGTGTGTGTGTGTGTGCTGGAGAGAGAAGTAAAGAAAATGGGGTAAAGTTAATTGAATAAATTAGATATTTAGATATTGTCATATTTATATATTTTTGGTTAAGCATAAATTCATAATGCAGCCCTGCTTTTGCTTGTTGCATGCATGTAAAATCATTGGACAATTTACATATTTGTTTGTCTTCCTTAATTTTGAAGTTTGTCTCATTTTACGATTCCCAGATGGAGGATGCAGACTTTTGCAAAAAAAAAAAAAAAAATGTTGTCGAAAAACTAAATGAGCTACTAAGCTACTAGATTGTTTTCTGAAGCACTTTTAAAAATACTCAAAATAAGACGGTCATAAAACCAACTGAGGGTGATGACCCCTGACAGCACCTGTCAGCGCGAGCAAACCCCTTGGCTTTGATACTCAAGTCCCATGCTTGTCCTAGCATGCCTGATCTGTCAGCGGATCGCTCCGACCTAACTCAGATACTTTCTTAAGACACCCCAAAACCCCTGTAAATCCTCATTAGTTGAATTATTCATTGAAAATTAACTCTATTTGATGTTAGAGCCTTTTATGCCAACTCAAGCCCAATTTTCACACTTGTAGTCTGGTGGAAATAAGAGTCAGAAACTGGCCGCTCACCTCAACTCAATAAATGGGTAAAAATCCAACAGACTTAAAGGTATAGTTCAACAAAAAAATGAAAAGTCTGTAATTATTTAATCACCCTCAAGTAGTTCCAAATCTGTTGAACACAAAAAAAAGATATTTTGAGGAATATGGGTAACCAAATAGTTGATGGGCCTCATTGACTTCCATAGTATGGAGAAAAAAACAACTACGGCATTCAATGGGGTTGAACAACTGTTTGGTTACCGACATACACATGATTCTTCAAAATACCTTCTTTTGTATTCTTTCAGCAGAAGAAAGAAATTCATACAGGTTTGAAACAACTAGAGGGTAAATGATGACAGATTTTAACCCCTTTAACCCTCCTTTCTATATATCTCTCTGACATTTAGAGGCGAATATGTTTACTTTGTTCTTGACTAATCTCACAATTTTGATTAAATTATTCCCAACTGGCAGTCGTATACGTTCTTAGCTGCGAAAGTTCAAATGCATCTGAAGCTTAAAGCAGATTTGCAAATTCTCCATGCATCTCCTGTATCTCTATTGGAACTCTATTGACTTCCGGTTTGTCAGAGATATAAAAAGGTGCTAAAAAGTGACTTTAAGTTAAAAAATATAATAGAGACTCAGCATGGGACTCTTTTGACTTTGGCTAGAAATCAAAACACCTATATTGCCTTTGCAACTGCATAAAATAGGCCAAAAGTCCTTCAGAATAACTTAGCAACTGCAGACTCCCTGGCAACCACCCACATCACCCCTAGCAGCTATGTCTTTAGCCCATTTTTTAGAAATGTTATTCTGCTGGATCCAGATCCAAAACCAGATACAGAACCAAAGCTAGATCTAAATCAGAACAGATTCATATCCGAGTTCTTAGATATCCCTTGCTGTTGCTGAGGTGTCCCTCTGGAGTCCCTCAAGGTTCTATATTAGGACCTTCTTTCTTTCTTTTTTTTTAAACCTTGCTATCTCATTCCTGTTAAATGAATAAAACTCTTCTATTTTGACTTTTATGAAACATTAGCATTCAAAACCCCAGCAGAGATGGAGTTTATCTATTAGAGAGCTCAGAAACGTGGAATGTGTCAACACAGAAACTATCACCACACAAGCAGATTCCTCTCTACTCCCAGCTTGGGTAAACATGGAGGTTCATCTCGAAGGGACAAACATCTCTCACGAGTTCCGTTCTCAGCAGTATTTTCCCTACTGTTCCCCGGCACAATTTATAAGGGTCTGCTTTGACCTTTGACCTGACCTGACTTCAACACTGTGAATGTCCCATCGCAAAGACAGTAAGGTTACTGCCCTGGGGCTCAGAGTTTGTGAGAAATGGAGGTCGAATCTTCGGACAGACACGCACACGCAGGAAAACATTTGCACATGGGAACAGCGACACGATTTGTGATGTTTACAGCTGGTGGAACAGATGCTTATGGTTGTTCATCAAAAGGTCAACAAGGTCTCGTGTTTATCATTCTAAAAGAAAAAACAGTTTTTCAAGATATGTCCAGGGAAACATCACACACGCAGAGTTGGACATCATGACCTTTGACCTGGGGATTTACTCTGTAAAAGTATGTGTCTGGGCGGGCAAAAATTCTGAATTAAATAAATCAATTAATAAATTGTTAAATGTAGCATGTTAAATGAAAATGAATTTGAATAAAAGGAGAAGAGATTTACTGATTTCTCAAGAGAGGGATTTCATTACACCAAATATTTACTTAGACAAGTTTTACAACAAAACATAGTTTCATGTAATGATCTTTTTATTTGCTGGTATGTACTATAAACTTTAAAATATAATAAACATTTTAAAAATATTAAAATTTTATAAATAAAAGTACATTTTAATTTTGCTCTACACCCCCACAAATTGTCAACCATATTGTTGTGAGTTAAAATATGAAAGATTCATATCTGAAATGTGAATATTCATATAACAATAATTATATAAATTATTATTTAATTAAGTTTGCGTTCTCAGGCCACCAAAACGCCGTTGTCATGTAAATGAACAGCCAGGCCGCATTAAAAGTGTTCTGTTTTCAGTTGAAAATGGTGTCGTGTAAGCGACCCCCAAGTTAATAACTAATGATTTTTACAACAGAAATGAATCAATTAAACACGTACTCAAGCTAGACAATGACTTTCTTCTAGAGCTGCATACAGCCAAAATAATCTTTGTTTATTGTCACTGTAAAGCTGCTTTGAAACAATCTGTATTGTAAAAAGACTTATATAAATGAAGGTGACTTAACTATATATACTTCCAGCTCTTAGTTTATTGCTGAATGGCACACATCCCTCCTAAAGGTCTTTTATGCCTGACTGGTAGCAGGAAAGCATCCATTATTTTAGCGTCCAATTACAAAGACGCATGCCCTGAACAAACATGCCATGTGTTTGCATGCTCTCCCCCATCCGTCCACAAACTGTGAACCTGGCCAACTGTTCTGGACACAAGAAATGAGCCTGGTGAAGCCTCTGCAGGTCTGAACCATGCGGTTGCATTTATAGGGCCAATTGATACTTATGAATTAAAAGAAAATCAGAAAAGTCCTTTTAGTCCACTTCCTTGCTGTTAAGAGGCTAATTTTTTTGCTTCCATAACATGAGAAAGACTAGTGGAAAGAAAACACCTTGTTTTGTTACACTTAACCCTCTATGGTCTGGGGTGTTTTTGGGGTCCTTGAGATGTTCTGACATGCCCTGACATTTGTGCTTTTTTCAGTTGCTTATAAACATATTAATGGCAAAGGTGTAAATTCACTCTATATAGCACAAACAGGACTTCCATAATATGTCAGCCACATGTATGTACATGTTTTCATTTTTGAGAGAATAATGTTTATGCATGGTTATCGAAAAAACTAAAAATTAAAGTTTCTGAAATAAGGCCACAAAACACACTAAATATGTGGCAATAAGACTTTTGACTAATGGACGTCATCGCCTAGAGTTTTTTCTTCAAAATGATGTGAAAATCATCCTGCCTAATCATTCACATAAAACGTAACAGTACAGTACATATCTTTCAAGGAGTCAGAAATCCCCACTTCAGTGTCACCTGACACACCAAACTTTCCAGTTATACTACTTAACAGAGTAAGAAAGTTCAACTTATTGTTTGCACATTATATAAGCATATTCGTAATAACACTAGAGGGCATCCCAAAGGCTCCATGTCAAAGTTAATATAGCCATGGGTCTAATGAGTACAAATGGTGTTCAATAAATAATGAATCTTTGTGCCTCAAAAGTAAAAAAAATCAAACCTTCCATGATGAGTCAGACTTTCCAGTGGTCGTCACCACGGCAACAGTTTGATGATCCCAGTAAGCGCTGTGACCTCTGTCTCTCCTTGTGCATTGTAGGAAATAGAATATCAGCAGCTGTTGCACGGTGGGTGACTTCATCCAGCATGGCTGCCCAACATAACCACCATGATTAATTATGACACAGAGATCTGGAACCTCTTGAGTGGACGGCACACTGCGCCAATGAAGCGAGGCTGATTTCCATCTGGATACAGAAAAAGGCTAATGTTTTTAATTGTTCTAATCATGATAAAGATATGAATGTTTTTTTAATTATACTTTAAAGCCAGTGTAGCTTAAACCTGATCAGTGGTGTGCACAGTATCATATTGCATTAAAATCTGAGGCATCTGCCCAGAATAACAGCTCCAAAAATACTTTTAAGTTAGATTTTAAAGGGTTAGATGTTCAAACGTAATGGGCCATAAAAGCAGGTCAGAGTGATAATTGCAACCACAAGTTAAGGTTTTTATTTTTACTTGCTACTTTTTACTGACTGAATAAATAAGGTTTTCCAGATGCCTAAGTCTTCAATATGCTGGGTTTTTTTTTCTAATAAAGCACAGCAATATATAGTCTTATAAAAAAAAAAACACAAAATAATAGGAACCGTGCATCATTACAGACTGTACCCGGTTTTATTTATTATCAAATGCTTAGTATGAGTCAGGTTTCATTCAGATCAAGATCCAAATTCAGGTACAAATCCACATTCAAATCTATAGACCCAGATCCATACCCAAAAGCAGATGCAAAAATAAGTTCAGATCCATATTGAGATCCAAATTCAGGTTCAAATCCACATTAAAATCTAGACCCGGATCCAAAACTATGTTCAAAACCAGATTCAGATCTGAATTCAGATTTAAATCCACATTTTAATTTAGACCCGGATCCAAAACTATATTCATATCCAGATTCAGATCCAATTTCAGATTCAGATCCACATTGTATTCTAGACCTGGATCAAAAACTATGTTTAAATCCGAATTCAGATTCAAATCCATATTTAAATCTATACCTGGATCCAAAACTACATTCAGATCCAGATTCAGATCTGAATTCAGATTCAAATCCACATTTAAATCTAGACCCAGATCCAAAACTATATTCAGATCCAGATTCAGGTCAAGATTGAGATCCAGATTCAGGTCCCAAAAGAGATCCCATTAGGTCCAGATTAATTTATTACAAATCAGATTCAATGGGCTTTATGCACAGCTGCACCACTTCCTGAAATTCAGGCAGGTCTTTTGTTTCCTGTCTGCCTTTATTGGACAAAACTGATTAATCCAGGTGTGCCTGACCACCTGGATTAATCAGTTGGTCCAATAATGGCAGACAGGAAACAAAGGACCTGCCTGAAGTTCAGGAAGTAGTGCAGCTGTGCATAAAGCCCATTAAATTCATTAAATTCATTAAAAACTGTTTGTTAATTAAATCGCATTTTAAATGCTTAGTACGAGTCAGATCCAAAACTATATTTAGATCTAGATTCAAATTAAGATCCCAAATCACATCCCATTAGATCCAGATTCAGTTATTTAGATTCAATTGAAGTATATTCAAAGGACTGGCATGAGTCAGATTCAGATTTTTCTATGTATATTCATGTTCATAAAAATGGTACATACAGTAGCCTATGCAACGATGGGCTGAGAGACAGTCTTATACACTTTTACAGTGTACTGTATGCCATTAGTCTCAAAGCTGTAAAAGAAAACTCAATAACTCACACCAGCAGTAATAAAGTCTGCAACAGCCGTCAGTCCTCCTTCTACCCCACACACGTCTCTCTCCTCCTGCCTGATTCTATCCACTTGAAACTGTGCAGCAATCTTGTCGACAGGACTACTGAGAAAACACTACAATTTAAGAACCATCTCAAACAAAAGAAAAGCATCCTGTCCTTATAAACTGAAGCAGCTTTTTGGAGAGAAAAAAATTGTTTGTAGAATCGAAGAATTTTCACTTTTATGTGCCTGTATTGTACATTGAATTGATCAAAAGAATCAGACAAGAGAATCAACCAACATTCAATTTCAGTCTCATTTTACCTCCAATCTTACATGCACACATCTGTCCACACAATATATGGCCAGCACGTTTAATTTTAAGATAATCCTCTTTCTGACACGACACTTGATTTAACCTTGCTTTGACATTTTCTCATTTCCAGCAACATTGTTTTCCCACCTTGGATTACAGCGGCACTTCCTCTTACATATATTTTCTTATCAAACGTCTCTTTTTTTTTTAGTTTAAATGGTTGTGGATCCCCACCCCGTTGCCACATTGTGTTTGATGGTTTGATAAGACAGTCATGAAAAAGCAACGCTCAGGAATGTGGCTGTCTGATGTTAGACATCTGTTTGAAGTGTCACTATGACACAAAGATCAAGCCACAGTTAAGCTGGAATAGTAAAGGGTTTCATAGTCATAAATACTGTATGAATTTTATGGGAACCAAAACAATTTAGAGTCAGGTTTGAGCAGATTTAGTCAAAATAAAAGTTTTGAGCCAAGATACTAGCTACAGATTTTAATCAAAGAACTGCTTTGATTAAAATAATGGCTAAGTAATAATAAAATAATTATTATAATGGTGGTTTTTGGAAAATGTCAGTTTTAAGAGTGAGGTCATTGTGTAAGGTGATTGACAGCTATATGTGACAGAGGAATATTATGACACTCCTCCAGAGATTCAGCCTCTATTCTTCTGAAACACTGTATTTTGTGGACTAGAATTTTGTGTTGCAAAACAAACAAACAAAGAAAAACACTATGCTAAAAAACCCACACATAAAGTCATAAACCCCAGTAAAATTCTTTGTGGGATGAGGGAGTTTGGTATACTTACATGAGAAACATGTTCACTGTTGATATTTGATAAAACATGTCGTGTATCCCGTATTTTCGCGAATGAATCGCTCTTTTGAGTCGGTTCTTTTCACTGAATCGGTCAAACGGTTCAAGGAAACGGTCTCTGAAACAATTAAGTTTGAATCATTTGGAAACTCACGCACTGAATCATTTGAGGGGGAGTCTGTACAAAATTGCTTAACTCAGATCATAGAAAACAAAAAGTTCACTGGAATGAGTGGATATTTACATACATCCATTAACTAAACTTGCAAATCCATCCCATCGTTTGCCAGCGATGTAGAAATAAGTCACCTGCGTGAGCCGCTTGTGAACGGCTCTGTACTGCAGGTGCGGACATTTTTAGACCAAAAGCGTATGAAAACACAATAGAGAGACAACCATCTCACATTTAGGGGCAGTGAGGGGGACCGTCACTGTGAGTCACTCTGTATGCAATTTGAAACGAACAGGGAGTTTGTGTGTGAGGTGTTCGGATCTCTCCTCCTCTCACACTTCCTCAAACAAGCTCACGCTCTCTCGCTCTGAGGTCGCAGTCCTCCTGTCTGTGTATCGCCAAGGCTCGTGTAGTGTATGTGACTGTATGTTGAGGGGCTGAACTCAAAGCCCCCAGTGGTCGTCCTGAATGAGAGCAAAGGGAGGCTGTCGATTTCCCCAATTGCAGGTGGTGTGTGAGCAGTGAGGGGAAAAGTTTATGACAGCTCTGCTGTTTTCGGTTCTCGGCTGCCCCATGGAGCTTTTTGATCTTACGGATGCAGCTACAGACTTTTTACCAGGCTGTCTGACTCAGTAATGCACTTGTATCGGACAGAGTCACGTTCGGGATTGAATCTTGGGTCACTGTGAATCCACGTACTGGATTGGTTTTGAAAAATTTCCACTTCATTTCTGTGGACGTTTTCTGGATAGCAGTTCTTAAGGTAATAATAGTCTGTTTACAGTCATTTGAATGCTGCTAATGACAAGTTGGCTGTGTGAATGTGGTTATTTTGCTGTCTTGAGACGCGTGTAACGTTATTGTTTTGCTAAGCTGTATAGAGGTCATCCAGCACCAGAGCGTGCAGATATTTATTTCTGTCATAGCCACAGAAACACAGAATGAACTATAATAAGTGTGTATAGGCTAGGTGTTGCTGTTTATATAGGTTGGCTTACATATCAATGACAACAGCGTCTTGTTGTGTGTCATCGTGTATACTTTGTCTGTAACTAAACAAGTTTCAAAAAGTTTTAAATATTTTGTTGTTTTAAAGTTATTTTTTGTATTTTTAAGAAATACTACATTTTTATAGGCTTGAATGACATGCAATATATTAATCTTAAATCTTGACATAAAAAAAGTTCATGCATATGTTATGTTATTTGTCAACTACCCATGTTTAAACGAGCCTTAATAAGTTCCATATATCATTGTTTGATTAAGCTATATTCAAATTTCTGCAGCTGTTGTCTGCATGATTTGACAGTTTTAGGAAGAAGTGTTAAAATAGCTCAGACGTTCTCCTTGCCTATGATTTAGATTTTAGTTTTGTCTGAAATGTTTGTGTTGGGCATCCATAGAGTTTTACATTCTTTGTCTCAGATGTTTCTCCTAAAATTCTTAAGGAGAAATAAAAATAGACTAATGATGGTTGACACACAGTAACAATTGAGGGGGAGGGGGGGGGGTGAAAAGAATTAGTGTGGGTAATTTCGGTTTGGAAGATTTGAATGCAGACTTTGGCAAATCTAAGCATATTGAAAATATTTTTTTTTTAAACTAGAGGAGACACATATGAGATGTTTTTCTCAGGAGAAAAATCAGGGCATTTAAAGGGTTAGTTCACCCAAAAAATTTACTCACCCTCATGTCGTTCCAATCCTGTAAGACATCCGTTCATCTTCGGAACAAAAATTATGATATTTGATGAAATCCGAGAGCTTTCTGACCCCCTGTAGACTGCAACGTAGGCAAATTGCCACTTTCAAGGCCCAGAAAGGTAGTAAAGACATTGTTGAAATAGTCCATTTGACTAGTGGTTTGACTTTAAAGGGATGGTTCGGAGTAAAATCAACCTAGGGTCCTTTGCACCATGACCTCGAGCCAAACACCCCCCCAGAAGCCTTTTTTTCCTTTGGTTGAACATTATTAAAGTTAGAGCTTATTTAGAGAAATCAGCTGGATGGCTTAGTGCAGGCGCTAATGGATCCTATGATGTATCTGGTAAATTACCCCACTAATAATGCCCAGAATGGTAACAAGTACAAATAGGTTCTGTACTCATAAAACGAGGCATTGGAAAGTTTGTACATCAGGAGTTTATTTAAATAACACTTGTCTGACGGCTCATGCTACCGCTAACCCGGATGTCGAGGTCACTTCCGTTATTTGGGAAAAGCCTGTAAAAGTCCTGGCAGAAAGCGATGCATAAGGATGTAGTTACACTCCTTACAAACTTTCCAATGCCTCGTTTTATGAGTACAGAACCTTTTTATGAGTACAGAAGATTTGTACTACTGTATAAGTTTGGTACCATTCTGGGCATTATTAGTGGGGTAATTTACAAGATACATGATAGGATCCATTAGCCCCTGCACTAAGCCATCCGGTTCTATGTTAGAACGCCGGCTCAGTATTGGCCGGATCCTGCGTCAGCAGCACACGCACGTTGTGGTGCTCACGTGAACAGCATCAGAGACTGACACAGAAGAGAAGAAATTGTTGAATAAATTTGTTATTTTTGTTTTGTTTTTACGCACAAAAAGTATTGTTGAACCACTGGAGTCACATGGACTATTTAAACGATTTCTTTACTACCTTTCTGGGCCTTGAAAGTGTTATAACGTTGCAGTCTATGGGGGGTCAGAAACTCTCAGATTTAATCAAAAATATCTTCATTTGTATTCTGAAGATGAACGAAGGTCTTGGAACGACTTGAGGGTGAGTAATTAATGACAAAATTTACATTTTTGGGTGAACTAACCCTTTAAGCTATTTGCTGCTCTTCATTTATTCTCATTGCTATCTACAACAATTGAGATATTAAAGCGCTCTCAATTGCCGTATTTATTTTTTATGAACAGAGAAGAATCTCTCATTTTGTGTACTAATGAATTCTGCTTGGAGTCAGTTTGAGGTTCATGTTGAGTTAGAGGAGGTGTGGAGGAGAGCGGCAGAGTGGGAGAGGTAGATGGAGATGCAGATAGAAACTAATGAAAGGAAGAGGCAGGAATGAACAACAATCTGTCAGCTCTCTGACACTGTAGGAGATGATATCTGGAAGAGACGGAAGCACACAGTTCAACAGTAATTCAGAAACAGAACTGGTCATGCTGATCAGATCTGTGTGCTTTATTATTTAATTTCGTTATGAAACTGAGATTTTAAAGACGTCTCATTTGTGATTTTTCTTTTCTATGGGTGACATCACATACAAAACATACTGTACTGGAGGTCGTAACCCTCTTCCAATCTTCGAAACTTATTACGACACATTATGGTGCTTTAACGTTGATGGAAGAACATTATTTGCCAGTAAGAGGAGAGCGACATAACCGTAGCTATTTAGAGGAGTGATCTCCTTTCATTTTCCCCATCAAACCCTGCATGACCCAACGCTGTGATTGTGTTTGTGATGCGGGCTTGTCTGTCTCTGTCTCGTTCAGGCATTGCGTGCAGCTCGCTGACTGTAAACCATCTCATCTGCTGTTTGGGAGCATTCAAAGTCAGAGAGGCAAATTCATTGCGTCACTTTTGCAGCTATATTTGAGCTTTTTCAGTCTACACTAACTATATTATTTAAAAATGTTAGTGTAGATTTGCTAGCAATCCTGGCAGCAGTAATTCATCGATTAGTGATGAAAGACAGAGAATAGTGTTGTAGCACACATTTGCCATTATTAAAGGGTTGGTTTACCCAAATATTTGGATTTAAATTTATCGGCCAATATATTGGTTATCGGCTTTCAAACATAAATAATTACATAGTTCTGGTATGAAACTCTGAACGGTGCAGGTCTTTAACCTATTGGTAGCCATCATGTCATTATCTACATAGCACAGCTGATCGGTTGCTGTTGCATCAGCGGCCAATGAGCTTTCTGCACAAACATTCAAATAGCCTACTTGGCATTGTTTGCTGTTAACAGTCTGCAGAGCACTTTCAGAACCCTCCCTCTTCCCTAGCTCCACCTGTATAGATCTGCTACGGTTAGGCCTGTCACGATAACAAATTTTGCTGGACGATAAATTGTCCAAGAAATTATCGCGATAAACGATAATATTGTCGTTCTGAGACCATTTTCATTTCTTATAATTATAATGGCATAATAATGCAGGTACACCTTTTCAACGATCTATAAACTTTTATTTCTAAAGAATATTAAACATTGAAAACGGAAAACATTTTAAATATCCCAAAAAATGAACAAAACAACCAAAAACAATGAAAGCAATGGACTCTTAGTGTCTGTTAACAAAATAAATGTCTGTTAATAAATAAAATGAAACAAAATTGCACTTCAAAAAATATTAAACATTAGGCTTTAGACATTATTAAATAGTGATACATTCCATAACAGGCAAAACTGACAGTTAGGACCTTTGTAAACAAATAAAAAAAAGCCTCAACAAGCCATATCGCACAATTTTGCACTGTTACTCCTGTTACTTTGTCCTCCTGTTACTTTGTCAAGTGATTGTGTACTGTCGGGAAGGCATGCTACGCACTGAAAATACTTGGTTAGGATTAGGGGTGAGGAGTGCGTGCGTATTACACGCCATAAAGAGCGTATCATATGCACGCAAAAACTATTTTTGGCGTATAAATGGCACGAGAAATAACATTCGTGGTATAGATACGCATTTTCATGTGATCGGGCTCGCTGTCGCAACTCACAACTAGCGTCTTCTCTCTCTCCCGGCAGTAGCCGCAAACACTCCCGCCGGCGCTTTCCCATACAAAGACCATGTGACTGAGCGCCGCGGCGCCGCCTTCTCACACAAAGACCATGCAACTGACAACAAGAGGGTTCACTCCTCCTATACGCTAAAGAACCGAGCGAGAGTGGTCATCCAGTCTCTTTGGTAGAGAGAGAGAGACGAGGAAAACAAACAAGCATGCAAATGGAATTATCGCGGCCGGAAAAATTATCGAGCTCGTTTTTTTTATCGTGCGATTAATCGACTTATCGACTATCGCGACAGGCCTAGCTACGGTGCTAATTCATACATGTGCAGCCGCATGTCTTACATGCTCACAGCAATGTCCGTGAAGGTATTGGCTGCAGCAAGTCTCGGTACTTGCTCTGCAGCAGCATAGCAGATCTATTCCACCAAGACCAAATACATTAACATTGCCATATCCATTACCATGCCAATCTCTATTACCATACCAATCTCCCAAGAGTCGTCACAACAGAATTGTTGTTTAATCGGTATCGGGCAAAATTTTCATATCGATGCATCCCTATCCCAACCTTTAAGACGTCCATCTTCGGAACACAAATTAAGATATTTTTTAATGAAATCTGAGAGGTTTCTGTCCCTCTATGGAAAGTCTATCTAACTCTGACGGTTCGAAATGTTTAAAAAATGTATTAGCTAGAACAAGCTTAAACAAGCTAGAACCAGTAAGGTTTATCCTGGCGTGTCACACCTGCATGTTTGCGCTCCCACAAGAACCAATGAGGTTTGTTTTTGCGTTTTGAGCAAGTAGAGTTGAGCTTCTTTTTACCATTATTAAGTGCTTATGTTAGCTGATCAATGTTTATGTGTGAATAAAAGCCTAAATTAAATCTGTTCTTCATCTAGCTAAAACGTTCATGTCTCTTCAGAAGACTTGGATTAAACTGCTCAATTCATGTTTTTTTTTTTTTTTTTTTCATAGACGTTATATAGGCTTTCAATGGAGGGATAGAAATCTCTCAGATTTCTGTAAGAATATCTTCATATGTGTTCCAAAGTTGAACAAAGTCTTATGAGTTTGGAACGTCATAATTGATGACAGAATTTTCATTGAATTGTTGGTATCATTTCTTTACTGAATCAGATGCTAAAACAACACAGCTTGTGAATTCTTCCCAGAACAAGTTGAATGATATCTTTATATAGTTTGAAAGACACTACTGAAGGCAACTGTTTTGAATTGCGGTTTGCAAAGTTCTAGGTTTGGCAAAAGTTTCTCACCTAGTTGTGAAAGCAGTAAAGGTCTAGAGACTATATGGTCTAGCTTGTCTAAACCTCAAAAAAAGAGGCAGTCAGGCGGCCCATTGAACTGCCAAAAGCAGAGCCAAATCCATCCCAATCTGAAGGTGGCTGCAGTATCATCATCACGATCCTTAACAATATAGGTTTCCAGAATTTCTGTTTTTAGTAAGTCTTTTTTCCCTTTGTTTGTATGAAAAAAGCCAGTGAGTTTCTTCCGAGGCCAACACCCATCGACTTACCAACCACTTCTGCTAAAATTTCCCCAAATGACTCAGACAGTCATATGCCTAGATGTGTGGTTTTGCACAGATGTAAGAAGGATTCCTCAAGGGGAGTTTATTTTAATAACTATATGGCATTATGCTATTGACTTGTGGCAGTGTGAAAGATATTCATATATGACCTTTTTTTAATTTCTCATTAAAGTTCACCAATCTTGAAAATTGAAATATTGCTTTGATTTTGATATACGCTGCCATTCAAAAGTTTGGGGTTGGTAGGATTTTTAATGTTTCCGAAAGAAGTCTCTTATGGTTACCAAGGTTATTTGATCCAAAATACAATTAAAATGGTAAAATCGTGGAAATATTGTTAAAATAATTTACCCCCCCCCCCCAATATGTTTTAAATGACATTTATTCCTGTGATAAACAAAGCTGTTTTTCAGCATCATTACTCCAGTCTTAAGTGTCACATGATCCTTCTGAAATAATCTAATAATAATAATCTAATATTGGTACTAAAGAAATATTTTTTATTATCAGCAATGTTACTTGTTCTGCTTAATATTTTTGTGGAAACGGATTCTTTTTTCCAGGATTTTATGGTGAAAAGAAAGTTCAAAAGAACAGCATTTATTTGGAATGCATATCTTTTGTAATAAATATAAAAAGTTGTTACTGTCACTTTTGATCCCTTGCTGAATAAAACCACTAATTTCTTTAAAAAAAAAAAAAAATCTAACTGATCTTGCACATTTGAATGGTAGTGTAACTCCTGACATGTAAAACAAAAACATCATCTAAAATCTCTTGAAATGACTGTATTGAAACTGTAGATGTCTGAGTTAAAATAGAAACAGGAAGTGGAACCATACTTTTGCTAAATATACTAAAATGGGTGAAAGGAAGCAGCATGCCCATATGACATCATACTCATTTGATTCATATGCCACATGTGTCAGTCAAACAGCAGTGACAGTCGAACCCTGACCAGAAAGACGTATCTCACAGCACTCTGTGGTTTTGGCAGGTTCTCTCCATATCAACACACTTATCCATCAGTGCTGCAAACCCTCTAAATACGAGGATTCTTCAGCAGACACATATTCTTATATTCGGATATCCTAATGCCAGTTAATATCAAAAATTCATACAAATATCATCATATATCAAAAAATAAATTCTCTTTTAATAAATGTAATTGTTTTTTTCAATGTCTTTTAGTACTGAATTATTACACTGAACTCATTGCAATGCATTCTGGGATTGATTCATAAAGGATACATGCATTGAATTTCTTTCCTTTTAATTTCTGTGCTAAAATATTGTTACGCAACCTTACACGCAAGGTCATAACGTGCATGGCTAAAATGCATAATTCTTTTTCCTCTCTACTTTCTGTGTGTCTTTTCAGACATCAATAATGCTCACTGGTCTGGGTACCAGGACTTTGTGTTTCACGGTCAATTGGTCAAATGTGGCCATCAGCATTAGCAGACAGCATTAGCTGTCAGGAGCCGTGGACAGAAGTGACCAGCAGCTGTCAGACTGAAGCACAGACAGGCAGACAGACAGACAGATGGCTGGGATAAGGCCCACGACGTGCCTGTTTTAGACCACTCACTTATAGAGACACAAAGAACTGGCTGATATAAAGAATGCATGACCACACAAGGGATTTACTGCCCTTTGGGGCAACTGAACATGCCAGATTAATGGCATCTTTTCCATCTTAACGCCCCTTTAATACGCAATGTTTTGTGGGTTTTTTGTCAGTGGTTCTGGTTTAGCACAAGCAATGACTGTTAGTTGAAAGCAGTAGTTCATGAATCTGGTGCAGGTGCACTAAACTTTTCGCTAAAACCAATGGGTGTTAGGAGGTTGCTAGTGGTTTTTTAGTTGATATTCAAGTATACACTTCCCTATACTGTTCAAACATTTGGGCTTGCTAGGCCTATTTTTTATGTTTTTGAAAGTCTCTTATGCTCAAAGCTGCATTTATTTGATCAGTAATGTAATATTGTGAAATATTATTGCAATTTAAAATTATATTTTGGATTTGAATTATTTATTTATTTTTTTGTTTGTTCCTGTAATATCAAATCTGAATTTTCAGCATCATTACTCCAGTCTTCAGTGTCACAAGATCCTTTAGAAATTATTTTAATATGCATTTCTTATAAAATTCCATTTTGGAAAACATTTGTGCTGGTTAATATTTTTGTGGAAACTTGGAGCGATATATTGCCAAGGCCGATATATAGGCTGAAATTTGGCGTTTTTTAATTATCGAACTATTTAAGGCATTCTTGCTGAATAAAAGTATAAAGTTGTCTTCTTTTTTTATCATTGAAAGAAGGTTAGGGTTAAGTGTGTGTGTGTGTGTGTGTGTGTGTGTTTGTGTGAAATGATACAACACAAATAATTGTTGATTGCCATTTGAACTACACTGTAAAAAGTGAATAGTTGGATCAACTTAAAAAAAATACTTCAATTGGTAACACCTAAAGAAATTAAGTTTTCTTAACTTAAATTATCACGTTTTATCGTGAAAAACGTGATAATTTAAGTTGAGAACTTAATTTCTTTAGGTGTTACCAATTGAAGTAATTTTTTAAGTTGATCAAACTGTTCACTTTTTACAGTGTACATTTGATCTTTTACGTTTTAGTATTACATTTTGCATCCATCACCATCTTGGCTAAACATTTTCATTGATCTCATTGCAGTGCATTCTGAAATCGGCATAAGATACATGAGATGCTGCCTTAGAATTTAGCCAGATATCTCAGATAGTTCAGATATCTCATTATAGTGTTCGAGCATATGCTTATAATGCCTAAAATTACAGTCCAGGTGGCCAGATCTTTCTCTCTCTCTCTTTTCTTCTCTCTCTCATGAGCTGGAGAAAGTGGTTCCCAGTAATAAAAGGGCCAAACAAAGCCATGTCAAACACTGAGGTCTGCTCTGTGTGCTCAGCCCTGTCACATTCCCATGTGCAGAGCAAACATGCTTAGCAAGCAAAGAGTTCTAAGCGTGAGCAGATGCTACGAGAGAGAGATCTCAAATGAGTCCAAAATGTGTCAGATCAATTCATAAGCACACATCACACAGTATACATTAGGATAAACTTTTCTTCTACAGGTGGTGATGTTTTTTAGAGGATCTCGCTGAGCAAATTAATTAAAGTTGAAATATTTATTGCTAGACAAATACATAACGACACATCTTGCTTATTCACTCAGCACGTTGGAAAAGATATCAATGAACGTACCATGTAGTCAGAAGATTCTTAGATTAAAGACATTACCTTCAGTTTCAAAGGAGGTCAAAATAAATGAAGAGAATCAAAGAGATTTTTGATCTTTTTTCAAAAAGATTTTTGTCAAGGCGGGATCAAATTTGTCGCAAGTTTGCCCTCTAAACAATTGGCAATTGGGACTGAAATCACTAAATCCATGTTTGCGAGACACAAATTTACCTGACATCCTCAGGGAAAACTTGTCCTGTCTGCTTTAGTTTCCAAGTTCTTGCAGGAAAAGTCTTGTCAAGTAATCCATTAAATCTGATTGAGATGTATGTTACAGAAAACTAAACAGGATGTTTTCTTTATCCGTGTGCCAGGGAACAAGAGCCAAACATTGACATAAATTTAAAATCTTCTATTAGACATAATGCCACAGATTGGAACAACATCCCATGGGATCTTTGTGTTCTTCATTGATCGATGTTGGCAGACATACACGCATGTCGTTTTCTGTCCATTGTAATGAAAATCAGTGGTCTGTTGTTTACTTGTTCCAAATGGATGGCTTAAAATGTTTATTTGTTCTTTGAGATTAATAAAGAGTGTGGAGTCACTGGCTGAAGATTCACCGCAGTGAATGACTGGATCTGCATGCTAATGTTAGACTTTCACAGGCATGCTGCAGTTTCTGCTGAGAACAGCGAGGAGCTAGCAAAAACACAGATGTTCTGGTCATAGAACGTCATTGTGAATGTAAGTCATGTTTTAGCTGGTGCTTTTATTTGAAGCTGTTGGTTTTCTTCATTGGTTGTTTAACAGAATTCTATGGAAGCTTGTTTCCGCCACAAAATAAAAATAAATAAAAGATAATTGCGACTTTTTATCTCACAATTGCGAATTTACATCTCGCAATTCTGACTTTATTTCTCAGAATTGCGAGATATAAAGTCAGAATTGCGTGAAATAAAGTCACAATTGCGTGTTATAAAGTCAGAATTCTGACTTTTTTTCTCGCAATTGCGACTTTATATCACGCAATTCTGACTTTATATCTCAGAATTCTGACTTTATATCACGCAATTCTGACTTTATATCTCAGAATTCTGACTTTATATCACGCAATTGGGAGATATAAAGTCAGAATTGCATGATATAAAGTCGCAATTGCGTGTTATAAAGTCAGAATTGTGAGATATAGGGTAAACGTACCTATTAAGCTCAAGTACCCATTAAGCACACTACCATCTTGGAGCTCAGATTATAAAAAGAAACAGCAATGTATTATCCTATTTGATGTATTAACCAATTGATGTGTTTGTTACTATATACCTCCTGTAATTTTAAACCAATCAGACCATTGCACACTGAGATATGTGTGTCCATGTGTTCACACTGTCTGGCGGCTATTTTCAAAGCTGTCTGAAAACTTTCACCAGAAGAGGAGCCCCTCAGATGTGCATTTTTTATATGTTTAAGCCTTTATTTTGAAGAAGTACATCTTCTTATTGCAAAATTAAGAGATTAATGTTTAGACTTTTGAATATTATAACCTGGAACCTGGATGTGGGAAATAATTACAGTTAGATCTAAAAGATAGTTTTAGCAACATAGCCCAGATGCTACGAACATAGCTAGCTTACTAGCTGTATAAGATTGTGTGCTACATTAATATATTACTTCACAGGAATTAATGGCTTGTACTTTTAAATCCATAATATTATAATTTTACATTTTATTGATAGTCTGTGGTTTTAAACTGCTGTAATTTTTAAAGAATTCATATTATTGTTAGGTGAGCTTAAAGGGTGCACTACTATGACAATCACACAGCTTCAGTGTGACATCAATTAGAAAAAGCATAATTTCATAGATATTGTCTATAATAGTTGTTCATATTAAAATTGGTATAAACTTAATACATTACCTAGATTATTAATTTAGCTAAATATTTTCCTTTAAATTTTAATTTAATATTTATTAATTAAAAAATGTTTTTGCTCCAATTAAGCACAGTGTGTGCTCCCTTTAAGCTCACCCACATTAAACGTCTATGTAAATACTTAATAATCAGAATTTAAATATTAACTGATGGTTGTCACTATGTTAATCTTCAAAAAAAATGATTAATAAACTTATTTTCACAGTCTTAAGATGACAAAAGCTAGACGAAACTATAGTGTATGCCCAAAGATGAAAGAGGCATGTCATACAAAGAAGGAGCCATCAGAAACCTGTCGTATCTGTCCAAGAAGTTTGGAGTAGACAGGAAAGCTCTGACCCAGAGAGTTAAAGGGATACTCCACTTTTTTTGGAAATAAGCTCATTTTACAACTCCCCCAGAGTTAAACAGTTGAGTTTTACCGTTTTCGAATCCATTCAGCCGATCTCCGGGTCTGGCGGTACCACTTTTAGCATAGCTTAGCAAATGAATTGAACCGGACAAGACCATTAGCATCTCTCTCAAAAAAATTACCAAAGAGTTTCGATATTTTTCCTATTTAAAACTTGACTCTTCTGTAGTTACATCGTGTAATAAGACCGACGGAAAATGAAAAGGTGCGATTTTGAGAGTATAGTTCCTAGCCATATCAGCCTAGAAAATTTAAACTTTACATTTTCTGTCGGTCTTATTACACGATGTAACTACAGAAGAGTCGAGTTTTAAATAGGAAAAATATCGAAACTCTTTGGTCATTTTTTTGAGAGAGATGCTAATGGTCTTGTCCGGTTCAATTCATTATGCTAAGCTATGCTAAAAGTGGTACCGCCAGACCCGGAGATCGGCTGAATGGATTCGAAAACGGTAAAACTCAACTGTTTAACTCTGGGGGAGTTGTAAAATGAGCCAATTTCCAAAAAAAGTGGAGTATCCCTTTAAGGAGCACATTGGTTTGTTTTGTTATTTGATTTTTCAATATGGGTTACATAGCTGAACGTGGACTAGTCTAGATGTTGCAATGAGTTTGAATGACACGTCACTATGAATAGGATAGGCTACCTGATCAAATTGAATGCCTTGTTGCTTGATTTTAGTGTTCTGTTTTTTTGTGATTGACTCTGTACCTTCAAATAAAACTTTTTTCAATTATTCCTTAAAAAGGTTGTTTAAAATAAACAAGATTTTTTAATAAAACTTGTTGTGAGCTTATTGGGAACAGGGGTGTGCTTAAAGGGTACAAAATGTACCCATTAAGCACAGCCAGACTTTTTATATTTAATGATGTACATCTTAATTGAAATACTTTTGTCATTTAAAATAAAATGAAATATTATAGTGTGAGAGATTAATATTTTATTTTAAAATAACTTCTTGTACTAAAACCAATATCTTGTGCACTAAAAATGTCTCAATGTAGATTTTGGTGAGCTTAATAGGTACGTTTACCCTAAACTATTCTAAGGTAAAAAAAAAAAAAAAAGTCCGTCTTTTTTTTTCCCCTTAGAATTGGACTTTATATCTCACGATTCTGAGAAAAGATGTCAGAATTGCGAGATATAAACTTGCAATTATGTGTTATAAAGTCAGAATTGCGTGATATAAAGTCAGAATTCTGAGATATAAAGTCAGAATTGCGTGATATAAAGTCGCAATTGCGAGAAAAAAAGTCAGAATTCTGACTTTATAAGACGCAATTGCGACTTTATATCTCAGAATTCTGACTTTATATCTCAGAATTCTGACTTTATTTCACGCAATTCTGACTTTATATCACGCAATTCTGAGAAATAAAGTCAGAATTGCGAGATGTAAACTCGCAATTGTGAGATAAAAAGTCACAATTATCTTTTAAAATGTTTTATTCAGTGGCGGAAACAAGCTTCCATAGAATTCAGACTCAGAAAAAAATAAGCTAAACTTAAATTGTTGGCTGTTAAAAATGAGAAATGACTTGTGGGTTTTCAAAAGTTTGGTCTTACAGTTGTGTGGAAGTGATTTGGAGGTTGCACATGATAATCTTGGACCATGAAGATGGTTCGCAGGTTTTGAGAAAAGAAACAAGAAACACCTGGAATAAGAATTTCAGAATATTTACATGTTATGCATTTGCATTTTGCATGCAAATCACTCACCCTGTTATTTGGGTGGAAATGTTGTAGATTCCTGCTAAATAATTATAATAATTTAGGGAAGTGAGAGACTTTGGGGATTTTTGAGTGAGGGATTTTTGTATTTACTCTACTGTTTTCATAATAAAATGACCATAGTTTGTTGTAAATTAACCACATTTATGAATGTAATCTTGTTAATGAGGAGCCATTGGTCTATTGTTTGGTGACCATACAGTCTTAACTACAAATAACACAGTTAAACACAGTTTAGATCAGTGTGTCCCGGTCAGAGCCGCAGTCTGAGACCGTCTAACCATCTTCTCCTTTCCATAAACATGGGATTTTGTTCCCTCTGGAGATTATCTTGTATGCATGTTCCTGTTAATTGACATTATTCTCATATTCCCACACCAGACTCAGACAAACACTCGTACACAGTCCCAAGGTCAAAGAGTGTGAGATATTCAGTGTAGGATTCCAGAATTGTGAATAAAAAAATAAAATAAACAGCTGTAGACTGCTGTATAAGGTCAGTGTAAGGGAGAAAATTATCCATTATTATTATTATTTTTTTTTTACAATAAAAAGAACACGCAGTTAACAGAGCCATTTTTTAATAGTTTGCATGCTCTTTATATATTGAGCTAAAGAAGCAAAAAGCATGATATAATTGTTGTCAGATTTTTATTGCTGATTTGAAATATAGTATTATTGAAATGTACTGTAGGTATGCATGACATATCAAATTTGACAATACGACACGCTGATAATTAACAGAAAAATGTACAAAAATGTAAATAAAAACATTAAAAACTAAAATAAGTTGTTATAAATTCTACAAGGTAATTTAGGCATCACATTATAATGTACTGTATGTAAAACATTTCAAAATGTAACAATGTTTTTCAACAAAATACATGTTTTACATATAATAAATATATATTTTTGACATTTAAGTGAGTGCTAGAGTATAGGGGTCATTAAATATAAAAATAGGGGAAATAATCATGCACAATTAAGCCAATATAGTGATTATTTTTTGAAAGAAAAAAAAATGTTATTGGTCATATTGTGTACAGTATATATTGGCTGATAATGATAAAAAAATATATATAAAAACACACTATATGGTACATCATTTACCCTTACTGAAATTATGTCTTGACTTGATGGCATGTAAAATGGCATGTAATTTCATATCTCCACTGATATATGCAGATATGTGATATATATATGTATGTATGTATGTATGTATGTGTGTAAGTATGTATTCCCTTATTAATTCATATCTATTCCTCATTGTTTTGCTTTCTGAAATTTTAAACTAGAAAAAACTGGAGATCTGATAAAGATTAGTATTAATAATGCACTTCTGTTTAGCAGACTGCAGGGGATATTTAATTCATGAAGCTCATCAATAAACTCCTTTATGCCAGACAGAGAGGCTGTGCGGGAGGGCACGTCTGTCTCCGTCATCAGAAGTCCAATCATCCGCCCACATAAGTACACACACACACACACACACATACTGTAGACAAGCGCCTCACTCGACGCCCATCTTGTCACCTCCTCTATTATCTTGTTATCCCATTAGCCTCATCAGTTGTTTGACATGATAATTGAGGAAAAGAGCAGGGCTTTACTGAATTGTTCAAAAGGAAATTATGCAAACGGGAAAATTGAGTGTCGCTCGACTAGCAGAGACATTAGATTTCATTCACCTCTCTAATGTGTGTGTTTCCATGATTACACACACGAGGATGTGTTATGTAGCCTCATGTTGCTTTTGTACAAAGCAAACAGAAAACTATATTTAACATTTTCTGTGGAAAATGTGAGTGGTGCTTAAACAAGCTAAACTCGCTGCTGTTATTTTGGTGGAAATGTTGTAGATTCCTGCTAAATAATTAAAATAATTTAGGGAAGTGAGGGTTTTTTTTTTTGTATTTACTTTACTGTTTAAAAATGCTAAAGTGTTTATAGATAATAAAGTGTCTGGTGTGTTGCGAGTGGTTGCCGAGATGTTGTTTTGCGGTTGCTAGGGTGTTCTGAATGTTTGTTAGGTGGTTATTCACCAAGCATCACTAATAAGAACAACAATCAAATGTTTTCTAAATTATATTCGGCATCTCCAGTGCATCCAGGACGTTCTTTTTGAGAGAGAGAGAGAGAGAGAGAGAGAGAGAGAGAGAGAGACAGAGTGAGTTTCTGTAATATGTAATAGAGTTTTTGTCTCTGATTATTGTGGTAAGAGTCTGTGTTTGATGTTTTGAGCATTCCCAGCGTCCCTGTCGCAGCTGTTGGGTCTTCAGAGAGGAGTTTATAGATGGGAAACTTCAGTGACGCCCCACTCAGACAGCAGACAGGCACTAATGTATCACAGAGCCTTAGACTTGGCATATTGACAGTGTTTACTCTGCTGCGCTGTATTCATAGACTCATTCAAAGCAGGTGCCATTAGAAAAGTCAAATCTCAAAACATTAATGGCATCTATGTAGACTGGCCCTATTGTATTGGAGACAGGTAATTAAAACCGATGACGCTAACATTAGTAGCCTACCTCAAGCGGTTAAAACTGGGAAAAAAAAAATACACACAAATCAAATGTTTAATGTCATGATTGTTGTCACCTATTTGGATTAGTTTCGAGCTGGTTGCTTTTATGCATTATTATGCAGTGAATTTGCATATATAAAGCAAGTGACATGAGGCAGACACATGTAAACAAATCAGAAACGCATTCGATTTCAGGTCTTTTTTTGTCGACACTAACACATATTTTGCTATTTTGATTAGATAATCAAGTGTTCTAAAATAGAAGTGAGAGAGTATACATACAATTTCAGTGCTATGGCCTTTGTGTAGATATTTATGGCAGTCTGTAAGCATGACTGTTTAGATTTAGGCCTATGTAAAAATGGCAACACTTTACAATAAGATTCCACTTGTAACATTAAATCAAGCTTAGTGTCAGTTCTGGCAGGTCACATTAGTCAAGCTCGCATCAGCTGACTCTCAGCTGATCCACGTCTACCTATAGGAATATGACACCTATCACTGTATACATATATAAGCTCCTTCAGTATTATCAGCAGCTATCGCGTTTCTCAGGAGCTAATTACCCTCCTCCATCCCCAGCTCCTCCTCTCGTCAATCAGGATTTGGCATTCTGATTCCCCTTGAATCAGAATAAATTCTCGAATCATGTACTTTAAAATCATGTTGTTCTCCCTGCTCTTATCCATGCTAGGCTGCAAACTGTATGCTAATTGTCAATCGTATTTGACGATAGTGGTCCTGACAGAACTAAGATTAGTAAAAGTATTGTTCATTGTTAAGTTGTGTCTTTTAACAATAGTTAATGCACTATGAACTAACATAAATAATGATCAAGGTATAATTAAGATTTTTTATATATATATATATTTAAAAAGTAGAGTACATTTTCATGGTTCAGAATTGTTTTTCAATCTTTGTAATAAAGTTCATCACTATTTTATGTTATGTTTTTTTTTTTTTTTTTTCAGAATCCAGTTTAAAAACAAATTAAGCTGTTATCGGCCAGCGTGGGCCAACCTACACTGTTAGAAAAATCTGTAGAAATTACAGTATTACTGGCAGCTACTTGCCAGTAACTTACTGTAGATTTAAATTGATGTTATTTACTGGCAACAATTTGTTCAAAATTAAATGAACATTAAACATTAACAAGTCTTTATCTTTACAGAATAAAACTAAAATAACATCCTCATGCAAAGCATTCTGGGAACCAAAATCTGAAGGAAAAAAACAGAAAAAGGTTGATGAAGATTTCTGGTTCCCAGAATGCTTTGCATTAGATTGTTATTTTATAATTTTATTCTTTAAAGACAAAGACTTGTTAATGTTTAATGATCATTTAACTTTGAACAAACTGTTGCCAGTAAATAACATAAATTTAAATCTACAGTAAGTTACTGGCAAACAGCTGCAAAACTACAGCAAATTTTTTACAGTGTACGTATCGTTATCGGTAAAATCCACTATCGGTTGACCTCTAATTCTAATCCATTTTGACATTTGCATCACATAACCAGCTCCATATGTCATTTTTTTTCTGATGTTGTAAACTCGCTCGGTAGCTCGCCTGGTAGCATTGTACTTCCAAATGAGTCCTATGAAACGGCAGAGTCAAAGACTTGTAGAAGCAAACTAAAATGGGATGATTGATTCAAGTTCAACAAATGTGTGTTTTTTTTTTATCTTACGTTTGCTTTGGTTTTATTTATCGGTTAGATTTAGGATACAACTTAGTATGAGTGGTAAGGTATTTTCAAATGCGAAAGAGCACTAACCTTTTAGCAGCGGTCACTAGACATTACAATTCCGCAATGCATATAACAACCAACGTAATAAAACATTGATAGATTTCGGATAAAACTGAATGCACGTTTAGCGCCACTCACAGGACATATCATCTCGAAAGTGTCACGAAACGTGCAAAAAGCAGCATAATATTATTTTGCAGAAATGTCGCCACAGGCACATTTTCCCTAAAGTTCATGTGTTGTTTTTGGAAAAATACACACAAATGAAAAAAAAAGATGCATTATGGAAGTAAATAGGGTCAATTTTGAGTTCATGTTGACCTAAACTCTGGGCTGTCAGATTAGATAATAATTCAAGAAAACAAATTGTGGCTGATATTACTTTGGGTTCACTTTTGGAAATGTTAAGTCAATTGTACTTTACAATCTGGCATACAGTATTCCATGCAATGTGTGCTCAAGCTGAATGCTGTGTACTTTGGCAAATTTAGTGTCATCTGGATAAATTTACATACTGCCCACAGTTTACATACTGAATGCTGCAGAAATAATAAGAGTAGTGTGACCGTATGCGATTCCAAAACATAGCTTTAGTGTGTGTGATGGCAGTACATCAGAGCCATCAGCAGGGTCTCTCTCCGCTCCGCAGCCCTGCACTTGCTAAGCACATGACGGTAGTCGAGCAGACACATCTGGAGTTCATCGTAACCCACACACTTACACACACCGCCACCTCTGTGCATATGATAACGTGGCAGTGCTGCTTTTCTCACTGTGAAATTACTTTTACTGCAGGAAACAACACTATATAGTATTATAACTTTATAGTCCAGCTACTTTCTCAGAAGATACATTTACAAAAAATACAGCTCATAATTCATCACATAATTCTGTGGAGTGATTTGAATTATTCTTTGAATCAGTTCATGTACATGAACCATCTCGATCAACCAATTCAGAATAAATCAGACTGTCAAATTCTACATCTGAAAGAGAGCTACAAAAGTTGTTATCGGTCAAATTTATGTCAATTTTGCTCAATCACTCTTAAACACTGCCCCTATTATGCTATTTTAAAAATTCCTAATTTTGTTTTGGAGGTCTCCTACAATATGTTTACATGCATCCAAGGTCAAAAAACACTTTCATTTTCTCATAATATACATTGCACATCACCTCATTTCTCAAAGTCTGAGTCTGAAATGGTTTGTTCGAAGATTTGGTCTCTCTAAACCCAGTCTGTTGTGATTGGTCTGCTCTGATTGGTCAGATGGCTCAGTATGTTGTGATTGACCTACTCTGCTCTGATTGGTCAGATGGTCCAGTCTGTTGGGATTGTTCTACTCTGCTCTGATTGGTCAGATGACTCAGTCTGTTGTGATTGACCTACTCTGCTCTGATTGGTCAGATGGTCCAGTCTGTTGTGATTGGTCTACCACTTACAAAAACCGGAAATGAAACTCCCATTACCATATCTGAATTTAAGCTCCAGAGTCTTCCTCAGCACTTGATACTCAGTGATACGGACAATGGTGTCGGTTTTTCCGGATCAATTCCAGCGCGAGTCTTCATCCTTTTGAAATGCACGCAAAGTGGATATGAAAATAGCATCTTCTCGACATGTCCACAACACGAATCAAACTCTTCCATGGCTCAGCTACAACTAGTGTTTAAGGGCGGGTCAAAGTAGACATTGTTCGCAGGCAGTCAATGAGGACTTTAGGCTGGCACACTTGCTGCTGGAAGAGGTGTTAGTGAGGCCAGTAGGGTCCTAACGCCCCAGTGTAGTGACGGGGACACTATACTGTCAAAGAGCACCGTCCTTCGGATGAGACATAAAACCGAGGTCCTGACTCTCTGTGGTCATTAAAAATCCCATGGCACTTCTCGTAAAGAGTAGGGATGTAACCCCGGTGTCCTGACCACATTTCACCCATTGGCCCTTAACAATCATGGCCTCCTAATAATCCCCTTCCATTGAATTGGCTCTATCACTCTCTCTCCTCTCTCCACCTATAGCTGGTGTGTGGTGAGTGCACTGGCGCCGTTGTACTGTGGCTGCCGTCGCATCATCCAAGTGGATGCTACACACTGGTGGTGGTTGAGGAGAGATCCCCTGATATGATTGTAAAGTGCTTTGGGTGTACAGTAGTACATATGAAAGCACTATATAAATGCCTCATTCTATTCTATTCTATTCTATTCTATTCTATTCTATTCTATTCTATTCTATTCTATTCTATTCTATTCTATTCTATTCTATGCAAATTTGTTACATTGTTACGTAGGCCGATTCTTTCTTTTAAGAGACAAAACTTTATTTATCTTTGATCTTTGAAACTTTGCAGACCTTTTACATTCACATACAGCTATATTACACACGTCATGAAAGGAAATATTCGAAAAAGCCTAATATATGGGCACTTCACAATTCTCTTAAAAGTGTTATTGGCATCTATGGTTCCATTAATAATCTTTAAAATCCGTCCTTTCCACTGGACAAAATGTTCCTTAGGTTTTTAGTAAGTTTTTCACACTATATTTTTAATCTTTTCAGTGTAAACCAAAATGGTCCTTATATGGCCTTGCTGTGAAAAACCCTTTTTGTAACCTTTAGTTTTAAGTGTGAATGAACAGAGCAGTGATTTCTGGGATAAAAACCTTGCTTAGTTTTGAGTTGTTAAGTATTGATACTTAAATCATTTCAGCTTCCTGCTGAAGGAAAAGAAGGGAAAACAGTGTGTGCATGTTCCCGTTTGAACCTTTTTTGGGGTCTCAGCATTGAGAAACACCATCATCTGTGTTCATTTCCGAAGCTGTTTGAGGAAATTAGATGCAGAGGCGGTATTTCAAAATCCTGTCTGGGGCTCAACATGTTCTGGCTCTGCCACTGTCTGAATCATTAATGAGGCCCAGCACAAGAGAAAATAAGCCTTGACCTCTAAATATGACACGAACAAGAGGATTACTTCTTTACACTTTTTTCCTCTGCATGTGTCATCTATTTTTCTCTGCATGAAGCGTAGCGGTTCTTCAGCAGATACGGCATGTTCACCTCAAAATCAGATAATAAATCCTGATGTAATCTCCTCAGTGTTATGAAGGATAATGACAAGATTAGGCTTACAAATTTGAAGCTTCGTTGTTAAAAAAATATTATTCCAATAGTTAGCATCTTGATTCTGAATTTGAATCTTAAAGGGTTAGTTCACCCAAAAATGAAAATTCTGTCAGTAATTACTCACCCTCATGTTGTTCCAACCCCGTAAGACTTTCGTTCATCTTCGGAACACAAATTAAGATATTTTTTATGAAATCTGAGTGCTGGCTCACTCCTCCTGCAGGCTTATGGACACCTTAACTTGCTGGTCCAGAAAATTTATTAAAGTTGTATTAAAGACATTGTAATATAGTCCAAGTGACTCCAGTGGCTCAATCTTAAGTTTATAAAGTGACGAGAATACTTTTTGTGTGCAAAAACAAACAAAAATAACGACTTTATTCCACTTTTCATTTCCTTCTCTCTGGGCCTCGAGTCTTTTTACGTAATGTAATAGCGTAGCGCGTCTGTGTTGCACGTCACCACGTATCACACATGACCAGAGTCGCCCAATAGTGAGCCTACGTGGTGACGTGCAACACAGACACGCTACGCTTAAACACTACGTAAAAAGACTCGAGGTCCAGAGAGAAGGAAATGAAAAGTGGAATAAAGTCGTTATTTTTGTTTGTTTTTGCGCACATACAGTATTCTCGTCGCTTTATAAACTTAAGATTGAGCCACTGGAGTCACTTGGACTATATTAACAATGTCTTTAATACATTTTCTGGGCCAGCAAGTTAAGGTGTCCATAAGCCTGCAGGAGGACTGATCCAGCACTCAGATTTCATCAAAAATATCTTAATTTGTGTTCCGAAGATGAACGAAAGTCTTACGGGGTTGGAACAACATGAGGGTGAGTAATTACTGACAGAATTTTCATTTTTGGGTGAACTAACCCTTTAACTATGCTACTGTTCAAATGATTGGGGTTAGTAAGATTTTTTTTTTTTTTTAAAGTATGTGTTTATATAATATACTGTATACACACACACACACACACACACACACACACACACACACACACACACACACACACACACACACACACACACACACACACACACACACACTCCTATATAAACAAACTTTTATGTTAATTTTCTACGTAACACACAGACTTGATTCTAAAGTTAGCATGTTGCTAAGCTAATGTTTTGGTACTCTAAAAAACACAAAACTTACATACATGTAAATACTGGGTGAATTTTTTTGTCTGTGTACTTCAGGCCCGGCGCCACGAGGGGGCAAAAGGGGGCATTGCCCCCTCAGATCTGATTTGTGCCCCCTCAGTTTCATTTTTGTTTTTATGGTTACAAATGAAATGTTTAACCTTTTGAGCGGTACAGTTCCATGTATGGGATTTTTTTTTTTTTTTTTTCAGTGCCCCTGAGAGTACGGTCCCACATATGGGATTTAGAATGTTCGGTTACGTGACATAACTGCCAGATTCAAACTGTGCTTTCGCGCGTTGGTTGGCGCTGAGCCAGAGTCGGACGCGCTCAGCGCTGTCATATATCACAACTATGCAGTGTTTTCAACCTCACAATCACAATGTTTATTTTAGGTTTCAGACATTTAAATACACATTAAGCACTAGTAAAACAATACATTTGGAGTTTGTAAAATACACACTGATGTCTGTGGAAGCAGCAATAACAATCTATTCAAATATAATTTTCCGACGTGTGTTATTCATATCATATCAGACAAACACAGTGGAAGTAACTATAAAGTAGTTTACTCTATTCTTCTATTCCACTTTCTTGCATGTATTTCGGGAGAAATTGATGACTCACAGGATTCTCAGAACTGCGGCGCAAAGAAACAGCCATCTCACGTTATAACGTTAGATCAAGATCAAGATTATTTATAAAGGTTTTTAAATGACCAAACACACTCACATACACATTTTTGAGAATCGGAATATCGGATAGTTGATGACATGGTAAGCAAGTTTGTGAGTATTTTGAATAAAAAAGGGAAAAGGAAATAAAAGCGATATATCCGCGGTGTGTCACGTGACAAATATGACGCGTTGCCATGGAAACATTTAGGGGGAACGTTCTAAATTCTAAAATAACAGTCGCCTTGAAAAAACTCAGAGTCAGTTAGAATATTAAAATTAAGCGTGAAAGGGTTAATATATGCATAATAAATGACGCTGGCTTATCTTTTTTTACTAAGCAAGTTATCATGGTATAAAGTTAAGCCCCCTTAACAATTTCACATGCCCCCTCAGTCATTTCATTCTACAGCCGGGCCTGGTGTACTTTAACACATTTTATCACGTTTACTGTATACCAGTTCTAGACAGTCCTGCAGATTTTTTTTGTGTGCATATTTTGTCTTCTTCAGTACAGTTTTACTGCGTAATGTTTTGAATAGTCAAGAGTGCACCTACTTAAAACGCTTTCTAGGAAGATAGGAAAATTCTGTCTGGTACAACAACAACACCACCACAGAGATTTGAAAGCTGCAGACAGACTCTGTTCTGCTCTACAAGAAGGAGGTCATACTGAGGAAAAACAAAACAAATGTGATGAATGTTTCCTCAGTTGAAAGTCCAGTGCCACTCTTTGATTTGAATGGGAGAAATACAAACGTACTCAAAGGAAATGGTTTCCCGCACACGCACAAACAGCAAACATCACACACATGCTGAGGCAGTGAGTGACAAATCTACACTGACACGCGTGACATGATCTTGATGTCTCGATGGGCACTAGCATGAAGATTCTAGCTTGGCAGAACCTTCCACCCCTCCTTCTCTGAAAGATTTAATCAAAAATCACAAACACTCAGATAAAACACCCTTTTATGATTTCATGCCTTCATGTCTGTCTGTCAAACAGTCACTTAAATGAACGTCAGGTGTTTGGCCGACTGCTCCGTTTGGCAGATATGTGATTCCCAGTCTTGTCTCTCTTTGCTGAAGCACTTGTGGTGGACAGATACACACTTATAACTCCAGCTCCCAGCAAAAGCAGCAACTGTTTAGATGTTGAATTTTTAATGCTTTGTTCCTGGACGATGTCTCCTGGCTCTGTGTGTGGCACCGATTTTAATCTCTTGAGCAGAATGTTGTTTAGGAAGGTCTGGTGATCTCGTAGACTCATGAAAACACACAGTCTTATTCCAATATATGAGTTTTCTTTTGGCAAGGTGAGAGAAAAGATGGAAAGGGAGAGCAAGGGGAGCGAGCGGTGGAGGAGATCAGTTAAAATGCACTGGAGGTCACAACCTCTCTGGTGACCACAGATTTGCTGAGCTTTTGATTATATTCATCGCTACCTGAGCTCATAAAGCAAAGACTTGCAAAGATCTTGTGGTCATTGTGAAAGTTAATGTCGGTAGGTCATAACATAAAGCCAGTGGTGTCAGGCTGTGACATAAATGATTTTTTTTTAAACATAAAAAAAAAAATATATATATATATATATATATATATATATATATATATATATATATATATATATATATATATATATATATATAATTATTTTCATTTTTTCATTTTTTTCAAAATGTAAAAAATTTCAAAATGTTTACAAAACAAAATCATTTATGTCAGCCTGATATATGGAATGTTTGTCACATAAATGACTAACATTCAGAAGTTTCGAGACAGTAAGATTTGTTTTTATTATTTTGCTTTTATTCTGCAAGGATGCATACAATTGGTTAGGTGAGAATAATGGCATTTAAAGATTTCTGTTTTAAATAAATGCTCTTATGTTGAACTTTCTATTCATCAAAGAATTATGAAAACTATCACCGTAATGGCTGGTGAAAATTCAGCTTTACCATCACAGGATTAGGTTACATTTTAAAATATATTAAAATAAAAAGTTTATTATTTATTATTAAGTTTATTTATATACTGTTTTACTGTTATTGTTTTTTTTTTAATCAAATACATGCAGCTGTGTTGAGCATAATATAATATTCACTTTATTTTTTAATAATATTTACTATGTGTAATGTTGTAAGATGCTTTGGATAAATCGTCTGCCAAATGCTAAAGTAAATATTATATTAAGTAAATATAATAAATAAATTTCAAACTTTTTTATAATTATAATATTTACTTTATTAAACACTCACCTAAAGGATTATTAGGAACACCTGTTAAATTTCTCATTAATGCAATTATCTAATCAACCAATCACATGGCAGTTGCTTCAATGCATTTAGGGGTGTGGTCCTGGTCAAGACAATCTCCTGAACTCCAAACTGAATGTCAGAATGGGAAACAAAGGTGATTTAAGCAATTTTGAGCGTGGCATGGTTGTTGGTGCCAGACGGGCCGGTCTGAGTATTTCACAATCTGCTCAGTTACTGGGATTTTCACGCACAACCATTTCTAGGGTTTACAAAGAATGGTGTGAAAAGGGAAAAACATCCAGTATGCGGCAGTCCTGTGGGCAAAAATGCCTTGTTGATGCTAGAGGTCAGAGGAGAATGGGCCGACTGATTCAAGCTGATAGAAGAGCAACTTTGACTGAAATAACCACTCGTTACAACCGAGGTATGCAGCAAAGCATTTGTGAAGCCACAACACGCACAACCTTGAGGCGGATGGGCTATAACAGCAGAAGACCCTACCGGGTACCAATCATCTCCACTACAAATAGGAAAAAGAGGCTACAATTTGCACAAGCTCACCAAAATTGGACAGTTGAAGACTGGAAAAATGTTGCCTGGTCTGATGAGTCTCGATTTCTGTTGAGACATTCAGATGGTAGAGTCAGAATTTGGCGTAAACAGAATGAGAACATGGATCCATCATGCCTTGTTACCACTGTGCAGGCTGGTGGTGGTGGTGTAATGGTGTGGGGGATGTTTTCTTGGCAGACTTTAGGCCCCTTAGTGCCAATTGGGCATCGTTTAAATGCCACGGCCTACCTGAGCATTGTTTCTGACCATGTCCATCCCTTTATGACCACCATGTACCCATCCTCTGATGGCTGCTTCCAGCAGGATAATGCACCATGTCATAAAGCTCGAAACATTTCAAATTGGTTTCTTGACCATGACAATGAGTTCACTGTACTAAAATGGCCCCCACAGTCACCAGATCTCAACCCAATAGAGCATCTTTGGGATGTGGTGGAACGGGAGCTTCGTGCCCTGGATGTGCATCCCACAAATCTCCATCAACTTCAAGATACTATCCTATCAATATGGGCCAACATTTCTAAAGAATGCTTTCAGCACCTTGTTGAATCAATGCCACGTAGAATTAAGGCAATTCTGAAGGCGAAAGGGGGTCAAACACAGTATTAGTATGGTGTTCCTAATAATCCTTTAGGTGAGTGTATTTGCTTTAGTTTTAAATAATACTTTACTGTATTGTAATATATATATATATATATATATATAGACAGACGTGTAACTTTAAATGAAGTAGAGACCATGTCATTTTTATATCTGATGTTTTGATATCCCTTATATCTGAACAAATGTTAGTTGGCCGGAATAAATGAGCACTCCCTTAGAAGCCAAACTAATGTTTTGTGAGAATTTGCTTATCTTGACAAATGCAAATGCCATATGGTTGGAGTGCGCAGTATGGTGTCATAGCAGGGCAACGATACCGCCCTTCCTCCGTGTTAACACCAAAACACCTGCTTGAGAGGTTAGTCATGTGACTTTTATCACGCTTTCATTTGTCTCATGTGCTAAAACATTACCGTCTCACCTTCTGTCTCGGGTACAGGGAGGTTTTCCGGATCGGTGATGGAAGAGCAGGCTGGCAGCGCGGGCAACAGCCCTCAACACGGGCGCGGGTCGGCCAGGCAGGACGTCCTGCGATGCGGTTGGCTCCGGAAGCAAGGAGGTTTCGTGAAGACCTGGCACACGCGTTGGTTCGTCCTCCGAGGAGACCAGCTGCACTACTACAAGGACGAGGACGAGACCAAGGCTTTGGTGAGAAAATTCTTTTCACATCTTTACATGCAAACACACGCAGATGTGCACATTGCATTGTTTACACTCCACACATTTTAGCCAGTTCATTCACACACAAATATCACAAGTTCAAATCTCATGCCAAGGCCCAAACAAGAGAGGTGAGGAAAGAGTGACCTGCTTTTTACCTCTCATCAACCTCTCCTGAATGATGAATTGTCACGGTTCCTCGTCCAACAATGGAGATTTTTATCCTCGAGGTCATGCAGCTGGTCTTGAGTAGGTGGACAAAAGTGTTTGCTATGGAATCAGGCGGGAATTTGAGAAGGCTCCATAAATCTCCCTTAAAACCGTCCCGTCTCGTGCCTCCACAGAGAGGAAGACAGGCTCTTTGCCCGCAGGAATATTAAAGATTTCTACCTTCACGTCTGCATTTTAAGGTTCATCTCCTCTCTATCTTTGAAGTTCCATGTTCTGCTTTAATTTTCATGTTTAATGCTCTGGTGGAGCTTGTCGCAGGTTTCGTCAGCAGTCAGATATTGGATTTCAAGGGTAGGCAGCATCTTCATTCAGGGTTTGGTTGACAAAGCTATCAAAGGACACTGAATACGCCTTTTAAAGGAATCCAGAGTCTTTGAAGTTCTTCAGACGAGCATGTTTGAGGTTTTTAAAATACTTAAGAAAGGATCGACGCTGTGAAGCTCTTCTAGAATCCACTGGCAAATATTTACACAAATATGAGAAAGTCTTTTATCAAAATACTGAAGCGTGTTCTAGTTTGAGTCGTTCTCAAAATAAACCTTGCAATGGCATGTTTTCGTACAAATAGTGCAGTATTAGTAAGTATTCTTAGAATTATCTATAGAATATTCTATAAATATTCTAATAAATAATATGGTATAACAAAGTGATTTATTTATCATAATATTTTTATAATATTTACTATAATGTTCTAATAATATTATTATGTGTAATGTTATAATATTATGAAGCAAATATAATAACTGTAACTTAATTATTTTTTAGTATGCTCTTTATTATGGTAATCATATACTTTATAATTATGTGCATCATACTATTTGCCTTAATATACTTTGGTATTATTAATATTTTGCTTTTGTATAAAGATTTATCATAATATTTAGATTTACATTTATCATAATTTATACATAATTGTTTAAAGTAAGCATTTTTATATTTTCAGAAAATATTTACTATATATATGACTAAATAAATATATCATTATTATTTATCTATCTTATCTTATATAACCTTTATTACAATCATCATATTTGCTTTATAATTGTAATATTTGCATTGTAATATTTACTTTAATACACTTTAGTATTAGTAACACTTTACTGTTAGTATAATGTTTTAAGAAGGGGTTTATTTATCATAATATTTACTTTTATTTTATAATAATATTTAATGTATAACTTTATGATATTATGTAGTAAATTTAATAAATCAATCAATTATTTATTACTATTCTAATTATTATTCTAATCATATTTCCTTTATTATTATTATATTTACATTATCATGTTTATTTGTCTAACATTACATCATGAATATTATAATAAATAAACCCCTCTGTAATATATTTTAGAACAATTTCCGTGAATAGTGTTTTGTGTGAATGGACTTGTTTGTCTGTAATCTATTTGTACGAGAATTCATAAATAAGCCGCCATTCAAAGTCCCTAAAGCTGTTTGTGGGTCAAGTGTACAAATATTTCTGTCAAATTAGTTGAATTAGTGATTGAATGTCATTCATGAGTTTTCTGTGGGTTGATCCCTCACTATGTCTAGACTAGTGCTTTTCGGGCGTGAAGTGTGTGTCAGTGTTTACGTCTGTGTGTATGAACGAGAAAGCAATAAGAGGTCATGTGGGCTCAGACATGCTTTGCCACGACAAAGTAAGTGCATTAATGCGAATCACCACAATATAAATCAAACCCATGTGCCTAGAGGTGGACTATGTGCAAAACGGATTTTTAAGACCTCTGATGACCTGGTAACATCAAAACTCAGTATATTTCTGATGCTTTTGATCTGCTTTCCCCCTCAGAGCCACTGCTGAGTATTTGAAGAGTAAATGGAAAGGCAGACATGAGTCAGTGACTGTTATGACAGGCTGTTGTTGACACGATAACCAGACATTCAACCATGAAAGAGCAGCGTTTGTCTTTTCTTTGCATATTGTTTAATCATTGCCATGAACTATTCCATATGCGCAGAACTAGTCAGAGAGAAGAAGATCTGCTATGTATTCTTCACTCGTCTAATGAGAAACAGACGATTGTTTGCTGTTTAACATAGCAGGCTTTATTGCATTTCTGCATCCAGTTTTAATCTATCCATCCATCCATCCATCCATCCATCCATCCATCCATCCATCCATCCATCCATCCATCCATCCATCCATCCATCCATCCATCCATCCATCCATCCATCCATCCATCCATCCATCCATCCATCCATCCATCCATCCATCATTCTTTCTATCATTGTATCTATCATGCCTACTTAGACATTTTCACATTTAAAGTTTAAACACATGATCAACACCCAATTTTTATGGGTTTTATTATGTTTTATAATGCATTTTACTCTTTAAATGTGTTTTCAATTATGTCCGAAAGGACATTGATTATAGTTTGTATTATATTGCTTTGAAAATGCTTATAATGCAAAAAGTGTTTCCCAATATAGCTCTTTAAAACGTAAGAAGAAACCACAATGGCCTATAATGCTGAAACAGTGTTGTCATCTAACTTCTGCATTAGACTATTTTTCAGAAGATCCAGCTGTACTTCAGTGCAGTTTATTGACTAAATCAAACAGTAAGGAAAAGGATCCTATCAGTGGCTTCAAAGCCTATGAATAATCTGAGAGTATGCAAACTTTTAAAGCCAGGGCTGCTTTTGATCGTATAAATGCAGTCATTTTGTGAAAGTCGGCACAACATGTTTATGTAAGAAAAGTTTGTAAAAACGGCTTTGCCTTAAAAGACCTTGCTCGTTCTGTGCTTCTTCGAGCATGTATTTCTAAGATATTAAGAAAAGGACTCTTGAAGGTTGAAAGTTCCTAAGAATCAGCCTGTCTTCCCATGGTGAACCTCTTTTTGCACAAAGAGAGCAAGAGTACTAAAAATCTATTTTGCCATATTTCAGCATATTTATTGATCTGAAAGAAAAAAAAGAAACAAACGCTTTTGAATACCGTTTAAACACATTTACATATTCATAAGTAGTACAGCATGTGGTTTTCATTGGCCAAGATTTAGCCTAACCCTTCCAAACTTCTTCTGTCTTTGTTCATCTCTCCAGCCTACACACCAAGGTTAGGCTTTTAGAAAAGGGGAGCTAGACGGCAATGGAAAGAACAACCGTCGGCCCACAATGCATCTGTTGTTCTGCTCTCTGTTTTATGAATGAGATCCCTTATGAACTTCAAAACGTGGAATATTATGCAGCCTGCCAGGGAAGAGCTCTCAGTGAAGTGAACACAGATGCATATTTTCAAGGGCTTGTGTCCACCTATAATGTGTGAGATGGGTAGAATACAATTTTTTTCCTGTTAGGTTTTTCCCCCTGACCCTTGGAGTCAGTTTGAGAGGTTTGTTACTTTACCAAGACTGGGTGGGCCTTTAAGAAAGTTTGGGTCAGTATTTTGTATAAAATATAAAATAAGTTATATATTTTAAAATATATGAAAATAGTTTTAATTAGTTATTTTAAATTGTAATAATATTTCACAATATTTCTTTTGTGTATATATATATATATATATATATATATATATATATATATATATATATATATATATATATAGTTGACTTTTGGTGCCTACAAATTATTTGGCTTGTGCAAGGCACATTGTGCCCGAAATGACTTTTTTAAAATTCATTGAAAATAAGTTAACCCAACTATAAGTCATAATTCGCACACCAACTGTGGAGGGAGTGTTATGAATGTTACAGTATATTTACATAGTTTTATTTCCAAAGAGCTGTTTTTCTTGATATGGCCTCTTTAAGGAAAACACAAATGGTAAATTTAGATCCTTTGTGTGTCTCTCTTTTCCACAAATAATGGTGACCAGCGAACCAAAGACAAGTTCATTAATCCTAACTATCTCATCTACAACATGCTCTGTTGCTTTAACATTCTCCACAGCACAAACAACCAGCTGAGTTTGTTTTAGAGATGGAAAACTTGTCTGTAAGTAGGGCACACAGAGACTGTCTGTGCTATTTGCACGGAGCCCATCATTTCCCCGAACTGTCACGCAGCAAACAGAAAGATGCACCGGCTACACCTTCGGAACCAAAAAAAGAATAAGACCCGTCATGATACCAAAGTTATACTGTCAGAATAAATCTCAAAATTCATCTGTTTGTAAATGAGGAGGGAAGTGAAGTGTAATTAAGACGTCCCACAATGCAACAGAGCCACAAGAGGTGATGAAGCACTATCATTAAAGTGGCTATTAATTAGCATCTTCATTCAAAGCGATGGCTCCATTAGTTAACTGCCTCATTAGCTTAATTGCTGTCTCATTCCGGTGCATGAACATCTGCCCCCCTGATGTTGCCGAAGGAGACGTGGTCATGTGACACACACACATACACTGACAGGATCATATTCTTGGCAACCGTCTGGGGTTGTGTGCGTCTGTCACGTTGGGAATGCACACAGCAGCCACTGGAAGGGTCAGAGGTCATCTACTGGCATGCAGAGAGGGGTGGTAGTGGGCAGGGGACCAACGCATGTGGGTTCATTTTACGCACTCAAGTACACATAGATGTTCATAAAGGGGTTTTTGTCCAGCTGTATGGATTGCATAATCATTGTAATTCAGCTGGAAGTAGAATAATTGGACTTGTTGCGATGACACTGAGGTCGGAATGCTGTTTTAGGATCATTGAAACTCTTATAATAAATATTTTTGTCTGATATAAAACATGAATCATTAAATTAGTAGCAATTTTTTATCAGTAGTCTTCTTCACTCATGTTTATATTTATATTATATGAAAATAATTTTATTAAATTATTTTATTAATTTAAATGTTTGAATTTTTTTAATTTTATATTTACTTTTAATAAAAAAGTTATGTGAATTTTGTGGCAAATCTGGCAAAAAATATTTGTATTTTATTTTATGATTTATGATTTTTTTTCAATCTGTTTTTTGGGGGGGGGTGTCTGATATAAAAAACAGACCATTTGGTGGCAAATGTTACAACAAAATGTTATATCTGGCAAAAACATTAATTTCTTTTATTTTTTATCATTCAGTTCTTGCAAAAAAAAAATTATATATATATATATATATATATATATATATATATATATATATTTCATGAAAACTTTTTGTGGCATATCTGGCATTTTATTTTATTTTTTATTTTATTTATTTTATTTTATTTTATTCTATTTTATCAAATCCCTGATTATATGCTTGGCAGCATGTCTTCATAAGCTTATTCACCGATGTGTCCTAAATGACCTGCTGAGCCTCAGTTTCCTCTTGTTCTTCCTGTTCCACTGTACTTAGAGACATCAGAGGTTGTCTAGGGAGCGAAGCATCTTTCAGTGCTCACTAAATGAAGTCAGGGCTTATAGTTACAAAGCGGGATGAAAAACAATGGAGACAATAATCTGTTCACAAGGGATTTTTAAAGAGAACAGGCAGTGTCAGCTAAAATTAATCACAGGTACAGTATAAAAGGAGGATATAGACACCTGAAATTTTAATCTATACAGGATACAGGCCATTAACTTTGAGCATAATCATAAGGGAATTTGCTTTCTTAGAAAAATAGTGCTGCTCTACTTGTGATTTATTCTACAGTTTTTTAAATGTGAATATGGGTAAGGTTATGGATTGTTATTTTTGCTAATCGATAGGCCTATTGTGGTTCAGAATGCTTCACCTTTAAATAAGAGTTGATCCGCACTTTTAAGGGTGTGTAATGGGCAACATAGCTTCTACGACGAGAAAAAAACAGGTGTGCTTGAGCACTTTAGGGTAGAATGTGACATTACGTCTGTTTTTGGTATGTTTAGATGTCTTTGGTCCATCTTGCGTTCATATTTCAGTCGAAGCATTTCATTTGAAAGCGTGTTGCGCACCACTTATTCAAATGATGCGTATAACAGAGCAATCACACCAGAATTCACTTTAACTGAACCAAACCAAGTGTGAACACGCTCTGAAACACTTTCTTGTTCTGTGTCCTTGAATATGTGTCAAGACTTTGCCAAGTCTAGGAGACATCCAGACAGATAGAAGGTTTATGCAAGTATCTCTCTGTCTTTCCTTTTATTCTCCTTTGTAATGTGACAGGTGATCTCTCATTATCCACTGTATCAGCTGTAGTTAAGAACTGAATCCTGCATTTGAGTCCAGTCTGAATCTCTCTCTCTCTCTCTCTCTCTCTCTCTCTCTCTCTCTCTCTCTCTCTCTCTCTCTCTCTCTCTCTCTCTCTCTCTCTCTCTCTCTCTCTCTCTCTCTCTCTCTCTCTCTCTCTCTCTCTCTCTTCTCTCTCTCTCTCTCTCTCTCTCAAGCGTTAGATATAACAGTAATTAGTATTCTGAGCAGACTGAGGTTTTGGCTCTAACTTTTATGTCTTAGTTCTGTAATCTTTTTTATGTCCTCTGTGCTCGCTCTCCCTACATTTTTTTTGTCGCCATCCATCCTCCACCGAACAAAATGTGTGGCACTATAACTTTACTGCAAGGTGTATTATCACCATAAAAGAATATCCCTTTTTAATGAGTCTCATCTGATTAGACCGTAAAACAACAGTAAATGCAAAAGTTTATTAAAATGCAATATTTCAGCTGCAGAAAAATGCACCCATGTTGCGTTCGGAAGATAATTCGTGCAAACATTGATCTGAAATGATGTGATATGAACTGAAAGCTGAAAATGTTGGTGGTGTTCTTTTTAGAAAACTGAAGTGTAGTTTTGCATGATAAATGAGAGGAACTCAAATAATCGAAACAGAATGAATTGCACATTTCAGTGTTTATTCTTGTGCACAGCCAACAGAAAACAAGACATGAACTATAAAGGTCATGACAGCTACAAAGTTTAAGGTGTTTTTTTAAGTTTTAGAAGGAGATGCTTGTTTAATAGTTATTTGATCCCCTTTAAAGTCACCAATAAAATTCAAAATTGATTTTTTATTTTTAAAATAGCCCCCCCCCCCTTACTTACAGCAGCTTCTCTTCTCTGATGATGCGTTTACTGGCGTGAGGGCGTCTCACTCACATGAGATCATAGCAATAGCAAAACACAACCATCCAATCAATTCAATCTATTCACCATGTACAAAAACAAGTCTCGCCTTACATTTTTTTGTTCAAGAAGCCGTTTTTTCACTCGGATATATGTCACAATAGGGAATCATAGCTTCTGTTTCATGCCGACTTTAAGAGACATGTGACTTTGCAGTTCACTTTACTTCTCTAGCTTTGAAAAACTTTGAGAAAGTTTACTTTCCTTCTTATTAGTTGTAGCAAACAATGGTGGAACTCCAATATTAGAAGCAATTAGCATCCGGAGCTCCAGCATTAAGCACTGCACAAAGGAATTATCTCCATTGCATTTGTTGTCCTTCTTAGATCATTTGCATTTTATCTGTAAGCTAAGCTGGCTAATTGGCCTTAGAAAGCACTTAGTGACTAATGTGATTAGAAACTACTCTACATCACAATCTAATGATCTCCAATGAGTTTGCTTTTCCCAGGACAAATCATATCAGAATGTCAAGCAAGAGTGCAAACACACAGCTTCCTAAAGCTGCTCAATGCTGCTCACTGGTCAGTAATTGAAGAACAACCACTGCAGGAAATTGACTCTTTCCTTGGAAAAGATTGGGAGTTGACAAACATGTGTGGGGTTATTGCAGTTAACTATCATCCCATAATTGACTCACCCTCAAGCCATCCTAGGTGTAAATGACCTAGGATGCCTGGTTTATAAAGTTATAAATATAGATTTCTTTCTTACAAAAACACATTGCTTTGCTTCAGAAGGCCTTTATTAACCAACTAGAGCTGTATGGATTACTTTTATGATGGATGGATGCGCTTTTTTGGGCTTCAAAGTCTATGGTACCATTCACTCCCATTATAAAGCTGGGAAGAGCCAGGATATTTTTTAATGTAACTCCAATTGTGTTTGCTGAAAGACGAAAGTCATATATACCTAGGATGGCTTGAGGGTGAGTAAATTTTGGGATCATTTTCATTTTTGGGTGAACTAATACTTTAAATAAAATAAATGTTAAAAGGGCTACATGTAGAATTCATAAACTCTTGTTTTTAGCGATGACGGTGGCCATTAAGTGAACTGCAGACAGCAACTTATTTAAGAGACTGAACATGATCCAGAGCTCCGATATACTCACAGTGAAGTTCTTTTTCCTTCTTTGCTTAGAAATAAAAAGTTGAAAATACCCTTGCAGCAATATACTGTTGATCCCCCCGAAGCCGTCCACGCTGCTGAGAGCGACGTTTAGATGAATACCTAAATATACTGCATGCTTTCCACTCAATAACACTTGTGTTCACAAAATTCACTTGTGACTATAGACTATATAGATCAGACTATATGAGACTATACTTTGAATCAATCCCTTTTCTTTGCATGACACATTGACGTTACATTACAGAATAGCTCTTTCGGCACTATCCTGAACATTGTATAAGCATTCATTTCATGTGTTATAGAACGGAAGAGCTCTCGGGAATGCATGTAAATCCAGTTTTCCTGGCACATATGTCCTGAGTCATTTTGTTACAAGCTGTTCACACATTGCCATTACAAAAAGTAATTAATATATGAAAATTCTTACATATAGCCCCTTAAGCTGAAATAAAATAGAGAAATCTATCAGATTTCATTAAAAATATCTTAATTTTGTTTTTGAAGATGAACGAAACTCTTATGGGTTTCGAACGACATGAGCATGAGTAATAAATGACAGACACTCGAGGTGAGCGTTAGTTGAGTTTCTTGTGAAGAACTCTGTTATATGTGGTGGTTTTGGTTGGCTTGTTGTTTTGACACGAGGCAGAACACTAAGTTTGGAACAGAGATCTGAAAGCAAAGGTGAAGGTAGCCAATCTGTTTTAACCCTGAGGGATATTGTTGTACAATGTTGTACAAACTGCAGCTTTTGACTCTGAGCTATGAAAAGATCATATTAAACTAGAGAGGATTTGTGCTCAGAGTGAATTTGTTCCTCCTAACTGAACACAACAAAACAATGAACATGAAGATGAAAGACCTCTGAGCTCTGAGATGGTGTGTGTTGCATGATTCCCTCTGACTCATGCAAGTCCAGGTTGTGAACGCAGGTTTTTCTCACTAAAGCTCAAACCTGCAGCAAAAAGGGAATTTAGAGTGATTCATGTGGCCTCTTATGTCTCTCGTATTATTCATGATTGGTCATTGGTATGCTAGGCTAGCTGGCGATTTGACATTTTGCCTCGGTGCAATTGCTGTTTGAAATTAGAGTTCTGAAATATATAAAACAAAATGAGGTTGATGAGTCATTTTGTTTCCGCAGCCTAGGCCTAAATGAACATCCATTTTTGGATCCAATAAATAACAAGTTTCTTTTGTTTTGGAGGCTGGTACCCTGGTTTCTGTGTTTGTTGAAAAATGAATGGCTGTAATATATAATGTGTTCATTAAACTGGGAAAGGATGAAGTATTTTATCATTGAAGAAATCACACACTTCCGCTGATTCATATTGTAAGATACAAAACCTCTACCATCATCAGCTTTTAGCAAACTACAGGAAAATTGCTTCATTTAAGCCACTCACAAGTATACGGTTAATACAGACAGTTTACAGGACATACATTTAGCGTGCTCTAATAAAACCAGCTTATTAGCTACATTTACATTTATTTCAAGGCGTTTGCTAAATGAATAAATGTAGATGTAGCAAGTAAGGTTTTATTAGTGGACTAGACTAATGTGCACTCTATAAACTGATGCTGGAAATGATAAATAGATTTGCACTTGAAAACAAAAGTTTAATGCACCATAACATTTCATTTTCCAGAACTCAAAATTAGCTATTAATTTCTAGCGATTAAAGGCTGATTTTATATTTAGGCAGCAAATGATGTCAGAGTTGAGTGGCATATAAATATATACAGTAAGATTTGTTTGTTTTTTTGAAACTTATTCAGCAAGGATGTATTAAATTGATCAAAAGTGACAGTAAAGACGTTTATAATGATTACTTAGACTTACATTGTTACAAAAGATTTCTATTTCAAATAAATGCTCTTTTGAGCTTTCTGTTGATCAAAGAATCCTGAAAAAAATGTATCATGGTTTATAAAAATAAGACATAATAAGAAATGTTTCTTGAGCAGCAAATCAGCATATTAGAATCATTTCTGAAGGATCATGTGACACTGAAGACTGGAGTACTGAAAATGCATCTTTGCATCACAGGAATAAATTATATTTTCAAATATTTTCAAATAGAAAACAGTTGTTTCAAATTGTAATATTTCATTTTTCAATATTTCATAATATTGTGATTATATTATGAAATATTCATATTTCTGATTAAATAAATGCAGCCTTGTTGAGCATAAGAGACTTCTTTCAAAACATTCATTTTCTTTTCAGCTTGAACACAGGAAGACACCTTTTCTCACACTCACGTACACAGACTATGTGGCCTATATATCTCTGTTTTCAGACACTGTATATAGAGCATCTCACAGGGGAACATTGGTCAGGATGTAGGTAATGGAAAGTTGAGGTTAATCACATTTCTGAACTGCAGCAGTCTGGTTGTGGGCTGACCCCCCTATCTACAGGTACACCAGACGCCAAACCTGATTTTATCAGGTCTGCCATTGTGGGCATTTATAATATTACTGGCAGTAATAGGTTTAGTCTCCTCGGCCCTCCTCAGTGGCACAGAACAAATTTCAGCAAACAGAGAAACACATTTGGCAACTCACTTGTGACCAATCAAAATGGCTAGATGGATGCTGTCCATTTCAGAATTAGTTTTGATTTAAACTCTTGGCAAACTAGCTAATTTCCCACCTGTTTTCTGTTAGACAACCACAAACTGCGGTGAGGGAAATTATGTTTACCTGCGGCTTCTCTGTGGTAGATTTAATTTTTTAGGTGGCATATATCTGAACTGAAAGTTGTCAGGATGGTAATCTGCAAATTGACTTTGGGAGTCATTCATAGGCTACTACTCTGGTCACTCTCAATGTTTTTGAGAACTGGTTCATGAGAGTAATTTATTCGGAATCATACTACACTGTGGTGCTGTGTGTTTTTATTCTCTTAAAAGAACCAGTTCATAAGAGTCTTTCATTCAGAATTGTACTACACTGTTATTCTGCATATTTTGTAATTCGTTCGGGAATCATAGGCTACTACACTGGTCGCGCTTTATGTTTTTGATTCACTACAAAAAAACGGCCAAGAGTCATTTGTTGAGAATTGTACTACCCTGGTTGGACTAAATGATTTTGATTCACTAAAAAGAGCCAGTTCATAAGAGTAATTCGTTCAGAATCATACTACACTGTTGTGCTGAATGTTTTTGATTCACTAAAAAGAGTCGGTTAATAAGAGCCATTCATTCGAAATTGTATTATACACTGTAGCACTGTATGATTTTGATTCACTAATAAGAGCCAGTTCATTAGAGCGATTCGTTCAGAATCATACTACATTGTTGTGCTGTATGTTTTTGATTCTCTAAAAAGAGCCGATTCATAAGAGTCATTCATTTGAAATCGTATTACACTGTTGTGTTGTATGTTTTTGATTCACTAAAAGAGCTGGTTCATAAGAGCAATTCGTTCAGAATCATACTACATTGTTGTGCTGTATGTTTTTGATTCTCTAAAAAGAGCCGATTCATAAGAGTCATTCATTTGAAATCGTATTACACTGTTGTGCTGTATGTTTTTGATTCACTAAAAGAACTGGCTCACTGAGTCATTTGTTCTGTAATTGAATAGCGCTGTACTGTAGATTCTGTAGCATCGGTTGCAGTGGCTTTTTTAGTACAGAGTTCGATCAGCATACATGTTTGAGAGAAGCGCTGATGGATGGACAAACACTTCTCATGTAATATAAAGTTACTTCAAATGCTTTAAATATTAGATTGCTGTTATTATAAACATTAAATCTGTCTAGACTATCTATATAGGATTATATTACATGCAAGCTATGTTAGAGGCAAAAAGCATCTGTATTACAATAAAAAAATCAAGCATAAACAATAATGATGTTTTGTTTTTCATAAAAAGGTACAAAAAGTGGCCTCTCTTTTTAGAAACAAAATATTAATGTACTGAACTGTATTTAAAAAAAAATATATCCCCCAGTATTCTCCCCAAAATGAAAATAACTTGCATTGTAAACAGCTGATTTCACTTGCAAACGGGCACATTTGTTACACTCACACTCGCTGCAGGCAAAAGACTGCATATTAAAAAGCAGAAAGAAAGAAAGGTGAGTGAATGTGGCTTCTAAGTGTGAAAAAGCGCCGCAGGACAAACAGGGGCCACTAATGAACTAGACATGAGGGCAACCCTCTGAGGAAAAGCCAAGGTTAAATGTTCAAATGTGCACCTAATAGGACCATTCCACTGCAAATGGCTTTCCCTTAATTAATTCCATGGGACCGTTTAGGACTTCGGGCCTAAGCACTGGATTGTATCTTGTTTTATATTCCCCTGTTCCCTTTGGTCCTCCACCATCAATCTCCACTGGTTGATAAACAAATGAAGCAGCTCTTCTGATCCGATCTGGGACTGGATATTTGCGTCTCTGTGGGGGATTCCCACATGCCCGCTGGCTCTGTGTAGGCAAGTTTCTGAGAAGCTAACTTCGTTTTGGCACCAAGGGGACTGAAATCTAATTAAAGATAAACACTAGTGACATACCAAATCATTTTTTTTTTGCTTTGTTCTGCTTCTTTATTTTATTTTTTCTCAAGCAAGGAGGGAAATTCCTGAGATGATATTAAGCTAACCTCTGCCCCTGCTCAACGTAGGACAGCTTTCTGGGGCGATGGACCCAATATCTAATTTCCTCTTCCCACAGTTTCCATTCCTGTGTTGTCCAGATCATCCAGAAGGCCCATGGTAGTTTCTTTGATCTATCTTTGCAGTATATTTCTGGTTGGTTGTGTCAAAGTATGAACTGTTGAGGTCTGGCTTGAGGTGTTAATGAGGACGCAATAAAACAGCCAGGACTCCAGAGGTCAGCGAGGTGCAACACCTTACTGGGAGATGAACTGCTGCCCCAAAGCAATGATCATGGGAACCCAAGGGGTGCATTGGTTTAAAGTGTGAGATCATTAAGTGCTTGAGGAAGAAGTGCGTCTTCAGCTGTTTCTTAAAAGATGTGATGTTCTCAGAAGTTCGGGTGGAGGTTGACAACTCATTCCACCAGAGAGGAACAGAGAGAGTAAAGGTTTTGGAGAGTGACTTTTTGCCTTTAGTCCAAAACAAGAAGTCCAAAACAAGAAGACGTCGCTCATTCAGTGACCTAAGCTGGTGGGAGGGAGCATACATTTGTAGTAGTGGGTTGAGGTAGAGGGGAGCATGAAAGCCAGTGTTAGAACTTGATTCTGGCCACAACTGGGAGCCAGTGGAGTGACTTGGGTTCCCTTAGGCTGAGTGAAGACTAGACAAGCTGCCGCATTCTGGATCGTCTGCAGAGCGTTAGTCGTGCTGGTTGGAAGTCCCACTAGTAGAGCATTGCAGTAGTCCAGTTTTGAAATTACAAGCGCTTGGACGAGTAGCTGTGTTGAGTATTCTGACTGGAAGGGTCTGATTATCCTAATATTGTAGAGCGCAAATCTGCATGACCAGGGCGTTGTTGAGATGTTGGTGGAAAAGCTCAGCTGTTCGTCAAACACTATCCCCAAGTTCCTTGCTGTCCTGGATGGTGTTGTGGACCCCAGTTGCACAGCAAAGTTGTGGTCAATTGATGGGTTTGCACTGCAGTAGGGCTGAACAATATTCTGTTTTAACATCGACACGGCGATGTGCGCATGAGCGATAGTCACATCGCCGGAACATGCGATGTGAAGGGTAGTAGCACCCATGGTGTATTAAGAGAACGGTAGCACCAGGGTAGCACACAGTAAACATGAGTTTGTTGTATGGCTTGTTGCTGGGGTGACATGCACGTTCCGCGTGCCTGCACAGTGATTGGTTCGCTGTGCCGCTGCTCACCGATCACAGCCAACATTCACTGGCAATCCTATAGCTAAAAATGGGCAACGAAGAGTATCCGCCTCAAAAAATTATGATTTCGTACCAAAAGAAAGTCAAAATCAGCTATATGGGACTATTTCGGCTACAAAAAGGAGGATGTTGACCAAAAAGAGGTACTTTGCCTGGAGTGTTATAAAGTTGTGGATGGTTGTCTTTTTAAAAAAGTCTTTTGTCTTTTATTTTTCGTGTTCTCATTTATGAGGAAAAAACAATGTTACGTGACAGTTCTTCATTACAAACGCGACCGCCCTGAAAGCGGCACTAAAATACTGCTTTAAAACAACATGTCATGCGTGAGACGCTACTAAAGACACAAGACGCGGACGCAACGGTTAAAGACGTCTGTCTAGTGCGGGTTTACATAGGAAAAACAATGGAAAAGTAGCACAGTGGAATGGAAAAATGTTTTCTTACTGTGGTAAGTTTTTTTAAATGGCCAAATGTGGATCAGAATAGTACACTGAAAATGTAGGTTATATATGAAACTTGGCATGCTTGAGTAATCCCAGCATGCTTTGGGCCATACTCCACCATATATATCATGATCATTGTTGTTGTTCACCAAAGCAAATACAAATTCTTTCACATCCCTTAGTGTAGAGTAAGCAAGGAAGTGTGGCAAGGAGATGCATGGTTCCTCTGCTCTGGAAGCTTTGTTCCCGGCCTTTTGATGATGTGTCTTTCCATGTTTTTCCACATGGAATGCCTCTGGGGGCAACAAAAATGCCTTTAATTGAAGGGCCCATGTCTTTAGTAACCCACCCTCAAGCCTCCAGTTCTAAAACAGGAACTGCTGCCCACATCAGACTGGTGACCTGCCTCATTGTGGGTTGAAATTTGTGCTATCTTCATGAGCCCCACCAATGTTCCGGCAGGTAGAGTTTCTGTCGCTTAAGAAGTTCGAGTTCAACTTGAACGCACTGTCAGCGGGATCCCGCTTTCAGATCTCGTGAAGGTTTATGATGTTTTAACAGAGGCAAGTCTCTGCACCACATGCAGAGAGACTTTAAAACCCCGGGGGAAGAGGTCATTGTGTAATGATCGTCATATGTGGCTGCTTTTTACTTATTTTACTCGTATTACCATGACAGGCACCACTTACATCCAGGAACCCTACAATCTAGACCAAGTATTTTTATAAGGACTTGTTTACTGAGTCTTATATCATAGTAAACCGATCCTAATGGTTCAAAGACTCCATGAAGTCTAGAAAACGACAACTGGCTTGTGACATTTATGGACACTGCTGCATGTTTATGATTGTGTTATGAAAACCCAAACTAGTTATTAAGTCAGACCTCACTATATCGCTTATATTTACAGCCAGAAATTTACACTACCATTCAAAAGTCTCTTATGCTCACCAAGGCTGCATATGTTTGATAAAAAATACAGTAAAAACAGTAACATTTTGAAATATTATTACAATTTAAAATAACTGTTTTAAACTATTTTAAAATGTAATTTATTTCTGTGACGCAAAGCTGAATTTTCAACATTATTACTCCAGTGCTGATTTGCTGTTTATTATTTTTTGGAAACTTTGATACTTTATTCAGGATTCTTCAGAATAGAAAGTCAAAACTAAGAACAGCATTTATTGGAAATATGATTTTTTACTTTTGATCAATTTAGTGCATTAATCTCACAAGTTCATTACAATTCTCATAATGTCATGTAACCAAAGCTCTAGTGGAGAGATTTAAATAATGTATCAGCCACTATATTAAGTATCCTTCTTAAATCTCTGCATCCTAAATGTTCTCAGCGTTTCCAAGCATGTCGAGATACTGGATACGGAACATATGCACTGATATTTGATAAGGAAGTAACTGAGCTCTCTCTCTCCTAATGAAAATGTGCCTTTTAAGCCCCACTACAGCACATATATGAAATACTCTCCCTCAAAGGTGACTACTTTAGACCTCTGCAGTTGTTTCCCTGCAAACCGTAAATAACCCCAGTTTGCTAGCGCGTACTGTAATGCTACTATTAAAATCTATATGAAAACATTGCTCAACACATGTTGTGTTAATGGCGTTCATTGTGCCGTCGGACCACGTGTGACTGTCAGTCATTTGTATCTTGATTCTGTCATTTAAATAGCAGGATGAAGTTACACCTGGCGGTAAAATGATGGGAAATTCCCTTCAAGCGGTTAGACCCTTATTTAAGGTACAAAATAATAATCACATACATTTTATATATATATATATATATATATATATATATAAATATATATATATATATATATATATATATATATATATACATACCGTAGACCCCAATATGCTGATCCCCTTGTGTGAGACCCCTTCTTAAAATATAGACAGCAATTTATTTTGATCTGTAAAAACTAATTTTTACTCTAGAAAATACAAATATAAAAAATGTGTGTAAATATTATCTGGAAAAAATGTATATTATTGCTGTCAATCGATTGCAAAATATATCAAATTTTTCCGTAATGACAATTAATCAAGATTTTTCTCAGTTTCTGGGGATGAAAGGAGTAATTATAGCCATTCAACATAACACTATAGTTGAAAGTCATTCTTTGTAACATTTAATAGGCTTTAAGAGTATAACAACTTTTAATTTAAGTGAACTTAAAGCAATCTTCACTCAAGCTGCACGATTAATCGTTAAAATATTGCGATCTCTTTTCAAACACCCATTCGATCTTATCCCTACATGACAACGGTTGGGCTCTGTCTGTTAAACCTTTGACTACAAGTACGATCACATCATACTGTCGTGTTGAAATATAGTATTGTAGATGATGAGGTACAATATCCAGAACATTTTCATTCTGTGCACATGACATACTGCATTATAGTATGGTAATAATAAGAAAGAAAATGACAAACAGAGAAATACAAACCAACCGAGAAGAAGGAGGGCGAGAAAGCAGAAGGATGAAGAGACAGACAGATGAGAGCAATGGGGGAAATCAGGCTGTTTTACTAATGCTCTGGTGGTGGTAACATGGCCGTTGTGGTGTGCTGATGTTGGGTCTATTTAAAGCACCAGTTCATCCAGCGTGTCAAACACTGATCTATAATGCCACAGCAGTCGCAGTGCTGCTTAGGATCCGATTTCTACATAATAACAAGAGCTTTGTCGACTCTAATGCCGCCTGTGCTCTATTATACAGACCCCCAAGGGATCCATCTGTAACCTCTGAACTGCCAGCGCTGCTGATTTCTGCCTTCTGATGCCCAGCACACACACACACACACACACACACACACACACACACACACACACACACACACACACGTATGTATGTATGTATGTACAGTATGTATGATATTTTTATATTTGATTTAATATATGTATCCCTGGACCACAAAACCAGTCACATGGGTCAGTTTTTTTAAATTGAGATTTATACATAATCTGAAACCTGAATAAATAAGATTCCCATTAATGTATGGTTTGTTAGGATTTTACAATATTTGTGTTGCGATTTATGTTCGCGATTGTGCTGCATTCACTCACAAAAGAAATGTTGTATATATTCACGGTAGGAAGTTTACTAAATATCTTCATGGAACATGATCTTTAATTAATATCCTAATGATTTTTGTCATAAAAGAAAAATCGATCATTTTGACCCATACAATGTATTGTTGGCTATTGCCACAAATATACCCGTGCAACTTATGACCAACTTATGGTTTTGTGATCCAGGGTCACATATATCATAATTATATAAAAAATAATAAATCAAATATAACAAAAAATATAATACAAATATTTTTATTTTATAAAAAAGTAAACTAAGTTAACCTAAGTTTACTTTTTATAAAAAATATTTTTATTTATGTTTTGTTATATTTGATTTATTCTGATATATATATATATATATATATATTTATATTTTTGAATGTTTTTTTTATATTATTAGTTTTTAATTCTATAAATTAAATCAAATTCAGTTGAAATCTAAATCAAAATATATAAATGAAAAATAAGTTTTCACATTTAACTTTTTATTTTTCCTCAGTCCAACAATTCTTTTCTCCAATGCATCGGAGCTTTTTCCTTTCTGTGATTTATTTTTCTCGGAGGTCTTGTTTTCTTCAGCAGTTTGTGTCTGACTATTTTTTTTTTTTTTGGCTTTTTGGTTCCTCTAGGGCACCATTTCCCTACCTGGCAACAGAGTCACCGAACATCCCAGCAATGGGGAGGAAAGCGGAAAGTTCCTATTTGAAGTCATCCCAGGTAAGGAGATTATTTTTTTTTATTTTTTTTTACCATGTCTGTTTTTGCAATACATTCTTTCTTTGGCTTTCATGATGGCACCCAAATGACCTCACTCGCTGAGAAGAGGTCTTCAAAGACATTCATCAGAGATAATGAGAACAGATCAGCACTGGGCATCTCGCTGAAAAACACAGCTGAATCCTGCTCCAGACACATGCAACACATCACAGGAAGTCTGTGTCATTTCTGTTCAACAGTCTCTTGCATTTATTAACAATTTTATAAATCTCTTGTCATCCAAACCAACCAATGTGTTCTCAAATAGATCCGTCTTTATAAAAGTTTGGGTGTGATTTGTTTTTCTCCTAAATGCAGTTTAGTGATGAATGATGCTGGATCTGCCACCTGCTGTAATTAGTTTACAGATCACGTGCTTCTTTCTCTCTTTGGGCTCTGGTTGTGTTTGGAAAGGGTTCAGATAAAACACAGATGTCCCTCTCGTGCGGTGGATGATGAATCACTGAGGACAGATGAGTGCTTGAGGAGCGCTACTTCCTGTTGAGTTCTGGGGAACACTCTAATAACATACACACCTACATACAGAAAGTAAATAAATGACTTCTACAGAAATCTACTTTCTAATAGCTGTAAATGTGGTAACACACACATTCAACAACACTTACAGTTACTGGTTTGAATCAGTTTGCTGAATATATATATATATAGACGCGATTAATCGTTAAAATATTGCGATCTCGATTCGAACACCCACATGTGATATTACTCCTAAATGACAATGATTCGCCTGTGTCTATTGAACCTTCGCACTAGAACAGTCAGATCTGGGTTGGTGCTGCCGCTGCTTCAGAGAGAGCAGTTGTCATGTATATGTATAAAACAGCTTCACAAGTATCTTTTTAACATTATATGGTTATTTCGGTTACAAATATTCAAATTACAACAGACATCCTGGGATAAAAGTTTTTAGTTACGCTACGGTAGCGATCAAAATAGAGCAAATCACCTTTTTGAAAGTAAGGCGCTTAAAGTAAATATTGTATCATTACATTGTTACACCACTAGGTGGCGATGCGACAAATGACTGTTAAAAACTATGGCTGCATCCAAAATCACATACTTTTTTTGAATAAGTAATAACTTCATGGTCGCTACAAAAGCTTGTTCTATATAGTATGAATGAGTGTAGTATGAATGTAATCTGGACGTACTACTTTCGCAATGTTGTCACTATCATGTGACCTACAGCATCAGTTGGGTCGCTTCACTGCCATTCACAAATCCTCTCCCGTGGCCTCATGGGATAGTAAAGTGTCCATTGTATGCACACTTCAGAATCACGCCGGAAGAAGTAGGTCATCCGAGTACTTTTGCCTACTCTTTTATATGAGTACTGTGAATTCGGACATAATTCTTTTGTCGCATATTGTTTTTCACCTACTGTAGTAGGGAAGTATGCGATTTCAGATGCAGCCTAAATTCGTCATTTAATCATTCATTCAAGAGATTCATTCAAAAATGCTGATTCATCCAGTAATGAAAGAAGTGAAGACTTTATGAGTAAGTCATCGAATCATTCATTCAAGAGATTCATTCAAAAATGCTGATTCATCCAGTAATGAAAGAAGTGAAGACTTTGAGTGAGTCATCGAATCATTCATTCAAGAGATTCATTCAAAAACGCTGATTCATCCAGTAATGAAAGAAGTGAAGACTTTATGAGTGAGTCATTGAATCATTCATTCAAGAGATTCATTCAAAAACGCTGATTCATCCAGTAATGAAAGAAGTGAAGACTTTATAAGTGAGTCATTGAATCATTCATTCAAGAGATTCATTCAAAAACACTGATTCATCCAGTAATGAAAGAAGTGAAGACTTTATGAGTGAGTCATTGAATCATTCATTCAAGAGATTCATTCAAAAACACTGATTCATCCAGTAATGAAAGAAGTTAAGACTTTATGAGTGAGACATTGAATCATTCATTCAAGAGATTCATTCAAAAACACTGATTCATCCAGTAATGAAAGAAGTGAAGACTTTTTGAGTAAGTCATTGAATCATTCATTCAAGAGATTCATTCAAAAACACTGATTCATCCAGTAATGAAAGAAGTGAAGACTTTATGAGTGAGTCATTGAATCATTCATTCAAGAGATTCATTCAAAAACGCTGATTCATCCAGTAATGAAAGAAGTGAAGACTTTGAGTGAGTCATCGAATCATTCATTCAAGAGATTCATTCAAAAACGCTGATTCATCCAGTAATGAAAGAAGTGAAGACTTTATGAGTGAGTCATTGAATCATTCATTCAAACCGATTTTTTCTAATTCATTCAAATGAAATAAACATTTTTAAATAGACTGTTGCAATTAACATTTTTGTCAGAACCTCTTGTAAATTACGTTGTTTTTTTTAAATTTGTCTTCATAATCATGTGAGAATCGTGATCTCTTTAGTTATAGCTCAGTAGATGTATTTTGAAAACATGAAGGGTCATAAAGTGCATAAATAAATCGTTTTTAACAAATACTGCAATATTTTAAATTTTGATTTCATGGTGACTTTAAGTCTAAAACAGGAATTTGATTCTTCTTAAAATACTTTTTTTAAATAAGGATATCTACGGTGACATTCACATCACCTTCTGCAGTGGAATGAACCGTGTCTGTTGTCATCTGTGTTTGGAGAAGCATGTGAGCACACTGTGTCTTTGTTTCGCAGACTTGTGACCTTGTAGAAGGCAAAAAGTTAGTTTTAGGTCTTTGTAATGAAGCATTGGACCTTAATCTACGGTGACACTGTGGCATTTGCATGAATAAGGCCTTTTTGCGGAGCAGATTAATATGACACATCACTTACTGACCCTGTCATCACGTTCTTCTTATTAGTGAAGGAGGCAAATGCCACGTTGTATCTATCAGCGATATCATCACAATCCCACGCGCCAGCCGGGCACCTGCAGTTGAGATGCATGGGAATGCTAACGGATAGCTCCTGGTATTACAGGCGTCTTTGGCCTGCGTGTAGAAATCCATCCTGTGCTGCGTATCCCCAGCGGAGAGCCGTGAGAGTGTGCGCACTGTGCCAGAAAACAGCAGAAACTGAGATTTATAGCATGTTTTCAGCTCTTTGGAAACGCAGCACGACTCCAACTGTCCTGCCAGCGGACTGTGAAAAACCCGAGCCATTGTTCAGCGTGTCTGTCTTAGATGAAGGCGTTTAGGAGCGATTCCATGCTTACGTGCACTTTTCCATACAGTGGTGTTTTATCATCTTTATCCCCTTGATTCCACTGTTCATCTCAGCAGTATTTTGGAATATAAGCGTAGTTTTTTTGCTGCACAGGCCGTGAAATCACTTGTCCTTGAAAACGGCTTTTTGGAGGTAATGTTGTAAAGCTCAGTTCATAAAAGAGGGTTGTTAAAAGTGCATTTAATTTCCTCTCGTCTTTCATAAATACAGATGGGAGTGTTTTGTGTAGGGATAACATGGACTGAATTTCAATTCTTGCCGTCTATTAATTTGGTTCCTTATGTCATTTTGACTCGAAACATTTCCCAGAGCTGGATTTTTGTCAGGGATGCGTGGGGAAATGTGGGGCCTCTGTTAAAGGAAAGAGCTCATAAAGAGTTAAATATTTGTCATAATCTGTAGCTCGATCCCTTTAAGTTTGCAGCAGATGACAGCAAAAGAAACCTTAAATCTAAAAATTTACAGAAACGAGCGTCTATTAAAGGGGTCATATAATGGTACATGCACTTTTACAAGTTGATAGTACAGAAATGTGTGTTGGCCGTGCCTGTACACAACCATCATAAAATGATAAAAATCCATCCAGTGTTTTTTTTTTTAATCTTCTTATGTTTCCTCTCATCTCAAATCAAGCTGTTCGATTTTGTGACGTCACAAAATCGACGCCCCTCCCATGATGGTTGATTGACAGCAGCGTTTCAACACAGACCCGCCCTCGTGAGTGAGCTGTCAATCATATTAGCATTGACCTTTATATTAATCTTTATATTAATCTTTGCAAATCGTTAGCACGCTTCACGATGAATGCGGCTATTTTTACACTCGGGGTACATTACGGCATGTTTTCTATGTACGACGTTATCAATATAATTCATAATCCCACGTTTATAATGAACAACGCGTTATGGTTATTGTGTTATTGCGTTACAAACGGTGTACGCACAGAACAGAGGGGTGGGGTGAGCAAAGCTCATTATCATTTAAAGACACATGCACTGAAACGGCGTGCTGAAAACAGAGCTGTTTTTGACCAGGTAAAATGAGTGTTTTCTTACAATACTAATGAGAATTTTTAATTAAAGTATATTACAAACTTTTAATTTAGACCCTAAAGAATCATATTAGCTTGTACAAAAATGACATTATATGACCCCTTTAATAAATATCTGCCAGTAAATTAGGAATTATCACATGAGCAGGAGCACTGTATTTCTGAATTTTTATAGGCTATCTTAAAGCAACAACATGGAACTTTTCCTCTGCGGTCGCCCTACAGGTTGGAAGCGGAATTGTCCATTACCGCTGTCGTAAAATGATTTACGGTTACTGTATATGAAGCATGCAGGTTTTTTTTCATATGGGCAATGATAATATTATTAATCTTCCCCCTTTCATAATTTATACATGTTTAGTAGACTAAACATTTTAACTCAAACATTTGCGATTTGCATGTCGATTGCAATGCTCAAATCTGAACGAGAATGATGTTTACTAGCTACCAGATTGATAATTCGCTCATCTACTAGCTGATTCATGAAGATAAATAAATGGAGGATCAGATAGTTTCCATAACGTAGCCAGGCAGACAACAGATTAGAAAAACTAAAGATAGTATGCAAGCAATTTACAGTTACTTACTAGTTCAACAGCATGACGGCCAAGTCAGCATCGGTCTGGTATCACTCCTCCTCCATAAGCTCACGCCAGCGAGCAAACGCTCGACCCATATTGATCCTCGTCCTGCCTTTCAGTTTATCACTCTCCCTTTTCCTCTTCCGACTCTACTCCGACAAAACCTTGGACTTCTTACGTTTCGCTGCTGCTTCAGCCATGACGAAAACAGACGTACGAAAACAAACGCGCTGGTTGGCCACATTTGAGGAAGTGGTGGGCAAAGTGACGTATGCCGTAAAGCAGTCGAATTTTGTAGTTCTTTTTGAGCGCTGGTTACTACCCGCACCCCGAAGTTACATAGTGCCAGTAAAAGCGATACAGACCCCGTCAGGCTCTGGCAGACGTCTCATTCAACCTATTGTAAGTCGATGTACTATCACAAGGGTCTTGGAAATATATTATGAAGGTTGAAAAGTTACATGTTGTTACTTTAATAGGCGGGAAAACATCACGTTGTGCTGTGCTAATGAATCACCATTTTTTTGATGAATCATTTCAGTGAACGATCTAATGACTCCCTCAAAGACAGTCACTCTTTTCATTTTTGAATAAATCAGTATTTTGAATGAATTTGCTAAATGATTCAAGAAAATAGTCACTTGTTTTGTTCCTGAACGAATTACGCTGCGTCAAAAATCGAATACGGGAGAGGATTTGTGAATGGCGACTCAAACCAAATTTAGTACTATACTATACAGTGTTTTTGAATGAATCTGTTTAGAAAATGATTCAGTGACTCCATCATAAATTAACATTTTTGAATGAATCTGTTTAGAAAATGATTCAGTGACTCCCTCATAAATTAGCGTTTTTGAATTAATCGGTTAATGAAATGATTCAGTGGCTCACTTATAAATGAGCGTTTTTGAATGAATCGGTTTAGAAAATGATTCAGTGACTTGCTCATGTATTAGCATTTTTGAATGAATCGCTTGAATGGACGGATGATTGATTCTCTCATAAAGACAGTCACTTGTCGCTACCTGGTAACTCGAAGAGATAGAGATGTTTTTGTACCATTGTGTAGTACCATGGCTTTTGGGATATGCAAAATAATTTCATAGAGCTTGAGACTGATTCACTTGCAGATTCGGCACACATTCTTGGATTCATTTTTGACAGATAAAAAGCTGCGCTTATCAACATAAATTACGTTATCTGTCAGTCAGGTTGAGATGTTAATTTCGAATGTTCTACTGAGTGGTATAGGAGTCTTTTCCAATTTCACAGGCCTGTTGCTTTGGATTTCAGACCAGCGAGAGAAAATCGAGTACCTCATGAACGCCAAATAGGATTTTAATTAAAACCTTTTTTTCTTGAAAGTTTTAATATGTGGGGTTCAAATTTGCTCCATCTGTTGCTGCAGTCCAACAGCTCATAATACGTTTCTCTATCATGCAGACAAATCTATTGTCATAAAAACGTGAATAATTACCTCACCGGCCCAGTGAACACCAGAATGAAATATCAGACCTGGTTTCGCAGAGCATGGTGATCCTACCACAGCATGACAAATTTCGCAAAGATTTTTTTCTGGAAAAGCAAATTAAAACAAACACTACACTGACAGCTTTGTTTCATAACTCCAAACCAGACAGAAAATGGATCCTGCCTCATAATCTTTAATCATTTCCCCATCTAGACCGCTGTTTACTCACTGATCCTTTATTTATCAGTTTCTAATTTATTTATAACTCATTGACATCCAGTGATAATAATGGGGAGCTGAGAGAAAGTCAAGCTAATGCAGACAAACCTGTGAATTGAAGAGGATTTCTGCTTGAGTAGCTGTGGAATAGTGAGTTTGTGTTCTGTCATGAAGGGCGTGAAGTTTTTGTTTCACAGACAGGAGTGTGGTTCAGTCAGTCGGAGGTGAAGTGGACAGAAACCTTGCAGATGAGGAAGTGAATCTGTGTATTCAGAGAACACCTGCAAAATCATCAACTGAGACATTGCTTTCTTTCTTTTGCTGCTTCTTTCCTGTCTTTTTTTCTCTTTATTTTTACAGTTGCATTTTATTTTGAGGTGACGTGGTGACATTGTACTTTCTCAAATAAGTAGTGAGTAATATTAATTAACTTGCACTTACTATAGTGTTACGGCTAGGGTTTGGTTTAGGGTTACTTGTAGTAATTCACTGTTATTATTGAGCACATGTAGTAACGTGTAACTACGTCACCTTAAAATAAAGTGGTACCATTTATTCCTTTCTTTCTTTCTTTCTTTCTTTCTTTCTTTCTTTCTTTCTTTCTTTCTTTCAATTGTTTGTTCGCTTCATTTGTTGGTTCGTCCAGTTCTCCATTTTTTGTCCGTTCTTTCTTTCGTTCTTTCTTTCAATTGTTTGTTTGCTTGTTAATGTGATTGTTGGTTCAGTCCTCCATTTTTGTCATTTCTTTCTTTCTTTCTTTCTTTCTTTCTTTCTTTCTTTCTTTCTTTCTTTCAATTGTTTGTTCGCTTCATTTGTTTGTTCGTCCAGTTCTCCATTTTTTTGTCCGATCTTTCTTTCGTTCTTTCTTTCAATTGTTTGTTTGCTTGTTAATTTGATTGTTCGTTCAGTCCTCAATTTTTGTCAGTTCTTTCTTTCTTTCTTTTAATTGTTTGTTCACTTGTCAGTTCTTTCTTTCAATCAATTCGCTCTCTTTCTCATTTGTTTGTTTGTTCTTTTTTGTCATGCCTTCCTCCATCCATTCATTCATTTACTTGTTCATTGGTCGGTTAGTTCATTCATTTGTTACTTTGTTCATTTCTTTCTTTCTTTCTTTCTTTCTTTCTTTCTTTCTTTCTTTCTTTCTTTCTTTCTTTCTTTCTTTCTTTTTTTCAATTGTTTGCTTGTTAATTTGATTGTTCAGTCAGTCCTCCAGTTTTGTCAGTTCTTTCTTTCTGTCTTTCGATTGTTTGTTCACTTGTTAATTTGATTGTTCGTTCAATCCTCCATTTTTATCAGCTTTCTTTCTTTCAATTGTTTGTTTGCTTGTTAATTTGTTCGTTCAGTCCTCCATTTTTGTCAGTTCTACCTTTCTTTCAATTGTTTGTTCGCTTGTTAATTTGTTCGTTCAGTCCTCCATTTTTGTCAGTTCTTTCTTTCTTTCAATTGTTTGTTCGCTTGTTAATTTGATTGTTCGTTCAGTTCTCCATTTTGTCATCAGCTTTCTTTCTTTCTTTCTTTCTTTCTTTCTTTTAATCAATTCGCTCTCTTTCTCATTTGTTTGTTTGTTCTTTTTTGTCAGTTCACGCTTTCCGTTGTTCCTTTTTTTTTACTTGTTCATTGGTCGGTCAGTTAAAGGAGACATATCATGCTTTTAAATTGTTCCTTTTTACATATAAATCATACATTTGTAGTATATATAAATCGGAACTGCAATGCTTGGGTCTGAATTCCTCATTATTATAGCTCCACGGGCCCCTTTTTTACCCCTTTTCTTAGGTGCTTCTGAAATCAACTCGTTTTGGTGCGGTCTCTTTAAATACAATTGAGACACTTCATAACCCGCCCCCTCTCCAGGTTGCAGAGGTTCAACTCCACCCCGTTCGGCCATTTTTGTAGTTTGATAGCAGAGATAGGATTATCTAGCGGCACAGAAACTTTTTATTCACACGTTATTAACAAAATATCAACAACGGAAGACTTGTCCAGCCAGCCTTAGATGTTCGAGCCAGAGTTGGAGCCGGAGCGAAATGAAAATGAAGACGACGAACCTGCAGAACAACGTCTTCATATGGATGTATCGCAATGGTGTGTTACTGTATTTACACATGAAACTTTGGTCTTCCGACCTTTTACCACCGTGTCGATTTATTTTGATTAATATGTGCGAGGGAGAGAGAGCAAGACAGCGTCTAGTTTGGAGAGGGTGATGTTTTGTTTACACTTTCGCCGGGCTCTGAGAGAGAGTGCGAGCGCGCGCGAGACCGGGTCTCTCTCTCTCTCTGCTCGTTCTTTCAGTTAAACATGCGCCACAAGCGCGGCAGTTCATCTACATTAGACGGTGTAATGAAGCGTGTGGGTTACTACATCCAACAACCGATCATTTTAACTTACCCTCTCCGAGTCTCGTAACTTCTGCATCCTTTAGCTTGGACTACAAAATTGCAGCGAGAAATAATAATGGCGGATCGCTCGAAGTGTTGGGCCGGAAGTCAATGTCCTTATTTGGCAGTTCCGCTGCAAATACTGTGACGTGATAGTTCAAAAAACGTCATAGAAAACAGAAAAATCTGAACAGGTTGAAAAATATGACCAAAACAGAATATAAAGATATCAACGAAGCACCTGAAGAGAATAATTTAATCTTTTCTGTACTTCTAAACACTCCAAATATACAACAAAATGCATTTAAGGGCTAAAAAAGTGCATTTAGCATGATATGTCCCCTTTAATTCATTTATTACTTTGTTCATTTCTTTCTTTCTTTCTTTCTTTCTGGCCTACATAAATGAGAGCGTAATGAAGTGATTGTTGAATCTCCTGCGGCGAACTATTATTCTCACCTTTAGAATGACTTAATTACAGCACATAACACCTCCATCTCATGCACTGGCAGGACCATGTGACTTCTAGAAAACAGTGTGCGGTTTAAAACATGGAGGTTGTGAACTCTTGAGATTTACAATGGCTGTAATCTCATTCTGAAGATGAATGTCAAAGTCAGGGTCAAAAAGCTACTGAAACCACAGGACCCTGGGTCGTTACTTACTGTTCAATCACAGTGGCCACGGCAGCCAAATGGATCAAACCGAAAACAAAGGGGAACTTAATACAGTGGCAGATTTATTTGGGTATTTATCTCTCCCAACAAATAAAAAAGTGCAACATGCAAATCAAGATGTCAGATAACACTTTTAATTTAAGACACTGTCTATTTTAGAGCTGCTTTACTATTATTGTATAAAGTGCTATATCAACATGGTGACTTGACTTGAATAAAACAAAACAAAACTAAACACTACCTCATGCTTAACCAATACATTTTGATGCACATTTAGAATTGTTTATTGAGATGATATATGATTAATGAACGTTATTATAAAATATGAACAAAACATTATTTGTCTCTGAAGTTCCTCTGTTTTTCCATACTCTCTGATGACATGAATCCGTATAGAATGAATCAGTGTTTTAACCGGACGGGTCTCATCAGGGGGTCCGAGGGCGACTGAGGAATCCTGGGGCTTTTGTCTGAAGGTCGTGGCTGCTCTTCTCTGCTGTTTATTTACGCTCTTGCTGCTGTCTGTGTGTCTTCGCAGTGGAGAACGAGTCGTGTCCTCTCGTTTACCGCCAACTGTGCAGACGTTATTCTTTGACTTGATCGCTGGTAATTTGCATGGCAATTTATTTCACATTTAGCTTCGACTCCCTGCCAGGACGGTCCTAATGTAGCGAGAATCACTAACAAGGCAAGTTAGACTAATGCATTTCAGTCACTAACATCGGTTTAAATCCAGGTGCATTGTTTTATTGTTACTGGTTTTCTACGGTTGCTATTATTAATGAAGTATTTGCACTGCAGTTGGTTGATGCCATGCATACTTGTGTTATCTCTGCTTGAACAAATAAAAATAAAAAGCCTAAGCACTTTTCAGCTGGACAGGGCAGGGAAACCACTTTAAACCAGCTTAGATCTTCCTGTTTAAGATGTGGTTTTGCTTTTTAAACATTTCTAAGATTAAATTTAAAGGCATAGTTCATCTCATATTTTACTCACCCTCATGTTGTTCCAAACCGGTATGAGTTTGAAAACAGAAGAAGATATTTTGGAAAATGTTGGTAACTAGATAGTTGATGATAGCCATTCCATAGTATTGTTTTCATACTATGGAAGTCAATGGCCTTTTTGGGTGAACTATCACTTTAAAATCTCTCATTGACTGACATTGATAGAATATTACAATTCTGCCAATGATGATGTCAGTAATTTTTTATGCTGAATTGTGATTGGTTAAAACAACCTGTAAAATAATAATTGGTTGGGTAATAATGGAAGCTGAACAATAGAGTGCAACAGTCAGGATGTGGGAGATAAAAAACCATAAGGAAATAGATTTTTAACAATAACTTTAAAGACAGCCTTACTGTGTCTGTGAGCTACCAGGTTGTTAATCGATGGTATTTGCTTCTGTTGAAGACGTAAGTCTGCATTATTTCATGTTAGTTTTAAAATAATTGTTTAAAAGCTCATTTTGTGGTGAAAAGTTACATTACCCATGATGCTGTACAGAAAATTCCACCAATCAGAGAGTCGAGACAAGCAAAACGCGCCAAAATATCTCATTAGCTCCGCTCACTGTGAATGATGTAATCATTCGAATGATTATTATCAATGAAGTACTGCGAATGATGTAATCAAGTCGGTCTCCCTACTATGCTCTCAAAATTCTTATAAAAATATATATATATATGTACACTTCGTTTTTTTATTTGATTATGCTGTTCGCAATGCTTCATGGGATAGTAGTTCTTTCTATCACTAAAGACGTAATGTACACAGTCTTGTACCTTTGTATTTTTGTATGATTTTCAAATACTATTTTGCTTACCAACACCAACACCGCCGAAAAAGTGTGCGGGCTCTGTTGCACAGAATTAATTAATAATTAATTAGGGAGTTGTTCTGTATATTTAATAAAAAGTTAATACTAATTGAATACTAAGTGAACAAAATATTAACTTTAACTCAGTTTTTCCGAATGATATTTTCCTAATATACTGTATATATCAGGGTCATTATATTTTGACACATTAGCATAAAATAAAAGTTAATGTAATGAATCATACAGATACATGTGAGTTTTGCCTCAGCGTATTATGGACTTAAATATTATAATATTGTTTTTTTCCCTCACTCACAACATTCATTCTAAATCCGTCATGCCTCTTAGCTGTAACTTAATTCTTTGGCGTGGGCAGGTGAGAAAGAAAGTGCTATAGATGTACGTCTGCTGTGTTATCATCCAATGTCTCTCGGACCCCCCCTTGCATATCTTACATGCTTTAAGAAATGTGATAGTCATAGGCACGTCGCCACAGGCTGTACATATATTATCATAGACCAGGTGAAAGGTCACCTAGCAGACAGATATTTTTCTGTTGTTTATGAGATAGTGGAGAATGTACGGATAGAGATACAGATGGAAAATACATAATACATGTTTATACACTCTAAAAAGACCATAAAAATAGGGCCCAATGTACTTTTCCATGTTGATTTCTCACAGGTGTTTTACCTGTATTTTATATACCTTTTCCATTTTTCTGTGGATGTTTTCTTAGTGTAATTCTTGGACCAATACCATACTGAAATTTTATTAGACATTTCTTTTTATATGTACCAACATAATACACGTATGTGCTTATAAGTCTTTCAGAGGATAATGTTTTTATTTTAAACGTGTTAAAGTAAAAAAATATTATTTTCTCCCCAATTTTGTCCATTTCCTCATGTCTATCTCTTTAAATAGTTTTCATTCTCTCTAGCAAGTAAACTTATGAAATATGCTCGGAATACAGTCATAACCCATTACAATCAGTTTTAAAAAGACACACTTTTCCAACCAAAATGTTTAATCAGAGAGAAACTTAATCAGAGACTTATATAATGCAAGGTTTTTTCATAATAGATTTAACTTTCAGTTTGAAACATCCTTGAACGTTTGTATTGGACCATTAAAATAATCATTTAAAAAAAAAGAAGAGTATGAAGCAACCTCTCTATGGCTAAAAACACACCTGTACTAAATTTTCATTATTCCTATTTAATTATTTTTTAGATGTGTGCCGTATATTCTTTGTGCACCTGTCACACTGTACACAGGCCTCACGCAGTGAGGTTTTCACTTTCCTTTCACAAGGTCAGGAAGAGCATGTCGTGACAGCTTAGGGTCACTGCCTTTGACCTCTAGCTGTATCATCTCCATGGCAACAGCTTATGACATGCAGCTCAATTAACAAAAAGACCTTCAGCTGTTGCTAGCACAATGTGGAGACGTGATAGTTTAATACGGCCTGAGTTAATAAAATGCATATTTTATTTTAGCCGTCATCTAATATTGACATTATTCCAGATGTTTTTTGTTTGAAGAAAACTTTAGTTGGATCCTCTATCCTGGCACAACCAAGACAGTGGGTTCATTTTCCATCTGTTCTGCCACTGTAAAACCTTAGTGGGAAATTTGTATTTGACAGATGGCGTCAGGAAAAACAATCAGAGCCACATCTAGAGGATTCTATTGCCAACTGTCGCATATTTTCAGAAGTGAGCTTGCAATATACAGACAAGATCCAAAAATGTACTTCATGGCACCTCTTTATGCAAAAATTTACTAAACATAAATATTTTTTTACTGCCACAAACCGTATTTTCAGTTTTTGAACTGAAGGATTTCCACAGATGTTTGGCCATTTTTAATTTTGTCTGAATAAAGATCCTAGATAAAGGCTTTTATTCACATTTAAACATTGATCAATGAACATAAACAGAGGCTCAACCGAACCTGCTTGACACGAGAATGAATCTCATTGGTTTTTGATGAAGCTCAAACGTGCTGCGTAACACATGAGAATGAATCTCATTGGTTCGTTCATGTCAAGCGAAGCTTGAGCTTCCGCTTACCTCATCTGATGTGGGAGTTGATGAATGTTTATATGTGAATAAAAGCCTAAATTCAATCTGTCTCTTCAGAATATTTGGACTAAACCGGTCAATTCATATGGATTAGTTTTATGATCTCTTTATGAACTTTTTGAAGAGTCAAAGTGGTAGTTGCGTAGCTGTCAATGAAGGGACAGATTTCATTAAAAAGATCTTCATTTGTGTTTCGAAGATGAACGAAAGTCTTACGGGTTTGGATCAGTCTATGGTTTATTCAGGAACAATAGGGGCTTTCGCTCCCAGGAGACGATTTCATAATTCATATAAATATTGACGGATATACCTGCTTTTTGACGTGTTCGAAATTAAAGGTCCCCTATTATGCTCCTTTTCACAAGATGTAAAATAAGTCTCTGATGTCCCCAGAGTGTGTATGTGAAGTTTTAGCTCGAAATACCCAACAGATCATTTTTTACAGCATGTTTAAATTGTCATTTTTTGGGGCTCAGAAAAACGCGCTGTTTTAGTGTGTGCCCTTTAAATGCAAATAAGCTGCTGCTGCACGGCACAGGGGGCGGAGCTTCATGAGCTCGCGCTCAGTCTCAGGACAATTTCATCTCACGGGATGATGATAATATCAGAAACTCTCAGTAACGGTGTTCAGTTCGACCCGGAGTCGGACAATAATGCCTACAGAGTCAGAGTGCTGTATAGAGATGAAACAGGTATAGTTTAGTAGTTTAATTACGGTTATAACGTATTTGTCATCTGCTTGTTTGTATCCATTATTAATAGCCTACAAGTCTGCTGTTTCGGACCAGGTCCGAATGATGATCAAACATATACTGATGAGTTTAATAAAGTTTATTGTACATAACACAAAAGATGAAGCGTCAGTTTTACTTCAGAAAATCACCGTAAGAGCTGAGTAAACACAGTAAGTTATAAGAAGTGCACAAGTACATAAACGAATTTCGGTAGAGTTGAGGGAGCATTTTCTTTAAAAACAAAATAATTCCACCTCGTCAGCGGCTGCCTCATATATCGGGAGTAAATAGAGAGAGCTATGTGGATTAATACATCCAGCCACACAACACCTACAACGCTTGGGAGACATTCTCGTCAGTGCAGCAGCTGTGAACTCGATCAGGGCGGGTCTATGTTGAAACGGCAGTGTCTCTCAACACTCGTGGGCGGGGCCTGTGCTTAGTGACGTCACTAAAACAGCATTCTGGAAACAGGTCGTTGGGAGACACTGCTGATGATTTATGGGGATTAATAAAAAAGGAGTGAGTGGATTTTTATCACTATTGGGTGGTTGTGTACACACACTGCCAACACACATTTATGTCCAAACAGCATGCAAAAGTGAATTTTGCATAATAGGGGACCTCTAAATATAGGTTCATCTTTGTTAAGCTGTATTTTTTAAAAATATTATTGGAAGACAACAGCAGGAATATTAGGCTGCTGTCACTAAGTCCGAATGCACAGGCCGAATACACTGACACACATCTTGTTTCTTTCTCAACTGTTCACTTATGACATAACCGTGAGAATACTCGCCAAGATGGGTATTTCGAAACATAATTTTGTGTGTCTGAAACACGGCTCTCTTTCTCTCTCTCTTAACAACGTGCGAGACCTGATTTTCGCCTCTTCCTCCGCTTTTAAACTTGTTTGAATGTGTAAATTGGTAAGACAAAACACGTCCAAATGATAAACTTTCACTCTATGATGGTTAAACTACTAATCACATGCGTGCCGAATCGTTGGGACTGGTCTGTACGGATCACGGATCAACTGCGATCCGTCGCACCCCTCATAATTAATGAACGCACTTATCATTATGATTACTATCTTACCAGAGATGGAGAAAAATCCTACTCCAGTAGGTAAACGTGTCCCCAAAAATGTTGATACTCAAAAGCGCTTCCTTCTACGTTTTCTGCTGCGCAACGTTTATTTTTACCACACATGCACATGTGCACACCAGTTTTATGCACCCCTGGCTATAATCACAGCGTCTTCCATCCACCAGTTGTTGACGTTGTTGAATGCCATGCTTAAATGACGTCCCTATTGGCCGGCTCATGTCACTTTAGAGTTAGTACTGGTGGTGCGAATGCAGCCAGGAAAATGGCCTAGAGGAAAATTTTGTTCTTGGCGGGCCATCCTGGTGACTAGTTCCTATGATAACCGAGTTCCTATAACTATCTGGTGCGAAAGCCCCTTTTCATTGTGAGTCTCTAGTCGGTTTAAATGTCCAAAACATGTTTACATCCTTGGAAACAATTGAACAATCCATTTTAATGATTCAATCGAGTACTATGCAGAAATTAGGAGGATGATATTTCATCATTCATATTTTCAATAACTTTATTTGATGAGAAAAAGATGACCTTCTGGATGTTTCACAGCTGTCCCAGAGAATGTTTCTGGTCTTTTGTGACATTCCCGTCCGTTCCAAGCAGATGGAAAGTAGAAGCACTTCTATGGTCAAAGCTATGAAGGACCCCAAAGAGAACCGGGATGAACATCGGACAAACAAATTCCCGAAAGCTAAATCTGTCCTACTAGAAGAGAAAGGGCGAGGGAACTTGCGATATAGAAGAAGACAGAACAGAGATGTCTATTGTCCTGACTGTGCAGACTGGCCTGTGTCCAGGTGTGTGTGGCCCGCTAAAGATTGCGTGAAGGAGCTCATTCTAGGCGTGAAACAAGCTGACCTTTTCTCCTGTCCGCTTTGTATAGAGATACATGCCACTGGGCTTCACACTAGAAATGACTTGGGAACCATTGGTTCCTATATGTATATACAACACAAAGGGTGGTCATACCAAATATTTATTTGACTTAATTAATAGAAGTTAATTCATAAATAAAATCTATTTATGACATTGTTTTTGAAAGCATCCTCACTTTTTACACAAGTGCCTAAAACTTTTCACAGTGCAGTAGCTTTTCAGAAAGGTTTCTTCAAGCGTGTTGGAGACGTTGCCGCAGTTTTTCTGGATTTAGTCTGTCTCAGTTTTTTCTTCATGTAATCCCAGATGGATTTGATGATGGTGAGATCAGATCTCCGTGTGGAGCACCGGCTGTTATCAGAATCCTTGTGCATACAGAAATCTCACTGGATTATTACAATTATTGTAATTGTGAAATGTAAACTGATACTTCCTACTGACACACTACAGCAAAAGATATAAATAACTGGCTTAAAACCAGTAAAAATACGAATGAGACATTTGCACAGTACTGTGCATATATAATATATAATTATTGTGTTGATTACGGTTCCAACAATCCAAATATGTTTCCTTTAAAGTCAATTAAAAATGACCTATAATTGGACCTCACTTTGCCAAACAATGACCATATGTATTTTACTTGTTTGACCAATTGACATTTCAATAATAGATCAAATAAATCTGAAAACATAAATATCATATTTTTTCTTCTTGAGCTTGAATTTAGCTTTATAATTGATCAAATGATATTGTAGTCTGTATGTTGTTCTCAGCAGATGATACAGGGTCATGGTTGTTTTGTAGGAATCTTACATGAGAGCCAGACTGACTTCTATGTGGGTTGAACCCTGTGGGGAGGTTGTGTAGGTTTGATATGTGGCGTGACTGTTTAGTTTTTCTAGACTTTTACCGGTGCGACTTACCGTTCTGGGAAACGCATCGTATGATCATTCTGTTTTGTAAATATTGCAGATGATGTGGTGGTTAAAGGCCTGTGCTTTGAAACCAAACAGTTGAGGAAATGAAAACTCTACTTGCTCAAGTTTTTACTTGTGTTCAAAAATAAAAAGATTCCTTGCAAAATTATAAATCATCTTTTGAAAACCTGAGAATAATACCGCAGTTAATGCATGAAATTAAGCTCCTCCATCCAACACAAAAGCATGAAGCTGTTATTGGAGCCGACAGAGGCACATATAAATGAGATCCCCTCCAGCATGTTCTGAAAGGATTGTTGTTTGCTGCGAGGCTGTTTGAGTAGTTGTTCAGTCGGAGTGTCCTATTCATATGGATGGCATCATTATCTGCCTCTCCAGATGGAGCGAGTGCACCATGACTTAGATGTTTTGGTTTGCTGTGATGGTTTTGCATGTGGGCCTCGTGCTGAAACATGTGCAGAGGATGTGGATCAGAATCGTGCATGTGGTTTCCCCTCTAGGCAAACATTCTTTTTTTATGTCGGGATATTTGGAGGGTGTATACACACACAAAAGGGCGTTAAATCAGATTAGATTTTAATTACAGGTTGGTTTTAACTGATTGGATGGTAGGTATTTCATTTTTTTTTTTTTTTTTTTATGTACAGATAAGTTAAATACACCACTCTCATGGCAGTCTGTAGCTATTTTATGTTTTGCCGAATTGATAGTGAATTTGTTTGAATTTTTTACATTTTTGTACGATCTGCTTACACCACATTGAGTGTTATGGTTAGCGGTGGAACTTCATGCTTTGTTTTTTAAGGCCCTATTATACACTTTTGTTCTGTTTAAATTTACTACAATATTCCAGGTTTGGAATCAAGTTCAATACAACTTGAGCTTAATGCAACATAGATTAACATAGAAAGTAATTTTGTCTTTCCGTTTGCAAAAACACTGTCGGAGGCGTTTGCCGGCCAAAAAGAGAAAAATAGTCGCTCGCTGTTTCGATGTAAATATGCAAATGCTTAAGAGTCTATGATTAAGAGTCTATCATTTTTGCAGTGATTTTTTTATTTTTTTTATTTTATACTCTTGCATTGTCAATACACGATCTGGTTTATACTCTTGCATTGTCAATACACGATCTGGTGTATTATTTATTTATTTTTATTATGCAGTTCTAAGAAATATTTGATTCTCTTTGGTTAATAACTACTGTTTTTGTGCACAATGATGGTAAACAATATGATTGACTGATTTTACTACCTAGCCAAATTTGTGTTTCTCATATTGTGAAGTCATAAGACTAATATAGAAGAGAGAGAGAGAGAGAGAGTGTGCGTGTGTGTGTGCATGTGTGTGTGTGTTTTCATTCTCTCATGCTAATAAGCTCTTGCAGATCTTTTGAACAGTGTGAGTCAGTGAATAATGAAGAGTTTGCAGTTTACTGCTGTTCGAACTTCGAAGCAATCCAGGGGTTTTCTCTCACAAAAGTTCTTGAACATTCTTGCAGGCTATAAAACTACATCTGACAGCTGCATTATCATTAAGTCTGTCCTAAAATAGTTTTAGACCTTTTTATTTTCTGATTTGAGGGCTGTTGTCTTGAAAAAGATGACGCTGATGCCCCCAAGTGGTCGCAAAGCCATTTACAGCAACATTGTCACAGATGATATATCACTGCAGACATTATGCTGGCTTTTAAATATTCATTGAGCCGTTATTTTGCTTGTCATACACTCATTACTCTCCATTCAATTCCATCTAATTATCTTGTCAAATCAATAATTATGCATATCTATAATGAACTGTGGGGAAATTTTTGATGGCCTGAAGGAATCAATACGACTGTGTTCTTCATGACCTGCTACATCTCATATATTCTGCAAGAATCTGAATTGTGGTTTTGTTTACTCTTTATCTTCTATGGTTATTCCTTTGTTCGTCCTGACATTTCGTTTGAAAGCTTGTCAAGACTTTACAGCAGGTTTTCTCATGGGTCCTAGGAATGATTACAGTGATTGACACAGGCTGTTGTTGGACAAATTTTATAGTTATTTCTCTGGGAACCAAGGTAATAAAACCAATCTGGCTTGTTGCAAAAAAGCAATCTGCATTTATCGGCCACTGCGTGAGAGACTTTCTTGCCTGAAATTGGAATAAAATTCCTGATTGACTCCCTACCAATATTTGTGTTTTTGTGTGCGCATGTTTATGTGATGTACATTAAATGGTTTGCCAGGCTAAATTTAGATTGTCCAGTGACACGTGCCTGTACATTTTAAAAAGCATGGAATACTGCACTGTGTTAATTAACCTAACAGGACAGGAAACCATGGCAACAGCATAAGTCCGAAACCCAGTTAATGGAACGACACCGCCTCCGTCCTCATTTGCACTGCAGTGGTTTTATCTGAAAAATAGCTTTACGTTGCAGCCTACAGTATATTGAATCTTCAATCACTGAGTGAGTCACACCTCGTTTTTCATTCTCCACCCAAAAGGTCATAATAAAATGACTCAAACTCCTGAAAATGAGACACATCCATCATTACAATACCTGTGAATTCTATCAGCTTAAAAATTGATGCTGTAAGTTTGTCCTCATATGCAGTGAAGTTCTGAGTTTTTCTCAGTCTGATCAGAGAAGATGGAAATGAACAAACCTGCATAAAAGTCTGGCACAATCATGGCTCGACCAGTTTTCAATGACTATGTAGCAAGACTAGCATCTGGAAAGGCTAGGCCTATATTATTTTACGACATTAGTTTTCATCTATTCACATTTTTATTTTATTTTTATGTGTGCTTTGTTTAATGTTGCTGTGTTTAGTTTTTTTTTCTATGCTATTCCGTCCTTTTCTGTGGTTTGAAATGTGAGGTTGTTCTGATCCATTTCATTCCATTCTGTTCCATTCTGTTCGGTTAGGTTTCATTTATGCTATTCTATTCTATTTAACTTTGGTCTACTATATTGTAGGCCAAAAATCCCGTAGGCTTATAACGGAATGTTCAAATGAACTAAGACTCTTCAAAGTCCAACTGTCAAAAATTCAAATTTAAAATTCAATGGCATTAGAACCAACACAAACTTTAAACTATTAAAACTACCTCAAACTTTCTGTTGAATACCAGGCTTTCTCAAGCCAACATCAAAGTTTGTTTTGACAAACTTTTTTTTGTTGTTGATTTGTATCTAGTTTTGTTTTAGAATGTGTTTTTAGATTTATTTTGTTTTGTTTAGGTTTGTTTTGTTTTAGGAGGTTTGTTTAGATTTATTTGGTTTTGTTTAGGTTTGTTTTGTTTCGTTTAAGTATGCTTGTTTAGGTTCGTTATGTTTTGTTTAGAATTTGTTTTGTTTTAGAAGGTTTGTTTAGGTTCATTATGTTTTGTTTAATATGTTTGTTTAGGTTCATTATGTTTTGTTTAGAATTGTTTTGTTCTATTGTTTTGTTTTAGGAGGTTTTAGTTTTTTTTTTTGTTTAGATTTGTTTTGTTATGCTTGTTTAGGTTCGTTATGTTTTGTTTAGAATTTGTTTTGTTCTAATGTTTTGTTTTAGAAGGTTTGTTTAGGCTCATCATGTTTTGTTTAAACATGTTTAAACATGTTTCTGTTTTAGTATGTTTGTTTGGGTTTTTGTCTTGCTCTTTTCCATTTCTGTTCTGTTGTATGGAGAAACCAAAATTTTCATCTTTTAAGTTAGGTTTTCCTGTATAGAGGGTAATCTAATTTTGAAGAGAGAGATTATGTATGAGTATTCAGCAGTGCAGCGTTTATCAGTCCCCAAGTAGATGATGAGATTGAGTTAATTATCTTTCCAGTGACAGTGATGTCAGAAGCACCCCAGAGACAGTGACCTCATAGAAGATACAGCCTTCCCAGATCACTCTTAGTAATTAGACATTTTATAGCTGTGGATTTTTCAAGAGAAAACTGATGACTCTCCACATTAGCCTGTCGAGCCCGGCTTCCTTCACTGTGTGCATTCTGAAAGCAGGACTCCAGACTACACCTGAGAGATAATGCTCTGGGACACAAAATAAAAGAACTTCTGCTATCATAGTACAGTGTTACATTGATATTTGATCTTCACAGAATGTCTTGTGCTTGTGTGTGTAAATGATATACCTGGTTTTATCTTGGAACTAAAAGCTCTGTGTTTTATTTAATCTCACAGAAGCACCGTACAAAATGAATCACTGTGCACTTTGTAGTTCGATTTCTTTCACTCTGCTCCTGAACCCTTTTGGCTCTTGGCAATTTGCTCAATCGAAGCATTATAAATTACGGTTTAGCACAGAATACGTATCAGTTCCCTCTCATGCACCACTGTTGCTAGTCTTAAAAGTATTCCTGTAATGCAGGTAGGTCTTGTTCTAGGTTCTTGTTTAGCGTTTACTATTATTAGTGAAAGAACATCACTGGTGTCTGTTCAGATCAGTGTTTCTTTAATGTCACGTTCTTGTCTGTTGGCAGGCATTGACCCTTTTGTTTGTCCTGTCTAATTTGATGGGTTCCCCCTGTTCTTCAAGCTTTATTTATGGGCTCTTCATGTCAGCATGGTTCATATTTATCTGTGCTTCTGTCTTATATAAATAAAGCTCTGGCTGAAATGAGTTATAACCTGGCATGTTTGTATGAGTAAGTAGATATATTGGCTATACTGTGAGTTATATTTGCATTTCATTAAATTACGTTATACAACCAAAAATGAAATTTCTGTCATCATTCATGTTTTTCTTTCTTCCATGGAGCACAAAAAGATCATTTAACGAATTACACAGGTCACGGTTTTCCATGAAATGCAAATAAATAGGAACTGGAGCTGTCAAGCTTGGAGGAAAAAAGATGCAAATGCATCATAGAAATATCCTAAAAGTATATCCCCAAGTTAATTGAAAAGATCCAATTTCAAGTCCTTTACAAATTAGATAATGCTACTTTTCTCATTAACTCTCAACAAACATGTCAAGATATTCAGTGAGTTTGAATTTGAGTTTGTTCCATTTTTCATAAAGAGGGATTCGTTTAGTCTCTCGTGGTTTTGTCAACCGACTTTATTACGATCAATCTTCAGCCCCAGTATATGGCAGTCTGCTATGATTTGTAGGTGAAGGTGCTTATAAAATTCATCCTTTTCACTTTATACATTGAATCTGCTTTGATAAAGTAATTGAACGCCACAATCTATCATCTGTCATCCATCATGTCTCTTTTGGTCTCTCCAAATAAATCTGTCAGTGTCCTATAGTGGTATTGTGTTTGAAATTAAAATATCCCATTAGTACCATCACCATTATCATCCAGCTTAAAACATTGCTTTTCTACGAAATTTAAACTAATGTACATTATAAGAAACGGAACATAACTATATCAGGGGAATTTGTCAGTTGCTGTTGAGATGAATGAGATTGTTAATGGTAACTTTTTCAAGGTATCTTGTGTTTTAAACGTGATATTGTTTAATTGTTGCATATTGTATCACTGTAAATAAATATTTTTGTTGTAAATAAACCAGAATGTTGGATGCTTTACACGAAACCTGTTTTTTCGGTCTTTCTTCTTAAAAACTTCGCTTTCAATTCAATGTTATTTGCCGTTTCTTTGTAATTATTTGTGAAATTTACTAGCAATTCCTGAGAGAAAATTCCTTCAAAGTAAATCCTACACCAGTTTTCAGATTCACACACTAGACAGTATGTGCTTACTGTATATTCCAGTTCAAACACAACTGTGCGTTTGATAAAGCCGGTTTTATTCCATTCAGAACCTGGTGCATTGAAGCTGAAACTTCCATCAATGGATTCACCCTAATTAAGAAACTGATTATAAAAAAAACTGTTACGTGTCCAGCTGTGAGGGCCAACGTCTGACTGTGTGTGTGTGTTTGTGTATTTCTCTGAGCTCTCCTGCTGTTTTCCTTCTTGCGTTCAGTCTGTTATCCCCGCTGTTCCTTCATCCTCTGAAGTGTTTGATTGATGGCGGTCATTCATTGAATCATGTTGTCACACGGCGTGTTTCCTCGTCCCCTCATTTCTCACGCCGTAGCCTGGGGGACCGAAGGAAGAGTTTGTACGCAATTTGTTTCATCGTTCACTTCATTCAAGTCTGATTAATCGCCCGTCTCTCTCCTCTCTTAGTCCTGGTCTTTCATAACCCTCTGGTCTTGTGTGAGAACTGATATTTCTCAAGTCAAAAGTGTCTGCAGGGGTGCTGATAGCACAATCTCGGACCTGATTGAGAACAGTGTAGCTCAGCGACAAACGGAGGGATTTCTATCACAGTTAGTCCTCTTTCTCAGCGTGCTCTGTGTGGGTATGAGTAGCTCTTGTTCTGATCTGAGACCTGTTTTCTGATTCTGGAAATTTACTGGTATGCTCTCAGGTTTAGAAAATGTGCTTGAGTTTTGAATATTTTCCTGGAAAGTCTCCCTGAGAACATCCAATGTTATAAAAGAACAAAAATAATACATTATGTCAGTTCTTTTTGGAAGATTTTTTGCAAATGAACAGATTAAATAAATATATTAACCTATTTTTTTTGTTTGTTTAATATTTAGTTAATCACTGTCTTTGAGTCATAACTTATACAGTATTTTAGTTTTTTTACTAAAATGATCTGTACAAGTTACAAGTTTGATGTTGTCACCTTATTCAGATTCATTTATATAAATGTGACTGATTAAAGGCTAAAATGATATACAATTAGATAGTCATATATTTAAAAATAACTTACAGATACAGATAAATAATTTAGGTACCTTATATATAACATTTGAAAGTCTGATTCATTCTAGTGAATCGATTCATCCATAAATGTTTTTTTTTTTTTTTTCAGTTTAGTGAATTGTTTCGATTTTACCAGTTCTTTTTCTCATATTTAGTATTAAAAAAGTCTGATTCATTTTATGAATCAATTCTTCATAAATGGTTCTTTTTCCTCATATGAGCATTGGAAACTCTGATTCATTCTAGTTAATTTGCTCAACCTTAACGATTCTTTTTCTTTGGAAAATCTGATTCGTTCTAATGAACTGGTTCATTTGGATACTTGTAAATTGCCTTTTGTATTGCAGATAACTTTACTGTAATATACATTATGCATACAGTATTCTAGTTTTGTAAATTTTGTAAATTTTCTCAGCTGAAGTTTGATGTCACCCTAATTGTGACTGTTCATTCATTAAAATATATGTGGCACTGATTTAATGATACATACATTTAAAAAGATAAGCTATTTCGGTATAGTTAGCTTGTAGTATAGATATCAACTTTTTTAAACGAGTAGCTTGACTGAAGTACAGTATAAACAAACAAATAATAAAATTCTCACAATAAAAAAAAAGGCTGCCACTATTTAGGTACTTTGAAAATACCAACCCGATCTCATGAGGAAGTGTAACTTCATACGATGTATGAATTTGTACGATTTGACATATGAAAGTTTAAAAAAAGGTCCACCTCTAAACCTTGTTTGCATGTTTTCTAATACAAATGTATGCAAATGAGATCATACTAATTTGCCACCAATTTGCCAAATTGTAAAATAGTTAAGAATTGCCATAATAGTCTGTTGAAAATGCAAAAAAAAAAAAAAAAAAAAATTGTTTGAATTTCATTTTTGCAAACCTGAATGAACCCCTTTATTACTCATCTTAGGATTTAGGTCGAGGAAGGTCTTCTGGGGTGAGGAGAACCTACGCAGGCAGGTTTTTATCCTGAGCAGAAGGGAAACTCAAACGCTTTCTGTCATCACGAGCTCTCGCACGCCATAAATACCCCTCTGATGTGTATTTAAGTTCACAGGACTCGTCTTGGCAGAGGAAGTGGCGAAATGAGCTTTATTTTTCCTCACATCTACATGTCAGACATTTTTACTGAGTGTTTTATGATTTCCAGATGTCAGAACCGCCCTGTGTGCATGGGCTGGACTTGACCTTAGGAATATTGTGTTTATGTCCTATTTTGAAAGTTATATCTTTTGAACACCTCGGCACAGAGCTTCTTTTGTACATCAGAGGAAGGGTGTAAACATTCGCTTTGCTACTGATACACAAAGTATACTCTAGAGATGACATGAATGTTTTTAATAGCAGTCCTCGCAAAGGCAGTGCCATCAGCCAATTAGAATGATGTACTGATGAATATTCATGAATACACATCCCTCTTGGTGATTGTGTTCTGATACAAATGATTATTATAAAATAATGTGACTTATTATGCAACATTCACTTTTACATGGTGTTTAAACAAATGTGTTAGCAGTGTGTGTGCAAAATGGTAATAATAGTAAAAATCCACCCACCCACATTTTGTAATCCCCATAAATCATAAGCAGTGTCTCAGAATAAGACGTTAGCAGTTTTCATACAATATGAAGTCGCATTACATAGGCTCCGCCCACAACTGCTGACGGACTCTGTCCTATTAGCTTAGCTCCTCCCCTGAGTGAGCTATACACAGTCCGCCATGTTTATCTCCTCGCCACAGCATTTAACACCAGCATTTCTTTTTTCTTTCCCTGTTTGGTTCATATTAACAACATATATAGCAGTATGTACCGTATATTACCCTGCTTTTCTAATATACACATGCGATTTTTTTACTCGCTGTTTATGTTCACAGACATAACCGACTGTGTTTATGTGAACTTGGTGTGTTTTGACATAACCTTGTGTGTATTTGACTGTTTAAGCGCTATAAGACTTGAAAGAGAACTTAGTTTAGACAGCTTTCTGTGCGCGTGTTTCGGATGTGTGCGCTCGGAAAACCATATAACAGACGTTTAAACTGATATGGCTTTAAAACACATGCAGATAATAAACTTTCATGATGATGAAGAACTGCAATGTCACAAGCAAGTGACCACGATAGAAATGATAATCAAAACAAAACAGATGTTTTGTTAGTTTTTGGCAGAGAATCTGAGGCATGAGCTGTACAGGCTGTACCGGGAGCAGCAGCTCATTTGCATTTAAAGATACATGCACGAAAACAGATAGGCCTACATTTTAGGCCTATCAAAAAAATGTTTTCCTTTCACTCAAAAATGGGCATTTACAAAATGGTATAATAAATGAGTGGGGTATTTTGAGCTGTAACTTCACAGACACATTCTGCGGACACCTGAGACTTATATTACATATTGTAAAAAGGGGCATAATCGGTCCCCTTTAAATTATAAATAAATTATCCATGCTGAGTTAGATTAAGGCATTTTCACTCTAAAATCACAAAGCAACTTGTTGAATCTAAGATACTGGGGGTTATAAAGGGAAACTGGTTGATTCTTCAGGCCTTTATCTAATATAGCTAAAGTTGTGACTGGGCTCTTCGTCAAAGGAAATAATGGATGCCACCAGAGATTGAAAACAGCCGGCAGCAATAACACAAGGGAACGGCAGATATCCAGAGTGCTCTTGGTGTGGGATATGTCTTGTGTGCTCAGCATGATTGAAAAGACAGAGAAAAGGAAAATGAGTTTGTAATTTCTTTCTCGAGGTCTAGTTCTTTCCCACCATTTTCTATTGGCTTCCTTAAAATTTTAAGATAGCTACAGACGTGTGGCCATGAATAGACAAATATAAGTAGGTCAATCTACTACTATTAAGATTTAATGTCTGTAGTGTTTCCTCATTAAATAATCTTTAACTTTTTCGTTAAAATGTTTATGCAAATTCCCCCTTCGTCAAGCTCCACCCCTTCGTTACTGTGCTAATTCCATAGGAGTGAACTAAAGATTTCTGTCGGCATAAAAATAAACGGCATGATTTTCAATAAAATGTGCTAAAAAAATGAATTGTTATTGTATTGGGTAGAATTAAATTGTGACATTTCCTGCTAGCTGTCTATAGTTTTTAATTTTTAGATTTAGTTGATTTAGTTTTAGTTATTTAAACTAAACAAAAATGATAAATGTTACTGAACTAAAATAAACTTAAGTTTTGTATATTTTATTTCTATTTTTATGGTCTTAGTTTTAGTTCACAATAGTCTGCTGAAGTCACAATAACAGCTTAAAACTGTCTTTAGATTTATTTTGCATGTATCATAATGGTAAATACAATCAAATATAGTATAATTCACTTCAAAACATTGGTTTTCTTAGCTCTTTTGTGTTGGTTACATTGTATCACGTATATAAATACAAAACCATGAATTTCTCATTGTAGAACAGTCTGATGTCTGGATTTGGCTTCCAAATCTCTTTATTAATCTTTCTACAGAATGAAATATGTGTGTTTGTGTTTCTTAGTCACAATTACGTCGCACATTTCTGGCATCTGTCCACAGATGGAGGGTTCTGGCATCACTGTTAAACAGGGCTCGGGCGTCACTGCATGACACTGAAGCTCTAGCTATATCTGAGAGATGTAGACCAGGCTCGCAGAAAGAGACTTTAGTAGCTCTCAAGAGCTAAAATTGATGAGTGAATTTCACTTTTGGCAAAAGGTCAAGAAGTGTGTATATTCAGGGAGAGTGAATTACCACTGTGTGTTTGTGTGTGTCTGAGCTGGCATACAGATGCAAGAGACAAAACGGGAAACACAGACTATTACATAACCTGGTATCAGAGAGGATGTTTAGCTGTCACAGCAAACTTCTAACCCTCTACTGTATACTCGTTCTCCCTCTCACAGACACGCACACTCCATCAACACAGATCAGGTTAAGCCTTTACATTCAACGTGTTTTCAACATCTATCGTTCATGTGTAAGTGAACACTGTGTTGACACTCTAGGGAACATTCTAGACTGGTTTTGCACTCCAGACATATCCAGCATAGCAGATATAACAGGAATACACATGGCGGTTGCACACAGGGCGCTTTTCACACAGAGTCAGCAGCCTAAAGCTGTCATAGACTGTCATTGACTGCCAGGTCAGTGGATGCTAAAGCTATTTGGGTAACGTTTACGTAAAGGAATAGTCCACAAACATTCCACAAACATGTAACTTTAGTAAAGAAAAAAAAAAGAAAGTTTTTTTACGTATAAATGAATGGTTACAGATGCTAAAAAAGGTCAAACTATTTGTTTATTTTATATTTATTTATATTAATTCATAAATAGCCTATTAACATGTCAAATATTTATTTATCACTTATTTATTTATCACTAAATACATGCATAAGTTTATTGTATCATTTATTGATGTATTAATACATGCATGTTATTTTTTTATTATTAATAATTTTATCACAAATCTTTATTTATTAACCTATACTTGGTAAATATCTTTTTATTTATCAATAAATACATACATGTTAAATATTATTTTAATTTAATTATTCATTTAATTAATTAATTGATTAATTATTTATTAATTAATGATGAATACATGATACATTTTTATTTGTTTATAAATATAGGCTATATGTGGTAAATATTGATTTATTTACTTATAAATCGTTATTCTCTAAAATCTTGGCCTCTGCTTCCAAATATTATATATGAAGATGTCACACCAAATAATAATTGCAAACAAAACATATACTTTTACAGTGCTTTTCTGTCATTTTTGGAGCTGTGTTTCACAGAAGAAATTAAATCATCCACATTATTCCTTTCAGGGAGATTAAAGTGAAATTTAGTGGATTATGAGATTTTTACAGATCAAAGTGCAACTGGAAAAGAGAGCTCAAGGAATCAGTTTCCTCACCGTAGCGTGAGGTAGCAGCTCTGTCTGTATTTATAGAGCCACTGTAAGGGGCCGAGCTGTTTGGCCGAGTGCCTGCTTTTCGATCATCAAATTTACAGGCCAGGCCGAGACCCCCAAGAGCCTTAGCGGTCGTGATTTATGAGCCAGGCTCTGCTGCTCGCCTTCCAGATCATCACAGTGCATCATTGAAAACCATCCTATAGCCAAGACACTGCGTTCGGGAACTGCCCCGTCTCTGCGCGCAGCCGTAGAAAGGAAGAGAACCTGTTGAGCAGTGATGGTCAGCTCAAATCAGATCAGGCGCAGGGAATATCATGTTGGAGGGAGATAAAAACAGGATGAGAGGAGAGAAACCTTGAGAAATGCACAGATGAGAAGAGCAGGACTGATCTTTGTGTCCTTGTTGAATCACAAAAGCTGGATAGATAGAGCTCCTGTCCCGTCATGGACTTGAACTACAACCCAGGTGGGTGGCATGGAAACTGAACCTGTTTGTCAGGAAGTGCAATTGCTCAGAAAGCTTTTTTTATTGGACAAAACCAAAAGGGGAGGAGAATAAATCAGGTTATTTGTGATGTTTGCTCTTTTTGCACTCTCTACTACTGCTTTTACTATTAGTGTTTTTTCAAAATCAACTTAACACAAAATGTGTATGATCATGCATAGTTTTACAATAAAGGAGAATCCCAAGTCATATCTAGAGACTAGAATATCTCATAGCAACACCCTAGCATTTTTACAAAGTTCTCGTGCTTGACATGTTTTCCAACTGTTACAGTAGCTGTGTATTTTAGGAGGTGCATTTTTGATTGCGTTCTCTGCATGATTATTTGCTTGCATGAATAAGAAAGAGCTTTAGGGAGATTTCTTCCCGTCTCTCTGTTGTCTTTCTGGCTCTGCGGTTAAGTGCTTCATTCTTGGACTGATTTCAGATGCCTTTTTTGCTCACTCTCCTTATCTTTGTGCGTTCCATTCTTTAAGACTATCTGAAGAGCTGACGTGGCACTCTGGGGTGTCAGTGCTCTCTGATGGTTCCTCTTCCACTGCTGTAGCTGTGGTAGATTAAAGAGGCCATATATGGAAAATAGGATTTTCTTACCATTTTGAAATAGGTATTAGATCACAATGTTGAAATACTCCAATATCCAGCCAGACTATTTATGAAAACTAAAATGCACAAATGGCTCATCTTAAAGGTATAGTTCACCCAAATATGAAAATTCTGTGATTAATTACTCACCCTCATGTCATTCCAAAACCATAAGACTTTCGTTCATCTTCAAAACACAAATGAAGATATTTTTAAAGAAATCTGAGAGATTTCTGTCCCTCCATTGACAGACAACTCAACTACCACTTAAACGCTTCAAAAAGTTCATAAAGAGATCGTAAAACTAATCCATATGAATTGAGCGATTTAGTCCAAAGTAACCTCACCGGTTCTTGCAGAGGCTCAAACGTGCTGCGTTACACGAGAATGAACCTCACCGGCTCTTGCAGAAGCTCAAACACGCTGCGTTACACGAGAATTAATCTCATCGGTTCTTGAGGAAGCTCAAACGTGCTGCGTTATATGAGAATGAATCTCATTGGTTCTTGCAGAAGCTCAAACGTGCTGCGTTACACGAGAATGAACCTCATCGGTTCTTGAGGAAGCTCAAACGTGCTGCTTAACATGAGAATGAACCTCATTGGTTCTTGAGGAAGTTCAAACGTGCTGCGTTACACGAGAATGAATCTCATCGGTTCTTGAGGAAGCTCAAACGTGCTGCGTTATATGAGAATGAATCTCATTGGTTCTTGCAGAAGCTCAAACGTGCTGCGTTACACGAGAATGAACCTCATTGGTTCTTGAGGAAGCTCAAACGTGCTGCTTAACATGAGAATGAACCTCATTGGTTCTTGAGGAAGCTCAAACGTGCTGCGTTACACGAGAATGAATCTCATCGGTTCTTGAGGAAGCTCAAACGTGCTGCGTAATATGAGAATGAACCTCATTGGCTCTTGCAGAAGTTCAAACATGCTGCTTAACATGAGAATGAACCTCATTGGTTCTTGAGGAAGCTCAAACGTGCAGCATAACACATGAGAGTGAATCTTCATTTGTGTTCCGAAGATGAACGAAAGTCTTACAGGTTTTAAACGACATGAGGGAGAGTAAATGATGGCAGAATTTTTATTTTTGGGTGAACTATCCCATTAACAATTCTGATGTCACAACCTTGTGACTGTCACATTTAGATATAAACACCAGTATTCAGCAACTTGGCCAGGCATTATTACTCATTTCCCATGTCCAGTCATAACAAAGGTAATTCACATATGTAAATCAGAAAAGGTAGAGTGACTTAATTGTTAGAATTAACCTTGGTAAAATGTAAATTACCTTTGGTATAATTGGCTACCATTAGCAGTCTACACAACTAACACTTTACTATAAAGTAGCGTCAAAGTGTTAGTTCTAGGTCTCTATTTGTAGGAGACACTTCCTTGGTCTGCATATCTGCATTCTCTATCTTTGTATATCAATTGGACATCATGAATACGGTCCAGTAGAAATAACTTTCCAAGGCATGCATCTACAATTGTGCATTTCCAGCCCACATAATAGATCCTCCCCAAATCTCTGAAGTTGGATTATCAATAATGCTGGTCTAGCAATGTCATTATTCACCTCAGTTTATTACACAAGGATGTTAAATCTTCTGGCTCCTAATAGCTCAAAGGTGAATATTATGTCCAGAGGACAAGTAGTTGAGAATGTAAGATGATATTTCAGTGTTGTGAGGCGAGACACAATGGCATGTCTGCTGCATTTCCCATGGTCGTTGTTGAAGACAGACCTGTCTTATACATCCAGTCCCCGAGAGACTGCGCAGTCTTTATTAGATTAGCAGATGTCATGATTCTCATCTCCTAGTGAAAGCTGTCAACACTTTTTTGAGGGTTTGCGTTGTCCTGCAGAGATTTTACTCGCATTTCGAACCGTCAAAGTTGGTTAGACAGAGATAGAGAGACAGAACGAGAGAAAGTATTTGTATAGGACTGAATGGGATTTGTCATAATGTCAGAGCGGCGGCTGTGATTGGTTCAGATAAGGTTCAACTACTTCCCCTGTCAACGACCCTTGTGAGGCCTTCAACAAAAACATCCAGTTACAAGGATGTTTAGCGGGTGCAGTGACATGATGCGATTGTTGAAATTGCAGTGGTCATCCATCAACTGCAGAACTAGACAGAAACCATGACATTTCCTTAAGCAGTCTCAGCGTGGGATTATTAGAAAGGGGAAAATCAGCACTGTTAAAAAAATTGCATCTCTGTTTCGCCTGGATCTCACAACTCCAAAAACTGCGAAGCAAATTTTCATATAGACTCTATCTTTATAAATAAAACCACAGATTTGAGCTTTAAACAACTGCATTCTCGACTGAAAAACTCTTAAAACTACATTTCGTGACATAATAACAGCAGTAGTTTTTAAATTATGCAGGTTTTCTCCTCCGCCATTGACGCTTACTATTTGGTGCCTAGTTGCTTGTTGGTCCCAGATGCATTCTGGGATACCTGGCTGTTTTAAGTTTGCACAAGTCACCTCCTGATGCATCCTCGATAAAAGGGGTAGAGCAAGAACACATATGGGGATTTAAACTGTACTTGATGTGAACTTTAAATTGGAACTGTACTTAGGCAGCGACTGATGACGTTTCACAAGAACACAAGTACAGACAAGAACACAGATTGAGAAAGGCCTAAGGTCTTACTAGGCATACTAGAAACTTCCAGGCCGGTGTGTTTAGGCAAGTTGGAGTTAAACTGCAGGACAATGGCCCCCCAGGACCGAGTTAGGACACCCCTGGTCAGACACCATGGTTTATTTCCAGGCTGGTACACAGATGACACTTGCACTGGTTGGAATAGCAGGACGCAAGGTTGCAATTGAGGTCTGTGGCTCACAGGAATGACTTATCATCACAGCCGCAAGTGTTGTAGTAAATCACATTAGTTAAGGGAGAAAAGGTAATTGGACCAAATAATACATTTACTCCGTTTGGCACTTCTAACCATGATGTATTCAATTACTAAAAGATCTCTTTCCCCCAGGTCTGTCTGTCAGACGGCCACAGGCCCGACTTTAATATCAGTGACTGTCTTCAACACTATATGCCCTTTTTTCATTGCCTGAAGGGTTAATGTTATTTGAAGTCTGACACACCTGTGGGAAAGATTTATACGGTACACTAGTTGCTGATGGGGAATCAGATAATTGGGGATCTTGACTCATGAAACTGGTGGAAAATTGGTGCTACCAATACAAAAACACGGCCCAACAATTCACAAATGAATAACAGATAAAGTTGAGAATGAGTTTTTAGTACTTGAAAAGCGCAGAGGTAATTTGTCAGCATTAGCTTCACTGCCAGCTTGACTATACACTACTAAAAAGTTTGGACACAACTACTACTCCTTTATTATATCTATTTCCCCCTTTTTAAAATAATAGTAAAACCATGAATTAACATATGGAAAATGTGTCGAGACCAACCTTCCTGCACAATCCAACCTATCCATTTAAAAAGAAATGAATTAATATTTAATAATTTGTGTCAACTAATGAATTCTAAAAATATGTAGATAAAAATAGTAAACAATAAATAAAATAGTTTATTAAGGAATTCGTAATCTGCCACAGTTTTGATTCTTTATTATGACATTTTGTCCACTTTTTATAATAATAGTTAAAAATTAATCTTCAAAACTATGATTTAACACATGGAAGTATGGATAATATGTAGGGACAAAAAAAAAAACGTAACTTTCATACTTATCCATATAGAAATGAATTAATCAATAAAATGAAAATTAAATGAGTTTTGTAGACAAAAATAAACTGTTTGAAATTAAGAATTTAAATATATTTATATGTATTTTTTAAATAATTATTTTAATTAGTTTGAATAAAACATTCATATTTTCAATAAAATAATAGTTTTTAAAGAAATCATAAGCTGCCACCAGTGTTGGGTGTAATGGATTACTACTGTAAGTAATTAATGAATGTAATTTAATTACTTTTCCCTTGAAAAAGACTATAGAACAGTTCTATATAAACAATAGTGGATTTAACATCTAATGTTAAAACGTATGTTTTTAATGTAACCTCCTTTTAAATACTTTGGTCAGTTCAAGAATAATGGATCCAATTTTATATTATTTATTTGAAAGAATTAAAAAAGCAGTTTCATATCTATCCTTGTATTGTTCAACTGGTTGAGGTTGATATGAGATTTAAGAACTAATAAGTAATGCAATACTTTTAAAGAGAGTAATTAAAGTAATCTAATTACACTGTTGAAGATGTAATTAGCAGCTAATGCTAATGAATTACTTTTTTACAGTAACTTGCCGGCACAATTTATTTTTGTCTAAAAACACATTTCAAGGATTAAAGCATAAACATTTGACAGGTAGTATACTTTTTAATGCAGAATTTGTTTGCATCAGCACGTAAAACATTGCTCTAGCTTGGCTTGCGTTATCCTGTTTTAGGTTATCGGAAGAGACTCCCGTTTCCCACTGACAGGAAGACTGAATATAATCCCTGTATAACAGACGGGACTTTCTACAGGAAACCCAGAGCTGAGTTCTACATGCTAACGCACTAAACACCTGTTACAGCACATGTTGTGTCAGTTACTGATGGATCCCCTGAGATGGCATTCACAAGACACAACCAGAGAGCTAATGCTAAGGCTCAACTCACTTTGGAAAAGTTGAATATTTAGTTTGAATACCTGAAGTGTAAATAGTGATGCTTGCTTAATCAAAATCTGAGAAACACGCATGATTGCAAAAGTTAGTGTGTGGAACTGCAAGTCCCAGTTATCGTTGTTCATTCGCCATCGGCAGAGACGAATAAAGTACAAGCTGTCCTAAACCCCTGTGCGCAGCTCCAGAGATCATTATTCACACAATCATAAAACATTTCATTTCTGCACTGCGCTCCAACATTTGCATATCCGAGATCAAATTCCTTCGTAGAGCTTCGAGCAACAATCTGACACTGCACACATCAATCTATCAGACAGTTTCCACCGCGTCCCTGCCCTGAAATACAACGTCAGATCAATATGAGAGACAAATATCTCTGATATGAACAGCAAGACAGCCGTGCATGCATTGTGCATGCGGATATCACATCTGTAATTTATGATATATCAATGTCAACATGACACTTGAAGGCAGAACTGAATGTTAATGTACAGTGGTGTTGGTGTGAATCCCTTGAGCTAACAGCCTGATCGAATCAACAGGGCTCAATATCTCCAGCTGTCGGACAACAGACACAGATTAAGGTGAATCTCAATATCAATAAATGCCAACTGTATCTTTTGAACATTAACCAGTGAAATATGAAACTGAGCAATATCTCCAAGGCAAAGCAGCAAACTTTATTATTCAAGCCATAAATAATATTTCTGTAATGATTTGGTTAGCACTTGCAAAGTAATTCTTTTTATAATCCTATAATAATCTGTTAGCCCAGTAAACACTGTGAACAGTAAACAAATCATTTTAACGTGCTGATTTGTTGCTTAAGAAAATTGTGAAAAAATTATATATATATATATATATTTTTTTTAAAGTTTCTTAAGCACCAAATCAGCACGTTAAAATGATTTCTGAAGGATCACGTGACACTGAAGACTGTTGTAATGAGGCTGAAAATTCTGATTTTTCATTTAAATTACATTTTAAATACTTAAATAGAAATCAGTTATTGTAAATTGAAAAAATGTTTCACAATATTATTGTTTTACTGTATTTTCCATCAAATAAACGCAGCTTTGGAGAGAGACAAAAAAAAAGCATAAAAAAATCTTAATGATTTATGTCATACCTGATTTTCCAGGTTTTATATAACGAAAACCTCCTTCATTTAATAAAGGGGTCATGACATGAGAAATTAATATTTCCTTGATCTGTTAACATATAAGAGATATTTGTACCATTAAAACATCATGCAAATTTCTTAGCTTAAAAAAACCTCATAAAAATAATAATTATTATTATTTAACTAAGCAAGCTCCAAAAATGTTTGGATATTGTGGGATCTGTGGGAACCAGCTAATCAGTGTCTTACTTGGCAAATATGTCCACAAAATACCTGAATATGTACATACACACTCTGGCAGGAGGCTGGGTCTGCTTGGATTATTATGACAGTCCATACGCAGCGTCCGGCCCAAAAGCGTTCAGACAGCTGATAAGAATGTTTGCATTGTAAGCCCCGAGTGCTCCCGTCTGCTTCACCAGCGCAGAACGAGCTTGTTTGCTCTGGCAAAGCTGCTGGCCAATACAAACTGCCAGAACGGAGAGCCTGCAGAGAACAGAGGGGATTGTGGGATTGAGATCTCCAGTAAGATAGGGCTTAGATAGAGCTGGTGAGAAAATGCTGACGATCATAGATTTAGGCTTTAGGACTTTAGGAAACACCCTGTAATGCCATTACCTCATTATCTCCCAGCAAAATCCAGGCAAAAACAAGCACACATGCACCCCAAAACACCCCATGCTCAAACATACCGCACACTTTGTGTTTCACATTGTATTTTTTGCGTCATGCAAATTACAGTTTTGCAGATTAAACGTCAGTGTAACTGCTGGAGGGGTCAACACATTTCCAGGGAAACTAGTTTTTTCTAGAAACGTGTGATGCTAATATGTTCGGAACATTACAATACAGATGCTAGGGTCTTGTCAGGGTGTTGCTATGTGGTTGCTATGGTGTTGCTACAGTATGTGGTTGCTATGATTTTTTTTTTTTAGATGTGTTGGTGTTTACTAGGGCATTGCAATGCAGTTGGTTGTTGTGGATGGCTGCTACGCAGTTGCTAAGGGTTTTTACAGTAGTTTTTACAGCTACAGTATGTAATGTGGTTGCTAAGATGTTGCTAGGTGACTGTTAAGAGTGTTTTTTAGATCATTGCAATGCAGCTGCTAGATTTTTGACTGGTTGCAATTGAAAGCCTTTTAGTGTATTGTGGGTGGGTGGTTGCCAAAACTTTGCTATGCATTTTTTTTTTTTTTTTGTGGTTTGTACAACAATGTAATGTGGTTGCTAGGTGGCTCCTAAGGTGTTGTGTGTTTTCAGAATGTAGATATTCTGATGTGGTTGCTATGGTGTTTTTTAAAGCAATGTAATGTGATTGCTATAGAATATTGCTAGGTTGGTACTGAGGTGTTCTAAATATAGAATGTTGCAATTCTTCTATTAGGGTGTTGTGGGTGGTTCCTAGAGGGTTGCTATGCAGTTCATGAAGTGCTTTGTGTGGTTGTATTACGTTTAGGGTATTTTGTGAATGTGTTTTTCACAGCAACGTAATGTGTTTGCTATATGCCTGCTAAGTGTTTTTAGAATGTTGCAATTAAAGTGTTGTGGGTGGTTGCTAAGGGGTTGCTATGCAGTTTCAAAGGTATTTTAAATGATTTTCAGAGCATTGCAATGTAGTTTCGATGACGTTGTGCCAGGAGTATTGGACATTTAAAAATTATAGTTTGTTCTAATGAAATTCTGTACACCTAATTTTACAGAAAAGATCATTAAAAGATAATTAAAAAAGATAATTAAAAGAGAAACACCGTAGGATTAAAATCTTATTTATGACATCATTCATCATTCTGGGCCACAGGCCAACCAGCTGTGCAGATGCTAAGGTGAAATGATGACACCAAAAGCAGCCAAGGGCTCCACGTGACCTTGTGACACTTGGCTCTGACTTAGAATGAGACTTTAGAAGTGTGAGGTTACTGACTTTGTACCTTAACATCTCTTCACATCACAAACCTGACAAGAGATAAAAGACAGGAATATAAAAGAGGCAAGGTGAGAAAGAGAAGACAAGGGGACATCTCCACCTTACATTGCTTGAGATCTTCCTCAGATCTGTCTGACATTCACCATATCGTATCTACTGACAGGTTTAGAAACCGATCTTTTTTTTTTCTTTTTTTTTAAACAAGCACCCTGGCTGAGAGAGTTGATAGAGTGGACTGTTGCTTTGGTTGTTTGTCCCCCTGTTAGCTTTTATCTGGTTTATTAGCATTCATTGATGGCAAATAGCTTAAAATAAAGAGGAGTATGAAGGTGCGTTTCGTTCAGGCCATGTCGTAATTATGTAACTATTCTCAGCTGTAAAAAGCCTTCATATGTGTGTAGAACTTGTAATTACAAAGTGTAAACTCGTAATTTTCTGAGAGCTACAACGTGGCCGCTGTACCACCTGACCACTGTAGATTAAAGGTGTGTTTGACTTGAAGGCAAGGCAAGTTTATTTATATAGCACATTTCATACAATGGTAATTCAAAGTGTTGTACATAGAAGGATACAAATAAAGAATATAGTAATAAAAATGGAATGCATAAGAAATGAAAATAACAATAAAAGCAGCCTATCTGGTTGGAAGAGAGTTTCACGACTGCTTTGTTTTACTTTGAGATTTTCCCATATTGATTGAACTGTGCCTGCAGTGTTTTCTCGCCGCCTAAATAATCTATTGAACGTCTCCAGATCAGATTTTTCACCTAAAATCAACCAGGAAGAGCTCTAGGACTGACCTAGAGCGACGCTGTGCAGACCGATCAGTCTATCACATTAATTATTGTTTTATTGTTCTGGCAAGCATCCATATGACTATTGAACATATACAATACGATTAATAAGTTAAGCCTTTATAGGGTTGTTTTACTATTAAATTCGCCACTTTTGTTGTTTTCCCAAGCTTAAGCAATGTGATTAATGTACTTCCTCGTTATGTGTTTCCTAGTAGTCTGAATCTGACGGATCAGCAGACTTCGAGCAATTCAGCATTACTTACTGTATGTGCTAACAACCCTTCGTAATATTGATAGTACTCAGTGTACTCTGTAATGGCAAAATACATTTTATACATTTTAATGGGACTCACTTTTCAGACAGACTAATGTTCAGTTGATCCTGACCTGAACTGAGACACAGGGACTGTTTGACCATTGTCAAGATTACTTTTTTTAAACTTGAGACACATAATGAACATGTTTCTGATAATGCTTAGAAAGAGTAGCTCTGAAAATAATGAACATTTTAGTGAGTCGATTCATTTGTATTGATTCATTGACTTGTTTGAGTCAATTCACTTGTATTGGTTCATTTATTTGTTTGAATCAATGTAATGTTTCATTTAATACACTATACAGAGGGCCTGTTACATTTTTGTTAAGTTTTTTACATCTGTTACTTTTCTTTTTCCGTTTTCTTTTAAAAATATATTTATTTAATTAAATACTGATGTTTATATGAATATCTTTGATTAGCCTACATTACATTGATTAAATGTTTGGGTTAATGAATCAGGTATTTCAGCTACCAAAGTGCAGTTCTTACAGTCCAGTAAATAATGTGATAAATCATAGTTATCATAATCAAATCATATTTCCTTATTATTATTATTATTAATGTTATTGCAAAGAATATGATATTTATAATCAGATGTAATCATCTGAATCAAATAACCAGTTCGAAAGAATATTTAATTCACGAAACAAAAGAGTTGAATCAGTATATTGGATGTATGTAATGGATTTCCAACTTGCTTGATTACTTGATAAAAACACTGAATTGTAATTAAACAGCACTGTCTGAGTGTGTGTGCATTTGGCAAAATCAGAAAGAATTATGAGTTTCTTTGCCTGATGGGAAGATTACATTTGCCTCCATACTGTTGGCATTCAGACATTCTCCAGCAATTCCTTCTGCTGCCGTGAGCCGAGGTCTCATTCCATTCTGAAAAGCCACAAAACAATCAATGCCAATAAAGAACCTTTATTTTTAAGAGTGTATGACGACTTCCACTTCTGAGATCTCCGGAAAATCACATTGGCTGTCGATGCACTCAAATAAAAGTATTTAAAGATAACAAAAATGACCTACGCTTTAAAGCACTTTAGATACAGATTATCAGTATGGCTCAGAAGTTGAATGCTGATGAAGTTGCATCGAATTTCATCTAAATGAGCAGGACATCTACTTCATATCCTTTACAATAGAGATGTGGCGTCTGTCCTCACAGGTGAGTGTGTATGTCTGGTCTCCTGTGCACTTTAGTGTGGTTCGTATGCAAGCCGAGATTACTTTCACATACATACTGAGTTACAGTCATGAACCTAGCGACCACGTAACCATACACTGCAAAGCATACTCCCCCTGTCATTAAGACACATTGAAGTGCTCTAAGTGGTGTCATGTTGTAATGTCAGTGCTAGTTCATTGTGGTTGTCTTTTAGGGTGGTAACTATTCCGGTGGAGATGTATAGAGTTGAACAACTAGAGTTGCCTTTCACCTATGGCTTGACCTGGTCTTTTCAATCTCAGTCTCAATGGATATCGAATGGGCTAGATGGGGCTCTTCCACCCTTGGAGTCGAGCTCGGCCTCTTACAATGGCCGATGGGAGCTTGTGGACGCAAGATGTGGGCGGAGCCTGTTGATATGAGTCTGTGGATCAGATAAACCCAGTCTCCCACTTTCCCCTTCTGGGGGGCACTGAAACCAGACCCTCGGACATGCACCGGAGGAGCTGGAGATTGTTCATTGTTCAAAGAGAGTTAAAGCATTTATCTGCAGTTGGAATGGCGACCAACCTAAGAGTCTGCTTGAGTATTTAATCAGGTTGTGTGAAGATAGGTCTTCATCACACTCATCAGTGCCCTCGGTTTTTAACCTCATGTTATCTTAAACAAACTATGAGATTAGAAAGTTCTCCATTGATGTTTCTGGTTAATGATGAGAATGGCGAAGATTGTGTAGTACGCTCCTGACCTCCTGTATTCTGAGGAAAACTTCAGCATTCCCTAATAAATATGCAGATGTTTGCAAACAGTGTGGGATGACCAGGAACATTGTCCTGAACCCCTGAGTCCTCCAAAAACCTGTGTCAGTAGGTCATTATTACAAAATAACCTAATCAGGACCATAACATACTGTGTAGTAGAGGGGTCTTGTATCATCCTTTTCTATTTTTCTTTTTAGCAATAAAGACTCGCTGACTGTATTTTTTCCCATATAACACACGGATACTTATTTTGTTTTATTTATTTATAGTACCATTTAAAACAGTCTTTACAAAGTGCTTTGCCAAAAACATGATAATATATATATTTATTTTTCATAATTTTTTCTTTTAATCACACACATATATATATATATATAGGGCTGTCAATGTTAACGCATACGATTAATTCAAAATCAGATTTTGCAATTAAATTTATTTTTATATATATATATATATATATATATATATATATATATATATATATATATATATATATATATACATATATATATATAGATAGATAGATATAGATATAGATATAGATATATATTGAATGAATCGCATGTGTTAACGTTGACAGCCCTGGTGTCAAAAAAAAATAAAAAATAATAATAATATATATATATATATATATATATATATATATATATATATATATATATATATATATATATATATATATATATATATATATATATATATATATACCATACATATCAGAACTAGTTTAAAATATATGCTATAAATAGCCACCCCTGACAGCCTTTATACAGAAAAAAAATCCTCTGAAACAGTTTATTCAAAGCTTTGACTGACAGACTCTCTGGAGAAGGGGCCGTTTTCTCTTCTTCTCTTTAAAGAGATTCTGGGACTGTTGAAACTCTCTATTGTTCACCCAGTAGAGTCACAGAGAGAGAAGTGGGTGTACCCGTCCCGACCCCCTCCCCTTCAGGTCTTTCTTCCCTCCTCCTCGGTCCTCACTATGGCCCATGTCAGCGCTCCTCAAGTCTGCAGGCCCATAGTCTCCTGACAGACCTACTCTCCTTCCAGCTCTTCCCCACTTCAGAGGCCTTTTTTCTGGGATAGGTAGAGCAGGAGTGCTGCTTCATAATGGAGGTGGTGCAACAGGTTGGACATCAGCTATCTCCATTTGGGATATCCGAGTGTCTGTCTGCATCTGCAGGTAATTCTGCTCTTAAACGTTCAGCACTGCATCTGAGAAGTTTTTTTGGATGACAGAAATGTTTTTGTTTTTGGCTAGATTTGCTCAGTTCAGTTGTATTGATTTTGTCAGATTTTTCCTAGTAGTTTGTGTGCCTAATTGTTGTTTCAGCTTGTATTGTTATTCATATGATTCATAATTCAATTATAGTCACATTATGTGTGGAAAGAAATAATTTAGACCAGTCATTTTCTATAAATCATTCGGGTAAACTGAAGATTAATATCAACACTCACAGATGCCAGAATAGTTGTATTTGTAGAAATAAGCAGGTTTGGGCCCTTGCGTCTGTCTGAGTCGAACATTATTTATGAGTTTAAACCATTTCATGAACAACAAACTGTCTCTTGCTTTCCTTCCCAGTTCCCTCTCTCACTTTTTCCTCCAAACAGTCCTAGTTTCTGCTTTTCTTCATCATGATATTCTCAGATGTGTTGATGGATCTCGGCTGTCTCAGAGTACCTCAGATGATCTCTGTACAGCATGTGTTGTGCAACTCATCTAAGTCCCTGTTAAAATAATACAAAGCCATTAATATTTGCATTATATCCCCATGCATATTTCTTTGCGGCTCCCTTAAGTCTTCACAGTAGCTGAGAGGAGTTCAAGCTCAACCAGGATGTATGAATTATGTTATGTCTATCCTGGGCAAACAATGCTATACTGCAATTGTCCTTTTTCCTGCCAACTCCTGGTGCTTCCTTAGTGTACAGTGAGCATCTAAATCAAATATTTGTGGTGTTTCACAACACTGTTTTGAGAGGAACATAAGAAAAAATCATTATCTGTATCTGTGCATTGTTGGTACGACCACAAAACGATCCTCATGTAACAATGGGCTTATTTATGTGGCTGTTTTGTTAATAAAATGGCTGTTGATCTTTGGGATTAGCGAAGTCAATGATGGGAACACACATAATGGAGCATTTAAGGGTGAGGGGGCGTTCCTGGAGAAGGTATGTGACAGTAATTGCTGCTCACTATAACCCTTTTGTTTGGTTCCACCTGGTTTGAGCCGTCTTATAGCTCAGGTCACTCATTAAAGAGCAGCCAAGCTCATATTTGATGAGACACATGCATAGGAAGAGGCATACAGCACAAAAACATTATATATATCTTATGTTATTGCATTATGTTATTGGATAGATTTTTCCACTTGCTGAAAAATTATTTTCTTGGAGAAGTATTTGCACCAGGAGTGTGTATGATGCATTTACTAGATTTGTGTGACAGATCCTGAGTCTAAAGCCTCGGGTCTCATTGGTTTTGTTATTCCCATGACAGTTCACTCTGCTTACTTTTAAAGTCCTGTGGCGTGACAGGTTGTCTAGTCGGTTCAGAAGAGCCGTCTGCCCATCGCCCCGTGCCATCAGTGGCAGATGGTGTGAGTTTTGAGTTGTTAAAATCTCAGGGTACCTCAAACACAGACACTGACCCAGAGACTGGAAGTCTGAACAGACAGTGTCTGACTGCAGCTGTTACAGACACTTTAAGACTTTAATAAGAGGACTGTCAAGGAAGAGTCCCCTTTTCCTTTGATCCTATATTAACATAAAACATATATTATCTCTTTTTCTTAATATTGCATTCAAACGGTTGCTGCCCATATATTGTATATGACAACTCTCTGAATAGTTTTAGCATGTTATTGATGGCAATGTTAATGTATTTGGTCTTGTAGGACTAGATCTACCATGCTACTGCTGCTTCAGAACAAGTATGGACTTGCTACTGCTAACAGATAAAGACATACTGCGGTTAGCATGTAAGATATGCTGCTGCTGCATAAATAGACATACATAAATCCTATAGCAGATCTAGGCAGGTGGAGCTGGGGGAGGTGGAGGGTTTCAAAGACTAGCTTACAGCAAACAATGGACCAGACTATTTAAATGTTGAGTAAGCAATCTCATTGGGTGCAAGATTAGCAAAGGCCAATCAGCATGTGCCATGAGGTAATTATGTGATTGCTTGCGGATTGCATGTAAAGGACTTATCAGCCTGCACCCTCTGGAGTTTCATTAATGAACTAGATGTATTTTTCACCACTGATGAATCTCTGTGTGATGCGGTTAGCAGAAGCTAAAAATAAAGATGCCTTTGTCTCTTCCATTTAGTGTTGCCCATGGTACTGAAATTTAAAAAATGTGACGATACCAGCATTTCCCTCTAGCATTTTGAGCGCTGTTGAACACACGGGAGTGTTGGAATGCAGCCGTCTATCCGCCAACAGGCGCCTGTGCTTTCCAACGCTCCCATGTGAATCTGTATAAGCACTGTGGTCACACAGTGACCAATCAGAGACATATGTTGAGCACATGAATGCAATGGCCAATCAGAGGTGTTTAACAATCCGTTCAACAGCGCTCAAAATGCTAGAGGGAAATGCTTTTGACAACACTACATCCATTTGAATCTGCCAACAACTCTTATTTCTGTAGTTCAGGAATGTCACAATAGAAGATTCCACTGGCTTCAGCCAAATCACAAATGTTATTTGTCATGAAGGTCAGTAGATTAGGAATGGGCATGGAGCAACTTCTCACAGTCTCAGGAATGGACAACAGAGAATAGCGCCATTTACTTGGGATTGCTGAAAACGGCCACCTTTGGAGATATAATCCTGTTTATTGGTCAAATCTCCTGACAAGCATGAAGTTTCCCTGCTATCTTTCACTTTCCCCTGTAGTACTTGGTTTATCTCATACAATGTTTTCCCAGACAACAGTGTGAGATTGACATAGTGCCTTTGATTGGATTTACCGACGGAAACAATGGCCTGGGTTATCAGATTGGTAGAGAGCAGGGACTATGACTAATGATTCACTTTATCTGTATACGTACCTTCAGATTAGTTCACTCACATTGCCAGTAGTTGGATTTACAGGCTAATCATTTTTCTTTTATGATAAAACTAAATTACCCATCTGTCACATAGTGTCAATTCAAGAAGTGTTAAGTTTTAAGGTGTAGTCACTCGAGGATTTGAGCATGCACATTTACTTTAAACCTGCAGGGAATAGGCAGCAGAATAAGTTTAATAAATATTAAATATACAGTGGATGTACTGCACTAATTACAAAATGTAACGTCTAATGTTTAAATGTATGTTTTAATGTAACATTCTCCCTTTAAATACTTCAGTTCAAGAATAATTTGTTATTTTATATCATTTATTTGAAAGAATTAAAAGAGCAGTTTTTTATATCCTTGTTTAGTTCAACTGGTTGAGGTTGATTTGGGCTGTTAATGCAAAGTAATTAGTACAGTAATCTAATTACATTGTTGAGGATGTAATTAGTAGCTAGTAATTAATTCCTTCTAACATTTTTTTGTATTGTTAAATAATAATTTAATATAATTGAATTTTTATATATTATTATTTATTGATGTTTTTTTTTTTTTTTTTTTACATTTTTAATCATATTAATATTAATTAATTTGGAATTGAGCATGCAAATTTAGGTAACACTTTATTTTATGGTGCCCTTGATAAAGAGTAATTACTTAATTAATTACTTAGTAATAGACTTTGTAATAACATGTAACAAAATGTGCTTAACATGTAACTAAGTTATGGAACAGCCTGTACTTACAGATTGTAATTACACACATGTAATATGCAGCTACTGTTACACATGTGTAACAAGCCGAGTCTGTTACATACGTGTTACGGACTTGGTACACTGTAATTATGTAAGAAAGAACTTAGTATAACACAATGTAACAACAAGTACTTAAATATGTTAGGCTACTAAGGTCTGCAGTTACACATGGTGGTAAATGTGTATGTTCTGTAGCATTACTTGTATGTAACATAAAATAAAGTGTATCAAGATTGTACTTAAGTGCACTTCCTGTGTACCTACATATGTTATCCATCTGAATTAACCCACTAGTTCATAGCTTAAATACATGCATTAGCTTTCTAATTACATTGCAATTACAAAATAATACACAGGTATAAGCTACGTAAAATAAAGTGTATCAAGAATGTACTTAAGTGTACTTTGTGTATACAGACCTTATCCATCTCTGCCTTAGTATGATTTTACTCACTAGTTCACAGCTTAAATGCATGCAGTAGTTTCCTAATTACATTGTAATTACATAATATTACACAGGGATGAGCTACGTAAAATAAAGTGTATCAAGAATGTACTTAAGTGTACTTTGTGTATACATACTGTACCTTATCCATCTCTGCCTTAGTTTGATTTAACTTACTAGTTCACAGCTTAAATGCATGCAGTAGTTTCCTAATTACATAATATCACACAGGTATAAGCTACGTAAAATAAAGTGTATCAAGAATGTACTTAAGTGTACTTTGTGTATACATACCTTATCCATCTCTGCCTTAGTTTGATTTTACTCACTAGTTCACAGCTTAAATGCATGCAGTAGTTTCCTAATTACATTGTAATTGCATAATATTACACAGGTATAAGCTACGTAAAATAAAGTGTATCAAGAATGTACTTAAGTGTACTTTGTGTATACATACCTTATCCATCTCTGCCTTAGTTTGATTTAACTCACTAGTTCACAGCTTAAATGCATGCAGTAGCTTCTTAATTACATTGTAATTACATAATATTACACAGGTATAAGCTACGTAAAATAAATTGTATCAAGAATGTACTTAAGTGTACTTCATGTGTATCTATAAACCTTATCCAACTCGGCTTGTTACACATGTGTAACAGTAGCTGCCTATTACATGTGTGTAATTACAATCTGTAAGTACAGGCTGTTCCATAACTTAGTTACATGTTAAGTACATTTTGTTACATGTTATTACAACATCTATTACTAAGTACCTAATTAAGTAATTACTCTGTATCAAGGGCACCGTAAAATAAAGTGTTACCCAAATGTATTTAGGGCAACAAACTTGGGCAACAAGATGTAATGTACTGTAGTGCTTTTGTTTTTAATAAATACTTGTTATTTTTTTGTATTATTAAATTAAATTTAATTCATAAAATACATATTATATTTAATTATAATCATGTAATCATATTAATGTTGTTATGTATTTATATCGATATGAAATATTATTACATAATTAATTATTGAAATAATGTACATTTTTAATCATTGTAAAATATTAAAATAACCATTTTAATGGAAGTCTAGTGTGACAGCATTTTTAGAAAAGCAGTTTCCTCATTCGAAAACTATGATTAACTTTATGTAAACTGATTATGTTTATGCCACGTATCTGTTCAACTTGGTCTCTCGATCATCCGTAATAAAATGCACGGAGTCAAATGGATTGCATGTTAATCAAGTGCTGGATTTATTCCATGACTTTCTAAGATCTAGTTTCTAAATGGAAACATATCTTCTGACAGCTGCTTGGGCTGTTGGACAGGCAATCCATCAAATTCTCATCAATTATGTTTCATATTTATCATGACGGTGAGTCCAAATCTCTACATTATTCGGTTTCGGCAGCTATCGCAGGAGAATGGTGTCTCTGTGCGCAAATGATAAGCTTTTGAGATCACTACCTGGTTTATTTACATAATTAAATGTGCTTGTTATTATTAGACATTCTACACTCTGGACATAATGAAATTGTTTTACTTTATGTACTTAGACTAATGGAGACATGTTTACTGCGTAAGCCTTGCCATGGGTTGTAAATCCAAGTTAAGATTATTAGGCCCAAACACAACAGACTGTTTGTGAGTTTGTCTAATCCTTCAGGCCACACTCCTTATCAAGACTGTTTTACGAGGGTCACGATATGCAATTGCAGAAGCAGTAATCTAAATGACGTAATGCTGAATAGTCTATTGCGATGTGCAGTGGAGCGATATGATAGCGGTATGACAGCTACAAGAATTGATTCAGTATGTCACTGGACTCAGAGTGCAGCTTTCCGTGCAACAACATCAATCATTCATGCCACATTAGCGCTAGGAGACAGAGTTCGTCCCCGAGAGCTCGTAAGCATGGCTGTATTACTGAGACTTGGAAAGAAAGGACAGAATAGAGAAGGTGAAATATGTTTTGTTTGCTGGAGTCATGGAACTGCGGCTTGCTAGTTTAATGGAACATGCTAGCTGGAGATTACTGTAAACATTCCACTTCATTCCTTTGCCATGGCAACAGAGGTGCAACACCATGGTGATTCCCTGACAACAGACAACAGTAAACAGCGATCAGGCAACCCCCTGCAGAACTATAATGACTGAATGCATCTTAAAATTAGGGAGAACCAGTCGCTTTCGGGCTCTTTTTAGCCAATCATCATACACTCTCAGAACAAAATGGTACAAAGGCTGTCACACTAGGATTGTACCCTTTAAAAAGGTTCTACTATTTACCATTTAGGCCAGGGGTGTCAAACCGGTTCCACGGAGGGCCTAGTGTATGCAGGTTTTTGGTCTTTCCCTTCAATTAGTGCCCAATTAAGACCTAGACTACCAGGTGAGGGGAGATCTTAGCCAATTAGTGACCTACTCAATCAGTTTGGTTCAAGGTAAAAGAGAAAACCTGCATACACTAGGCCCTCCGTGGAACCAGTTTGACACCCCTGATTTAGGCACTAATTTGTGCACTTGTAGTACCAATATGTACCTTTGAGGATCTAATATGCACTCTTTAGGTACAAAGGTGCATCTTTTGAAAAGGTACCGCCCCATTGAATAAAGGTAGGCCTATATTCTGTGGCCAAAAGTCAATGTTTTGGGTTTTTCATACTTGAAATTGTTAAGGCTCGTACATCGTAAACATGCAAATAAGAACTTTTAACTCAGAGTTAATTTGCATATTTATGTGGTAAACCACTCATAGGTCTCATTCACTAATAATAACAGATTATTTGTACTTGTAATTTCTCAACACATCTGCGTACGCACAAGAATTTGTTCTGAACCTCGTTCTGATGATTTTGGAGTGTTCTAAATGAGTGTTCTCGCATAAGACACGCCAAAACCATCTCCATATAAGGACTTTCCACACTTCTTTTCCCTCATAGCCTTTCAGTACCCTCAGCAAAAAGACGACGCTCTCTAAACATGGACAACTCAAACTATTTAATCTTAACACAATTATAAGATTTTTGTGTGTGTGTGTGTGGTTTCAGTTGTTGTACTTTTAGAATAACAAAAGTTATTGGTAAATCATGATTTATTTGTAAAAACAGTCGGAATTTTTTGCACATGCAACAGCGACTGGACAAGCGATGCAAAAACTAAAGTTTTTTTGTGGTTTTCATCTGTCGCTAATTACTCACTGTTGTATTCCAGCATGCCTTGGTGATATCACATGTTAAATATTGACATAGTATCGCTGATAGGTAGTGATGTTATAGGCTGTTAACCCTCTCAATCAATTTTAGTCATGTAGAAAGTGTGAACATGGTGGGATACATTAAAGATAAATGATTAATGCTTTTCTGTGATTGTGATTCGTCTGCATTGATGTTGATGTGCATTGAAAAAATACAAGTGTGAGACATTGATGAACCCAGAGTTGAAGTGGCAATTAAGGGGCCATTCATACAGAACTAACTTCTGGGTTGAAAAGTGGAATTTGAAAAAAAGGTCTTAAAGTCTAACTTATTTGAACTTGACTGTCACAATTCTTACAATGCCGTGTCATGCGAAAGGCTCTGCAAAAGATGAGCTCAATGGTTAAAGACATGCATTTAGCTCATATTTACATAGAAAAACAATGCAAACGTAGTGCATGGGAATGCAAGGGTTAAGTGTGAAAAGCGCTTTTAGTTTGTATGTATTTCCTTTCTATTGTGGCTATCTTACACAATATAATGGGTTATATAATACTTGTTTCATGACCAGGTCATTAGATCAGAGGAGGCTAACACCATGTTCCAAACAGGAAGCAATAAATCACTTCTCTTTCATGATAATTTAAGTTGTTGTCCTAAGAAGCCATGATCGTGACAATTTAGTTTTGAATTTTGCAGCATTAGTCCCGTCCGCAGTAAAATCCCATTGGTTGAAAGTCTTGATCTTATAGCAGTGAATTAAACATCAAATGTGTTCTGATTGGCTGTGAATGTGTGGACTATTTAAAGTCGGCATGAAACAGAAGTTGTGTTAGTCTTTTCTTCCCTACTGTGACGGATATCTGAGTGAAACGGCTTCTCGGACAAGAAGAACAAAATGTAGGTCGGGGCTTGATTTTTTTCCAATGGGAATTGGTTGGATGGTTGTGCTATTGCTGTGATGTCATGTGAGTGACAGGTTGCCCCGCCCTCGCGCCAGTAAACATGTCATCAGAGAAGAGAATAGATGTTGCTGCAAGAGGGATGGGAAGTTATTGTGAATTTCATGGATTAAAAAAGAAATAAATAATGACTTAATAAATATTGCAAAATTCCATAACAAACAATTGTCCATTTTGATTTCATGGTGACTTTAAGATCTCTTTACTCACTTTTGACTCAAGTTTGAGTGTATTTTCTTGTTAATTATTTGCACTCTGGCATGCAGTCACCATAAAATGCTGGTTCGTCCTGGATGTTATGAAGGAATAAACAGGAAAAAGGAGGTCACTGGGTTTGTTGCATTAAAGGGAGGCAAGTCACTTCTTCCTGTTACTCATGTCTGTAAATGTTATATGGGCTCTGAGGAAAGAAACAGAAAGAGTCGAAGTCAAACTCCTTCAGGAGTCAAAGTATGTTTGCATAACAATCCGTTCACACAGCGCGGCCTGCGAATGCCTCGGACAGCTGTGACATCTGAATAAAGACCTTCAGTTGATTATGTCAGCGCAGTTGCTTTAAACCCACAAGCATGCGTGACGGACGTTAGCTCGAAGATTTACTGTACTATAAAACCACTATCCTGAAGATCTCATTTATTTTAATGAGATGAATAAGAGTTTGTGGGTCACCTGCTACTAACCGACTTACTGGACGGACACATGGTACACACTGTTCAAGGAGGAAAGATATTGCTAATCGGTTTACTCATGGTGAATGCAAAGATGAGTAAGTTCAGAAACACTGGAGCGGTTGTTCAGGACTTCCTGAGGAAGGAGGGTGTGCGTTTCTAAATCAGGGAAACAGGAAAAATGCAGGGAATTCTGCATAGATGACTGAACAGGGAGTCGGTCAGGACAGATAATGCTTGGGTGTGTGTGTGTGCGTGTCAGAAGGTCAGGATGACTAGACTAGACAGTTTTATATGTTTTGCATTATGAAAAGAAATGAATGCTCCATTTAACTGATTTATAGTGTGCAATAAGTATTTTTTGCCCTTATAAAAATGACTATGGTAACCACAGTATTGTGGTAAGCTTTTATTATTCCCTCGTTATTTTAGTGCATTAATAAAATATTTCCCAGTAATAATAATACAATCATATAGCTATTAATATGAATGAATTTCTTTTTTAAAGTCAGTTTCTTTATACCTTAAAGGTTTGGCTTCAAATAATGGTAATAACAAAGCAATTGAAAATGTCCACCATTATTTCTGAGGTACAGTAACTTACTGACTAAACATGAACATGGGGTAAGTTATCAAATTGTGAATGTGCCATTAAACATCATATCAGCTTTTCAGCAAAGTGTAGACTATGACAAATGTGAAAGCAAACTATGATATCAAGAAAATGATGAACAAAATATAACCAAGTAGCTCAACTCAAATATCAGTCTGTATGACGTCACGCAGCTGTAAACGCCAAACAAACAGCGTAGTGGCAGCGAGCGCGTGAGGGGAGGGACTGACAGCGCTGGTAATCCTATTGTGTCTCGCGCTGCCGGTGCGCGAGGTGCTGGTGTGTGGAGCAGTGCGCGCGGCCGTTTGGAACATAAATGGGAATTATTTCTGCAGTGCTTTGAGTCCATACGTATGTAACAACTACCCGCACCTGGAAGCCTAAGGGTTAGTATGCATACTGGGGCGTTAGTTTATAGTTTTGGCTTGTGTGGTGGTTTCATTTTGAAGCGCGCAAAATCCTGGACTCTGTAAATGTTGCGTGTGTGATTTTACAGAGAGTGTAAACAAGACTGGATTTATGTACTGAAATCGCAAATGTGGCCATTTGAATGTTAAATATACACAAGGGGGAATCTAATAGAACGTGTTTGTTCTTGCGTTTAAAAAATAGACGTAACGCAAGCCTCTCGAGACGCGTTTTAAAAGTTGAACTATTTTTAACACTCTACCGCATGTTGCATGCATTACGAAAGTAATGTTAAACAAATTGATTTTTTTTTTAGAATGGAATTGACCTCATTTCTAAAATAAAACAAGTCATATGTGTATATCAGTTTAACAATATTTCACTGTGAAATGTATGAATCGCCTCATTATTTATGACGAAAATGACATTCCAATAATTACTTTTGTTTAGGTTTTAATTAAAAAGTTAGTTCCTTTTTGTTATTAGTTTGTATATTGGAATTTTGCATTATGTTAAGTTATATGACACTTGTGTTATTTAGTTCATATTTACTGTAGTAAAGTTGTGTCATGTGGTGATGGTGTTTTTGTGGGTAACACTGTGATCTATTTTTATAGTATTATTGACCACAGTTGCTGAAAGCACCAATTTGGTGAACTTGAAGTTTGGTTTACCACATGTGTGTTATTATAAGCTCAATTTACAGTAAGAAATGGATTTTATTAGCTCAGATAGGCTTGTATATTAACATTGCATGATGCATTGACATATACCGTTAATAACTGTGAAATATTGAGCAAACTAATTATCTAAATAATTCAATGGTTGGTCATTAATAGTGAGTACTCATTGCATCCACTGTGCAATAGAGGGTTAAAATGTGAAACTATCGTAAAAATGCAAATCTTGTCTGCTCGTCTGATTCATATATACATACATCAACCATTAAAAGTAATCACATATGCAATGCAAGAATGCATCCTGAGACTTTAGATTATAAGGGCGCTGTTATGTCTCTAGATGTATTATGACATTATCTTGACAGATGTTAAAACTGAAGCATTTTTGTTTGTCTTTCTGGGATGTTTAAGGGTTTTGCGCATGTGATGGATTGTTTCATATGTGAGAATTCCATAGGAGCAGCGTATGCAGATAAACATACAGAGCACAAGAGGAACGTGTGTCTACAGATCATTCTTATGTTGTTTATTACACACACACATCATGCACTGATGGTCCATGCCTATACATTACACTATGTAAACCATCTCTCTAGTACTTAAACACACTGTCAAATAGCTCTCTATATAAAAATATATTGCTTTATGTGGTGTATGTTTACTCAAGTGTTATGTCCTTGTATGAATTCCCAGTTAATGGTGCCAATAAACATCATAACCTTGGCATTTGCATATTAGTTGGTGGCATTATATATCCAAAAAGAACTTAGTCTATATCCTCAAAATGATGTGCTTTGCAAGTATAACTCATTCTATAATTAATTTCTCAACTGCATAAGTGCTTTTCGATGTGTAAGCAATGCTTCTGGAAAAACAAGCACACCAAAAAGTATGCAATGATGCATTTCAGAGGCATAATGATGTTATTTTAAATGTAATTAGCTCTCCCATTTGCATATTAGCCTTATTTATTGAAGATCGCTGGAGTAGATCTGTCAGCGATGACATCGTGCTTGGCACATTATGGTTTGCTAACTGGCTCAGCCGTGCCCTGGTCATGAAGATGGGTGATTGTTGAACGCTCAGCGGGCACAAAGGGCTCTCGTTAGCCTCCTGAGTGTGTGAACTGGCACCGGGATCAATGGCAACGGGCTTGTGAAAAGCTGGTTCATTATGAACCCTTGAGAACTTGTCACTCACCCGCTGCGAAGTAGAGAGGAGCCGAAAGATGGACGGCGATCTCAGATCTTTAAAGCTACTGTTTACAAAGGGGTGCTGATCCTAGAACAGCTTTATGGGTCGCCTCTATGGATCTATACTCATGGGAAATGTCTAGTTTAAAGAGGCACATTAAGGTTAATGTACAGCCAGGTGATGGAGGGGAGGGGAGAGAGCGTATGGGTCATAGATCGTTGAGTTCATTTGGAGAGGAAGGTAATCTATTAGAGTATCTGTCGGTAGTAAGTGTGGGGTCATGGGTCTCTGGAGTGAACTGAAGGGCTGATTAGAGCTGGTAAAATGGTTGAAGAAAGAATCATGGGTTAGTTGAAGCAGTAGCTATGTTTCCATCCACACGTTTTTATCCGAATCGAGTGATATCGAATGAAAAATGCCTTATGGAAACAGTCAAATTCGATTGAATTTCATGAATATCGACTCAAATGAAATACGGTCGGTCTCATCGGATTTTATCTTGATCGATATACGGCTTATGCGATAAACGCTTAGATAGATGGCGTGATCCATTTTGTCTAGCAAAACTTTGTTCGCAAATGTATGCTTGAATGTTGTGCGATTCAGTGCGAAAATGAAATGGAAACACCTTAAAATGTCTCAAATCAATTCGATATACCAATTTGATCGCAAAACAGCATGCGACGTCATTACGCACAGGTTTTTATTCGCTTTAAAGCCGTTGGATGGAAACACACATTCACCAGCTTTATTCGCATGAGCTTTTTTACCGAACTTCAGATAATTCGATTGACAAGTGGATGGAAACATAGCTAGTGTTGATGTTTGTTATAAGAAAGTGCAGTATAGTTAGGCTGGTGGTATTTGTTTTCATGCCATTGTTCGGTACATTGGTTCCATTTAAGACGCTGTTCTAGATTAGAGAGTCGTAGTTTTTGAATGGCTTCCAGCCCTTCCCAATCCCTTGTGTGTTTTTTTTGGCTGTACTGCTCATTGTACCTGTACCATTTTTTTCATTGTTTAGCAATTAAATGCATTTTAATCCATGCAGTGAAAGTGAATGGGGATGAATTCCAAAAATATCAACAAAAGCACTATAAAAATAGTTCAGACTAGCTTTTTGGTGTAATTCATAAGCCATATAATTATGAACTACTGGGGTCAGTAAAATTTGTTGTTTTAAATAAATAAGGCCTAATACTATTATTGAGCAAGAATGCATTAAATGTATAATGTCTTCTATTTCAAATACATTCTGTTATTTTGAACTTTCTGAACATCAAAGAATCCTGGAAAACATTGATAATAGTAAGAAATGTTTCTTGTTTACCAAATCAGCATATCAGAATAATTTCTGAAGGATCATGTGACACTGAAGACTGGAGTAATGATGCTGAAAATTCAGCTTTGCATCACAGGAATAAGTGTGATGCAATACTAAAATGGAAAACAGTAATTTTTAAATTGTAATATTAGCCTTTCAAAGGCCTTGATGAGCGTAACAGACTTCCTTCAAAAACATTTAAAAAAATCTTGCCCAAAATGTTTAACGGTAGTGTATGTCTTTTAACCTGTGATACCAATTGGAGCTAAAATTCAGGTCTTTATTTCTCATGCCCTCTCTATTCTCTAACCATTGAATTGGAGAAATTGACCTATTTTCAAATGTCCAATGGTTTTAATGAACCAATTGTGAAGTGTGAAATGTAATTTCAGATCCCTCTCTGTTGCAGTGACTGCTCACCAGTGTCTGTCCTTTCATTTCTAGATCTTTGGCCTCAGTGATAAAGCAGCCATGCATTGCAGCTGAGAGGATTGAGCTGGCTAGCACTTCTATCCATTCGTTCTCTCTTGGATGAAACAGGTGTCGTGTTAATTGGGGAAGAGGCCTTGTTTACTGCTAGATATACTCATTTACGATTCATTTAGCCTCCTCTTGGTCCTCAGACGGTCTGTTCAGGCCTCTTGTGTGAGTGTGCATGTGTTATATGTGCTCAAGTGGTAGGAAGATGAGACCGCAGCAGATGGTGTGTAAACTGTGTTCTAGCCGGACCCCTGTCGAGTCTGCCCTTTGTTGCGCGCATGCATTCCTATGTGAGCGGGTCGGTGCATATGCCATGACACTTTAGTCTTGGCTTAGGTTGCCGTTATCTTACTCTCCATTCATCTGCGGCCTCAGGCGGTGGGCTGCTGCTCAGCATTCCAGCTTTTGTCTCCTTCATTTCCATTTGTAAAACAGGTGTGGATGCCGAAACACCAGAGCAAGTTTACCTAATGTAAATGAGATGGGTTGTGCTGACTTTTAAGATTTTTCTTTGAATGGTTTTGTGTTGTTTTAGTAAACAAAAATGAAACTTAAAGGAACACTCCACCGTTTTTTGAAATAGGGCTTATTCACCTTCTTTCCTACATTTAGATATGTGGGCAAATGCATTTTTGTCTCAGTGCATGCATTGTTTTAGTTTGACAGGGTCGGCACTAGCTTAGCTTAGCATAATGAATGGAATCCTTTGTTGCCAGCTAGCATGTCCTGAGTAAAAGTGATATAAAAAATTTAAAAAACCCACCTAATTACTTCTTGTGGCCTGCGTATTCACAACGAGTACAAATAGTGATGCAGATTAACACTAGGCGATTTCCAAGGCAGATATTGACTTAGGACTATATTAGGGGAAGCAAAGGCGAAGCACTGCTACTTGGGCGCAGAGATATCACGCCCAAGTAGCAGTGCTTCGCTTGTGCTTCCCCCTAATATAGTCCTTAATATATAAGTCAATATCTGCCCAGGAAATCGCCTAGTGTTAATCTGCATCACTATTTGTACTTGTTGTGAATACGCAGGCCACAAGAAGTAATTAGCTGGGGTTTTTTAATTTTTTATATCACTTTTACTCAGGACATGCTAGCTGGCAACAAAGGATTCCATTCATTATGCTAAGCTAAGCTAGCGCCGACCCTGTCAAACTAAAACAATGCATGGTCTGAGACAAAAATACATTTGCCCACCTATCTAAATGTAGGAAAGAAAGTGAAAAAGCCCTATTTCAAAAATCCTTTAATAGGTGACATGGTAGGTAAAACTACTATGTCATAATGAAAGTCATTTACAAGTTTTTAAAGGTAGTGACAAAAGGTCCAAAATGTTGCAAAATTGCCATGAAAAAGTAATACTGTATGTGGCAATTTTGGTGCAATAAAATTTGACTAAACTATAAAATGGCCTGACCATGCTTGTTTCTTCTGAAAACTGTTTGCTTAAATGTTTTTTTGGTCAAATACTCCATTGCCATGTCACTTAGGTAAATCTTTAAGATAAAGATAAAATAGGCAGAGATTGTAAATTTAACCCCCTGTTTGGTTACCCAAATGAATTAAGGCAGTCGTTTTACATACATAAAACTAATGCAAATATGACAAGCAAAAACAAATCTGACAAAAATAGGCCACAACACTCTCGGTTGTAGCACGAAAGCTATTTCCGAAGAATCAATCGCTCCGTTTCCGGGGGTGCTGTGCAGAAGTCAATGGAATCACTGCTGTCATTGTTCCTTCTGTGATTTCCATCTGCTTTTCTTCTCGACAGTCTATAAATACATTTTTAATGATCGCCAAACTGATCTTGTTGCAGATGAAAATCGATAATCAAGACAGCGGCGACTCCCCGGAGAGCTACACAAATGTATACAATGAATAATTTAGTCTTTCACTCAAATCATATCTCCATTAACTCTTAAAAATCTCCCTCAGCACACGGATCGGACATGTCAGACATGCTTTTAAAGACTGGTAATCATCTCTCTCCATATGGATGAGGGACAAAACAAGATGGATCCGGTATTGATCAGATTTTCTCTTGCTTTTTCTTTCTGTGAATCTATCTATCTTATCTGTCTTATCTATCTATCTATCTATCTATCTATCTATCTATCTATCTATCTATCTATCTATCTATCTATCTATCTATCTATCTATCTATCTATCTATCTATCTATCTATCTATCTATCTAAAATTGATTCAAGTCAAGTCACATTTATTTTTATAGCGCTTTTTACAATACAGATTGTTTCAAAGCAGCTTTACAGAGATAACGGGAAAATAATGCAAAAAAGTTTGTTTCCAAAATAGCGTCACAGTCCAGCTTACTGTAAGTTAGTTCAGTGATGTTTCATTTTTGTTGTAAAAAAGTTATTAATTTAGTCGCTCTGGAGAAAACCGTGATGTCATCGTCCAGCTCTGTTCAGTTCTCATATAATAGTGTCAATGCAGGCAGATCAATATTATTGTTGAATATTAAATTAAATGTTAAATTTAATGTCCCCAACTTAGCAAGCCAAGCCAATGGCAACAAAGGTGAAAAAGGCGACAGTGGCAAGGAACCAAAACTCCATCAGCTGGCAGAATGGAGAAAAAAGTGATGCTTTGTTAAATTAAGTCTATTGTTAAGACTATTTTTTTTTTTTTTGCTGCTGCTGCTGTAATATAGAAATGTAGCAGTTTTAACCTAAAGTAAAAAGTATTTTTTTTTGTACACTTTTTCTATCAAAGTTGTCATTTTAATTCCTCAAACGGCCCATGCATGCTGTTCTCAAAAACAAGACAGACACTTCATTCCCCAGCAGACTAAACATGTGACATCACCTCACATCCACCGTGACAAACCCGTGCTCAAAGGTCTCTGTCTCAGCTCCCTTTCACAGATGTCAACACACCTGTACATTTGTAAATAACGGCTTTGAGTCAGGGGTTAATGACAGATCACAGAAGTGTCAGTGAGGTTTAGTACACAAAGGCATGTTCATGTCATCTTTCATGACGGAGACCTAATTGGTTGTTGTCGTGGTTTGTTGAAAGGAAAGTTTTGGGGGCTGAATGTGAAGGAAGCGAATGAGATTTACCTCGCTCTTGCAATTGAAATTGTGTATATGAATGATTTTTGCTAAATTTTAAGATTTCATGTCAAATTGTATTTTATTTTTTATTTAAATGTGGAAAAAATGTTAACATCTCAAATCAACAAACATCTGACCATTATTTCAATTTTCTCTCTTTAGGGGGCGACAGGGAGCGAATGACATCCAACCATGAGACGTACCTTCTTATGGCCAGCACACAGAATGACATGGAGGATTGGGTGAAGACCATCCGCAGGGTGATATGGGCTCCGTTTGGAGGAGGTGAGCTTCTGCAACCAGTTTGTCAGAATAAATCAGCGTTGGTTAATGGCTATGAACAGGCTGGTCACAGTTTAACTTTGCTTTACTTACACAGCTCAGCTTTGCTATATATTATACTACTTTATCCCCTGGTTTCACAGACAAGGCTTAAGTCTAGTCCCAGACTAAAATGCATGTTTGAGCTGTTTTAACTGAAAGCAACTTGCACTGATATATCTTAAAAGATGTCAGTGCCATGGTTTTGTCTCAAGATTCACACAGTAATGTTTTTTTCTAAGGCATGTTTATAAAAGCTACTTAAATGCTCTAATTGAACTAAGGCATAGTATAATAAAAGGGCTAAAAAAAAAGGCCTAATATAATATAAGGTCTAAAATATGCAAATGAAGCCCCAGTAGAATCATCCAACAACAACAACATTTATTTATAAAGCACATTTAAACACAATATAGATTGATCCAAAGTGCTGTACATAGTACAAAGCAGGTCTACACTATCAAAAATCAAAAAAATAAATAAACCGAGCAACATGCAACATTGAATCAGCGTTATGAACAAATCACTTGAGTGAATGAATCAATGACTTACTCATTTATTTGTTTGTTTGATTGTCTATTTAAAGTTATACAAGGTTTGCTTTAGATAAAATTAAATTTTTGCATTGCATTTTTTGCTATTTTCATGACAACTTTCAATATTGTAATGCAAAACAAATATTCAGAAATATGTTTTTTTTTTTTTTTTTTTTTTGCTTTAATACGTAAATGTAGCAGTCTTTTAAAGAACCTAAATTAAAATGTCCTCATTCATTAATTTTGACTTTTATCCTATTTTAATTCTGTCAGTGTCTAAAATTCTATTGAACTTTTTTAAATGATTACGTTTTAGCAATGGTTTGGACTAGAAACAATTATATCATTAGAAGCTTAATAGTTTTCTGTAGTTTTTACTCAAGTTGTATCTCTGGGTCAAAGTTGGAACAGGTTGCATATATTTAAAGACTCAATATAGATTTCATTTATACAAAAAAATGCCATTAGGCCTTTGAGATAGTTGTCAGTTTAATTGACTCTCGATGTGAGTGCTGTTGGGTTATCCATGTCTCTCTATGAGCGTGGTAACGAGTGATCTTGTTCGTTGCTGTGTGGGTGTGTTTAAATGTGTGCTATTTTTTTCAATCTCACATACAGCATCAACATCATTAGACTGCCCACTTTCCAATTTCGGCTTAAAAGGTTTGTTCACCAGCCTGAAAGAATGGCTCATACGTCTGAATGATCCCACTCTGTGTGGGCAGAAATGTGACCCGGCCTCAGGGTTGAGGGTACCAAGCCAGACTGACCAGACAGACTGCATACTGACAGCATTGAACTTGGAGAGGCATGTTGTGGATTTGTTGTGGAACTTGTCCTACATGATATCCTACATTTTTCGCATTAAAAAAAACAGTGTTTCATACATCATTTGTTTAATTACGCAAAAGTTCAGTTATTTGTGATACCTGGGGCCAGCACAGTGCTTTTGTGTTTTTGTGACCGTTTTGTAATCTCTTTAATCTCCCAGTTTGTTTTAATCTATATTTCTATGTGAACTCAATTGGTTCACTGGACTTTGACAAATGGAGACTTTGTTACGATTTTGGTGGCATTTCTGTGTACAGAGCCATTCAAATCTCATAGCCAAAATAATTAAGATTCCTTAGGAATGCATTTAGTGTTTACATTTGTAGTTGTGAAAGTGACATTCCCTCCCAAAGTCAGTTGATTTACCTGATAGGTCAAAGGTCACTGAGTCAAACAGTGTGCAATATCCCACTGTAGGGGTTCTGTGGGGTTTCACGACCACCCAGTTGCAGTGCGTGTGTTCTAGTCTCCTCTCCTTGACCTTTGACATCTCCGTCTCAGATTTGATTTGAGCATGTGTGTGCAGCTGCAACAAGTTGATTATTCATTAGATCGCAGTCGTTGTTTATAATCATTATCAGATGCAATTAGATTTTGACTTGTTAAATGTTATTTGGCTTTTGCAGTGTGATTACCCTTCTGTCAAAGACTTATCAGCTTTCCGAAGTGACATTTAAGTGTATTTGTAGTTAATGGAGTATTGACTCTCTGAGGATGACGCTTCCAGTGGGATTCAAGAGGGATCACATGCTAGTTAAAAGTTTACTTTGACTAAACAAGGAACTTTGCCAACCTACTTGTGACCTATTAGTCCCATAATGCAAGATGTATAAATTACAAAAATGCCAAACTATCACCTTATCAGAACATCCAGTGTCAAGTGTCATAATAAAGGTTAAAGTCCCCCTGTAGTCAATAATGTTATCCCTTTAGAACTAATCTTTGATCACCAAAATGACATATTTAAAAGTTTGTTCCTTGAAAAAAAATTCTTCATGCTTTAAAATAGCTTGAATGTAACACTACACCCTTGCCACATTTAGTGTATGCGGTTCTATAAATATGCAAATTAGCCCCGCTTCCACTCACTCACTCACACCAGCTCAGTGATCCACTCGCTGACGTGATTGGTTACAAGGTAGTTTGTGACGTCAGAAACACCAGCGATTTCATACTGTGTTTTTGAGACTATCTGCAGTTTTAAGGAGAAAAAGACTCGTGTGTGTCAATGGTGTTGACTTATGAATTTACACATGGTTTGTCTTAAAGCATATTAAAAACATCACAAAGACATATACACAACATTAAAAACTTGATTTTCAACACAGGGGGACTTTAATTTTGTAGTAAGGTTTGTAAATCAGAACTTTAAGACGATGAGATTTTGTTGTGGGCGGAGCTACCCAGCATGATGTGATATAAATAGAAAACATTATTGGTAAATGTTGCGACTGGTTAGAACTAAAACTAATACAGCTGAAATAAAATATTACAAATATTAGAATGTGAAGAAGCTACAGTATGTATGAATATTAAAATAACCTTATAACAAAAGGCAATAGCACATAAGAATACTAAAAGTTCAAATAAAATGAAAAGGAAAGTCATTATTTTCTCATGATCTCCTCCTATCATTTTACATTAAAGATGAATTTGTTAAAATAAAAACATCTAGAGCTCATTTAAATGCTCATTTTACTGTACTCGTTATAGTGTTTGAGATGTTAATCCTGCCCTAAAGGCTTAGACAGAGAATGTTTTTATTCTTCATTCAGGAAGATCAAAGAAACAATCTGTCTGTGTTTAATCTTTTCCGCCAATGAACTGGAAGACCTTCTAGGCTGAGTGTGATTTGCCCACAGCCATTGTGGAGCTTTGTGCGGAGCACCGTTGTTCAAACGTCTACCAAAAAACACGGCGGTGTGAACAGCAGGAATGAGGGCAGAAGGCTGGGAACAGCCACAACAGACGATTACACAGCTAAGAGCTTAGCAACTTTTTTTTTTAAACACTAACCTATAAGGGGTGGAGTGGAGGGGGGTTGTTTTGGCCCTGTCGTACCCGAGTACAGGTCAGGTCTGAGCTTTGGATGGATGGAGCGGTTCGTCTCCTCCCCTTTGAATCCAAACCTCCTTAAAGGAGGGAAAGCACTCTACTTCCAGACATACAGGAGAAGGGAACCATTAAAATACAAGGAATGGCCTTAGGGCAATCTGACCAATCTGTGGACGAAAAGGAGACAAGATGAGACGAAGAGAGGGGATGAGAGGAGTGGAAGGGAGACCAAAGAAACTGCAAGAGAAGAGCTCAAAGGGTGTGAAACCGTAACGAGGGATAAAAAGAGATGAGAAAAGACCATCAAAAAAAAAGAAGAGACATCCTCAAAGGTATGAGATGAGACATGAAGACCTAAAAGGTGCAAGAGCGTAATGAGAGGAGAAGATAGTTTGCAGGGAGAGCCGGTCTGCCAGCTGCTCATATTTGATCTTCTGTAGGATAAGAGTCGCAGAGCAGCACAAAGAGCCTTGTGTGTGCGGATACATGAGGTCAGCAGAAAAGCCCTGGACAGCTTGAAGATGGCATGAAGTTAAGTGTGTGTGTTTGTACAGTGCTGATAATTGCCTACTGCTATTGCGAAGTCAAAGTCAACATGACAAAAGACAACTTAACTCAAATGTGATATTAAAGCGCTGAGCCGAGGATTCACAAACAGAGTGCTTACAGGAGATCCAGTCATGAGAAACCAAGGTGAAAGCCAGGAGAACTCACCGAAGGGAGAGAAAATCCATCAGGAGATTACCTTTGGCTGGAAGCACAAGTCTGATTCATCAAACTCTTTTCATGGGAAACTAGAAACTCGTGCAAGAGCTTCTGCATAAATCATTAAGAGTTGAAGCCAAGTGAATGTCTACATTCAGCTTATTTACTTTAGTTCCTACTGTGTTTTAGGCAGATCACTATCTCACACCTGTGTGGTCACCGTAATAACAGACATTGCTCGTCAAGAGATGCATCGTTGGAAATTTCTGTGTTTATTCATCCCGAAAGGATCTATGTAGTAAAAGGAACTATACATAGTCCTTTTTCTGTCAGCATTTTGAGTTCCAGTTGCGGTCCAAGTGTGGATATTCTCAGAGTTACAATGTTCCCAAAACTTTTTCCCAAGATTTCGGTTGAAGGAGACTCTAAAAGTACTAGCCGGGACTTAACGTTTTGGATGATATTCTTGTGCCGTTGTGTTTTTGTACGGATATAGTGTGACTGCAGGCCACATCGGACTTATTGTTGAAGATGCTCGGGGGAAGACAGTTCGGATGCACTTTCTTGCATCCTTTATTTTACTATAGTTTCATGCACAGAAGCGTCTTCCGTAAAATTAAAAGTTGCGTCAGCTTCAAACATGGTGAGTCAGACATTCTTTTCAATGTGAAAAAGCAAAGAAAATGTGAAACATTGTTTCCTCCATCAGCTCAGTCAGGAAAGGGCAGTAAATCCCTTCCTGTCTTCTAGGTTTAGTTGAATTTGTACCATCTTGTACCCTCGTCTGAGTCCGGAGACCCGGAAAGCGCCACCGATCCAAAGCTTCCAGGAAGTCTGGCCTAATCCCGCTCATATGCATGCCACATGTGATTCACGCTTGTTTTCAGCCTGACTGATGCAGACAAAAGAACAGGACAGGAGAGGAAGTGTGCGATTTTCTTCTCAGAGGGCATGACATGAAAGAATAGCTTAAATCAGGCTTCTTTAGCAGCTCTCTCCTCACTGTTATGGGGCTTTTTTGTCTCTGATAAAGGAGAACAGGGATCAATCTATATTTCCACTTGAGCTAAAACTCATTTTTAGCGCTCTAAAAGATCTGTCAAATAGCCCAAGACTTATTTTCCATAATAATATTACAATAGCACTCTAACTGAAAATTTTCACATTTAATTTAGGCCTGTAAATTCAAAGCATTATTAAGGAAAAATAAATAAAGATTCAAAATAATTAAATTTATATATATATAAAAAAAAAACTGCTGAGCAAATATTGATTTATGAAAATCATTTGATTAATGTGCATATGTAAATAATTTGATATATTATATATATTTGATACATATATATAGTATATGTATTAACAAAGAAAAAAAAATCAGCAGGGGTGTGTCAAGGTTATTGTGTAAAATCAGCAGAAGTTTCCTATATGTTAGCTTGTGTTTCTGAATTTTCCTTTATGTTGGCTTGTGTTTCAGGAATCTTTGGTCAGAAGTTGGAAGAGACAGTTCGATATGAACGACGTTATGGCAACAAAATGGCTCCCATGCTGGTGGAGCAGTGCGTGGACTTCATCCGCTGCTGGGGTCTACGAGAGGAAGGGCTCTTCCGTCTGCCTGGACAAGCCAACCTCGTGAAAGAGCTTCAGGATGCTTTCGACTGTGGAGAGAAGCCGTCTTTCGACTGGTACTTGCTCTAAATACACTTATAGTCTCTGTATGAATTATTTCAAAAGGTGGTTTTCACAACGATGCCATAAAGAACCAATTTTGGTCCCCCAAAGAACCTTTCAGTGATCAGTTCTTAAAAGACGTAGACTTATTTTACTTGGTATGAAGAGCATTTTGAAAGTCTAAAGAATCTTTTTCCACTATGAAGAATTTTTTGTGCAAAATTAAGGTTCCCAAAAGGGTTTTTTGCAGCAATGCCATAGAAGAAAATTTTTTAAACATTCAGATATGCTTTGGATAAGCATATCTGCTAAATGCATACTGTACATGGTGACCTGCAACATCTTGCTCTTTTCAAATACCATAGCATTAAAATAATGCTTGAACTGAGTCCTAATTAAATGCATTACGAAAGATTTTAGTTTACTCTGGCTCCAGTGACAAATCAAAGTGAAAAGACGCAGTTGACAGCTCTGTTTAGAGCCTATGAAGCTTGTTCGACATACTTTCACTTCATAACAAAACCCATTAGTGTGCCATCTTTTTGCTTTTTGCTTGATCAAATTGATGTGCTTTCTTCTCAGATGTCTGCCATTACAATTAAGCAGAACCTAAATCTGAAATATTTATCCACACATTTGCATTTATGAATTAGCAAGACAAAATCTTCCTTTTTAACAACACCAGGTTTTATTTAGTCTTTTTTCTCCCTTTATATGTCGTTCCCCAAATCACCTATTTTCCATTTAGTATAGATGTTTATCCAGTATTGGACTGAAAGTGCAGTATTTTGTCCATTTTAATGGAATCTCTCCTCATTACATTACATTAAAATGTAGACGTGGACACTTTCTCTTTCGGGAGGAGCTTTCTCTGTACTTCCATGATACCAAACGCTGCAGATAACACCAGCAGCTGTTTTCCAGTTGATTTACAGTCTGTGATTTTAGCGATGGCTGTCAGAGCTCCACACAGGAGGAGACACCAGGAAAAGCACACTGCATATTTAACACCGTTCGTATTTAGATCTCGTTGATGTCTGAAGCAAAGGTGATAATTATAAAGGGTCATTGCTCAGAAAATACATTTGGCGGTTACATTATACATGTGCCAGCTATTCCTGTACAGCCCACCCAGGAAGTGACAATAAATCCAGCATGTTACGGCGTCACCACAAGCCCAAGTCCTCTACGGGGCTGTTATAGGGCTGATCAGTGACAGGCTAGTACTTGCTTTGATTTAGTACCAGCTTCCTGTTACTCATCATTAGATACACTGGGATACCGACACAGGGATGTCCACATGGCCCACAATCTCTCTATAGGGTGTGTTCACACTAGTTCAGGTCTCTTGGTTCTTTTGGTCCGGGCCAAAAAAAGAACATTATACATTTAGTCGTGGTTCGCTTGGCGTTCGCACTGTCATTTTTAACACCGAACCTAAAGATACAAAACAAAACAAGTTCATTTGTAAGCGAACCGAGACCCACATTTTCATGGGTCTGGAAGAACCACACTATTAGAGCAATTGCACCAAAGTTTGTTTTAATCAAAGTGTGAACACATCCTTAAAGTGTCCTATACTGTTTTACATGCTTTATCTCTTCTGTAATGTTTAAAACACTGGATGCTTCTAGCTTTTCATTGGTCACTTTAACATTAATACACTTTCCATCTTTCTCTGCAGTAACACAGACGTTCACACCGTGGCATCCTTGTTGAAGCTGTACTTGAGAGAGCTGCCTGAGCCGGTCATCCCGTTCTGTAAATATGAAGAGTTTCTGGCCTGCACCAAACTCCTCAGCAAAGACCAGGATGAAGTGAGTCGCCTCATAACACATTTAATAAAAAAATTAAGGCATGAATGGTTGACCATCACATTGCAAGCATGCGACTGTCATGAGTGTCATTAATGATGCAGGTTGCCAGATACTATATACGCTATGTTTTTTAAAGGTGGTATCAGTGATTTCAGGCCCAAAAATATTTTTATCACATTCATCTAATCTTTCCTAACGATCCGCTAGCTGCCCGCCCCATAAGCATGCCGTCAAAAAAACGCGTCTCTGTAGGCAGCCTAGGCTCTGAGATCTGCACACAAAAACAAATGGTTTAACCAAACACTCAAAACCAAAACAAATAGTGTTCCAACCAATCACCGACAGGGGGAGGGTGTTGTGAGGTTTTGTGCTCGTGCACGGCTGCACGCGAAGTCAGAGCTGAAGAAAAAGCTGGCTCAAAACCTCACAACACCCTCCCCCTGTCGGTGATTGGTTGGTTTAACAGACTGAATAAAAGTAAAGGATGTTATCTTTTTCATAATGCGTCTACTGTAGACTCAAGGATTTGGTTCCCACCAGCAGGCTGAGAGAATGGCATATGACTCATCACATTATTCTCCTGCAGTCGTCTTTCATCTTGCATTTATCCATTCCTTATTTTCGCTGAGCCCGAAGAAGAACGGGTCGACCCTGAGGAACGGAAACAGCCTCATTCTGACTTTAATGTTCAACTTTTACCTTGCATAAATCACCAGTGTGTCCAGCCAGAGGCTTTTCAGGATAGAATCAAAGTGCACAATGGGGTTTTGCAAGACTGAATTTAATTTACTGGCCCAAGGTTTTGAACGAGATTCGTACCTGTGAGAATCCCTCGAGTACGGTACACACAAAGAATCGTGGTACGATGTCAAATGAAGCTGAAGGCTGTACTGGATCCATTTGTTTTTGAGAAATAGCTTTCTCATGTGGTGCAACAAAGTCATTTTCCTCAGAGAGAGCCTGCAGGGAAAAGACATATCAACCATGATAAAAACAGATCTGGGATGGAGTGCATCATTAAATCTAGACAGTCATCAATTGTTAAACTCATTGACCCATGGCTAGACGAATAGCATAGTTATAACAAAATAAATTGCAATATGAATATTTAAAGTCAATTAGGAAGAGTTTTAAAAGCAATTGGATAGGTTAAAATGTATTTTGATTTAGTAAGTCTTTAAATTATGTATATTAGTCCAGTTCATTTTAAATTGAATTACAGAAGTCGGTTCAAACAAATGCATATATTTCCTTTTTATATATATCTTTTTTTTTCTTTTTTTTTATACAGGGAATGAAGGAATTAAGAGGGCAAGTAGAAGGTCTACCTCTGGTGAACTACAATCTGCTTAAATACATATGCAAGTAAGTGATTTGATTTATTTTATTCCTTTGTGGCTCCTCACATTATGCATTAATGTTGTGAATTTTTCAGGTTACATGATTCTGCAGGTTACACTATAATGCCTTATATGGCTATATGGCAACATTAACTCACTCAACGGCAAAAAAATAAAGGAGCAACAGCACTCTTGCTTGTTATATATTATATTATATTTTAAGGAGCCCTATGACATGCTTAAAAAAATAAAATATACATACACATATATAAATCTGACCACATATTAAGAATGTGTTCCCTCTTTTTAGTAAATCATGGCCACAAATTAAGAATTAATTCCTGCAATTTGTTAATTTGTTCCCTCTTTTTAGTAAATCATGGTCATGTTGTACAGTACAGTTTTGACTGACCTGAAACAAAGGAACAAATTATTACAATGTGGCCACGATTTAGTAAAATTAGGGAATGGATTATTAACTTGTGGACACAATGTATATATTTTTTCCACATCATGTGCTGGGTTCCGTATAAAATATGAAATATAATCTTTTTTTTGCCACAATCAAGTTCCATCCAATAAACCAACCAACAAATAAGTAAATATTACTACATGGCTATTTTATATTAAGTTAACCATGTGATAATGGCTCTTTTTAAATAGTGTAAAACATTTTTTTTTTTATATATGCCATGATATAAAATTTAGTCATACTGCTCACCACTTCATTTTCAGTTACTCTTACTTTTTTATGTATTTACATTTTTATTTATTTTTATTTATGTCCTATGTTACACATTTAGATTTGTACATTCAGTTGCAGAAATCTCAGTTGTAAAGTTAAGACCCTTCTTTCTTTGGATTTAGGTTTTTGGATGAAGTTCAGTCTTACTCAGGTGTGAATAAAATGAGCGTACAAAATCTGGCTACGGTCTTTGGGCCAAATATTCTGAGGCCAAAGATTGAGGACCCGGTGACTATAATGGAAGGTAGGTCTTTTTGTCCTTATCTCTCACTCCAGACAGCTCTAAATCGTGATTATTTTAGTGTTTGAGCAATCTGTCATGTGTTCAGGCACAGTACTGGTACAGCAGTTGATGGCCGTTCTGATTGGCCGGCATGATGTTCTTTTCCCTCCCGAAGAGGACCATACTTGCACCCTGGAACTGGTTAATAATAACAACAATGAGACACAGAAACGGCCTACAAATGGTCAGCTACAAAACAAAGAGAACAATAACACCAGTGGGGTGCGACAATGCACCTGGGACGCACCCGAGTCACCCACCCGGGCTCCTCTGGACAATGGCTCTCCCCGCTCGGGCAGCCCGCGTAACGGTTTCACCGGACAGCGATTCGAGGTGACCCGCAGTCCGCCACTGGCGGTAAAAAAGAACCCGGCTTTCAGCAAAGGCAGCGGGATTGTCACTAACGGATCGTTCAGCTCGTCGTCATCATCCTCATGTGACGCCAATCAGGAAAAGAGCCAGACTCTACCTACTATAGGCACCCTGCATGCCCGTCGGACAGGTGCGATAAAAGGCTCGGGCACTAAAATGGGGGTCCAGAATGGTGTCGTTCGAATGGGCATATCCAGCACTGACGTGACGATTGGGACTCTGAATGGGCGGAATGGACTCTGGGTGCCCAATGGTCACGTTACAATGCGTGAGGTTAAAAGTCGAGACGCCGAGCACCAGCAGAACCGCCTGTCCACATACGACAACGTCCACATCCATCAGCAGCAGACGACACAGCCCAGTCTGAGCAGCAGCTGTGAGGACAAACAGAGCGTGGATAGCGCCACATGGTCCACCTCGTCTTGCGAGATCTCCCTACCGGAAAACTCGACCTCCTGCCGCTCCTCTACGACCACGTGCCCAGAGCAGGACTTCTTTGGCAACAACTTCGAGGACCCTTTGTTGGACGGGCCAGTACAGGAGGACAACAGACTGGTGGCGGACGACAAGGAGCAGCGGACCAGTGTTGGAGGAGGCCGGGGAAGCAGAGGAACCAGCAGCAGCGACAACAGTGAAACGTTTGCCATCACAAATGGACCGATTAACCACAGTGCACTACACAGCCTGGTGGCCAGCCTCAAACAGGAAATGCTCAAGCAGAAGAATGAATACGAAGCCAGGGTCAAGAGGTGAGAGCCATGTTTAACCATAACTTTTTTCAAGAACTTTTTTGACTTAAAACTAATGGTACCAGGTATATATAAAATATAACTGATCTGATGTGATGTGTTTAGATGCAACATATTTGCATTCACTTGGATTTCTGGCAGAGATTAATGTCTAAATTCACGATGTTTGTTCTTTTTGGAGTTTAAAAAAAAGAAAAGAAAAACTGTGCTTCATGATAGAATGAACTTTCACCTAAATAAACCTTTTAGGTGTTCTATTAAACTATCACAGTACTAATAGTGTACTCACCCACCCTTTCCCATCCTCTCTGTAGTCTGGAGCATCGGAATCTAGAGTTGGAGACAGTGATGGCGAATCTACATGAAGAGCTGGACCAAGAGAAGAAGAAATACACCATGGTGGAGATCAAGCTGAGGAACGCCGAGCGAGCCAAGGACGATGCAGAAAAGAGAAACGAGATGTTGCAGAAAGAGATGGAGCAGTTCTTCTCCACCTTCGGAGACCTGACCGCAGACCCGCGACGGCCCGACAGAGCCAACACCATCTGGATCCAGTGAGTCTTTTCATCCACGCTGGTGTTGAGGACAGTCTATTATTAACATTTCACTGTGTGGGCTGTTCTCAGACAGAACGTGACTAAATCAGCCTTCACGGCATCTCCTCAGCCGCTGTCACCTGTCCGTTCGTTTCAAAGGTTTCGACGCGGCTGAGCGAAGCCCTTTGAGCCAAATTTTCAGAGCTGATTGCGGACCAGTTGTGGGATAGCTGTTGGATTGAATTCATAAAGAAAGATGATGGGATGATGCAGCTTAGCTAAGGTGAAAGATGTCATGATGAAACCTAAAGAAGGGGTTATGACAGAAAATGAGTGTCAAACAGAAAGAAGTGGATTCTGACTAAATAATGACAGAAAACCTTTGCTCTGAAAGCGAATGGTAAGATGAACTCTTGGCTGTAACAGTTGAATGTGAGAAAACGAATGAATTATGAGAACGAACAATGAGTCTTAGATGATGGGAAACTCCTGAAGGACGACAGAACCAGGAATGTCACTCGTATTTCTTCTTGTGATCCAACCAAACTTGTCCTTGAGCTGTCGTGTGTCCTCTTGTGTATATAAAGGCGAAACGATGTTAACAATTCCACGGTGAAAAACAAATGTCTGTATAAATGCAAATTAATGTTTAATGTACGTACTGATATTTAAACAGAATTCTCAATGTGTTACGTATACATTTTATATCAAGGCTTTTCCTTGCACTTACCGTAAGCATACGAGTTGCTGTTGTTTTCAGTATGGTACAAATATGAGATGTGGCAAACATTTTGAATATCGTTCAGTCTTTCCTGGTGCTTTTTTGCATAAATTTACCACTGCAAATAAATATTTTCTTCATCAGTATTAAAAATAAGAATTTAAGCATGAATCTAACAATTTAGAGAGATACAAAATGCAACTTGTGGCCAGAAAATAATATACTGTATATATATATACTTTGAATAAAGTCTCAGATAAATTGTAAGGGTTTTAATGTATTTTTATTGGGAAAAGACAAAAATACTGATGGAGAACATGCTTTTTTTGCAGTGCATCCCGATATGACCAAAATCAATTAAACAAGGAAACCTGTAAATACTGGGCAAAATACTGGGAAAACAGGGCAAACGCTCAGCCTGTCTTTGTCATTTGTGCCTGTCGCACATCATTTGCTTTCAGCGGTGCTAGACGAGAGGAAGTCTGTTAAAATGAAGACTAAAGACTTGACGATTCAAACCCGATGGGGTTTGTTCATCTCTCGGTCCATGTGTCTGTGCGTTTGCGGTCATTTGCCTTGTCACAGCTGTCCATGCTTCTACTGTAGCTTGATGCATTCAGTGAAATGCAATGAAATTAAATTATGTGACCTCATCTTAAATTGTCTAGTGTTATTGTATCAGTCGCTGGGGCCGACCACACATGAAATCCGTGGGTGGTCTGATGTGTACAACCACAAAATGAACATTATGAATCACTACAGCATACTCTCAAACAAATTCTGGCCATTGACTATGAAAAATCAATATCCCTTATAGTGAAAAATTGGGATTTGCTTTGAAATATCCAATTGTTATAATTCTTAAATGCGACATATGACGCAGAATGCATCAAAATCTTGAGGATATTGACCTGATCTTGTTGTTCTTACGCTGGGTGGGCTTTCATATTTTTTTGCTGTATTTGCTGGTGTTGATGTTCAGTTAGGCAGAACATTTCTTAGCGCAGTGTTGCAATCTCTCACTAAAAGATGCAAAAATAATTTCGGACATCATTTACTAAACCCAAAGAACTCAAAAGATGAACGAAAGCATCAAAAGTGTGTTCTATTTGGTTATATTCCAAGTCATTCTTTACCAACATCTTTTATTTCAGCTTTATTTAATTACCAAAAAAATATTTTTAATAATTATAGTTAATGATACATTGGTTGGAATGACAAGAGGTACTGTATGTGTGGAATTCAGGAACCCTTGTTATTAGCGACACCGGTGGCCAGAAAGTGAACTGCAGTAAGAAACTTATTGCTCGCGCTCGTGCAGACGTAACGTACAAGAGACTGAGCGTGTCAAGGCCCGCCACGGGTGAAGTTCTGTTACGTTCTTCGCTACTGGTAGGAAATACATTCGCAGCAAATAGGCCTACTTTTAACGAACATCCAGATGCAGTTCAACGCTACTGTGAGCAGATTTTCTGTCCAATCAAATGCTCTCTAGAATCTAAAGCGTCCCGCCCCCAATATTATAAATAGACGCTGAAGCTGCGGCTAAAATCGGTCACTTGTTCACACATTTACTATTTTCTACATGGTGAGCTAGTGCAATATATAAGGGATGGGGAACGATCAGACTATTCAGTAAATATGCTTTCCATTGGGGCGAATTACGCTATTGGCTGTTTTAAAAAAGGGGAGGAGCTGTTCGATATGTCTTCCTGTTTCAGTGTAATTTACATCAACACATTGAATAATCAAGGCACTTCAGTGGGCCATTAACTAATCCTTTAACTTTGCTACAGACCTGTAACGCTGCCCCGGTGCACTCTGGGGATTAACATCCTCGTCATTTTTCCCCAGCAAGGGTCTGCTTGAATTTAAAGATCCCATAATGTATTTCAGCCTGAACCTATTAGAAGACACACCAGGGGGCCTGCGGTCTCCATCCTCACACCAGCAGCACATAGAGGGAGTCTGGCTCACACACTCCGCACCTTTCTTCACTGCATAATAGGCTTATAGCAGCCGGACAAAGTAAACGCAGCCCGCAAATTCCATTCTGAGCTACAGATGACAGAGAGGAGAGGGATCCAGGAATATTTTCACGCCAAGCTTGATCTGAAGAATACGAACCTCTGGAAGCTGGAGAGAAGCACAGATAATAGAGTGCTTCTCATGCAGGGATCGGCCTTTGTTGGCGAGTCAGGTTTTGTTCCATTTTATAGAACTAAACCAAATGAGATGGAAGTCCACTGTAGGTAACAGAGCTATTGAGATGATAAATATGCTTCAGTCAAGTGTGTGTGTGTGTGTGTGATCCTGGTATTCCCTACGTTATGGGTACCAGATGTCCCCACAAGTATAATACTAGTAAATTTTGACCTTATGGGGATGTGTGTTGGTCCCCAAGAGGAAACAAGCTTATTAATCAGACAGAATTCTACTTTTTGAAAATCTAAAAATGCAGAAAGTTTTCAGTGATAGGTTACATAGGTAGGTTTAGGGGTAGGGGACTGAATGTTTGGACATTATAAAAACTATTACGTCTAAGGAATGTCCTTGATCATACATAATTGTTTCAAAAAAATCATGTTGAAATGTATCAAATATGATGCATCAGGCTTTTGAGGAACGTTTATTTGTTCATCTCTCAATCATTGTTGTATTGCATTGCATTTTTTATCCTCCTATGAGCTCCATATTCACAATATATATGAGCCATGATGTATCAAATATGATACTCAACAAAAAACACATGCAAACTTTTTTTTTAATCTTTTGTCTAAATTATTTTTTTTCATACTATTATTTCAGGTCAGGGTTAAATTGTCTTAGAAAAAAATGTTTTCGCAAACAAAAGCTGCAAGTTTTTCTCACAATGAATCTCTCTTTTCATTTTTTGCAGTCACTTTTAAATCATCTGGGTGTCAAGGTGATTTATAGGATGTAGATATAGTCAGTTCAGCTGAAGTTCACACAGGTGTTCAAGCACAATTATTTTATCATTCAAAACATTAAATCATTTTTTGAAATGTTTAGCTTGAAACGTTCCAAACTGAGTTCCTGTCCTCATGAATTAGACATCACTATGGCTTACATTAAGTTTAACTCCACATGTTTATCTGAAGAAATATTTTAGAGCTCAATGTGGTTAAAAAATGTGGATTTATTACAGAAACTCCAGGAGTTTCATTTCTGGAAAACAAGTTAAAACAATCTGATAACAATTGTGATAAAAAAAAACACATAACTTATGTTTATGTTTTTTTCTCATTACAGTCATCATGGTCATGTGTGGGTCACAACCCAACTTTTTACAACCCAACTTTGATTTCCTCATCATTTCAACCTCTATAACTAATTTCAAGGTCTCGTGAAACTGCTTTGAAAACGTCTCTGATATTTCCAGGTTTTCCGTGACTACAGGAACCCTATATGGAAACCTGAGCTTGTGCCGTGTTATAAACTCCCTGGTTGGCTCATAGACGGTCTGAGAAGAAACATATGCATTGGTAAGGTATTCAAATAAGCAGATATTATGGTGAAGCCTCTGTGTTGAAGAACTCATTTATATTCAGGAATCCTAAATTGAGTGAGGACTCTTCAAGGCCGGCTTTGAGAAGGACCGAAAGCACAGAACTCAAAAATGACCCTAATAGAAAGACAGCACTTCTTAAAAATCTGGCTCTCTGGATTCTGTGAAAACGGTAAAAAGAAAAACAAAACCCGAAAGAACAGAAGAGATGAGAGAAGCCTCTCTCTACCTCCTTGCTTTGAATTGAAAAACCAAACCTTGCTTTATTCCTCACTCTTTTAAAACCCCACATTCTGAACACACTCTCTCTCTCTCTCTCTCAATAATCCCACTCATTCCTTAGTGATTCCTAGTGATGTCCGATTCTTGAATGAATCGTTCGTTTGAGCAGGTTCTCAGGAAGTAACCGGTCGAGCAGATGTGGGGACGAATCAGGTCCTCCCTCGAAACCGCGTCTCCATTCGGACCCCAAGCGATCCCATTACTTTTAATAGGTATATATCTTTTTAATAGGCACTCTCCTGATTACAGTGCTGTTTGAACTGCGTTCTAATGACTATTAATGTCTGTTTTAGCTTATGTACTAGCATAGCATACGGATACACAATTAGCTTGATAGCATACACCTATTTGCACTTATGTACCCACAATCATCTTTAATGTAATAACGTGTTCAATTATGTGATATATCATGTCCAAATATTTCAGTTATGAAAAGATTGTAATGATGTTCAGTTATTCAACTATTAATTCATTAACAGAAGGTCATGTGGTGTTGATATGCTAATCTCTATCTAATAATAGACAGCTCATTGCTGTTAATGCAGTTATTATGCAAGCAGTGTTTATGACCTCATATTAATTGATCAACTACATAGAATATTCATACTTTTTAAAAATCCCTTTTCTCACCTCAGGAAGATTTAAAATGAATGTCACAAAGGTAATTAAAAACTAAAAAACAACCCATATAAATAGCTACCAAGCACCATGTCTATGCCTAGCTTAAATTAAAATGCCTATAAATGCATGAGAATTCAAAAACAGATGACAATTCATTTCAAGGTCAAAGGAGTTTATTTTCAGTCACATACAGATATTTATATTACATACACAGTACCTTTAAAATGTCGGGTGCTAACAGCAATTCAGAATGCTGTTTAAATCTTTAAGTTTTTATTTTTATTTTTTTATTTTTTTCCCCAAACCATCTAATTTTATCTTGCATTTGAATAATTGAATAAAAAGCCTGGAGCAGGTGGTGTGAAAATGGCGTTAGATGTCAAAAAGAACCACAGCCTCCATCTTAAACTCTCAACAGAATGGCTCACTGACAGCACAGAAAGAGATAGACGGAGAGAGAAAGAGGCTTTAAAATACCATCTGAGTCCAAATGAAACCATAAAGACTTGATTGAGTTGAACATCACCATGAGATTCTGAACATTACTCGTATTAATACAGTGTGAATTCATGAAAAACAATCCATTGTTCATCCACACTTAAAGAGTTTTGTTATTGCACAAATTGTGATCTCTGACATTGATTAACCTTAGAAAGACATTAAAATAAAAGGAAAGAAAAAACAAACAAGCAGGAGGAAGAGAAACAAAAGGAAGAAGGAAAAAAGGGAAAACGGAAAAAGAAAGGAATGGAGGACAGAAAGGCAAAAAGGAAGAAAGAAAGAAAATAAATGGAGAAACAAGGAAAGGACAATTTAAAAAAAGGCAAAGAAAGGAATGTAAACAGAAAGAAATGAAGAGAGGAAACAGGCGGGAGAAGGAAGGAAACAAAAAGTAAGAAAGAAAAGATGGAGCAAAGAAGGAAGGAAACAAAAAGGTAGACAGAAAGAAAAACAAAGAATGGAAAGAAAATAATGCATAAAAGAAGGAAAGGAAAGAAAGAAAAATAATAAGGGAAGGAAGGTAAATAGGAAGAAAGGAAGGCAAAAATGAAGACAAAGAAAGCAAGGATGGAATTGAAAGTTAACAAAAAGCAACAAGGGAAGGGAAAAAGAAAAATGGGGGAGAAAAAAGGGAAGTGAGGGATGTAAATGATAAGGAACTAAGGAAGGAAGAAGGGGAAAAAAGGAAAGGATGGGAGCAAAAATGAAGAAGTAAACGAATAAAAGGAAATTAGGAAAAAAAATGATGGAAGGAGGGAACAGAAACAGGAAGAAAGGAAGGACGGAAAGGAACAAAAGGTAACTAAGAAGAACAGTGAAAGCAGGAAAGAATAATAGGGAGGAAAGAAAAGAAACAAGAGGGAACTGAAAAGGGGAAAAGGGAGGAAAAAAGGGAAAGAGAACAGAAAGAAAGTGAATGAAGTCAATGGTAATGGATGGTCAGTATTGCTCTGAGTGTTTCCTTTGATTGCAGTGACACAGATTCATCAACGGTACATTGTTGTGCAGATTGTTTTGATGGAAGCATGTAATTCATATGAAAATATTACATTAAATATACCTTCATTTCAAACATAACATGACAGATGTGTTATCTGGGAGCTGCTGAACGCTTTCATCTAGTGAACATGCATTAATTATGATGAACATTCAGGACTGGATAATGAACAGTTTTTTGAATTGGACTAATTAACAGATTAAAACAAAACTAGGGAATATTTTACAATTCTGTTAAGGCCACCATCTCGACCAATCAGTTTGAGTTTAAATGATGACATCATAATAGCACATTGTTAAGTAACATAATTTCCAATCTTTTGCTCCGTGCTCACACACTGCACCGCCACTGTTACGAGACAAATCAAACTCTACAATACAGCACGTACAGCACACCTGCCACGTTCTTCCAGCTTTAACACTCAATACTTTACCCACAAAGCAACAGTAGTGGCTTCCCAAGTACATGACTGCTCTCACAGGCTTATTATAATGGTTTCAGAAGCAGCATTATATCATTCTGAAAAGTACACACATTCAATGTTGACACCTACTTTGATCAGAAGCCATTCTGAGACATCAATGTTTTTATTTCAAGCACCATGGGAGAAACACACACTCCTGGGCTGACATTACACACATTTCAACCTCTTACATGAGGAAGCCTTATAGTTTGAGTTCATATTTCAAGTTAACGTTTTGAGCTTGATTTCATAACAACTGGTTTAAGTTGAGTTTCAAAATGGACGACTGAGACGATGGAGTCGCAAAAATGAACCCTGTGAGTGACCCGACAGATACGAGGGAATTTCGTCGAAAAATAACCTGTATAAAATGCAAGATGCCACACAACATTGCTATCCGTCTATTCCTAAATGAAATGCAATCAACAAATTAGATACGCAACGGTTTACAATTAGTATTGAATTCTAACAGTTGAAATACAAAAGCTACTGTATACGTGTCCACCCTGTTGTAAAATCAGCAGCAGCCATATTGAAATATTTTCCAGAGAACGGAGACCTCCCAGAACCCTCTCTGTCCTCTAGAGATGATATGTATTACTTTGTACCGTATAAGGTGACGTGAGAATTATGTTGATTACTATGGTGGAAATGTCTGATTAGGTTGGGAAACTTCTGATAATGTTCAGGCAAATAAAATGGGAATTTCAATATCAAAATTCTGAGGTTTTATGTTTGAACATGATTTCATATTCAGCTCTGAAAGTGTCAGACGGAAGGCTAGAATATGTAATCACACTTATAGGGTTGATGCTTGATGTCAAATGCATGTGACTGCATGTCATAAAAGAAATAAAACTTCAATTGAACGTCTGCATGTACTTAGAGGTACACTATGAAACTTTTTTTTGTTTTAAATTAACACAAAATAAACATTGAGTCAATACATCAATCCTTTTTCCAAAACGTGTGTTTGTCTTAAAGGAGAACTCCGGTCAATTTTAACATTGAGCTCATTTTTTTGTACATTTGGAGTGCTGTCAATACAGAGAACAACGACAAAAATCGGTGTTGCCTACACCGAGTTATTCTATTTTTAAAATGTGCACCCTATTGACTTCAATGGGGCAAGTAGTAAGCCTGCTTTTTAGCCTCTTAACATCCTTGATGTGTCATTACAAGTGCACAGAAAATGTGAGTGATTCCTTTCGAGTGAACACGGGTGAATCTGACTGCAGTAAATGTTAGAGATATTAATAAAAATTAAGTTAATTCAGCCAGCGCTCATACCTCTGTTTACATCCTGTTTTCGGTGGAAGGCCATAGTAATCGATTGTCGAGTTCACGCGCATAGGTTTAGTGCCTATGATCGCGCGCGTGAACTCGACAATCGATTACTATGGCCTTCTGGCTATTTAGACGCCGCGTGAATGTTGTTTGAGTGGCATAGGTTAGTTGTCACAACGAGAGAGAAAGGTTGATATGGTGCTCACTAACCTCTCCAACCTCTGGGAAATCACCCGTTGTTATAAAACGCTTAACAGACGAGAACCTGCTGGCAAAAAGAGAACGCAACAAAGCTCGTACTGAAACAAGAATCCAAATTGGCTTGGCTTTTCAGAGATGGAACTGAGGGATTTGAAATGTTGTAAAAGCGACGCAGAGATGGTGATTTTATTACTCAACAAGGTAAGGTATTTTATTGAACAGATAAATTGTCATATGTAAGTTAGCTCTCTAACAGACCTCACTGTAAAGCATTTTCTATTTTGAAGGGTCATTTCATTATTGTAGCGCAGTGCTGGAATTTATTTTCAAGGAAGGACCGTGTCTACTAATAGGTAAAGCTACTGTAACATCTTTAGCTAGATAGCTTGATGTCCTTTCCATCTAGACTAGTTATTTCTCTTAAACCTAGTAGTGCGCGTTTTATGAGCAGTGTGATATCATATTCATCCGCGAAGTCACGCAGAGCCGAAGCACAACCAAAAACAATGTTTTTCTGCAGCTAGAGGGTCAAAAGTTACATAGTGTACCTTGTAAGCAGAATCAGATAGACATTAACATGCAATGCAATTATTATAAATACAAATAATTTAATCATTAATACTAGTTAACCAATTTTCTCCACAAAAAGAATGTTTCTAGATGATAATGAGTTAGAAAATTAGAGCTTTAGGCTAAGTTACATAAAAAAAAAAAAAAAAAAAAAAAATCATGTGATCATGTGTATTTAATCCCTTTATTAAAATGTTTAGTACACGGATAAAATCAGACAAATACAGGTACAAAACAAAACCGTACAACTGAAATATTATATGTTCAATTTACTGTGTACTTCATAATGTATATTCAATGAAGCTAAACTTTACCTAATACTGAAAACATCAGCCATGTGTTTTTGAAAATTTAAACTACATTACTCGTCTTTTAAAAAATGGAACAATTAATGTGAATGTGGAGGGGTTACATGGGAACAAGTGGCCCCAAAGCGTATTTCAGACATTTATTAAAAAATACATGTAAATCCATGTAACATAATAATAGTAGCATTTTCTTTAACCTAATATGTTAAATGACACATAAATTGCTCAAAACAAAACTTTGGACATTTCACCGTTGTCAAACGATAGTGGAATATGTTTAATGTGATGAACTACACCTGTGTGAACTTGAGGAGAACTGACATTTCTTTTCTTTTAGTGTAATTAACATTTTTAAGTGTGATGTAAATGTCCAAATACTGTCTGAGGCCACTGCAGTTCTCAGATCTGGGGCTTATGACAGAGTTTTGTCCAGGTGCCTTTTTTTCCTCAATTTTTTTATACATACATTGACTTTAAATCAGACACTTAGACTACACTAGGAAATCTATATGAATAGGGGATTGTGGGATTGGGTAAACAGACCTGACACATCCGACACCTCTATCAGAGCCGTCGCGTTTACTGTATTCGTGTTTTTGAGGAGGAAACTGCATTATTTCAAAGGCACTTCCCAAATCCAACAATTTAATAATAAACTCCTGCTGTGAAGTTTAGGTAGTAAGCACGTTGATTCCCTTCAGCCAACACATAAGTATGAATTTCGAGATGAGATTTAGTTTGCGTGGATGTGAACAAGGAACCAAAAGTGAAGATGAGGCTCATGCTTCTCGACTTAGTTAGACACACCTTTCAAAGGTGAAGTTAAAGCATGCAAGGCTGTCTCAGAGAGGGCGAGTTTCACAAACACAAAGGAAGGGCTGTTGACAGTGGGAAAATGACAGCAACAGTGCTTGTACCCCCCAATGGCTTCCTTTAAAGCAGCCTCACTTCCAGTCGAGCGACAGATACATTCACCCACATTCACCCTTCAGCTCCTTAAATGTTATATAAACACGTTTCTCTATAATTGTATATGTTATAATTAGCTTAAGTACTTTTTTCTCTGACCATGCAAGACTACAGGCAAAGGGAAACGGGTGATTAGCTGTAATGTGGCAAGGTGTGCGAAAACTCCCTCTACTGGCCGTCAGTCCCACTCTGAGAACACCTCACAGCTGTACACAATTACATATATACAAGAGATAGGGGGCGCCATTGTACATATTATTATTATACCTTACAAGGAATCGCACAGAGACACACCAGCCCATCCGAAACCAGTTGGGGGTTTCGGCACAAGCAAAGAAAAAAAAATCATCTCATTAGGGCAGAATACAAGGGTTGATCGATTATTGTACAGTGCTCATTAAAGTAAAAGCCCACCCTGCCACATCAACTGAAGCACAGAAAATCGCAAGGTATTAGATAGCAGTCAATGTACACTTTACAGAGATGCCCGATTAAGTCCTTTTTTTTTTTTTGCTCTCTTTTTTTTTAAGTCTCGTTAATTTTTTTTTGGATGCCATATGAGGGGATTCAAAGCAAAGCAACTAGTGAAGATTCATAAATATACATATTCAGAATGAAAATGCACACTTTGTCGTCATTTACTCATGGTACATTATTTTACGCATATATTTGATTTCGTTAATTACATTTTTCCGAGGTTTGTGGGTTCACCTTCTGAAGAACACGGGGTTGCGCAGGCAGGCGGTTAGTCACCTGCAGCACCCCAGGGGTCCGGCGGAGGTCTCCAGGCTGCTGTCGGTGTCGGACGCCAGGGTCTGATCGGTGGACATGGAGGAGATGTCGTTGACGGAGGAGGAGGGGGGGAGGCTCTCGCTGCTGTTCATGGCTGCACCTGCGCTAAGGGAAGTAACGGGGGAAAAACGGTTACAACGAAAAAAGAAAGTGCAGCCACAGTGCCCTCTACAGGGCTGATTGATATTATCAGCAGAAGATCAACTACCAAAAATTACAATAACAACAAAACGTGTACAAATATCCCACACGGATGAAAGTGGGGTCTTTAAGGGTGGAGTCCATGGACTGAGTCTCTGAGGTGATACTGTAGGATGCTGAGCCATGTTTTTGTACAAATGCCAACAGATGACTATCCTAAACCCTCTCGATGCTGTCCTGAACCCTAAGCACAGAATATGAATATAAACTATTTTTACTCTATTATTTCTTAAAGTCCCCCTGTGGTGAAAATCATGTTTTTAATATGCTTTAAGACAAACCATGTGCAAATTCATAAGTCAACACCATTGTGGAGTAGTTTCTCTTTAAAACTGCAGTGAACCAAAGACAGTCTCAAAAACACAGTTTGAAATCGCTGATGCTTCTGACGTCAAAAACTTTACGTCAATGTGTGATCGTCAGCGAGTGGATCTCTGAGCTGGTGTGAGTGAGTGGAGGCGGGGCTAATTTGCATATTCATGGAACCGCATATACTATATGAGTAACGTTTAAGCTATTTTAAGGCATTAAGAATCTTTTATCACAGGAAAAAACTTTTAAATATTTAAAGTTTCCTAATGCTGTTTTGGAGTCTCCTACAGCAGGTTGATATGCATCAAAGGTCAAAAAACTGTTTAATTTTCTCATAATATACATTTGCACATCACCACATTTTCAATGATTCTCAAACGACTCGTCAGTTGAATCAATCTCTCTAAATCCCTCCTTTCCGCGACCTACTCTGCTCTGATTGGCCAGACGCCTCAATCTGTTGTGATTGGTTTACCGCGTACAGCGCGCGTGTCGAAAACAAAAAACGCCCATTGCCATAACAACGTCAGCTGTCCTGAGGCTTCCTAAACCGTAGAGTAGACTAACACAGTAACGAACAATGACGTTGATTTTACCATATCAATCCAAGCGTGAGTGGGATGATGAAAGACTGGAAGAACTAGTTATTCAACCTGAACCTCCATCGCAAGGACGACTCGAGCTGGACGTTTCTCGGTGATACACTACTCATTATGAGTACATTGAGATGTTGCAACTGTAATTCCTCACCATCAGCATTAACAAGTGCATGTCCATCAATAAACCGATTATTTTACTTGTACTTATTTATTTACAGAGTATTTTTCTAATTTATTGCTGTGAACATGTGGAAACTGTATCAGTAACAGTCCATACTGTCCATTAGCCGAGCTCTAACATGAATGACTGATGTAACAAACGCTGGTAAAACAAATCCGGCATGCTTAATCTTTCCTCAAAGTAGTGAGAACGATAGACGACCTGCATTAATAGACACAGTTTTAGGTAATAGTGGCCCACAACTGATTAGCAGAAGTATTTCAGTAAGACAGTAATAATGTGAGTTAACCAGTTAGCAGGAGACCAACACAATATAAAACTCAAAACGAAGTATTTTGAACATCTTTCAAGAGCAAGTGATTTGCGAATCCTGCATTGAACTCCGAGATTTGAGAAGAAGTTGTCAGTAAAATAAAGGGAACACAGCCAAAGTTGAGGATTATACTGCTGAAGTATCGTGGTAAAGATGCATTTTAACCATTGATTCTTCACATGCTCGTCCTTGAGCAGTGGGAAAAAACTGCCTTTATCTTCACATTGTAGAGCACAGCGTCTACTCGACATGATGCTATCCAGCATCCACAGGAGTCAGCTGCCGGTTTGAGGCCGTTCAAGTTTTCTTGGTGTCTGCGTATGCAATAAGTGGGCGGGCAATATGCTAATGTTTCGTCTTGACGTCACAACAAAACACTTATGACTCGTTTGAAAAACTATTCATTTCATTGACTCAGAGTCGATTCTTACTTTTGAAAGACAATAACTTTATGTACGGTGCACTTTCAGATTTAAAACTTTGCAGGATGTTTTCATTCACTTAGAGCTATGTTACACACTACATTAAAGGTCATTTTCAAAAATCCATAATAGGGCACTTTAAGGGATAAAACTATTGACTACAGGGGGACTTTAACTTGCTTCTTTTTGTACCAACCATTAGAGTACACACACACACACACGTTTGGAAACATGACGGTTTTTAATGTTTTTGAAAGTAGTCTCAATCTCACCAAGGCTGCATTTATTTGATAAAAAATACAGTAAAAACAGTAATACTGTGAAATATTATTACAATTTAAATTAACTGCTTTCTGTTGTAACATTTTAAAATGTAATTTATTCGCAAAGCTGAGTTTTCAGCATTATTGCTCCAGTCTTTAGTGTCACATTATCCTTCAGAAATCATTCAAATATTCTGATTTGGTGCTAAAGAAATGTGCTTAAATTCATTCTAAAAGATTTTCCAGTAAGCATCACTAGTTACACAATCATTCTACTACATGCTTGTAACAAAAAGCACATAAAAAAAAAAAAATGAGATACGCCACAAGGTGGAGCTAACGCTCTACAAGAAGTAATAAATAAAGGCTCCTGCAAAAAGGACAAATTGTCCCTATTTTTCATCATCAGGTGTGAGAGTTGCACTGGCTGCCCTATAAATCCACAAGCCAGAAATCCTGGAATCCTTCAGCAAATTGAGCTCAGCCCAATCCAATCAGGCAAGGCGATTGCTTTTGATAAAAATCAAACGCAAATAACCCCTTAAACGGCTTCCTACGATAACACTACAAGCTCATTTACTTGACTGACGGGCTACAGCTTTCGTTTTAATAGAAGGCGGCTCTTTAATACTCATTCAGTGCTGTGAACATGATTTACAATAACTTTATACTACATTGCCCACATCCTTATTTGAGATTAACATTTCAATGCAATTTTGAAGCATGACTGCAGAGTGGGGCTGGAACCAACGGTTAGGATGAAAAAATAATGGCAATATGATAAAGGATGAAAGCAGAAGCTACCCTTTAAAATGAGAAGAAAAAAGGAAGAGGGTGGGTGACATTGGCTCAGTAAGGGGGTTTTTATCTCTGTCAGCTTTATGGTCACCGTCTCTCTTTCAGCCTCTCTCACTCACTCTTTCGCTCTATGGAAATGTGCCAAACCAGCAAAATATGATAGCTAGTTACATATCACATCACACTGAGAGCATCAGTGAGCCTCACGGCACAGACGAACAAGAATATTTCCACAAACTCTAGATAAGACAAGAAAAAAACTTTACATTGCCCATAATTCTTCTCTGTTCGAAATTGAATCAGAAATTCAGTAAAAACAGTAATATAATTACAATTTAAAATATCTCTTTTCCATTTGAACATATTTTAATATTTCAGAGTTTGAATTTTTTTAAAAGCTGAATTTTCAGATCATTACTCCTTCAGTGTCACATGATCCTTCAGAAATCATCCTAATTTTGGTCTGAAATAAACATTTCTTATTATTATTATCAGTGTTGAAAACAATTGTGCTGCTTACTATTTTTGTAGAAACCACAATACATAGTTTTTTTTTCAGGGTTAATTGATCAAAAAGTCTAAAAGAACAGCATTTATTTGAAATAGTTATAAAATTTGTAACATTATAAACTTCTTTACTCTCACTTCTGATCAATTTAATGCACCCTTGCTGAGTAAAAGCATTAATTTCAATGTACTTTATGACAAGTATTTTTAAGGAAGATTAGAACAGTAAATGCACCCTTAAAAAAAGCTACAAGAAAGACGCAATAAATACCGAAAACAAAATTGCTTCGACCAGCCCTACAAAACAAAAAAAAAGGTCTTGACTGGTCTGTTAGCTGGTTTTAGAGAGGTTTTGGACCCTTTTTTTGGTCCCAGACTGACCAGCCAAGCCAGCTGGGTTTTGCAGAAGTTTTTTAGATCAGCTTGAATTCCCTGATGGTCTTCACTGGTTTTCTGGGTTTCTCCTGACCGTTTCCTCTGCTCTTTCTCCATCTCAAAAAGAGACTTTCAGCTACATCGCTCTGCTCTCACTTAACAGAATCCTCCAGTCACGCCTCCCCCAACAAGCGTCCCAGAGACCACCATAAATCCCTCATTTATACTGCAGGAAAGCGCATCTCTGACTCCCAGACCCTTAATAAAAAGGAAGGGAATGAGGATTTATAGCTGCATCGATTTGAACCCAAGTGCGGGTTTAACTAAACGTACTGAATCACTGTTTAGCACAGGACGCCACATCAACAACGGTCCACTGCAGCTGCAGGACATCTACAAACACGAGTCTTCAAGAATTCTCACCCGTCAATAGATTTCCAGCTTGTTTATAGACATGTGATCAATGTATGTTGAAAATAACCCGCCATTTTTTCATGTTTGCTCTGCAGTCTGGACCTGTCTGAAAAATACAAATCATACTTTTTCATAAAACACACTTATTAATTACTCTTATAAACCACAATTTATGAAATTGCAGTGAAATCATATATGTGCGTTTATGAAAAGTGCTATACAAATAAGCCGAATTGAACTGAACATGGGATTTTCTACACACACACACACGCACGCACGACTCAACACACTAACCCACACTGCTGTGAAATGTGGAGCTGCATTGCGACTGCTTTCTTCAGCACAAGCACTTAATTACAAAGGGGGAGACCGACTGAGAGAGAGAGAGAGAGAGAGAGAGAGAGAAAATGAGGCCAGAAAAAGATGGACAACGCATGCAAAATGCAGTCAAACACTAGCAATATCACAAAACATAAGCAGCTAGAAACCAATCGATCATTGACATGATCGGATGTTAATAAGTGAGTGAGACGACAGTAAACGGGAAGAACTTCAGCTCGTGTCACTGTCTGTCTGTCTGTCTGTCACCTTCAGTGCTGCAGGATTGCAGACTGCAGACATGCAACACCGCACCAATGCAAACACACACACATGCATGTGCTGTCCTCTACAGGTTAAACGGAGACACTGCAGGCTGCTGATAAAATGGACTCGACATCCCACAATCCTCCAAGAAAAAGCCTATATGTTGAGTGAATTAGCATATTCTTAATGCTAAATTAATCCTAAAAATATTTCAGTGTTGACTCAATGTCAGACATCATGGACTCCAACCTTAATTATGAAACATGTATACATATACAGTGGCAAATATACATTACAATACAAAATAAATTCAGATACACATACATTTTTAAAAAATGAACCCAGGCCAGTTCCTAACATTTTTTTTAAATTATACAGTAACTTGGATATTTTTATAATCATGTAGAATTTATTTATATGATGGTTTAAAGTGAAAAAAATAAATATGTTTCCTTTACTAAGTTCCGCCCCTTTGGTTATGGTTGTTAACCAAGCATGCTTCACAGAATGTAAAATATGCTTATAAATGCTGGGATATTATTATTAAATGGGCTGGAATAGATTGTTGACATTGGAAAGCATTCATCTGCCATTTTTTCATATAAAAAAAATTACATAGTAACATTCTGAACCAGAATCAAGGCAAATGCTTCTCAGAAAAACAAAACAAATTAAAGTGATTACAAGTGTCCTGAAAGATGGTTATGAAAATCATTTGACTGTATTTTCAATTGATAGAACTGCATATACGTATATCCAAACTCACAGATCCTCCATTAACTTACATTAAACAGTGCGTGCATAATTATTATTATTAATAGTAGTTATTAGGATTGATGTGGTTTGGAATTGGTAAAATGTGCTTGGAAAAAAATATGATCAGAATATCGACTTGCATAATTATGTACGCACGCACTGTAAAAGAGACAAAGCTTGTCTGAGAAAATGGACGACTGGATTGGTCAGAAACATTTTAAGGCAGGGTTTAGCGAAGGTCAAATAGTAACTGTTCAAGTGAAAAATAGGCTAAATTAAATACAGTGTTATAAAGTGCTTTCTTAAAGATGCTGTAAGTCTCTGGGAGAGGCCCGTGCTTTTTTAGCCAATCAAAAACACTCTCTGCCTGTCAAGCAGCGTCTTTGGGGGCGGAGTTTTAGGTACGTTCATGTCATGCCATAATTACCGTAAAAAAAACGGTCACATCCTACTAGAACTTGTAATTACAACTTGTAAACTGGGATTTTTCTGAGATTGTAACACCTGACCGCTGCAGATTCAATTTGGCATTTATAGTGTTAACGCATAATTCCGAGTCATTAAAAATGACCAGCTCTGAATAGGACGATGTTCTCATCTCATAGTTACGGTAATTCCGACATTTCTTGAACGCAGCATTTGTTTTGTAGTGGTAAAGTCAAAGAATAGCAGTAGTGGCTGAAATCGCTTACAGCACCTTTTATTACTTTCAGCAAAGACTACAACAGACAACATTGTCAAAATAACAGATTACCAACAAAATGAAAAACTAGCACGTAATCACACTCAAGACGTGTTCTTTTTGTGTCACACGGACGAGATGAGAGGGGGACAGGGACAAATGGAGCAGTCACAATGGGAGGGTTTCTCATAAACAGCTGAAATCACTTTAAATTGACTTACAGAAGCATAGCTTATGCACAGAGAGTACCTGAGGGAGAGGGCTGTCCCTTCACCACACCATTCTTTGTTCTCTCCTCGAAGTTCATCACCTCTTTATAAATGAGCTCTGAGCCAGAGAGAGACACAGGTGCAGGAAAAGAGAGAGAAAGGATCACATTTAGAGCTAATCGACTCAAAAGCACGTTTGGTTCATTAGAAACCAACAAAAAAAACAAGACAAGGGTAAAATTAACAAGTACTTGTAGATTAATAATGGCAAATCCATGTGGTAAACTGAAGGCGTCAAGTTGTTTAGATGCAGTACTATTGCTAAGAGTGTTGTTATTAACGTATACCCAAATCATTTTCATTCATTGAAATAAAGCTGAGATCTTAAGCTTAAAAAACCTAATTATGTTTCCCTAGAAACTAACAGAAATAAGTTGAAGTACTAAAATTACTAAACGTGTTAAAAAGGACAACTAATTAAGGTTACAAAAGCACATAATAAAGTTACTAAAATTAAAATGAAAACTCGCAATATTAAAATACTGTAAAAGCTACTTCAAAATATGAATAAATACTATAATAGAATATAAAGCAAAACCTGAAATAACCTACATTGTGGTGATCATCAGCCATGTCCTACAAAAATGTCATACTAAAAGTTTTATTTAAAATGTAAAAATGCAAAGGTCTAGATATAAACTTTTTTACACTGGCTCAGTATAAAAACAAGTCAATGGAAAGTGGCCACCATGATAGAAAAACAACATAGTGCGTGAAAGATCTACTGCTGCATCTCTTCATCTGTCTGTGTGTTCATGAAGGCCTACCTTTCCATTCATCAATGGAGTGTTCCCTCTCATCCAGCTGCTTATCATAGATCTGTGGAGGAGGCTGAGACAGAGAGAGAAAGAGGAACACATTTAATAATTACCCCAACATAATCATAAACATTGAGTGTCTTCTGAATAAACATGTCTTAAGCTTTATCATTGCTTGTCCTTAATCATGAAGACAATCCTCTAACAGTTAAAAAGTTAAATAGTCTCATGCTTTATTCATTAGGCAGTATATGTACTTATATTTAATGCTTAATAATGTCTAAATATGGCACATCTGCTCCTGTAGAGTCACTTATTTGATGTAATGCTTTTCATCTTGCATAGATCTTGATCAGAAAACATATGAGGGCCAGATTTGTAATGTTAAAACATCTCCAAGACAGCAGCATAGTGTTTGCTCAGATCCGCGTGGAATCCACATGTACCAGATGTGGCCCGGATGTGGGCCGACACTATGTTGCTGTCTGGGCTGGGTTAATGTTACATTACAGTGTTCATAATATAATATTACACGTGTCTATTCAATTACTTTGTTAGAATATTTTTGTAATGAATAATATTTGCACAAAAAATAACATGAACACTGTAATGTAAAGTGTTTATCACCATTTGCACATGCAGCTGACATGTTCAACGGTAAGAACTTAGTAAATAAGGACCAAACACCACCATTAGTAGGACAGAAAAGTCCGCAGTAATGTTTAGGATAAAGACAGAGACATGAGAGAGGCTAGTGAGCAGACTAACTAGACTGCATTTTAGGGCATCATGGACACATTTGAGCAATCCAATCAATCCTCAGCAACATTTTCAGGCATCCACATGCGATTCATTTCAAATGTTGCTGACAAAAATGCAGTCTAGGTAGGCAGCTCGCTAGGTTTTGTGACAAGCCAGATAGTTAAAGAAAGATATAAACAGAAAGAAAGAGATTAAAATGGCACTGAAAGGATCATTATGGGGAAACAGGGTTACTTAAAGCACAATGCACCTGCATTATTAATTTACAGTATAATAGTTGTTTATTTATTTCACAAAACCCACAAGTGAGTTAATTGAACTACGTCTAAAGGCTACGTCTACACTAATCCAGATACATAATTTTTGTTTTTCGCTGTTATGACCCTCCTTTCGATCGCCCCCTGGTGGCTGGCTGCAGTATAGGTCATTAACCCCGCCCTCTCTATGGAACCGAATGGGACGTAAGCCAAACTAACAAATCCAATTAAACTTTACACTATTTTTTATACACAAAAATGAATAATTGTAGGTTTGACATTAGCTTTAAAAATTCTATTCTATTCTGTTCTCTAAATGTTATCTGGATACAGAATTTAAACTCATCTCTTAGCTACATTCTACAAGATTAGTACACAATGCAGACACATACAAATACACAGATATTCACACCCTACACACACACTGTGCAAATTTCAAATCTTATTATGTTTTTGAGTTTTAGACATCAAAGTGTGTTACAAAGAGATCGGTGTGTGAGTGTTTTGAGATGAGGAGGTTTCCTAAGTGTGGAATGGTCTTTATTTACCATAGATATCTGCTGATTCCTGGCCTTCATCAGAGAAAGAGAAACACCAGAGAGAAGGAGAAAAGAATCACACTAATCATAATGATGCTTCATGGGTTATTAAAACAAACTATTTGCTAATGAATGTCAGATTTTCTATCATTTTGACCATATTAGTATTTCCGTTTCATATTTCGATCAACAGAAAATGTACGTTCACATAAAAAAAACAGCTATACACAATAAATTTGAGCTAGTATTGTATTACATATTTATCTCTGTAGCTTTGTACTTTGTGTTGTGCACTCTCTTAAACAAGAAAACCAGGGCTGTTGTGTCATTGAAAACCCTTTGAAACGGTACAGATGCGCACTTTAGACAAGAACAAGCTGTTTGTCAAAAGGGGACGTGTGGATAAAATCAGAGTCAAATGCTTATTGAATGTTTAGAAATCTTCATCAAAGAACAGGACAACCTTGTGGTATTTTTACTCCTTTCCTGTGTCCTCTCAGACTGATGAAGGTCCCCAGAATCAACCATCAATAACAAATGCAACATGATAAAGTAAACCTAGCTAATAATCTAAAACTATTGAGTGAGGATCTATATGATCAGTATATAATATAATATAATATAATATAATATAATATAATATAATATAATATAATATAATATAATACTATTTTCAGCAAAGCAACTAAATATGATCAATCATTATATGACAAAATTACATTGTTTTAGCCTGAATTAATTTTTCAGCACACAAAAACAATAAAAATGTAAAATAAATAAATAACATTTAATCAGTCAATCACTACATGCAGGCTTTAAAAAAAAAAAAAATACATGTAAAAACCTCATGAATTCGATATTTCAGACTTGGTACAAATGCATATAATTGTTAAAAAAATATTTTTGTTGGTGTAACAATTTAGTGAGTTTAATTCATAATATTTTAGAAATAATATTATATATAATGTGAATGAATGAGTGAATAATTGATAAAGTGAATGAGTGAGTGAGTGAGTGAGTGAGTGAGTGAGTGAGTAAATTAATTATTGAGTGAATGAATGAGTGAGTGAATGGGTAAATGAATGAATGAGTAAATTAATGAGTGAGTGAATTATGAAATTAATGAACAAGTAAATGAGTGAATAAGTGAATTAATTCATTAATGAGTGAGTGAGTGAATGAATGAGTGAGTGAATGAATGAATGAGTAATGAATGAATGAGTGAACAAATGAGTGAGTGAGTGAGTGAGTGAGTGAGTGAGTGAGTGAGTGAGTGAGTGAGTAAGTGGATGAGTGAAAGAATGAGTAAGTGAGTGGGTGAGTAAATGAGTGAGTGAATGAATGAATTATCTGAATAAATTCAAGAATTTAATTTAATTTTAAAATCTTTCCGTACAATTTCTTTATACTGAAAATTCAGACTGAATAGGTCTTGTGTTGTGTGTTGTATAAAAATAAATTGTAGATTTTTTTTTCCTTCTTCAATTCTATCCAATCAGTTGTGAGTGATGGAGGATACCATGATTGGTCACAGTGGTCCAACCATGTAAAAAAAATCAAAATGCTGAATATGGCCACACTTTAGCACAGACCCGAGTCTATAAAAGCTGTGTCCAGTGTTTAATGAGCTAGCAGTAGTGTGGAATAAACAGGTGACAGATGGCCCTAAGCGCACTGATCGATAGTGCTGAGAGAATTAGGAGACTGTACTCACTGCCTCCACCTCAGCCGGGTCGTACCACACATTGATGTAGGGGTGCTGGAGGGCCTCATCCACTGATATCCGCTTAGCGGGATCAATGATCAACATCTTAGACAGCAGGTCTCTGGCCTGACTCGCTGTAAAACACATCACAACAGAGCGGAGAAATCTTTACATCATTAAAATGAGGGCATTTCACACGATATAGCTAATGTTATTAGAGCAGAGACATTTATTAAGTAAGTAAACAGAGTTATTGTTGATTTCAGATGTTTGAGGAATGCAGTGCAAACATCTCACAAATCAGACACCACAATCTTTATATTTCATCCTCTATTTGTTTGTTCGCAAGGGCACTAAAACATCACACTCTCTTTTCTTGCTCTTCTTTCCTCGTGCTCTCACCTTTCCTTCCATCTCTTCCTCTCCACCTCTGTACGCTCCCTGATTCCCTCACTTTCTTGCTCTATAAATAGCTGGGTAAAGTCAGACCCTTTCTCTCTCCTCTCACAGCATCATCCCATCTCTCCCTTCTCTCTCTTCTCTCTGCCACCGGCTGGACCACTTCAAAATGGCCGACACTGATTTCTGCAGATCTGTATGGCTGACTCTCACTCTCTGTGATTAGCTCCACACCTCTTCCTTTCCGTCTCAATTATGTAAATGTGTTTTATTAACATGATAGAAATTTTACATTTATATTGGCTAAGTGTTTGCAGACTATAAAGTCAAACTGAAACGCAATGGAAAACAAATAGTCAAAAAAGTCAAACTGAAAAAGAAAGAAAAAATGACAAAATGAAATGAAATAAATGACACAATAAAATGAAATACAATGACAAAATAAAATAATGTATAAAATGAAACTGAACTCACAGATATACAAAAATGTAATGCACAAAAGGAACAGAATTAAACAAACAAAATGATGACATAATATGAAATAAAATAAAATGATACAATAAAATGAAATACAATGAAAAAATGGAATAAAATAATATACATAAAATGAAATGAAACAAAATTATAATGAAATACAATGCCAAAATAAAATAACAAATATAAAATATAAAATAAAATAATACATAAAATGAAACTGAAATGCAAACTGAACTCACAAATAGACAATTAAATGAACAAAAGGAACGGAATTAAACTAAATAAAACAAACATAAAATGTATAAAATGACGACACAAAATAAAATGATATAAAATAAAATGACATAAAATGACAAAATAAAACAAAATGACATAAAATAAATAAAATATAACTGAATACATTTTTAATATAATATAATCAAATATGGTGGTTGCTCACAGCACAGCCCATATTGGATGTCTTCCTTATCTCACACACACACAGAACAGTTCATGGAGCCTCAACTAACAGGCTGATGAGTCGGATTAGGGAGTCATCAAAAATATGCAGTGCAATGTTATACAAGGCCTGGAATTAAAGGTGCCCTAAGCGATTTCATGCGTTTTTTAGGCCGAAAGATTTTTTTGTCACATACAGCAAACATCTCTTCACTATCCGCTAGCCGCCTGTCCCCTGAACACACTTTAAAAAACGCGGTCTCTGTAGACAGCCCAGGCTCCACAAACGGCAACAAAAACAAACTGGACCAACCTGGACCACAAATCATAACAAAGAGTGTTCCAGCCAATAACCGACAAGAATGATTTGGGGGTGGGGGGGGGGGGTTAGTGCGTGTGCACATGAAGGGGGGTGTGGGGAGTGGAGGAGAGAGAAGCATAAAGAGGGAAGCTAGCTAGAGGAGAGATGTCCTAGACAACGACTAATGTTAGAATTATATTGTCTTGAATTTTGATATGGCCGACACACGACCAAAGAGACGACGTTTCGATGAACAAATAGCAAAGAAGAGGGAAAAGGAGAAGGAACACGCAAAGTCCCGAATTCTCATCGGAAAAGCCTGTTTCAGGAAGCATGGAAGGGAGGGGGAGGGGACGGGATGAGGAGGAGGGAGAGTCGCGCTAGCCTCCGTTTTGTTTGACAATATTTCGAACGTCAGCAAGAAGTGATGTCACCCAACATCGCTTAGAGCACCTTTAAGTGTGTGTTGAACCCTCTTTCCCATCACACTGTGACAGACGGAGCCTTTAGCTGCTGAAACACACTCATATCTGTTAGTCTCACACACACACCATTTACAATCACAGACACCACTGAGTCTAATCAGCAGTGCCTCACTCCCCTCTTTGTTTCCCACACATAGAACATTCAGTATCTGACTGTGATGTGACGTCTGTTCACTGGGAATAAACTCAACCACGCAATTTTCATATCAAAAGCTCACGATTCTCCTCTGCTATGCCCTGAAGAACAACAGGAGCTCTGAGAACAATTTATGAAACGTCTCTCAATTTTGCAAATGGGAAGGAAATTGCTGCCTGATTCTCCCAGGCAAACCATTAAAATAACACACATACAGATACAAAGGGAGATGAATCATCAGGTGATTATTTAACTATCCAGGTAGTATTGTTGAGTAAACCTCACAAAGAAATGGCTTATAACTTAAGTGTACTTTACAATAAAACAAATACTTTTTTTAAATTGTATTTATTTTTTTGAATGCCAAATAACATGTTTGCAACTAAATGTGCACAAATTCTCACTTACCTTTGAGTTTGTTGTGCTCCGAGTCTGCAGGGAAGAGGCAATCAGGGAAGAGTTTGGGGAAGGTCAGGCCAGCATATTTCGGCCTGTTCTCCACGTAGTTACGCACCGTCGGCTGCAGTTTCTTCATGAACTCAGGAGAGGGCGTGCCGAGCTGCTCTATAACCTTATTCCATTGGTCGATGTCTGAATGTGGGTGGAGTCATGGAAAAAAACCGCCTACGTACACTCCTCACCGCTCAGGTTATGCATTAGAGTATTAAGTATGATATTTCACTTTTAAATGGAGTATAAAATGAAGATAACTACATAATGTGGTTATTCTAACATGATTACACAAGGCAAACATAAAAGCAAGTGCCGTGAGCCTAATAATGCCATCTGTAATAAAATAAAGTTTGATTACACTTCCTCTCCAGCATAATAAAAGCTAAATCAGTGAAGGTTAAAACACCCAGAGGGCTCCTATTTAGGCCTTGAGTGTGAAATTTGTAGTACATAAATGGAAAAGAAACCAAATCAGTGCACACAAGATAAGAGAAATTGATACTGATGATACTTGAATTAAACCAACAACTGAGTCATTACAATTAAGATAATCTTAATTTTTGTGTTTGGAAAATTAATGCCCATTAGGCTCAAACACACACTCCTGACACCATAATATCTGATAATACCTTATATTCCAATATTGCTCAATATAATAATTATGGATTTGCAGACTCATAAGATGGAGTTTATTTCCAAGGCAAAAACTAGCATAAAGCACAAACAAACAATAAGATATGCGAATTTCTTTAGTTTCTACTGTAAATAGTTTCAGAGAACTACGATATCATTCATTCATTAACATAAACTCAATATACAGTTTATATTGAAAATGTATGGCCCTTTATCAATAAAATGAAATCAACAAAAACAGGAATTCATGCAGGGACATTTTTTGTTAATTTCTGGCATTTATGTAGGCAATTTTGTTTTGATAAACACTTTTGTTATACTGGTTAAAACTCTCTTCACATCCTGATAGCAATCAATAATAGAAGTGGTCTAAATATTAAAACATGCGCATATATGGTCTGTGGAAGTCTCGGAACCAAAAGATGTTCGTCCAATCATTGCATTCGGTTCGGTCCATGTCGTAACCGTAATTTAGAGACGGCAACCCGTGACGTTCTACTCTGAGCTGTTCGTGTCCTCAGACTCGGATTTATGTGTTTCTAAGTCAACACTGTCAATGCCTAAATGAATCTGCAGCAGTCAGGTGGTACAACTAAGAGCTCTTTAAGTTGTTTACATTCATTATTATTGGGATCCTATGCTTTCAAAGCTAGCTTGCTAGTGCTAGCCCATCCAAAATTGCCTACCCTACCTTTAATTTCTGACCTCAATCTATAATTACATGCTTGAGGCGTGAGCACTTGCTGAGTACATGTTATCACATAATGGCCAATCAGTTCCAATCAGGGTCCCACTTTATATTAAGTGGCTTTAAGTACTATGTACTTACATTGAAATTAATAATTTGATACAATGGACAATAAGTACATGCATGTTTTTACATTGTACTTATGTAATTACAACTGTAATTAATTTATGTAATTACATTTGTAATTACACTTTGACCCTTCCCTTACACCTTAACCCACCCTTAAACCCACCCATACCACCACACCTGTCCCTCACCGTACCCACAACACTCCTCAATAGCAGCAAAAGTGTTTTACAATACAACCTGAACACAATAAGTACATTGTACTTAAAGCCACTTAATATAAAGTGGGACCAATATGGGTCTATTAAATGATTTAATTTTTAATTACATCACCAAAAGTTTTTAATGTTTTTGAAAACAGTCTCTTATGCTCAATAAGGCTCCATTTATTTAATCAAAAAACAGTACAAATATTGTGAAATTGTAGTATTGTAATTGTTCTCTATTTCAATCTATTTTACAATATAATGTATTCCTGTGATGAACAAAGACGTCTTCAGTGTCACATGATCCTTCAGAAATCATTCTAATAATTTCTACTGTATTTTTGATCAAATAAATGCAGCCTTGGTGAGCAGAAGAGACTACTTTTTAAAAACATAAAAAATGGAATGTATATAAAAACTGAATGTTATCGACCAGTTCAAACACTGAACAGAACTCTTGTAACAGAATGACATTTCTCTCAGCATTCTCTTCATTGGTGTCATTATCACAGAGGTGTATTGCTGGGAAATTAGGGCAGAGAGAGAGACTGCTGGAATTCAACGGTCTTGATTATTGGCGTTTACAGCATATAGGTCTGAGCTTGCCAGAGTGAATGGATCCTGAAGACGTTAAGAGCCGTCTGTATGGGTGCTAAGCAACAGAAGGGGGAACTGGATGTTGTCATGGTAGCCCAGTTAGCCTTGGGGAGTCACATGACTGTTTTTGCTCCCCAGGCTTCCCATGATTCCCACAAAGGGGGGTCCTGGTTCAAAGGACCACATTACATCATCCAAAGGGAACAACCCCCCCACCCCCCACCCCACCCAAAACACAAAGCCAGACCCGTATCTCTCTCCCTCTATCTTGCAATCACACGTTTAAGGAAGCCAAACAAACAATAACGGCTGCCTGGCGGCTTACTTTCTCCAAATAGCTTCCAAAATCAGGTTAAATGGTGAGTCTAATAAAAGACAGGTTTGTTTCTATCAAATTCCTGTGTTATAGGAGTTTTCTAGAATTTTCCAATATTATCTACTAATATATATATATATATATATATATATATATATATATATATATATATATATATATATATATATATATATACATATACATATATATATTTGGCAAGTTAAATATGAAAGAAGACAGCAGTGAGGAGTGGAGAACAGACAGAAGGGAAGGATACGATCTGTCCCTGGAAACAGCACTGTTCCTCTTATAACTTCCCCAAAGATACAGCCTACAGACCACATGTCCACTACAACACACACATACGCAGCATACTATCAGACACTCAACATAACACAGAAAATGACATGCATACTATATATGTCTATATAATAACTCTTTTCTAAAACTTGGTTTAGAATACTACATAAGAAACACAGATGCTTGACTTAATTGATTCCAATTGAGTTTATTGCTATAGGATAACTCTTTTGATTCATGCTTTCACAAAGCTGGGTGCAATGCATTCTGGAATAGCCTATTTGGTGATAAATGAATTCAAACCTGCCATTGAATTTTGCCGAAAGAAGGTATTTTACAAGGCATTTTAATTATGCCATCCACATTTTTGAAAAGTCTTTCACCTATGATGTTTTGAAATGCTTTAAACAGATTTATAAAGAGTACTGACAGAGTAAATGTGACAATATTTAAAAGATTATCCATCAATGACTTCAAAATCTTACTTCACTTATGAACTCACTCAGGTTCAGTAGGAAACTATAATCTTTCATATTCATGCATTAAATATTCTAATTTATTATTAAACGAGGAGATTAGAGACGTCTATGTTACGACTCTAAAAGAGGTTAAAAGAATTTGATACAGGAAAAGAATCAAGGGCATATTTTTTTCCAAAGATATGAAGATGAAGAGAAGGCGCAAAGTTTAAGGGGTCCTATTATGCTTTTTTATATTTTTAACTTTCTATAGTGTGTAATGGTGCTGTTGAACCATGAAAAAGGGCTGCAAAGTTACAAAGCACAAAGTTCTCTACAAAGAAAGTTATTCTCTATATCAGTGCGCAATGTTTCTGCTCCCTGAAACGCCTCCATTGTAGTCTTGAGTTTTCTTCCAAGAACGAACACATTATAATATTCCTCATTTTAATGATTCCCTCATTAGGCATACGCAAAAAAAGGGTCAAGGCCTGGTTGAGTTGAGTTAGTAGTGTGTTGAAACTCGCGTTGATGGTAAGGGGCGGGACATAAGACACGCTCAAAGCTGTTGACCAATCACAACATACTGGTCCAGCTGGCCAATCAGAGCACATTACACTTTTCCGAAGGAGGGGCTTTATAGAGACAGGAGGTGCGTTTCCCAAAAGCATCGTTAGCCAACTATGGTCTCAAGCTCCGTTGAATTGTGTTAGTAACGATGGAACTTGCGACCAGATTTGGCTTTGGGAAACACACCCCAGAGAGTGTTACTGACTGACAGGAAAGAGAGGTGATGCTAGTGTAAAATATGTGAAAAATAATTTTTTACCTATTTTAGTAGACCCCAAAAACAAAATCAAGTATTTGAAAAACAGCATAATAGATCCCCATTAAATGCAACCAAAATGAAAATGTTAAACACTTTAACTTAAAAGTGCTTTACACACGGTTTTACAGACAAGGCTTAAGTTAGACTAAAATGTATGTTTGAGCTGTTTTAACTGAAAGCAACTTGCACTGTCATATCTTAAAATATGTCAGTGCCATTGTTTTGTCTCAAGATGCACACCAGTAATGTTTTTTCGAATTCACATTTATAAAAGCTACTTAAATGTCCCAATTGAACTAAGGCCTAATCCTGGCTTAATCTAAGCCCTGTCTGTGAAACCAGGCCTTAGTGTTTCAGGCTTTGGTAAAGGAGACCCTGTAGACGTTGACTATGGTAAGAGGTATCGATGAGACAGCACAGCAAAGAAGTTCATTCAGGCATGTGTTAATGAGTTGTTAAAAAGACCCAAATAAGCTGAGCTTGGTCTATGAGATCAATACCTTAATTGCAGTTTGGAGAGCAGAAAACAAGCAATGTTCTCCTGCAATTCAACTATAACTACAATTTAACTCTCCAGGATCCATAGCAGCAGAAAGAGAAATCACTAAATAAATGAATAGTTCGCCGTAATGAGTGACTGAAGAGGAAGACTGTCTCATTATTTCACTAGTTTCACTCTCTCTCTAATCGCCAATTAAGCAAGAATCTCTTCCCATTAAGGGACGAATAACTATTGCGGAGAGGAGAGATGCCAGGCCTCCACATCCAACAATGATCCCACAACACCCTAATGAACAAAATCTTCAATATGCATCCGGGATTTAAGGGATTGGGAGAAGTGTCACAAAGTGAGAAAAAGAGATTTAAACAGCATTTGGATATTTAAGCTACACCTAAAATAAGAAAACCTGAGTAAAACCTGCAGGTTAGGAGAACTACAGCCTTAGTCGATTAGTTATGCCTGAACAGATGAACACTGGTCCAGTCAGGTCGAGTCTCATGTGGACCACAAAATGTTTAAGTTATATTAAGATCAATACAGAATGATTACGCTTGATAAAACTGATGTTTTCACCAATAATTCCTTATTGGCTAGTCAAATCAAGCCAGTTTGGACCTATTCATGAAGGATACAATCCCTGCCGGGGAATAGGATTTTGTGGCGCACCATTTCTCCCATGATGCAACCAACTGACCAAATATCCACTGCCGGCACACACAGAAGCAGGAAAGAGAGCAAAGGAAAGAAAAAGAGAGGTTAGCGTTAGCAAAAACAGACATCAGTGATGGAGAGAGAAAGACCTACAGTATGTGAGCTGGATCACTCCCGCTAATTATGTCTGCCACACATGTAATTAGACAAACGATCATTCAACAACTGCTCAGATCAAAGTTGGAGTTGGGGACAGACCTCAGGGAGGACCGTTTGTGGCAGGAAATCCATAGCCTGACCTCTCTCTTGTTCTCTCAAACTCTAAACATACACACTAATATTTGAGTCTTTAGTGTATTAATGAGTTTTCAAGCAGTGGGGAATCTGTTAGTATTTCAGTAAATTAACAGAAGTTTAGCAAGAAATCTAAGTAACTAAACAACTAAACTAAAATAACTTTCCCAATCTCGAATTTAAAAATCTACAGTAACATTTATTTTTACCCAACTGTGCTGCTCGCTTTAACACATACTTTGCAGTGTCAACAATACATAAATATCGTCATTTAACACAAACTCTTTCTTTGCTGTGTTCCTGTATTTCCTACTGAAACAGAAAGTCTTCCTGGGAAGTTTGTGTTTATGAGTTTGGAAGTCGTAATTAAGACGTCAGGTGCCTTTAAGTTACTTTGGTTGGAGCAAGATGGCGATTTACCTCCTCTACAAAAATTCAGCAAGATTTCTAAACTCAACAGTACTTCTACAAAATCTTGAATAAAGAATGTTCATCACTTTGTTTTTGCTTCATGTTTTTATTAAATTTATTATGGTGCTGTGAATTGAATCATTAAATATTCGATCATAATTGAACAATCTTGTTTTGCGCATTTAACTTAGTTTTATTGTAAATACAAATTTTCATTGATTTAAACAAATTTACCATCAATACAGACAATATATTTTCTCACGAACACGCTCTCAATTTGGAAACTCTGTGCTTTAAGAAAGTTCAGAGTTCCCCAATCATAATTACGACTTTGTAGTGACGTTCATGTTCGGTCATTCATGCGAAACAACCATATTTCTCTTAAAGGTCCCATGACATGAAATTTTCACTTTCTGAGGTTTTTTAACATTAATATGAGTTCCCCTAGCCTATATATGGTCCCCAAGTTTCTAGAAATTTTAATCGGTGTAAATCGAGCTTTTGCTATCTTTCTCTGCCTTTGAGAAAATGGACGCTCAACCGCGCTGATCTTGAATCTCCTCCTTATGACGTTATAAGGAGGAATGTTACCTCCCCTGTCTCTGCTTTGCCCGCCCAGAGAATATTTTCCGCCCATGAGAAAATGCGATAGGAAGTAGGAACGCGCGCGCGCGATTTTAGTTTGTCCACGAGAGATATAATGGCTTTTGAGCGAGCGAAGTATAATAATTGCTCAATAATTGGATGTACAAATGAACACAGAAGGGTTAATATAGAGCTGGGCTTGCTGAACGTCTGAAACTAAAGTCTGGATCAGTACCAACTCTCTTTGGCTCAGCTAACGTTACACAACTCGGACAAGTAAGTCAACTAATAATACAAGTTGTTGCTTTACTGTTTATGGTTACCTAGCTTGTTACACGTAGAATGTGGCTGTAACATTAGCTATGCACTGCAGTTACTTGCGCTAATGTAAAGGTAGACAGCATCAAGTATGTGTGTGAATACACACACTGTAACGCGAGTGTTGTACACTTCTTTGTTATTTGGATAGCGTTTTCCTGTTGGTTATACGGCGTGCGCGATATCCGCATTTCAAGATCGCAGAGCTTGATGTAATTGTAATAATATAAATTACAGACGTTACAGATCTCCCGTGAAAAGGCAACAGTAGGTTAGCGTTAGCTACATGATAATAACTAAACCATCCGAATAAAGTACCGTATCCAGACATAATATTTTAAACTAACCATTCAGAAACGTCCTGCTGGAGCCGCTGAGTTGCAACTTCTTCATCCGTTGCTTCTCCATCTGGATCAGATTCTGGGTCAAACTGAAATGCTTGAAAGACTGCATGTCTCCGTGCCATTGCAATATATCCAATGTAAACATGCATGGTCTACCGTTGCCGCAGATGGTCAAGGCCACACCCACCCTCCACCTTGCGCCGCCTTTCTCCTCCTTGTTAGTATTTAAAGCTACAGACACCGAAACGGCCCGTCTGAAGGAAGCTCATTCTGGGACTGGCTTATAGTGGCTATAATTCTGCACTGAGACTGAATTTTTGGAAAGAGATTTCAGATACAGTACTAGGGACCACTAAGGCCTATATTAAAGCCTACAAAAAGTAGCATGTCATGGGACCTTTAAATACGCAGTGTAGTGAGGTCATGTGACCACAACATAGCATACTGCCGTTTGCATAAAACATACTGCTTCACACACTTACTAAAATACTAAAATGTTTTGCAGACATGGACTAAAAGACACTCCAATTCTAAAAAACCCAAGATTGTAGTGTTATTTGAAAGTGTTGCAGCCCTGTGATTGGTTTACCGTTCTCCTTGTAGCCCATGCCCAGGATGACCTCCGGGGCCCTGTAGTACCGCGTCACCACGTAGGGCGTCATCATAAAGCTAGTGCCGGCGGTTCTCGCCAACCCAAAGTCCAAGATCTTCAGCGTACAGTCGGATTTCACCACAATATTGCTAGGTTTCAGATCCTTAAAGAGAAATATGTGTCATGGTGAGTTGATGACAAGATTTTTTGTTAGGAGTTTAGATTTGATTGATTATTTAAATGGATCCTTCCAACCAGGAATACATTTTGGTTAAATAAGTTCATAATTTATCGTTCCTGAGGTGTGTATACATGTGTCTCACCCTGTGAATGATGCCGGCTGAGTGCAGGTGTTTGATTCCACACAACATCTGGTACAGCAGGTAGGACATCCTCTCGTGGTCCAGTTCCATCTGAATCACCTGGCAAAGGTTTGCGTCCATCAGCTCCATGACCAGGTAACTGGAGAAGCCAGAAAAAGTCAGGGAGAAAATGTGAATTTCACAGGCCGGACACCAGTAACAGTGACTGCCGCATTGATTCTGTCGTTTCATTGGCATGGCTTCATTCATGCCTTCTTAATGTACAAAAGAGACTTTTGTGGATCGATGTGGATCTTTATGACCTCTTATGCAGAGAAAAAATACTTGTTGGTTGATGACTGTCAGCAGGTCGGTGAATGAAAAAACCAACAGTCAACTGTATTCTGCTGAGTGCTCAAAAGCCATGGCTGCACATTTATGGATTAAACGTCGCATTTGTAATTTATTTAGTTCCAAAACAGAGAGTTGACCTTCAGTTAGTTGACCATCATGTGAAGGTACACTATACACTAAATATTGTAACTTTTTTTTTTTCTTGCTTGCCACAATCTAAGCAAAACATCTGAAGCTAGTTTGTTGATTTATAATAATTTAGTCAGCATGAATTCATGCCCCATCCATCCTAACACTCAAATCACCCAGCTTTGACATTTCATACTCAGCATATTGATCCTGCTCTAGATTAGTCCACACAGCGTGTAGAATAAATGAAGGCACGGGCTCAAGCATCGGGATCAACCAGAGAGCGCGAGCATGAACGACTGCAGGTGATAGATCACCCTCACTCTGCAACATCACAGCAGTTATACTGGGACCCTGCATGAGCTCGAACACCCCGGGGCATGCTGTAATTCACCTAAAATATCATAAATCACCCTGGCTGACTAGACTTGGTTTTTCAGCAAATGTTTACACAAGTATTGTATATTATGCATGAAAAACTTTTTAATTATTAATAATGTTTATTCAAATGCAAACACTTTTAACAATAAATGTCCCCTTCCCTTTCTGATTATATATTTCTTTCCATAGGAAAGCAGTTTAGTTTAAAAAAGAAAAGGCTTCAACATGGCTTATCCAATCAGATTTTAGAGCCAGAACTATTAGTTTCATGATTGTTGTTCAAACACTACCTCCAAACGGTTTATATCCAGACCAATTTAATAATTTATGATATTTACAGTGGAACTGAATCAACACTGAACTAACTTCAGCTGAACAATGACACTTTCTTTATTTTAGAGCTGCTGTACAGCCGAAATGACCTGTTTGCTTCATTAAATCATAACCCTGTTATCACTGTAAAGCTGCTTTAAAACAATCTTGTATAAAGCGCTATATAAATAAAGGTGGTTTGACTATAATCAGATGACTTCATGTCTGGAAAAATCTCCAAACATTACTTACACATCTTGGAATTCCTCTAAAGACTTCTGTGGTGTGAAGACATTTAATAAGCTGATGATCTGGAGGAGAAAAGAAGAGAAGAACTTTAGTAAAACATGAAATTATACAATGATACATCATTGGATTAATTATTAAATGAACAGTTCAACAAATATAAAAAGTTTTGAGTCCTCACTTCTCGAGTCCTATAATTGTATGACAATTTCAAATGAGTAACCAAGTGAGTAACCAAATGCTCCATTGGATTAATTATTTAAGGAATAGTTACATAGTCAATGACCATTTAAAAAAAATATTTAAATAAATATATATTTTTTATTTGTTCCACAGGCTAATAACAGCACACAGGTTTCGAATGACACAAAGGTGAGTAAATAATGGCAGTACTGTCATTTCTCTGTGAACTATTGCCCAAGTTATTTTTCTCGAAAGGAGGCTGAGAGATTCATAAAAGGACCGGTTAACAGTCAATAAAAGCTGAGGATGATAGAAAAAGCACATTTGTATTTCTGTCACGTCCCAGCCGTCCTTTATAACCCGAGTCTCAGAAAGAGAGACGACGAGAGAGAGAGAGAGAGGGGGAGAGGGGGGGGGGGGGGATGACAGGAGATCTGGCAGCAGCATTGTGAAGTGAACTCTATAGTTGCCAAAAAAGTGTTTCATCTGTCTCTTAACACTATCACTCCCTTTCTTTCTTTGTTTTTCATCATCCAATGCCACCGATCTCCACCAAGCTCTCTCTCTCGGCCTGAGGATCGTGTGCTGTACGTGTGCTATGTACAGTAATGCTAAATCTGGCGGCCAGTAGTCACAATATTCCTGCCTTTCAGTTTAACAAACTAATCTTTTTAATTTCTCTAGAACATGCATGCACATCAACTACTGTAGGCCTAAACAAATGGGTCAATCCAATGGGACAACGGGTGAGAGATATTGAGCTCTGGCACTCACGTTTTTGTGATTGACACATTTCATAAGCACCAGCTCCCTGTATGCTCGCTTGGCGTGAGTCTGGTTCTGAAAGGGTCTGCTGAGTTTCTTAATGGCCACATTTCTGTCCAGGACGGCGTCATATCCAGCACTGCCAGAGAAAGAGAGAGAGAAAGCAATATTAACGTATGGGAAACAATAGGTGCGTCCCAATTTGCGTACTTCTGCATTATTCTATGACGTTTTGTAGTATAAATAGTGTGAGTAGTGTGTTCACACTGAAAATTCGAAATTAGAAAATAAGTACACTTTAAATACCCAGATGATGCACTCAATCAACTGTAAAAACGAAGTTAGGAATGTTGGACACTTCGTACACTCAACTGTCGCAGCTTTAATTAGACTCTGATGTTGAATGACAAAATAACCTTGTAAAGTTCAAAACTACACAAATGAAAAGAATGAAATTCATTTAAATGTTTAATCCATTCAGAGTGGAATTCAACACAATTCCCCATCTAACCATTGGCTTAAAAGCAATATTACAGATGCGAAGTGCTTTTTTTAATTTACAGCAAATTTTCAGCTGAATTTTTTCATAATATGAATTTTTTGCATTTTCACATTTTCACAAAAAATATTTAACGTGTCAGGTAATGTCAGGTTTTAAGTTTTGGTTCTTTTTAAATGAAATCGTCAGCACACGTCCTGTTTTCAGTTTAGTTAGATGTAATGCCAATCACAATGCAAAAATGAAGACCAATCACAAATCAGTGAGCAAATATTACAATGAAATCATCAGTGTCAGTTATATTTTAAATGTACAGCACACTGAACATTCTATTTATGTGAGTTAACCCTTAAATGCATGAATGTTTCGCCAATCATTTTGGTGACCCGGATCTACATGAACAGAGACGGCTCTCTAACTGCAGCAATAATAGAACTCTATAAAAAAATAAAAAAAACTCAAGTGTGGCTTTTAAGTCCAAAAACACTGCAGAAAACCAGGCGGCCAATGGCTTATTGTGAAATAACACATTAGTGTTCTTTAACAAGTGAAGGCTGATATTAATCGTTTTTAAACCTAAAATAAAATTCAATGAGTCAAAATTCAGTTTCCTGAATGAAACAGTATCTTCATTTAACAAGTATACCTGGAGGCCAAAAGGAGGCACTAAATTATATAATAAATTAGCAACAACAACAGCATTATAAAACAGTGGGTGCCCGTCTCAGTTGTTTCCTGTCTTTCACTCTGAGAATATTTATATTGGTCAAAAAAATTGCATTAAAACTGTCATGATAAAAACTGTCATGATGAAATTGAGGACCGAAATCTTATATATATATATATAAGGTTAATGCAGCAGGAGAGCTGTTGTTTAAAAGCACTATATTATTTATGACTAGACCAGGTGTAGGGAGTGCTAGCAGAAGCCATCATGTTCTGAAAGCTACTGAGGTTTATGACTTCATGCTTCATCCCACAAGGCTGCACTGGGGAAAGTCTGCTCTTTAACCATGTTGACATGCGCTGCTAAAGCTTAAAACGCCATTGTAAAAAAAAAAACAAAAAAAAAAAAACATCGAATAGGACCAGGAAATGCAGCCGTGATTGAAAAAATATTTCCTCCTGTGGCACTTCATGAAGCCACAGACAAGTTGAAAAGTTGAGAGTATGACATGTTCTCTGGTCAAAACTGACCTTCACTGTTTTAATGCCCAATAAAACCTATTAAAAAGCCTTGTGGGTGAATAAAATGTGTGATGTGGACTTGCTCAAGAGCGCACTCTTTTTCAGCTTTCAATGCAACCTTTTTTTAAACCTCCACTATAATTCAAAACTCAAAACCGCATGTTTGATAATGCATGTCTGCATCTGAATAAGTGTTAATTGGAGAATGCACAGGCCCATAAGGATCTTTGATTCACCTATGGATTATTTGAGAAGACAGTGAGAGCTGTGGGGTTTGTTATACAGCAGATGGTCAAAGCAGAAGGGGGTGAGGTACATCAAAACAGGACAAATCCTACAGTACATACATGCATACACATCAGGGTTATAGTTAACTAAAACTAAAACCATTAAAAAAAAAATTCATTACTTGAAATTATAAATGTAATATTCAACAATATTCACTTTATATTCAAGGGCACAAAAAACTTGATCGCAACTTGATGCAATAAAATCTCAATGATGCTAAAATAACACAATGAAAGAAAATCTACAGAATGAGCTAAATCAAAGTAAAATCACAAAAGGAATTCCAAATGCTTTGAATATGGTAAATATTGACAAAAAAGAATTTAGTATAAATTTAGGCAGGAAAGATATTCTCTGAGCGACAGCATGAAAGTTTCTAAAGCACTTTTTTTGGAACCGAGGACTGATGTGTCCATGGCAACGGCAGTTTCAGAGATTTTTTTTTTCTTTTTTTTTGGCTAATGGCAACCATAGATACCCATTTGTGTCAAAGATGATGTCATGGCTGTCTCTCTAGGTGGTTAATGCATTGCAGTTTTGCTCTTCGAGGGCCCTGCCTACAGGCAGCTGTCACAAACCAGACACCGTTTTAACTACTTTAACACCACATATTATTCTACAGCATAAGAAACAGTTCATACAAATAGAAAGACCTGACATATAACCACGACATCATATCACACTAGTAAAATCTAAAGGAATAGTATTCTGTCATAATTTACTCACATATATATTATTTCTTCTAAGCAATACACAATTTTTTATGTTTTGTCCAAACGAAAATGATAATTGGTAATTCATATTAGATACAACTCATGTTCATATGACTTGTCCTCAAAACCATATGATAGATTTGTATGAAAAATTTATTGAAATTTAAATATTTTGTTGAGGATGAGTAAATAATGACATGATGACATGTATCCCTTAAAACTCATCTTTGATAATCAAAAAGATATATTATCCTTTTTTTCACAGTGAAAATAATTTCTTCATGCCTTAATATAGCTTAAATGTAACTACACCCTTGCTTCATTTAGTATACACAGAACCATGAATATGCAAATTAGCCCCGCCTCCACTCACTCACACCAGCCACAATTGGTTTAATTCAGCCATATCTGTTTGAACCAGAAACTGATTCAGAAGAAGAAGAGGAAGAGAGAATTATACAGGCTTGTCTTGAATGTATCAGAATGGGAATGTGTTTTAAAGGAACACACCGACTTTTTGGGACTTTAGCTTATTCACCGTATCCCCCTGAGTTAGATAAGTCCATACATACCCTTCTCATCTCCGTGCGTGCCGTAACTCTGTCTGACGCACCCACCACTAGCCTAGCTTAGCACAAAGACTGGAGGTAAATGGCTTCAGCTAGCATACTGCTCCCAATACTGCTCGCCAACATTTTCCTATTTACATGTTGTGATTTGTATAGTCACAGTGTGTACAAATAACAAGGTCACATGAGACACAGCCATCTTCTAACCGTACATACTGGGAACTATATTCTCAGAAGGCGAAGCACTTCTACTTCTGCGGAGTGATTTACTCCTACTCTGAGCGAACTCTCTGCTCCTCACCACGGGCTTCTCAGGCGCTGCGAGCAAATCACTGCGCCCAAGTAGAAGTGCTTCGCCTTCTGAGAATATAGTTCCCAGTATGTATACGGTTAGAAGATGGCTGTGTCTCATGTGACCTTGTTATTTGTACACGCTGTGACTATACAAATCACAACATGTAAATAGGAAGAATCATCTTTTATCAATTAAATACATTAAAGACCATATTTAATCACTATAATCAAAGCACAAAACATCTCATGCCCCAAACCCAACACTGAAGAACTCTATGTGGAGAAGAAGTGGAAAAGAAGTCACTGACAGTCATAGTGGAGTTTCGTGACAGCCTGGTGAAATTAAACACAGCCTAGAGTAATTATCTTGACACTAAGTTCATCACAGTGTTCAGCCCCTCTGCCAGCTGCTCAAGACTTTAGCTCAGAACTGTCCTACCAACTTGTTTGTGCTCTCATTATTTTTCTTTCATAAATGACAAGAGTCTGTGCCTGAGATTGCTCATTGCATACTAGGATTAATCATAGACTGTAATAAAATATGGACGTAGAATCCGTGACGTCACCTTTAGGTTTCTGAAGAGCATTTTTGAAGCCCAAAGTGGGTGGAGCCGGACAAAATTAACTAGACCTAAACCGTTTTCGGTACCAGGCTGTAAACATATATTTTTTCTGCTGTAAAGTTGGGCTTTTTAACATGGGGGTTCTCTCATGTTGGCCAGTCGATAAATTGCAGTTTAAGTCACTTTCGTGTTGGATTCAAGAGAGATCGCGTGTAATCTACTGTTCAAAAGCAGTCGTGCTGCTTAATATTTTTGTGTAGCCTAAACCGTGATGCATTTTTTTTCCCCCAGCATTCTTTGAAAGTTCAAAAGAACAGCATTTCTTTAGTATAGAAATCTTTTAAATGTCTTACTGACCGCAGACTTTTGGAAAGTACATGCATGAAAGAATAGTATGCAACAATATAGTAATGTTCAAAAATGGTAGTATGCCATTCCAAACACTCACTTTGATGACACACAGAGCCACTTTTCCACTTGATTTCCTGAATAATCAATATCCCAATGGCTCTGTGACAGATGGCATATACAATAGCGAGGACTAAAGCTACCGTCAGCGAAACACAAAAATGTGCAAATAACATATTGCTTTCTTCCAATATTTGGGCCCAAAAGTCCCCATAGAGTCTGAAAGCATCTTAATGATTCTTGAGAAATTGCCTTTGTATTGCATAATGGACTATATTATTCAAAACAATGTGTGTTATGCTGCATTTTTTCATAATGTTGTTGAGAATGTTGTTTGTTTTTCTAGATGCATGTACATTTACTTTCTTGGCGCACACCTTTTTACCCAAAAATGCAATATTGGAGAGAGTCCTGCCAGGCATTGAATCTCATTTTCTGTTAGCGTACACAGTCAGGAAATTGGCGTGTGTGTGTGATATGATAAATTATTAGCGACCAAACCTTTAGCAGCATCAGCACGATGCCAGATGCTCATAGCTCTATTACTCTGAGGAAAGCAGCACTGCGTCATCTAAATATTCAGCATGTAGGTTTCCAACATGGACTGTGAATGATTTGATGGATTGGTTTAATAACTCCACAGACACAGCTAGCTAAACTATGCCATGAAAATGTTGTAACTTAACTAACATACTTAATATTCTGATAAATGTTTGGTTTGTTTATAGAAAAGAAAAACATATTATATACTGTGAAACATTGTTACAATTTAAAATAGCTGTTTTCCATTTTTATACATTTTCTAATGTCATTTATTACTGTTATGAAAAAGCTGAATTTTCTGCATCATTACTCCAGTCTTGAGTGTCACATGATCCTTCAGAAATCATTCTAATATGCTGATTTGCAGCTCAGTTATTGTGAACAAAAACTGTTTTCATCATTGATAATAATAAGATATGTTTCTCAAGCACCAGATCAGCATATTTCAATAAAAATTCAGCCTTGTCATCACATGAATACTGTAAATTACATTTTGAAATATATCAAAAATAGAAACAGTTATTTTAAATAGTAATAATATTTCACAATATTACTGTTTTGTGTGTGTGTGTATTTTTTATCAAATAAATGAAGTCTTGGCGAACAGAAGAGACTTTCTAAAACATGAAAAAATCGTAATTATTCTAAACTTTCGAAACGCTATCAAAACCTGGTACTACATTTGTCAATAATAGAAAAGTAATTAGGCTATATTCTGAATTCAATTTGTCACAAACAAAAAAATAATAATCAAGTTGTAAATAAAGCAAAGATTAGGCTATTGGAGTACGGTTTACAAGAAAATTCTATTAGTCTTTTTACTTCAGTCAATCAATCAATCAATCAATCAATCAATCAATCAACACATTTATTTGTTAAGCACATTTAAAAACAACACAAGTTGGCCAAAGTGCTGTACATGTCTAAAAATTACTCAATAAACACTCAACACAAACATTACTCAACACAATGGCTCAGTATACAACACTGATCAGTGTCCCAAAACCTTCAAAATGTCATGTTTAATTCAATGTGTTACTTGCCGATTCTTTGTAATTTAGCAGCAATTTCTTAGCGAAAGATCTTGCATTCCCAATTGAAATGATATATGAATCATCCCTACAGTGATTGTATGTAAACTGGCTGTCGTGGTAAATTGCCAGATTTTTGCACAGATTTGCTATTCAAATCAGTCAAGTGAAACTTAGTTTGTAAGTAAAAACAAAACGGCAAACTAACTAAGCTTTTAACATTATGAAAACATTGTACAGCAATGTAACCACAACCAGTTTCATCAGGGTCTGTGGAAGACATGTGACTTTGCACAATCCTTTTAAACTGTCCTTCTTTTGCCTCTCTCCCTCTCTCTCTCTCTCTCTCTCTCTGGAGAATGATGTGGCGTTTGTTAGGCTAATGCCGCTGCCATGCTACATCATGTGACTGCTGCTGAGGAGAGGAAGTTAAATTAAATCAGGGTTGTCCATCCAGCAGGCAGGATTACTGCAGCCAGCAAACCAGCCAGAACACATCAACAATGCCATTAACAGTCCAGTCCAGTCCTGCCTCTCTGTCTTCTCCACAACAAACGCACCGCTGCCACTGAAACTCAGATGCAAGGAAAGAGGAATGGGGGAGGGAAAAATCCACCCTCATCAAGATTACCCACAGTCCACACATTAGCCACGACTCAACAATCATAAGGTTCGGATATTGGGAAGCGCAATAAACTGATGGGTTCTTTTCTGAAACTCGAATCCAAATTAGCTTCCGTCTACTGGGAACGTCTCGGTTACGTATGTAACCCTCGTTCACTGAAGTAGGGAACGGAGACGTCACGTCGGAACGTGAACGCCTGAAAGGGAACTGCAATTCATCACACACCCTGCCAAGAAAACCCCAAATATCGCTCTTAAAATTCAAAGCCTCAAGATGTTTGAGAATCATTATGACATCCGGACATATTTTCACGATAAAAACACAAAGAGATGCACCATGGGTACTCACCACACTATTCCCTGAGCCCCAGAACCAATGGGCTTTAGATTTTGGTAGCGTTTGAGAACCGTGAAGGTGGAATCTCCTACTTCCACGCTGTAGAACTGGTTGTCCACTTTGCTTTTGCTCATGTTGTAATGCTGGGCAATGTAAGAAACATCAACTTGTTTGCCAAACCCCTGCATGGAGAAAAAGATGGATGTATGAGCAGAGAACATCATATAACGTGTTTAGACAGTTGATAAGCAGCTCCAAAGCACTTGTAGGCTATTATTATAGGTCATAAAAAGCTGTGCAAATGATTCTATGATTCACCTTATTAGTGATATAAAGAGGTATGGATACAACTGTTTGTATTCTCTTCATCAGAACTGGATATGAAAGCTCATTTAACACTGTAAAACCACAGATGAGTTTGCTTAAATGATTTGCAGACAAATACATAATTGCTATGTGTTGACCTTGATATTTAGGTCAAACCACCCCACACTAAGCAACTAAATTAAAATAATTAAATGAAATGAGGTGTCACAAATGAGTGAAGAAAAATATTACAACAATTACAATAACAATTTGAGAAGAGGCCACAGTAAGACTCTATATCTACGAGCCAAAACAAATAAAATAAAAAATACGAATATCAAACATGGAAAGCCAAAAAATACTGCTAGCAATTGTCTCATTTTGAGATACAAAGTAATATTTTAAACATATGTGATGAATTAAGTCACTATTTCTCACTATTGTGATTTTATATTTCAAAATGTGGCTTGTCTCTTAGCCCTGCAACTTTATATCGCCCAATTGCATCTTAATTTCACCTAATTATGTTGCAATTTTGAGATAAAAAATTAAAGTTGCACGGGATATGAAATTATGTATATTCCCAGCTAACAAGGAATATTCTCAGAAGTTTGTCTGGAAAAGGTTCTCTCAAAGTTATGAACAACGTTCTTCCAGTAACGTTTTGTTCAAAGTTATCTGTTTTTTTAATAAAATGTTATTTATACGTTTTTTTTTTTCTGGTTGGACGTTTGTCTAGCTTTTTTTTAAAGAACATTCAAAAGTAACATTCCCAAAATGTTTTCTTTAACAATTGTATAGTCAAGAAAAAAAGTAACTGGATGTTTTGAATGTTCAGAAAACATTCAGAAATAAAGTTTTCATAACTTAAAGGGGGGGTACAATGGTGTTTCATGTATTCAGAGTTGTTTACAGTGTTAAAGAGATGGATTCTCATGCTAAACATGGCCAAAGTTTAAAAAAAAAATATTTTGGACAAATAACGGAGAATTTCTGTGCCGAAAATCTTACTTCTGGGTTGGTACAAGTTTCGGCTGTTTTTTTTTCGATCGTGGATCTAATGACGTAGACGAGAGTGGAACTCCTTATATGAGCATTTCTCTCGGAAAAGCGCACCCGCGCACACGTCGACCAGAGGAGAGCGAGACCGCGCACATCAACGCGCTTCAACAGGAAATCATCGGCAGCGCTGCATAGGTTTTATAAACAAGGCCCAGTTCGACACCGGATTTGCAGATCGTCTAATGCTTAAGGATGGAGCAGTCCCAACGATAAAGGTTCACGGTCGTGCGTTGGAACCGCAGGCGGTGAGTAAAACTGCTTCAAATATCTGTGTGTTGTTAGCTATCCGGAAAGACTCGGAACAGCCTATCTTTCTTTTATAAATATAATAAAACTAAAGACTTTTTGGAGATATGAAGGATGCAATGCTACTCTATAGGTACTCAAGATTAACATGAGATTGACTGAAACTGAGTGTTTCACCCCCCTTTAATGACAACATTATCAAAACATTCAGAAAACATTTTTGTAAGCTGGGTAAGAGCACAACATCTAAACATTTCAGTTTCGCTACTAGAGAGAGCATGTTATCTGTGCTTGGCTAAAGATCTCAGATATCACACTATATTAAATCAAACTATCAAGGTTATCAAGGGTCTCTCTGTTCTGGAGTTCATGCCAACGACGGCACAAGGGCCAACTGTGTAATCGATTGTACTAACTGTCACATAGTGAATATATTTCGGGTATACCAAGGGAGGAAGCTGTCCACATGATTTCACAAGCTAAAATGGTAATAAGTCTATCTTCATTATGGGAGTAACCCCTCACTGCAGTGCCCCCCTATTAAACTGACTGGGCTAATTTGAAGCTAATGAGCTAAGATTTGTGATAATTGCTGCCTTTTATTGAAACAAGGGATAGAGCACATAGAATGGTTTGGTTTTATTATTGTGGTGAAATTAGTTCTGTTCCAAAACCTAATGAGCAGCCTAGATGACATTTAAATGCAAAAAGCATAAAAATTCATAACGATAATAATTCGTTACATTTATATTGCGCTTTTCTCAGCACTCAAAACGCTTTATGGAAGGTGGAATCTCCTTAACCAGCACCAATGTGCAGCATCCACCAGGAAGGCCCTCCACACACCAGTTTACTGGTGGAGAGCGATTAAGCCAATCAGTGTACGGGGATGATTAGGGGGCCATGATGGATGGGGGCCAATGGGTACATTTTGGGATTTTTAATGACCACAGAGAGTAGGATCCGAAGGGTGAGTAGCATTCGGAAATATTGGGTAAAATAATAAATTTTTCACATTTAATGAATATATAAATCAAGCATGTGATTTATATATTTATATATTCAATTATTATTATTATAAAAAAAATATTTTAAATGCAATATTTAATAATAATAATATATTACATTATAATACAAAATGTTATAATAAAAGTATTCATAGAATTATTATTATTAGAAACAATAATAATTGTTATCATTATTATTTTATATTTATTTTATTTTACAGAGCAACAGTAAAATTACAATATTTTTAAAATAAAATAACATTTATGGCTGCATTAATTTATTTGCTTTCAAACATTTGAGCTTTTATTTTGGCGGAAAACTGCAAGAACCTTAACGTTCCTCTTTGTTGACAATAAAAGATTTATTAACGATTCTCATTATGAATTTAGGAAGATGGTTGGTGCACTTGGCATTCCCAAAAGCTAATTATAATTTACTTAAATACACAGCACTTGCAGAGTAGCGTTTTCTGTGAATCGTATGAAGGTAAATCAGTAGCAAAACTCGAGAGCACGTAGATGTGAATTTGATAACTTGTACAATAAATATTGGTACTTGTACATGAACATTTACACTCACAGCTCCAATGTGAAAACCTGTAAAATAAAAATCTGAAGTTGAATGTTGAAATTTGCACTCGCATACAATAGTCACAAACCTGTATTCTGAATCTGAAGCTGTAGACAAGTAGTCACAAATGTGTAAAATGCCATTCACAGAAATACAACGACAGACACAAACTTGTAATATATATATTTTGCGTTTAATCTTACGTTCACATTCGCAGTACTACATCAATTAGGCACTTGCAACTTCTCAAATTTGTCACTGCAATTTCAAATTTCGCGCCTTGACTTTTGCTACTCTTTTCGCGATATATCAGGTGCAAAACTAACCTGTGCACTTGAAACTCAGAGGCGGTGAGAGAGAAAGGGGGGCGGGAGGAGGGGGGGTCAAAGGAGTCGTTTTATTGGTTGGCACCTAGCCAATGAAATGGGACTTCGATGATGTCACGAAACCCGCGTGCACTGAAACGCTAACATGGCTTAATGCAATGCATTAGACTGATATTAAAAGAAATAAACGATATTATCAAACTCAGTAAACACAATGCTAATAATGCATACTACAGAAAAGCAGATGAGCACAGAATATGAACGCAACGCGTTCAATTGAGACAGTGGTATTAAAAGACCAAACTCAGGAAACACCATACAAACAAGCACACAGAAAAGCAATTGAGCACAGAATATGATCGCAACGCGTTTAATTGTACGTTTTCCTCCCATAGAAAACCAAGAAAACGCTTAATGAGGCTTATGGACCAACAGTTATAAAATAAAAAACAATAACAAAAAACACATAGGCTAATTCGTTACATTATTAATAAAACACAGGCAGCAAGTTTATTTGCACTGAACACACATTTGCTTTCTTTCGTCATATTCTGTGCTCATCTGCTTTTCTGTAGTATGCATTATTAGCATTGTGTTTACTGAGTTTGATAATATCGTTTATTTCTTTTAATATCAGTCTAATGCATTGCATTAAGCCATGTTAGCGTTTCAGTGCACGCGGGTTTCGTGACATCATCGACGTCCCATTTCATTGGCTAGCTAGGTGCCAACCAATAAAACGGCTCCTTTGACCCCCCACCCCTCTTCCCGCCCCCCTTTCTCTCTCACCGCCTCTGAGTTTCAAGTGCACAAGTTAGTTTTGCACCTGATATATCGCGAAAAGAGTAGCAAAAGTCAAGGCGCGAAATTTGAAATTGCAGTGACAGATTTGAGAAGTTGCAAGTGCCTAATTGAGGAAGTACCGCGAATGTGAATGTAAGATTAAACGCAAAATATATATTACAAGTTTGTGTCTGTCGTTGTATTTCTGTGAATGGCATTTTACACATTTGTGACTACTTGTCTGCAGCTTCAGATTCAGAATACAGGTTTGTGACTATTGTATGCGAGTGCAAATTTCAACATTCAACTTCAGATTTTTTTTTACAGGTTTTCACATTGGAGCTGTGAGTGTAAATGTTCATGTACAAGAACCAATATTTATTGTACAAGTTCTCAAATTCACATCTACGTGCTCTCGAGTTTTGCTACTGATTTACCTTCATAGAATCGAAACTGAAAATGAACACAGTGCTGTGCTTTACTCTGAAACACGCAGTGCGTCAGACTATATATTTATACAATTACATCACAACAGTTGCAATCTGATGATGATCGCACTAAGCCATATCACATTCTCACAATCATGCAAAATTTTTACTCAAATTTGGCGCTTTGAACCCTGGCTAACATGCAATAAAGGGTGTCCCGCATATGGTGCCGCGAACTCGCACAGCGTTGTCAGAAGCAATCCGTCCATGAAATAAATCTATTAGAAAATACGTGCGGTTTATTTAGTAGTTGTTTAAAGCTATTTGGCGATTTCAATCATCATACAATAACCAGCAAAACACCAGCACCCCAAACAAACATTTTTCGGATTTTCGAATTTACAGAAATCAAGTGAGTCATACTTGAAAATGTGAAAATCTGTATAAATATGGAAAAATCACATCCCTGATGAAAACATATGTAACAATTCTCTAAAAAGCATAAATTTGTAGCAAACAGAACAATTTTTTTTTATGAATATATATTGAAAACAAAAATACTATTATACCAAATATTTTTGTGTGTTTTTTAAGTGTATTTTGTTGTGTCATGCTAGCATCACAATCTATTCGAATCAGTTGAGAGTCAAGTCTCCCGTGCCCCACATAGGCAGTAGCCAGGTTCTGGAACAGAGCTGACACACTTTTAGGGGTATGAAACACACTTGGTTCAGGAGTCAGTTGCCATTAAGTCATTTAGCGGACACATGTATTTGAAGTGACCCACAGAACACTTCCTACAGTGACAGTCCCTGTGGAGGACACAGAGGTTAAGTGTCTTGCTCAAGGGCACAGTGTTGATTCATGGATCAATCCCTCTGGGATTTGAACCTACAACCTCTTGCTTAACAGAATCTTTATCCACTAGTCAACTGCCCTCTTGACCTGGGATCTGTATGTCACACTGAAGGTCATTCTGACAGGTGATGAGGATTATTTAAGGCACAAACGAAAAGGACAAGAACCCCAAGGAACATATGAGGTGGCTTATTGAATGTTTTGCTGTGCTACTGTGATTACTGTAATTCTGGGAATAAATACTGTACTTCATATTTATCAAGCAGAGGGAAGTTTCATTATGTAACTCTATCATTAACAGTACATTATACATTATTCTGATATGTAATCTGATATTGAATCATCATGTTTCCACTGTGTTATTTGAGAAAGTTTGTTACAGTATAGCAGTTACAATACAAATCAGGTCAGCAAAATATTCTGTTTCTTGACTCAAGTCAGTCAATCTAGAGCCCTAAAATTAAGGAAGATATACATCTGTAAATTGAATTTAAAATGACCGTTCACTCAAAAAGTTCAAATTCTGTCACCATTTACTCGCCCTCAATTTGTGTTAATGGGATGCAAAAAAACAACAACTTATTTTTGTGTTCCATAAAGGCAGAAAGACATATGGGTTTAGAACAACTTGAGTTTGAATAAATGATGGCAGAGTTTTCATTTTTGGTAAACTATCAATGGAAAAGCATTTGCAACCCATTATATTTCATAGTGAAACAATATTGTGAAAAAAGTCACTTTCCCGTAAAAAAGAAAGTCCGATGGGTTTGCAACAACCACAAGGGTGAGTAAATGATCCGGAATTTCTTTTTCCCTTTAAGTGCTTTTAATTTGAATGATATATCTGAATGACTGCATTGATTTTAGAAAACACTTCCATGCATATTTAAAGTGTATTAAGATGCTCTTAATGCATTTTGGGAAACCCGACTCAGAATGGCTTGGGATGCTGCGAGGAACTGATCCTGTGTAAGCTGTACATCTTCCTTAAGGGCCCAGACATGCTGTCACCAGTATTTATTTTAAGCAATGACACATCCACAAGAATGACGGGCAGAATGGAAGTGAATGAATACTCTACCTTTTAATTTACCTGTATGGAACACACACCTGACAAAAGGCAATCTTCACATCCAGGACAGGAGCACTGCAGTTATATAAGAAACGTCTGTTCATAAATACCTGAAACAAAGCAATACAACAAGAAGGAAAAGATCAAAACAGGATAAATGGTAGGAATTTTCCCTCTATAAACTGATATTGAGGTGGTAAGATATTTGCTTTGTTCCGTAGCGCTCATTTCATCTCCAAATGTGCTAATTTCTCAAGATGTGTTTTTTTGTGCAAATATTGATATGTGCTAAAAGAGAGAGAGCTGTGATGATAAACAACACTTTTTCTCACATCTACCATCTTGATTCTGTCTCAAAGGCCCTGCCCTGTGGATATAACGTGTCTCGGCACACTGAGGATCTATTCATTAGCTGTGCGTACAGTATGTGTCTGAGGATACAGGCTTTCCAAGAATAGTCAGTGTCATCCAGGAGTCAAAGACAGTATGATAATTTGGTTTGATTATTTCTTCCGCCTGCTCTGCTCTGTTTCCTGTTACATTTTTTTTTTCTCCCCCAAGGGACGAGAAGGAGCTTTTGGTAAGCGTTGTGCACCCTGCCTTTCAAAGATACCAAAGCCCTGTGGATAAAGTTAAATATTCATTAGTGTTTTCCAGACTTCATCTCAGTAACAAAGGGATCAATCCATATAGATGAACGTCATTTTAACGTTATGAGATACTGTATGGATCTTATTTTTTTCTGGTTATTATTACTGATTTATCTTGGTGTGCTCGTTAAAAAAACATTTAATATTGATATAAATATGTAAATATCAATATTTATATTATTACCAATAATATATTCAAATCTGTATCACAGATTATAATATCGGCCATCAACAAATCCTTTTAAGCTATTTTAAAGGCAGGGTAGGCGATTTGTTCCAGAAATTTTTGTTGGAATTGTATTTAAGTATATTATTCAATACATAAAATCACAATACTGCTCACTATATTTTTGAGGAAATAAAAGCAGCCTTAGTGAGCATGACAATTCGTTAAAAAACATGAAAAAATCTCATCAACCCCAATGTACATTAAAGCTAAAATCAAGTCTTACATTCTTTTTTGTAAATATTGTACCTTTAAAATAATAAAATATAAGGCATAATATCTAAAATACCATAAATGGTTGTGCCTTCGACACATTATTTCTAGATGATGGTTAGGATGTGTCAGTGATGTTCATGCTGGTTTTGAGTGGCAGCTTACAGCTGTGTGTGTAAATGGCATGAGGACTGCCCACAGCCCACGAGTGTTTGTCAGATGACTGACATTAACAGCACTGCTTTCATTTCCTTCTCACAGCGGCTGCCAAACCTGCACTGATGCTCTGAGACAAAGAGCATGATGGGATATGCTGCAGCTCCATGATGATAACCTTAATATCATTGATTAAAATGAGTCAATATGACGGAATGAGGGAGACATCTTAGAGAGAGAGATCTTAAATAACTCCTTGTTCAGTAATTTGCAGGTGCTGCTCCTTAATTACTATTTTCCTTCATTATTTGCTGTCTGGAGTTGGTCCAATAACAGTGCATATGTGTAAACTCCTGATCAATACAGAAAGCTTCATAAACACAAGCATTAAATGAGTGATTATTTTGCTGCTGTACTGCAAATAATGATTCATCTTACACAGATTTAATTATGAGATTTTTTTTCCCCCACTTTTAATCAAAGCAACATGCTTTTTTATATATTTCAATACCTCCTTAAAGTAAAAACATTTCATTTATTGATGTAGCACTTACGAAACATGAATCTCACAATTATCGAATCATGTCCTCATTAGTTTAGTATCTGATCCTTTCAGAGTTGGACAGTAACGAAGTACATTTACTTGAGTACTGTACTTAAGTACACTTTTTAAATATCTGCACTTTACTTGAGTATTATTTTTTTCAGGAAACTTGTTACTTTAATTTGAAACACAAATACCGTACTTTGTACTCCACTACATTTCTGTCAAGGTCTTTGAGTAGAAAGTAGTTATGTTATGCATGATTTATTTTCGTCTCTAAAACATGATTGTCTCTTTAGGGTCACGTGTGGTAAAGTTCGGCGATTAGTACGATTTCTTTCTACTAGTGATCTGTGAGAGGCAGTTTCGTTTTGTCACGACTAACGGTTTGAAAGTTTTGTTTTCATGGCAAATAAATATTTCTGTACTATTGCTGTTGGGCAGTTATACAGTTATGGTTGTGTAGCTGGGGGTTTTCTGATCAGTCTTTACAGACTACTTGATTCAAATGTGCATGAATGGATACACATATAGATGTGTACTTTTGTGGGGGTGTTAGGGGGGTTAAATAAATAAAAAAAGTTGTTTAATTTCTCTAGGTTTTGTAACATTCTAAAAGCTATTAATTCCACAGATAAACTGGTCAGTGTATTCACTAGGTTGCTTCAGAGGCATAAGGTACTGTAACAATGCAACAATTCTAAAACAATGCATTGACATTTACTTTTTAAATTTGATATTCAAGTACTTCAAGTACTTCTGTACTTTACTTAAGTAAAATGCCGTCTTTACAACTTTTACTTGTAATGGAGTAATATTTGACCAGTGGTATCTGTACTTTTACTCAAGTAAGGAAGTTGTGTACTTTTGTCCACCACTCCACCTCTGGTTCCTTTATACTGAAAGCGATTCATTCAAACATTCCGACAGTCTGTTACCATGGCGGCAAACCAATACTTTTTCAGAAAACAAATGAACTTTTTCAAAACTGATTTATAAAAACTGCATTCGGCTCAGGAGAGCATCCGTGAACAGATTTCAACAGTCTGAAGGCACACAGATTGGTATCACTCACATATGGTAATACGATACAAACTCCTGAGATATTGAGAAGTTACTGTAGGCTAAGCAATTTTCAACAGCACCAAACAGAACAGAAAAAATAAATAACACTCTCAAATTCTCCCCCTATCTGCCACTGTTCAGAAAACAAATAACCCTGCTAGCATTTTAAAGAGGACCTACGGTATTATGATTTTTTAAAAAACATTTGTGAGTGTGTAATGTTGCTGTTTGAGCATGAAAAAGGTTGGCAGAGTCACAAAGCACCAAGTCACCTCAAAGGGAGTTATTCTCTATATCAGTAAGCACTGTTTCTGAAACGCCTTGAATGTAGTCTTTCGTGTTTGTTTTTTTCCAGGAATATACACATCACAATATTCCTCGTTTAAATAATTCCCACCCAAGGCATACGCAAAAAAAGGGTGTGGCCAGTTGAATTGGGTTAGTTGGGTTAGTTGTTAGCTTGCGGTTATGGTAAGGGGCGTGACATTTCCTAAACGCACTCAAAGCTTTTGACCAATCACAACACACTGGTCCAGCCGATCAATCAGAGCACACAATTTGCTTTTCAGAAAGAGGAGCTTCACAGAGACCGGAACTAAGCAGAGAGTGTGTCCGAAATCGCCCCCTATGCCCTCATTCACTACTCCTACATTGGTCCAGTAATATTGTCATCTTGAAGGAGTGAATGAAAACAAGTGAGTGAATTCGGACACTGAGTGCGCCGGAAGGGCTGCCGCTTTTGCATAGTTTGTGCTTGCTGTTTAATAATCATTTGATACTTAGCAAACTGGCAGCTCCAGTAGTAAGATGAAAAGATTTAAATCTCAAACTCTGTCATGGAAACTATGTATAAACCTTAATTAAACAATTTAATAATCAATTAAACAGGAATATATCTGTATGATATTACGCTGCAGCCACATTGGACCAGCGGTTTGGAAAATGGATGGATGATTCAGCTGCGGACGCCATCTTCTGGCGAGACGCGGGAATTCGTTCGGCGTGACCCTCACACGGTTGTACACTTGTTGTTGCAGTGCATTGTGGGATTGAATGAGTGCACTCGATAACGTCCACTATGGTTTCGGACACCACTACAAATGGCTGTCCCCTCAAATAGTGCCCTATTTAAGGGTATAGGGGGCGATTTCGGGCACAGCCATAGCGTTATTGACAGCTTGGACAGAGAGGTGCTGCAATAATGTACAATAATGTTCTTTTTTTAAAACATACACGCATGAAAACCTATTCTAGTAGACCCCAAAAACAAAATCAAGACTTTGTAAAAGGGCATAATAGGTCCTCTTTAATCATGGTACTCCAATTACTATCTAAGCAGGATTAAAGTAACATTTTACACACTTTACTTCTGTAAACTGACATATTTCTGAGTGAAACAGGATATTCAGTGAGAAAAGATATAGGATGTGGCTTATTTTATCCATTGGAAATCGCTTGAATTGTAAAAAGTGAATGCTACAGTCCAATATGGATGAGGAACATAGAAAAAAAAAAAAAAAAAAAGATACAACACAAGTGAGAGAAAAAGGTCAATCTATGCTTCTCAACACCTTCAACTGAAAGTTTGTGTTTACTGCAGCACCAGCTATGAATGCTAAAATAAAATCACACCAAATCAACACTTTCACCAAAGGAACAAAAACAGAGAACAACGAGGATGTGTTTGTGATTTTTAATGAACAAAATATGAAGCTAGCACATGCTTATCATGCTGCCATGATGCTAGAGGTTTTTTTTTAGCACAATCCTGTGCGGTTGCTAGGGTATTCTGGGTTGCTGTTATAGGGCATTACAAAGGTGTTGATTACTAGCCCATGTCCAAAGAGCTCTTGCATATACTATTCCCTATATATGTCCCTCTTTTTTCAATAATAACAGTGATGCTAGACTTAGCAAATGCCACTAATGAATGGACTGTGTTTTATAGGAGAAAACAGACTTTTCTTATAGAAATAATATAACAGCAAACATTAGGAGTTTGGTGTGGCGTCAAATCAAGACTACTGGTTTTAAAGTCTCCATAGCAACATACAGTATTTCACACGATCCTCTTAATTTAGACATTATCGATTGCTTAGATAAGCTGAGATACATGTATACACACTCTAGAGCTGCTCTTCAAGAAATATTTGACAGCATGGTTGAGCTGCACAGAAATATTAAGCTATCTATAAAGAGGAGGATATGGCAAGGTCAGGCCTGATGAATGAGACCGAGAACGGATGAAGAACCGTGATAAGTAAGTGATGAATTACTGAGTGCAAATATGACATTAACAGACAACAGGACGCAAGCATAGAGCAGGAACTCTGCCTCCCCAAGGGTCCAAAAAGGCCACAGCTACGGTAATAAAACTGATGCCTGGAGATTAGAAACAGAGCTAGACGGATGCACAAAAAGTCTTCCTATTGGGGATCAAGCATCCAACCTCAAAATACAGAATAGAACGGGTGAGTTTAATAATACTGGATTGTGAGTAAGCCCTCTCATGGTATTGACAGACCTATTGATTTGGTTAGGGTGCACAAGATATTTAATAAAGTCGATCTTCAAGCCTGTCAACAGAGTGATGTGAAGGTATATGGTGTGACCATCACAGTAACTGCACATATACACTGAGTTTGTGCTCAGTAAGATATTAATTATTTTATTCAGCAAGGATGCACATTGATCCAAAGTGACAGTAAATATTTTATGTTACAAAAGATATCTATTTCAAATAAATGCTTTCTATTCATCAAAGAATTTGTCATGGCTTCCACATACATATTAAAAGAAATAAATAATAAAAACGTTTCTTGAGCAGAAAATCAGCATATTAGAATGATTTCTGAAGGATCATGTGATACTGAAGACTGTAATGATGCCGAAAATTCAGCTTTCCATCACAGGAATGAATTATTTTTGTAAAATATATTAAAATTGAATTGTAATAATATTAATATTAATGTTTGACTTTATTTTTGATCAAATTAATGCATCATTGGTGAGCATAATAAAAGACTTCTAAAACATTTAAAAAAAAAATTACCAAACCCACATTTTTGAATGGTAATATATATTAAACCATGTATTTTAATAAAAATTGTCTCAAAACTGTCTCAAAACAGTACTATATTATACATATGACTAAAATGATACAGCCGAATCTCTACCAGCTGACACATTTCTTCAGCTGAATTGTATATACATCATTCCGCCAGCCCTAGTGGCTGTGCGTGCTGCTATTATGCTGAAATCTGTTGTTCACACAGGTGGTGCACACCAGAGGCTAATTTTGTAAAGTGTTTGGACAGCGTGTGAAACCTTTAGTACACAGCGGCCATATTGAGATGAACAGACAGGTGATTTCAGAGCTACAATGAATCATCACCCCTGAGACCCGACAGATGGAAAGTGTACATCACCGAAACTTCTTCCCTCTTAACTCCCCTCTTCAACAGCTTCTTGAACGCAGAACATTGATTAATTAGTCTATTGTGTCTGGAGAATTCAGGTCAATTAACACTGACGATCTATCAGAGAGACTTATGCTAAAGTGATGTTGTTAATGTGGAGCAGAGCGCTAATGCTAGGATGTCCACAGTTATGCTGTGCTACATCCATCGATTAGCTTTGCAGAGGCTAAACAATGCTATGCAATGCTAGGTGTACAATTAGCACCAAAGAGGATAACCCTACTGAAAAAAAAAAAATAAAACAGCTAAATCTAGTCTAAGCTGTTTGGTTCTTGCGCTAGTGTGGCAGTTACAAACCTCGAGGGGACGATAGAGTTAACTTCAAATGTCAAACTGCTTGCGTTGTTTTTCAGGTAAACATGCTGACAGTTTAACTCATTTTAACAAGATTCTCTTCAAACTGTTGCACTGCTATGGCAGTAGTGGACCTAAAACTACTATTATTAACGAGTATGATTCTGTTAAGATATGCGCATAACCTTCTTAAATATGCAAAGAGAGGTGAGAAAGACAGGACGTAAAATAATGCATGAAACTGAAGCTGAATATGATAATAATGAGGGGGGAAACAGACACTCAACCTCTCCTCTTTAATGCCAGATACTTCATGTCTGGCTTATGTCTGGGATTTTAACATTATTCAATCACTCTATCTGTCAATCATCAGAGGTTTGGCAGGAATATGTTGTCAGGGAAAAGCTAAATTCTCCTGAAATTAAGAGATAATTAAGAGAAAAGAGGAAATATTGCTATCATTGGGAGGGGTGTGGGATAAAACAAGAGAGCAGATGGAGAGAGATTTTTTTGGCAAGGAGATTGGCAAGGAAATAATGGATGACCTTTAATTATAGAGATTTCTGATTCTTTTCGATTCATTTTAAAGGTAAATTGCGACCTACGAAATGTAAAATCTCCAAAACAAGAACTGAAGTTAAAATGTAACATATAATTCGGTTTAAATTAATAACTCCAGATCCATCTGTATATGAAACTAGATTTTACATTCACTAAACAAAAAGTGAGTGATGCTTTCCTGTGCAAAGCCTACCTTTTCCTGCCTTAAACTCACACAAGATAGATCATATATAAAATGAATAAATTACTTTTTAAAATTTTATATATTTTATATTTATATACTATTATAGCATGTAGTATTACTTTTTTGAATTAACCTTTTTAGCTTTTAGCTAACAATAACAACACTGCATACAATCGTATAATTTTCTGTTATTATTGCAAATTAGAAACCTAGCAATTTTCGAATAAAGAAAAAACATCAATGTCAAATGTTTAACACTGTATCTTTTTATATAATGTGGGCAGGTTAAGTAAAAACCCGAATGACTGGCCTGACCTGTATCTGACCTGCCTCTGATAATACATCCAACTTTAAAAACACAACAGGAAATGATCTCAGACGCACAGGGGTCAAAAGGTCCCTCTATGACATTTGTGTTTTGCTCACCAAAGGACAATTTCCAGTCATATTATCTCAAGAATTTACCATGACAACCAAAACCAGAGTGATGAATAAAATCCCCACGGGTGTATGAAAAATACATACAATCAAATTACAGACTCGCAGTGCCTCAAAATCCAATTTTAACCCTTGACAAGACCATTAGAATGAGCACAAATCTGAAAACAGTTCAGGGTCCTGTAACATAAAAACAACTGAACAACAGGGTGGTTTCTGTTCTTCATCACGTGTTTATGTGTTTTTACTGTTATGTGATTTTGAGAGGCTGTCAATGGCAGTGTGCCTGGTTTACTCAGGAGAAGTAGCAGGTCATAAAACATTTCTGCTCACCGGGAGCCAATCTGGGCCCTGTCGGCGGGGCTGGGGGCCATCTTGACACCGCTGGCAGGTATCTTGTGTGTGGGCGGCAGATACCGTACAACATCAGCTTGAAAAAGGAGACAGATGTCCTTGCTGCTGCCTGTGCTGTTTATGTTTCAGAGCATGCATATAATGATATAGGGCGGCCATGTTGTTACACATACACAACGAAATCCTGTCTAATGGATTCTAATGTATTACAATCTGTTTATGTGTACCCAACTTTGGCTACGACAACATTAATCTGGATACATTTGAAAAAGGCGTTTTCAAATGCTCTCCATCCACACTAGCGTTTTCAAGCGTTTTCAAAAAGTTTCTCGTCCACACTGAAATGTCGGAAAATGCTAAATTCACCTTGCTGCGCATGTGTAAAACCCCATAAAAGCTCACTTAGATGATACAGACAGAACAAGACATAATAGAGTTAGCAAAATTATATTCTGTCATTCTGTCTAAATTCTGTCATTTTTGCAGGACTGCGATATGAAAAGTGAGCAAAGTAACATAATTTAGCAACTGTGTGAAAGTGAATGACACAACAGGCACAAAACCGATGAATATCTATCTGTACAATATGCGTCACATGACTAAACATGCGTCATCGTTTTAAAATACCTCCGTTTTCACAGTCCACACTATAACGCGAAAACGCCGCTTTTAAATGTATCCACTTTGGAGAGCTAAAGCTTTATTTTCATTAATTAAAACACCATCTCAGTGTGGACGGAAGGACAAAACGGAGAGAAAAAGATGCGTTTTCAAGCAAAAACATACAAGGCCTTTAATAATCGCTCTTAGCATGCGGTATGCTATTTCTCTTCTAAGTTAAAGATTTTCACCTGCTGGACTGTAAGGGTAAGTTTACACGACAACGCTGTACTAAAAAACTTAAAACAACGATGGCAAAATGATCCCCGTTCACACTGATCCACGAAAACGATTAAAAACGCTGTTTATGTATTCCAGGCCAGAAGTTGGTTTTAAGTTTTTAGTTGAAAACGGTGTTGGGTAAACGCCCCCTTAAACGGAAGACGGTCAAACCCATTGACATACGCTGATTGATGGATCATGTCCAATATCTTGGAGGTGGGCTGGAAAGCATCCACCTAGCAATCACCCAGAACACCCTAGCAATAGCAAAAGTTCAACGTTGTTGTTAACTAAGTCTATTAAAACTATAATTTTATTTAAATGAATAAAAAGCTGAAATAATATAAAATATAAATATAGACCTTAGACAGGTTAGACGCCATATTAAATTCAACACAAATAAAATGAGGCTGTGAGGGATAGACTTACAGTCTTTACAACTACATGCACAGTATAAAGGTCCTAGATCACGTAATTTTCATAACTCACAACTTTCATAACTATTATATGGGTTTTTGTCTAATGTTGTTTTTTTCTGGAAAGACGTTTCATCATCTGAACAATCGGTATGTTGTAGGTATGATCTATTGAACACTATATGTACTTCTATCCCTCACAGCCTCGGTTTCATCCGTGTCAAAAAAACAAATATGGCGCTATCCTGACTATTAGATGAAAAACTTAAACATAAATAAACTTCAACAAATATTAGAAATCTTGACTTGCCAGCTAACTGCCAACTATAACTGAAATAAAAGCTAATTTAAAAAAAAAATAAAAAAAAATAAAAAATATTTAAACTAATTGCAGGTTTTACACGGGCTAGAATTTGTTAAATAAAATATTTACTTAAACTGAATTAATTGCCTAGGTAGCATTAATGATGACAAATACAGGAGGAAAGGCCAGAAAAGAGCAAATCTGAAAATGCGTCAAACTGGGGAATTAAGAAAATCCCTGCAGGCAAAATCTCACTCAGCATTCTCCATAAGCAGCAGTTCATCTAGTATATCATCCTTTACAAGAGACCAAAGCTTTGGTATCAGAAGAGCATTTCAGACAAAACTGTCTGAAATCATAGACAGATGAAGTAAAAACTTATTCTAGTTCACCAGAGCAGTGCTGTGGGCCACAAAGAGAAATAAATTTCCGTAATATGACAAATTTATGTGAAACAGAACATTAGTGGGAAATAACGCAGGACGGGACATAATAAAATATGATGTTGTTGGCTATTATTATTTTCCCTGCCTATACTGCCTCAATTACATCAGTAGAAAAGAAAATTCATTTCAAAGGCAGAGAAACGTATTACATTTTTATATGAAACATTATGAAAACATATTTTTTTAGAATAAGGTGCACTGATAAATCATGCACAGTGAGACCAGGGACATTTATTAATAAGTTAATAAGGTACATTTTCATTTCACATTGTCTATACAGGATAACTTTCATAAATTATGCCTTAAAATGTAATTTGAAAAAAGTTTTTATTTGACTCTTGCGCTTGTTCAGAGGTGAAAGTCGAGCAGGGAGCGAATCAAACCTGCCGACTGTTGAGTGCTGACAGTTTCATTTAACACCTCAGCTTTTCTGACTTAGTGGGACGTATTTTCAACCTACTTCTGGATTATTCAGCAGTTCTGCAATCAAACTTTACACACTCCACACAAACACACACACACAAGCATACATTTTTCCTACATTTATTTTTTCCACAAACATGCTGACAAAGTTAAAAACAGACATTTCTGGCTGCCAACAGGAAAGTATTTTTTTTTTTATTATTATTTTAATTATTGCTCCTTGACAGCATTAAACGATGGAGAGCAAATGGACACTTTTGGATAAGTCTCTTAATTCTCAGGAAATACCCCCAACATTCTCACAGTTTTATAAGACATCTCAACAATGTCTCAAACTGTGCTCAGATCCCACAATCAAAAGACATGTTCTCAAAATAAACTCAAAGACAGCTTGTTTCCGCCACAGAAAAAAAGATTTTAAAAGATAATTACGACTTTTTACCTCACAATTAGTAGTAAGTAGAAAGTAGAATTGCGTGATATAAAGTCACAACTGCGTGTTTTTTTATCTTGCAATTGCGACTTTATATCACGCACTTCTGATTTTATAACACGCAATTGCGAGTTTATATCTCACGATTCTGACTATATAACACGCAATTGCGACTTTATATCATGCAATTCTGACTTTAGAACTCGCAATTGCAACTTTATATGAGATAAAAAGTCAGAATTGTGAGATAAAAAGTGAAACCCTAAAGGACAGAATCCTTTCAGCTGATCATAGAAGGCACCATAAAATGCAAGGCACTTCAGATCCCTCAAACCTTCATTGGAGTCTGAGCTCTCGCTGGGAAGAGCTGTAATGTGCTTTGTTTACTGTTAATTCAATGGCAGACATCACTCACTAATTACAGAGCACTTGGATATTTTGCAGTTGGCTGCACAAATGCATTGCTGGAGTCCAGGCACATAATTGACTACAGCAGTAAATCAGCGCAAAGGGTTGTGAGACGCCAGAATGCGACTCTCTCTCTTTCCATTTTGTCTTCCTGGTCTTAAATTGCCTTGCTCTCCTGGTTTGGGCCTTTATCTTTTTGTCAGTACTTGCATGTGTATGTGTGTGTGTGAGAGACATCAGACTAATCCCACTCTAGTTCACTTTTAACTCTGCAGGGTCCTGGATGGCTTAATGATATGAATAATTCACATCTCCCCTCACTCACAGTCTGTTCGTTCCTCAACTGAATATACTATTGTATTCTTCTTCCTCTCATGCTGCATTGTACAGCATACAGCATACATCAGCCATTACTCCAGTCTTCAGTGTCACATGATCCTTCAGAAATCATTTTTTATATGTTGATTTGGTGCTCAAGAAACATTTCGTATTATTAAAAGTTGTGCTGCGTACTATTTTGGTGGAACGTGGAAACAGTGATACATTTTTTCAGAACGTTCAAAAGAACAGCATTTATTGAAATAGAAATCGTTTGTAATATTATAAATGTCTCTAATGTCACTGTTAAGCAAATTTACTGTGTCCTTGCTGAACAAATAAAAATAAACAACAATCCACAAAAAGCAGCTTGTACAACACAAAGACAATACCAGACAATGAACAAAACCAACTCGGGGGTTAAATACTCAAGAGATAACCACGAGGTCCAGGTGAACATAATCTGTATCCACAGAAACAAACGGCAGGCGGGAAAATGCGAACAAAGGAAACAGGCACTAAACAGGAAAACAAGAAAATACAAACTAAAAGTCCATTAAAAAACGAAACTCAAACTCAGGCTGAACGTTACAGACAGCAACATTATGCTAATATAATTTAATACGATTTTTCATTTTTGAGCAGTTTCTAAGACGGCATCATATGATGATTTTTCAGTTCAGGCAATCCCAGAATGCACTACAATGATTCAGTCAGGCTTGAGCTAAAAAATGAATTGCGACTGCGAGAAATAAAATAACAAGCATCCGAAATCGCATACTTAAGCGAAAAACAGAATGTGGCAAGAGTAATATGTCCGAAATCACAGTACTCATAAAAGAGTAGGCAAAAAGATTAATTCAGGAATACGACAAGTGATCATCTTTATGAATGAGTCATTGAATCATTTACTCAACCAATTCGTTCAGATCATTCCCTCTCAGTACTACTTTATATTTAGTTCAGCACTGAAAACTATTTAGAAAATGATAAATTAAATTAAAATGGCAATTTAGCCAATATTTGTGTGTGTTATGTATTCCTAGTCATAATTTCTAGATTAGCAAGTGCCACTTGTGCAGTTCACATAAGGTGCGCTATTTGTATAGTTATTTAGTTGCTCCCTATGTACAGTATAGTGTTCCAAATCAGTCACCTATAAGTTATTTCAATTAGGCTGCAGATGCCTAGAGCTTTTGGAACAGAACTGGCGTTAACAATAAAATGGCTAATATAAACCAAGGATATTTATTAACCTTGATGGTCTGTCCAAAACATTTTTTAAAACATTGTTCTAAAGGATCTGTTGTAGGGAACGCTTTATTTTTCTCCCTTTCAAGTAGAAACAACATCTGACTGCTGCCCTTTCTGTAAATACACCACCAGCTGGATAACATCAATATTGTATAGCAGTTTCCAAATATGGATCCAAAACCATGCCTACCAGCAACAATGAACTGACGAAAATGAGAGGTAAAGTCCAACACTCCCATTAGATTAGGCCTGCATCTCGTGCTGTGCAAAATCCCTGCAAAACATAATCTACAGGCTCGATCTGGATTAGAGCTAGGATATTTTTGAACTGGGGTTTCAACATTATTCTGACAACGTGTCTTTGTGTGTGTGGCTGATCATTAGACCGCCGATGTGATACTAATGGATTATAATAATGGATTTAATGAAGCACATTTCTTTAAAAAGAACAGCAGCTTGTGATTGTGTGTTATGTAATTTCTCTCCATTTTGGCGCTCGGGTAATGCAGATTGATAAGGGAATAATGCGATCATTCTGTCAGGTTCAAACCCTTAAGCTATTCTGACCCTGCAATAAATTACAAACCCTTTTAGATTAATGTCCCATGGATGAAAATAAAGCACAATGGCTACCTCTAATATCCCAGGGCATCTTTATCTAGGAAGGAGAAATAAATAAATAAATATTTATATATTAAGTGAATGGGACAAAAAGACAAAGGAGCTTTTAACGTTATCGAATTAAGTGTGTGTACATAGCTAGTGGACGGCTGGATTCATCGTTATGCCACTGAGAAGAACGGAGCATGCTCAGTTGCTCACTGGGTCAGGAACAGGAAATTCCCTCTCTCATCCTGTGGGTCATTTTCATTCACTTCAGAGCAATGCAATGGAAGTTAACAGCACAAAAGAAAAGCAAGACTGCTTTCATGTACTTTTTTATAATATCAGTCAGGGTTTGTGCACATCACAATGTGTTTTATATAAGATAAACGATCCAGTGGCTCGATTATTTATAAAGCACTTGGAGAGACAAAGTAGCTTTTCAGTTCTTTGCCTGTGCCTTGACTTCTGCCTTCATGAAGGTACCTTCAGAAACAGCATGCTAACTAAAATATGACCTCAAGTGACTGATTTTGACCCTCTCTATAGGCAACGACTCAAAATGAATTTTTTGAGACAAAAAAAAATAAATAAATACAAAAATGTTAGAGAAAAGACTCATATTTGATTCCAATCAATCGTTTTTATTTATATACGATTATATTATGTATTAATATTTTAAATGAGATTTTGTTTATATTCATATTTATATTAATGTATTAATATTTAGAATTTTTTATAAAAAAAAATGATATGTATACTATATCTTAAACTTATTTCTTTCAGTTAGTTCAAATCAACATTTCTAACTGTAAGGTTTTTTTCAATTTATATTTTACTATTTATATTTTATTTCAGGTTTATTTCAATTACTGAAAACGATTTTTAATATTTTGTAGATTTAATTAACATTACTGATTCCAATAGAGTCTGATGCTACAATAATACGTTAAATGACATGATATTCTAATAAACATGAAAATATTGTGTAGTTCATTTGAATTAGTTTTGTATATTTTATTGATATTTTCAGAACTGATGAATTCTTGATTCATTTCTTTCTACCTTTTTTTTCCCCACTGAGCTTAATTGTTGCAGGGAATTCTGGGATCGCCTTCTTACATGATGATGGCTTAAAATGTACTCTAGGGAGCTCACTAAGAGCTAATATGTTAGAAACCACAAAACTCTCTTTCTTCGAGTGACACATCAACCTTTTTGACAGATCCATACCTTCCCTCATTGGGTGGGAGGAGTAAATAACAAACAACGCCTACAAACACTCAGTCATGATGTCTCTCCTATTCTCAGCATTCATCACCCAAACTCTCTGCAGTGACTCAGTGATTTTTCTTAGCAACTGCCGAAACACTCAATATGTCAATAGCGATGTTCTCCACCACTATGACTACAATTCTTATTATCTTGTCAGGCATTTGACTTGCTGTACCACCTTCATCCTAAAAACAATAGAAGAAAACAGACTGAACGATTGAGCTCACAATGGCAGATGCCTTGAGTGTCCAAAGCAAATGTCACTCACTGTTCTGCTAATGGCTCTCTGGACTCAGCCAATCACAGTGCAGCATCCCCAAAGGGCAGAGCACACACAGCCAATCAGGAGTGTCTGTCATGAGGGCATAGCAGCAATCTATATTTCTGTATGTCTATCTATCTATCTATCTATCTATCTATCTATCTATCTATCTATCCATCCATCCATCCATCCATCCATCCATCCATCCATCCATCCATCCATCCATCCATCCATCCATCCATCCATCCATCCATCCATCCATCCATCCATCCATCCATCCATCCATCCATCCATCCATCCATCCATCCATCCATCCATCCTGAAGTTTAGGTCATCTCTTACTTCTCTGTCCTGCATTTTGTCTGAGTGTGTTCACAGAATGAGAGCAAAATGAGAGACCTGTTTTAGGCAGCGTTGTGTGTCCTCTCAGGAAAACCATTATATTTTAAAGTTTGACACTGTGCAAATAATTACAGATCTAGAAAAATTACTTCTAAACAATAAGCTCGAAATCAGAGATCAATCCAAATCAAGCCAAATCTTTCCGTTTCACTAAATTGTTCCAAGCATTGATTAATTTGCTTCATTTTTCAAAAATATTCACAGAGGTGTCAAAGTCAAATTTTCAAAAAATTCTGGAAAAAATATACACTATCGTTCAAAAGTTTGATGTTAGTGAGAATTTTTTTATAAATTAGATCTGTAAAACTGATTAATCGTGATTAATTGCATCTGACAGTTAAGTTTGTAAATTTGTGTGTGTGTGTGTTTGTGCAACCAACTGGATGCACATTATCTCTTACATATATATATATATACTGTCTGAAAAAACTTTTTTTATCGATATGAAAAATATGTTTTTAAACAATATATCACATTGCTTGTTTTCTCAATCACTTATAGGTGTATGACGAGCAAGCTGCTTGTGTGTGTATTAACAACTCTTGCTGTTTGTGTTTGTGTATGTGTGTGTGTGTGTGTGCTTTTAGTTTGTTCTCTTCTGCTGTGCACCGGAGGCAAACCTTAAGTCGGCTTACAAGCATCGCATAAATATGGCAGTAATTCCACATTGGTCCCATATTCCTCGTCTTTCCTTCCTCTCTCTTTCTCCTCCCCCTCTCCTGTTCTCTCGCTCTCTCTCTCTCTCTCTCTCTCTCTCTCTCTCTCTCTCTCTCTCTCTGTCCACGGTGCTGTGGGGAACCTGAAATCCTGTCAAGTGAGCTCTGTAGCAGCAGATGCATTCAACCAAACACTAAAGAAAGACATACAACCGAACCTCCCAGCTCAGAGCGGAGTGGAAGTGGATGGCTTGAAATTACTTCAGTGAAATATTTAGAATGCCAACATTGCTTTTTCGAAATTGCTTTTCGAGACCTGAGAGTTTAAATCAACCTCTATAACCAGCTGATCATTTAGAAAGATGGTCAAATGAAGTGATTTTTTTTTCAAAAGGCTAAACTCTCTCCTTCCTCAGTTTCAGATGACATCAGCAAACTATCACATTGAGAAACACAAACACAGTGACACACACTTTCCTAGTGTCCGTAATTAAACACACACATGCAGTAGATTCAAGGGTGGAAGGAAAGCAGTCAGCAGGACAGGGGGTTATCCTGGGGGAAATGACATTTGTCCAAACACTTGTTTGGATGACTATTTAGAAGAGCACAAACAAAGCGCAGCGCTAATAACATCTCATTAGTGTGCTGAGGCAATTAAAGTGGTCTCTTGGATAACACCGTCTGCCATTATAGGGCAAAGCAAAAACATCTAAATTATTCACATTCCTGCAGTCTGATTAACAGATGCGGCCAATGGACTTATTTCAAAATACAGAGAGGAAACAACTCAAATGCTGAAAGAATGATTGTGGTTTAGACAGGAGTCTTGAAGGAAACAGTTCATTTCTAAAAACTGTGAATCTTTTTGACTGATTCACTATCTATCTATCTATCTATCCATCCATCCATCCATCCATCCATCCATCCGTGTGTCTGTCTGTCTGATCTGCCTTCCTATATTATATGGTGAGGTTTCAGGGTAACATGCTGAAGTCTTTGGTTTTTCCTAGGCAGTAAACACACTTGATCATTCATTCCTTTCTCCTCCCTGATCAGCATGAGACCAAATCATACCGGACGGCAGGGCCCAACCCACTCCTTGAGCCCTGACCCCTCCGCTTCTCAAGCGCCAGTTCTTTTTTTTTTCTTCATTTTCCCTGAACTAAAGTCCAGTGCTTCCTAATATTCCTCTCTTTTCCATTCGGTGCCTCACGCTTGCTGTCTCCAAACCACAGCAATTCCACACTGCACTTTCATACTTTAAAGAAACCAGGAGTACTTCGCTCCTAATACTGATCCAAAGAACCTTTAATGTAACATCAAGGACTTTTAAAATCTCTTAAGAACCATACAGCTATCTCAGGAACCCCAATACAGTGAAATAATACTCGATAAGAACCTTTCAAACCTTTCTTCATAGGTTGAGGATTCACACAGTTTTCTGTACTCTCACTAAATGTTTTGTACAGCTATGAGTCATTTCCTTTTGAATGTGAAACAAATATGGCGTCTTCAGTATGACTACAGTAAACAAATTCAGCATGGTTCAGATGAACTGAGTGAACTAGAACATTCCGGGAGGGTATATCTATATCCTCCATATCTTTGTTAAAAATCCATATATAAACTATATATAAAGTATTTAAAAGTGATACTCTTTAATTTTGAATTAGTACCATACCTGAACAGCACTAACCACATCATTTCATTTGATAAAACTCATACTATGTAGAATCTGAGAGATCCAGTATATAGCAATACAAAAATAGCTAGTGCAGATGTTCCAGTGGTTTGACATCCCACAATTCCTGTCCACATTAATACTATCAGATAAATCCTTTGCTGACAGCTGTAGTATTCCCGGCTTTACTCAGAACTCTCTCTAAACTGAACTGATCATGACGACTTACGCTTTCTCTCCGGTGTGTTAAATAAATAAATAAATAAATAAAGTGAATACACTCTCACACATACATACACACACAAACACAAACACGTATAGTCACTAATGAGCGTATAGCACACACCTAATAAAATCAAATCAGCGAAAATCTATTTATGAACTAATATGAATTTATGACATTTACACTAATGCCTCTAGAGAATAATTTCTCTGACAAAACAATGGGTCAGAGACATTAATCAACATGTTAATTTGACACCGTGTAGTTAAGACTCTTAAACAACATTTAATATACATTTAATGGGCTTGGCGGATGATTTAATCCACAGCAACTTACACTGGATTTAAGACTTGAGCTTTAAGATGCTAATATCTCCAACAGTAATCTAACAAACACTAATCTATGACAGCAGCCTAGAGAAGCCAATCAACTCTTAGTAGAAGTGTGTTGTTGATGCAGTGCTACTGGATTTACAACTACAGAGAGACTATCAGTTATATAAGATCAAATCCTAATGAACAACTGAAAGTAATTATATAAACAAACAGCAAGCCAATAACTGCACCATCTGTCAATTCAAGAGCTTTCATCAAATGTGAAGACGACGCAGAGGATTGTAGATTAACATTGCTCATAGTGTATAATATGAACATAAAAATTAAAGCAACATCTGCCAATACAGATGCCGATAGTTTGGATAGTTTTTTCTGCTATCTTCATTTTAAAGAGCTCATTTCTAATTAATATATTGTGATTTTGAAATAAATATAAAAAACAGTTTATTTTATCAAATATATTTAGCAGACTAAGTCATGATTAACTTTCCCTTTGAAGTAATGCATGGAGGTCAAACATGAAAATGAGAAAGCTATTGATAAAGTCATAGAGTTTTTCTTGCTGTGGGCTGCTGTGTTCAGTAATCTCAGAATCAATCCCAGCAGCCTTTGTGGTATGTATCTTAAAACCATCGGCTTGCACAGGAAACATTCCCCTTGGGGCTGAAATTTCACTGAATACCACTGTGCTGACGATAAACATTATTTTACAGTGTACAGAAAATCCAATGTGGTGCTAAATCTCTTCACGGTAGGTACACTGGAAGCTTGTGGGAGTACAGACTAAAACACTGTAATTCTTTTCTATGCTACAGATCGTGTAGGTTGGTTATTGTTGAACAAGATCTGCTTTTACAGCATATAATAAAAGAGAGCGAGTGCTATAGATGTCTAGTCACTTAGAGGTGGAGCTCAGTCTAAAGCCACGCCCCTCCTCTCGCATAATTACAAGTATAATGAGCATCCTGTTACTCCACACCCACAGATGACATCATCCATCATACGTCTGGACACACGCCTACAATAAGTCCAAAGAATTCACGGATGATTAATTCAGAGTTCACAAACAAAATATCCCAAATTTAAGCATGATGATCACTGCCGTTACTGGGAAAATGTGTATGGAAAACAAATGTTAGGGTTTTAAATCTGTAAAACACACTAAATAGTCCTAAAATAGCAGAAATATTACAGTAGTTTATGAAATTAGGTGTTTCTTGTATTTTTTTATATTAGTTTATTAGTTTATAGTCGTCTTAAGTAGTCTTAAAGGGATAGCACACCCAAAAAAGAAAATTCTGTCATTATTTACTCACCCTCAATTTGTTCTAAACCTGTTTGAGTTTCTTTCTTCTGCTGAACACAAAAGAAGATATTTTGAAGAATATGAACTATGGAAGTCAGTGGGGTCTATCAACTGTTTGGACAGTTGATGGACCCCACTGACTTCCATAGTATGAAAAAAAAATGATAAAAAAAAATATGGAAGTCATTTTCCCAGATTTTTTTTAAATGTCTTCTTCTGTGTTCAGCAGAAGAAAGAAATCCATACTGGTTTGGAACAACTTAAGAGGGAGGGAATGGACATCATTTTCATTTTTTTGGTGAACTAGTCCTTTAAGCCCTTAAAGTGATAGTTCGCCTAAAAATAAAAATTCTGTCATCATTGACATGGTGACCACCAATATTGTCAGAGAATAAAGACTGTTTGTCAAAGGAAGCTATAGCATGGTTTGATTTTATGATCTTATGCTTTTTTTCCTTTTTTTTTTTGTCCTGTGAGCTTGACAGCCCATGGTCACCTATGGAGGCTTATTTACGCCACAGAATAAAAATATAAAAGTAGTTGTGACTTCTCAAAATTACGAGTTTATAACTCACAATTCTGATTTCTTTTCTTTTTTTATCAGAATTGCAAATATAAGCATCACATCTTACAATTCTGACTTTTCTCAGAATTCTGCATGTTCATGTGGTCAGGTCAGGTGTCTAAAATATCCAGGAAAAAAATGACAGGAGAAGAGAAAATTACAGGGATGTAAGATGTAAACTCAGAAATACGAGAATAAAAAAGTCAGAATTGTGGGATGTAAAATCATAAGTATGAGACATAAAACAGCAAGTTTGAGGGGGAAAAAGCCTGAGTTGTGAGATAAGAAGTTGCAATTACTGTACCTTTTTTATACTTTAAGTCCATGGCAGAAATAAGCTTCCATAGTTCCTCCCTATTTACTTTCATTAGCCAATTTAAAAATAATCTTTTCAAGTCATACTGGTTGAAAACAACATGGGGGTGAGTAAATGATGCTAGAATTACCCATTTAAGCATTTTTTATTGTGCAATTTATAAATTGACTAGTCCTCGCTCTAAATGCCAGCATGGCATGAGGAAGAAAGACATATTGATAATCCCTCTTACAAAAGTAATGACCTTAAAAAAAGCATCCCTGAAAATGTGCCATGGCATAAGCCAAGAAATTCACTGAATGTTTCAAACATTGAGATAAAAAAGCGTTCATAACAGCAGATTGGTAATGCTTGATACCATTCCAATAACATTGACACCATTGTGTTCCCTGGTTAGCAGTGACATCATCTACAAATGGCTTTGGATGGTAACACGGCAATTTTAGTTGCATAACCTGGGCCTGCGATAGAAACATTACAACACTGAGATTGCTTAACCGGGGTCGACTAATCCTAACCGCAATCAACCAGAGACAGAACAAGCTATTCGCTCCAAAACATAAAATATTAAGTGGGACTGTTCTTTGACTGCATAGCAGCAGAGACTAAAATGATGATTTTGCAATCCTGCAGAGCTTGTACATGACATCTAGAAACATGTCATTTTTCATTTTAGACCTCAAAACCTGATGACTAATTTCAAAGCATAATCAGTGTTAAATAAACTGCAACTAGTGATACAAAACACTACTTTTGCTTTCCAATGAATATGGCACAAGAAATCAAGATTCAGAAAGGTTACTGATCCAACATGAATGCAAACAATAGCTAAATATGCAAACAAACAAACAAGAAAGGCAATAAATATTGATGGAAATAACAAGTTTAACCCTGTCTATTGCAGTGGACTACAAAACTGGATGGGTCAAGCATCTATTTACAATAATCTATTAAAGAGCCCTATGAGTATGGTCAGTTTGCAGAGAAGGATTGAACCATCCAAGTCATATCCAGCCAGCTTCTCAAGGCTTCAGAAGTCCTTCACTAATTCATTCCCAAAATCACTCTTTATCTTTCCAAATGTCAGCACACGATGGTCACGACAACCTCTGACACTAAACCGTGAGCCAAGTCTAACCAGGGCACCCACTGGTTTGTGATTTAACAATATACAGACACAATAGAACAGCCTAATTAGCCATATGGGGTCTTTTGGGGGGGGGGTTGATTGGTCCATGGACGTCCCTCCGCGTTATGCACAGCGCCTTGCCAACTCCTGCAGTAATTGGTTCATTTTAACAGAGTACTGATGTTTAAAAGCCACATTGTGCCATTGCATTAAAACAAAAGCATAGATGCTTAAATATGAATCGCTTTTTGTATTGAAAATGTGTGAACAGCTTGTAATGAAACTTAGTTGTGACAGCCTGTAGACTGATTTTTATGTGAACAACTCGGGATATTTGTGCTGGGAAAATTTAAAGGACGTGACAGTTTTGCCCATTCCCAAGAGCTCTTCCGTTCTATAACACATGAAATGAATGCTTATACAATGTTCAGGATAATGCCGAAAAAGCTATTCTGTAATGTAACGTCAATGTGTCATGCAAAGAAAAGGGATTCATTCAAACTATAGTCTCACACAGCCATATCTATATAGTCTATAATCTCAAATATACTTTGTAATCAAGTCATTGAGAGCTTGTGCAAACATATCCACATCGCTATGATCAGATGCTTTGTTATTATACATATTTACGTATTCATCTAAACGTCGCTCTCAGTAGCGTGGACGGCGTCCAGTATATTGCTGCAAGGGTATTTCCAACTTTTTACTTCTAAGCGAACAATAAAAAAGAACTTTACCGTGAGTATATCGGTGCACTGAATCACGTTCAGTCTCTTGTTAAGCAATAAGTTGCTGTCTGCAGTTCACTTAACGGCCAGCGGTGTCACTAATAACAAGAGTTTCTGAATTCTACATATAGCCCCTTTAAAATGTCATGAAACTTTTCAGCACAGGTCGGAAAAAGTGCCCCCCCCCATTCTTAAAAGCCTGAGTGGAGAAGGGTGATGACAGAAATTATGTTTTATTAACAAAGTTCGGGAGGAACACGTTCAAATTATATATCCAATCAGCACGAGAGGAGGCCTATATATATACGCAACCGACTCACCTATTTTCCTCGACAGTTTTCAACATCCCTCCGCCACCCGACTCCTCACTCTTGGCTGGTTCCTATCCCAGCAGGGATACGGGGGGGGGGGAGTACTCTGGGTTTGGGCCAAAATACCAAACTCGGAGCCCTCTCCTCGGACAGCTTGGTAAATACGCATGCTCTTTATCTGATTATAAGTGTGATCTAGTGAACTCTTTGTTCGATTCAGTGAGTTCTATTTTTCTTTAAAGGAGTTAAGGGTTCTTACAAATGCAAATGCAAAACTGAATGCAATAAAATGCACAAATATATTATATGCCATTTTTTAGGCTCACAATACACTACACAAATACCTTCAGGTCATGTAAGTAAATGCATAACTAAACGCCAGAGCCATTTGTATTCTGCGTCGAAAATATACAGTACTGTAGGTAAATGAATACGCTTTTACATTTTTAATAGCTGTCATTCCACACAGTCTTATAAAAAATGAAAGTGCATTAAAACGTCACATCCTGTGATGTTGACGTGATATTTATTTCAGATCGGAAACCAAAAATAGCCTTAAAAACAAAAAAATGTGGAAAAAACATCAACATCAAACATATCACATCTAAAAAATGTGTTTCATGACATTTTAATAGTTATTGAATAATGGTTATATTCAACCATGGGTTGAAATAAACAAGTAAATCAAAAAACAGCAATCTAAATTTGTATCCATTTGTGTATCCCATTTTTTAAATGAAACAGTGTAAACCATCTCATTTTAAAAATAGGATACACAAATTGATACAAATTTCACTGATTGATTTCACTACATGAAAAAAACAACAACAGCAGGTGCTTTTACCATATGCCCCATCTCAGACTCCAGGATGAACTCACATATGCTTAGATAACAAATATCAAATGCAAGAAAAAGTCTCAAAATATGGAGTTTAAATTCTTCAACGGCAAACATTTGACCAAATTCAATCAGTTTAGCCTCTATAAGAAGAATAGAGCGTTATGTTAGAATTAAAAGGTATTTTATATTAACCTGCATTTGCATACATGTCATTGTTGTGACTTCACATTCTATCAGTCCATATTCTAACAAAGGCCTGCCGTCACTGCAAACAGGACATATGATGCAGGACTGCGAGTGATGCAGGGAAAACATGGATGGATGTGCGCTCACGCGCTCAGATCTGGTAAACACCGGAGAAATCCTGCCGTTTACGCGTCTGCTCGTTCTCGTGCGCACCGCCAATCTTGACTGCTCATTTATTTTCCTTTAGCCACAAAGACTTCGACTTCATTAACCTTCATAGCGATCAATATTCATCACCCCACCCTTCAGGTTCCCGCATCAACATCTCCCACCGACCGACCTACCATTCCGTGCCAGCTGCCCGTCCGACGTTCCCGGTCCGGTGACAGTCCAGTCCTGTTCAAAACATGCCGGTAGGCGACGGTTTTAAAGACCACTGTGAGGACGAACCAAACAGATGTAAAGAAAGAAAGGTAGTTGAAATAAAAAGAGAAGGATTAAAGTCTGAGTTTGCGATGCTGAATCACTGCGCGCTCACCATTGTGCTGCAGGATGCTGCCTGTACCATTATGGATCCTTCCAGCGTAGGGATGGGAAGGGCAGGGGGTGCGGGAGACGGGTTGCCGTAGCAACCGGAGGGAGCACACGGTGACGTCAAAGCCGAGAGCGGTCTCATAGGAGTGAGGAGATGGAGAGGAGCGGCATCTGTAGATTGGTGGGCCTTTGCGCACATGACCGCCGCCTGCGTGTTCGGAGGCGGGCTGAGGAAAACAGCAACCAGCATCACAGAGCATTCGATTCATTTGAAACATTCGATTCGGTCGAACGATTCTTTCCGGTGAATCAGTTCAATTGAATCGATTCACAAATCAAAATTGACCTTTACGCACTATATTAGGATTCCAGATATTAGCTGAATGGATGTTCACCCAAAAATTTTAATCATCATTTACTCACCATCAAGTTGTTCCAATCATGAATGAGTTTATTTCTTCTGTTGAACTCAAAAAGAGATATTTTGAAGAATGTATGTTGCTAACCAGACAGTTGACGGCACCCATTGTTTTTTTTTCAACTATGGATATGGAAGTCAATGGCTACCGTCGACTGTTTGACTACCAACAAAGTTCAAAATATCTAATTTTGGGTGAACTATCCCTTAAAGGTCTAATTTTGGGATACATAGCAAAGGCAACACGAACTAATTAATAGCCTAATAATAATCAACATTCTTAAACACCTATAAAACAGACAAGACATGGAAATTATCTTTGTTCAGCAGTGTTTATTCTACTACATAGGCCTTATGTAATATATGGTTTTCCATATGATTGGTGGTAGCCTATTTGGTGATTAAGTGTAAATTGTAAATTTATGATTTTATGCCAAAATAAATTCCAACATGCTCGCATAAATAAAAATGTCAAATGTTGCGTAATTTATTATTTCAACACGTTTCTTCTCCCTTATAGTTTAGCGCAAACGCTTTGAATTACAAAGAATCGGTTCAAACAAACGATTCATTCGCGAATCGCACATCACTAATTGCCAATAATAGGGCCTATAAACACTGCACCATAGACATGAAAGGCTAGTTGCATGCATCATAATAATAGTAGTAGTAATAATAATAAAAAATAGTAGGCCTAATAATTAATGTATCCATATCCCAATTTCCTACATAGAATAAACACCAATCTGGCTAATCAGAAAAAAATATTATGTACATTTATGCATTTAGCAAATGCTAATAAATTTAATACAAATTTATTAAATGAATTAAAAAAATACAATATATATATAAAAATCCTTACCACATTTCAGAGTTATATATATATATATATATATATATATATATATATATTTTTTTTTTTTTGAGTTATAAAAAAATAATAATAATAATTTAGGCTACATGTTTCAATGCCCATACAGAATGTTGCAACTGAATATGGCTGGAAATGTAGATAAAATGTGAGTGAATTTAGATTTCCATTCATCTATTATAAGAGTTCCCTGTGATCTGTTCACTAACTAAAAAGTCTATTGTCACAAGAGAGCTGTGGTTAGAATGATTGGCAGCCTCAATACTCAGGCAAGCTGTCATCATTCTAAACGTACAGTGCCCTCCACAATTATTGAACCCCCTGGTAAATATGATCAAAATTGGCTGTAAAAAATAAATCTGCATCGATTATCCTTGTGATCTTTCATTCAAAAAATGTGCAAAATTCTAACCTTTCATTGAAGTAAAAGAATTGAAAGTGGGGGGAAATCACATTATGAAATAAATGTTTTTCTCCAAAACATGTTGGCCACAATTATTGAAACCCCTAGAATTTTTTACGAGTAAAATATCTCTGAAGTATATTCCCATTAATATTTACCTTTTTTAGTACACCAGGGTGACTAGGAAAATGAAACTGTCCAGCTATGACTTCGTGTTTCACAGGAGTTTAAATATGAGGAAACACAAAGGCCAAATCCCCTTAATCATCCGTCACAATGAGTAAAACTATATACAAATTTAATTGTCAGACACGACTGGATCTTCAAACAACACAGGGTTCTGTGGTCAGATGAGACTAAAACAGAGCTTTTTGGCAGCAAACACACTAGATGGGTTTGGTGAACACAAGGATAAAAAGTACCCCATGTGTACAATTTAATATACCATTGGATCTTTAATGTTGTGGGCATATTTTTCTGCTGGAGGTCCTGGACTTCTTGTTCAGATACATGGCATTGTGGATTCTATCAAATATCAACAGATAAAAAATCAAAACCTGTCTGCCTCTGCTAGAAATCTTATAATATGCCGTGGTTGGATCTTCCATCAGGACAACGATCCAAAACAAACATCAAAATCAAAACAAAAATTTGTTGCGGAGCACAAAATGAAGCTTCTGCCATGACCGTCACAGTTCCCTGACCTGATGAGTGGAGTGAACTGAAGAGGAGAAGCACCAACATGGATCTGGGAATCTGAAGGATCTGGAGAGATTCTGTGTGGAGGAATGGTCTCTGATCTCTTGTCAGTTATTCTCCAAACTCATCAGGCATTATAGGAGAAGACCCAGAGCTGTTATCTTGGCAAAAGGAGATTGCAAAAAGTATTTAATAAAAGGGTTTCAATAATTGTGGCCAACGTGTTTTGGAGAAAAACATTTATTTCATAATGTGATTTTCCCCCACTTTCAATTCTTTTACTTCAATGAAAGGTTAGAATTTTGCACATTTTTTGAATGAAAGATCACAAGGATAATCGATGCAGATTTATTTTTTACAGCCAATTTTGATCATATTTACCAGGGGGTTCAATAATTGTGGAGGGCACTGTATAGAGCAGTGTCAAGTGGCAGAACATGCTGAATGCGCAAGATGCACAATTACTGTCCTGTCTCTCTGAGTATTGCTTTAATCATATCAGTCCTCATTTGGGACTATCTCTCCGACAGCCTGTGCATAACAATGTCCTATGCTCTCTCAAACTTTTACACCCCCAAGGCCCAAGCCCTTTAGTGAATCTGGGGCTCAACTGGGACTTTGCTGTTGTTGTATATGAATTAAAATCAAAGAGCTTGCAATATTACAAACTTGCTCAACTGTCTCAAAGTTCTTCCAGATTCTGTATCTGTACGTAAATATCGACCAAGTCTGCATTTTAAGAAGACAAACACCTCACAATGACCATGCCAGAGTGAAGCGGTCCACTTTGAAAATCAAGAGCACTCGAGAAAATCTTTACGTAGTATCATAATGGAAATTATCGACTTACTCTGCAGACATTGCCAATGCTGTGCAGGGGCAGTTATTAGCCTCACATTTCTAATCAATCCACATAAACCCAAATATTTTATTCTCCTTTAATCACCTTTTGTTGAACTTCCATCTTCCAGATGCATCATTTGCTTTATACACTAAGGGAGCTCTGTTACACTCTGCAGAGTGGCACATAAAAAGGCTTTCAGTGTTATCGAGGAGAATCAGATACATATTTCATGATTGTTGCAGAACATGGTTCCATTTTGATGGTGGTGAAAGAGACAGAGATCTAAGTATTTATATAAAAAAAAAAGTGGAATTCATATTCAAAAATGAGTGAATACCAATATTATTTGTTATAAACAATCCTTTAAAAATGACCAGTCCTCCTGTGCAAAGAGAGATGACTTTTTATAATGACACTAAAATTCCACTAGGGGGCGTGTCTTGCATTATAAATGCTAACGCAGCAGAACACTTAGTGGAAGGAAGCCATTAAAACTCAATTACTTCCTGACAAACTTGACCTCTAGCAATTGAAAGCCAACGTTCAAGCACTGAGTGATGCTGATCAGATAATCTCTGACTTTTATGTTTCTTTGTTGATCTTTTTGGGGGTAACTTTCTCTAAATAACTAATGTTGTTAGTCCGGTGCATTTACTTGGGCTGCTGTGGCTCTTACCACTGCAATGGGAAAATATTGCTACTACTATGCAAGGCACCTAAAAATATACTAAACATACTTCAACATCAATCATTGTCAGTGTAATTGCACACAGTTGCTGATGATGACCAGCTCACGGTCCAGACATGGAAATATACAAATTATTTTGTATTGCTCTGCCTCTGCATAGAATAGCCACTTCCTAAGTACTATGCAATAGCTATTTACATATACATCTGGAATCTGGATCGTTGTTTTACATATTAATAGGCTACATGAGATTGTTTTGTACAGTAATTTACCTCATTGCTTTTACTTTAAGTGTTTACTTAACATCTGTAGCTATAGGTCTAGTTATTTCAACGTGATTAAACCAGTTGGATACTGTTTAAAAGCTTTATTTCAATGGTCCACTTTAGATAACCCTTCTAACTATAAGTAACTTTGCAACTACATGTCAACTAACCCTCATTTGAATAGTAGACTGTTAGGTTAGGTGTTAGGGTTAGTTGACATGTAGTTGTGTAACAGACACAGATCTCCCCTGAGGTGCATTAGCGACTGATGCTAAAGGCTGCGTTTTTTAGCGTCCTTGTTGGTGTGCCTGCCTCCCACACCGGAGACCCCAGTTCGAATCCCACTCGGAGCGGGTCGAGTAGGACCGGTTACATTTGGTGCCGTGACCCGGATGGGAGTGAGATTTAAGGGGGTGAGTGTAACATTAAGAGCTGTGCAGGTAAACCTCACTCCCCTGATCTCAAGAGGCGTGCTAGCGGCTGCAATCTTTAGTGTCCTTGTTAGCATGCCCACCTCCCATGCCGGAGACTCCGGTTTGAATCCTGCTCAGAGTGGGTCGAGTAGAGCCAGTTACAGTTGCAAAGTTATAGTCACTATAATGTCTGTTGTGGGACCATTAAAATAAAGTGTTAGCAGATATTAAGCAGACAGTCTAGTATTATAATGACTGCTAGACAATACAATAAAAACAATTCAATTATGAAATATTATTATAATTTAAAATAACTGTTTTCCCATTTCAACATATTTTAAAATGTCATTTATTCCTGTGACACAAAGCTGAATTTTCAGTCTTCATTGTCACATGATCCTTCAGAAATCCTTCTAATATGCAAATTTGGTTCTCTTTTTTTTATCAGTGTTGAAAATAATAAACTAAACTAAACTAAACTAAGCGTACTGTATACTCTGAGAGAGTTAGTGGCTTATGTATGATCTGCAAGCCACTGCATACATCTGGACTTTAAACCTGGAGTTCAGCTTCTTATGTAAAGTACATACATGAATCAGATGTATGGGATCAGATGGATTAAAGCCTGTTTAGCTTCTGCGTTCAACTGGGCCTTTAGGGAGCAAAAGAACAACATTTAGTTGCAATAGTACAACTTTAGATTCAGAAACAGTGAGTGTTTATACAGTTCTGTTGAAGACTTGAATCTCTTTGGGACATGCTGTTTTACTCATGGCCCACAGAGGTGTAGCAAAAGTGCTTGAGGAAGCATATTTGCAAAACCAGGGCATGCAATTAGCAAACCCACCAATCGAGTCTGTCTTCCCCTCCTCCCCTTTTCCTTTCCGGCATCCCCACAGTGGTTTTAATGGCCTGGTCGGGAGCCAGGAGCGCTCTGTGCTGCTTTGCCCTGTAGGTACAAACCTCCAAAAGCCCTGGATAGAGAAAGCTGTCACTCGCCATTAAGTCATGGCGGAACATTTTCAGACATCATAAACAAATAAAATCCAAACAGACAAAGAATGTCCAATTCTCGAAATGAGGGAAGTTTTTAATTTGTAAAAGTGCCTTGTGTGTCTGAAGTGTTTCTTCTATTGGTTTTCTGGAGGATTCTGAAAAAAATACTTCAACTGATAGATGTATCCTTACATTTAATGTTATTTTACAGTAAAATACTGTTAATTTTACAGTTTTACGTGAAAAGAACAAGTCATTGTATATGATTTACAGTGAAAAACCATACATTCCCAGAATTCCCTGCGTGATATTTCACGTTATGTATTTTCCTTGAAATAAACTATTTCTTTTAAGTTATATACATTAGGGTTTTATGTTATACATCTAATGTTGTTAAATGAATGTTTATTGCATTATTTGAGTGGCATGTGTTACCATGATGGTGTTTAGTATTTTTGTGAATGACACTGTGCACCTTTTATATGTCACTATTTTGATCTTTTCAGCTTGACATGTCGCAATTGGTTTTGGTTCATGTGCATGTTTAATTTTTTTTATTTATTTCATTGAAGTTTCATTGTGTTCAGGTGTGTCTTGTTTAGTCATGTGTATAAATAGCCCTCATGCTCCCAATGTTTAGCTTTGCTTATTAACTGCTGTTGGTGACAGTATAATTCTGGTCAAGCGTAGTTTATGTTTCAAATCAAGCCTAGTCATTGTGTATTTTGTTCATGGTAATAAACTGCACATGGGCTCATTTTTTAACTTGCCTTCAGTGGAGCTGCTTGTGTTGAGATTTGATTCATCGTGTGATTTTCTCATCACCACCTGTTTTTGGCTCTTGTCAGTGTATTACATGGGTACTCAACAAATATTAATACTTCAGTTGGTAAATTAACATTATATCAGTTAATGAAATTTACTTTATTTAGTGTTTTTATTTATTTATTTAATTTAAATCTGTAACCCATAAAATGCGGCTACAGTATTTTTAAGGTAAATTTCTGGCAACCACAGCTGCAGTTTTTTTCCTGTAATTTCCTGGAATTGTTTTAAATTTGAAATGTAGAAAAGACAATGCTGTAGTTGTTAAAATCCCTGTCCTCATCTCTTTCTACAATCATTGAATCCTGCCGATACTGTAGCTGGTCGACTCAGTTTCTCTCTTTCCTCCATAATCGATGTGTTCAGGTTGTTTCCAGAAACATTTTGGAATGCTCCTGTTTATGGTCTGTTGTGGAATAAAATTCAGGAACCATCTCATAAATCTTTAATTCCAAAGAAAATCTAAGAAAATCTCTTAAACTCATTTATAAATATTACCCTTGCAATTACAATCTGGTAAACAGATTTATTTTTCATATTGATATATTTTTGTAGTTTACCTGCTGAAACATGCTTTCATTTATTTTGGAGTTGTCCTCATTTAGATTGTTTTCAATCAAATGTCTGTTCATTTATTAATGATCACATCATGCCCAGCTTTCAAGTGTGTTTTGAAAATGTTTATTTTTTATTTTTATTTTTTTTCATATGTGACATTAAATTTATAACAATAATCTTTTGGTCAAGATCTTGTATTGACAATGCAAGAGTCCAGCACTCTGTAAAGTCTCCTCCAGCACATCCCAAAAACTTTAACTGAATTTAAGGTCTGGACTCAGAGGAGCCGATTCATGTGTGAAAATGATTCTTCATGCTCCCTCACAACCATCTTTTCACAATTTGAGCCTGATGAATGATGACATTGTCATCCTGGAATATGGCCATGATGTGTCTTCCTATAGTTGTTTAAGAAATGAACACACTCCATTAATTAGGTTTAGAAGAACTGTTGCCATAATAATCACTGCAATAATGATCCAATCATTGACTCTTAAGCATTTGCCCATTTAAATCCAAACCTTAGTTTTTCATTTTAAAAACAGAAGTTCAACTTAAAAACAATATTAAGTCTGAGAAATAAGAAAGCTGTAAAATGTGTTCGTAAACATTTTATTTGTTTTTATATAACTTTATTTCTATCATTTGATTTTGAATGTATGTATTTTCTTTGTTTTGTTTATCCTAATGTATCCCCTGGCTGTATTTGCAAATCTATTAAACCAATAAAAAAGTATAAAATGAGGCCAACTTGATTTTGTCATCTCCACACTAAAAAACAAAAATGGCTTTGAAACCATTTTCACTCAGAAATTGCTGGCAAATATCACAAATAATTACAAAGAAACAGCAATTGAATTAAACGTAATTTTGTAAGAAAACTAAAATAGAATTTTCTTGTAAAACACTGCAATTTATTTACAATTTCCCCCAATTATTATTATTATTATTATTATTATTATTATTTTACAGTGCAATGGAGGCTGCATGGTAACAGTGACTTCTCTGATTGGTTATTATGGGTATTGTAGTTCTGTAATTATTATTATTATTATTAAACAAGTTGAAATCACACTGATCTGTGGCTTCCATAAGCACATGACACTGCTTAACAATCCTGGTTCTCATGGCAGATCCTCCTTTTTTTAATATAATGATTAATTACATTTGAACACACTGTTGAACTCTGTATTGGATTTCAATGCACTTCCTGTCCCATATTCCTCATCTAATTCTTCATATCCTGCTCCTCAGGGCCCTCCTGTTCAGTCTAACCACCACCTCCTTTTTGCTCCACTTTTTGGAGGTGGGCAATCCAGGTCCGAAAAACAAAAATCCAGCGGTCTGTTTTAAAATAGCACTCATTCTGCCTCTCTCCGGATTCTGTTTTGGAGGAAGAAATGTCAAATACGTAGCACAGTACCTCGGAGTGACATTTGGTTCATCTGAACCCTGCTATTTGTGGCTTGAAACTCAGTTTTCCCCCTGTTAGTCATATGAACAGTGCTAACTCACTGCACACACACCCTTTCTTTCCTACCTCAGCCAAGTTATACCCTTGCATGTTTAAAAATACATTTTCAAGACACCGTTTAAGATGTTTTAATGAGAGCGTTAAAGTAAAATAAATCTTTCTGATCAAAACAACATGTATGCAACAAGCTTTAATCTCTTGCAGGGTTCACATGCAGACATGTGTGCTGATCCCTGCGGCCCCAGGTAAAGTAGGAAGCTCTGCTCAAGTTTAAAGAAAGACTTCCAGGGTCAATAATGGCACAGGATAAGGGAAAGGAGGATTGGAGATGAGATGGGACGGGAGGAGGGGTGGAGGTGGAATTCTGTGGTTGGAGTACTAACCTCTCATTCCTCAGTAGCTCTCAGGCAACACACGGCAAGCATTAGGTTGTGTGACTGACCCCAGAACAGAATTTCAGGCACTACAAAACACTGTGAGGTGTAACAGCATGAACTCTAAAAGGGATGGTTCACCCAAATGATGAAAATACTGTCATCATTTACTCACCCTGAAGTTGTTCCAAACCTGCATGAATTTCTTTCTTCTGCTGAACACAAACAGTTGCTGGTCCCCATTTACTTCCATATTTCTTTTCGGAAGTCAATGGGTGCCTTCAACTTTTTGGTTACTTACATTCTTCAAAATATCTTCTTTGTTCAGCAGATTAAATAAATTCATACAGGTTTTGAACAACTTGAGGATGAGTAAATGATGAATCAATTTTAAATTTTTGAGTGAACTGTTCCCTTTAAAACACAACCTAGCAATATTTCTTCTTTTTGGGAGGTCCATGATAACGGTTAAGGATTTAAAGGGATAGTTCACCCAAAAATGTAAATTCTGTCATCATTTACTCACCCTCAAGTTGTTCCAAACCTGTTTGAATTTCATTATTCTGCTGAACACAAAAGATGATATTTTGAAGAAAGTCGGTAACTAGACAGTTGATGGACCCTATTGACTTCCACAGTATGGAAAAAAAAATATGGAAGTCAATGGGGTCCATCAACTGTTTGGTATACCCATATTCTTCCAAATATCTTCTTTTGTGTTCAGAAGAAGAATGAATTCAAAAACAGGTTTGGAACAACTTGAGGTTGAGTAAATTATGACAGAATTTTTATTTTTGGGTGAGCTTCCCCTACTTTGATTCTTCACAATATTTTGCAACTGAAAGAAACAAAAAATGCTTTTTAACAAATGAAATTATACATAAAGGAAATATTATTAAATAATCCTGTAATTTTATGATGATTTTGGATAATTTAGTAGATAATTTTTGATTATTGTCTTTGATGTTCTGTAGGCTATTCATACAGACATGTTTTTACACATACACAAGAGTGCTTTATTTAAATATTCTGATTTAAATATAGGATACATTTGACAAAAGGGGTTAGTTGCTCCCATACAACAAAGCTAAACTAAAGTTGTGCCATTGTGTCAAGTTGTGTCTCACATTCTGAAAAAAGTAAAATGAGGTAGAATTGTGCATTTATTTTTAATTAAATCACATTTGCATCACATTTGTTGTAGTTAAATGTATTTGTTGCAACAGGTAGCATTGGGCCTTAATATGCAAATATGTAGGTATTTAATGAGATCATTTAATGCGTCACACTTAAAGGTATAGTTCACCCAAAAATGAAAAATTTGGCATCATTTAACGTTACTCACCCTGAGGGCGAGTAAATGATGACAAAATTTTCATTTTGGATGAACTACCCGAGAAGGGTAAGAAAACCTGCTCATTTCTTCAGATGTTTTGTTTTGGTTGCGCAACATATCTGGATGCGTGGCCACCGTGGACTGCGCCTCACTCGAACAACTTTTCGTGGCATTTTCCTCCCAGTCGAGGAGAGTTTCTATAGAGACGCCTCATGTTGCTGGTGTGACGGCTCCTGCTCCGGTGGAAAGCAACCAATGAGAGGCAGGAGTGCGGTGTCTGGTTACTCCCTCTCTCCCGCGAGCAGGAGGGCTCACAGACGCTAGAGAGAGATCTGAACCTCTCGGGCTGGAAGGGTGACTCGGCTTCCCAGAGGAACCAAAGACGCGCTGCCTGTTTTCAGCCGCGTAAAAGATCCTCTGTTTACTCGCAGTCTGCAACATTTTACGCATTATCCTTTAAGGACAATCCAAGGAGTGCTGGTTACTTTTTTTTTTTTTTAAACGGAGATCATGGACCTTACGTTCGAAGTAGCTCTTATGAAGTAAAACCTGTTGCCAGTTCGACTCGGGCTGGTTTTCCATTTCAGGTTTGCTGGTGGATGTGATGCTGGACTCTTGTTTGCGCACTGGCTGGTAGTTGGAGTGAAGTTTGAAGTTGTAGGCCACTTATTTGCGAGGTAAGTTTTTGTTTTTACATCAATACTTTGTTGAGTTTGATGCTACTGCTTGCAAAGTTTACTAGCTTTTACATTGGTCTATAAACCCCGCAAGTAGCTTTGCACACCATGAGGCACCAGGCTTTGGATTAGGAAAGGGTTATGTCTGTATTCGAGCAAAAATGCGACTTTTATTCGAACTTTATTCGAGTTTCATTATCACAGTCTACAGCAAGTTCCAAGAAGGCGTTGTGTATGTAAAATACGAGCTCTGCAAATAGGCTACAAACTGTGCCCAATGTTGCAGTGTTGGATGGTGGAGCGAGTTGGAAGTAACCGCAGGTGTTTTCCTGATGGTCATTGGTCTACCATTGGTCCATTTGAGGGTCTCTTTGGACAATTGTGTGCCTTTAACATGTAATTTCAGTCAGTAATATTGAAATGAAAGACTTTTTATCTTCATTTGGTATTATTATTGTAGGCATGTCATTTTTTGGCTCGGTTTTTTTTTTTTTTTTTTTGTAGCCTGGCCTCCAAATCACAACACTGCAAGTCTAATATCACGAATATAGTCATTGATGCCTAATATGACCTGTTTAAATGGGGAATTGTATAAAAGTTAGATTTTTTTTTTTAATGTGATACTACTACAGAAGATTCAAATTAACAGTAAAGTGCCATGGTATTTCTTGCTAGAACAACATTTCATACTAATTTGACGACCATTGTACATGAATATATCTTTCATACATCAATGAAAGAGAGTTTTAATATTGTAATGTCCATGCCTAGTAAAGTAAATTCTAGACTAGTTTAGTGGTGCTCTCAATTACCTGACCTAAAAATCTGCATCTCTATAAAATCCTGTAATCATAAATTACCTGAAAGTAATGTAAAAAGTGCGGGAAAGCTGTATTTAGCACAATAGTGTTCTCGTCCCAGAAAATTACCATACTATGGTATACCTCCACAGTACATTTTGCAAAAGTTAGAAGGTTGTACTCTGCTTTTTATATCCTGATGACCATCATCATGAGTTTGAGGAACCTTTCATCCTCATGCACTTCAGCTCTCTAAAGCTGTCATTTGAGAGCTGAAACTTGTCATTTTTAGTCTGTTTATATCCCATGATGCCACCCCTGAACTAATGGCAGGCGGAACTGTCTCTTTCCAGTATAAACATAAGGAGTTGTTATGAAATTATGCTGTGTGGTTTGCAGTTCACAGAATTATCAGTGAAAGAGAAGGTTCTTGCACAGAGGAATGTTCCTGACACTAAGGGTGTCTGATTCATCCAGCCATAGTTATAGGGGCCAATACAAGTTCTTGTTTTCTTTTGTGCGGTGGTCCCAAGGTTTGTTTTATCCTCTGCGCTGAGCTCAATGGATCTTTTGTTTCATGTCTCTATTGCAGTACAGTCCAGGCACTGCTTACATCTGGGTTGTGCGAATCTGGCTCAGTAATCTTGCCTAGCCAAACGTCTCAAAGTTAATTTGTGCTGGACAGGAGATGGTTTAGACTTAAAGTCACCATGACATCAAAATTAACAGTTCTTTTTTTATAATATGGAATATTGCATTCTTTATTAAAAAGGATGTCATTGCACAATTATTTTAATTTTTTTAATTCATATACACTCGTAACTTCATTAATTGAAATAACTTCCCCTCCTTCTTGCTCATCTCTTCTCTTTCCTTGTTTACTGGCTTGAGTGCTGGACAACCTGTCACTCACATGAGTTCACAGCAATAGCAAATCACAACCATCTTGTAATCTTAAGTCCCGCCCTTCATTTTTTATTTTTTTTTCCGAGAAGCCGTTTCACCTGGATATGGTGGAGTCTTCCACAATAGGGAATACTATTGCAACTTTGTTCGTTTTTATGCCGATTTTAACGGTGCGGTATGTAATATTGACAGGTAGAGGTTGAAATAGGCACTGAAGTCCAAATTCAAAATATTGGAGAGAGTAGTTGTTTGCCCCGCCCCCTCCTCGTCAGTCATGAAGCTCATGTGGGCTGCCAGATTGAGAACAGGAACAAGCGCAATTGACACTGGAAGGTGTTGAGTTGATTTATTGGTATTTTAATATGCCTCTGGTTTAAGATGGATGCTGATGCTTTTTAGATCAGGTAGAATATGTGATCTCTGACCCTGTTTGTTTGTTGGCTTCCATGGCTGCAATACGCTGTGTTTTCCGCCAACTGTCTACCCGGAGGGTCGAAATACTATTGGGTAAATTGGCAGTGGCCGGGATTACACGTACCAAAACAGACATTCAACACGAAACACACATTTCAAAGTAGAATAACTGGCTGTAGAATTGTTTTTCATAGAAACAAGAATGTCAACTTAGCGTGTTTCCTAAATAACTGCAAACATATTATGGTATTTTTATGCTTTGCTACAGTCCAAAAAATTACATACAGCATCTTTAAAGCCCGTTCACACCAAATATTATAACGAAAAAGATTAAGTTTTAAGAATAGTTCTAAATTTAAAAGAAAAGCAGATTCCACACCACAACTGTAACGATAATGCGACAGAGAAACAATTTTCCAGATGATGAACGATTAAAACATTTACAGCCAATCAGAATCTACAAAGAGCTTGAGCATTTAAAGCGGCAGACGACAAAACAGCATCACTCGCTTATAATAATCAGAATGTTGTCATCTGTTGGTGTCGACGCCAATTTATCGTTATAGTTATCTTTATAGTTAGCCTATACTTCTTGGTGTGAACATAAAGACATCTACACTATAACGCTAACAACACTGAGGAACGATATCATTAAAATCACTAAATGATGAATGATAAAAACATTGACAGCCAGTCAGAATCCACCGAACTTTAAAGAGCTCAAGCATTAAAAGTGGTAGACGATGTAACTACAGTGCACACATATAATAAATAGCATATCATAACCACACTGAGTAACAATGTAATTGGAATCACTTCAAAAACAAATTTTCCAAATGATGAATGCTAAAAAACATTCACAGCCAATCAGAATCCCCCAAACTTTAAAGAGCTTGAGGATTTAAAATGGCAGACAACATACCTGCATAGAACGTCATTATGCGTTGTTGTGGATGCTAATAAATAGTTATAATTATCTTTACAGTTATCATTCTTGATGTGAACTGGCCTTTAGCAAACCAGCTCGTGCAAAAGCACATTTGAACTTTGGCTGTTCAGTCCATCAGTTTTATCCCATCATTTTGAGTACTTGGACTAAAATTTGATGGATGTGAAAGTAGGCCGACAGTGAAAGAGGTTTACCTTCGTCCAGTGCATGAGTTCACCTCTGACTGTCTGAATCCAGCTGCTGTGTATTTCTGTTTGCTATGAGCCTTTCGGATGGATTATGGAGCTTATTATATGATGTAACAGCCATGTGGATGGTGCATTTGGCAGGTGGGTAAGAAAGGGCGCGAGCACTGGTTTGCTTGCTTGTTACGTTTGTGTAAATGTTTATTCTGTTTCCTAACATTCGGGTGAACGGGAAGCTTCAGTAGGCGACTTTGATAAAGTGTCAGAACAGTCTTGGTTGGCCTCTGATTTTACAAAAAGAATAACATAAGCATTGTGTCCACACGTTTTTCCGCTCGTGCTCTAAGGAGATCTTTCTCGCTGGATTGAGAAATGTGTTGAACGGAAGTCTCAGTTTTGATGGCTTCCTGGATCAAGCCGCACCCTCTCACCTTTGATGCTAATTCTGCTCTTTCAGCGTGTTATTTTGTTCTTGTCTGTCTCCGCTGAGGAAATTCCATCTCTGCTGAACCACAACTCAGTGCGCTTTTACACGCCAGACGCTCACAGCTCAGGTTTTTAGTTCGGCCATATTCAGTCATCTGTGTGAGGTGTTTTTCTTTAAAATGTGCAATTGTACTCTCTTTTGCACTCTTTGTGCTTATTCTGAGTAAATGTTTAGGTTTTGGAGTTAGCGCTGATGTGGATTGAAATAAAATGGCTTTTTGGGCACAGAAATAAAGCTCTTAGGCCTGGTTTCACAGACAGGGCTTAGATTAATATTAGTCTTTAGTTCAATTAGAGCATTTAAGTAGCTTTTTAAACATGCCATAGAAAAAAACATTACTGGTGTTCATCTTGAGACAAAACAATGGCATGTTTTAAGATATATCAGTGCAAGTTGCTATCAGTTAAAACATCTTAAACATGCATTTTAGTCTGGGACTAGACTTAAAGGAACACTCCACCTAGGCAGATTTCCTAGGCAGATATTGACTTATATATTAAGGACTATATTAGGGGGAAACACAGGCGAAGCACTGCTACTTGGGCATGATATCTCTGCGCCCAAGTAGCAGTGCTTCGCCTGTGCTTCCCCCTAATATAGTCCCAAGTCAATATCTGCCTTGGAAATCGCCTAGTGTTAATCTGCATCGCTATTTGTACTCGTTGTGAATACGCAGGCCACAAGAAGTAATTAGGTGTTTTTTTTTATTTTTTATATCACTTTTACTCAGGACATGCTAGCTGGCAACAAAGGATTCCATTCATTATGCTAAGCTAAGCAAGCACCGACCCTGTCAAACTAAAACAATGCATGCACTGAGACAAAAATGCATTTGCCCACCTATCTAAATGTAGGAAAGAAGGTGAATAAGCCCTATTTCAAAAAATGGTGGAGTGTTCCTTTAAGCCTTGTCTGTGAAACCGGGGGTAAATGTTTTATATTATGATACACTCCTGTTCAAAAGTTTAGGGTCAATACGATTTTCATATAGCAAATTGATCAAAAGTGAGATTAAAGATTTCTGTTTTAAATAAATGCTGTTCTTTTGAAATTTCTATCCATCAAATAATCCTGAAAAAATGCATCTTGGTTTCCACAAAAATATTAAGTAGCACAACTGTTTTCAACTTGATAATAATAATAAGAAATGTTTCTCGAGCAGCAAATCAGCGTGAATGATTTCTGAGTTATGATGATGCTGAAATTTCAACTTTGCATCACATGAATATATTTAATTTTTAAAAATATTAAAATAGAAAACATTTAACAAATTAAATTGTAATAATATTTCACAAAATTACAGTTTTTACTGTATTTTCTATCAAATATATGCAGCCTTGTTAGAGACTTGTATAACTGGCCCCATAATTTTGAACGGGAGTGTCATTGCTAGTGTTTGATATGATAACTCATTTTACTTTTGTGTTAACACAGGGTGTTCTTGTGTTCTTGCATTGGTTAATTTTCTTTTCAGTGCAGTAAACGAGACATGCAGAGTAAGCTTTAAAATAAAAATGACCATTCTGTTTTGGGTTTTTTTCTTTTTCCCTGGATGATTCACATATTTTGGGGTTTTCCAGGATGGAAACTTACTGAGAGCTGGTATATTTTATGTTCTACCAGTATATCCAAGTCAAACCGGGCTGTTGCCCCGGGCACAGTGTGTATCCCTTTGGCCCAGGCTCAACACGTGGCGAATATTAGTGTGTTTGACCCTGAGAAGCAGCTACAAGTGGGCAGTTTTATTCTGGAGGCCTCTGGTTTTCTCCAGAGCTCTGCTTTAGAGGCTTGATTGATCACACCATTGGGAGAAGAAAAAAAAGAAAAGAAACCTCCCACCCTGTGTGAATTACAAGCATTACCATTACAAAATGGATCACAAAACTGACATTGGATCTAGCAAACATTGAATATAGAAATGGTTTTGGCATTAAAGTACATTGGGAGTTGAGGAAATTAGGGCTGCACAATATATCGTTTCAGCATCGAAATTGAGATGTGCTCATCCACGATAGTCACATTGCAGGATGCGTGATGTCAAGTAGGCCTAAGTAGGGATCGTACACTGTAAAAATAAAAGGTGCCTGGAGGAACCTTTTGGGGTTCTTCACTTCGCCACACCGGCGGAACCGTCTGAAGATCCTCTAGGCACCCTTTAAAAAGGGCCGGTTCTCTGAGGAACCACACAGGTTTCCTGAGGAACTCTTATATTAGGCACTGTGTGGAACCACTTTGGGTGCCTCCAGGAACCAAATTTCATTTTTTTTTTAAATATTTAATTTCATGTTGTTACTATGGTTACCTTTGACTTATATTATAATAAACAAATTGAACCAAATACAAAATAAGAATTGTTTATTACATATTTGATGTTCATTTTTATACATACACTTCCATGCACATGGGGAAAAAAGCTAACTATAGCTTAATATCAATGAATACACAAAAAATTTGTATAATACATAAGCAACATGAATAATCAACCATGTATATACAATAGATAAACAAGAAAAGACATCTCAACAAAATGCATGGAAACACATATGTTCCACTAAATAAATCAATGTAAAAAAATTACATTTGAACTAATTAAAAATGTCCATCATACTTAACTTTAAAACATTTGTGTTTCAGTCCGATGGTTAGTCTGACATCACTGTTTCCAAGTCCAAAAGCTTTATCAGATGCCAAAAACAAACAACAGTGCTAATATACACTAATTGTGCTGAAACCTTTATCTCTATACTGAAATCTCAGATGGTTAGTTATTCAGCTATTTTGAATCATAAAATGTTGAAGTCTGGGATGCCGTTAGACTGGAGACTGTAATGTACAATATGGCTTTTGAAAAGCTTAAATGTGTGACTTGAATCAACAGTGTTCATAAATGGTTGTTGAGTATTCTCATGAAACAAGATAGAGGAAGTAGAAGTAGAGGCTTCGACCCGAAACAGAGTTAAGGTGCAGTAAAATTATCTGTTGTTCTGTGAATGTTCACTGGTGAATTCAGTCATTTCAATATGAATTCACACGATCAGCAATTTCGTTTGTGGTCAAAAATGTCACTATGGGACCAAGTTGGTGTGAGGTACTTAATGAGTTAGAAAAGTGAAAAGGTACAGCATCGTTTTCCGTTTGTTTTTCCTCTTTTCTGGTGGATGGTCCAGGCACTTCAATGATTTTCAGGTCTACAGGAGGATTTTTATTCTTGATCAAACTTGTATTTCAGCTTTCCGAGATCCCTGCAAAGTACAAAATTTACTGTTAGTAATGTTATTAAAGTGATAGTTGTGAAATTTAAATAATTTCCTCAGCCTTGTGACGTTCCAAACCTGTTTGACTTTCTGTCTGTGGAACCCAAAAGCAGATCTCAGGCATAATGCAACCCCTGTCACCGATCGCTGACACTGCATGAAACACAAGCAGAAAAAAAATGTGTAAATCATTCATGAAACCATTCTTATGCACACTTGTCTAGTTCAATTCAATGCAACAATTTATGTAAAAATGGTTAAGCTCCAAAAATGTCCCAGAAAAGATCCTAAAAATAATCAATGAGTTCACAACTCATGTGTTATGGGTTGTGTTGCAAGTCTTCTGAAGCCTAATTGCTTTTTCATATTTATTTATTTTTTTGTCGAAAAAGACTAAACTTGAAGTTATAATTCAGAGTTAAAATGTCTATTGCATTTTTTGTGAATCAAACCTGTGATATTATTTTTCTGAGTAACATGAATGAGATTTGAGATCATGAGAAAAGATTTTCAGAGAGTAACTGATTAAAAAACACAAGTACACAGTCAAACAATACAATTTCACACAGAGAAAGTTCATAGTAATAAAGTACTTGCATGTGGTGCAGGTAACTTACTGTAATTCAATGTTGCCACTGAAATGTTCAGATTATTTTAGAAATGTAATGGTTGTTCTGGGGAAACAAAAGAACAAAGCTGATTATTCACAACATAATATTTATTGACCAGTAAATGGAGAGAGAATGAGGGCACCTGTAGTAAGTAAAGTTAACGTTAGGCTAAACAAAAACAGAGCAAACTATAACCTGTTTTTGTTATTCATAACAAACGCCAAGAATCAGAGAATTTTCTAAATTAGTTAGGGTATATCAGCAATTTGAAGACACAGTTGTACAAAATATGTTGAATTGAATGACTAAATCAATCTAAGACAATAAGTCAATCATTTCCATTTGTTCATTAACGTTAGATCAACGTAGTTAGCATCGCGGCTAAAACCTTCATACCAGATACTGTGCAATAAACGAGTGGTAAACACTGTAAAAACGTAGTAATGTATAATAAATTTAGTTTATATATATGTGTGTTTAAATATATAGTGAATAGACTCTGTATTTATATTTATTTGGCGAGTTTACAAACCTTGTAATGGAGAGCCGAACAAACGGCGGAAGCTTTGATGAGAGGAGCCGTTACTTTCTGATGACGATCAGCTGAGCTTTGTTGCGCGCGAGCAGCGCGAGGATCACTGAAGCGACGACAGCAGAGGAATAGCAGCAGTTTCGTGACAGAATAATACTTTTCTCCTCCTGCTTCTTCTTCTTCATATAATATTATTATTATTTAGTGTTGTTGTTTAAGGTTTAAATGACTTAATAAAATAGGCCTATACTAAATATATGTAAGCTACCCAAGTGAAAAAGACTATAGTTACTGTTAAATGTATTAAAAATGCATTAAAGTATATTTGTATTGTAGGTCTACTAAAAACACACTCAAGTACATTTTTAATACATTTAATAGTACATCTTTTTCACCTGGGTATGTATACTGAATCAAACTTGCCTATAATAATAATAATAATAAAAATGCATTAAAGTAGGCTATATTTGTATTGTAGGTCTACTAAAAACACACTCAAGTACATTTTTAATACATTTAATAGTACGTCTTTTTCACCTGGGTATGTATACTGAATCAAACTTAAGTAGCCTATAATAATAATAATAATAGGATAATAATAATAATAATAGAATAATAATCTAATTCGGGCCTCACTGAACCATTGGGTTCCTCCAGATGCTGGCTTTAACATAAGAGATCTTCCAGGAACCACTTAAATGTTAAAAGATCTTCCAATAACCCTTTTATCGCATTTAAGTTCCTCTATTTTCCCCCAAAGCACTTCAAGGTCTCATGGTAATGAAAAGGTGACTCCAGAACCTCTGAAGTAAATACAAAGTGCTTAAAGGATCCCATAAGTTCCAGCAAGAACCTCAAAGATTGTCAATGCTCCTCCAGTAACCCTACTATAGGAAAAAGAGCTTTGAGGCACCAAAATTACATTTTGAAGTTCCTTGAGTATCCAACAGGATACTTGAGGCTCCTTTAGTTTTTACAGTGTAGTTGATCCGTATGGACCAGGCCCCACTGTTCGGAATGCATGCGATTTTTAGTTTAACCATCACAGAGTGAAAGTTTATCATTTGCATGCGTTTTAAGTCTAGTTAGTTTTAACACTCAAGTGAGTTCAAAACATTCAAGCACAAGATGACTTGAAAGAATAATCATTTCGGAACTCGCACACTGTTTCATAAACAACGCAACACAACGAATACAGTTCTGAATTATTTCAAAATGGCAGTCTCAGCGAGTATCCTCGTAAACACAATTGCTTGCGTCTTAAGTGAACATAAACAACTGAGAAAGAAAACTGATCCTGTGTCTGTATATTGGATCCGTCATTTGGCACTATATTTGCATTATAAGTCACAGTACATTTTAGATGATGACTATCATGGATTCTGTATTCTGGAAAAAAGGTACATTTTTATCTTTCACTTCTTCCATTTATTATTAACAATCTTTTAAAAACTTTTTTACTTCATAAATTGAACATTTTGAGTCTAATTGGCTGCATAGACTATATTGTCCAGCCCTGGTGGAGCGTGTGGAGGAAAGAAGAAGAGAAAAGGAGGAGTTGATTGGCATAGTTCTGTTCTCCAACCTTGTTTTTTACTAGAGATGGGAGAAATGGAAAGAAATGATAGGCTTCCTGAGCAGTGAACAATCATGATGAACTTGCACAAGCAAAGTGGTGGAATAGGAAAAGAGATGAAGATCAGGGGCGGGGTTAGTCTTTCATCCAAGTAGTGACTCATCCAGGGTAAAAGGGAGTTCTTCTGCCTCTACCATGTAAAAGTGTGTTTTGTTTTATGCTGCAGAAAATATGCACCGATTCATCATGGTGCAGTAATCTGGTCCTTCCAGTCGCCTGTGTTACTTCCCCATAAACTGCAGACAGAAGCCTACTGTTCTAAGCTGACTTTAGCGAAGCGTGTTGTCAGGGATTATTGTGCACTAGTCATTGTGTGTATATATATGTATACACACACTCACACACACACACATATATAATGCAGTTTTTTATTTTGTCCCATGCCAGTTTGCACACCAACAACTAAATGAACATTCTAGCCTATATATTAATTAGATTTGGATTACATTACTCTCCTAATTGCTAATTGTGTGATTTATATGGTTAGTTACTTCTTATTATTCCTTTTTGACATTGTTTTTTGTCCATGACCTTTTCAGAACAGACTTGCGACCAATTTTTAGGTCATGGCCCACCAGTTGAGAACTACTATTTTGAAGCTGAAATGAGAAGAACCTAATTTGAGAAAGGATAGTTGCTTCCTGTTTTATGTCATACAAGCTTTTTAGGACTCAGTGACCTGTATTTGGAAAATCTATGAGGTATTCCAGGCTCTCAAGTTTTCCTTATTTTTAACAGAGATTGAGTGAGAGAGAGAGAGAGAGAGGTAAGGGGATCCAGCAAAGGATTGTGGGAGTTTGGAGTGTTTTTTGCTCTCTTCGGTCAAAAGCATCTCCAAGAAAGATTTTCGGCTCAGCTTACTGGCATCAGGCTGTTTTTAGAATTACAGATGATTTAACCGGGTCCAACCACAGATTAATGTTATGAGAAAATTAAACATCCTCTCTATTGGGCTTTGGTGTTCTGTTGGAAACTGTTAGCCCATGCTTAAAAAAAAAAAAAGATTGCTTCTAGAGTTTTATTCTTGAATCTGCATACTGCCAAGTTCTGCAACTAAATGGAAAATACTGAAATGATGACTCCTGTCTCGGGCATTTATGGGAAAAACAGAGTGCTTGTATCATCTGGAAGATGACTTAAAACAAGCGCTGTTCGCCTATCTCATTAACCCTGTTCTCTACACTGAATAAAATTAGTGTTGGATTTATTTTCATTCAGAAATTTCTAGTAAATTTCACAAATGATTGTAAAGAAATGGCAAGTACCATTGAATTAAACATGGAATTTTTAAGGTGAGGTAGAAAGACTCAAATTGTATTTTAATGTGGAAAAAAGTTCTCCACATTTTTTAACTTTAAAACATTTTTTTTACACAGTCCATGAAAGTTTCTTTTGGGTAAAGGGGTTTCACCCGCATGAGGATCGTGATGAGATATCACGTTTCAAAGATGAATGTCTTTAAAATCCTCATTACTGTGATCAGGAAAACCCTGACCACGCTCATTGTTTGTGTTTCCCCAGCTCGCTCGGCACTGGGGGAATAATCTTGGCCTGAATCTACTATCCATTGCAGCTCTTCTTTCAGTACTGACTAGTTTTGGGGCTTAGTTTCATGTCTCAGCTCATTGCCGCTGTCTAGAGAAAATCTTGAATCCCCATAATTTAAAAGATCCTACATGACCATTATGGAAAATAAGCTGCAAAACTGGCTCATTAAGAAATTCACAGCATTAAGCAACTTTGGTATATAACTGCCCACATTTACATAGCAAATCACAACCAGTGTTTAGTAAAATGGTGGGATACTTAACTGAAAATAAACCTATAAAACATTTTTATTAATTGAAATTAAATAAATGTTAACTGAAATAAAATAAAATATACAAAAACAAACGTAACTTTAACACCATGAAATCAAAATGGCCAATTTTTGTTTTTGAGTAATATTGCAGCCTTTGTTGTTTATTTGTCAGTGCACATCATTATTATTATTATTTTTTTAATTCATGTGTCCTCTTAATCTTTAATCAAAATAACTTCCCCTCCTCCTTGCAGCAACATCTCTTCTCTCATGATGTGTTTACTGGTGTGAGGGCGGGGCAACTTGTCACTCACATTAGAGTGACCAATAGCAAACCAAAACCATCCAATCAATTCCCCATGAACAAAATCAAGTCCCGCCCTACATTTGTTCTTGTTTGAGAAGCCGATTCAATCAGATGTACGTCACAACAGGGAAGGAAATACTATCACAACTTCCGTTTCATGCTGACTTTAAACTTGTTTTGTTTCAGCCAGTTGCCAATAAGTTTCTCATTTTCATTTAGTTTAACCTTATGTAAAAAATAACTAAAAGTAAAACTGAAATAAAATGTATAAAATCAAATTACTAAAACTTTTAACTAAAATGAAAAAATAAAAACATACCAAATATTAATAAAAACGTTAAAAAAGGTGCAGTAGCAAAAAAAAAAAAAGTAAAAATGTTATGCTTTTTATGTAATGTTTGTACTTTTTAAATTGTGGCTTTTTTTCTGCAAGAAACCTTGATCAAAATGAATAATGGTCATCAGGAAAATCGCAATTAAAATATGGCCTTTTAAAATAGGCATTTTATAAAGCTTAATATTACAGAAGTAGTTTGAAGCTGTGTTGTTTTTGTGTGTTTTTGCTTGTGTAAAATACACTTTAAAAACAGGCTTTTCTTCCTCCTCTTGAAACATTTTCCCCAGACGTGCAAGATTTCTCCCTGAAGTGATTACATACCGCATAACCCAAATTCCCCTGCAGTCCTGAGCATTTCAGTGCTGCTTGATGTCTTTTAACATTTTTAGAAATAACTGCCACCATGCATAATGACTGGAAAAGAAACTTTTCTGAAATTTACATAATGAAATAAACACTCGGGTGTGAGAGCTCACATTGGGTGGAAGGTGTAACGGATGCTACACTATGTTCAGAATGGAATGCTAGCGTATCTCATACTGCATCATGGTGTATATATGTGACCCTGGAACGCAGTCATAAGTCGCACGGGTATATTTGTGGCAATAAACCTACCGTATATACCTAAAATTTCCTACCGTAAATATATAAAACATTTATTTTTGTGAGTGAATGCAGCACAAACAGCGCGAACATAAATGGACAACTCTGAAGGTGATTTTTTTTATGTTTCTATATATATATATATATATATATATATATATATATATATATATATATATACAGTGCCCTCCACAATTATTGAACCCCCTGGTAAATATGATCAAAATTGGCTGTAAAAAATAAATCTGCATCGATTATCCTTGTGATCTTTCATTCAAAAAATGTGCAAAATTCTAACCTTTCATTGAAGTAAAAGAATTGAAAGTGGGGGAAAATCACATTATGAAATAAATGTTTTTCTCCAAAACACGTTGGCCACAATTATTGAAACCCTTTTATTAAATACTTTTTGCAATCTCCTTTTGCCAAGATAACAGCTCTGGGTCTTCTCCTATAATGCCTGATGAGTTTGGAGAATAACTGACAAGAGATCAGAGACCATTCCTCCACACAGAATCTCTCCAGATCCTTCAGATTCCCAGATCCATGTTGGTGCTCCTCCTCTTCAGTTCACTCCACTCATCAGGTCAGGGAACTGTGACGGTCATGGCAGAAGCTTCATTTTGTGCTCCGCAACAAATTTTTGTTTTGATTTTGATGTTTGTTTTGGATCGTTGTCCTGATGGAAGATCCAACCACGGCATATTATAAGATTTCTAGCAGAGGCAGACAGGTTTTGATTTTTTATCTGTTGATATTTGATAGAATCCACAATGCCATGTATCTGAACAAGAAGTCCAGGACCTCCAGCAGAAAAATATGCCCACAACATTAAAGATCCAATGGTATATTAAATTGTACACATGGGGTACTTTTTATCCTTGTTCACCAAACCCATCTAGTGTGTTTGCTGCCAAAAAGCTCTGTTTTAGTCTCATCTGACCACAGAACCCTGTGTTGTTTGAAGATCCAGTCGTGTCTGACAATTAAATTTGTATATAGTTTTACTCATTGTGACGGATGATTAAGGGGATTTGGCCTTTGTGTTTCCTCATATTTAAACTCCTGTGAAACACGAAGTCATAGCTGGACAGTTTCATTTTCCTAGTCACCCTGGTGTACTAAAAAAGGTAAATATTAATGGGAATATACTTCAGAGATATTTTACTCGTAAAAAATTCTAGGGGTTTCAATAATTGTGGCCAACATGTTTTGGAGAAAAACATTTATTTCATAATGTGATTTCCCCCCACTTTCAATTCTTTTACTTCAATGAAAGGTTAGAATTTTGCACATTTTTTGAATGAAAGATCACAAGGATAATCGATGCAGATTTATTTTTTACAGCCAATTTTGATCATATTTACCAGGGGGTTCAATAATTGTGGAGGGCACTGTATATATATATATATATATATATATATATATATATATATATATATATATATATATATATATATATATATATATATATATAATATATTTATTTATTTATTTATTTATTTATTATTATTTTATTTTTTTTGTACCCTCAGATTCCAGATTTTCATAGCTGTATCTCGGCCAAATATTGCCCTATCCTAACAAACCATACATCAATGGAAAGCTTATTTATTCAGCTTTCAGCTGATGTATAAATCTCAATTTCAGAAAATGTACCCATGTGACTGGCTTTGTGGTCCAGGGTCACATATTGTATCTGCATGCAGTATGTAACATATGGTTCACACATGACTAAGTTGCACATGTAATTCAGCAGAAAGCGGCACCCACAATAAGTACAGTTTAATTGCCGTTTTTCAGTGATGGACAGTAACAAAGTATTTTTATTTTGGGAAACTTTTACTTTTTCTTCACTGTGACCGATGGCGTGAAAGTTACTAATGCTGAGTTTTAGGATTTATTGTTGTTACTGAAAATCATATTTAGGTTACAACTGTCAGTTGTTTGTGAACTAAATCTGCTGTAAAAGGGAATATTGACACGTCCACATTTGTGTATTACTGTTTGAACAGGGAAGGTTTTAGGTAAAACTAAACATAACATTAAAATAACTCAAATTATTATATTATTATTATTATATTATCAACTAAAATGTTTGCATAGTGTTTTTCTTAAAATGTTAACACATAAATATTAAGTGTCTGCATAATCTTCCTTATTGACTAGTTCTGGCTACTTGAAAATTCATAATAATTCATAATTTTGTCAGACTGAGCTGTAGCCTATTTAATCTCCATCTGTGTGTCTAGTACATGTACTATATACGTTGAATTTGTCTGTTTTTAAAGTATTTTAATGTTAAAAAATCTGCTACATTCACTTTTGTTGTAAGTGCCTCACTGTAGATCAGTCTTTTGCTATTTAAAGAAAATGAGTGACTAGTGGAAGTACATTTTTGTGGTAATCCACATTATGTGTGTACTAAATCTGGAATATGTCTTTAAAGGGAAGTCAGATGCATTGTATTGTGAAATACTGTATTCGTTGTAGTCATGCAAGTATTCAGTGCAAGCTGAAAATTTGCATACTGTGCAAACTACTAAAAAAATTGGTAGTTTACCATTCCAAATAGTCACATTTTTATGCATTTGGCTGACACTTTTATCCAAAGTGACATTTTATCTGTTCATGCATTCCCTTGGAATTGAACCGGCTATGACCTTGGTGTTGCTCTACTGGAATGAATATCTGCCATATTTTTTTACACTGGTTCTCTCCTGTTCTCCTGTGGCTAAACGTACCGGTGGGAATGACCCAGTGTTCCACTGCACCCTGAGAGACGGGGGAAAACATTCCACTCGTTGGCTGTGTTGGAATAACAAAAGCCGAGGAAAACAATCTGCATACGACAGCCCCCCACACTAAAGGCTAATGAGGCGTGCGGGAGGGGTCCGGATCATACTTTCCTCTCCTCATATCCCTCTTTCAGAGAGTTTCACATCCCCAATGGCATTCCTGCATAAATATGCGCCAATCTGTAGAGCTTTCTTTCTCTTATGTGGAATGAGCCGCTCTCGTTGGGGCCTTAAGTATCTTAGATGGAAGGTGATTGCCATGTCTTTTAGTGCATTCTTCATGGGTGTTTGGTCTCAGAAAATGAGATTTAGAGCTTTTTAAAAAGTTAATATAGCCACTGTTGATAAACATTTATTTACTCACACACACACACACACACACACACACACACACACACACACACACACACACACACACACATCTCCACCCTTAAACCTGTTTTTATATTTTATCCAAATTGTAATGAAAGATTACAGATTTTTTTTTTTTTTACTTTCAGATAACATGAATTGATAAATTGGCCTTATTGAGCCTGATTTATTGCTTGTTTGTGATTGTATGTAAATGGTATATAAATATATTTTATATTATATATATAATTTGTTTTTTTACCAAATATTTGTTATTTTCTCCCAAATGTGGTCTCTATTATTTATTTTTATTTAACTCCCTTTATCACTTAATATATTTTTGATCACTTTATATAATATGAAAATGAAAAATTCCCCGAAAGTTGATCTCCAAACATGACAGAAGTCACATGTGCTCTGATGTTTCATGCATGCACGCGTTGCCTAAAAAAAGTCTGACTCCACAGTTCAATTGAAATGTGACATATGACCATTTAGGTAGCCCCGCATAATGCCCGCTCAAAAGTAATCCCTTAAACCCTGAGCTTCCTCTGTCTCTCTTGCCTCACAGCATGCTGGGATTTCCAGGGGTTTATGGCTCTTTGTAACTACAGCTGTGGTTAACATAATGACGAACAATTTCACTGCAAGTGTTACTGACCCCACCCTGACAATTAGACCTGACGGGACACACACAGGTTTGCTTGTTTTGGTGTGACATTATGGCGATTGATGGACTGTTTGGATCAGCTGTGCAGTTTCAGGAGCGTTCTCTCTTTCAGGTTCACATTTAAAATGGAAGAATCACAGATTTCTCCTCACCTAATCATAATAATCATGAATGTTTTTTATGTCGTCTTCCACCCACCCCTGTATTCCATGGCCGTGTGGGCGGGGCAAATAATATTATTATATATATATTCATAGCCTACTTTTAATGTTCCATTCAAATCCTTATGGATAAAATCAAGCTTTGCTCTACATTATTTCCAGATGAATATTGTTACACTCGGAAATATGGTGCATTTTTAAAAGGTAAATGTGTAGCTATTTCTTTAAGCCAGCGTGAAATCAAAACGACCCCCATTTATTTAATACATATTTTGTGTCTTAGTGCAATAAATTGGGTTCAGTAAGGCATTTAAAAAAAAGGCTGCACTTTATTTTACAGTACGTGTGAGTAGTGTACTTAGTGTACTTACCTAAGAAAGTACTGGGTCATATAAGGTAACTATATGGGTTAAGTTCAGGGTTAGTACCTAGTTATTACCCATAATTACTATAATAAGTACATGGGGAACAGGACTATAAAATAAAGTGCTACCAAAAATCTTATTGTGCCTGACTTATCAGTTCTTGTTATACTAAAGAAAAAAATGATCTTCCTAATCTTTTGTTACTCGCTCCTCCTCTAAATTACTTTGTGTGTTGGCTGACATCACTTGGTTAACAATAGCCAAACAGATATTTACTGTAGAATTTGTTTTAGGCTACTGTTGTAGGTGATGCAGCCTTTCTACAGTTTTGCCAAGTTAGCAATAATAGCAAATACCCGATACATATTTGGTTCTTCAGAATTTAAAATCCTCATAGATGTGCAGAGAGCACTTGTAAATGTCCTGGATGTACAATGTTGATGGTGATTGTATGAATAACATTGATGTGTTCTGTGGTCCCGTAGGCAGCATGCATGTGTCTCTGGCAGAGGCGCTGCAGGTGAGAGGAGGACCGCTGCAGGAGGAGGAGGTCTGGGCCGTCCTGAACCAGAGCGCAGAGAGCCTGCATGAACTCCTCCGCAGAGGTAAACCGCGCTGATAACTCCCACATCTCCCGAGGGTACCCAGCCATGTTGGCTCTGAACTCGAGGCCTTGGGATGGCCGAGACAATCAGAGACCTTGGATTGCAGTCTGGTATCTTTGGAGCACATAAGAACGTTTGTTGATAAAACATGTCCAAAGTGTTCAGCAATCTGCTCAAAGTACGCAGGGTTTTTGCAAATGAAACCAGCTATCTGGCTTCCTTTGGTTAAAGTGCAAGCCATAAAGTCGCATAAATGCGGTGTAAACGCCAGTCATCCAAAACTGAAGGAAGTTATATGAAGGAATCTGTTCCAAAACCTATGAGATTCTACATAGTCATCATTGTAATGTTCCTTATGTGAGCTTTGATACAGTAGTTCCAAAAGGTAGATTCTTTTCATTTGGTCAAATTTAGCAGGTTTGCATGTATTCTTCACAAAGAATGAAATCCCACAATGCACTGCAAGAAGATCAGTAAAAAGGAATGTATCCAAGATGGCTGACAAATTGAAAGTTTAGAAATGGTGATTATAAATATACACATAAAGAACTATCCCCATTGAAAGCAATTGTGAGTCAAGTCTTCTATTATAGAGTGTGGCATGAATCCTGCAGGTTTGAGTTTGATGTGTTTGTAAGGAAACCATCATCTTTGACCTCTTCAGAACCCGGTAGCTTCTGTTGCCAAGTAACATACAGAGAATGCTGCTTTATTTTGAAAAATCTGACCTTGTGTGTTCCAAACCAGTGCAGTGCCATTCAGAGTGTTTTTATTAATAGTTTGTGGAATGTTAGATTTACATTCCATTTCATCAATTATTGCAATAATACGCTCAGGGAACGTCTCACTCTCTCTGCTTTTTAGATAGATTTTTTGCCCCTCTAATTATTTTCACTCTCTTTTTGTCTGAATCTTTCCTTGTTCACCTGGTTTCTCTGGTTTGGTCAGCATGTTGCAATTTCAACTTTCTATAACCTGAAACTTTGTAGCTATTCTTTCCTCTTGTCATGATTGCAAACATTCTTGTTTGTTAAATGTACAAGATGTCTCGGTTTAACATTTCGGAAGGAATCCATTATCTATTCAGTGGTGGAATTTCATGCGCTAACCTTGTGTTTGTGTGTAAATTACCACACCATGGTAGTAAAAATTTCCATCAAAAAAAACATAAGGCTGTGCTGGTGAAACTCGAAAAATTAGAATATTGTGCAAAAGTTATAATTTTGATGATTATGGCTTACAGCTTATGAAAACCCCAAATTCAAAAAAGGTTTCACCTTTTAATTTGAATTACTGAAATACATGAACTTTTGCACGATATCCACATTTTTCGAGTTTCACCTGTATATGATTTAATATATTATATAACTATATTTATATTATATATAACTATATTTATATTACATACTATTATGTAGCTAAAAATCATAATGCAGTCTGTAAAAGCAAGCATTATAGCACTCAGAACACCTTCATAGAAATGCGTTAAAACACCTTAGCAACCACATAGCAATTCGCTAAAAACAATCTTCTAAACACTTTAAGCAACTTTTTTTTTCTAAGAAAATGTTAAAATCTAGTTATTTGTAGTCCAATATCTTGGTGTAATTGTTAAAATCTGTCATTCTTTTGGTTGATTGTTGCTATAAGATTAGAATAGCTTTTTTGTAGCAATAACCACAGTAACTTTATTTTGGTGGAAACTATGGTTATCATATGACCTATCTGAAAAACTTCAAGCACTAGAAATAATAAATAGCCTACTACATAATTGTATATAATCAAATGTATAAAAAACACCTGCATAGTCTTCTCTGTGTAAATTAAATATACATTTACTCTTATTAAAAAGTTACAAAAGTGGTTCAGTCTAGAGCAGTGAGATATTTTTGTTGCTGTTTGATTAACATTAATAACGAAAGCATTTGGATGCTGTCGCTTTAAGACAGACTGCACTGATCCAGTATACTCGTGAGTTTTATTTCTCGACAGTTTATCTTTGCTTAGGACATAAATGACTGTTTACTTGCAAATACATGGCCACTTTGACGCATACGTATGTGTGTTTAACTGTTCAAGCCCAATTAGTCATCAAAAAGCCCTCAATTCAGTTCTCACTCACAGGCTCTATGAGCTGCGTCTTCACGTGAGCTCGTCTCAGACAGCCCTGAGAAACAGTCTCTCTGACAGCATGCGTATGGCGAAATCAGTTGTCTTTCGCTGCTTACTGCACTTTAACGGTTTAAAATCACTTGTTTTTAAACCGCAATACTTTAAAAACGCACGCAAACGATTTAAGCTTTCGTGACGGCGCAGCACAGCAACGTCACGTGAGCGCAACCGCGATAGAGACGATAGTCCAAAATCTCTACCGGTTGACAAAAAATACTACCAGTTAATCCTTTCTACTGATATAAAGCCCACCCCTAGTGAGTTTTTGCAAGGGGAACAGGCAGGGATTGTGTGAAATAAGGTTAGTATGACTTAAAGTGAATACCCTCTACTTAAGAAAAACCTCAGACCACAAGTATGCCACACAGCATGCTGTTTCCTCACAAAAATCTCTTTAAATGTGAAGAAATATTTTACTGTCCACATTCGCTGGATTGTCCTTTTTTTGCAAACAATTCAATGCCATTACAAGCCTCAGCTATGACTTTATCAGTACATTCAACACGATTATTTTGTAGAATTCTGTCTTAAGCCAATTCACTCATGTTTAAAAGTCATTCGAATAAATCTCCGGCCTCCTCAAAAGCTGTCAGCGTAGGCCAGACCAAAAATAGCTCCTATCAGTCTGATTCAAAGAAGAGATCTTTTTTTTTCTGTCTCTGGAGGGAATGGTAACACTTCTGTGAAATTTATGAGGAGGCTTACTCAGCCTTATGTCCGTCCTCTGTGTCTCAGAATGACTGTGTGGGCTAGTGTTGTGTGTCAACGTTGTGAACAAAAGCCTCTTTATTGTCCCTGCACCCTGGTTTCCTAAAGAGCAGTCTGGTGGGCAGTTTGTGGCGATTGAGATGATGCCAGCTCCTCTCGACCGATATCTGCCGTTCCTTTACAGATCTTGAGGCTCTCGACAAGTCTTTCTCACAGTCGGTGGACAATTCTCAGTCTGTCGTCATCCCAGACAGTCGTTGCCCCCTTTATTCAGCAGACCTGGCCATTAGCCAGTCGGGTTTGGAACGTAATTAAGCCTTTGTCTTCAGGGTCGAGGAGGACGATGATGATGATAAAGATGATGTAGCTGCTTCGGTATGTGTTTGCAGGGAGAAGTAGGACTCTCCTCGTCTCACAGTAGCTTGTTATCTGGCCTTGAGTTGCTCTGGGGTGAAAACTTGCTGGCAAAGGTCTCTCTTGACAGAGTTGCAGAAATTCTGGGCCCTGGACGAGAGTCATGGGACGTGACTTGAACAAGTCAGCAAGTTTGCTTTGTGTAACATGCCGTTTTAATTTGAAGGCGCTGCTTGTATTTATATTATATAAATATAAATTTACACACACACACACACACACACACACACACACACACACACACACACACACACACACACACACACACACACACACACATATTATATTATGAATAAAAGTTGAATAAAAGTATTGTTCAATGTTGTTATCAATAGAGATACGCGGATGGTGTATTATTTCATCCGCAACCGCATCACAAAACTCATCATCCGCACCAACTTTTTTTGACCAGATTTCAAAGCCGCAAGAATGCCCTTGTCTGTTCTAGAAAGGATGCAGCAAATATATTTAATGCTAATGTATGAGGCCTCCGCTGAGTTTCATTCATTTACGATGAGATGCGCTCTAGTTCAGCTTCACAATGCAATGCAAGTGAACGCGGCGCATCGGAGCCTCAATGTCACGGTTATTTATTGTCTCCTATAGGTTTTAATTATTAAATACATGCAATAGGCTCTATGCACGAACGCTGCTAACGTATTTCCAGTAGGATCTCAGCCGGCGTCTTTACTTCCGCATAGCGCGTTCTATAGGACCATTCACTTTAATAAAATTCATTTTCTCAGAAACGGAGACAACGATTTTAGAAACTGATTCGCTAGTCGGATTTTTTTGCGATATGAGAGAATACTCACCCTCAAAGTTGTTGATGTAGCTTGAAATTTATAATTTAAAGAACTTCTCTATCTTACTCATATGTGTGACAGTTAACTGCCTCACAATATTGTTAACATCATTCACGTTAACCGCAGGAAGTTTTTGTAAACAGCGAGTGTAATTTGCCATTATCTCCACCTAATGCAAAAACGGCTTCTGACGCAGCACCGGATGTAACTGGGCGGGCTGAGACAAAACGCGGAAGCGATCGTACATAGAGCCTATTGGTTGATGAAACATTTATTAAAATTAAGATACAATTTGTACAAAACGAACTTCGCTTTAAAGAAAGGATTTCTACAAAGCAAAACTTAATGAAGTGGTAAAAATCATGTCTGACGATTTACAAAACAAAACTTCATTAAGTGGTAAAAACCATGTCTCCCGATTGCAAATGTTCATTGCTAATGTTTATTATTGCAAATGTTTTTCATTTGTTTAATAAATCTCATAATGATGGCATATCATTATATCATAGCTTTTATTTCTATCTAAAATAATTGGGTCGGTCAGGGGGTACTTGGCAAAGAATCAAATACAGTTGGAAACGACGTAGACCATTAATAACACAGACTGTTAACAATTGTTTTTAATTAGTATTTAAACATTCTCTATGATAAAATTTTTTTTTGTAAAAAATATTTTAATAACACGGTTTTGGCGGTTATATAGATCTAATGATGGTGTTCAACTATAACCGTCGGTCTCACGGTTATATACTAACCGTCACACCCCTAGGTGCAACTGTGATGCAATTATTAATAATTGTAATTTTTGCATCACAATAAGTGTATTGTCAAAACATTTTAGTAACTAAACTGAATTTTATTAGGTTTAGTGACAACATGTTACAATGTTTACATAGTTCAATTTCTGGTAAGCTACGCTTTTTTATTATTTCAGTTCAATTCACTTATTATGATTTGATTTAATATTGACTCATTTGGATAAATATTAGGTAGGCTAAACAAGATAGGCATTCATTTTTCTCAAGAAAAAAACAACTCACCTAATGCTGTAAACATACAGAGAGCCCTATCAGCTGGCAGTATTATTTAAGGTTAAAAATAACACAAATTAAATATAATGCATTTTTTTATTATAATAACAACTTTATTTAATGATATAAGTAAAAATATAATAAACATTGTCATAGTACACATATTTAGCAAAATACTCTCTATAGCTCTTTTCTAGCCAACTAACGTGCCTATATTATGGTCATTAAATGCTTTCCTGAGGTAAATGTTATGTGACATAATTGTTCTCCAACTGTTTTATTGACCCCTTTGATTGATGGCTCGATATTATGTATGAGGAATATACATTTCGGTAAGCTGTACTGTATCTTTCAACAGTGTTCATTCGTGTTTAACGTTATTTACTATCAGCTAGAAATGATCGGTTCACGTGCCGCTAGGGATCTGTCGTGTCACATTTACAAGCGCCAAAACGGTATTTATTGTCTGAATTTCGTAATAAAAGTGACAGAATCTGAGAGCAGAGATTTTTTTATATCATAACTAACCTGCTCTGTCAAGTCTGTCGGTCTCCGTGTCCTCTTTGCTTCGCGATTTTTCTGTGCGTGAGAAAAAAAATGGATGTGTGGCTACATCCAATAAGGTGCTTATCATTCGTTCAAATTCGTAGCATGCGTTGTGCTTGTTGCGCTTCATTGGTTGTCTTGCAATGTGCCTGCTTAGATGTTGTCGAATCAAAACAACGTGGGACTACAGTGATTGGATGTCGTACAGGCAGCGCGCGCGCTCTCTGCATGCATACAGGTGGTGCACATTTTTTCACAGATGCAGATAAAGAGCGGCGTGTGAACGTTTTTTCCCCAGTTTTCATGGGAAGTAGCAAGTCTTCTCGAGTCAAAAGGCGCAAGTCCAAGTGAAGTCACGAGTCATTGATGTTAAAGTCCAAGTCGAGTTGCAAGTCTTTGTACATTTTGTCGAGTCGAGTCTGAAGTCATCAAATTCATGACTCGAGTCTGACTCGAGTCCAAGTCACATGACTCGAGTCCACACCTCTGGTATACTGTATATTATGTGTGTATATATTACTATTTTATTACTCATAGAAAGTATTTATTAACCTCATATAAATATATTATATAAAATAATATTTAAAAAATATAATATTTTTTTCCTCTGGACACATTTTTCATTTCATAAATATAGAGATAAATATGGCAGATTTTTTTTTTCATCACAAATTTATTTTTCATCTGTATTAAAATGTCTTTAAATACGTAGATATACTGCTTTAAGCAAAATCAATATTTTTCTAAGATTATTTAGCATGATATAAATAATGCAAACGTTTCCACCACTTCTTGCGCTTTAAAATGGGTATTTAGGTCATTTGGTTGGTTGTCCTTGCGCAGTAATCTTGAGCATCTCAAATAAACAGATACTGGTTAAATAAACAGACACCCAAGTCAGTAGACAGCACATGTTTGATGTTTGATCCCCCCCCCCCATCTATTTTCTCTTTCTTAGGAGAATTTGTGATGCTATTTTTGGCTGATACTTCATTGGGCTCGAGTACTGCAGTGTATTATCTGTCCACTCGGGCTAGTCTCTGATAGGACAGATAAAAACTTATCAGATAGGCCCGTTCTGAGATATTTCCAACTGTGCGTCAGCTTCCTTCCAGTTAACAACTTGATGCCTCTGAGCTTTAGCATGCAAGCATTTTCAGCTTTTGAGAATTAGTTGCAGTGCATTCCAAAGAAAGGTATGCTACCTGTGTAGTTCTACTATGAAATTATTTTAATAAAGCTGCTGGAATATCTGTGCTGGAAGCTAAACAAGAAGAGTGCACTGCTATTTTTTTACTATGAGGTTCAACTGTGGTCAGACAGTTTCCACAGGAAACATGTGTTTACTTTGGGAATTCCAGTGCTTTATACCATCGCTGCTTGAATTAAATTTTTATTTGTTCTCTTGAACACATTCTGACATTATTTAAATGTTTCTGTTAATTTATTTTATGTTAATTTGCACCAACCCCTAACTCTTAAGTACAGTATTTAGAGCATAACTTGTCTGAGCTACTGACGTGAATGTTACTAAATGCCAAAATAAACCAAGTCTTATGCGCACCAAGGCTGAATTTATTTGATTCAAAATACAGGAAAAACAGTAATATTTCTATTTGAATATATTTTAAAATGTAATTTATTCCTTTGACGCAAAGCTGAATTTTCAGCATCATTACTCCAGTCTTCATTCCCTCATGATCATTCATAAATCATTCTGACATGCTGATTTGGTGAATAAGAAACATTCCTTATAATTATCAATGTTGAAAACCGTTTTACAAATATCTTTAAAGTATTTCAAATAAACCATGATTTTCAGGATTTTTTAATAAATAGATAAGTACAACATTCATATGAAATAGACATTTTTGTTTAATTATAATTAAAACAAAATAATGTAATATTATAATAGTCTTTACTGTCAGTTTTAATCAAGTTAATGCATCCTTGCTGTAAAAAAGCATTCATTTCTTAAAAAAAAAAAAAAAAATTCTCACTGACCCGTAACACCCTATCATCATGGTGACAGCATTTGCTTTAGTAAATAGAAGAATCTACATGTTCAGTTGTAGCATTTTGAGATATCGCTCTGGTTTTCTGGTATACGTGATATGAAATAATAAAAAGTAGGTTTCTCAAAAGCAATTCCACATTTCCACTGAATCCTAATCTGTAATAGGAGTTATTTCTGCACAGCTGTTCCATCCAAACCGCTGGGCCGTATTGTAAAGGCTCCATTGTTTTGCGCCTACAGCAGCACAAAAGAAGAGGGAAAAAAACATCAAAAAGAAAAATGAACTGTCATACAGAATCATCTTTTTGAGAGAGAACCCAAGGGCCTTGTATTTTAAGGAAATGCACTCATTCACAGAATAATGCAGCTCTTTATTACATGTCTTTGTCCGGATGAAAAGAATTAGCTTTCTACCACCAAATCTCCAAAGTTCCTGAAACGTGCACAGTCAGATCGTGCTGTATTTGTGTAATCCAAGGCCGTAATCTTCCTTAACTTCCGAACTTAGCCAGTGTTGCAAACTAAGCTGTTTCCATAGTTGTCAAAGGAACATTATATTTCTGAACTTAATAAATCCCATAGACCGATAAAAGGACAAAAGAGCAAATTAATTAATTACTCTATCAATCTAATCAGTCAAGCAATCCATCTTTCTGTCTGTCTATCTATCGATCGATCTAACGATCTATCCGTCTCATTTTTATATTTAAGAATTTGTTACAGATTCAGATGTACTAAGAGCTGCAGTTGTGGTCAAGTTTGTGGTAATACTCTGCATGTTTGTTTTCCCTCAGGTTCAACAGATCCGTCTGCGTTGGGTTTCATCATTTCTCCATGGTCGCTGCTGCTCATGCCTTCCGGAAACATCTCTTTCACGGATGAGAACGTGACACAGAAGGACCTGCGGGCTTTCACTCCTCCAGAGGTGCTGGACGGTCTCAACCTCTCCTCGCTCTCTGATATGGAAAAGGTAACTTATGTAGTTTGAATGATTTTTGTTGGGCTTGTTGTTCCCTGTTTAAAATCTCTTGTTTTCTTTTCCCGTTTATGACTTCTGGTATCAATTTATATTTGCTAAGAAATAGTGAATTATTTTTAATTCTAAAAAGCTCTTTTTCTAGTTTTCAGACTTTTAGTCTGTTGTCAGTGAGGTTATTTCAGATGTTTTTTATTTCATTTTTGAACGATGGCATGTGAATATGAGAGAAAAGTGAGGAAAGCTACTTTCATTCTATCATGCAACCATTTCTTTTGTTTTATGTATACATTTTAGCTCTTAAACTATTTTGACAGTACTCTTCTGTGTACACATGACATTCTTCGAGAGAGACCGATACACCACCGCAGAGTCAAGGCTTGATTATTTGCAGAGAAGTTAAAGGATCTTTTGCATTCTTTGGCAGACTTTGAGATATTCTGTGCTCAAAGCTATTCTTTAGCAAGAGGAACAGACAGAAGAACTAGACGGGAAGAAACACAAAACTATGTAGATGTGCTATATATAAAGTTTGATGCAGATTAAGACCTGAAACATACTGTGGGCTAGCAAATGCTTTTGGCAAACACAAGCTCAACACAAGTCTGTTGTTTCTCCATTTTGTAATGTGGACTGAAACATCAAATGCAATCATATAAACTGCTCCATTGTCACATGACATTTCGGTGTTATTTTTACCTTGTAGATGCACATGTATTCGCTTGGCATGACGTTGTTTTGGGGTGCAGACTATGAGATTCCTCAGAGCCAGGTGAGGCTTTCAAGGCATTTCATGCTTATAATTCTTCAATTTACTTTTACTTTTCATTTAATATAGAAAAGGAGTGATTTAGAATGGCTAGTACCAATAAATATTGGGTTAATATATACAATTTAATTTGATTCTATGTATTTTTAGTGCTTTATAGAGCATCACATTGTTAGCTTAGCAATATGCTAATATTTATTAAGAATCGTGTCTCTGCTGTACATAGAAACATCATGTTAAATTATGGAACTAAATTCAGTACAAAAGGAGTGGTTAAAATCAAATGAAACTGAATATATTAACCCAATATTTGTTTGTACTATGTATTTTATAGTGCTTTTTAGAGTATTATGTTGTTAGCTTAGCCACATGCTAACGTCAATTGGAATCAATGGAAAATCTCACCCTGCAAAAAATAATTTCCGGGAGATGGCGCAACATCCACCATATTATTAAACAATTATATTATTCTATTATATTAATTTGTGTAAGCTGCCTAACACAGGTTCGTTCATTCAATAGTATTTGTGCGCTGAAAGTGATGTAGTTGAGTGTGATGAAAAAATAGGTGAGGGTCTCCACAAAATCCGAACTCAAGTGGTCACAGAAGATGCATTTGAAACGTATGATACCAGGTGTAACTCTAAGGCTTGGCTAACCACTTGTGATCAGATGACTGAAAACACATCTTGATACCAGGTGGGAACAGGCTTTTTCGCGCACTCGATTTCCAGGATATTGTATATAATTTTCAGGCGTCAGGGAGCCGCTATGTGTGAGACTCCCGGACCCTCTGGAAGAGGTGGGATGTCTGCCAATGCAGCATCATGTTAATTTATGGAAATAAATTCAATTGGCTCAGACAAATAATAGATTCTAGATGACTCAGCATATTCTTGTATCTTTTCACTGACCTCTTCATGTGTGTTTTAGCCAATGAAACTGGGAGAACACCTGAACAGAGTCTTGCTCAACATGTGTGATGACTCCACACTCAGCCGACTGTCTGCACGATCGGTTCTGGACACCTGCAGCGCTCACATCCGTAACTCCAACTGTGACCCTTCGTTTTCATATGTCAGGAGGCTGGTGAGACTCGTTCTTGGCAGTCTCTCTCAGGTACGTGCCTATGTATTTTTTTTAACATGCTTGTTTTTGTTGTGTAGATTAAATATGACAAAAGGAATGACTTGCGGATCAGCAAGTACATAAAGAGCCACTCTGACTCAGTGAATGAATTAATCAAACCTAAACGTGTTTTTTTTTTTTTTTTACCAATTTGTTGAATGACTCATTGGAGTCATTTACTTGCGAATCAGACTGCAAAGGCAAGTTTCTATAAGCAACAGTATTTTACTTCAAGTTTTTAATATAATGCTTATTATTAAAATTACATTTATATAGAATAAAAATGATATATTTTTAATCTGCTTTTAGCACTGGTTCTTGGTTCCCAACTCTAATTTTTTGTTAGTTGATGACATCCAAGCAATAATGATTCAGCACAAAGTGTGTGAACATACTGTTCCTATTAACTGAACTGCCTGCACAGTCCAGGCCTATAAAACAGCTTTCAATTAAAAAGGTAGTTAACAGTCTTTCCTGTGCTTGTTTTCTCATGTTTGATGTCACATCCTGTTTCTCAGCTACACAATCTCCCCAGTGGTTTAATTGCTCAGTGATACAGAAACAGTGTATTGCCAGGAACAGACATGTTTCTGCTCTTATTTTCTGCACTGTGTATCTTTTTCCACACTGGGGAGGTAAATGCGATGAGCAAACCTCATCTTTATGTCTTCCACCATGAGTGTTTCTTCTTCCTCCAGCAACCCGGATTTAGAGTTAAAAATTTGACCATTTTATTCAAAAGGTGTTTTGACTTTGTTTAGCAATCTTGACCCTCTAAGGCCCGATGAAATCCATTTTCTCAGCAAAATTCGATTTTATTTTCCCCCTATTTTTTTCCTGGATGTTGTATTTTATTTATTTGCTTCATCAAAATACATATCAAACAAATCAATAACAGTTTATTGAACTTTAAACCATATCTTTAACTGATCTTATTTTTTTTGTAGCTTAAATGGTTTGGGTGGCTTGAGGAAAGAAATTGCATTGTGCACCTTAAAGTACACTACTGTTCAAAAGTTTTAGGTTGGAAAGAATTTGTAATGTTTTTGAAAGAACTCTTTTGCTTGCCAAGGCTGCATTTTTATTCAATAAAAGAGAAATCTGTAAAAATAATATTGTGAAATATTATTACAATTACAAATAACTGTTTTCTATTTTAATGTTTTAAAATGTAATTCATTCCTGTGATGCAGCCATTTTTTCTTGTAATCCCTTTCCCATAAGAGTGAATGATTGTGTCTTTCTCATTCTGGGCATGTGTGTTTGTTTAGCTGGACGGTCTGTTGTCTGAAAGCGAAAGGGAGTCACTTCCAGAAAGAAGTAAAGAGATTCGTGAACGTCTGCGAGGAAAAGGCCTGCCCGCAGGTAATACACATAAATCTAGATGTAAAGTAATATATAATTTTCATCTTTCCTGTAGCTCAAACAGTAGAGCGTTGGCACTTGCAACGCCAAGGTCATGGGTTCGATTCCCAAGGAAAGCAAGAACTGATAAGAACTGACAAGAATGTAAATGTGAAATGCAATGTAAGTCGCTTTGGATAAAAGCGTCTGCCAAATGCATAAAATGTAAAATGTAAATAATTAATGCTTAATATATAGGACATTGAAGCTGGGGATTTCACTTTTTAGTAGTATGGGAGTCCTTTAGTTTTCTTCCCTACATGAATAAACATGTATGCTTTTGATTTCTTCTTTTCTCTTTCTCCCACACACACATGCACACCCAAACACAGGCATGCCAGTACACGTTCATACCTCAACCTTCTAGTCGTCTTCCGCGCCAACCACTCGTTTGAAGTTGCTGTTAATATTTGATGATATTTTGATTGTAATCACAGCTCACACGTTCTCCTCTTCCTAATAATCTCAGACTGATTGCTCTAATACCATGAAGTGCTAAGCTTCATGCTGACTCATCACACACCATTTGTCCAGTTCTAGAGGAAGTGATTCAGAATGTAAACAAAGCAGGGCTTGGTACTGACATGACACGACTTTGGCCCTGGGGTGCTTATCAGAACAGAGGGATAATAGATCCTCCCTGCCACAAGAGACAAGCCAGAACACAGCCAGCACCAGTGTCTGGAAGTGCCAAACTGAAACTAAAGAAATTTCCAGATAATCATAAGATTGCAGATAGAAGGTTCTGGGGAATTTTGTGAAATGTATTGTATACATTGAGTTTTAAAATAAATAGTGGTTCTGAAGAAAAGTGTTTTCCAAATAATATTAAGATGGTCTGATGGGATGTCACAATGCACAGATTATTTATGCAGTATTTTACATGAAATACTAATATACTGCTTATTGCATACTGCATAGTATTCCTAAATAAATGAATGCTTTTATTCAGCGAGGATGCATTAATTAAATCAAAAGTGACAGTAAAGACATTTATAATGTTACAAAAGGTTTCTATTTCAAATAAGAACTTTAGAACTTTCTATTCATCAATGAATCCTTAAAATAAATGTATCACGTTTTCAACAAAAATATGAAGCATCACAACTGTCTTCATAATTGATAAACATAAGAAATGTTTCTTTATCATGTGACACTGAAGACTGGTGTCACATGAAAAAAAATTCAGCTTTGCCATCACAGGAATAAATTACTTTTAAAATATATGAAAATAAAAACAGTTATTTGAAATAATAGTAATAATATTTCAGTTTTACTGTTTTACTGTATTTTGATCAAAGAATTAAAGCCTTTGTGATCATACTTTTTTTTTTTTTCAAAAACATTCAAAAAAAAAAAAAAAAACTGACCCCAAATTTTGAATGGTAGTGTAGTTTGTCATCCATAGAATTGTATGCATACAAAATATGTGAATAGTATGCACAGTATACACAGTGCAGACATAATAAGTGGTCTCCAGAATGCCACTCTTCCATGTATATTCTGTTGTATGCGGTAGGCAGTATGTTATCATTCTGAAGATACAGTTTTGTTCAAGTTGTGTTTTAAGACTCCACTAACATCCCTTGGCCTTCTCCTTTATTCTCTCAATCTGTTTTTCTCGTCTCTCCGTCTGACTTCTCATGCTTTATAGTTTAATGATGTGCCAAACAAAGAACCTTTCTCTCCCCTTCTTCTCTGTTCTTCTCCCAACTTTCCAACTCCCTCATTTCTTTCGCTCTCCATCTATCTTCTGTTAGTCTCTCTCTCTCTCTCTCCCTCTTGTCTACTCACTGTGTGCATAGACAAGAGTTTGAACCGAAACTTGACAAGCACATCACCACAAACCAAAACCAGAGCGTTTCATTTTGGAAAATATGACCAGATTTTCCCAGTGGTTTCAGTGGTGCTTTAGCACAAACACGACCGACCGGTTATGTAACTGAGGCATGGCATCGATCACTAATAAATATTTCCCAGGGTTTTTTACTGCGTGTTCTGTAGGAAGTTTTGTTTTCATGCTGTTGCATCTGGCCACGCATTGGGGTCATGATGTGACTCACTTCACTCTAGTTTATTTTTGGCTTTACAGATGTCACGAAACCTCAGCAACAAAGTAATAACTGTGGTCTCAGACTGTGTCATTCTTCTCATTTTGTTGATCGAATGTTTGTTGACTTTTTCAAAGTATTCGTGCTCTGCACACTAGCATTAGCCTCAGGCTATGCTAACACTGCTTAGCTTGACTTGAAATATACATAGCAGCATTATATCTGTTTCAGGGCTGTCAAAACAATAGTATAAATGTTTTAATTTCACAGTGGTTGTCCTTATGTGACTTCTGAGAGCTTCAGGTACTATATGGCAATATTTTATTTGCATTAGCATCTCCTTTTTATGCAAGCGCTACTGGCCTGTTGCAGTCAACATTTGCTGCAAAAACTTTTGGGATACATTTTGTATACATTTTCTAGTAGTGGCACACAAATCCTAGTGTTTGGGCAAATTATTAGGTGATGTTGAGCACGTTTATGGCTTTACCCGAAGCACGTTTTCTTTAGCATATTGTTTGCTACAGCAAATCAGTCAGTCTTTACAATTAAACGGCTATATCTTTCTTAACTAGCTTAACAGTTAGTGCTCCAGCAAATTGAGCCATGATGTTCAAACATTATAACTGCTAAGTTCAAAACAGACCCATAACATTTCCTAATCCATGTCCACCGTCTTCTCCCCATCATTCTTGATCATCTGTCCACTGTTGTTTCAAAAAAGTGGCAAAAAGGCCAATAATAAAATAAAAACCGTGTCAGTTTAAATAAATATTTTATGTTATATTATTTTATTAATCTATATAAATTTATATTATTTATATTTTAAATATATTGTGTATTAATTATATTATTAGTTATAATTAATTATTAATTATATTATGAATCTAATTGATAAATGCATGTTATAGATCTTATTATGAACAATCCATTTGTGAGTTTTTTTTTGTTTTTTTTTGGACCTCGTAATGTTTAACCAATATGCCACAACTGGATCTTCCAGTGAAAATGACAGACTTCTGTCTGGTGATGTATGCAGGACTTCTCCAATCGTTTAGCTTGCATTCATCTTCCTCCACTTTTGAATGCAACACACACATCTCAAAATCAAATCAATAACCAATGCATATAACCAAGTCCCCGCCCTACAATTTCTTCTTTTTCGATAATCCATTACACTTGGATGTGCATCACAATACGGAAGAAAAGATCTGTCGCTATTTCCAATTCATTGTGACTTTGAGGCATTTAGTTTTACATCTTGTTGGTCTACGATATGGCAAGACTCTTGTATCTAATTTCCGAACTCTTTTATATTCTATTTTGTGACACTGGTATCCTTCCAGCATTAAGGGTTTTGAAGTGTCTGGGTCAGTGTGTGTAATGACTTTAGCATGCTAACTGCTTGAAATCAGCCCAGATCCATCTTTGCCCCCTACGATATAGTAAGCTTTTTATGAAACATGAGAGAAAAAGCCTCTTGTTGAGCCATTTAATGCTTAAACAGTTCCCTAAGAGAGAACCATCTGGAACATCCATGTCTTCCTGACTGACAGTGCTGGAATTGGCGTGGCTAAAGAGCGTGTCGCTGGAAACTCAGGATGAAATCAGAGAGGCTTTAGTGGGGCTGGTAACCACTAGAAGGCCACTATTGTCCCTTCTGTTCTTTCAGCCAATTATGACCCATTCTAATCGTGCCTTGACAAACGCGATCCAATAAAAATGCTTCCTGAAGACAGCAAGGGTCCCACATTTAGTTTATGTCCTTCAATGGATTCTTATTTGTCTTTAAACCTTTATAAGTTCTTGTATGTTTAACCTTTTTGTGTACTTTTTTTTTTTTTTCCCATTAGGGCGTAGTGCCGCCCATCGTGTGCTGGAGCGTTATAGAGCCCGAACCCAGGAGCAGGCCAACCTGAACCGCGGACTCAGCCGCTCTATGGGCTCTCTTCCCATACAGGACCTTGTCAGAGCAGACGAGGGTCTTGTTCAGTATGCCCCTTCAGAGTACCCCGCTGGGTCTGGATCCACTGCCGAACTTTACCACCAACGCCAACAACAACAACAACAACAACAACTGCAACAACAGCGCGGCCGACCCGTGGAGGTGAACCAGCGTTCACACCCTCATCAGAGAAACAAAAGCTGGGCCTCCTCAGCAGACCTGGCCTGCCTGGATCCGGATATGCTCCGCTTTGGGGCCCTTGAGGACGCCCGACGGGGCAGCAGCGCTCTGAGCACCCGCTCAGCCAGTAAACACAAATCAGCTTCCAAAGCCAGAGACTCCCGTTATTCGGACTTTGGGAGCTTGGATGTCAGGAAGACCCATCACCATTCGAGTCAGTCTGTCGGCTCGGCGTTCAACAGCGCTTACGACCGGATCAGAGAGAAGCATAAGAAACTGCAAGCGCTCAAACAGGCCATAGATGGTGAGTACTGATTCTAAAGTTACTTGTTCGCTTACCACAATAATAAACGGTCTGTGAATCTCTCAAAACCTGTCAAGAAAGAATGTTTCAGAAAAAAAATGTATATTTTGCATGAACAACATTCTATGCTGATGTTCGTTTTTAAAAATGATTAAACATATAACATTAAAGTTAAACTGAAAATGGTCAAATTAAAATTCCTAGACATAAAACAGGAAAGATAATTAAAGTGTAAAATATGTCTGAAAATATTGTCACAATACAAAAAATATTGATTTTTAAATATCGGCTATTCAAACGCTTTGGGTCAGTAAGTTTTTTTTTTTTGGGAAAGAAATTTATACTTTTATTTTGCAAGGATTCATTAAATTGAAGTGACAGTAAATACATTTATAATGTTAGATTTCTATTTCAAATAAATGCTGTTCTTTTGAATTTTCTATTTCTCAAAAAATCTTATCAAACAATATATATTATGACTTCCACCAAAAAATATTAAGCAGCAACTGTTTTCAACATCATTATTAGAAATGTTTCTTTCAAAACATCATATTAGAAAGATTTTTGAAGGATCATGTGACAGTGAAGACATTTCAGATTTGCCAGCAAAGGAATAAATAATATTTTTAAATATATTTAAACAGTTATTTTAAATTTTTAATAATATTTCACTACATTACTGTTTTTACTGTTTCTTTGATTTAGTAAATGTGGGCTTTGTGAGCAGACTTTTCAAAAACATAAAAAAAATCTTAGGGACCAGTAGTGTACTTGTAGGCTCATTTTTTGCATGCAATATATATGTTTTTCTTATGATCTTAGAGTTAAATTACCCTGCCATTTCTTGATTGACCCCAGTGTGGAAAATTACATATAATGCCTATGGCTCTGCAAGATTTTGTCAGAAAATCCAAATCCAGGATTCGTTTTCCCCTCCAGCTCATTGTATCAACAACACTTTGTTCGCTGTGAGTTGTGCAGAGCTAGTTGTCATAATGATATTGACTATCTGATGGAAACTGCACACAAAAATGGCTGAAATTACCAGTGAATGTACTGTGGGTGTGCTGTCTGAGACTGAGACTAGCGGTGATGTAGTCTAAGATCTGGGATTGTAATCAAAAGGTTGCAGTAAAACACTTAACCCTGTGTTGCTCAATGAGAAATTGTGCCTGTAGCTTATCATTGCATCATGGTCACATCACAAAATGCTTTTGTGGCAAGGGTTTTATTCTACAGGCTTCATGCAATGCAGTTGAAGTGACAGCGTTAACCAGGCTGGTTAAAACCACTGTGCTACTGACTTTGACTCATAACTAAAATGCAATAACCATCAGAAGATTCAACGGCAACCATGAATTGTATTTGTGTTACAGAGGATGATGCTTTGAGTTCCTGTGAAACTAAAGTCTCGCCGAGCTGAGGTGTCTCTCTGTGTGTGTGTGTGTGTGTGTGTGTGTGTGTGGTGGAAGTGAACGCAGGGTTATGAATGGGTTTTGCGTGGCTTTTGCGCGTGCGGCATGTTGCCAGGTTCTTTATGACTCAGTCTGGCTGAGGGCTCAAGATTCCAGGAACTAATTAGAGAGATGGATAATTCTAGGCCTTCAAAGCTCACAGACTTATGCAAGCTTTTTACTCTCTCTCTCTTTCAGTCGTTCACTCTCTCTGGGTCTCTCTCGCCATTTTCCGCTAGCTTTTCATTCAAAACTTTCCACACTGTTGGTGAAACTAATTTAAAGTAGTTAAACATCAGTCAAGCTACCCTTTTGAAAAAGTTCAGTGCATGTAACTAACTATGCCGCTTTGGGGAGGGCTATTTTATTTGATTTTATTTGATTTTATTTATTTTAACACTGATTAATCATATTATAGTTGTATATCGACACAAAAAATATGCATATACTTGGAGCAGAGAGACTGAATTGATTTTTGAACTGGTTCATTTAAATGATCTGTCTGAACGAACCTATTCATTAAAATGAATCAAACTTCTCTGTGCTTATATAAAAGAGGACAATGTAAGCGAGGATATTTATTATCTCATGTTCCTTGGCCGTAAATCTGTAAGACAAAAAGTTATGTAATTAATTCTCCAAATATGTTTTTTCTTCATTCTTGTCTAATTGCCACCTTGCAGTCTCCATAAGAGATATTGAATTCTTCATATGAGCCATTTTCATGTACACATCCTTCGCCTGGCCTCCATCTGGACATTTTCTCGATGGAGAGAAGCTTTGCTTCATAATAATAAACCTCAGGCTTTCCAACCCGACCTGGCCCTGAACTGAGCCCAGAAGCTGTTTGGCTGCTATTTTTACCACGGTTGAGCTCAGAACCAAAGACATTCTCTTCCCAGCCCGTGTGGTTTTACTCTGGCTCATGGATCCATGAAGCTGATCTGTCTGAGGCTGTCTAATACTCTGCACTTTTTTTGTAGCATTCTTTCCAGTTATAATGTTAGTTTTTTTACACCAAAAACAGTCGATTTAATGTTTCATGAGCTCTTTCGATCCTCTTTTAGACTTTTAGAATTAAATGACCTTTTCACTGTACCTTTAAGACTTGTGTACATTACCTAGTTGTGTACATTTTTGCGTTCTGCATGGTGTGGTTCGTCATATGTTGAGGTATTCATGGTTGTGATGGAATAACTTTGACATTTTCTGAATAAATCTTATATTATACTCTTTCTTCAAAAGAGCAGGACAAAAATACTGTTTTCAATCATATGTTCTCCAAAGTGTATTATAAGAGGAATCTTTGCCATCATATTGCTTTTGTGAGGGAAAACACGATTCTGTGTGTCAAGCTGCCGTCTGTCCATCCGCTTGTGTAAACATGAGCCAGGCTCATTTTCCTGACAATAATGGGCCGCATTACCCACGATCCTGAAGAGAAGGAATGTCCAGCCCCATTAGAGCATGATGGGAAAGAGCACATATTTTGGTTGTTTTAGTGCCTGTATTTGCTGTGAATGAATGTAATGGTGCACAGATCATTTGTTGAGGCTCAAAAAAGAAAACGTAGCATAGCAAAAAACTGATCCCTATATATATATATATATATATATATATATATATATATATATATATATATATATATATATATATACTGTATATATATATATATATATATATATATATATATATATATTATACATATAACTTTTATACTGAGTTTCACACTTTACATTCAAAGTGTATTTAATTTAAAATTATTTAAATTCTGCATTTTGATTTGATTTTGTAAAATCCATGTTTGCACTTCCATCTCGACCTACTTGGTGTTTGTGATCCGTCATTAGGGAAACTCTGCCCTAAATACATCCACTTTCAAGTCAAGGTACATCCGTGTTTTTGGAATTGTCCATTACTTGTCATCAGGTCACGTGTGCTGTTTTGTTGTTTTATAGGAGACATTTGTGAGTAGAATTGATCAGGATTCTTGAGCAGACTGAAGGGTCCGATTGTCACTACATACATCCTGATAATAAAAGACGGAAAGAGATTATTTCATGTTTAAGCTCAGTCCATCTGTGTGGATTTTTATTTTATGGAAGATCTCTCACCCGTGGGTCGAAGGTCGTTTGGATCTAAAAGCTTTTTAAAGACTTCTCCCACACTCAACTAGAGCTTCAGGAAACTCTGAGCTGTGGAGACACTTCCCAGATCACACGCTCTATAAACTCCACTTCTTCATTCCACAGGTCTTCCTACTATGTAACATTCTGTGTTACTGTGTTTCTGCTTTGCGACCTGTCATGATCTTATCTACTTGCAGTTTCGCAGAGAGATCAGATCTTATCTCTCTCACACTCTGCATATCTTCAGGTCACTGAGAAATGTAACTTTGCAACTTTTTTTTTTTCTTTTTCCTTACCTGCATGACCCTACAGTTTATCAATGTATATATTATTTTAGACATATTGTTTGAGAGAGACTTTCTTAATTGTACATGAGTCATTTCAGAGGGTCCCCAAAAAGATTTATTTATTTGTTTACTTGCAAGTTTGTTTATTACATATTTATTTATTTACACTTATTTATTTTCACATTTATTTATTTACATTTTTATTTGTTTACATATTTTTTTTAAACATCTATGTATTTATTTAGACATTTGGTGTAATTTATTTACTTAGAAATACGTTTGTTTGTTTGTTTATAAATTAGTTTATTTATTTACACTATTTATACACGTTTATACGTTATAAATTTACGTATTTGTTTTTAAAATTTGTTTATAACATTCTGAGCATAGCACACTCTATATTGTGTTTGTAGGATTTATTCTGTGTGTGTTGCGTAACAATATGTCTGGGGGAAAAAAAGATTTGTCAGATTTAAAGAGCAACTCCAAATACGTTATTGCTACAAAACCACGTGCATATTTTTATGGTTTAATCTTCAATTATCAAAAGAAAAAATACCATAAAAGCACAAGAGGATATGCAAGTCTGACAGAACTTTGACTCGACAGAATGAAAGCTTTTTTCCACTTTGCTAGTAAATCTCTGACCTTCCTCTTAAAATCAGCGCTTTACAGGACAGAAACAAAGCCACTCTAATGAACAGACCTCTTCAGTGTTCAGCGCTTTAATGAAAACAGCCTCTCTCCCGAAACCCTTTTGTGTTTTCTGTCCTCATCAGGCTCTAATTACCCCATTAATCCCTTGTTCTTTTTCTCTTCCTTTGTTTTTATTTAATTATTTTGTTGAATCCATTTGCATGTAAGACTTTCAATGGCAATAATCACTAGTATATGAGTCCAAACTGCCCCGGGCCTCTAAAACATTAAGATCAGAGGAGACCCTTGAGAAAGAAATTACTGGAAAAAGGTAAGGAACATGATGAAGAGCATGCAGGATTGGGAAAAGGTAGAGTAGGGAAAAGAATAAGTCTAAATGTGGGTGTTTTCCTCTCTGAAAAGAGATTTTGCAGAAGATACTGAGGTGGCGTTGATATGTATGACCTGTCCACCTACACGTCCCGATCCTCTGAGCTTCTGATGGCTGACACAAGATCTGAGGTCATGACAGGCCGTCCGCTCTTGGCTCTCAACCCAAGAGTTGAGATCCAACATCCATTGGGATACCATACCAAGAACTATTTTTGTTTCGCAAAAAAGTTTATTAACATTATAAGTGAACCTAGAGGAAAATGTATATAAAATGTATGTCTTTGGTCATGTTAATTCAATGTGATTTTTTTTTCTGTACTCTTTTTGCCCACTGAATATTTTTTCATAAATATGCATTTCTTATATTTTTTTTGTCTGAACAGTCCAAATTACATAATAGAACAACATTCATGAAACTTGAGCTGAACAAATTTCCATGAAAATCGTTTTTAACACCATTCTTGCGTATTTTGTCATATTTGAATGAATGGATTTACACAGAATTTTTCATAAACAAGGCAATTAAGATAAATATGGCCCAATAATGACACATGAAACTACACAGAGCTTTATGTCATGCATCAATAAAACGATCACACATTTGTTTGGCAGATGTCGTGCATCACTATCGTTCAGCTTGTGGTTGGCATTGGTCCAGAGGCATTTTCTCTTGAATTATCTCACATCTGCAAAGTGGCATGAAACGTGGCAGAAAATTGATTTGTATGACATTACGTGATGCGTGCAGCCTGTGGCAGAACACGCCGTCCTGCTCCCTAATGCACTCATTCTTTCCTCTGTTCGTTTCAAAGATTTTCGCTCTGCAGAAAGAGTTGTAAAATAAATGATGAGCCGAGAGAAAGCGCACACTCGAGGGAGTTAATGTGACGGCTCTGAACTTGTCTTCAGAGGCTTTTAGCAGACGTGCTCTCACACCTACAGTGATGTGAGTGTTATCATGGGCCAGTTTGATGATACGGTGTGTGTTTGTGTGCGAGTGACTCACTTCACAGCCCGCCAAACTCCCACCAGGCTCTGAGAACTACACTCTGTGGGTAGCATTTCCCATAGTCAAAGTAGAAATGTGTATGGGTGTCTGTTTTTGTTTTTTGTTGGTGTGAGTGTCTTGGTTTGTGTTTATGTGTGTGCACAGTGTTTTTTTAACGCCCTTTTCAGGGGTTGCCAGATCATCCTCCCTTTTTGTATTGTGGGTTGAAACTCACAAAAGAACATGCCCAGGTTATACGTTACATCAAAATAAAAAAAAGGAATTATTTAAAATTGATTTCAAAGCAAATCATTTTCAGTTATTTGCAGCTGGTTTTAAGTTTATAGATTTTTTTTTCAGTGTAACATTTAAGCTCCTTTTAATGCAACCCCCCATTAAATATGAAGTATGCATCATATTGATGTGTTGCACTGTTATATAAATAAATAATTGTACACAAATATAGTGAAATTTGTCCACTGTTGAGAAAAATGGGAAGTACTATAATAAAAACAACAAAATAAATAAAAATAAATACATTTTGTAAAAAAAAAACATTTTATATGATTTGCTTTTGTTTTTGTTTTAGTTTGTATAATTATTTTTTGGTATTATATATTTTTATTTATTTATTTATTAATGATGAATTTTGACATAGTGACTTTATCTGTGGATTCTCCCCTGCTGCAACACAATGTTCTTCAGAGCTCACAAACACCCAGTGATGGTCTGGGTCAAGAATGCTGTTTATTAGTCTCTATTTCCTCCATGAGCAGGTGCTTTCATTTAAAGGGATAGTTCACCCAAAAATGGAAATTCTGTCATCATTTACTCTCATGTTGTTCCAAACCTGTATGAGTTTCTTTCTTCTGCTGAACACAAAAGAAGATAGTGTGAACTGTCCCTTGAAGTCAGTGGACTGACTGGTTCACTGAATTTATGGAACTGTTTACACATCTTTCAGTGTTTGGCAAAAATGCTACTAATCGTCTTTCGCCTAGTCTCTTTACGTGGAACTGTTTGATTGCTTTACATAATTGTCATTGTTTCAAAGTTTCACTCAAGGTTGAGCTGATTGTTTACTGTGGAGAGCATTCAGTCGGTCATGAGACTAAAGCTTCATTGTTTTGCCTTTCCGAAACTCCTGGCTTGAGAAATCCTTCAGGAATTCTGTCAATGCTAAATATGCAGTTTTAAGAAACTGAAGTGCATGGACTTGATTTTCAGGTTCTGACAGACTTGTCAAGCTATGCACAGAGGCAGCACGCCACACACAGGGAATGCTGTCAAGTTTCAGTCATAGTTTAGATAGTGACGTAATGTACACACACATACACAGAGTCAGTGATTCAGAGTTTCCTACCTGAGCTTGGTCTGGAAATGCAAACTGAAGAATGTTTTGACTGAGAACATACTGACAAGGGATTTAGTATTTCGTAAGGTCAAACTAATACAAATAATTTAACAAATATAAATATAAATGCATACAAGTATAATAAATACAAATAGAGTATTATTTAAAAAATACAGACTAATGATTAACAACCTCGGAAAGTTACAGTAGGTCTACTTACAGTAGGTAAGTTATAAGCTTTCGTGCAAAGAAAGTGAAAGTGACGTGTGTAGCCAAGTATTGTGTCCCATACTCAAAATTTTTGCTTTGCATTTCGCCCATCCAAGTGCACACACACACAGTAGTGAGTATTGAACCCGTTAGGCCACAACTGCCCCTTAAAAAGAATCTCCCTATGGAGAAAGTCAAATATTATGATTTTCATTGATCAAGATCTGGCAACATTTTTCCTCTTGGGCGAGCGATTCGCAGATAGCTTTTCTTGTGCATGAAATCCCCCAAATGCCAGCAAACCAATGAGTACGTGGGATAATGATGTCGAATCATAGCAACAGAGCGTATACGCCAAAGCTGCTGTGGATCTGCTTACCCAAACCCTCCTTAACTGGCGGATTTGAATGAAATTACCGTAGTTTGGCAGATAAATAAATGGAGTGTTACATACGCATTGATAAAATCTTATCGTACGCTTTATTGCATACTTCAAACAAGTGAATTTATAATACAATCCCCCAGTTTCACAGACAAGGCTTAAGTCTAGTCCTAGACTAAAATGCATGTTTGAGCTGTTTTTACTGTTTTAACTGAAAGCAACTTACACTGACATATCTTAAAATGTCAGTGCCATTGTTTTGTCTCAAGATGCACACCAGTAATGTTTTTTCATAAGGCACGTTTATAAAAGCTACTTAAGTGCCCTAATTAAACTAAGGCCTAATCCTGGCTTAATCTAAGCCCTGTCTGTGAAACCAGGCCATATTGTTATGGCCTGGTTTCACAGCGAGTCCATAAATGGCTTGGGTAATCGCCCCTGCAATAAAGTTAAATTAAAACCTTTAATTTAAATAAAACAAACACATTATTTTAGATGTTTAATAAGTTGGTTTTGTTTGTTTTTTACAGGCTGATCAATATTAAACAGATTCCTCAGTTCTGACACTTCTTAGTCTAGGGCCATGTTAACAGTTATTGGGTCAGCCTAGAGTGGTTTTCTCAGGTTTGAGGCCTTGGGTCTTTAATTGTAAAAGTCTCCTGCTTGAAACTGAGCTTTCTGAAATTCTGACAGATGAGATGACTGCCATATGGTGTTCATTCATACAATTCCTCAGTGCTTTTGAGGAGCTGCAGTGGAGTATAAGTAGTTTTGCTGTAGACTCAATGTACTTTACTGGATTAGTGATCAGATATTATGCTGTGTGTTGTAAACCCTTTTCGGTGTTTACCAATCTCGCTTCTAAACCACACTGTAATCCAGATCATATTGAAAGAAGTAAGGTGTGATTTGCTGATGTTATTTAATTAATTTACCCGAAGGCCTTCAACTTCACTGCTGGCCACATACCTCCCTTTGAGATCATAAAACATGACACGTGGAAGAACATGATTTACACTCGTGTTCATACCTAAAGCCTACACTGTTAGTTACTGTATGAATGTTTGGAGGCTTTTTAGACACTCCCTCATCAGATTTCTGAAATCCCCGTCAGTGCTTAAAATGATGGAAATAATCTGTAACAGTTTCCAGCAGCATCTGCATTTACTATGATAATAACAGTCCATGATTGAGAATATTAGGGTATTCATTTGGTTATGGGGATAGAATTTCTCTGGACATGATTTAAAAGAATATAAGTGTGACTGGAATTTTTTGTAGAGCAAAGCTGCTTTGAAACGATGTGTATTGTGAAAAGCGCTAATACAAATAAATGTGAATTGAATCGAATTGAACAATAAGTGCTCTTTTTAATAATAAAATCCAAGTTGAGGGCAGGACTGTTCCTGATTTTCTCAAGAAATAAACTAGAATTGACAGGCTAACTTTAGTATTTGAATGTGCTGTGCTACATTCTTACATAATGGAATTTACAAATTAATTTACAAATGGAATTTCCATTTTCAGATCCCCTACATACTCACAGAAGATACCACAGCGACTACAGTTCCTCCAGCGAAAGCCCCTCAGTGGCATCATCAGACCCCGACTACAGACAAGGTTGTACTAATGACCTCATCAATCTCTACCTTTTTTTTTTTAAATTATTATTATTATTATTATTATTATTATTATTTATACACTCCAGGCATATAAAGAATTTCTGTCTTGAGTCAATGTTTAAAAAAAAAAGCATTTATATTATTTTTATTTTCTTATTTATAAGAGAAGGAAGTCAATTTTGTAGCGTTTTTTTGTTGTTGTCATATTATGAGACATATTATATTTTCATGACAATTTAAGCCCCTCCCACATTCTAATTACCGTAATGTGTACAGATGTTTTACTTTGTTGTTTTTCTCAAGGCACTACAATTTTATATATATAATAACATAGTATATAATGTAATATATTTTATATAATATGTATAATTATTGCTTTATGTATATTGTATTGCTTTGTGGTATTTTTTCTGCATTACAGTAAGGACCTTTAATTAATGTTACGATGTTAAAAAGACAAATAAGATTAATTTTCAAGCTAATTTTTTTCCTTTTCAACATGATGTTTATCCATCTTCAATAAGATTATCTGGGCCATACGACCATAGTTATGAATGCAGTGTGAGTCATCACATCTTGTAGTGCTGTGAGCATTTCAACAGTTTAGATGAATGTGGGTGGATGTAATTAGAATCAAACTCATTGATGGCCCTGCGGTTCATTTAGGGGACATAAAAATGTTTTGATTTGCATATTATTGCACTGTGCAAGGCACATATCTCACAATCATTAGTTTCACAACTTTCTTTACACAAACAGCTAAGCCAGAAGATTTGAGGCGGTTCAGCTCTCAGGTCGGCCTCACAGAGCATGACGCCGTTTCGCTCAGCAGTGCACAGAGACACAGGTATTCTCTCTCTTTTTTTCTCTCTGATGTTTGTGTTGATCAATCATCTGTACTGACCCCTTCTTGAGTTCTTTTGTGGTTGTGGACCCAGGCCCCAGTTAATGATAATCTAAACCCTTCCTGAGTTCATTTCCTCTCATCCTGTTCAAGTTTAGCTCTTGTTACAAGAGCTGCAGCACTGTGTGTGTGTTTATGTGTGTGGCTTCAGCTACCAAAATTGTCCCCAGAAATAATCTAAACATCACAAAACCTCCCTATGGGGACATCCCCAGATATGTGATGTTAATATTTTCCATCATTTTTTGAAACAAGTTTTGGATTAGTGTTTAGATTTGTAATTAGCTTTATGTAAACGAGCACGTCTATGTGTCATCATGTGTATAGTGTGCTCAATAGCAAGTCAAAAGTGTGTTCAAGCCATAAAGTTTTATAATTGTCCTCACAAATATTGTAAGAAATGTCATAAACTGATTTTAAGTTGCTCTCACAATTTGAAAGGCTCATAAATCAGCCAAATAATACTTTACATTAAATCTAGTTATGTCAACAGGTTTCTGTAAGATAAAGTATGCAATACATATTATTGTCTTAACTCGAAAATCATTACGCCTGGCTCACTAATATAACTTCTAATGTGTGTCTGTGTGTTCAGATTATAGATAAAGTGTGCTGCTTGTTTTAAAAAGTAGTGTTTTTCTGGCATTGAAGGCGTGAGCATTTAAATATGTCATCATCACTGTCATAATCGTAAGGCCCATCTACACTAGATACTTTGCACTTTGATATCCCACTGTTTTTCCTTGTTCTCTGCCTATTAACAGCTTTTCCAGTGATCTTCCAGCAGCTTTTGTTGCATTTTATCCTTATTATCTCAGGCAAACCGCCAAAAGTCAGTGTAAATACCGTGAATACTTCCATCTAATGTGTTTTTCATTGAGGCAGTGATTCTACTCCTCCCCCTGCTGGTTAACCAGATGAACTACCCACCTCTGTCCTTCCCTGAAGTAGATGTTGGCGGTTGGCGATGGTTGCCAGGTGCTGCTGTTGTGTAGAGCAGGTTTTGGACAGTGTTCAGTAATTGATTCCCTGAGGATGCCCAGGGCTCAGAGCCCCACCATAGGTCACCCATGGCAACCAGCTGGCTCTGCCATTGGCATAACGCTTCACAGTCATTTAACTAACAGTCTTAGTTATCTTATCCATCATATTATCTTAAATTCTAAAGGATTCCTTTTCACAACTTGTTCTGATTTGGAAATTGAAATGTGCTTGTATTATAATTACATAAATAAACACTCACACTCATGTTGGGTTTCCATGTTTTATGAGGACTTTCCATAGATACAATGATTTTTATGAGATGTTGGTGTATATAAAATATAGGTATTAGTGTATATAAGCAGAATAAAAATGCACTGAATTACAACACCATCCTGGTTTTGCCATGTGTCCAGACTTTTTGAGGCGGGTCAGGATGAGCTGTTGGGAACAGAACTTCTGATCCAGCGTCAGGAAGAATTGCATAGGCTCCAGGCCCGGCTGTCTAGAGCCTCCATCTACCCCGGCGAAGACCCGCGCACCTCCATACTGGACCTAGTGGAGCCCCTTCATAGCAGTCCTTTGGAAACCGGCCTCCATCCACGCAAATCTAAAGTAATACAGTGCTGCAGAATTCAGATTAAATTCACAATGTACAAGTTAGTGTTAATGACGAAAGATGATTTAATTGAATTTTACATTGTGAATAATCCAAAAATGTCATAATCCAGTTCATCTGGATTCAGATTGACTTTACTTTTGCTTCATGTCGTTCACACCATAACTTTTATGAATAAATCACATTTAACTGAGTTCTTATTTTTTAATTGATCTGGTTTTAGCATGAATACTGCAAAGGTAAATAAATCAAGGTCAACTGAACTCTAATTGAATTCAGTTTATGCAAGTTACAAATCAATTCAGAATATATGCATATAGCTTTGTGAATAGGATAACATAATCCAGTTAATCTGAATTCATATTGAATTCACTTTAGCTTTGCAGCATTCTATAGCATGCACTATAACAGGCATGAAGTGATCATGCTCAACTGAGTTCATATTTATCTAATTAAAGTTTTATACAAAGCTGAAGAAATCAAGGTCAATACAATTCAGATTGAATTCAGATTATGCAAGTTATAGTGTGAATGATGCAAAAATGAAATAATTCAATTTGACTTCAGATACACTGCTTATGTTCGCACAATCACTTTGATTTGTTCAACTTAAGGTCTCCGTGAGATGTTTGAAAAAATGTTTTTTTTGTGTGTTGTAGAATCTGTTTGGCCCCGAGTTTGTGAGGATGAGCAGTGAGCCAACTGTGGTTTTAAGCGTGCCTTCATCCATTATGGTAAGACAGCGAAACTGCTCTGATTTTTGCTGCTACATGTATAAATGTATATATGTTTGCATTTATAATTTTTGCATGTTTTGACAGAACAAGTCAAAGGAGGAGAGTCTGAGAAAAGTGGGGGTGGTCTTACTGAACGGTCAGAAGTTGGAGCTGTGTTGCGATGTGAAGGCGGTTTGTAAGGACGTTTTGGACATGGTTGTAGCTCACATTGGACTGGTGGAGCACCATCTCTTCAGCCTCGCCTACCTTAAAGGTGCATAAAACATCTTTCTTTTAAACTGTTATTAAATGCATCAAATTCCTTTCTGCCTCCATTCATTTCTTGTATACCTTTCTGTCTAAAACAAAAATGCGGACACTTTGTAGAGAAGAAATGTCTTTGGTTTTGTTTGTGAGAAATGCAATATCTTTCACAGTTTTGTGTTTTTGTTGAGTCTAAATGAAAGCACCATGCTGCATTTATATATATCTAATCAATCCTGCAGCATTACATTTAAAGTTATATTTAAGTAGATTTTTCCTGTAATAATAATAATAATAATAATAATAATTCATTACATTTATATAGCGCTTTTCTCGACACTCAAAGCGCTTTACATAGAAGGGGGGAATCTCCTCAACCACCACCAATGTGCAGCATCCACCTGGATGATGCGACGGCAGCCATATTGCGCCAGAACGCCCACCACACACCAGCTTACTGGTGGAGAGGAGACAGTGATGAAGCCAATCAGTATATGGGGAGGATTAGGAGGCCATGATGGACAGAGGCCACTGGGCAAATTTGGCCAGGATGCCGGGGTTACACCCCTACTCTTTCGAAAGACATCCTGGGATTTTTAATGACCACAGAGAGTCAGGACCTCGGTTTAACGTCTCATCCGAAGGACGGTGCTCTTTTGGCAGTATAGTTTCCCCGTCACTATACTGGGGCATTAGGACCCACACAGACCACAGGGTGAGCACCCCCTGCTGGCCTCACTAACACCTCTTCCAGCAGCAACCTGGTTTTCTCAGGAGGTCTCCCATCCAGGTACTAACAGGTCAATGTAATGTCAACAGGACAGCTTATGCTATTGGTATATGTTCAGGTGAACAGTTATTTGATTATGAAGTGTGTAAATACATCAGAATAAATAATTCTGTTGTTGTCTTCCTGACACGCTGCCCCTGCATGACTCCTCTAGTTACGGCTCTAATGGACACGGGTGGTTTGTGTCCACAGATGGTTCATTAAGTCCTCTGACTCATGCCTCCCAAGCCAAAGGCTTTTGCTTATTATGCTGCATTGAACACTTTTAGCATAATCTGTTTGTTTTTCTTATTTTCTTTTTCCTTTTTTTAGATGACGAGTTCTACTTCGTCGAACCTGACTCCAAACTTTTAAAGGTGGCACCTGATGGTTGGAAGGATGACCCTAAGAAAAAGAAAACGAATGTCAATTTTAATCTGTTTCTGCGTATCAAGTTCTTCCAGGATGATGTCAGTCTGATACAGTAAGAGCTCAGACAGCAACTGCAATCAGGCTCCAAAATATTGTTACTTGCTAGCTATTTTTATGAATTGCAAAATAAAGCATGCAGTCTGTACTATCAAAAATGAATCTAGAAAGCCAAATGCTTTTTTCTCCTATTTTCATTTTATTTTTGCAATCTCAGAAATTAATGTGGTGCCACGTTCCTCACGTTTTGGCCACTACAAAGAAAATATAAAGCGATGATTTATTTTATCAAATAAACAGTAAATATTGTGAATTATTATTATTATTACCATTTAAAATACTAGATTGAATTTTAAAACATAATATATTTTGTTATATTTAATGTATTCTTGCTGAATAAAAGTAATAATTTATTTTAAAAACGTTCTTACTGACCCTAATCTTTTGATTGTTTCTGCATCAATAAATGTATTATCCAGTAAAGCCAAATTAATCAAGCTATTTTTTTTTATAGACACACGATGACGAAGCACCAGTACTACTTGCAGCTGCGGAAGGATATCCTAGAGGAGCGGGTACGCTGTGACCTGGAAAATTCCATGATCTTGGCGTCCTTGGCACTGCAGGCGGAGTTCGGGGACTATCAGACGGAGGTACAAACGACATTGGGGAAAAATAGAAAAGTTTTGTTCGCAAGATTAAGAATAATTTTTGAGTACATTTTTGAGTGTTTTTTGAGAGACAACTGAAAACCCCCTTACCATAGTTATTTATTTATCTAACTCTCCAGATTCCATTAGTGCCACTCAAGTGTTTTATAACAAAAAAATGTGCTTTAAAACAGGAATCTTAAATAATATTTTAAAGCAGAGATTGTTTTGACCATCTGAACATCATATTAACTCTAAAAAATAAAGGTTCTTTATTGGCTTCAATGGTTTATTGAAGAACCTTTGGAACATTTCCATTGCATGAATGGTTATTTATAGTGGAAAAAGGTTTTTCAGGAAAAAATGGTTCTTCGATTGCATCGCCGTGAAAACACAATTTTGAAACCTTTATATTTAAGAGTATTCATTACATGTGCTCTCCTTCATGTTCCGTCAGCTCCATGGAAAGACATATTTCCGGTCGGAACACTACCTCCCCGCTTCGGTTCTGGACAAGATCGATCAGACCACCGTTAAAGAAGAGCTACCCAAACTCCACAGCTCGTACTTCAACGCTTCAGAGCAGGAGGCCGAGCTTGAGTTCCTCAAGGTCAGGAACTAAATGAAACGCATCAGTCCTGCAGAGTGATTCTAGGCAGAGCTTCCTGATTGGCCAAACTTCTGTAATTGACTGGAATAAACATAGATTGCTGCAATCTGTTTTCCCTCAAATACTTTTGATTACAGCCAGACCAAAAGTTGTTCTTGGAGCCTGGTTGTATTCATTCACAGGCATGAATTGTTTTTAGTTTTTTTTTTTTTTTTTTTTTTTTACGAGATAAGTACAGTAAAGTCAATAATTGTGAATAAACTGACTTGTTTTGATTGTGCTCGATTTCTTTTCCTAAAAGTTGTTGTTGTAGTCTGCTTGTGATTAGATCGGTCTCGTCATTTCTCTCTAATTTAAAGGTGTGCCAGAGACTGCCGGAATATGGAGTTCACTTCCATCGTGTGCTTCCTGAGAAGAGATCCCTGACTGGGATCATGCTGGGCATTTACTCGAAGGGTGTTCTCATCTTCGAGGTCCTGAATGGAAATCGAACCCCTGTGCTAAGGTTCCCCTGGAGGGATACCAAGAAGATCTCTTTCTCGGTAAGATGTTTAAATGTGCATGTTTACGTTTGGTGGAAATCACACAGCCATGAGTTCCCAGAAAAAAAGCTAAAGAAGTTCAGCTTCAGGCTGTTTGACATGGAATCATTTATTTGGTGTGTGTATGTGTTTCTCTATGGCAGAAAAAGAAGATTTGCTTGCAGAACACTTCGGACGGGATCAAACATCTGTTTCAGACAGACAGTCAGAAGACCTGCCAGTATCTGCTGCAACAGTGCTCAGCCCAGTACAAATTCCACCTGCACATGAAAGCCAGACAGAACAACCAAGAACTGCAGGACCTGGGTGAGAAAGAGAAAGAAAGAAAGAAAGAAAGAAAGAAAGAAAGAAAGAAAGAAAGAAAGAAAGAAAGAAAGAAAGAAAGAGGGAAGCAAAAAGCAAGCATTTATTTAATTTTTAATTTAATACTCTTTATGTATTGAGGACCAGGATTGCCACAAAAAAAAAAAATGAAGAATCAATTTATCAATTTAATAATTCAAACATAAAAATGTATATAAATAAACCATTTTTAAATGGACAAATGAATAGACATTTTTAAAGTTGTTTATTTGATTCGTGTTTTTAAATGTATTTTAATAAAACAATAAATAAAATAAAAACATTTAAATGTATGAATAAATAGACAAATTTAGAATTGTTTATTCATGTTTTTAAACGTAGATTAATAAAACAATAAAAAGTACATTAATAAATTATTTTAAATGCACGTTAAATCACTTTTAAAAAAAGCATTTGACAAACCTTTTCTCTCTCTATTTGCCAGATGCTTTTCTTTGTCATTTTGCCAAATGCTTTTCTTCATCCATTTGTCAATCGAGTTAAAAAATGCCATTGGACAGTTCACACGTGGGAGCAACCAATCAGCTTATATGTGTGAACTGTCCAATGGCTTTTTTAACTCCATTGGCAAATGGATTAAGAAAAGCAAATGGCGAGTGTTTTTGTAATACGATTTAAACATTGCTTTTAAGTGTATTCAATTTAATCAAATGTATGATTTATTTATTTATTTTCCTTTTTAAACATGATTTTGTGATTTATTACTATTTCTTTGTGATTTTTATTTCTGGTTTTGATTAAAAATTGATCATTTATTTCTTAATTATATTTTTGTGTGGTACTCATAGTTGTATTGATTTGAGTCTTTTGAAATTGATCTTTCAAAAAAATATATTATGATTCATTGTTTATTATATTAAATCATTTTCTGTTTTAGAATTTAGAAGACGACCGCGGCATTTTAAACACTGTAACGATGACTTCAGGACTTCTGATATTTATTTCAATATTTACTTCTGCCATTCTGAAATATTTGCAATAAAAAAAAAAACAACTTTAGGCAGACATTTAGACATGTTTCCTTTGAGATAAGAAACCTTGGGAAAATAAGGAAGTGTTCCAAATGGCCCATCCTACTCAATTTGTTCTTCAAGAACTGGCATTAAACTCAGGGTTTCAGGGTTGAAAATAAACTATAGGGTCAATACAAGCTATAATGTAGAACCTTTCTTGGCTGTGTAGAAGCCAAAAATGGCATGCAAGCTGAAGCATAGCTTTAACTGTTGCACTTTGCATGTTCTTCACCGTCTTCTGTTGTTTCTTCCCTGCAGAGAACTCTCCTCTGAGCAGTCTGCAGTACTCTGATGGGATGGGTGCAGTTAGTCTGTCCCCCAGCACTGACCCCGAACTCTACAAGAGGATGTCCTACTCTGAGATGTCCGTCAGCAAGAGTTCACTGGGTCGGGTCTCTGTCCCAACAGAACCGCCCTATCCGGGGTTCAGCAGCTCCAACCCCAGGATGAAGAGTCGTTCCCATCATAACCTGGGTCAGCTGCCTGAGTCGCCCGAGCACAGGATGCTGCCTTTCAGTAGCCAATCACAGAGCGGCATGGCCCGATCACAAGTGCTTGCATCATCACACCAGCGCGCAAGCTCCGACACGGACTCCATCTCTGTCGCCAGACAGCAGGAAAGGTGAGCGACACATGCAAACATATATTTACAAAACAAATGATGGTTGCAATCTTGTCTTATTCACCGGCTGTCTCATAGATAGTTTAATGTTTTTACACTGAACTCGCTCACCTGCAGTTTGTCATATGATGTCTGCTGCTTTGCTATGCTTTGTTTTTACACCCGTCTCCTTCTCCTGATCAATTGTAACTTGTCTTGAAAATAATATCTCTGTACACCTGTCTCACTCTCCTACGCATGTACAACTTATAAAATATCTAATAGAGGATAACTCATTTTACACCCATATTACAATGTTTTTGCATCCCGTCTCACTCTCTGGTTCTTCTGCTTAGTTGCAGTTTGTCTTATAATGTTTCACACCTGTATTAGCCTCTTGATTAGCATTGTGTGCCTTTTAATTCCTTTATACCCGTCTCACTCTCCTTCTCTAAATTTTTTTTTTTTTTTTTTTTTTTTTTTAATACAATACCTTTATACCCTTCTTGCTCTCTAGCTCTGATGTGGTTTCTCTTATGTGTTTCAAACTTTCTCAATCTCCTGCTCTGCTTATGTCTTCACACTCGTATCGCTCTCCTGTTTGGCAGTTATTATATCTTTACACCAGTCTCCTTCTCCTGCTTGGTTGTAGTTTGTCTTGTAACTTCTTTACGCTTGTCTGACTCTCCTGTAGTTTATCTGATAAGGTTTTTGCACCGGTCTCACTCCCACTTTCTGCTGAAGATTGTTTTTTGATGTCTTTGTACCCGTCTCACTCTCCTGATATGATTCATCTTGTCTTATTGCTTCACACCTGTCTCACTCTCCTCTTCTGCTGTGTTTTTGCTTTACAGTGTTTTACTCCCGTCTTACTCTTCTGCATCGTGTGCCTTTGAATGCCCTTTACACCCGTCTCACTCTCTAGCTTTGTTTTATGATATCTTTACACCCTTCTCATTGTTGATCAATTGTAGTTTGTCTTATAATGTTTTTACTCCTGTCTCACTCACCCAATCGTGTAGTCTAATAGATAATAACTCATCTCATCGTTTTATTTTTTTATCTTTACACACATTTTACACTCAATTTACAATGTCTTTACACCCGTCTCACTCTCCTAATCTGCTGTAGTTTGTCTTGTGTCTCAAAACAGTGTAATTTTACTGTATCTTACGTCTTTATACTCGTCTCACTCTCCTTCTCTGCTTCTTTTAGTTTGTTATACCCGCCTCACACTCCTGCAGTTTTTTCCCGAATGTCTTTACGCCTGTCGCACTCTCCTGTTCTGCATTTGCGTGTTGCTGTGTCAGCTTGCCGCTGAGCTGCCTGGGGCCAACAGCATTAATCAGCTCTCAAGGGAGACAGACAGTCTCTGTGCCTGTGAGACTGATATTCTTCAAACCGTGTTTGCACATGTTTGCAACCATTTTATAGTCCTGTGAAGATAATTGTAATATTTTACACTCAGTCAGTGGTGTAATGCATGCTCACAGGAACAGTGCTCTTGTGGGTGAAGTCTTGATTTAGGTGATTGTGATCAAGTACATCTTTATTATTGTAATTTGTGTGTAACTTCAGTTTATAAATATCATATGCAGTTTCACTCTCTGGCAATATTATGAATTGATCAGAAAATGAAAATAACTGCGTTTATTCCACTGGATGTAATTGCCTTTGCACTGATTTTCTTTTACTTTATTCCCAGTATGTTCAGCACCACGGTCGATGACAGTCCCCGCTGGAGCCCCAAAAGCTTGAAGAAAGAGTCTGACTCTTCCTCCTGTGAGGACACAGGACAGGCGTATGTCGTAGGTGAGGACGATGAGACACGACCAGTTGCTTCTGTCTTATCTCCACTTGCACCTGCCTGGAAAATGGCTCATCACCCTCAAAGAACATGTCTTTCTGCTTTTGAACTTTTATTTCGCCGTCTCTAACTTCCTTACTTTGTAGTCTCTCTTCTGATGGTCTGACAGGATAGTGGGTGGAATTATTTTCTCTCTGCGTCTCTCTGTGGAGTCAGGGGCTGTCTGCCTCTTTCGTTTTATCTTTTTAACAGCTCTCTCCCTCGGTTCCCTCACTGATCTTTTCATTTTACTTCTCCATTTCATCCCATCATCCGCAGTTAGATCAGAGAGAGCAGCAGCCCAAATCCTCTCAACATCTTCCTCCGCGTGTAGAATAGATGCCATAAAGAGATTACAGTCTGAATTGATGTGCTTTTACATTCGTCATCATATATGTCAGAGAATAATGTAAGGCTTTATATATACAAGTGATTTTACCATGGCGAAGAATTGTTTTTAGGCAACATGACAGCAAAGTTCACCCTATTTACGTTCTTCATGCATGTTTCTGGTTCTATTGTGCAGACAATTTGGTGCTCAATAATCCAAAGAAAGAAATTTTCCTTTTTAAGTGACATACAAAACTCTTCAACCTCTCCATTATACATGCATTTAATTATTATGTAGTTATGACGGTCTAGTACCTTGACCTGTTTTTAATATTCCGCAGGTGTGAGCATGCACAGCTCTGGAGTGCCCTCGACTCCTGCCGCCTCCATAGGAATCACTGGTACGATATAAAATCTGTGTTTCGTTTAGCTCTGTGGAGCACAGCACAGCTCTATGTACTTTTTTTTTTTTGCCAGTCATCTGTTTCTTTTCAGTGGTCAAATTTAGTAAGTCCTGAAAGTTGCTAGGAAATGTCATGTCCTCTCTGGCCCTGTAACACAAACATCTGCTTAAATTGCAGTGAACTTTTACTGAAGGAAAACAGTCCAGATTTTAATGTCAATAATAACAGTCGTTTGCCTCACGTTGACAACGGCGTCGGTTTAATCAGAGTTTAGAATCCCAAAGTCTGATGAGAACTTGCCGAATCCAACATGCTCCGGATTGCTGTTTTCTCGGGTGTTTTGCATGGCATGGAGAACATCTTTTGTTATGCACTTTCCTCTCTCGCACACACTTGGCTCAAGTTTCATTGGCGTCTTTCTCTGGCTCAGATGCACTGTTTCGCTAAGCCGCGTGTTTTTAGCAGCTCTGATATATGGCCGTGGTGTGGGCTAATCTCCCTCATCCTCGAGTATGAGTTGCTGGCCACGGCTGTTAGTATAGCACATCAGAGTTGGGCCAAACATAATGTTGTCCCTTAGCACCAAGACCCTAGTTATGAAAGATTAGCCCAGCTTATGGAAAGCTGTGCATGCATTTAAGACTTTTTATACTTAGCTTTTTGATACTTTATGTACAATGAACAAGTGTTACATAGAGTAAATGTACAGTGCCTTGCGAAAGTATTCGGCCCCCTTGAACTTTTCGACCTTTTGCCACATTTCAGGCTTCAAACATAAAGATATAAAACTGTATTTTTTTGTGAAGAATCAACAAGTGGGACACAATCATGAAGTGGAATGAAATTTATTGGATATTTCAAACTTTTTTAACAAATAAAAAACTGAAAAATTGGGTGTGCAAAATTATTTAGCCCCTTTACTTTCAGTGCAGCAAACTCTCTCCAGAAGTTCAGTGAGGATCTCTGAATGATCCAATGTTGACCTAAATGACTAATGATGATAAATAGAATTCACCTGTGTGTAATCAAGTCTCCGTATAAATGCACCAGCTCTGTGATAGTCTCAGAGGTCTGTTTAAAGCACAGAGAGCATCATGAAGAACAAGGAACACACCAGGCAGGTCCGAGATACTGTTGTGGAGAAGTTTAAAGCCGGATTTGGATACAGAAAGATTTCCCAAGCTTTAAACATCCCAAGGAGCACTGTGCAAGCGATAATATTGAAATGGAAGGAGTATCAGACCACTGCAAATCTACCAAGACCCAGCTGTCCCACTAAACTTTCAGCTCATACAAGGAGAAGACTGATCAGAGATGCAGCCAAGAGGCCCATGATCACTCTGGATGAACTGCAGAGATCTACAGCTGAGGTGGGAGACTCTGTCCATAGGACAACAATCAGTCGTATACTGCACAAATCTGGCCTTTATGGAAGAGTGGCAAGAAGAAAGCCATTTCTTAATGATATCCATAAAAAGTGTCGTTTAAAGTTTGCCACAAGCCACCTGGGAGACACACCAAACATTTGGAAGAAGGTGCTCTGGTCAGATGAAACCAAATTTGAACTTTTTGGCAACAATGCAAAACGTTATGTTTGGCGTAAAAGCAACACAGCTCATCACCCTGAACACACCATCCCCACTGTCAAACATGGTGGTGGCAGCATCATGGTTTGGGCCTGCTTTTCTTCAGCAGGGACAGGGAAGATGGTTAAAATTGATGGGAAGATGGATGGAGCCAAATACAGGACCATTCTGGAAGAAAACCTGATGGAGTCTGCAAAAGACCTGAGACTGGGACGGAGATTTGTCTTCCAACAAGACAATGATCCAAAACATAAAGCAAAATCTACAATGGAATGGTTCACAAATAAACATATCCAGGTGTTAGAATGGCCAAGTCAAAGTCCAGACCTGAATCCAATCGAGAATCTGTGGAATGAACTGAAAACTGCTATTCACAAACGCTCTCCATCCAACCTCACTGAGCTCGAGCTGTTTTGCAAGGAGGAATGGGCAAAAATTTCAGTCTCTCGATGTGCAAAACTGATAGAGACATACCCCAAGCGACTTACTGTACAGCTGTAATCACAGCAAAAGGTGGCGCTACAAAGTATTAACTTAAGGGGGCTAAATAATTTTGCACGCCCAATTTTTCAGTTTTTTATTTGTTAAAAAAGTTTGAAATATCCAATAAATTTCGTTCCACTTCATGATTGTGTCCCACTTGTTGTTGATTCTTCACAAAAAATTACAGTTTTATATTTTTATGTTTGAAGCCTGAAATGTGGCAAAAGGTCGAAAAGTGCAAGGGGGCCGAATACTTTCGCAAGGCACTGTATATGTGTATGTATGTATATATGTGTGTATATATGTGTGTGTGTGTGTGTGTGTGTGTGTGTGTGTGTGTGTGTGTGTGTATATATATATATATATATATATATATATATATATATATATATATATAAATATAAATATAAATATATATATATATATATATATATATATATATATATATATATATATATATATATATATATATATAATAGAGACTGTTGCGGATGCTCAATATTTTATATATAATGTGTATATGTATGTGTTTATATATAAAATGTTTTTTCATTTAGAAAATGTACAATTGTGAATAGGTCTTTTTAATTGTGTTCTCTGAAATAACCTTAATAACACTGGTTATTAGTTCTCAAAGTGTTTATGTGTGTAAATGGACACACACTGTTTTTAAACGTAACCTTCCCCCTCTATTTCCCACCCACAGACTCCCTGAAGAAGAAGGTGCATGCCTTACCCTCCCCAGAGCGAGAGATACAGACCGTAAATCTGAAGAAAGATGTCAAGTATGGGCTGGGTGAGTGAGAGGGGTTCACACATCCAGTCAGAATGGAGCTCCTTTGCCACAGAAATGCTGCGCAAACACACACACATGTGCAAACACACACACACATGCGTGCGCACACACAAACACAGACATTGAGTTTTCATGTTTTATGGAGACTTTTCATAGACATAATAATTGTTATACTGTACAAACTTTGTATTCTATCCCCTTACCCTAACACTACCCCTAAACTTACACATTTAAGAAAACGTTCGGCATCTGTACATTTTTAAAAAACATCGGCCTGTATGATTTATAAGCGGTTTTCCTCATGGGGACCAAAACATGTCCACACAAGGACAAGGATTTCAGATATTGCCATCTTTGTGGGTACATTTTGTCCTCATAATGTAGGGTTTACCAGGGTTTTACCCCCCCCCCCCCCCACACACACACACACACACACACACACGACTAGTGTGATAGAGTGCAGAGGTCTGGCAGTCCTCACCTCTCACACAGTGATTAATGAATCCCACTCTGGGAGGGAAATGTGCTGTTTTACATCCACCTCAGATAGGGACTTGCACTGAAATATCTTATCAGGATTTAGCCTGATAATGAGAGGAGGTTGTCTATCATTGATAAGAGAAATACATTTAGTATATGCACAAGTGACAGTCTCAATAAGACATCTTTGAATCTTTAGACTTTTGTCTTTTTGTAGTCTGTGAGACATAGTAGGATGAAGTGCGTTTGTGTCGCTCACCAGGCTTTCAGGTCGTAGGCGGAGAGAATTCTGGCCGTCAGGACCTGGGCTCCCTCATCAGCTCCATCACACCGGGGGGACCAGCAGATATCAACGGCTGTCTGAAACCAGGTATCAGAGTGGAAAGAGGAGTGATCTTGTTTCTATATTTAGAAGTAGTTTGAATTTTCTGGCTGAAAGCATCACATTTTTGTTGAGAAATTCACAGAATTCCTAGAATCTTGTTCCACAATACCCTTGAAAGATTTAAACCATTATAGTATAGTTTTAACTGATTTTTGAGCATGCTTTATATCAGTGGTTCTCAAGGAGGCCTCAGAAAACTTACAAAGGGGCCTGCAGGATGACTTACAAGTATTTCAAATAATAAATTATAATATTAAATAATAATAATAAAAAGAATCTAATATCAATCAAGTAAAAATCAATCTAATTCAAAATTCTTTAAACTTATGGAATCACACAAATAAATCATGGTCAATTTATTTTAATATTTCAAGTATATTACAAGCAGCTTTGTCATAATTACAGCAGAAAACAAAATATATTTTGTAGCTACTGGGGAGCCTTTGCATATTGTGTTGAATATCAGGAGGCCTACGGTTGAACCACTGCTGTTAATGATTGTTAAATGCTTTACATAATTCTAGAACACTTTTAAATGATTCTAGAATGCTTTAATAGAATGCTTCGAGTGGTTCCAAAATGCTTTGAACGATTTCTGAATGCTCTGAAAGATTCCAGAACACTTCAAACTGATTCCAGAACACTTGAAGTGATTTATTTCACTTTGAACGATTCTAGAATAATCACTAAAAGGTTGTTAACTCCCCATTTAGTATGCTTTAAGTGATTCTACAGTGCTTTAAATTAGTCTAATATGTTTTAAAAGATCATTGAATAGTTGTAGAATACTTTTAAATGATTCTAGAATGCTTTAAATATATGGAATGCTTTAAGTGGTTGCAGAATCCTTTGAACAATTCCAGAGTTCTCCAAAAGAATTTGGAACACTTTGAACTGGTTCTAGAAGTCTTTGAATGATTACAGAACACTTTGAGTGATTCAAATTTTCAGTAGAAGTTTGTTAACTATTGTATAACTTAAATGATCTTTAATGCTTTAAATAATTCTAGAATGCCTTTAATGGCACCTAGAACACTTTGGAAGGCCCAAAAATTACATTGAAATTTTTCAATGTAACAGTTCCATAACTCTGTATATTATTCTAGAATTCTGACCCTGGAAATGTTCTGGAATCATTCATAGCGATCTAAATGATTCTAGAACTCACTGATCAATCCCAGAACAGTGTAATTTTAGTATTATTGAGATACTATTATAGTTTGTATCAATATTTTAAATGTTTTTATTTTTGTTATATTCCATTTTCATTGTTTTTGTCATTTTTATTTTCAATGTCTAAATATTTTTTTTATTCATTTTTATTTCAATTTTAGTTTATTTTAGTACATCAAGTTAAACTAAATAAGAAATGTTGTCTTGCAAACTACCTGAAATATATATATTTTTTTCACTTTTATTTTATTTTTATTTTATTTTATTTCAGTTCATGTTTATTTTGTTTCAAACAGCATGCTTTTTATGCTTTTAGATAACTATAATAACCCTGTTCCAAAACGCTTGTTCAGTGTAAGGTTGTTAACTCCACATTTTTGTCTTTTCCTGCAGGTGACAGGCTGTTGAGCGTGAATGATGTCAGTCTGGAAGACCTATCACATGACACTGTGGTGGAGATTCTGCAGAGCACCCCTGATGATGTCACACTGGTGGTCTCTCAACCTAAAGAGAGACTGTTTCCAGGTAATGGATTGCGTGTGGACATTTTGGAAGAACGAATATAAATGTTGCATTTCAGCAGAATCGTTCTGAGAAAAGGCTTTTCTGAAGGCTTGATGACAGTACCATAAACAAGCCTCTTTTTCCCTCCTGTTAGACTCTCATTCAGGAATCCATCACTTTAAATCAGACTCTCAAAATCAGGAAGATGATGTCGATTCTTCCTCTGAAGATCATACACCCTCCCCCAGCCTGCCTCCTATCTCCAGCAAAACGTCTCCGCCTCAGTCCGTTCGACAGGGCAGCGTCAGTTCGCAGGACTCCAGGACAGAGAGCGCCGGCCTCCTGCAAACAAATCTCAATGGATTCCATCGCAACATTCCCACCGAGGGTCCCGTGGCGGCGCAGTCACTGACGGCTGACAGTAAACCCTCGGTTGAAGCTACTCCACCAGCTTTGCCCCCTAAAACCAGAAAACCCAAAGTGCCAGATGTTCCTAAAGAGCTGGAATACTCAGACAGAGGGGATTCCGACATGGATGAAGACACACACTCAAGTAGCCAAGAGAAACAAAAGACTAAAAAGGTAGAATCAGTCTCTGTAGTGATTTGAATGAACTTTGACTCAGCCCTCAAGGTTTCCTATCGAGATTCTAGTCAGCATCTGTTTGATATGAACTTTGACGTGTGCTTTTTAAGATGTTACTTCAGTGTTTAAACCTCACAACAAATATTAAATTGCTTTTTTTAAATATTGGGACAGTTCTCGCTCACTCATTGCATCCCTCCTTGGAGTTCCCTACATGCCAGCGGATTTTCACTTAATCAAATGCAGAACATAATTTGAGATTTTTAAACATATTTCACATTTACACCATGTTCTACCCATGGCCGTTTGACAGGTTTAAATCAATGAAATCATCATGTTTCATCATCAAGTGAAATCATCAAGTGCCACTCACTTGCTAAGGAAAACGTCCCTAAAACTATTGGTCATCCTAGTGTTAGAGATGTTTCCAAATTCATTGCAATGAAGGAGGTACTTTTGGGGTCAGCAAGATTTTTTAAATGCTCATCAAGACTGCATATATTTGATAAAATATAGTAAAAACAATAATATTGTGGAATATTATTACAATTTAAAGTGTATTCTTTTTTTTTTTATGTCTTGGCAAAGCTGAATTTTCAGCGTCATTACTTCAGTCTTCAGTGTCACATGATCATCAGAAATCATTCTAGTATGCTGATCAGTTTTTTTCAGGATTCTTCGATAAATAGAAAGTTCAAAAGAACAATATTTATTAGAAATCTGTCTCGTTTTATCAATTTAAAGCATCCTTTCTGAAGAAAAGTATTCATTTCTTTAAAAATTTCTTGCTGACCCCAAACTTTTGATTAGTTATTTACCATTTAGCAAATGCATATCAATGTGTTAACAACCACATGGTAACGGTTTTGGACCAATGAGATTTCAGTGTGGGCAGGACTAAAATGCACAACCAGATGACTGACAAAATGTTCTATCGATCATCGCCATAAAGGCCGCTTTGATCAAAACTTCATTTGTCGCTTCTGGATAGTACACAGTGTTTCACATATTGAAATTCAGGTATCTCAGTTCCACATTTCTTGGAAGTTCCCTTTACAGCTAATATGACCATTTAAGGTTAATACTTAGTATAGCTACACTTCAGAGCCACGCAAATGTGTGAAATACCAATAAAAACGTTCTAACTGCTTGTGACCGTCCCTCACTCTCTTTCTGACCGATTGCATTTCTGAATGTAAATGCAATGCAGTTGTGCATGTCAACTCCATTAACCTTTGACCCTTGCATGAATACGGCTGTGCACGGCCTTGTATTTACCCAGCTCTTCTCTGTTTACAGGGGGTTTCTCCCAACATCGACACGGAGACTTTAAGTGCTAGTAGCCCAGAAGTCAATAGCCTCCAGCCTGGAGATCTATTTGACATTGAGCTGTCCAAAATAGACAGCAGTCTGGGCATTAGTGTCACGGTACTGTTCGGAAAGGTTTCCGCTCTCTTTTTTTTTTCCTCCTTTGTTTCCCCTTTACTTACTTTGTGTGTGTGTGTGTGTCTGTGGTGTTGTTTTTGTACCCTTAGCCCTCGCTCCTTTTTGAAGTTCCTCGCTTGGCTTCAGTTTTGGGAAAGTAGATTTGGTTCTTTGCATGCAGATTTTTACAGGCATTTGAATTGGCTGCTTCACAAAACGGTAAAACTGAAAAACAGTAGGTACGGCAAAGCGTGGAAACGCACAGCTAAGACTACATGCCACATTTTCAGTTGTATTTTGTTTCTGACGGAGAAGCACTAATGCCTGCATGGATTTGCATTTGCTTGTCTACGGTGTGATTTTTACAGTGATGCTTTTTACAGCATGCAGCTTTTGTTACGTAGACTTTTAATGATTGAAATGATTTTTTTAAAAGTCTGTTTCAAAACACTGCAATGAAATTCATTAATCATCAACTTAAGAAATCAAGTGGTTTGCTCTATGATTGTTAGGGTGGGTATATCTTATAAATCTAAAATGAGCATGTCCAATTGATTGCTTAATACACTCTTAGATCCAAAGATTTTTTTTTGCATGATGCCTTTGTATATTAACATGTCTGTCTGTCTCAGGGTGGATCAAACACAACATTGAGGCATGGAGGGATATACGTCAAAGGAGTCATTCCTAAAGGAGCCGCTGAGCTGGATGGGAGAATAAAGAAAGGTAAAAAAGGATTTTTAAAAAAATATATTTTTTAATTAAAACAATACACTACCGTACAAAGATTTTTTTTTTAAAGAAATTAATACAATCATTCAGCTAGGATGCATTCAATTGATCAAAAGTGATAGTAAAGACATTTATAATGTTACAAAAGATTTCTATTTCTAATAAATGCTGTTCTTTTGAATTTTCTATCTATCAAAGAGCTTGTTGAAAAAAAGTGCTGAAAATTCAGCTTTGCCATCACAAGAATAAGCAACTTCAGTTGTTTTAAATTGTAATAATATTTCACAGTATTACTGTTTTTTTATATATTTTATTTTATTTTATTTTATATTTTATTGAATCAAATACATGCAGCCTTGTAAGAGACTTATTACAAAAAATCTTAAAAAAACATCTTACCAACCCCAGGACAGTTGCAAGTATACATCATGTTATTACTTTTTGTTCTGAATTTAATTTATGCAGATTTTATAAAAAAAATAAACATTGTGTCCCTGAATGATTTTCAGTACTGTTACATTTTACATTTGTTTGGTGCAAAAAAAAAAATGTTCTATTTAAATATAATATAATTTAATATGTTATAATATGTAATAATATGTTATAATATGAAGTAATGACGTAATAATGTGACCTTAAGTCCTATATTAATCAAGTGACAAAAGCTTTTTTATGTTATATTTATTATATTTAATAATAATGTATTATATGTTAAATTTTTATTTTTAATGATATATGTATACTGGCTTGCCTAAGGGTTTTATAGCTAAGCTATTGATACAATGCAGCAGCCAGAGTACTAATGAAACTAAAAAGGAGAGAGCATATTACACCCGTTTTAATGGAATTACATTAGTTGCCAGTTCACCAAAGAATTGATTTTAAGATTCCTTTATTAGTTTATAAAACACTGCATAATCTGGAACCTTTATATATTACTGTCAAGATATCTTCCAAATCGTAGTTTAAGATCTTCTTGTGCTGGTCTTTTGGCTCAGTATACAGTAAATCTTGATGATCCGGTGGTACTTCTTTTAGCCACAGTGCTCCAAAAATGTAAAGTGAAAGCGACTACTAACATTCATATTTTTAAAAGGTGGGTTAAAACTTCTTTTTGCGTAGCAATATTGTGTAAGTTTTTGTTTTTTATTTATTTTGTGATCCTTTTATAGTTGCTTTTGAGTATTTTTATATAGAAAAAAAAGTGTGAAATTGTATTGCCAATCTCTTTATTTTACCTTGTGAATCTTTTAAAGTTGTTTTCAAATATTTTATATTAATATTGTGTGAAAATGTAATGAAAATATTAGTTTTTATGCTTGTGAAGAACTTTGAAGTGTTATACAAATATATGTTTATTATTTAATATTTGTAATATTTTTGGGGGGTAAAAGATGACCTGTACGGTTCTTCAAGAGATTCCCAAACGTTACAAGACTGTTAGTAAGCGTGTGTGTTGATGCTGTGTCCTACAGGGGATCGTGTCGTGGCTGTGAACGGGAAGAGTCTTGACGGAGCGTCTCACAAACAGGCAGTAGAGATGTTGAGATATACTGGGCAGGTGAGAACGTTGCGCCCCCTAGAGGACTTCTCTTCTCTCAATGTTTAACCGTGTATTTTAAACTATATTCTTGTTGTCTAGGTGGTGCATCTGTTGATGGAGAAAGGTCTGCCCCCAGAAATCAGAGTTCATGCCCCTCTGACCCCTCAAGACACTTCTGAACCTCAAAACGCAGCAGTGGAGGAGTTACCACCACCCAAGAAAGCAGAATACAACTTCATTACTCCAGGTATGAGGTGGAATTGACACGCTTGCTTTCGAGCTTATGAAAATGTGCCAGAGGTGTAGAGGTTAAACATGTGGGCTGGTTACTCAAAGGTTGTGAAGAGTAAATCAGTGTCCTCTTTCTTATTCACCCCTCTAGATAACACGTTTGAGGTGGGGTTGCTGAAGAACACGTCCGGTCTGGGTTTCAGTTTCAGCCGCGAGGAGAACGTTCCCGGAGAGCCCTCGGGTTCCAGCATGGTACGGGTCAAGAAGCTGTTTCCAGGGCAACCGGCAGCCGAGAGTGGCCGCATCGAAGTGGGCGACGTCATTCTACGCGTCAATCAGACGCCACTCAAAGGACTTTCACAACATGTACGTTAACCCTTTACTTTAGTCTGTGAGGATTTAAAAATATGATTTAAAACAAAATGCTAACTGTTTGTACTAATACTTGCTGTTTGTCAGGAGGTGATCTCTGCTCTGAGGGGGACAGGTCAGGAAGTGACCCTTCACTTGTGTAGACCTGAATTAGGGGTCTTACCTGAGATGGACCCTGCCAATGCAGTAAGACTTTTAGTTTTAGTCTCACATGTTCCATTACCTAAATGAATTTTTTATTTTGTTTTTTGCTCAAGAATTTCAGGAAAGGACATGATGTAACTATCCATACATTACAGCCATATATATTCAATTAGATAAGTAGTCCCATCACAATTTGAGACCAATTTATTTAGTTTTATTGAGTCTTATTTTGAGTCATTTTATTTTATTGTGCTTTTTTATTTTTTATTTTATTGTGTCTTATTTTTTATTTTATTTTACAATCTTATTTTGAGTGTTATTGAGTTTTTATGGTTAGGGTTTAGTTTTATTTTATTTAGATTATTTAATTTAGTTTTATTGAGTTTCATTATTGTTTTATTTTTTGAGTATTTTATTTTCATTTGAGTATTTCATTTTATTTTATTTTATTTGGAGTTTTACTGAGTTTTGAGACTTATTTTGTGTCTTTTGTTTTATTTTGAATTTTATTTATTTATTTAAAAAATTATATTATTATTTTTATATTGAGTATTTTATTTTATTTTATTTTATTTTTGAGTATTTAATCTAATTTTGTTTTATTTTATTTTGAGTGTCTCATTTTGTTTTACTGAGTTTTATTTAATTATTACAAATTTTTAGTATTTTATTTAATTAAAATTTTATTTATTTTTTTGTCTTATTGGGATCTCAGTAACTCGTGTGTGTTTTTTTTTTTTTTTTTTTTAGCAACTTTAGCAGTTCTTTACAGATTCAGCTATCACTACCTATTTTTCACTATCACATTTTTTTTAAATTAAAACTAAAATTCACACTCCGCAGACTCCCGTGCCTTCTCCACGAAAGGAACCTCGTCCCAAGCCCCAGCCTGATCCCAAGACGAGCTCCCCACCTCAGGCGGAGCACCAGCAGTTGGTGGGTCCTGTGGAAGAGGCTCTGGAGAGGTTGCTGATGAAGTCACCCAGTCGCAGGGACAGTTACAGCGACAGCACCGACAATGACGAGATGGAGGAGGCCTTCAGCCCCGCCAACCTAGAGCAGGCCAGTCAAGCCTGGGACAGGAGTGTATATCAAACCCCCATGGAAAGACTCCCAAACGAGGCCAATATGGACGACACCGTACGATCTGCATACTACTCACCCAGACAATCCATGTCTAGACCAGAGGTCAACAGAAGGTGACAAATGTACTCCTAAAATAGTGTTTTGCTAATATATGTGCTTGCTAAACTGTAAGAAAAGAAAAGCTGCTGCCTTACATTTTTAGGTGCAATCAACTTGGCTTTACTGTATAAGTCATTTCAACTTAAATTATATTAAACTGACTTAAAAAATTTGTTGAATCTTGTATAACTTATCAAAATAAGTTTTCACCTTTTTTATGAGTTAAAGTAATGTAAATGTTCATCTTGAATTTAATTAATCTTAATTTGAATTAATGTAAGATGATTCAAATTAATTTGAATTAATGAATGTACATCAGTTGTACACTCGTTATTGCGGTGCAGTATGGGATTGAATGAGTGAACTCGATAACGTCCACTGTGGTTTTGGACACCACTACAAATGACTTTTCCCTCAAATAATGCTCTATTTAAGGGTGTCTATTTAAGGGAGGAGTTTTTGATCACAGCCCCAGCGTTCTTACATAAGCTGACTTGGTTGTTTCATATAATTGGGTCCAGGTTACAGAGTTCAGGTGTGACGCACTATTTCTCTCCTGTGGGTGTGTTTTGCTCAGTCTATGTCACGTGACTCTGTAAGTGTTACACAACACGGCAGCTGGCAGCAGTGACATGCTTGTTTGCACTGCTGAATGCAGTGTGATAGAGATCTGCAGGATAAATGACGTGGCTTGTTTTGCCTGAAGACTTCTCTTTGAGCAGAAGAGAGAATTAGAAATGAAGAACTAAATAACAGGAAAAGGTCGATGCCTTTTAGTCATGTTTAGTCTGATGATAAAGACTAGTTACATCAGTTTTTTTAAGTTGTCTTTTCTTTTTCTTTTAAACTATTTTTTTTAAATTATGTTTTAGTTTTTTGTTTCTTAGTTTCAGTGTCTATCAAAAATTTTATTATATTTTTTATTTTGATTATTTTATTTTTATTTCAAATAAATTTTATTTTTGGTTTGTTGGTTTCAATAATCTAAAAGCATTTTTTCCCCCTATTTTTAATGTAGCATAATTTTCCCCCCCCAATTCTTAACAAAACAGGCCAGTTGTCATAGAATTCATATTTATTAATCATGATCCATTTCCTGTCTCTATCCCCCACTGCTTCCTGTTCGTCATCTTTATCCAGTGATTTGGACAGCTCTGCACTTGGTATGTCATCATCTCCATCTCTTCCTGAGGGGGGGATCCTGAGCCCCAGTCCTGACCCTCTTCCTCCACCACTGCCAAACCCTGTTAACCTCTGTCTACCAGAACACGGCCAGGAGGAGGAGTTCATTCCGGTGAGTGACCATTAGCGTGACTATGAAATTATCTTTTTTTTCCCAGAATTTCTAATGGAAATTGATTTCTAATGTAGATTTAAAGCATGAATTCTCTGCTATGATCAAAACAAGAATGTTTGTGTCATTTTAGGAGGTGGAGCTGAAGGTCTCTCTGGTGAAGTCTGATAAAGGAAGTTTAGGTTTCACCCTCACTAAAGGGCCAGATGACAATTGCTACATCCATGACATTATCCAGGACCCTGCTAAAGGAGATGGCCGCCTGCATCCAGGGGATCGCATGATAATGGTATGATAATAGGGATTAGTGTTGGGCGATCTTTTCCATTTTCAGATCGTCCTATCGTCAGACTGCGAGAATGCCCATATGCAATATTATCGTGCGCTTGTGGGTGGGTGCAAGAGAAAGACTTTTACTCAACTACTCAATGTTTTCAACCATCGAATGTTTATTTTGTTTCATTACTAACAAAAAAAACAAAACAGTTATAGTTTGTAAAAATACACACTGATGTCTATGGAAGCACCAATAATCAATATAATAAACTTTCAAACATAATTTGACAGCGTGTTTTATTTAGTAGTTAAATATAAAGTTTACACTGTTTTCTCACAGTTCACCAGACACTTTCACGTTTTTGGGACTAAGTGGATGAATCTATGTACAAATCTGTCAGATAGCATAAACAAACTTAAGTCTTTAGCTTGTTAACTTATTGATAAACTGACATGATTAATATAAAATTATTTAAAACGGGTGACAAGTTTATATACACTGCCGATAGTCACATCACAGGATTTGCGATGTCAAGTATAGGGATCGTAGTTGATCCGTACGGACCAGGCCCCATGTGTTTCTCGGATTCATTGCAAAGTTTAACCATCATAGAGAGAAAGTTTATCATTTGTACGTGTTTTAGGTCCTGTCAGTTTAAACATTCAAGCGATTCTAAACCATTTGAGGTCAAGAAGACACGAAAGAGAACTCATTTCGGATCTCACATGCTGTTTTCTGTGTGCGCACACAGAACTGCGCAGACAGCACGCGAATACCAAATTCAGTTCTCTTCCACATTATTTGTGCTTGAACAGACACATAAATGCATAATTATGTCAAAATGCCCGTCTCTGCAATGGCAAGTATCCTCGTAAACATTCGCTTATGGCTTATGATTAAACAACTGAGAAAGAAAACGGATGCGTATCATTAAATTGGATCTGTGCATTCAGTCTTAAAGTGACAGCGGCATAATAAACCTGCTGCTGTATGTGTCATTATTCTTAATCGAATAACAAAATACAAAGTGAAAATCACTTTTGTAGCTGTAATAGATTAATTATATTACATTTTTACAGTGAAGACTATGCAGTGTTATTTTACATTTGATTGTTCAATTTCTGTACCTGACTACTGCTAGACTTAGCTGAAAAACATAAAGCATTGTTTATTTCATTTGTATCTTTGTTCTATTGTATTTATCTATGTTTGTAATTTGTTTATTATTTTTATGCAGATGCACTCCCCTACAAAATCACCCCCAATCGTTCTAGAATGATTAATTCTTACCAAATAGAGCTATTCAAGTCATCTGGTGAAATTTGTTTTCATACTGCAGTATATATGACAGAAAAACTAAATATCGCAATGTCAGTTTTTTCCAATATCATGCAAGCTTTGCACAAGAAGGTGATGGTGCCGGTGAAGGAGTCGCGAACCACAAACCTATTCGTACATTATCTGCTGACATAAGGTATTTTAATTGCACTTTAACAAGTAAACTGAACGGCCTGGTTCATGCGCAATATTTAGAGTTAACAAGTCGTTTTTTTTTATGTTGGTGTGTGAAATAAAGCTGCTTTTTTCATCGTTGACTGATTGTGCGGACCTATGTTATTAGCTATATATTTTTATTTTATAATAATAATAATAACAACAATAACTAGCTATTTATTATTATTTTATAATAATAATAACAATAACAAATATTGTGTTGTCACACCCGTTGTATTATTATTATTATTATTATTATTATTATTATTACTAGGCATAAACGTCAATATTTTTTGTTAATGTGCTATGCAAAAAAACGAAATGCTGAAGAATGACAATGCCTCTCTTTTCTTTGTCTCTTTTGTAACAAGCACTCTTGACATCATTTGTGAACATATGTCTTTATTGTGAATATCACCTTGCAATTAAGTTTTGATGTGGGCTGTAGTTTTTTCAATGTAAACTAATCCTTATTTCACGTGCGTGTTGGTGAAGTGCTGGCTATATGCGGTGATGTTGATGTGAAACTATGGAGGTGCAATTTGATAAAAATAGCCTAATAATAATAACAATTTAATACAATAATGGGAAAATTAGCCTAATATTGTCTTGATTATCATCAAAGACATCCGCTATCGGCTATATCTGACTATTCGAGCCACGATATTAACATCTATTGGCATAGGGATGGGTGCAATTTTACTCTTATCTAGTTTTGTAGATAGAGTTCTAGTTCTAGTAGATAGATTTCTATGTATGTTACCGGCAAAGTGTGAAATCCCGGTATTGTATAGAATGCCTAGGCAATGTATAGAATGCCTGATGGTTTTTGGCAAAAATACATTGCCTAATTCTATACATTACCTAGGCACTACACTAGCATATAAAGCTAACACACATGGACTACAAGCTACAAAATGTACATTTTAATTTATTTTACACATTGTTATTTGTGTTTTACGCATCTTCATTCTTCTTCCTGTTTTTTTTAGGTGAATAACACTGAGGTGTCCGGCATGAATCACACAGAGGTGGTCAACCTGGTTCGCGCCGCCCCCAAAGTCGTGGACCTGGTGGTAGGCCGTGTCCTAGAACCTCCCAAACCACCAATAGAGGCCCACCTCCTTCCCGACATCACGTTTCAGTGTCACGACGAGCCTTTAGGTAATGGAAATATCAAGGTATATTGCAACTGATCCTCTTTACAACTCAATGGTGTTCCCGGAAATGCCCAGAATCCAGCTGGGCAAGTATATTTTGCTGCGTTTGACCGATACATGTGGCGCATTAGTGTTATCTGACTGTCAGAGGTCAATGGGGGCTTTACTGGGTCATACAAAAACACAGATATCCATCAGCATAAACAAAGCCCACCTGCGTTTCACTGGAAAAATGAGCTCAAGGGGTTCAACAACAAGCTAGATAAGGGTGTCGGATTTCAGCTTGCTGACAAAAAAGTGAAAGAAAGAAAGAAGGTGGTGTTAGTTTAGTGCAGCCGGATCACTTAAGTGTTTGTTTACTGGGTGTGTGTGTGGCCGTCTCTTGTAGGTCTGGTTCTCGATGGAGGAAGTAACAGTGGGTTGGGCGTACTGTACGTGAAGGACATCATCCCAGGATCCGTAGCCTCAGCAGAAGGCAGTTTGAGACACTTGGATATCATACATTACATCAACGGCGCTCCGACGCAGGATCTAACCTTGAGCGAGAGCCGCAGACTCCTGCAGCTGTCACTGAGGAATCTTAGTCTCAAAGCCACCAGGTGAGTTTGTCGCACGACACCACTCGCAATGTTCTCCAAAAACACTACAACGTTCATTCCAATATGCATAAAGGATTGAATTATTCAGGTGTTGGGAAGATTCTTTTGATAGACTTGTTTGTCAGCTGTTATGTGATGTGTGAAACTGTAAAACTTCTGGACGGATGCCACTATCTAACTATATTTCCGTAGGCATGGGAAGCCTGTTTTTCCGGGTGAGGAGGAGATTTCATTGCTAAACAATAACATCAGTTCTAAAGTCTCCCAGAGTATGAACGGTAAGTGTAGTGGGAAATAAACCAGCTGTACCTACATGTTTTTTGGTCAAAATTTTGTCACCATACACTGTTCAATAGTTTGGGGTCGGTATGATTTTAAAGACTTTAATGCTCCACAAGGCTGCATTTTTTTTTAATACAGTAAAAAAAATTTAATTGTCAAACATTTTTATAATTTAAAATAACTTTTTTTTTATTTTAATATTTTTTTAATGTAATTTATTTCTGTGATCAAAGATGAATTTTCTGTGTCTTCAGTGTCACATGATCCTTCAGAAATCATTCTAATATGCTGATTTGGGTCTCAAAAACCATTTCTTCTTCTTATTATTATTATTATTATTATCAATGTTGAAAACAGTTGCTTCATATTTTTGTGGAAAGCATTGTTTTCCAAGATACTTTGAGAAATATAAAGTTGAAAGGAACTGAATTTTTTGATATAGAAAATAATATAAATCAGTAATATAATTTTTTTTTTTAAGTTGTATTGTGCGTACCCCAAACATTTGAATGGTAATGTAGTAGTGATGTTCAGATTCAAAATTGGGTTGTGAAAATTATCAAATATATTTAAATATGCCAATACATTTCAAGCGGTTAAAGATATTATACATTTGTAAAGATAAGGTAAGTTTGTAAAGTTTACATTGACTGATAATGTTGGTGTAATGTAACACACACTGAAGATGTCATCATAATATTTGCATACTGAAATCTGATTGGTCATTTACAGAGCGAGAAGCAGAAGCCTAAAAGTATAAAACTTCAGGAAATGCTATTCTAGTTGTTGTATATTATATTACACGAGTCTCTTATAATATTGCTTTTAGCTAACATTACTCCTTAACTATGGTAAAAACACATGATCTTGTGCGGCTTATTGCTTAAATGAATGGTATCAACAGTTTATTTTTCTTTTGACTTGTGGCATTCTGATGCTCTAGTTAGTAGTTAGTTGTTGTTACTCTTCTGGTTGTAAGCTGAGTAATTTACACTGTGACCTCATTTCTCTCTTGCTCTTTCTCTTTGTATCATAGGTTATCTCCATAGCAACGATCGTAACGAATTAGAGGCCCTGTCCGGGATCTGTCCTGCTGAGGTAAGAACCTGTAGAACTTCTGGTAAACTATTACCTAATATTGATCGGTGCTGCTCTGGCTAAATATTTTATCACTAAATAAACCGACTTCAGAAACAGAAACTATTATACTGTGGGTGCTGTTTGTGGCATGTGAGACGGGACACAAACAGCCTGAAATTTAACTGAGGCAGGTCAGATTTCTGCGGTCTGTTTGTTACAAGAGGAGCCGGTGAGAGGAATTTGACTCGATTTTCAGGAAACGTGTTCCGTCAATGGCCAACACTGAGGCTTCTTCCTTCCCTGAATTCACTGTAATTGTGCTTCATTGTCATTGTGGCTTGCTTTCTTTTGTAAGTTTTCTCCAGTTTTTCCTCGTCTCATTCATTTTGCCTTCTTTGTTTCACTCTTTTCTTGTCTAAAATGTTTACAGGAGCAGATTGTGAAGCTGCAGTTGGAAAAGCCGCCAGCAGGGGGCCTGGGCTTTTCTGTGATTGGTGGAGAAAGGGGTATTTTCGTGAAGTACGTCACCCCTGGAGGCACCGCAGACACTGCAGGCACGTTGCAAGTTGGCGATCGTTTGCTCAAGGTACATAAGCAATGTTTTTACACTTCACACCCATTTTTTTTAAGTTGCATTTTTAAATTGAACTTCCGAAAGCCAATTTTGCTGTTTGTGTACAGGTCAATGACGATCTGATGATCGGCGTGTCTCACTCTAAAGCCGTCACAACCATCCGTAAATCTAAAGGCTTGGTGCACCTCATCGTCTCCCGTCCACCTGACCAAATGCCCAACACGTACCTGGGCTTTCTGCCTCTCAAATCCAACGGTGTTAATGGCAATAACGGTACAACCTCATGGTTATTAATAAAGTAGAATGAATGAATGAATGCCCGGAACTGTCAGGTTGTGTTTATCTATTTTTTTGTCCAATTATTTTTTTATTTATTCACATAGTAATTTAAAAAAATTACATATATAAAAACAACATATTTAATATTTATTATTATATATAAAAACATTTTGTCTATAAATATACAGATATTTAAAACTTAAATAGAAAAACTTTTTTTTTTTTTCATATTTATTGTTATAAATAATGAATTGATACATGTTTTTTAATGTTATTTTAATGAAAGAGTAATTATAATTTACCGCCTGTTTCACAGACAAGGCTTAAGTCTAGTCCCAGACTAAAATGCATGTTTGAGCTGTTTTAACTGAAAGCAACTTGCATTGTCATATCTTAATATGTCAGTGGTATTGTTTTGTCTCAATATGAACACCAGTAATGTTTTCTTCTAATGCATGTTTATAAAAGCTACTTAAATGTCCTAATTGAACTAAGGACTAATCCTGGCTTAATCTAAACCCTGTCTGTGATACCAGGCCTAAGCGTAATAATTTAGTCTTACAAAAAGGGCTAATGAAAATCTGTTATTGTTGTGTGATGTTTCAGATGTGAGTGAAGACAGTGGCGTGAAAACAAAACTCCAGACGCCATCAGAGCAAAGCAAGAGCATCAATTCACCTCCCCTCCCTCCGATAGGTACAATAAAGATCACATGACCAGTTTTATTTTAGTATTGAGGATTGATATGAAATACTATTTTTATATACACTGCTCAAAAAAATAAAGGGAACACTTAAACAACACAATGTAACTCCAAGTCAATCACACTTCTGTGAAATCAAACTGTCCACTTAGGAAGCAACACTGACTGACAATCAATTTCACATGCTGTTGTGTAAATGGAATAGACAATAGGTGGAAGTTATAGGCAATTAGCAAGACACCCCCAATAAAGGAGTGGTTCTGCAGGTGGTGACCACAGACCACTTCTCAGTTCCTATGCTTCCTGGCTGATGTTTTGGTCACTTTTGAATGCTGGCAGTGCTTTCACTCTAGTGGTAGCATGAGACGGAGTCTACAACCCACACAAGTGGCTCAGGTAGTGCAGCTCATCCAGGATGGCACATCAATGCGAGCTGTGGCTAGAAGGTTTGCTGTGTCTGTCAGCGTAGTGTCCAGAGCATGGAGGCGCTACCAGGAGACAGGCCAGTACATCAGGAGACGTGCAGGAGGCCGTAGGAGGGCAACAACCCAGCAGCAGGACCGCTACCTCCGCCTTTGTGCAAGGAGGAGCAGGAGGAACACTCCCAGAGCCCTGCAAAATGACCTCCAGCAGGCCACAAATGTGCATGTGTCTGCTCAAACGGTCAGAAATAGACTCCATGAGGGTGGTATGAGGGCCCGACGTCCACAGGTGGGGGTTGTGCTTACAGCCCAACACCGTGCAGGACGCTTGGCATTTGCCAGAGAACACCAAGATTGGCAAATTCGCCACTGGCGCCCTGTGCCTATAATTTCCACCTATTGTCTATTCCATGTGCCCAACAGCATGTGAAATTGATTGTCAGTCAGTGTTGCTTCTTAAGTGGACAGTTTGATTTCACAGAAGTGTGATTGACTTGGAGTTACATTGTGTTGTTTAAGTGTTCCCTTTATTTTTTTGAGCAGTATATATATATATATATATATGTATATATATATATATGTGGCTTTTGCATCTGATCTCTTTATATATATATATATATATATATATATATATATATATATATATATATATATATATATATATATATATATATATATATATATATATATATATATATATATATATATATATACTGTAACTGTAATGTTTTATATATATATATGTGGCTTTTGCATCTGATCTCTTTATATATATATATATATATATAACTGTAATGTTTTTTTATATATATTATTACATATTAATTAAATATAAAATTAATTAAATACAATTAAAATCAAAATGGAAAATATACAAAAAAAATATTTAAGTTTTAATTTTAGAAATATTTTTTAGTAATTTTATGTGCATGTCATTTATTAGTTTATTTGTAGATGTTTATATAGTCTTTATTATATATTTATTATATAATATATTTCTATATTATATTTATATAAATTTGAAGTAAATGAAAAATATTGCCATGGCAAATATTTTTTATATTTAATTTAATTTAATTTAATTTTTCAAATAGCACACATTTTTTCTGACTTAAGTTTTATAAGAAACCCCATATGAGACATCATTCTAGCAGATAGCTCATCTGAATTTCACCTGGACATGTGAGAGTGTGGTATTTACATTATTTGAATGTGTGTGTGTTCTAGACTATGACACAGGCTCTCTAGAGAAAGGCAAGGGAACAGAAGGAAGTGGTGACCTATCAGAGGACACAGACTGTGATGGCTCGTCTCTGCCCGAAGACTCCCCAGAGGTACGGCCATCTGTAATTAAACTTTGAATATCTGCAATTTTACAGCAGTCAATCATAGTTCATAAGATCTGATCTAATAACAATGGACTTTGAGGCAATTGTATTGACTTGGAACAGCTCATAGTTCAGATTAATATTCATGTTCCTCTGTCTTCAGACATCTCGGAAGGTTGAGTGGAAGGAAGAAAATGTTGATGCCCCACTGAATGACAGGTGAGGAAGATGAAAACAATTTTATCAACTCTCATAGGACTCTTTCACTAATTTCACATCTACAGTGGGTGTTTTTGTGTCAGCTTACATTTAAAACTCAGAAAATATGGTTAAAAATGCAGTGCAAAACTGCAACAAAAAAAAGGTGATAGTTTTTAAGCAACATCAAATATTGTTTGAAAAAAGACTTCTCACCCAAACACTTTCTATTCGGTAAACATGACTGAATCCAGACTATTTAAACAATAAAGTGTAGATTAAATGTTGTTTGGATCTATACTACTGTACAAAAAGTTTTTATTCAGCAAGTATGCATTAAATTGGTCAAATATAATGTTACTAAAGATTTCTATATCAAATAAATGCTGTTTTAACTTAATATTCATCAAAGAACCAGGAATAAATGTATCACGATTCTCACAAAAATATTGAGCAGCAAAAACTGCCAATAATAATAATAGATAATAACTGAGCAGCACATCAGCATATTAGAATGATTTCTATCATCAGAGTAATGACTGATTCAAATTCAGCTTTGTCATCACAGGAATAAATTACATTTTTAAATATATTCAAATAGAAAACAGTAAATTAGTTTTAAATTGTAATAATATTTAAAAATATTACTGATTTTACCGTATATTCTATCAAATAAATGCCTTCTTAATAGACTTCTTTCAAAAACATCAATAAATCATACGGACCCCAAACTAATAATTCTCAATGAGTCAATGACCAACTCCCAACAACCATGTTATCATTGTGGTTGTTATAAAAGGAAATGGTGTCCTTACCCAGAATTCATTTTATTTTCTCTGTAGAGATCTGTTACACAGTCAGAGTGAAAGCACTTGCGTGTTATGCATCATCAGGTCATGCTCTACTGTTTGAGCTTCAGGAATGACTGAAACTAATAACTATATCCTCCTAAATTCAGTCTAACACGTTTGTTCCGATCAAATGTTAGTGCCCTGCAGTCCTCGTCAGGCCAGCTGGATGAAGATGAGATCACATGGGGGAGCGATGAGCTGCCAATAGAGGACATCAACTTTGCTAAATTTGCTGAAGGTCAGTCAGCAGAAACCTGTTTTGCTGTTGAAACCACCGTTTCTCACAGGGAAATGGGTCATTTTCTTATTGTTCATGCAATCAGTTTGTCTCATTGTAACTGTAATACATGTTATTTTTCTTCTCTCTCTTTCTCAGATGGACCCATTGTTACTGAGGATGAGCTGACGTCTCTGCCGCTGGTTAAAGTGGTTCCTGACGGCCATTACACATCCACTAACCTCAACACTATAGTCCGTATGATGAGAGGCCTGCTGGAGCAGAAAGTTCCTCTGCAAGAGTTTGAGGTGCAGAAATATTTCACTGTACCAGATACTTAAAGAGAACATCTGTACTTTTTGCAGATTAAAAGCAATTTCTGTAAGACTTTACAATATGATTCCGTTTGTTAAAATCAGTTTACTACATTAGTCCACGTGAACTACAAATGAAAAATACTTCTAAAGCATTTAGAAGGTTAATCATAATTTCAACATTTACTAATACATTTAAAATCCAAAGTTTTATTTATGTGCTATGAGCTAACATGACCTTAGAATGAACAGTTGTATTTTTATTAACTAATGTTAACTTAAATAATTCCTTATTGTTAGTTAATGTTAGTCAATGCATCAACTAATGGGACCTTATTGTAAAGTGTTACCACACTTTCTTCTAGACGTTTATAATGACTGCTGAAAATTCAGCTTTGCATCACAGGAATACATTACATTTTAAAATATATTCAAATAAAAAACAATTATTTTAAATTGAAAAAATATTTCACAATATTACTGTTTTTACTGTAGTTTTGATCAAATAAATGCAGCCTTGGTGAGCATAAGACGTCGTACAAAAACATAAAAAAATCTTACCAATCCCAAACTTTCAAATCGCAGTGTATATTTTTATTATTTATTCATATCTTTTTTTGCCATGAATATAGCATCTAATGCTAATATGGTGATAAAATAATCCATTTTTATGGGCATATTGTTTTCTTTCAAAGAACCTGCAGAATTTGCGCCCCTTGGATGAATGTCTGATTGGCCAGACCAAAGAGAACAAGAAGAAAAACCGTTACAAGAACATCGTTCCATGTGAGTTAGGAGAAACACTGATGTTTAACAATGTTTCAGCATGTTTCTCCGCGCTTTTTTTGCATATTAATCATCTCTTGCTCTGTCATGATTCAGTTGACACAACCAGGGTCGTGTTGGGAAAGGATGGCGGCTACATAAATGCTAACTTCATCAAGATGCCTGTAAAAGACGAGAAGTTCCTGTACATCGCGTGCCAGGGGCCGCTGCCCACCACGCTCGGGGACTTCTGGCAGATGGTCTGGGAGCAGAAGTCCAACGTGATCGCCATGATGACACAGGAAGTGGAAGGAGGGAAAGTGAAATGTCAGAGGTACTGGCCCGATACGCCCCGCTCACCCGAGATGGTAGACGACCGGCTGCAGATCACACTGGTCAAAGATCAGCACCTGGACAACTTCGTCATCCGGCTCATAGAGGTCAAAGACATCCAGGTAACAGACAGCTCTCTCTCTCTCTCTCTCTCTCTCTCTCTCTCTCTCTCTCTCTCTCTCTCTCTCTCTCTCTCTCTCTCTCTCTCTCTCTCTCTCTCTCTCTCTCTCTCTCTCTCTCTCTCTCTCTCTCTCTCTCTCTCTCTCTCTCTCTCTCTCTCTCTCTCTCTCTATGTATGTGTATATATATATATATATATATATATATATATATATATATATATATATATATATATATATATATATATATATATATATATATATATATATATATATATATATATATATATATATATATATATATATATACACACACACACACACATACATGCATACATACACACATACATATTATGATTTGATAGCACTAAAAATTATATTGTTGTTTATATTATTTTATATTTTCTTAAATACTAATTTTTATTTTACAGTGACATTACAATAGTAATATTTCTTATTTTTGTTTTTTTGTTATTTTAATAATTTTATTTAATACTATTACTACTACTACTACTACTACTAATAATAATAATAATAAATATTATTATTATTATTATTACTCTCGCTCTCGAACATGAGCAAGCACAGCAAATCTGGAATTTCATCAACTTTTATCAAAGATAGCAATTTGATTTTTTTTTTCCCAAATCGCGCAGCTCTAATATCTTTATAAATACACTTATAGATATAGTGATTTAAATGCATAAATCTGCATATGTGAATATCATTCTCTTTTAGACTAGTGAGATCCAGAGAGTCACTCATCTGAACTACACAGGCTGGCCTGATCATGGAACCCCGACTCAACCAGAACAGCTCCTGACATTCATTTCCTACATGAGACACATCCACCAATCAGGCCCCATCATCACTCACTGCAGTGCAGGGATTGGCCGATCAGGAACGCTCATTTGCATCGACGTGGTTCTCGGCCTAATCAGCAAAGATGCAGATGTAAGTGTCACCTTTAAAATATAGAGGTCTGTCATTATTCTTTGAGCAATTGACTTGAATTTAAATTCGTAATGTGTAAAGTGTTTCACTTTAAAACACTTTAAATTCGTTAAGTGTTGTTATTTTTAGAAATGCATTTTTATTTGGATTTAATTTGCGATAATCACAATTTTGTCTGGCTGAATTTATATATGTATGAATATATGTATGTATGTATGCATGTTTGTTTGTTTGTTTCTAGTAACACTTAATAATAAATTGACTTTTTTAAATTACATAAATTGTATAAATAGTTTAATGACAAAATCGATCTCATTTAAGAACATCATATAAAATGTATTAATATATTATATTATATAACTGTACATTATTAGCTTTGTGATTAATAAGTGATATTAAGTTACATGTAATAATACCACATTTCCTCTCTTTAGTTTGACATATCAGATGTGGTACGTACCATGAGACTCCAGAGGCAAGGCATGGTGCAAACAGAGGTAAGAATTTCATAACTAACTATGAATTTAATTAAAGTTTACTTCTGCTGTCTTTCTTCACGTAACATTTCCTGTTGTCCCCTCCAGGAACAATACATTTTCTGCTACCAGGTCATCTTGTATGTGCTCCGATGTCTCCAGGCAGAAGAGAAACTCTCAGGATAAAAGCGTGGACCAGCACTGCCTTCTTTCTCTCCTCACAGAGTCACAGATCAGCTGAAAACACCTGCGGGCTTCAGTCATCCAGACGTTTCTTTGATTTCCGATCAGGGGCTTCGACCTTGTCCGAACAAATTATGTTCTTACGATGTTTTGGACGTCTGTGATGCATACAATTCTTACAGAATTTTGTGTATACTTATCGCTTACATTCTTGACCATTGGCTGCTACTTCTTTGAAAGCATTTATTTTATAACTTATCTTTTTTTTTTTTTTTTTTTTGGTAAAAACTGTTTTTATAGATTCCTTAAAGATTATGGATCAAATAAAAAAAGAAATGAATTCATATTTTTTTGTGGTACAAAATTATTCTTGTGTATTTTAAATGAAATGATGCTGGAAATGTTGCCTTGACAGAATACAAGACAGTATTTGCTTTGTAAATCTTTTAGAAATCACTGAGTGCCAGTGGTAATCGAAGAAATTAAAAGTGTTATATTTAGTGTGATATTTATCATATGAAATCTGTTGATATGTTTTAAAGCTGTTACATACTGGACAATTTGCAATTTGTAAATAAAAGAATATCATGCCTTTAAGATTTCCTTTAATGTGTTTTTGCCATTTCTGCTACTGTTTTTAAGACTTTCAGGTCTTACTTATGATTTTTCTTTATTTGGATGCATTGAGAGGTTTTACTAGGTTTGAGATAAACATTGTCTCTAAATTCAGTTTTCGGAATTGCAAAAAGTGCTTTTCAAAAAAGTGTTTTTACACATTTGCTTCTTGAGCAAGTATAGCTGTCTGTATCAGTAAAAACAGATTTGACTATTTCCCCGTTCCATTGATGGTTTCCTCATCTCTTATATACTATTGGCATATAAAATACTAATTATATAAAACACAGGCTGTAGAAACTCAACTCACATAAACAGCCTCAATAGCAAAATGTCAAATTGCAGATTTCTTTATCTAAACATAATGATCAGTGACAACGGACAGATTACAATTAAAATGGATGTGGTTTTTAAATCGATTTGGATTGATCAGTAGTATTAGTGAAATGCAAAAACAACTGTTAGAAATCTACTTTTAATTGGGAATGTTAAATAACCTAAAAAATGTGCTTTTCAGTTGGACTAATGTAGTTTCACAATTATTTAGCCTAGTGGCGAAAATGTGCATACTATATAAATGTATCCTGCAGTACCTCCATTCTCCACTTGGGGTCGCAGCAGTCTACAGAGAGATAACTGTTGAACACCGCTAGTGACGCTTTTGAGATCCTCCTGATTGTCCTTCCAGGCTTTCCGTAGTTCGCTGGCAGCATGGCGTCCTTCTTATGAGCCACGCTGGTGAAGAAATAATAGAATCAGTCAAAATAAACGTTCTTTTCTGACGCGTCGTATAAGAAAATAATCAAAAATGACGGGCCGTAACAATAACAAATTACCGACGAACCTCCCACAGTTGCAAAATCTGATCAAGAGGGATCCGAAGTCCTATACGGAGGAGGTAAGACACTTGCTATTGGATTTGTCAACTGGCCTGGTCGCGAGTAAACCACAATAATTATATGACAAGCACTATGACAAGCTGTTCATGTATTTATTAAACCTAACAAGCGTCTAATTTTATGTAACGTAACTATTCTAGTTATGTAACTTTCGATTTCGTAACTATGTATTAATTAGAATTACTATTCTATTATTATTAGTTTTATTATTAACAAAATGCTATGGGGATCTGTTGTACAGATAGCAGTTATGATAACTGGTATTGCTAGTAACTGTAATAGAAACTTAGTGATACGGAATAAATGTATCTAGTTTTACTAAAACATTTAGTTTTATCCATGGGTGTAACGATACCCTCATGTCACGATTCGATACATATCACGATACGATATTATTGCGATACTTCAAGACATATGATAAAAGCTTAACAAGAATAGTACTGTTCATTTAAAATGCTAAATTTGAGCATTGGGGGAGTAAATGAATGGGCTTGGACTTGGTGCTGCTGGTAACCCAATGCACAGGACAATAGTGACAACATAATTCATGTATTCATGATTCTGAAGCTGAAAATACAGAATTATTTTAGATGAATATTATTATTCATTATATTCAACATTACATATAGTAGTTTAATGTAGTTCTGACACTAAAAAAAATTCTCTTCACAGTAATTTTAATTTTGGGTGAACAATACACATTAAATATTGTCACTAGAATCCACAATACATATTGTTGCATTTTTGTATTGTGATATGTTGTGACACAAGATATTGTTACACCCCTACTAAATGAGCTTAATTTGTTGTCATTCCAGTTTTTGCAGCAGTATCGTCATTATCAGTCAAATGTGGAGATCTTTAAACATCAGCCTGACAAATCCAACAAAGACCTGGCTGATTTGGTCATGTTCCTGGCTCAGGTATGGATGTGCTCTTTATTTATTCTGCATTTGATCTCTTATGAATCAGACCGTTATTGACTGATTGTGTTTTTTGTCTCCAGGTTGGACACTGTTACTTAGAGGAGCTGTCAGACTTCCCACAGCAGCTGACTGATCTTCTCTTAAACCATCACACGCTGCTGGAGTCAGATCTCAGAATGGTACGAATGATATTTGTTGTTCAGATTAAGTTTTTACAGGACAGTTAGAATGTCGGTTAGTTTAAACTAACTCAATCTGGATAGTTTCTTACAGTCTTTCTTTCAGAGTAAGAGCTTCTTTTTTAAGGTACACTATGTAATTTTTGACCCTCTAGCGCAGTGGTCTCAAACCGGTTCCACGGAGGGCCTAGTGTATGCAGGTTTTCTCTTTTACCTTGAACCAAACTGATTGAGTAGGTCACTAATTGGTTAAGATCTCCCCTCACCTGGTAGTCTAGGTCTTAATTGGGCAGTAATTGAAGGGAAAGACCAAAAACCTGCATACACTAGGCCCTCCGTGGAACCGGTTTGAGAACTCTGCTCTAGCGGTTAAAAAACAAAACTGCATGAAGAACATTTTTGGGTGTGCTTCGGCTCTGCGTGACTGTGTGGAAGAATATGACCCTTCACAATAGATAATGCTTAGATAATGGATATAGATAATGGACTCTGTTAGAGTAATATGCATTTACTCTCCTGTTGAGGAATATAAACTAAACTCCATCTCCACGTCACATTTACATTTCAAATCCAAAAAAGCCAAGCTAATGTTGATTCTCGTTTTATTTCGAGCTCTGTCGCGTTTACTTTTTAGCATTTTTAAAACGTGACTAGATTGATTTAGTGAGCTCTATGTCAACCTTTCTCGCTCATTGTGAGAACAAACATATGACACTACACCTTACATGCGTCAAAGTAGCCAGAGCAACTTTTCAATTTTTTTTGGATATGACGAGACGCGCACGGGCGAGTAACATATGTAAACAATTTCTCAAAAAGAACGCTTGCTATAGTGAATCAGGGTTAGAAAAAAAACACGTATTGGAAGAAGGATTGATGTATTGACTCATTGAAATTTTGTTTATTTTGAACAAAATAAAAGTTACATAGTGTACCTTTAACTTTTAAAGATCTGTTTTCTAAAGGAATAACTTTTTGCAATTTCTTTCAGACGTTTTGCAAAGCCCTCATCCTCTTGAGGAACAAAGATCTGGTCAGTCCCACCAGTCTTCTGGGACTGTTCTTTGAGCTGCTGCGCTGTCATGACAAACTTTTGCGAAAGGTCTGTGAATTTTGCAGTGCAATTCTGATTTTAGAATTATTGCAAATTCTCAAAATGTTGCATTGAATTATTGCAAAGCCTTCTGATCAAAATTGTCCTCTGTCTCCTCAGACTTTATATACCCACATTGTGACCGATATCAAAAATATCAATGCCAAGCACAAAAACAACAAACTGAACACGGTAAGGCGCTTGTATTTGGGTATCATATTCATTTTCCATCAAGTGACAATTGAAGGACTGCAAAATATGCAAAACTTCACATAAAAAAACATCAGAAAAAATAAGAAATGATATGTGGTATTAAAGAAGTCACGATAATCTTTTCTTCCATATTGTAATATATATATACTCATATATCAGAGAGAAATGGCTTCTGGAACAAGAAAAAATGTAGGGTGGGACTTTTTTTCTCCATTGGGAATTGATTGGGTGGTTGTGGTTTGCTATTGGTGGATCTGATGTGAGTGACAGGTTGCCCCGCCCTCACACCAGTAAACACATCATCAGAGTAGTGAAGAGATGTCGCTGCAGGAGAGGGGAAGTTATTTTGATTAAAGATTAAGAGGTGACATGAATTAAAAAACTTTGTGTAAATCATTTATAAAAAATACTGCATTATTTCATAAAAAAGGATAGTCAATTTTGATTTGATGGTGACATTTTTTTCCTTAATTTACCCTCTAAATTGTTGTCGTGTACTTATTTCGATATTTCTTAATTCTATTTTTGGGGTGTGAAATATGAAACTGACATGTTCATGAGATTCCCTTCCCTCCATTTTGAAATAAATACTCAGCTCTTTTGTGTTTCTTCTGCGCTCAGACCTTACAGAACTTCATGTACACCATGCTGAGGGATTCAAACCCCATTGCTGCCAAGATCTCTCTAGATGTAATGGTTGAGCTTTACAGAAGAAACATCTGGTGAGTCCTTGAACAGAAGCATCTTTGTAATGTGATGCCATTTAATATGATCTGCAATCATAACTGTTTTTCATTCCCACATCAACCAATCAGGAATGACGCAAAAACCGTGAACGTCATCACCACAGCGTGTTTCTCCAAAGTCACAAAGGTTTGATTTTTTTTGCCTTCACTCTAATTTAATATGTATGAATTTCCAGTATTAAAATATTTAGTGACATATTTGTTAAGGATACTTTTATTTATTATACACTATATCATAACTTTATTCACAAAGCTGCTTTACAAGGGCTTATGATCTCTTCTAATATGTTTTGACAATTCCTGTCTTCTCTCAGATCCTTGTGGCTGGATTGAAGTTCTTCCTGGGAAAAGATGAAGATGAAAAGAGAGACAGTGATTCAGAATCTGAGGTAAATAAGTGCAATTTTTTCTTCTGCTTGCTTCTTTTATGTACACTACCATGCAAAAGTTTGGGGTCATTAAATTGTTATTTTTTTAAGAAATTAATTCTTTTATTAAGCAAAGACACATTACATTGGTCAAAAATAACAGTAAAGTCATTTATAATGTTACACAAGATTTCTATTTCAAATAAATGCTGTTCTATTGAACTTGAAAGAGAACATTGAACACTGAAAATGCTTCTTGTTTACCAAATTAGTATATTAGAATGATTTCTGAAGGATCATGTGACACTGAAGACTGGAGAGTAATGAGGCTGACAATTCAACTTTGCATCACATACATAAAATGTTAAAATATATTCAAATAGATAATTGCTATTTTAAATTGTAGGAATATTTCACAATATTACTGTTTTTACTGTACAAATAATTGCAGCTTTGATGAGCATAGGACACTTCCTTCAAAAACATCTTACAGACCCCAAATTTTTGAATGGTAGTGTACTTTAAATATTAAAAATAATTATTAAATGTGTTTTTCCTCTGTAGGATGATGGGCCAACGACCAGAGATTTAATGATCCGATATTCCACCGGAAAGAAAACGTCCAAAAATAAGAGGAAAATGGAGAAAGCAATGAAAGTCCTCAAGGTTAAATGAAGTGTTTCATAATTAACAAATCAATGTTTTTTTGTTAATGTCACTGCTAAATTTGTAATTTTCATTTTGTTTTCTCAGAAACATAAAAAGAAGAAAAAAGTGGAGGTTTTTAATTTCTCCGCCATCCATTTGATCCACGATCCACAAGGTCAGACCACCCTTTCACACTTACATAGAATACAACATACATGTAGTGATGTAGTGTAGTGGTTAAAGATCTGGTACCTGGAAGTTGCAGGATCAGACCCACAAGAACTGATCCATCTTGTGAATCACTTTCTATAAAAGCATCTAGATTAGTAATTATATCTGTGTTATTCAGATTTCGCAGAGAAGCTCCTGAAGCAGCTGGAAAGCTCAAACGAACGGTTCGAGGTGAAGATCATGATGATGGAGCTCATCTCTAGACTCGTGGGAATTCATGAGGTAATGTATAAGTGAGCGTTTGCACATTTATGGTTCATTATTTTCTCATTAACTTTATCTAACCTGTTTTGTTTCCATCTTTACAGCTTTTCCTTTTTAATTTCTATCCGTTTGTCCAGCGGTTCCTTCAGCCTCACCAGAGAGGTAAACACTGCTGTCTTTATAGAATACTTGCACAAATAATGTGTAATTCACATCATTGTCTCTTATCTAATACTCATGTCTTCAGAGGCCATGTTTATGTCCTCCTCATGTTAATTTGTTGTTTTTGTTTCAGAGGTGACCAAAATTCTGTTGTGTGCCGCCCAGGCCTCCCATCAGCTGGTCCCTCCTGAGGTAAGAACTCATCATGAGGCGTTTATATATTATTAAACGAAGGTCGGGTATGCTGTATTTGAAAAACGCTGTTTGAAAGTTGGTAGCAAGAGGGAGATTTGAAGAAAGACTGTAGAAAGAGAGATGGCTGAGAGACATTACAAAAGAATATCACTGGAAATTGAAGGGCTATGATCCGGAAAGACCTTTAGGACCCGCGTTAATTTTAGAAAAACTGTCCAGCGCTGGAGAGAGCTAAGTGAGAAGGCCTGAAAACAGAAGCGGGGGTTGCTTTGATTCTTCTCCACTCGTGAGTAACATTAGGTTTGAGTGTCATTGTTTGTCTGGAGCTGCTGTGCTTTCATTTTTTTGTGCTTCCTTGTCGTCTTCATCTTCGCTTTATTTTTCGTGAAGCATTATTTTGTTGCGCTTCTGCTACGATAAATATACATCCACTCTTGCATTGCGTGTGTGACAGAGGCCAGTTAGTGAGAGTTGTGCAGGCTGATGACTGCTAGAGAATACTGTGTTTACTGTTTAGCGTCCTTGTTAGTCGGGGTTCGTCAGACTTTCAGGCTTTTTCATTTTTCAAACAAATGCTGTTCTTTTGAAGTTTAGTTTTATCAAAGAATACTAAAAAAAAAAAATATATATATATATATACACTGCAGTTTAGGAGCAGCACAACTGTTTTCCAAATTGTTGAGCATATTAGAATGATTTCTGAAGAATCATGTGGCACTGAAGACTGGAGTAATGATGCTGAAAATTCAGCTTTGAAATCACAGGAATAAATTACGTTTTAAAATTTATTTAAATACAATATACTTATTTTGCCAACCCTGAACTTTTAGTGTTCTAACTAATTCATTACTGTTACATCTACAGATCGTTGAGCCAGTCATCATGACCATCGCCAATAACTTTGTTACGGACAGGAATTCAGGGGAGGTCATGACAGTTGGGTAGGTGCTGTGTAAAGCTCAATGAAATACAATGAAGTGTTAAATTGTTTAATGCAAAATACTGTTATTTTGTCCCTCATTTGCATGAATGTCTATGTTGTTCATCCTCATATCTCAGAATCAACGCTATAAAAGAACTGGTAGCCCGCTGTCCTCTCTCCATGTCAGAAGACCTGCTTCAAGATCTCACACAGTACAAATCCCACAAAGATAAAAGTGTGTGGTTTGTCATTATTTATCATAGTCTGTTCAACAGATGCTATATACTTTGAATGAAATGAGAACAGAATAGACTCTTTGACACTTTTTGTTTATCTTCCAGATGTTGGGATGTCTGCCAGAGGTCTTATCCAGCTTTTCAGAGATCTCAATCCAAAGATGCTGCACAGAAAAGACAGGGTGAGAAGCTTACAATATTCAAATATAAAAAAAAGTATTTGAATTGTACATTCTACATATCAAGGATTCCCAAGTTGTTTTGTCAGTCAAACCTTTTTGACTTAAATATTTACTTAAAGATTTTAAATTAATATTTCAATAAACAAACAGCACATTTGCATGTTCATGGTTCCCTGCCATCTGTTAATGGTCACATGACATGCAGATAAACAGATAAAATGTCATGTTTTATTTTCATTTTTTATTTTCATAAAATGATTTATTCATTAAAATGTTACATTTTTATTATTTAATAAATTGTTAAGCTGGAAATCCTGTTCTAGATGTAAACTACCAATCAAAAGTTTTGGATCAGGTTTTTTTTTTTTTTTTTTGGTGAAAGAAAGGAAGAAATTAAAACTTTTATTTGTCAAGGATGCATTGATGAAATTTATCAAAAGTGACAGTAAATGTTACAAAATTTCTTTTCAATAAAGAATACTTTTAATAAGTATGACAGTTTCCACAAAAATATTAAGCAGCACAGCTGGTTTCAGCATTGATAATATTTAGGAGAAATGTTTCTTGAGCATCAGATCAGCATATTAGAATGATTTCTGAAAAATCATGTGACACTGAAGACTGGAGTAATGATGCTGAAAATTCAGCTTTGCGTCACAAGAATAAATTACATTTTAAAATTTAGAAGCCATAAACAGTTCTTTTAATTTGTAATATTTGACAATATTATTGTTTTTACTGTATTTTTGATTACAGATTTAGTGAGCATAAGAGACTTCTTTCAAAAACATTACAAAATCTTACTGACCCCAGACTTTTGAAAAGTAATGTACCTTATTGTTTTTGCATTTATTATTGTTATCAGGGAAAGCCCACAGAATCCTCTAAGGAGGCCAAAATCCAGAGCTATGGAGAATTGGAGGCCAAAGACTACATCCCTGGTGCTGAGGTGCTGGAAGCAGAGGAGAACGTGAATGAAGAGGAAGATGAAGGTATGTGAAAAGCTGTATTAGCATTTGCTTATTAATTCATCTAGTAATATGTGTGTAAAACATTTATTCCACTGTAATGCTTTCCCTTCCAGACGGCTGGGAGAGCGCCAGCATGAGTGGGGATGATGAAGATGGAGAGTGGGTGAACGTGCATCACTCCTCTGATGAAGATCAGGCAGAAGTGGTGAGGATCAAACCACTTTCTTGTATAATTCTGCACTTGATTCTAATGATGGAAAATCATGCATCTGAACCCTATTTGTTATTTGTATATGTCAGGCTGAGAAGTTACAGAGTATCCCAGAGGACGAGCGCAAAGCCAAAGCTGCCGTGGTCAGCACGAGTCGTCTCCTCACGCAGGACGACTTCAAAAAGATCCGCATCGCTCAGATGGCCAAAGAGGTCAGCTCTGCTCCCGGGAAGGGTCAGAAGAGGAAGAACGTAGAGAGTGATGAGGAAGAGCAGAGGTAGGACATGCTTCGGGCAGGATGTTTCTTTACGGGAACAAGTTTGTTTTTTTAATAAACTGATAATAATCAGTCTATTCACATATGAGATACTTTTTTTCTTTTCTTTTTTTTTTTCCAGAGGAGAGTTGCTTAGCCTGAGAGACATTGAGCATCTTCACAAGAAACCCAAATCTGACAAAGAAACACGACTGGCAACAGCCATGGTGAGTGTGGGGGATAATATTTTATTAATGGATCCTTGCTAAATTAAATTATAAATAAAAATAAAATTGTTTTATGATCTGAATGATCATGTGACACTGAAGACTTGAGTAATGATGCTGAATGTTGATGTCAGCTTTGCATCACAGAAATAAATTAAATTTTTTAATATATTTAAAAATAAAAAACTGTTTTTACTGTATTTTTGATCAAATAAATGCTGCCTTTGTGAGCATAAGAGACTTCTTTCAAAAATATGACTGAGCCCAAACTCTTGAATGGTAATGTTTATGTATATGTTTTTTCCCCCCTCTCAATATCAGGATTTTAGTATAAAAAAAAAAAACTATAAATATAATTTTTTTTTTTTTTCTTAAAATACTGATGTTGAAGGAAAGAAAACATGTTAATTGCCATTTTGTCAGCTTCCCATAGCAAAGAAAAACAAGGTTAAAATTTCCACTTTCTTGACGTTTTTCTCTCTCAGGCTGGACGGACTGATAGGAAGGAGTTTGTTAAAAAGAGGAGTAAGCTAAACCCGTTCGCCAGCACCAGTAACAAGGAGAAGAAACGAAAAAAGAACTTCATAATGATGAAACACAGTCAGGACGTGAGGACCAAAGGCAAACGCTCCTTCAGAGACAAACAGGTGAGCCTGCAGCTCTTTCACATCTTTAATAACTTTAGATGCAATAAACCTCTATGCACTTCCCATTTAAGTTCAGTTTGTGTTGTGTTTGTGATGTTTCCTATTAATAGTGATCTTCCCCCCTCAGATCGCCCTCAGAGATGCACTCTTAAAGAAGAGAAAACGCAAGTAATTCCCACCTGTAATGGACTAGAGCTGACTGAATGGTTCATCTCTTGACATGATCTGTGTGGAAGACTTGGCTGTGTGGATTTTCATGTTGTCTTTTAAATAAATCATTTAAACAGTTGAAATCTGTTGCGTTACTTTTTGAATTTGAGCTACAAATAGGCCTTTGGACAAACTGCGCCCATAATAGTTGAACTAAATTAGTTTACAATGAGCAATAGTTCTACAGCTTTTGGTTTCATATTTTGTCATCTAACACAATGATGTTCAGACATTTTTAGATTATAACTCTATAACATTGGCATAGGCCTATGGAAAGAGTCGTGAAACATCTAAGCCAATCTATGTTCACAAAACTGCTTCAGCTTTACTTTCTGTAGTACTTAAGCTTTTATACATGGTCCAGGGGTGGTGTAGCAACCGTCCAATGAGAATATACATTACATCATATAGAATGAAAGACAAAGAGAAAAACAAGTCCATAGGAGAGATCTGTCTCAGTATATGTTCTGGACATATCCAGATCTCCTATCTGAGCTGGTTTCCTAGAAACACACACACACACAATACATGAAAAGGAAATAAAAACTTCTTCCCATTTTCCCCTCGTATCCTATTCCAAAGTCAGAAAGGTTATACAGACCAGAGAGAGGGGTCACAAAGACAAAAGAAAAAACAACAAAACAGAGGCAGGAAAGTCTGGCTGAGGTTATCTTACAGACCAAATATTTTGTGACCACTTTATATGAATAAAAATAAGTTTTTTTTTTGTTTGTTTTTTATCCAGTGATATTTCAGAGAAATATAGGTTCCTCCCAGCTTTGGTATATGAAATTTCATATTTGCATCTCTCTTGTCCAGTGCCATAAGCACACATAGTGACAGCTGTGTAGTCATTTTACAAAACCGTGGCAGAGACTTGTGTTCACCTGAATATTTTAGGCATTTATTCCACAGGTGAATTGTCTGTTCTTGCTTTTGTTTAGCATTTTCACATTGGACTACTCTCTAACTAGTAAGTAACTAGTCAAGATTATTGGATCGTAAGTTATTATTTAGAAAAACAGGCTTATTGGAAATTTGTCCATGTGGTGACATTTCTGCAAAATGACTTTACTAGCAATGTCCAGTAAGTGGAACTAAAAGCACGTTCAGATTTATCTGAAACAGTTTAATGTGAATTTAACAGATTTATTGCGTTGGTTGTAGCCTAGCCTACATTTAGGAAATGTGTACATGGCACTAAAATATTAATGCTCAGTCACGTTTGAAAATATACACTAAACCTATTTGTTTGTTTTAGCAAAACCAAACGTGAGACAGGAACACGTTTGCTGAAGTGACAAGGAACTCGAAGCTAGCAGTGCTGTACCAGGTGACTACCGAGCAAACTTACTACGCTAGAAAAACCATTCCTATGGAAAAACGTCAACATAGTTTATTGTGTGTTGAGGTCAGGCTATTGTACGAGTTCTTTATTAATCAATAATCTGCCCTTGTAGGCATAATTTGTGTGAATTGGATCAAAAGTTGTTCACATTCACTATTGTTCATTTCAACTGGAAACTTTTTTAATTTTCTGAGTTTTGCAAAACTGTAGGTAGAAGCACATATTTCCAGTGAGTCTTGCCTAGTCATTATTTTGACCAGTCAGGGCTGTTACTTTTTTTCGGTTTATCAATGAGTTTTTAGACTTGTTTTTGTGTCTCTTTGGATATGAACAGAGATACATTGAGAAGATGGCTGGATTTGAGAACTCCTCCATCCCTGATCTGAATCCACATCTCAGCGTTACTTCCTTTGACAAAATTCAGTTTAATGTTTTCACTTTTGTACTTTGCTTCAGTGTCCTGTTTTGTCCTCCAACACATGCTTACGTCCTGTGGCTTATTGTGAAAGGAAGAAGAATTGCATCAGAGTTTCTAAACTTAAATTTTTCTGTTTGTGAGATCTGTATTTGTGTTAGTTATTTAACCATGTTATTGATGATAAGATTTCCTGAGCTCGGAGCATTTTCAATGTTCTTAACAGGACTGTACGTCACTGGTCGTCCTCTGTTTCAGTGTCTGATGTGTGTTGAGCGTTACCTGGCAGTGGTTCATCCTGTAACCTTTCTGAAGTACAAACCTCTCAGATATAGAGTGATCTGCTGTGCTGCTGTGTGGTTAATGACTCTCGGCTCCTGTTTGTGCTACATGTTTACTACTGTCAAATATACTCAGATTTTTATTTGTGGTAGGCTAGTGCAGTTTTTACTCTTTCTTTCCATAAACATCTTCTGCTGTTTAACTGTTCTCTGGGCTCTGAAGAAACCTGGACCAGGAAAAATAGGAAAAGAGAGAAACCAAATGAAGAGAAGAGCGTTTTACCTCATTCTAATAATCACTGCGACCATGGTCACAATGTTTGTACCTGCTATTATCTCAGAATTTTTCTTTCTTCTGTTATCACAAGATGTTTTAATATATATGTACCTCAGCTTTTTTTGTTTCAATCTAGCTGGTTTTGTGCAGCCTGTCATGTATCTCCACCAGGCTGGAAAACTGCCCTACCTTTGCTGGAGCTGAAGCTTCTTAAATGTAATGAAATATTTTTCCCCAGATAAATTTGCATGTACAGTATTGTTATCATATTTTCCCCAAAACAATTATTGTTTGTAATAATAATAATAATATTCTTTATTTTCCCCAAATGAATTTGCACATTAAATAGTAGTGGTAGTAATAATTGATAATAAAATGGTTAAAAATTAATAATAATTTCTCTGAACAAATGAAGCGTATGCATGTATGTATGTATGTATGTATGTATGTATGTATGTACATTTTCATGTTTAAATAAAATCCCTGAATTTCAATGTGGTCTCAGAAGTTAGAAGAAACCTTAATTCTTTATTAATTTAATATTGTAAGGTAACATTCTGCACTCTTTTTATTCTAATGCAATTTTTGTTTGAAACAAAAAGCATTTCATTAAATGTGCATCATCTGTCTTTTGGTTATGTTTGATACATTTGCATGTAAGGCCTTCTTGGCATTATTCAGTATGTAAAGTGTGTATCTGAAAGGTGCAACAGTAGAGCAAGTCCTTTACTGAGGAACACCGTGCTTCCTTTTGGAATATTTTCAATTTGCTCCTCAGGAAACAGTTTTCTCTGTAATATTTTCACATGATGTAGTTATATCTTGGCAATCAGTAAAAAAAAAAAAAAAGTGTTAGAAACTACATGTTGTCTGTGTTTTTATTAAATGTGGCCTGATTGCTTGAGAATTACTGGAAAATTACAAAGAGAAAAACAAGTCCATAGGAGAGATCTGTCTCAGTATATGTTCTGGACATATCCAGATCTCCTATCTGAGCTGGTTTCCTAGAAGAAAACACACACACACACACACACACACACACACACACGCACGCACGCACGCACACACACACACACACACACATGAAGAGGAAATAAAAACTTCTTCCCATTTTCCCCTCGTATCCTATTCCAAAGTCAGAAAGGTTATACAGACCAGAGAGAGGGGTCACAAAGACAAATGAAAAAAACAAAACAGAGGCAGGAAAGTCTGGCTGAGGTTATCTTACAGACCAAATATTTTGTGACCACTTTTATATGAATATTTTTTTATTTTTTTTATCCAGTGATATTTCAGAGAAATATAAGTTCCTCCCAGCTTTGGTATATGAAATTTCATATTTGCATCTCTCTTGTCCAGTGCCATAAGCACACATAGTGACAGCTGTGTAGTCATTTTACAAAACCGTGGCAGAGACTTGTGTTCACCTGAATATTTTAGGCATTTATTCCACAGGTGAATTGTCTGTTCTTGCTTTTGTTTAGCATTTTCACATTGGACTCTTCTCTAACTAGTAAGTAACTAGTCAAGATTATTGGATCGTAAGTTATTATTTAGAAAAACAGGCTTATTGGAAATTTGTCCATGTGGTGACATTTCTGCAAAATGACTTTACTAGTAATGTCCAGTAAGTGGAACTAAAAGCACGTTCAGATTTATCTGAAACAGTTTAATGTGAATTTAACAGATTTATTGCGTTGGTTGTAGCCTAGCCTACATTTAGGAAATGTGTACATGGCACTAAAATATTAATGCACAGTCACGTTTGAAAATATACACTAAACCTATTTGTTTGTTTTAGCAAAACCAAACGTGAGACAGGAACACGTTTGCTGAAGTGACAAGGAACTCGAAGCTAGCAGTGCTGTACCAGGTGACTACCGAGCAAACTTACTACGCTAGAAAAACCATTCCTATGGAAAAACGTCAACATAGTTTATTGTGTGTTGAGGTCAGGCTATTGTACGAGTTCTTTATTAATCAATAATCTGCCCTTGTAGGCATAATTTGTGTGAATTGGATCAAAAGTTGTTCACATTCACTATTGTTCATTTCAACTGGAAACTTTTTTAATTTTCTGAGTTTTGCAAAACTGTAGGTAGAAGCACATATTTCCAGTGAGCCTTGCCTAGTCATTATTTTGACCAGTCAGGGCTGTTACTTTTTTTCGGTTTATCAATGAGTTTTTAGATTTGTTTTTGTGTCTCTTTGGATATGAACAGAGATACATTGAGAAGATGGCTGGATTTGAGAACTCCTCCATCCCTGATCTGAATCCACATCTCAGCGTTACTTCACTTGACAACATTCAGTTTAATATTTTCACTTTTGTACTTTGCTTCAGTGTCCTGTTTTGTCCTCCAACACATGCTTACGTCCTGTGGCTTATTGTGAAAGGAAGAAGAATTGCATCAGAGTTTCTAAACTTAAATTTTTCTGTTTGTGAGATCTGTATTTGTGTTAGTTATTTAACCTCGTTATTGGTGATAAGATTTCCTGAGCTCGGAGCATTTTCAATGTTCTTAACAGGACTGTACGTCACTGGTCGTCCTCTGTTTCAGTGTCTGATGTGTGTTGAGCGTTACCTGGCAGTGGTTCATCCTGTAACCTTTCTGAAGTACAAACCTCTCAGATATAGAGTGATCTGTTGTGCTGCTGTGTGGTTAATGACTCTCGGCTCCTGTTTGTTTAGCATGTTTACTGCTGACAAATATGTTCAGGTTTATATGTGTGGTAGGCTAGTGCAGTTTTTACTCTGTCTTTCCGTAAACCTGTTCTGCTGTTTAACTGTTCTCTGGGCTCTGAAGAAACCTGGACCAGGAAAAATAGGAAAAGAGAGAAACCAAATGAAGAGAAGAGCGTTTTACCTCATTCTAATAATCACTGCGACCATGGTCACAATGTTTACACCTGCTATCATCTCAGGATTTTTATTTCTTCTGTTATCACAAGATGTTTTAATATATATATACCTCAGCTTGTTTTGTTTCAATCTAGCTGGTTTTGTGCAGCCTGTCATGTATCTCCACCAGGCTGGAAAACTGCCCTTCCTTTGCTGGAGCTGAAGCTTCTTAAATGTAATGAAATATTTTTATTTGTAAATTTGCATGTACAGTATTGTTATCCAAATATATATTTTCCCCAAAACAATTATTGTTTGTAGTAATAAAAATATTCATTATTTTCCCCAAATGAATTTGCACATTAAATAGTAGTGGTAGTAATAATTGATAATAAAATGGTTAAAAAAATAATATTTTCTCTGAACAAATGAAGCGTATGTATGTATGTACATTTTAATGTTTAAATAAAATCTCTGAATTTCAATGTGGTCTCAGAAGTAAGAAGAAACTTTAATTCTTTATTAATTCAATATTGTAAGGTAACATTCTGCACTCTTTAGAATTGACTTTTTATTCTAATGTAATGTTTGTTTGAAACAAAAAGCATTAGATGTGCATCATCTGTATTTTGGTTATGTTTGATACATTTGCATGTAAGGCCTTCTTGGCACTATTCAGTATGTAAAGTGTGTATCTGAAAGGTGCAACAGTAGAGCAAGTCCTTTACTGAGGAACACCGTGCTTCCTTTTGGAATATTTTCAATTTGCTCCTCAGGAAACAGTTTTCTCTGTAATATTTTCACATAATGTAGTTATATCTTAGCAATCAGTAAAAAAAATTTTTTTTTAAAGTGTTAGAAACTACATGCTGTCTGTGTTTTTATTAAATTCTTCTTATGATTTAACAATCAGGTGTTATGGTTCCGGCTGACCTAATTTATGCAGCCTAACATTTTACATGATTTGAATTATAGAAGTTGATAATGTGTTGTGTGTATGCTAGGTTAAAGATATGTGTTTTTAGTCTAGATTTAAACTGACAGAGTATGTCTGCTTCCCGGACAATGTTTATTCTGCACTCTTTAGAATTGGCATTTTATGCTAATTTAATGTTTCTTATGAAACAGAAAAAACATTAGATGTGCATCATCTGACTTTTGGTTAAGTTTGAAACATTTGCATGTAAGGCCTCCCTTGGCGATATTAAAGTGTGGTATGAAAGATGCAACAGCAGAGCAAGTCCTTTACTGAGGAACACCGTGCTTCCTTTAGGAATATTTTCAATTTGCTCCTCAGAAAACAGCTTTCTTCTTAATATTTTCATTTACTGTAGTTGGTAATATGTTAAAAAATGTGTTAAAAATTACATGCTGTCTGTGTTTGTATTAAATGGGACCCGGTTGCTTGAGCATTACTTCACAAGGTAATAATCTCCTCTTATAATTATTTTATTACAGTTTTACAAAACAAAAATATCTGTTATCACTTTAAGTTGAATTCTATGTAAAGCTACAAGATGATGCAATGTCTAGGCAGTGAAACATGTTTTAAAGTAATTTACTTTCTTTCACACAGGTGAACATATATATTGTAAAATGTCTTGTTTTGCTAAGACAAAATAGTCCTGATTATAACAGACCCCTAAAACTATGTATTGACCTTTGTGTGTGACTTGTCATTCATGGTGTGCAATTAATTTAGTAAATAACCGAACAATAACATATGTGGGGTGAAAAACCATAGGGGGGTGCAAGTAACACACTGAATTATAGGTAACATATTGAAGTAAAAAGTAAAAAAAGTAAAATAGTGTTTTCTTGCATAATTTTGTATCTGTATTTTATTTTTTTTTCTTTACAATGTAAAAACTTGCAGAGCCACGACATTTACTTAACATACTTTCGATTCTGCTAAGATTTAAGTCATGTTAACTTGATCTTTTTCACATAGATATTAACTGAAATTGAGAAGTAGCCTTCAGCGATGAACTGCTCTTCTGAGGATCCCACATGTAAGGTGTTCCCATCAACTAACCTTACAGAACATGGACTTTTTCAAGATTAGTTTGTTTAGCCTTAATCTCCTGTTTGGTCTTCCTACACACTCCTATATTTTATGGCTCATTGTCACAGGAACAGGGAGTGGAGTTGCATCAGAGTTCTTCAACCTCAATCTCTCTGTTTGTGAGGTCATTTTATCTCTGTATTCTTTGATCAATCTGCTGAGAATGATCCCAATCTTCCCAACCCAAGGGCTCTTGATTCAAGCAAAGTTTCTATCAGGAAACATCATCACCATCCGTCCTCTGTTTCAGTGTCTGATGTGTGTTGAGCGTTACCTGGCAGTGGTTCATCCTGTAACCTTTCTGAAGTTCAAACCTCTCAGATATAGAGTGATCTGCTGCACTGCGGTCTGGACAACGGGTCTTGGATCCTGTGTGCTCTGCATATTCATTGTTGTGTCACATCATTTCAGTTTTATGTGGTTTTCACTCCTGCAGTTCCTCCTCTTCCTCTCCATCCAGTTGTTTTGTCTTGTGGCTGTTCTCAGAGCTCTGAAGCAGTAAGGACCAGGAGAGAGAGGGAGAGAGAGAGAGGAGGAAAACCACATGAAAAGAAGAGCGTTTTATCTCATTCTAATACTGACCGTCCCTATGCTAATTGTATCTGTGCCTTTTATTATGACTGCATTCTTCTATATTGTGCTACAGCGAGATACAGTGTTAAGCCTGTTTAGCTTGTATTGTATTGTGTTGAGTGGTTTTGTTCCTGGTCTTCTTTTTCTCCGGCGAGTGGGGAAACTGCCCTTCTTCAAACATCCCTAACACCATTTGTGTGAGGTTGCACTTTTAATATTTGAAATACGTATATACAATATTTTACTCATATTTTGATGGTTTAATTGAACTTTTAGGGTTATAAAAAACAAACATCCCCTCTGGAAATCACTTTTGCCCACTACTGTAGAAGTACCTTTTTTTCTTCTTTTTTTTATTTGTCTTGTGCTTCAAAATCATTTTGCTGTTGAAATTTTACTGAAAGCTGACAATAGGCAGTTTAATGGCAGGATCTCATGTGACAATACAATGTGATAACATATTTCGTATTGGGATAACAAAAAGTCAGTGTGTTCAATCAACTGTATCTTTTTTCCTGGTCAGTAATAATAAACTAAGGCTTTAAGTATCTTTACAGAAGTTTTTTTTTTTTTGCATTTTAGTTTAAAATTCAAACACAGAATATGAAAATATTCTTAACTCAAGTCATTTCTGTTTATGTATTATCAGCAATTTAAATGTATTCCAAATAAAAGCAAATCGTCTATGACACTCATGTTTCCAAGCCAGGTGTTGCCATTGATCACTGCAGTGAGTGTTTGTTTTTCACAGTCCATTAAATGAACAACAACAGTGGAATTCAGGTTAAGTGTTATATATATATAGGGCTGGGAATCGATTAAAAAAAATTAACGAATTAATTGCACAATTTGCTGTAATTAATTGCAATTAATTGCATTTTCCCCAAGCTTGTAATCATCAATATTTAAACTTAGAATCACCTAATTAAATTAAACAACACAGGAAAAAAAGGAACAGAAAATAGCCCTAAAATAATATTAAACGTCAATATATCAATATATTATTCTTTTTCAATAATCAATCAACATAATTAATTTAACAGATTTTTTTTTTTTTTTTTACTAATTATCAAAATAAAATATAGTCCTACAAAGCTACAAGGCATGTGACCAGAGCAGGTAATTTTACCATTGTTGCCCAGCATGACTATACCAGCTCAGTAGGACTATTGCAAACAGAAGTCTACTACTGAGAAATTTCATGTTATTTGAGCGGACTTTGCTTTTCCAATGCGTGATCGGTACATGATTGGAGCGTTTGGGTCGTTGACAACAGAGCAGAACGCGCAGCGCAAACACGGAGCGGAACATTGAGCAAAGAGCGCAGCAGCGTGCCGACTCACACTCACACACACACACACACACGGAACGGAGACCGCGGCGCATACACGGGGCGGGACGGCATATTTTCTGCCTTTTCAATTGCAGCCGCAACAGGAAATCATTAAAAGAGTCAAAAAAAAGTGCTGCGCTAATTGCGTTATTTTTTTTGCGCGTTAATTCCCCCAGCCCTAATATATATATATATATAAATTTAGCACATTTATTTCTATATAATTTTGTATTATATCAAATCAAAAAGACACTAGAGATTTATTTTTGTTTTCATTTTTTAGCACTATCATGATTTTCCATTGCATTTACGATTTTTTGTACAAAGAAGTTCACATGGATTGACGTTTTGTAGCCGTATAAGCAAGCATTCACAGGTCATAAATTGTTGATAGCAGGAGACAATGCGCTAGAGCCCAGGAGGAAGCCACACTCCTCACCCCTAGGGGGCATGGCAGGCCCTGCGCCTGGTAAGCCAAGACCATGACCATGTGACCATGTCCACTATCCAGTGAGACAACCTCTGCTTGGAGAGAGCCTTTCCTCCAGCTTCCCACCGTAACAGACTAAGAGCTGGTCTGAGGACCTGAAACACTGCGTTCTGTCTACGTAAGCACGAAGGGCATGTACTGGACAGAGCAGTGCCAAGGCTGGGTCTGCCTCCTCCAAGGGCAGAACTTGCAGGTTTACCACCTGATCCCTGAAAGGAGTGGTGGGAACCTTGGGCACGTATCCAGGCCGGGGTCTCAAGATGACGTGAGAGGTAGCCGGCCCGAATTCCAGGCATGCTTTGTCAATCGAAAATGCCTGCCGGTCCCCTACCCTCTTGATGGAGGCCAAAGCAACCAGGAGCACCGTCTTCATAGAGAGGTACTTAAGCTCAGCTGAGTGCAATGGCTTGAAGGGAGCTCTCTGCAGTGCAGAAAGAACTACTGCGAGGTCCCAAAAGGGCATATGAGGGGGGCGGGGAGGATTTAACCTCCTGGCCCCTCTAAGGAACCTGATGACCAGGTCATGCTGTCCTACCGTCTTACGTGACAAACGCTGCCAGTGTGAAAGCAAAACGCGCGTGTCCTGCTCCTGCTCACCATACGCACTGCTCCTGCTCTGCTCACGCTCTGCTATCGCGTGCAGTGTGAAACCGGCGTTAGACTCCACAAGGTCGTGGTGCGCAAAGACGTGGTGCGTCTTTAAGGTTTGAGCTCATGTTGTGGCTACCATCACTTCAGCTAGAGCCTTGTCCACGAGACACGCCTATGCTCTGAAGTGGAACCTCTTCGTCACCTGGTGTTCTTCTCGCCTAGAAGATCCCAGAAAATGCCCGATCAGGTCAGTGCTCTCCTTCCTCCAAGAAGGATTGGAACGAATGTTAGACAAACGTACAACTAAAACGTTTTTTTTTTTTGAAAATTGTACACTTCAGTAATAAATTGTTTGTTTGCATGACTGGAGATATGCAAATTCACCAATTAATTTAAACACACCCTCTCTTTTATATAAATACAATAAGACTGCACCAAGACAAGATGAAGCAGTACAATGATGGAGGTAGAGTTGTATAGTTTAGGGGTCAGAAAGTAGAAGTCCTGCCATGTGTTTATTCCACCCATGAACTCAAGTCAGCTGATTTCACTAATTAGTTCTCTCTCCTGTCTGAACTAGCAAATCCAGGTGATTGGAACAAAATACTGAGGAGGGCTTTTACTTTCTGAACCTGGACTTTACACCTCTGGATGGAGGTAAGCCTATGAAGATTATTATGTGGCTTGAATGCCTTCCTCAGGCAGCGCTCACACTCAGTAGGCACGTTTCCATTACAGATTTGCGCAAAACTTTTGCAATTTTTTCTGAATGTTGACAAAAAACTTGCGAAATGACGGCGTTTCCATTAACCAATGTTATGCAACTAAAACTACATTTTTTTCCTCTCACGATAAGTAAAATCATTCCAAAATCATGGCAACGGACGTTGGTAGGATTATGTATATCCCAGCCAGTGCACTAGCCATTATTATTAATTGAAGGAGATGTATGTGTGTTTTCCAAGCATTAATGGTAAGGAACGACCTTATACTTGTGAGCGGCACATATGAGGTTGTTAGATTTTGGTGTATTTGGCCAGGCAGTGGTTTCGGTGACTCGCCAATATATTAGATTTCTCCAATACATAAAATAAGTAATCTTGACCAGAGTTCTTGAGGGGAGAAGAATTTATTGAAGGTCTGTAGTGTAGCAGTCCTTCAGCAGCGATGTTAGCATGTCGCCCTCCAACAATCTTAACCCAAAGTTCTGTGTCTAAGACAGAACTTTATACATGAAGACAAAAGGGCTACAAACAAAGGAAAACTGTTAGGACCTCCCACAGGAGATCGATCTAACTTGCTAATCCACTCTGAGCAATGCTGATTCTTTTTATTCATTCACACCAATCAGTTTCTATGGGCCATACATCTGAATGGGTCATTCATCTGTATGGGCCATTTGGCACACACCTTTGCAGACACAGACAGAGTGCATCTGATACACAGTCACAATGTAAATGAATCTGATGACTGAAAATACAAAATCTATCAAGGTGTTTCTGGGTGTTTCTCCCTCATATCTGCTTCGAGGTCTTGATTGTGGCATTTATTTGAGGTTTAGAATCCATTATTCCTGTAATTATTTTGCCTTATATGAATTTAATAAAGAACTCTGTATCGTATTCTGTCCAAACATAAATGCGCAAAAACTGTTTCCATTGCAGTTTTGCGAAATATTTCTTTTTCGAATTGCCTGAAAAACCACCTCATGCGAGTGTAAAAACCTTTTTGCGATAAATGCGAGTTTTTGCAAAATTGACGTGTTTCCATTGGACGTATTTTCAATTCGCAATTTCAATTTGCGCAATTTGAAGGGTAATGGAAACGCGGCTAGTGAAGGTGTCCTGAAGGGAGTTTGGTTCCAATGATATATTTGGCCTCTGTAGGGCTTTACAATTGAGGGCAGTGCAATTCTCAAACCAGGCTGTGATGCATTCAGTTCAAAACTTTATAGAAGTGATAATTCTTACACTTATGACTTACACTCTGTTCTTTGTCAATTAATCAAGTTTGTTGAATAAATAAGAAAATAAATGATCATCTGTATTTTTGGTCATTTTCTGTACATTTGCATATCAGGATTCCCTGCTGTAATGTGTGTGTATATATATGAGAGCTGTGAAATGAAATTCCCTGTACAACAGACACAGTACTTTATTATACTGTGCTTCCTATTGGATTGTGTGTGTACCAACTGCACCTCAGGAAACAAAGTAAGATTATAATATTTAGTTATGTTTTCAGTAATATTTTCATTTAGTTATATCAGATACAAATTGGTTTAAAAGTGAGTCTGCGTTATATTAAATGGGACCTGAATGACAGAAAATAACTCGTCAAGGTTTAAAAAACCCTTTCAATTCTTAAGTTAAGGCATTACATTTTAATTTCAAATTTTGAGGAAGCATGTTTAAAACGTCATTTGATATAAGACTACATTGATTTATACATGTTATGTAACAGTTGAAAATCTAGATTTGTAAAGATTTAAAATGATTTTAACGTTTGCTTTTCCAGACATACTCATTGAAATACTGTTTAGACAGACACATGTACAGAGATGAACTGCTCTCTCGAAGATCCCATGTGTGAGTTTTTCCAGTCAACCAACCTCACAGCAAATGAAAACACACCAATAACTGTTCTCAAGGTTTCTGTGTTGATCTTCAGTGTCTTGTTTGCTCTTCCTACACACTCCTATATTCTATGGCTCATCGTCACAGGATCAGGAAACGGAGTTGCATCAGAGTTCTTCATCCTCAATCTCACCGTTTGTGAGATCATTTTCTCTCTGTATTCGTTGGTTTATGTGCCAAACCTGATGATTCCAAATCTCCAAAACGAATTGTCTTTTATTCTACTTCTAAGATTTCTATCAGGAAACCTTGTTACCATCCGTCCTCTGTTTCAGTGTCTGATCTGTGTTGAGCGTTACCTGGCAGTGGTTCATCCTGTAACCTTTCTGAAGTTCAAACCTCTCAGATATAGAGTGATCTGCTCCTCTGCAGTCTGGATAACGGGTCTTGGATCCTGTGTGCTCATCACTGTGGTGAAATTCAACACGTATATATGGATTTCATTCCTGCAGTTTCTTCTCTTCCTCTCCATCCAGTTGTTTTGTCTTGTGGCTGTTCTCCGAGCTCTGAAGCAGTCAGGACCAGGAGAGAGAGGGAGAGAGAGAGAGGAAAACCACATGAAGAGTAGAGCGTTTCATCTCATTGTAGTAATGACCGTGACTACGTTAGTCTTATTTGGTCCTTATATTATCTCAAGATTGTTTTATATTCTGACACAGGGAAATAATTTAGCAATAAATTTGTTTAGTTTGTATTGTTTTGTGCTGGGTAGTTTTGTACCTGGTTTTCTTTACCTCAGACGAACTGGAAAACTGCCCTTCATCAAACCTCCATAGCTCCTCTCACTCATTTTAAACCTAAATCTTTTTGACACAAATAGAGGAAACTGGGGTTAGTTGTCATATTTGAAAAATCCCAGTTGCTTGAAACTTGTTTTGTGATTTTTGTATTTCATACACCTAGATGTGGCCTCCAAACTAAAATTCAATATTATCGTATTTTTTGTTTTTGCAATAATCAATAAAAGCACTGTCATTCATGTATTTTCAATTCAAACTGAAGGGTTGAACTTTATAGCTATAAATTTCAGGTGGGGCAAGTTCTACGGTATGTTTTACAATTTTATTAATTGTTAAACCTTGTGTTGGTTTAATATTTAGAGCAAGCACCGAAGGTGTGTTGGCGTTCTTCTTCTTATTATTTCGCTCTGGTTGTAAGTTACCATACTGCATAACTGTTTCTTTTGTATTAAGTCTACACTGGTTTTGCATGGTATTCCAGTATATTCCTAGAACTAATTGACATCTCAAACACTTAAACAGCCACACTAAATCTCTTAAAGGAACTGTATTTTTCTTTTTGTATATAGCTATAGTCAATATTTAGTGAATGAATGTAGCAAATAAATAACACTTGTTTGCATGAATGTAAATATCTCATGTATTCAAATTAAAATGTTCCAAGTGCTGTATATTTCTATTCAAATGTTTATTATGACTGATATTTGATGATATTCACATCTCAGGTGTTTTATGTGACAAGTCAATCAACAAAGCAAAGCACAAGTGAGTTATATATACTAAAAAAAACTGTGCATCCACAGTTTGGGTTCATGCAGGTAAAAACCGCCTTATTTAAATATATCTCTTAGGGTATGGTTTCTTTTCTCTCTCTGGCAAATAGAACTTTCCGTGCACAGACACAAATGAGACAATGGTGCACATAGAAATAATAAAAAATTAAAAGAATAATATGAAATGTAAAAAAGACACCATGGCCTGGTCTCACAGACAGGGCTTAGATTAAGCCAGGATTAGGCCTTAGGTCAATTAGGACATTTAAGTACCTTTTTATAAGTGTGCCTTGGAAAATAACATTACTGTTGTGCATCTTGATGTAACAGACGTAGGCCAGTAAGAGCTGTGTGTGTAAACCTCACTCCCCTGGCCTCAAGAGTCACGCTAGTGACTGATGCTAGCAGTTGCTGTCTTTAACGTCTTTGCTAGCCTGCCTCCCACACCGGAGACCCCGGTTCGAATCCTGCTCGGACTGGGCCGAGTAAGACCTGCTACATTTGGTGCAGTGACCCGGATTGGAATGAGGTTTAGGGGGGTGAGTGCAACGTAGGCCAGTAAGATCAGTGCGTGTAAAGCTCACTCCCCTGGCCTCAAGAGGCGCACTAGCGACTGATGCTAGAGGCTACGGTCTTTAGTGCAACTTCAGTGCAAGTTGCTTTGCAATTTAGTCTGGAACTAGCTTAAGCCTTGTCAGTGAAACTGGGGGCATGAGTTTAAGAAAGAATACAGAATTTAGTCGAGGCTTTGCATACAGAAGATTAAATACAGCAATATGTGCAATGGATAATTCAAGGTGCAGATGAGGTAAGGGAATTTAGGTAATAAAAATAAATAGAAAGAATTTACAACCCATACAATGTGGCGATTTCGTATGAATTCGGACAGAGTTAATGAATCGTCTGAAAATGCAGGCTCAGTTGAGTGAGCGCGGATGGACGTGTTTGACACATGCACACTAGTGGACCCTTCTATTTGAGCATTTTAGTATATTATTTATAGCCTTGTTCAACTGGCGGCAGCTCTCTGGCTGCACGATGATGATCATGTACTCCAGCATGATTTGAGAATATCAACAGAAACAAGAAAATCTGACTAGCCTATAGAATTAGAGCACATGGTTTTGTAGGAGTAGGCAACTAAATCACATTACAAACACACTTTCTATACTGTAAATCAGACCAATCTAATAATTATATCAGCTGTGTTCAGTTAAAGGAAAATGAAAGGGATAGTTCACCCAAAATTGAAAATTAAGTTATAAATTATTCACCCTTTTGTTGTTCTAATGCCGTATGCCCTTCTTTTTTTTATGGACCACAAAAGAATAATAAAAAAAAAATAAAAAAATCGTCCATATAATTGCAGTGAATAGAGACCAAGATCAAGCTATTTAAAAATGCTAAAGTATCACAGATTGATCCTATGCGACACGTGCCATTTATTTGGTACAGTAAACAATAGGGTTTGGTGAAATTAAATTTAGGGCCAGATTTACTAACATCTTGCACCAGAGTAAACCCTCTTTTGGCATCAAAAAACTACTGTCATGATTTACTAAAGACACATAGTGAAAAATTAGCGCTGTGAAGGTGGGGACAGTTATTTTTGCGGCTTATTGCATATGCATTTGTAGGTGTTCACCTTTCAGATGCAAAATTTATGGGAGGAGAGTTTTTAAAAGAATCATGCAAGGTGATTTACTAAGGTGTGCGCTCATCAATTTACTGGTATTTGCGCCCATTATTTATTGCCCCCAAAAAAGTATGTCTTAAACCAGACTCTATTTGCGCTGCTCTTGGTAGATTGTGTTGGTCATTATGGAAATGATCCGGCTGCGTCTGTGTTCAGTAATTTGTCAGTAGATCATACGCAGAACTTCCCACTCCCATCAAAGCTTTTTTGGAATTGCACTCATTTTCCCTGTTAAGTAAATCTGGCCATTAATGTTTTATTTAACAAAATTCTTGACCTTGGCCCTTGGTCTTGGCTGACGTGCCCGTTCGTGAGACTCTAGTGCCGAAGTTCACTCCGCCTCGCCCAGAAGAAGCTCACAAGGGGGGTTATGGGGAGATTGGATGTCTCCCTCGGTTGCAAGGGAAAAGTCTTGGTTTGAACATTGGGGGGCTGAAGTGTGAACCATTTAACAGGGTCCCAGGGCATGCTCCCTGATGAGGTTTATTTATTTGTTTGTTTGTTTATTTGTGCAAAATGGTATTTTGTAGAATGGTTCACACATGCAAAATTGGTTGATAACTGCAATTAAGGAGCCTATAGTTAACAATCACTTGTTTACAAAGTGCCATGGGAAGTCAAACTATCTTTGCTCAAAATGTTCATATACCAAACATGTTAATTCCCCGTTAGAATATCTGAAAGACATGTTTATCCTAATAATTGTTTTGTGGTCCATAAAAGAAAGAATGGCATTAGTAAATGGCAACACCAGGGGTGAATAAATTATGATTTAATTTGAATTTTAAAGTGAACTTTCCCTTTAAATCTTTTGCTCCATGTTGAGGAACAGAGAAAATGTCATCTGACCTATATTTGCATGCCAGGACTGAATGGTGATAAATTATGCGAGATGTGAATGAATTTCTCAGTGCAAAAGAGCTACTTCACAATACTGTGCGTCCCGCTTGATGTTTTTGAAGTATTTTCATTTAGTCATATCTCGAAAGTTAAGTATGTTAAAAGTTACTGTTGTATTATATAAAATGGGACTTGATTTTTGAAGAATTACTGGAAATTGACTTGTCAAGGTAACTACCCTTAAAGCTATTTTATATTATAGTTAATTTTAAAATGAAATATTAAATTATAAAAAAATATTTTTAACAACTAAACAGTTTTCATTCATATTACAAAGCCATTTTACACAAAATAAGTAGGCAGCGAAACATGCTTATATGTACAAACCTATATGTATATATGTGTGTGTGTGTGTGTGAACATTAATGATGTTTCATAATAATGTTTGATACTAATTAAAAGAATGTGTGTTTAGAGGGAAGTACAGAGAGATGAACTACTCTGCTGTGGATCCCACATTTGTAGTTTTCCCATCAACTAACCTCACTGCATATACAGACACACCAGTGGACACTATGATGATTTGTGTGATGATCTTCAGTCTTCTGTTTGGTCTTCCTACACACTCCTATGTTATATGGCTCATCATCACAGGAACAGGAAACGGAGTTGCATCAGAGTTCTTTATGCTCAATCTCTCTGTTTGTGAGATGATTTTCTGTCTGTTTGCTGTGATTTATATGCTTAAGGAATTTAGGTACCAAGAATCAGTGTCCTTGATTACAGTGAGGTTTTTAACAGGAAATATCATCACCGTTCGTCCTCTGTTTCAGTGTCTGATGTGTGTTGAGCGTTACCTGGCAGTGGTTCATCCTGTAACCTTTCTGAAGTTCAAACCTCTCAGATATAGAGTGATCTGCTGCACTGCGGCCTGGATAACAGGCCTTGGGTCCTGCTTTTTCTGCATGTTAATATTAGTGTCAGCCAACATGTTCATGTGGGTTTCATTCGTGCAGTTCCTCCTCTTCCTCTTCATCCAGTTGTTTTGTCTTGTGGCTGTTCTCAGAGCTCTGAAGCAGTCAGGACCAGGAGAGAGAGGGAGAGAGAGAAAGGAGGAAAACCACATGAAGAAAAGAGCATTTAAGATCATTGTAATATTGACTGTGACTATGCTAACTGTAATTGTTCCTTTTACGATCTCAAGATTCCTCTATATTCTTTTACAAAAAGATGTTATGGAAGTGAGTGTGTTTAGCTTGTGTTGTTTTGTGTTGGGTGGTTTTGTACCTGCTTTTCTTTTTCTCCGGCGAGTTGGGAAACTGCCCTTCTTCAAACATCCCTAACACCTCTTACTCCTTTAAAACATGTTACAAATTATATGTTTGCTGTTATGGATTTTTCATGCCTTATAAAGGTTTTACTGATTAAATTCTACTGAAAAGCCCATACTGTTTAAGGGAAGGTTTGAGACAACTTACCCCATGAAGTATAACAAATTGTTTGAATAACATCAGATTAGAAATCTTTTTTCCCTGCATGAGTAGCCAAGAGGTTGTATCTGTGTCTATTAAAAAGTGAAAAGTGTGATGATATAAATATTCACCTCACCATTTTAGTTAATGTATTATCAGTCATTTGCAGTGGTGTGAAGTAACGAATTACAAACACCCATGTTACTGTAAATTTGTAAGTTTTCAAAAATAAAATAATTGATCATTTATCTCTAACACAGTGTCACCTGTTTCCACGTCGGATGTTTTCATAGACTACTGCTGTGAATATAAGAGTTTTAATTTCCTATTTCTGTCACAGCAGACAAACAATTTGACAAAGAACGGAATATTTATTTCCAAAGAACAATTGTATCATATTTCAAATTGACATGATCCTTACCTGCATCATATTCTTTACAAAACACTGACACCTCAAACACTCGAGTCAAATCTCTGAATGGAGCTTGCATCTTTAACTTCAAGTCAATATTTAGTGAATTAAATGTGTAATTAACAATTGTTAGCATGCATTTAAAATTTATATTTTTTTTACATGCATGTAAACATCTCATGTCTTTAAATCAACTCAAATCAATATGCTGCATTTTCTACACAAATAAAACATTTTCTATGCAAATGTTTCAAATGTTTATTCAGGCAGCTATCTGAGTCATGCAAATACATCTTAGTGACAGCTGTGAAGTAAGAACAGATTTAAAATGCATCCAGAAAGACTGGACATTCACTTTTTAGGTGACAAACTCATTTGCATTTACACCCCAAGAACAATATACAGCAATACCATGGCCATCTGGACTTAGCTGTGTTGTCCTTTATTGTCCACAAGTAGAAATTTGTCTTTGGCTTCACCACACACAAGGACCCCAACACAACGCAACAATATATATACATCTGTGGCCCGGTTTGTGAGTTAGTGACAACACCGGGCACAGGATGAAATATCTATAAGGGGATCGGATCTTTTATTCCAGACTGCAGTGTTAATTATGCAAAGTTTGGGAAATTAGAGTAGAAAAGCTTGTGTACAGTGAATGGAATCAATAAAGTTTGTTTCTCAAATCAAAATGAGTCTTTTTATCTCTCTTGTTCTCAGTCACATTAAATAAATCAAATTCAAAAACTGTCTAAAATAGACTACGGTAGCAGCCTCTCATTTGTTCATCACCAATCTATATCATTTCACAGTGAATGACGAACTCGATTTTCCTCTGCAGACAGTAAAATAAATAAATAAATACACAACTTTTCCTTAAAGTCCCTGTAAAGTCAAAATGAAGTATCTGTTCTGGAACACATGACGAAGGAACAAAAGTAACACTCTACTTGTTTCAATGAAACATACATTCACATGACTAATACACACTTTTTTTGGAATCAATTAAAAGTGAACAACACTCACTCGGATGCTTCATGCTCGCCCCGGAAACACACTCCCCTCCACCTCTGCATTTAAACAAAATTACCACAAATCGATGTTCACATCAAATTATACACAAAAATAATCTTAATGTTACGCTGATATTAATGATAGTTCATTAAAATAAGGCAGCCAGATATTTTTGTGTAACAAGACCAAATTATACTGAGAAAAATTGTTTTAAAAAAGAGTAAAGTATTCATTTTGTGTTAAGTTGACAGTGCACTTTTTCCACTCACTGTTAAGAATATAGTATAAGCCTGAAGATAATAATTGTATTTAGATACATTTTAAAGCAATATACATGTTTATGTTTTATTTACAGAGAATGTTGTCTTGCAATATCATTTTCCAACTAGTCTTTAAGAAAGCATCATATCCCAGGCAGACTTCTCTTGTACTTTTTTTTGTAGGATTATGAGCTATCAATTAAAAATTTGCCACATACCTAGACTTTTGAACCGCATTTATTATATTGAATATTTGCATATGTGTTCGTGTATATTCTTGTAACAGCTGTGAAGTCAGCCTACAAATCACAGCACCGAGATTTATACACATTCAGAGAGACTGGACATTCACACTTCAGGTGATAAACTTCTCTTTTAAATTCTATTCATTTTCTTTTTCTATGCTGCATAATGATATGTCACAATATGGGCATATTGTTAATTAGTTAATTAAAGGGGTTATGGGCATGTTAGACATTGTTGTTAGAGTGCCATTTGTTTTATGAAACAAAAATGAATAATTTACTTTGAAAACTGAAATAGCTTTACACATCTCTATTTCTACAGATCATAGTTGCTATATCTTGTGAGCTTCTGCATAGACAAGAGAAGAGAAAATGAACTCAACCAGACCTGACACGTACACCAACTCCACAAGTCCTTGCATTAAGCTTATAGTCTATCTCGAAATGTGCATCTTCACCCTCAATTTCCTGTTTGGTCTTTTTACACACTCCTATGTTATATGGCTCATCGTCACAGGAGCAAAAAATAGAATTGCCTCAGACTTCTTTATCCTCAATCTCTCTGTTTGTGAGATTGGTAACTCTATGAATTCTTTATTCTTTATTCTGTCAAATGTGTTCCCATGTCTCTTAACATTAGTAACATTTTTACAAGGACTAGCTGTCACTGGCCGTCCTCTGTTTCAGTGTCTGATGTGTGTTGAGCGTTACCTGGCAGTGGTTCATCCTGTAACCTTTCTGAAGTTCAAACCTCTCAGATATAGAGTGATCTGCTGCACTGCGGCCTGGATAATCACTCTTGGACCATGTTTATTTTGTAGGTTTATTTTAAACCCTCTCAACCTGAAGGCATATGCCTTCTTCTTCTCACTGCAGTTCCTCCTCTTCCTCTCCATCCAGTTGTTTTGTCTTGTGGCTGTTCTCAGAGCTCTGAAGCAGTCAGGACCAGGAGAGAGAGGGAGAGAGAAAGAGGAGAAAAACCACATGAAGAGAAGAGCATTTTATCTCATTCTAATAACTACTGTGAATGTGGCTATTATACATATACCATATGCTATCATAGCACTCTACACCATTTTAACAGAACAATATGTTCGTGAACACTGGTTTCCTGCTTTGGTTTGTTATATTCTAGCTAGTTTTTTTCAGCCTGTTCTTTATCTGTACCGCACTGGAAAACTCTCCTTCCTCTGTTCCTCATAAAACCTGCTATTGTGATATTTAAATGTCATGGGACAATTTTGAATCACCTTACTTTCCTTTAAAAAAATTGGTTATTTTGTTTCTTTCCTCTAAATGAGCACCAGAATCGTCTGAGTTTAGCCTGCTTTGAGGCAATGTATATTTACATATTCTGTAAAAATGCAATGTTACATAAAAACTTTAATAAAACCTTTGAATATCTTGTGAATACATTTAAAATATTTAATATGATGAACCCACAAATCCAGCATATGCAAAAAAAAAACACTAATTGTTTCAAGGTAACATCTAACTTGGTTTCTACTGGATTAATAAAAGCATATGCACATTTACTCGTAGCCAGTGAGATTTGAACTGCTGACAGTCAGTAAACCATAGTTAATGCATGAAATCCTTAATTGTCCTATTTATATACAGATTTAGTTTATTATACTGTAAGTGTGTGTTTCAGATATGGTTGCTATTAGTTTGTTTATCCAATAAATCATTTCAACAGTAAAGCAGTGTCATTATCTCTGTCTTTCTTTCTAAATACTTGGTCTTAACATTTTAATTTCAAGAGTAGAATTTAAAAATCAAATTTTCTATTTTATTTTTCTTACTGTATAAAAATCACAGCCATGCAAATCTGCAGGTGTGATATTCTACAACAATTCAATAAACTGTAAGGTAATACTTATATTTCTACACACAATATTGTCTATTTTTGCTTTGCCAAACTTTCAATCTAAAAGGTCAGGACACATTTTGAAAGGCATTAAAATGTTTATGTGTTCAAATTAACATTTTCTATAGCCTATTGACAATAATAATAATAATAATAATAAAAAAAACCTCCCTATTAGATTGTCCTGGTGAACCTCACTTTTTCCTTATATATTTGCATGTTTTATGTTTTATGTGACGTGCATCAGATGCATATATTCTTTTGAAAACTGTGAAGTCAGTCTACAAAACAGCACAGAGAGTTATACACACCCAGAGACTGGACATTCACTCTTCAGGTAATAAACTCCTCTTTTAAATTGGACAATATGGTTATCCATCATATTAAAGTGTTTAATGGTATGTTAGATGGATTAATTAAAGTAAATCACTGTAGCTCTTAGTAAAATGGGGATGAGTTTTATTTGTTTCATCAAACAGAGTCAACAGTTTACTTGAAACCATTTTAGGTATTGATTGAAGTGTATTAAAATGATCAGTATTAACATTACTTGTATATGTATATGTTTTTTAAATAAAACATTACTACTGTATTATTCTGTCTTCTTACTGAGATGATGTGAAGCACATTGGTCAACATGTGTTGTTTATATATAGTATAAATAGTGGTATATAATACCACTATAATAGTGGTTTATAATAGCTTATAATAGTGGTATATAAATAAAAGTGAAATTGACATATGTACAATGTTCAATGTAATATCGCAACACATTCTCACACCCAAGGCGTCACTTTTTGTCACTTTCAACCATGCTTCAATATCTGACGCTCAAAGCGCCCCCTAGCGTCCATATGTGACGCTTCGGTTATGGGTAGCTTTAGGCGTCATGTAACTGACGCTTTCGGAAGCGTCAATATTCGACGCACAAAGCGCCCCCTAGCGTCCATATGTGACGCTTCGGTTGGGTAGGTTTAGGTCTGTGATAGGGTTATGCGTCTCAAATGGACGCTAAAGGCTGCTTTGAGCGTCAGATATTGAAGCATGGTTGAAAGTGTTAAAAAGTGACGCCTTGGGTATTAATCTCCCTTCATATGTTGCTTATGTTGAACTAGTCTGAATAACTAAGTAAAATAAAAATATTCTCTTCCTTTAGCAATATTGTGTGAGCTTCTGTGATCAGACAAATTATAGGAAATGAACTCCACCACACCAGGAGCTTCCACCAACTCCACAACCCCTTCCATGTGGATAGGTGATCTAGAAATGTCCATGCTCTGCATTACTTTGCTGTTTGGTCTTCCTATACACTCATATGTCATATGGCTCATCATCACAGGAACAGGAAGTGAAGTTGCATCAGCACACTTTAACCTCAATCTCTCTGTTTGTGAGATTGGAACTTGTCTGAATAATTTACTCTTTGTAATGTCATATTGGTTTTCACATCTCACATTATTATCAGTGTTTCTACAAGGACTAGGCATCACTGGCCGTCCTCTGTTTCAGTGTCTGATCTGTGTTGAGCGTTACCTGGCAGTGGTTCATCCTGTAACCTTTCTGAAGTACAAACCTCTCAGATATAGAGTGATCTGCTGCACTGCGGCCTGGATAATTATTCTTGGCTCCTGTTTGGTCTGCATGCTTATATATTTGTATATATCTATCTTGACTGTATATACATGGTTCTTCTCGCTGCAGTTCCTCCTCTTCTTCTCCATCCAGTTGTTTTGTCTTGTGGCTGTTCTCAGAGCTCTGAAGCAGTCAGGACCAGGAGAGAGAGGGAGAGAGAGAGAGGATGAAAACCACATGAAGAAAAGAGCGTTTTGTCTTATTCTAATATCTACAGTGAATATGGTTTTTGTATATGTCCCATTTACTATCATAGAACTCTTAAACATTCTAATGAAACAGAATTATTCTGTACTTTGGCTTATTGATGTGATTTGTTATGTACTGGCTAGTTTTATTCAGCCTGTTCTTTATCTGCACCGCACTGGAAAACTACCCTGCCTCTATTCACGTTAAAACCTGCTATTGTGATATATTTGCTTAATTTCCTTTTGTGTGTGTGTGTAGAAAATAACTAAAGTGCATGAAATCATCCTTCTGCCTGAAATTCCACTTTTTTTTAATCCAACCCTTGTGAAAAATAAGAAATAGTGCCGAGGTCCAACTAAAGATATACTTAATTTGATCGTGCTAAAGTGGAACTATTGCAAGTATACTTTAGGTACAGTTTTGCATTTAAAGACTGATATTATACAGAGATCATACTCTCCTTACTAATGGTGATATTAAACACATTTTAAGGCTTAATGTTAAGAAATGTGCATTGTGCAATAAAGAAGTACTCCAAATAAAGTTTAATTATATCAGTAAGTATCATGTCAGTAAATATGATATTTGTAGTATATTTGGTATGAAATAAATGTAATTTTAAATACATTTTGGTATAGGTTCTTCCACTAGTGAATGCATCACTTTATCAATGATTTTATGTCATTTTTTCTCCCATTCTTTTCAAATGTTTGCATATTAGGTGTTTAACGAGTGGCACCAGTGGTCACCCATTTTTAGATGTATAAAGATTGTTCGTGAAGACTGAACACTCACTGCTTCAGTAATTATTTTATTCATTTGACTTTTTTTTTTTTTTTTTTTTTTTTGCATAAGCAAGCAATATCACATGCTATGATCTGCAGGAAATCCCATCTGTATTTAAATTCAGAACAACATCACAGGTGTGGGAGTGATTTAGTTTTAATACCGCAGACAGTTCAAACAAATTTAATTTTGAGGAAATTTACATTTTACATGCAACATTGCCTTTTGTCTAATCTCACTCTGATAAGTATACTGTGAACTTGGTTGTCATACAAGTGCATTTTGTTTATCCAGTGATATTTGTTTATCCAATAAACATTTTCATCAACTGTGAAAGCCTATTTTCAGACGTACATTTGAGGAGAATGGATATTCATTATTCCATATCCTCCTTTTTTAGGAGGATATGGAATCCCCCCCGTAGCTGTAGCTGTAGAAAAATACATGATTCTTTATTAAACAGGACCATAACAATGTACAGGATATTTACCCTGAGCCAAGTCAGCTGACAGGGGCAGCAATTTCTCAAACTGGGAATACAGGATTTGAGCTACCTATACAGGGGACACTTCACTGCATTCTGTGAAAACCACAGCAAACCCCCATAAGCCCTTCAATACAAACAGGATTATGTGATACACATTCACAATTAGTAACCACACAAATCAACCCACAAAACCTGTAAGGGCTCTATTAAATTGTACTCCCAGGTCTCCACCGACCATGATGCGAAGCTACCCCGTGCTGCTTATTCAAGGGTGAAAAGCAGTTTAAATACATAATAAATAAATAAATAAACACAATTCCACTAGACAGCTACAAACCAACCAATACATTAAACAAAAATCAATAAACAAAAAACACATAGAGCTGGCTATGAAATTAATTTACCAAAAAAAGTCAGGGAGCAGTCAATTTCACAATTGTCACATAAAACAAAAAAAACATAAGACACACACACACACACACACACACACACACACACACACACACACACACACACACACACACACACACACACACACACACACACACACACACACACACACACACACACACAAAAACACAACATAAGAGAAAAGCGACTAGCAAACATCTAACACCCTATAACAAAATAGAATATTTTTCATGAGTGTCAGTCACATCCAGATAACAAACAAAAAACAAACTCAAAATGAATAACCACACCTTTAAGAGGCACAACCAGACAAATACATGGCGGTCCTGAATTTATTCCATCATGCAGACCGTTCTAAAACATAATAAAATAACCATATTACCATCATTACATATTCATACCCATATGATGCATTAATGGACTCAAATACCCCCAATTAATCTAAAAAAATAATTTAATCTATAATTGACTGCATCAGTACAATAAAAAAACAAAATTCATTGTAATAGTACACCAAAAATACACCCTTGTTAAAACACCTGAGAGATTATTTATATACATAGACCAACATATAAAAATCCCAAATATTTATTTATATACATAGACCAACATATAAAAATCCCAAATATTTATTTATATACATAGACCAGGGATCAGCAACTCCGGTCCTGGAGGGCCACTGTCCTGCAGAGTTTAGCTTCAGCCCTGATAAAAACTCACCTGCCTGTATCTATCTAGTAATCCTGAAAACACTGATTGCCTTGTTCAGGTGTGTTTAATTAGGGTTGGAGCTAAACTCTGCAGGACAGTGGCCCTCCAGGACCGGAGTTGCTGATCCCTGACATAGACCAACATATAAAAATCCCAAATACTTACACAAACATGTTCCAAATAGGCCTTCCATCTGTCCTTTGGGGTTATAAATGGACCTCTCTTAACATTTTGCATATGTTGTACATGACATGTACATGTACCACATGAAGTCATACACATATTATAAGCTATAGTTTTGACAGCTGTGAAGTCAGTCTACAAAACACAGCACAGAGATTTATATAGCCTACATACAGAGAAACTGGACATTCACTCTTCAGGTGATAAACTCATCTTTTAAATTAGATTCATTTTCTTTTATATGCTGAACCATTTGTCACTGTGGTTACGAGTCATATTAAAGGGTTTATGGTCATGTTAGATGGCTAGTTGTCAACTCAAAATAACATAACAAACATTAAAACTTTGCTTATGTATGTATTGTTATTACTATTATGTATTACTCTGTAATAAGTACAAGCCCATTAGGGTATATTTTTTAATTATGAACCAAAAATATATATGTTTTCAACCTTATACTATACGATTTTAAGCCTACTACTGTCCTGCATACTGTCCTACATAAGTCCTGCATAGATTCTGTGTTCTGCGTATTCTGCTGCTAATATCCACATTTGACTTTATTTCCTCAATAGCATGGGAGTGCCTTCCATCAAACTGTAAACAATCAATTTCAAATGAGCTGACTTGAGCTTGAATTGCAGTCTATAAGTAAAATGGTACATTTATAATTCTCTCCTCTATTAACACTATCAGTTATGTTTTGTAAGCTCCTGTGCTGCTCAGACAAACAAGAAGGAAATGAACTCCACCACAACAGGAGCTTCCACCAACTCTACAATGGGATCTGGAACAGACGGAATCTGGGAAGTGGACGAAATAGAAATTTGGATTTACTGCATCAGTCTCTTGTTTGGTCTTCCTACACACTCCTATGTTATATGGCTCATCGTCACAGGATCAGGACGTAGAGTTGCATCAGAGTTCTTTATGCTCAATCTCTCTTGTTGTGAGATTTGTATCTATGTGGATTATATTTTCTTGATATTGTCAAAATATATTTCAAGTCTCTTGCCATTAGCACTTTTATTACAAGGACTAGACATCACTGGTCGTCCTCTGTTTCAGTGTCTGATGTGTGTTGAGCGTTACCTGGCAGTGGTTCATCCTGTAACCTTTCTGAAGTTCAAACCTCTCAGATATAGAGTGATCTGCTGCACTGCGGCCTGGATAACCACTCTTGGCTCCTGTTTGGTCTGCCTGATCATATATTTGTTTTTTACCGTGATTGTACATGCATGGTTCTTCTTGCTGCAGTTCCTCCTCTTCCTCCCCATCCAGTTGTTTTGTCTTGTGGCTGTTCTCAGAGCTCTGAAGCAGTCAGGACCAGGAGAGAGAGGGAGAGAGAGAGAGGAGGAAAACCACATGAAGAAAAGAGCATTTCATCTCATTCTAATAACTACTGTGACCTTGGTTATCACATTTATGCCAGTTACTTTCTCTGGATTGTTAACCATTCTGACACAGAATTACAGTTTGCCATTTTGGTCTTCTTCTCTGCTTTGTTATATTCTAGGTAGTTTTGTTCAGCCTCTTCATTATCTGCACCAGGCTGGAAAAATCTCCTGTCTTTGTTCTCCATAAAACCTGTAGGAAATGTAACTACACCTAGTTTATTTTTTTGATAACTTTTATTTATGAATGGGATCATTTTAGGGTCTTTACACTGCTGAATCACACACTCACACAGTGTGTGCAAATGTCAAACACTGGCAAATCCCTGTATTGTTCCTTAAAAGTGCTCATTATATAATCCTGATTTATTTTGAACGCAACTTTATTTCCCAGAGGATGGTAAAAAGCTGTGTACCCTGACTTCTAAAATATGAATAGTAGGCAGCTGATGAGATTTCAACTGTAATTTCAGGGAGTTTTGAAAGTTTCGTGTTTAATATAGATCAGAAAGTCAGTGAACAAGAAATCCTATATATTGTAAGTTTTTTCTTAGTGTGTTTATCTGATATATTTATTATAAATGGTAGCTGTTTGCTTGTTTTCCAATAAATATTAATTGATGATTCAGTGTAATTTTCTCTTCTTTCTAAATATAAAATGAAGTTTGCATACCATGGTGTTTAGTGATTGGGAGCTGCATCATTTCTTCTTGACTGATTTTGTGGACCATTTCTCTTTTTTGCTGTTTAAAAAACAGCCGCACCACATGAGCAAGAGTTATTGTGGCATCATATCTCTGATGAATCACAGCCGTGCTGATATTCAGAACAGCATCATAAATGCAATTGTCAAATTGCTTTAATACAACAGTTCAGTGAACAAGACGTTTATCAAAATGAACTTTTTTGGGGAATAAAATTAAAGTATCAGATAAGAGTATATGTCTTTTTGATCTTTTTACTTTTAATATTTGCATATCTGATGTTTTACGTGTTTTACATCACAGGAGCTGGAAGTGGAGTCGCATCAGAGTTCTTCATCCTCAATCTCTCTGTTTGTGAGATTGGTAACTGTCTGGATTTGTTGTTTTTTGTACTGGCTAATTGGATTTCAGTTCTTCAGCCATTAGCACTGTTTTTGATGTGTGTTGAGCGTTACCTGGCAGTGGTTCATCCTGTAACCTTTCTGAAGTTCAAACCTCTCAGATATAGAGTGATCTGCTGCACTGCGGCCTGGATAATTATTCTTGGCTCCTGTTTGGTCTGCATGATCACATTAATGTTAAATAATATTAATGCACATACATGGTTCTTCATGATGCAGTTCCTCCTCTTCCTCCCCATCCAGTTGTTTTGTCTTGTGGCTGTTCTCAGAGCCCTGAAGCAGTCAGGACCAGGAGAGAGAGGGAGAGAGAGAGAGGAGGAAAACCACATGAAGAGAAGAGCATTTTATATCATTCTAATAACTACTTTGAACATAGTTTTTGCATATGTGCCAATTATTATCGCAGGAGTATTTATAATTCTGATAAACCAGTATAACTATACATTTTGGGCTCCTGGTTTGGTTTGTTATGTTCTTGCTAGTTTTGTTCAGCCTGTTCTTTATCTTCACCGCACTGGAAAACTCTCCGGCTTCTGTTCATCATAAATTGACAAAACATTTTTTTTAGTAGTGGATGGGCCAATTAAAAAAAAAATGTATTATCAGCTCTCTTTCCTCTTGGTGTTTGCCCTGGACTTTAAATTAAGTTATATTTTAAATTATTTATAACAATCTTTAATTTCCCTGTTTATTTATATAGATAGCTTATTCTGAGTGTGTTAATTAAATATATGTATGTATAAATATATAAATATGTATTCATATAAATATGTTTGATATCAGTGTGTTTGTTTATCCAATAAAACATTTAATCAGTGACCCAGTGTCACCTTTTGCATACTCATATTTATTATTTATTTATCTACAGTATCTCTCTCTCTCATTCTTTCTTGCTCTCTTAAATATGTAGTCTAAAAATGTATAAGTTGCACCTGCACGTGCTGTCTAGTTTAGATGTACAAAGATTGAATATTCAGTCTGCAAAAAAAAAATTATTGAGGTGATTTATTTTAATTTGCTACTTTCTTGTATAGAAGCAACATATAACAATATTATGCGGCACACTGGAATACTTTATTCTGACTGGTCAATCACAAGTTTCAAGATTAATATTTTCCATATAAAAGTGAATTTCTGTTAATAAGTTTACTCAGACTCTCTGTTTTTTCCTTTAAATATTTGTATGTTTTATGCGGCATGAAACAGATGAGTCATGCATTGACATCCTTGTGACGATTGTGAAGTCAGACAAACACAGCACAGATATTTACATCTGAGAGGGGACATTCACTATTCAGGTGACAAACTAATTTTGTTTTTGTTTTTATCCTTAATATAAAAAAAAATTCATAGTATTTTTCTGAAAAAGTCCAAAGTGATTTCCGAGGAAAGTTTACAATTGAATAAAATGAGATTGAGCTCTTTTTGTTTAATTGAACAGAAGTAACAATTTAATAATCAAAATATGATAGAAATGTCATTTTGGGAATGAATGAATGAACTTCAATTAAAGTATCAAATAAGAGTATATGTTTTTATGATCTTTTTAAACCTTTTTACTTTTAATATTTGCATATCTGATGTTTTATGTGACGTGTAGCAGATGAAGTCATGCACATATATTCTTGTGACAGCGGTGAAGTCAGTCTACTAAACACAGCACAGAGATTTATACACATCCAGAGAGACTGAACATTCACTCTTCAGGTGATAAACTTCTCTTTTAAATTGAATTATTTTTCTTTTTACCGCTGAATGATATGACAATGTTGCTGTGGTTATCAGTCATAGTAAAAGGGTTATGGGCATGTTAGATGGACCACTTGAATAAAACAGAGCTGATCTCTATTTGTTTCATCAAAGTGAATTAGCAATTTACTTGACATTAGGGAACACTCTTAAAAATAAAGGTTCTTTAGTGGCATGTGTGATTTCATGAAGAACCTTTAACATGGAACCTTTCAAGTGCACTAAAGGTTCTTGAGATTGTTCTTCAAAAAATTTTATTTTAGGAACTTTTCACAAAGAGTTTTTTTGGGGAACTAAAATGGTTCTTCTATTGAATCACTGTTCATTTTTAAGAGTGCATTAAGACATACTGTAACTGTAAACTGTGTTGAATTGCTGGGGTTGATGGAAAATGTTTTTAAATAATATTTTTTTTATCTTGCTTAAGTTGAACAGTCGTCTGAGTAACCCCATACATTTCTAATTCTCTCTTCTTATAGCAATACTATTTATCTTTTGTGAACTCAAAAGACAAACGAGGAGGAAATGAACTCCACCACACCAGGAGCTTCCACCAACTCCACAACCCCTTCTATATTGATAGTGGGGTATCTGGACACGTGTGTGTTCAGCATCAATTTTCTTTTTGGTCTTCCTACACACTCCTATATTCTATGGCTCATCATCACAGGAGCTGGAAGTGGAGTCGCATCAGAGTTCTTCATCCTCAATCTCTCTGTTTGTGAGATTGGTAACTGTCTGGATTTGTTGTTTTTTGTACTGGCTAATTGGATTTCAGTTCTTCAGCCATTAGCATTGTTTTTGCTAGGACTTTCCATCGCTGGGCGTCCTCTGTTTCAGTGTCTGATGTGTGTTGAGCGTTACCTGGCAGTGGTTCATCCTGTAACCTTTCTGAAGTTCAAACCTCTCAGATATAGAGTGATCTGCTGCACTGCGGCCTGGATAATTATTCTTGGCTCCTGTTTGTGCTGCATGATCACATTAATGTTAAATAATATTAATGCACATACATGGTTCTTCATGATGCAGTTCCTCCTCTTCCTCCCCATCCAGTTGTTTTGTCTTGTGGCTGTTCTCAGAGCTCTGAAGCAGTCAGGACCAGGAGAGAGAGGGAGAGAGAGAGAGGAGGAAAACCACATGAAGAGAAGAGCATTTTATATCATTCTAATAACTACTGTGAACATAGTTTTTGCATATGTGCCAATTATTATCACAGGAGTATTTATAATTCTGATAAACCAGTATATTTGGACATTTTGGGCTCCTGGTTTGGTTTGTTATGCTCTAGCTAGTTTTGTTCAGCCTGTTCTTTATCTGCACCGCACTGGAAAACTCTCCGGCTTCTGTTCATCATAAACTGACAAAAAATGACTTCACATTGTCTTACTTTTTAAATAATTTTTTTTAGTGGATGGGCCAGTTTTTGGTATTATCAGCTGAAAGTGTCTCTTTCCTCTTAGTGTTTGCTCTGATCTTTAAATGAAGTTTTATGTAAAATTATTTTTTAGTTTCATTGTCAGTTCATGCGAGTATTAAGATCTTTAATTTCCATGTTTATTTACACATAGATCTAGCTTTTTCTGAGTGTGTTAATTAAATATGGTTGTTTGATATCAGTGTGTTTGTTTATCCAATAAACCATTTAATCAGTCACCTTTTGCACTCCCCATATTTATTATTTATTTATCTATCTCTCTCTCATTCTTTCTTTCTTGCTCTCTTAAATGCTCAGTCTAAAAATGAATGAGTTGCAGCTGTTTGGATATTTTTGAAGATTGAATATTCAGTCTGCAAAAAATAGTATTCATGTGATTTATTTTAATTTGCTACTTTCTTGTATAGAAGCAATATTATGTGGCACAATGGGATACTTTATTCTAACTGGTCAATCACAAGCTTCCAGATTAACATTTTCCATATATAAAAGTGAATTTCTTTTAATAAGTTTACTCAGACTCTCAGTTTTTGTTTAGTTTTGTTTTTTTACTTTAAATATTTATATGTTTTATGCGGCAGGAAACAGATGAAGTCATGCATTGACATCCTTGTGAAGTCAGTCTAAACACAGCACACATAAGGGGACATTCACTTTTCAGGTGACAGACTAATTTTGTTTTTGTTTTTATCCTTAATATACAAAAAAATCACAGTATTTTTCTGAAAAAGTCCAAAGTGATTTGCGAGGAAAGTTTACTATTGAATATAATGAGATTGAGCTCTTTTTGTTTCATTGAACAGAGGTAACAATTTAATAAGCAAAATATGATAGAATTGTTATTTTGGGAATGAATGAATGAATGGTGAATGAATTGAAACTCATTAATGCTTAATGTTCTAGTTTGTTGGGATTTCACATATCTGCCACTTACTCTCACAACTTTGTTTACCATTCTGACAAAACTGATAATTCAGAAAGTTTGGTCTTCGGCTGTGACTTGTTATGTTCTGGCTGGTTTTGTTCAGTCTGTTCTTTATCTGCACCGGACTGGAAAACTCTCCTGCCTCTTTTCTCCATAAAACCTGCTTATGAAATTATTTAACTCTTCAAATCTAGGGATTAGTTTGTACTCAAATGTACTTACTGTATATCAACATGATACAGTACCCTTCAAACACAACTTCACTTTTCAGAGGACTGAAAAAAAACATGTGCACTTTGACTTCTAGAAAATGCCTAGCAGAAGTTCTGTGATATTTGAACTTATTTAAGGTCGTTCAGATAGTCAGCATGAGTGCATGAAACCTCATATCCTATTAATAAAATGAGTGGTTGCTATTAGTTTGTTTTTCCAATAAATCATTACATCAATAACAGAGCCTCAATTTTCCATCTCATTATTTATATAGATTGTTTGGGAAGACTGAAAACTCACCATTGTATGTTGTATCATATGAAAATTATATTTTGAAGTTCAGGGTCACTTGATAAATGTGTAAAAAATGGCTTGAATTTGGTTAATTGTTTTACTCTAACTATTTGCGTATATGATGTTTAATGTGACGTGTAGCAGATGTAGTCATGCACATATATTCTTGTGGCAGCTGTGAAGAGGAGGAAGAAGGAGCGAGGGATATGAGAGGAGGGAGATGTTACTTCTCTCTAAAGTGCAGCTAGCTGCCAGCACGCTTACTCTCAATAACTCCCCTTAGGTCTTTCTTCACCTTCCGCTGGTTACACTTTTCCAAGCCCTACCCCCCTGATTAGGTTGAGGGACTGATAGCAGCAGCTGTTTGCTTGGTGGCCTGGACAGCAAGATCTGTTGTACGGCATAGCTCGGCGACCGCATCAGGGATAAGGCCCTGGCCGCTGACCCAGCGTTACACACTTCCTGAAATGCTCTTCAGAGCACGAAGACACGTTCAAGAAGTAACAATTTAAATGAAATCCATTAATGGGAAATATGATACAAGATGATATTTTGCACTTGAATGTATATTAACCTAAATCCTAATTATACCTGGTTCATTCACACTTCTCTCTTCTTAGATCATGGTTACATTACCACAACTTGTGAGCTGCTGAACTGAGAAGACAAATACAGACAAGATGAATAACTCTACAGTGAACTTCACCACATCTGAAATATCAACAAACTCCACAACTCAGTCCATTGCGGCACTAGACTGTCTGGAAATCTGTGTGCACAGCATCAATTTATTTTTTAGTCTCCCAACACACTCCTATATTATATGGCTTATCATCACAGGAACAGAAAGTGGAGTTGCATCAGAGTTCTTCAACCTCAATCTCTCCTTTGGTGAGATTGGTATCTGTCTGAATGGTTTGGTCTTTATACTGTCAGTGTGGATTTCAAGTCTTAAGATATTAGATGCGTTTTTATTAGGACTTACATTCACCGGTCGTCCTCTGTTTCATTGTCTGATGTGTGTTGAGCGTTACCTGGCAGTGGTTCATCCTGTAACCTTTCTGAAGTACAAACCTCTCAGATATAGAGTGATCTGCTGCACTGCGGCCTGGATAATCATTCTTGGCTCCTGTTTGGCCAGCATGTATAATTTAACCCCAGACAACATTCATGCACATATATGGTTCTTGTCCATGCAGCTTACACTGGTCATCCTTATCCAGATGGTTTGTCTTGTGGCTGTTCTCAGAGCTCTGAAGCAGTCAGGACCAGGGGAGAGAAGAAGAAAGAGAGTGGAGGAAAACCACATGAAGAGAAGAGCATTCAATCTCATTATAATAACTACTGTGAACATTGTTATCCTATATTTCCCATTTGCAATCACAGGAATCTTTGTCAGTCTGACGGCAGAAAATAATCCAACAGTTTGGTTCACTGGTCTGACTTGTTTTATGCTGGCTGGTTTTGTGCAACCTATTCTTTATCTGCACCGCACTAGAAAACTCTCCTGCCTCTGTTCATCATAAAATCTGCAATTGTTATAATTTACTTAAGTTACTAAGTCTACTTATTGTTTCTGGGTTAATCTTGGCATGTCTGTTTCCTTCAGCTGTCCGCTAGAATTAACACAAATGGCAACACTAAACATTGTGATTTCTCTGTAATTCATTTTCGCATTCGTAATGTTTAAATGGCCTTTGCAGTGTGAAGTGACACAAAACATGTTTTGTGACTGTCATTCAGTTTTTATTTAGAGAGATGCAGCACCACAAACGGACTTTTAGTTGTACTTTAATTATTCTATTTATTTATAAAAAGGTTTAGTTCATTTTGAGTGTACTTGTCCGATATAATTGATATGAATGGTTGCTACCAGCCAGTCATTTATTTTATTTTTCCTAGAAAAACACACAGGAGTAAAAAATGCGATACAATCAGTTTAGAAGACAGGTAGTTTACCTTAATGAGAATTTACATGAATATGAACTGGTAAAATTAGGCATTTTTCACATTAAGCTTTCAGGTTAATATGAATGTTTTAGGTGGTCACTATATAGAATTATGGCCATTTTATCACATATTTTATGTAAATAAAAGGCGTGACAAAACTCTATGCAAAAGTGAATAGATGTGCAGGGCGATGTCTAAACATAAATAATAAATTCACAAAATAATCTTCTTCTTGACTTATTTTTGTTTCTGATGTAGATGTACTTGAGCCTTTTGGAATCTGTGGATGTAAGATTACGAGGGCACATTTAAAAAAATGTTTTAAGAATGTGCATGGATAGTTCATTTATAATAAACACTGTAACATTTCATAAAAAATAAGAACTGTTCATTTTAATTTCATAGTGACTTCAATGTTGTTTTTGGTTGCCACCGTCACTGTGGTTTGTGCATTAAAAGATAAAGTCTATGCTCGTCCATATAAAACTATTTAACACGTTCATGTGCATGATTATTAGAAATTGTCCTTACAGTTTTTAATAAAGCTTTTGAATATTTGTGACCATCTATATTGTGTGTGGGATGGTCTGGTGTCACCTTTCCCTTATGAAGGCTTTCAATTTAGAATGTTGTATTAAACTTGACATCCTATCATAACACAGATGATTAGAGAGTTTTTATTTCTCTCCTTTTTAAATGCTTGGTATAAAAATGTGCATATTTTGGGTTGATGGACTGGAAGGTGTGCTGGCAGTTTCAGAGATAGGCTAGGCCTATAGATAATTTCTTTAAAAATGTATGGACCATTTTATTTTCCTACTGTATATAGCTAAATCATTTCAGTATGACCTGAGCTACATCTGTGCCAAATTTAGCGCTTTTAGATGAATTTGCACGAAATGACCTATTTATAGCCCCCAACTATGGCGGGCATGGGCGTCATCACCATAGATATCATATAAAGGCTAGATGTCTTAAGGCGGAGTCACTTCCGGCATCACCGGCGGCCATCTTAGGACAGGGCTCTGTGAATTAAGGTGAGTGAGCAGCACGCACACAAATCCTCTTATCTCGCTGAAATCTGGACGGATTTACAAACGGTTTGGTTTCTTACAAACGTTATTAGCGTGGCTATAATTCTGAATGCTTAAACATTTTGAACATAATTATTCATATGTATGCAATAGCTACATCTCTGACGTTTATAACAAACCAAACCGTTTGAAAATCGGTAGAAAATTGAGCAAGTTATGGTTATTTAAAAGTACATGCACCATGTGAGTGAGCGAGCACACTGTCGTAAGATGGCCGCCGTGTGCGGATGTCGAGCTCCATTGGCCAGCAGCGCGGACGAGACATCTAGCCTTTATATGATATCTATGGTCATCACTGGATCAGTTGCGGTAAGTCTCTCTGTCTTTCCGGGATGACCCAGGCTGAGACAAAGGGCCCTATCTTACACCCAGCGCAATGCAGCGCCAAGCATGATGCAAGTGTTTTTTGCAGTTAAATATTTAAAATAAAAGGATTACAATATAAAAGATTATTATTGTGTCCATAAAGATGGTCTGCTTGCACACTTTTACCTCGCGCACGAGCAGTTCCGTTTGCACTCTGGAGACAGCTTTGGTCTTTCCACTATCAAATTCCGTCATGTGAAGCAGTCAGGACCAGGAGAGAGAGGGAGAGAGAGAGAGGAGGAAAACCACATGAAGAGAAGAGCATTTTATATCATTCTAATAACTACTTTGAACATAGTTTTTGCATATGTGCTAATTATTATCGCAGGAGTATTTATAATTCTAAAAACTAGTATAACTATACATTTTGGGCTCCTGGTTTGGTTTGTTATGTTCTAGCTAGTTTTGTTCAGCCTGTTCTTTATCTGCACCGCACTGGAAAACTCTCCGGCTTCTGTTCATCATAAATTGACAAAACATTTTTTTTAGTAGTGGATGGGCCGAGTTTTTTTTTTTTTTTTTATTATCAGCTGAAGTGTCTCTTTCCTCTTTGTGTTTGCCCTGGACTTTAAATTAAGTTATATTTTAAATTGTATATAACAATCTTTAATTTCCCTGTTTATTTACATAGATAGCTTATTCTGAGTGTGTTAATTAAATATATGTATATATAAATATATAAATATGTATTAATATAAATATGTTTGATATCAGTGAGTTTGTTTATCCAATAAAACATTTAATCATTAACCCAGTGTTACCTTTTGCATACTCATATTTATTATTTATTTATCTACAGTATCTCTCTCTCTCATTCTTTCTTGCTCTCTTAAATATGGTCTAAAAATTAATAAGTTGCACCTGCACGTGCTGTCTAGTTTAGATGTACAAAGATTGAATATTCAGTCTGCAAAAAAATTTTATTCGGGTGATTAATTTTAATTTGCTTCTTTCTTGTATAGAAGCAACATATAACAATATTATGTGGCACACTGGAATACTTTATTCTGACTGGTCAATCACAAACTTCCAGATTAACATTTTCCATTAACATTAACATTTCTGTTAATAAGTTTACTCAGACTCTGTTTTTATTTTGTTTTTTTTTTGTGTGTTTTTTTTACTATAAATATTTGCATGTTTTATGTGGCATGAAACATACAAGTCATGCATTGACATCCTTGTGACGATTGTGAAGTTAGACAAACACAGCACAGATATTTACATCTGAGAGGGGACATTCACTATTCAGGTGACAAACTAATTTTGTTTTTGTTTTTATCCTTAAAGGTGCCATCCTTCAAAAAAAATAAATTCATACACCACATTCCATACCAGACGGGGGCAGTATACCTCCAAAAAGTGAGTTGGTCTACTCTAGAGTATGAATATGACATCTTCAAGCTACTCCCCTTCACCTTTACCAGTGAATATGTTCATATTCGTTTTGTTCATATTACATTTTTATTGTTAGTTTAAATTACATTAATTTGACAGACAGCATTCGCTGATGTTGACCAAGCTAGCGCCAACGTAACTTAACAGAGCTGCCAACTCTCACGCATTCACCGTGAGACACACGCGACACTTTTCACACGCTCTCACATCACACATCAATTTTCTCACGCACAGAAAAATCGCGAAGCAAAGAGGACACGGATACCGACAGACTAGACAGAGCAGGTTAGTTATGATATAAAAAAAAATCTCAGCTCTCAGATTCTGTCAATTTTATTACTGAATTCAAACAATAAATACCGTTTTGGCGCTTGTAATTGTTACACGACAGATCCCTATCGCACGTGAACCGATCAACTCTACTAACGTTAGCTAATAGTAAAAAAAAACACGAACTCTGTTGAAAGATACAGTAGGCTACAACTTACCAAAATGTATTCCTCATACTCATACATAATATCGACCAATCAGTGTTTTTTATCAGCGTGAAGAGGTCAATAACACAGCTGGAGAACAATTATGTCAGATTTACCTCAGGAAAGCCATTTAATAAACATAATATAGGTCACGTAGTTGGCAAGAAAAAAGAGCTATAGAGATTGTGCTATGTGTACTATTACAATACTATATTTATGTGCGTTATATATACGTTTATCGAACAGCCTTCGATACGTTTCTATGTTATAACTTCCCGAAAAAACTACACAAACATATAAAACAAACTTCTAACGAAATACTAACAGCATCTTACTTACCAATCCAAAAGAAATGTTGCAAGTTTGGAGTCGAACCTCATTTCTTTCATGTCCATTAGTTGTCTCCAGCGATGGAAAGCAGTGCCAATGTTTACTCTGGTTTTGTTCCTTTTTTTTTTATCAGATTTTATTTGAATGTAGTAGTGGGCTGTAGGCTACTTTCCACACGATTGACATCAGGTTCAAGTATGCCCACAAGCCGTGCGAGTTATTCGTGTATTGCATGTTTGACTGACTGGTGGTTATGTTGCCCGCATACCGCCTCCCATGGCCGAAACTGGTATTACGACACCTGTCGGGCCGTGGCTAGTAATGCTAATGCTAATTAAGGTTGATATCTCTGCAGCACTATAACTTGACATTTTTTTAATGACATCATCGCCCTTATTTCTTCTCATTCTTTTGATGCGTGTAGGTCATTTTTTGGATATTTTTACCTCAATTTTTACATATGGCACCTTTAATATAAAAAAAGTCAGTATTTTTCTGAAAAAAGTTCAAAGTGAGTTCAGAGGAAAGTTTACTATTGAATAAAATGAGATTGAGCTCTTTTTGTTTAATTGAACAGAGGTAACAATTTAATAATCAAAATAGGATAGAAATGTTATTTTGGGTATGAATGAATGAATGAAGTTCATTTGAGCAGGATGAAAAACATCGAAACTCATTAATGCTTAATGTTCTAGTTTGTTGGGATTTCACATATCTGCCACTTACTCTCACAACGTTGTTTACCATTCTGACAAAACTGATAATTCAGAAAGTTTGGTCTTCGGCTGTGACTTGTTACGTTCTGGGGTGCGTTTCCCGAAAGCATCGTTGGCCAACTATGGTCGCAAGTTCATCGCAATGTCCATTGAACTCTATTGGGAACGACGGAACTTGCGACCATAGTTGGCCAACGATGCTTTCGGGAAACGCACCCCTGGCTGGTTTTGTTCAGTCTGTTCTTTATCTGCACCGGACTGGAAAACTCTCCTGCCTCTTTTCTCCATAAAACCTGCTTATGATATTATTTAACTCTTCAAATCTAGGGATTAGTTTGTACTCAAATGTACTTCTATATCAACTTGATACAGTACCCTTCAAACACAACTTCACTTTTCAGAGGACTGAAAAAAAAACATGTGCACTTTGACTTCTAGAAAATGCCTAGCAGAAGTTCTGTGATATTTGAACTTATTTAAGGTCATTCAGATAGTCAGCATGAGTGCATGAAACCTCATATCCTATTAATAAAATGAGTGGTTGCTATTAGTTTGTTTTTCTAATAAATCATTACATCAATAACAGAGCCTCAATTTTCCATCTCATTATTTATATAGATTGTTTGGGAAGACTGAAAACTCACCATTGTATGTTGTATCATATGAAAATTATATTTTGAAGTTCAGGGTCACTTGATGAATGTGTAAAAAATGGCTTGAATTTTGTTAATTGTTTTACTCTAAATATTTGCGTATATGATGTTTAATGTGACGTGTAGCAGATGCAGTCATGCATATTCTTATAGCAGCTGTGAACTTAAAACACAGCACAGAGATATATACATATCCAGAGAGACTGAACATTCAATCTTCAGGTGATAAACTTCTCTATTGATTATTCTTGTTTATACCCTTAATAATAAGCAACAGTGTCACTGTGTTTATCTGGTAATGTCCAAAGATTTGGGATGGAGTTAATGCTTTATCCACTGAGTAAAATGGGACTGAGCTTTGTTTAATTGAAGAGAACTAACAGTTTAAATTCATTAATTAATGATTAAATTCATTCATTCATTAAATTCATATTATAAAAATGAGATTTTTGCAGGTGAATGTAGCCTGCGAATATTACTTTGTTAAACAATCTATTTTTCATCATTTAATGATGTTGCTCTATTCAGATTTAAACTGGGAACATTTACCGACTGAAATGTAAAATCTGGATATATTGAAATGTTTTTTTTATTTTTTTTTTATTACAGATCTGGTTCAATAACACTTATCTCTTTGTGTAGATCACAAAACAAGTTTTTATGAACCATTAAAATCAAAAGACAAACCTAAAGATGAATAACTCAGTGAACATCACAGCACCCGAAGCATCTACAAACTTCACAACTCAATCCATTGAACCACAGAAAAGTCTGGAAATCTGTGTATACAGCATCAATTTCCTGGTTGGTCTTCCTACACACTCCTATATTATCTGGCTCATCATCACAGGAGCTGGAAGTGGATTTGCATCAGAGTTCTTAATACTCAATTTCTCCATTTGTGAGATTGGAAACTGTTTGAATTGTTTGATCCTTGTACTTTCAACTTGGTTTTCAAGTCTCTTGACACTAAAAGTTTTAATGACAGGACTAGCTGTCACTGGTCGTCCTCTGTTTCAGTGTCTGATGTGTGTTGAGCGTTACCTGGCAGTGGTTCATCCTGTAACCTTTCTGAAGTACAAACCTCTCAGATATAGAGTGATCTGCTGCACTGTGGCCTGGATAATCACTCTAGGTTCTTGTTTGTGCTCCATGTTCATTTTAGCTTCATTCATCATTAATGCACATACATGGTTCATCTCACTGCAGTTCCTCCTCTTCCTCTCCATCCAGTTGTTTTGTCTTGTGGCTGTTCTCAGAGCTCTGAAGCAGTCAGGACCAGGAGAAAGAGAAAGAGGGAGAAAAGATGAAAACCACATGAAGAGAAGAGCATTTTATCTCATTCTAATAACAGTAGTGAACATGGTCATCATATATGTGCCGATTACTATTTCAGCATTATTTACCAATCTGACAAAACGCTATATTCAGGAAGTTTGGACTCCTTCAGTGATTTGTTTTGCGCTGGCTGGTTTTGTGCACCCTGTTCTTTATTTGCACCGTACGGGAAAACTCTCCTGCCTCGGTTTTCCATAATATTTGCAACTTTGACGTTTTAGATTAGATTAAGATGGTGACCTTTACTTATCTGTAATGTTTATTACTTTGTGAAAATTATAAATAACACAAACTTCTCTAAATTAGGATCTATGACACCTCATCATTACTCTGGCACTTCCAAATTCTGGTTTTGACCCATTGTGGTATCTGTCAGGATATTTTACGTAATGAAGCACACGAAACAGCGGTAGCGAACTTCAACTATCTTCACTTCTGTTCTCACACCTTGGGCCCTATCTTACACCTGGCGCAATGCAGCGCCAAGCGCGATGCAAGTGTTTTTTGCTAGTTTCAGCCCGACGCAGTTATCATTTTCACGTACTGCGCCACGATGGTTAAATAGCAAATGCATTTGTGCCCATTTGTGCACCCATGGGCGTGCTGGTCTGAAAACGAGGTGTGTTCTGGCGCATTGTTGGCGCATTGCTATTTTGAGGCAACAGAACTGCGCCATTAACCAAACTGAAACCTGGTCTAAAGTCAATGGAGCAATTTTTTTATTTTTTATTTAAAGAGCGCGTTAGTATTGTGTGTCTATAGGCGGGTCCACAACGCACGTACAATCTACTTATTAAACACACAGGGGCAGCAGCACACACAAACATGCCAAATGTAAAAATTGCCAAATTACAATGTAAAAGATTATTATTGTGTAAATAAAGATATGGTGGAATACGGCTTGTTCCGTAGATGGTCTGCTTGCGCACTTTAACCTCACGTAGGCCGAGCAGATCCGTTTGCGCTCTGGAGACGGCTTCAGTCTTTCCACTATCAAATTCCGTCATGTAAATAGCGAATCTGCCATGGCACGAGCGCAACTGGCATTTAAAGGGAATGGGAGATGAGACTCTGATTGGTTTAACACACGTAAATCCCAAAACACACCCATTACTCATTAAGAGAATAGGGACAACCCTTTTAGACCATGCGCCTGACGCGCCGACTATATTTCCCGTCGTTAAACTAGCAAAAGTGGATTCGGACACGCCCTAAAGGAACTTGCGCTTTAGACCATGTGCTTAGATCGTTAAAATAGGGCCCCTTATGTTCACATAACACAACAGATCAGGCTTCCTTTTCAAAATAGTAGTCTACAACATAATTTCACTTATGAACACAAGTTTCGCATTGAAGAGTCTGTGTAAATGTATCTTTTTACATATTCAGAATATGTAAGTGTTTCACTGTTTATTACAAACTGACTTACTGATGTACTCTTTGTAGATTGTTTATCCAATAAAATACATCATGGCCCAGTGTCACCTTTTCCCTACTGATGGTTGCCACAGAGATTATAGCAATAAACTTGACTTCCTGTCAACACAAATGTCTCAGTATAAGAATTTGCATTTAAGGTGTTGAAAAAGTGGCACCTGTGCCATCTATAGTGTCAGCCACTTGAATAATATTTGGGAGGACTGAATAAAAATTGTTACAGTGATAATTTATTTTCTTTCAGATTTGAGTGATTATTGATTTGAACACTTATACTAGCAAAATGTATACCTTGAATTTTTAGGTCGGGAATTTTGGTCTGGATTTGATCCGTTGTGGAGCAATTATGCTCAAACCAGAGCTGTTCGGACCAATCAAATTGTCACGGCGGGCTTTATACGATGATGGACAGATTATCAACAGTAACGTAATCATCCACGTAACCAGAGAGCGCTTATAAAACAGATATATAATACATACCCATGGCTCTCATCGATGCAAATGGTACTGGTCTTCTCCTCTACAGTTGTTTCGTCTTGTAGCTGTTCTCAGAGCTCTGAAGCAGTCAGGACCAGGAGAGAGAGGGAGAGAGAGAGGAGGAAAACCACATGAAGAGAATAGCATTTAATATTATTCTAATTACTAATCATAGTTATCATATACATTTCACAAATAATCACAGGATTCTCTGAAATTATGACATCTGACAGTTCCCAGACAAACTGGTTTACTGCTTTGTTTGTTGTTAGCCTGTTCTTTTTCTGCACCGCACTGGAAAACTTTCCTGCCTCTGTTAGTCATAATATTTGCAGTACTAGATTAAGTTATTGAATCATATGCAAATTATTGATAACTTTGTGAGAATATTAATGTTAATATTACATTAATATTAATTAATTAATTAACTAATATTAATGTGTACTTGTAGTAAACTTGAAGGTGTACTATTTTAATACTGCTTGGGACTAAATTGGCCCACTTTTAGTATATAAAAGTATACATTTAAGTGCACTACAAGTGTAAGAGTAGTAAACTTTAAGTACACAACTAGGTTGCTCATTTGTAATGCATCTGTACTACAAGTGAACTTATAAGTATACTAGTAGTTTACTATTTTAATACAAGTAGTAAATGTATTAGTTTAAGTACACACTGAAGTGTACCGTCAGTAAACTACTAGTTTAGTAGTTTATACTGCAAGTATACTTGTAAGTTTTCTTTAAGTGAACGTAACATACTTAGTTTACTATTTATATATTATTTTTGACTTGCAGTATACTATTATGTTCAAATGTAGATATTATGTATATTTTTTATACTTAAAAAAATTGAACTGTACTTTAATTTTAAAAACTTTTTATTAGCTTCATGCATCCTTTTTTATCAACACTTGAATGTTGGTAAGTTTCATAAAGAAAGGCAACATTTTAAACAAAAAAGTTGAGTAAATCACATTTTTGTCAAAGACTACGCCTTGATCAGATTTAGAACGATTATCAAAACACAGATGGAGTTGATCGAGTCCAACATCCCCAAAGCTTCACAGTCGTTTTCTCCTCATGGGTTACGCTTCATTTCATTTGGGTAATATTAAGCAGTTTTGATTTACACGCTGTTTAATGTTTGATGATCACGTTATTTTACATTTGAGTGAGCAATCCTTCTATCGCTGTTTCAGCTTCTTCTTCTCCTGTGTTTTGATCTGGAGATTCTGTAGTCAAGCACACTTAAGTGTAATTTTTTAAGTATATTTCTGAGAAGTATATAAAGTATATTTTTGGGAAGTATATAAAATGTAGACTGAAAGTATACTTTATTATTTTTTTAGTTTAAAAGAAGTATAGGCTACTAATAGAACACTTGAATAAACTTCTTTTTCGTAAGGGGTATAAAGATTGTTTGTGAAGACTGGACGTTCATTATATTGTATGCAGTGGCGTAGGTTTGATTTTGAAATTGGTAGGGACGGGGACATCAATATAAATATATTTTAAGTTTTGATCGAAATTATTGCTAAGGATATATCCAACACATTCTCATACCTAAGACGTCACTTTTTGTCACTTTCAACCATGCTTCAATATCTGACGCTCAAAGCACCCTTTAGCGTCCATATGTGATGCTTCGGTTATGGGTAGGTTTAGGCGTCATGTAACTGACGCTTTCGAAAGCGTCAATATCCGACGCACAAAGCACCCTTAGCGTCAATATGAGACGCTTCGGTTGGGTAGGTTTAGGTCTGTGGTAGGGTTATGCGTCTCATATGGATGCTAAAGGGTGCTTTGAGCGTCAGATATTGAAGCATGGTTGAAAGTGACGTCTTGGGTAGGCTATGAGAACGGGCTGATATATCAGTGTCACTGCATATTGGTAGGGACACGTCCCTAGCGTCCCTACTAAATTCTCTGCCCCTGATTGTATGAGTTCAAACTGAGGTCAGACAATAAAAATAATTATTAAAAAGAAATTAAGAAATCAGGCACTTTCATTATGTAAGTTTATGATATTATGATGTATTTTTCTATTTTTATCAGCTTTTATCAGCTGCATTCCATTAATGCAGTCTTTTTAACATTTACCTTATTTGCATATCTGGTGTTTTATGTGACGTGTAGCAGATAAAGTCATGCACATATGTTCTGTGACAGCTGTGAAGTCAGTCTACAAAACACAGCACATCGATTATACACATTTACAGAGACTGGACATTTACTCTCCAGGTGATAAACACCTCTTTTTAATTTAATATCTTGTTTTTAACAACACTATTACTGTGTTCATGCAGTTTTGCATATACTTCAAATTAAATGTTGCCTAATGAAGGTTAATAACACTTCCGTGTAAATTTACAGTTGCTCATTTAACATATATTTTTTCATCCTCAATTTTCCCATGTGCATAATCTCTTCACAGTCTGAAAGAAACGATGAATACTTGCTGTTGTCCTCTTAACTGCAGATAAGGAATAATTTTTTCAATGTGGTGTATAAATTGTGCCTTGGTGAACAATTGGGTGAACAAACCCAATAAGTTATATATTTTGAACCTTTGTTACTTTAAACATTTGCATATCTAGTGTTTTAAGTGATGTCTAAAAGCTGAAGTCTTGCACGTGTATTCTTATTACAGCTGTGAAGTCAGTCTATAAAACAACAGAGACGAATGTACTAGAGATCAGAAGTCCAGCGAGACCAGAAATTCACTCATCAGGTGATGAACTTCTTTTTTGATTTGATTTCTTGCTTTTATGGTAAAACAGATTATAAGAAGAAGCATTGTCACTGTGTTGATTTTTTTTTTAGGAAAAATGTAACAAGTAAATAGAAACTGGGCTCTTTTTGTTTTATTGAAAGAAAGAAATCACTTCAGTATAAATACAATAGAAGCAGAGATTTTGCCAGTTAACATAGACTGATAAAGATACAAAATAACCTAAAATACTACTGAATTTATAGAACCATTTTGAAGTCATTTAATGTTGGTTTGCTCTGGTTATTTCAGTTTTAATTTAGTATTTATTATTTAATTCCCTGCATGTACACTTCTTTCTTTCGATTGATCATAGCTACATAATGTTTTGTGAGCTGAGAAGAGAAGAGAAGACAAACACAGAGACGATGAATAACTCTACCGTGAACTTCACCACACCTGAAATATCTACAAACACCACAACTCATTCCATTGGGCTTGTAGAAATGTTGAACATTTGTGTGTACAGCATCAGTTTCCTGGTTGGTCTTCCTACACACTCCTATATTATATGGCTCATCATCACAGGAACAGGAAGTGGAGTTGCATCAGAGTTCTTCATCCTCAATCTCTCTATTTCTGAGGCTGGTTTCTACGTGAATTGTTTGACCTTTGTACTGTCAGAGTGGTTTTCATTTATTGTACAGTTTAAACTATTTTTTGCAGGACTAATCACTACTGGCCGTCCTCTGTTTCAGTGTCTGATGTGTGTTGAGCGTTACCTGGCAGTGGTTCATCCTGTAACCTTTCTGAAGTACAAACCTCTCAGATATAGAGTGATCTGCTGCACTGCGGCCTGGATAATTATTCTTGGCTCTTGTTTGTGCTGCATGTATACTATAGTCCCAGACAACACTGTACATATGTGGATCTTCTTGCTGCAGTTCCTCCTCTTCTTCTTCATCCAGTTGTTTTGTCTTGTGGCTGTTCTCAGAGCTCTGAAGCAGTCAGGACCAGGAGAGAGAAGGAGAGAGAGAAAGGTGGAAAATGACTTTAAGAAAAGAACATTTTATCTAATTCTAATAACTACTGTGAGCATGGCTTTTATATATGTCCCATATAGTATTGCAGGAGTTTTTACCCTTGCCACAAAAAAGCTTAATCGTGCACATTGGATCCCTGGTTTGGTTTGTTTTGTGCTGGCTGGTTTTGTTCATCCTGTTCTTTATCTTCACCGCACTGGAAAACTCTCCTGTCCCTGTCTCTTATAAGACCTGCTACTTAAATATATTATAAAATTAAGTTACTCAAATATGACTTCGAACTTTTATTATTGCTTGGGAAAATTGTAAATCACCTGTGTGTCCTTGTAGCTGAGTCTTTCCCGTCTGAATTAGCAGGAGTTTTATTATGTCATTTGATTTCTTATGTATTTATAGTTTTGGGACTTTCTGTCATTCACTGTTTATTCACTGACTTATTGCTGTGTTTTTGGTTGTTCTAGTCAGATTTATTCTGTTTATTCTGATTGTGTTTAACACATTTATGAGTGGTTACTATTAGCTCATGGTTTGTTTTACCAATAAAAAAAATAAATAAATAAGAAAATGAATCAATTGCCCAGTGTCACCTTTTCCATAATGAGGATTGTCACAGAGATTACATTTACATTTATTCATTTAGCAGACGCTTTTATCCAAAGCGACTTACAAGTGAGATCAATAGAAGCAGTTAAACTAACAGTACAACAATATGCAAGTGCTATGACCCTTTTCAGTTTAGTCTAACGCAGAACATGTTTATTATTTGTATTATATATATATATATATATATATATATATATATATATATATATATATATATATATGTGTGTATATATATATATATATATATATATATTTTATAGAATAGAATAGAAAGTGTTAGTATTATACATCAAACTTAGCATACATCAGTAGTATGCATCAAACTTAACGTCCTGCCATGACATTGATTTTAAATTGTTTTTTTTTTCTTTGTCACAGTTTTTAAATGCTCACTTGCACCTGTTTGCCAGTGTCATGTGAATAAAGATTGAATCTTTGACTCTTCACTGATTTTATCTGTGCACACTGCACAGCATCTTCAAGAATGATTACTGAAGTTACACAATTTTCTGCATGGATGTAAATAATGTTTTGCACATTGTTGAGTTAACATATTAGAAGTGCACTGCATTTTTTTACTTTTTATTTTACTTTAAATATTTGCATATTCAAATTTATGCATGACGAACAACATGGCGAGTATGTTCAGATTACATTCAAACACACATTCATACTATATCAGAACATATTTTTTTAGCGGTTGTGGAGTTATTACTTATTCAAAATAAGTACAAGAAAATATGCGATTTCAGACACAGCCTCTGTTTTCTTAACAAGCTTGTTCACATTACTAGACAAATATGTGAAAACAGATTGCCTTATATTCCTTAAAGGAGAACTCCGGTCAATTTTAACATTGAGCTCATTTTTTTACTACTTTGGACTTCAACCGAAAACAGGATGTAAATACAGGTATGTGCGCTGGCTGAAATAACATCATTTTTATTAATATCTTTCACATCTACTGCAGTCAGATTCACTCGTGTTCACTCTGAAGGAATCACTCACATTAGCTCTGCACTTGTAATGACACATCAAGGATGTTAAGAGGCTAAAAGCAGGTTTAGTACTTGCCCCATTGAAGTCAACAGGGTGCAAATTTTAAAAATAGAATAACTCGGTGTTGGCAACACCGATTTTTGTCGTTGTTCTCTGTATTGACAGCACTCCAAATTCACAAAAAAATGAGCTCAATGTTAAAATTGACCGGAGTTCTCCTTTAAGCATGTTTTACTGAAAGATGTAAGTTGTTAAAACAAAGACATACAAAAGCGTGTTGGGACAACAGATTTGTATTTATTAAACTGTAAATACTGTTAAAATACTTTGTGTATCTAAAATTGAGCAGAAATAATAAAAAAAGAATAAAACCAAATACATCAACTTAACTAAGCTAACAGACATAATCATAGCAATACAGTTACTACATTTGAAATAAAGTAACATGCAGCATATTATCAATGATTCATGCTTCTCCTGGACTGAGAGAAGCATGAAGCACATCGCTGTTGTTGAGATTCATATGCTGATTCTTGATGTCTGTGTGTGTCTAAATATAGGTGTTAAAACCCCTTGCTCGGCAGGGATCACTGGTGATCCCGGATTATTGTTGTTCAAAATGCATTACTCATCAAAACATCACACTCTTACTAGGCCTGTCGCGATAATTAAATAACCGTCTGATCGCGATTATTTGATCTAACCGCGATTGTTTCAGACAACCGCGATTATTGCGCTCTTTTATAGGCCTACGGCACAAGGGGGAGTCATGGACCAAAATAACTAAACAAGCACTAATTACGTTTTCCAGCAACATATTCAAAATCATCTGAAGCCATTTCATAGCTTAATGTGAGGGACAGTAGTATATTGACATTGTTAAATTAAAGTTCACAAACTCGTCTGCAGCTGTCAATCATTCCGTTCAGCATTCAAACTCTGCAGCTGTCAATCATTCCGGCCGGTCAGCATTCAAACAGCGCGCGTCGTCCGGTTACGACAGGATACACGGTAAAACTTTCTCCAATGTGACATTCAGGGACGGCTGGCCAATAGAGGGCGCTAGGGCGCCGCCCCCCCATGAGCCAGACCACAGTTTATGAGCCACACTCATTAAATAAATAAGTAAATATATACATAAATCATACATACAAATTGTCAGTATTTGTGTGTTTGAGATATTAAATACACCCAGTATATGTGAAAAATATGATAGAAATTCAAAATATCTGCTTTTTCAACACGTCTCCTCCACCTGCGTGCACGTCGATCAGCTCTGGGGCGCTGGAGAGAGGCGCCCCAGAGAGGCGGGTCTGTGGATCAGTTTAGCCAATTGCTGATTTAAGTTTGACATGTTTGACATAAACTGTAGCCAATCAGCGAGCTCAAATCTAGTCAGCTATGGGCGCTTCTGTTTAGCGCCCAAAGCTGCGCGAGCCCGAGCCGGAGCCGAGGCACGCCCATCTCTATCAGACAGCTGTCTATCGGGCTGGCTAGCTGGATGCGTCATGCTAATGCCTTGTTTTGCTTTCCGTGATTACTTTTTAAAACAACAGCGATAGATCCAGCATGGACAGTTACTGGAGCGAGGGACCTGTCTGAGAAAGTAACTACTGTTTTAATTAAATTTCAAATGCAAATGGAAAGTTTGTGCAATTTGTTTTTTTTTTTTTTGTGTAAGAATGCCTCAGCCTTGTAATATGGCATTAAATAATTACTGACTTTTTGACAGAGCACTGGTATCGTGCAGTTTGTGTTAATACTAATAATTATTTGTAATATTATTATTATTCGCTTTACAAAGATATGTAAAGGCAGTGGGTCTCAAACTGGGTTTGTGGTGGTTCTCAAACCGTGAGGTGACAGAAGGTGGTGCGGGAACAAAATGCTGAATTTTGCCGTTCCTTTAATACTACCTCATCTTAAAATACGATTTAAACTGAGCATGCATTTCTCTCAGGTTAAATGCTGTAAATACATGACATCCGATCAAATTACCTCATCTTTTGCGGTCAAAACTGTCTGCATTTAAGCAGCGTGTAGTGGGCTGCTATATGACAGGTCTCGTGCAGATTGCTGCCTCGGCAAATCGCGCTATACTGCCATTCTCGACCATGTGCGTTAGCGATTGCAAATGTCACATTGATTTTATACAACAGTTCAACAAACGAAATATTAATATTAAGTGATGTTCATTTTCAACACAGTTGTCAGTATTTTTACAATAAAATAATAGCTCCAAAGCCACAGCAGAACTGCAGCACACAGCAGTGTTTGAGAACGAATCTGCGACTTTGAACGAATCATTAGAGTCAATGATTCAATGATTAATTCATAAATACTACCACTTGCTTCATTTCTGAATGACTCGATGACTCACCACCTACTGGCGGTTTTAATTTAATATTTAAAAGCATCACTTCGTTTTTACCATCATTGCATATTTATCTATTTAACTTTTTTTTTAAAGCATTATTTATTTTATAAAGGTATGTGTAAAGGTAAAAATGCACTTGAAAAAATCGATTTAAGGGGGCAAATATTGTCCCTTGGTGTGACGAGTGTGGGTACGCAGAAGGACATTAAGCCTCTTGGGGTACAACTCTAAAAAGTTTGAGAACCACTGGGACTGGGTTAAGGAATAGAACAAAATAAACATCAAACACAATACACATACCAAGGGCAGAAAATAGGCCTAATAGCCTACTCCCATGGTTTGAATATGACACAGCCCCACCTAAGATATTTTTCACCAGCCGCCACTGGTGACATTGACATTATAATGCTTGATCTGTAGACAAAGGGCTGTGGATTTGCATAAAGTGCCGTGAACTTTTAAATGCGCACTTGTGCAGCGCTGCGCACTGTGACTCCATGTTGCATTAAGCACATCATTCTGCACCCGCGATGCGCATACGCGCTTTGTTCCGCTCTGTTTTGAAGCGTATCATATTATCATGGTTTGTGCACATTTGTTTTTATTAACATGTTTAGATTTTATTCAATTACTGTGCAGATGTTTTAAAAAAATTACTTTTTGCTGCTGATTTATACACTCACTAAGTTTAATAAACAAATTGTCATAGCTATTGAATATATTTATTTAATATTTAAAGGTGTTAACTGTAATCTTACACTGCAAAATGATAACTTACAAAGGATTAAATTTATCACAATTATTTAATGAATGAAGCACAAAGCCCTAAAACAGACAATTAATCAGCATAATCGCCAAAGCCCTAACACAGACAATTAATCGTCAAAGCCCTAAAACTGACAATTAATCGCCATAACCGCAATTATTTTTTAGACAATTAATCGTCAGCCAAATTTCATAATCGTGACAGGCCTAACTCTTACTTGATCTGGACAAAATCAGCATCATAAGGAAGGTTTAAGACTCCAGCTTAGATATTTGACCACTGTTTATGATTAAACTGGTTTGCAGTGACATTAATTTCTTAATTCATGCCAGGAGTGCAAAATAATTAATCTGTAACGATCGTTATTTTGAATAGAAATAATCACTCACACAACATTCATTCTCGTCTTCTCCGGTTTATTTGTGCTCATATACATATAATATACAGAATCCGCCAGGGCAATTATTACAATGGTGCGCATATTTGGAGAAATAATGATTAATAATCACATGTTAGTAAATATTTTCGTCATACAGAATAATCCCAAACTCTCAGTGTGATCTCTCTATGAGTTATGTACGTTGGCCGAAAGAGCTCAACGCGCTGCAAATGAAGAAAACGCATGTAAACAGAAAAAAACACATGCAAATAGAAAAAAACACATGCAAATAGAAAAAACCCACCAACGAATAAGAAAACATCTTCATCAGTTTTACAACTCACGTGCGTCCTAATGCTCACAACACAACCAAATACAGAAACACGCTGCAAAAGTTCACAACACAACCAAATACAGAAACACGCTGCAAAAGTTCACAACACAACCAAATACAGAAACGCGCTGCAATTTCCGTATTTTGTTGTGTTGTGAGTATTGGGACGCACGTGAGTTGTAAAACTGATGAAGATGTTTTCTTATTCGCTGGTGGGGTTTTTTTCTATTTGCTTGTTTTTTTCTATTTGCATGTGTTTTTTTTAGAGGTGGGCATAGATTAATTTTTTTAATCTAGATTAATCTAGATTAATTTTGAAATTAATCTAGATTAATCTAGATTAAAATGGCTCATTTGAATTCTGCCGAAGGCATTCAGAATATGTGTGCTACCCAAATAATGACTATAAAAGTAAGTCTTTGAGAACGGGTTTCTCAAGCCAGGTGGCGCATTAGACCAGGGGCTCATCTCCTGTTTCCAAAATGCATCACAAACTGCTTGAGAAAGCTGTTCTACTCATAGACTGTAAAAAGTTACTACTGTACTGTTACCGTCCGTAGGCAACATTAGGTAGGCCTATGTTATTATCAACTACTATAGGCTATCAATTAGGGATGGGCGATATAGCCTAAAATCCATATTGTGATATACATTGCAGCCTCTTGCGATAACAATATTATAATAAAACCATTTCAGAACAGGTTACACAGACCCTGCTAAACAACTGCTAAATGTTTTTTTTTTTTAAAGGGTACATGTAGTTTTGAGAACATATATTGTGCAAAACTGTAAGTATACAACATCATTTTGCAGATAAATCAAATTTAAGTACACTAGCTGCAGAGACTTAAGTAGGTCTAATGTTTATTATGGCTTGGAGCTTATGAAACCCCAAATTTAAAATTAGAATATTCTAACTGATGTCTTTTCAGTTAAAAAGAAACACAACAACGATTCTTTAAATCGGGCGCAGACAGAGATTATGTTCTACACCACTCAGATATATTGGGAATAATACGCGCGCGCTGGTATTCAGTGATATGTTTCGTTTTGAATTTGAGGTGGTAGAACGGATTAGTCGTGTGTTAATTTACCGAACTGTTACACCACACAGTCTACGTCGGACGGCTTAAATCCGAACCAAGTCCAAATAATGAATGTTGCACCGATCTTTTACACCAGCTTTCACTTTCAGCCGTGTTTACTTAAGATGACGACGAATATGATGCGTTGCAGCCGGGTGTACCTCGCGGCCGCGGGTAGATTGCGTCATCATCGCTTGTGTAGCTTGAGCCAGCTCCCAACCCAACTTGGAGAATAGATTAACGGCGATATTTTTTTTATCGCGCGATAAGAGTCGATAACGGCCCACCACTAGTTTTTTTCTGTTTGCATGCGTTTTTTTCGGCCACCGTAGTTATGCAATGTAATTTTTATATATATAAAAAACAAAAACAAAAAACACATAGCCTAGGCTATGTCTGTGTTGAAAAAAAGATTGATAAACATGTATTTGGAATAGAATTAAATAAGTAGGCTACTTTGGGTGTCTTGTTCATTATATTTATTTTCATATAAAAGCAACAGAACTTAGATTCCATCCAGCTTATTAGCAACACTGTGCACGAGCATGAATCCCGTGAATCCCATGATATCCATCTTTGATCTCACAGGTGTCAGATCCACTGCGAGAAGAGAGAACTGTCCGGCTTGCCTGCGCTTTTTTCACTCCTCCTCTCACTGCAGCCGCCTACTCTCGCATACATTTCAGGCGAGGTAAGGCGCATCTCAACAGTGTTGGGGAAGCTACTCTGAAACTGTAGTTTGACAAGCTACAAGCTACTTGTAAGTTAAAGTAGTTAAACTACAGTCAAGCTGCTCTTTTGGAAAAGTAGTTAGCTACACTACAAGTTACTATCAAAAGGTAGCTAGCTACATTGAAACTACTTTTGATTTTTTTGAACAACGTATATTATAAATAACTGAATAAGTGTCTGAGGAATGTTTTAAGTAAAATATTTAGTGTTTAAAACAAAATTGTACATTTATTAGTAAAATTAGTAAATTGCTTGGAAGGGAGACCCACAGTCGACAGCAAAAATGTAATAAAAAATGTAATTAAATATAATGCATTTTTTATCATAATAACAAATGTGTTTAATGATATATGTAAAAAATATAATAAATATGTAATATAGTAGGCCTACACATAATTAGCAAAATAACGTTACTCTCTCTCTAGCTCTTTTTTCCAGCCAAAATAACGTGCTATAGCATATCATGGTCATTAAATGGCTTTCCTGAGGTAAATGTTATGTGACATAATTGTTCTCCAGCAGTAATATTCACCTTTGAGCAGTTGAAAAACACTGATTGGTCGATATTATATATGAGGAATATACATTTCGGTAAATTGCGTGAGAAAATGGATGTGTGACGTGAGAGCGTGTGAAGCCTGTGTCTCACGGTCAGTGCGTGAGAGAGGGCACTGGGCAGCCCTCTTTTACTTCAGGCAGTGACTGGCAATGAGTCTGATCTTTAAAAGAGAAAAGTTTACTAATATTAGTCTCGAATTTCCCCGGCGGAGATAAATGCTCTGCTGTGATTTTGTAGATGGACCGTTTTGTGAATACACGAAGCAGAGTTGAAGGGCAAGCAGAGTTGGCAGCAGAAATGTAAACGTTGGATGAATCATATAATTTGGGGGAGCGTTAAGATTTCCTAGTTTGGACGGCACTACGTCCACTCAGAGCCGTTAAAAAACAACAAAAGTAGGAAACTGTTGCAGTCGCCGGCTGGATCTCTTCAGTTAGTCAGTGGAAGCCGCTCGCGTTCTGCCACCCGGAAGTATCTCGGTGATGCGTGATTAAACAACAGGTGGCGGTAATGGCAAAAAATGAGTTTGTAATCTAACAAAAAGAAGAATATCCTTGCATCGCGCTGATTCGCGCAGGCTCGACAAAACGCAATGTAGCTTTTGCTCGCGCTACACCGCTACTTGCTGCAAAAAGTAGTTAGCTACTGGAAAAGCTACACTGTTTAAAAAGCAACTGAGCTACTGCCAAGCTACTGAAAAATGTAGTTAAGTTAGTAGCGTCGCTACTTGTAGTTAACTACTCCCCAACACTGCATCTCAAACAAGCCTATTCGCTGTACAGCTGTCAATCATCTCACGTGATTCAACGTGACCTCTTCTGCATGACGCGTCCGGTGTGCACTTCCTCATTCTGGACATCTGTGATAAACAAAGCAAAAGTGACATTTCTTCACCGAAACAAGTTCTAATAAATGCACGATTTAAGTATATGTGTTTTGTGTGTTATTTTCGTGCTATTTGGGGTATTTTTATATGATTAGAAAATAAAGGTAAGGATAAGCATAGACCATAGCTTCATATAAAATGCTAAAAATAACATATTTCAAAATCTTTTTTGGACTTGAAAGCATTTTAAATCACGACCGGAATATGATACAAATACTCGATGGTGTTTTAAAGTGAGCTTTAAATAAAAGTGTAATATTAATAAATTAAATTGTGTCATGTAGCTTGAGGCTACCTGTTGTGCTAATGCACCTGCTGCCGGAGCTTTCTATTCCATAATATATATTTTTAAAATAATTTGCATTTAAAGTTCCAATAATAGTTTTTTGTTGTTTGTTTTCTAACAAGACTTAAGTTAATGGGTGGATTTTTTTGTGTTTAGGGGGTTACATTATATGTCAATGGCCAAGCATCTGCTACTGGAGAGAAGCATATAATGGCTGAATTCACACAAAAGAATAAGGATAAAAGAATAATGAAGAAGATCAAGTCTCATACCGGCAGAGGTGTGAAAGATTGGTCGATTTAAATGAAAAGAACATGAATGGGGCCAGTTCTCCTCGCCAGACATTAGTCAGAAACTGTAAATGGGTGTTTACAGGGCAATAAAATATTTGATGACAAACTTGTTTGCCTTCTGTGAAACTTCTCCAAAATGACATGGTCTCACAATAGGCTTCATAAAATGCATAATTTTAGAGATATGATTCTCACATTTGAAATGAAGCATGAACACAGTTGTGGCTACACTTTAGTTGTGCTTATAAGTTGCTATCCAAAATTCACATAATATCTTTATACATTTAATAAATATATTCTTAATATTTGTTGTTTTTGTTTTTATGTTTGAGCTTATATCTCAATATTATGAGCAGCAACTTTTTTATTTTGGGTATGTCATGTATGCAGCACTTGTCAAAATTGGGGGTGATGAGGAAGGGGTTAAAAATTTTTGAGCACAATGTTATTTATTTATTTATTTATTTATTTATTTTATTTCATTTCTGATTACCACAGCAGTGCACTTATACAATAGCTTGACATAAGCACTTAAGCCGCTGGCCGCTAAAAGCTCAAAAATGGCACTTTTGACAGATATTCTGTCCGTTTCTATCCAGTTATTTATTTTGTGTATTGTACATGTGACTGTGAGATGATTCTGAGAGAGAGACAGTCTGGTGCAGTTTGAATCCAACCTTGATCAATCTTAATGAAGTTTCATTTAACAATGTTCAGGAGAAGCACGTTCACAGAATCCCTACAAAACCTCTTATCTGATTTCATGTACAGACCCTTCCAAAAAATTCGAATAATATCATGGAAAAGTTTATTTATTTCCATAATTCCATTCAAAACGTTAAACTTCCACAGATTATAGATTCAGGGCCCACAACTTAAACGATTCCAAGTATTTAGTTGTTTATTTGTACATAATTTGGGCTTCCAGCTCATAAAACCCACAAAAACAGGATTTAAAAAAATTTGAATATTACATGAAATCACACAGTAATTACACAGTGATGCCAGGTCATTGAACCAGGTTTTGGTTCTTTTGGCAGTGTGGGCAGGTGCAAATCCTGCTGGAAAATGAAGGAAGCATGAAGTGCTCTGGAAATGTCCTGGTAGACGGCTGCGTTGACTCTGGATTTAATAAAGCACAGTGGACCAAAGTCCTCTTTTCTGATGAGAGCAAATTTTGCATCTCATTTGGAAACCAAGGTCCCAGAGTCTGGAGGAAGAATGGAGAGGCACACAATCCAAGATGCTTGAAGTCCAGTGTGAAGTTTCCACAGTCTGTGTTGGTTTGGGGAGCCATGTCATCGGCTGGTGTTGGTCCACTCAACGCAGCCGTCTACCAGGACATTTTCAGAGCACTTCATGCTTCCTTCAGCAAACAAGCTTTATGGAGATGCTGACTTCATTTTCCAGCAGGATTTGCACCTGCCCACACTGCCAAAAGAACCAAAACCTGGTTCAATGACCATGGTATCACTGTGTAATTACTGTGTGATTTAATGTAATATTCAAATTTTTTTAAATCCTGTTTCCGTGGGTTTTATGAGCTGGAAGCCCAAATTATGTACAAATAAACAACTAAATACTTGGAATCGTTTAAGTTGTGGGCCCTGAATCTATAATCTGTGGAAGTTTAACGTTTTGAATGGAATTATGGAAATAAATAAACTTTTCCATGATATTCAAATTTTTTGGAAAGGGTCTGTACATGTAAACTCGTGAACCTGCCTATAACTTTCTAGTAATCCGAACGAGCTTTATTATCTTGTTCAGGTGTATTTTAGGATTGGAGCTAAACTCTGTAGGAAAGTTAATCTCAAGGGCCAGAGTTGAGAATCTCTGGTGGGACTATTATTTCATGGTTGTGTATAAATTGTGAACAATTTAAAACACAATAAGTCACATATTTTAACCTTTAATTTGTAATTAAATATTTGCATATCGTTAGCCTCATAGCATTATTGCCTAAGTCTTTTTTTTTTAAATATAACTTAGGCAATTATGCTATGAGGCTAATGCTATCAGATGTTTTATGTGACGTGTAGCAATTGAAGTCATGCAAATATATGCTTGTAACAGCAGTGAAGTCAGTCTATAAAACACAGCACAGAGATTTATACACATCCAGAGAGACTGAACATTCACTCTACAGGTGATTAACTCCTCTTTTTGATTTAAATTCTTGATTTTCAGTTAATAAAAAGAAGCATTGTCATTGCATTGATTTAAAAATTTATTTTTAGGAAATTAGATAGAAGTAAATAAAAACAGATCTTTTTTTATTTAATTGAAAAGAAGAAAGTTCAGTTGCAATACAATAAACAAACATTTTGGCTTTTAATGTAGGCGGATGAACATATGAAATCACCTTAAAACTACGGATAAAACCATATTTTGAAGTCATTTAATATTGTTTTTGTATGGCTATTTCTTTTAGTTTAGTTCATTTTAATTTAGTATATATATGAATTACCTGGCTCATGTACACTTCTCTTTTTCCATGGATTACAGCACATTATACTGTTTTGTGAGCTGAGAAGAGAAGAAAAACTCAGAGGAGATGAATAACTATACAATGAACTTCACCACACTTGAAACTACAAACTCCACAACTCGTTTCATTGGGCTTGTGGAAATTCTGGAATATTGTGTTTACAGCATCAGTTTCCTGGTTGGTCTTCCTACACAGTCTTATGTTATATGGCTCATCATCACAGGAACAGGAAGTGGAGTTGCATCAGAGTTCTTCATCCTCAATCTCTCTATTTCTGAGGCTGGTTTCTGTGTGAATTGTTTGAACTTTGTACTGTCAGAGTGGTTTTCAGTTATTATTAAGTTTAAACTATTTTTAGCAGGACTGATCACTACTGGTCGTCCTCTGTTTCAGTGTCTGATGTGTGTTGAGCGTTACCTGGCAGTGGTTCATCCTGTAACCTTTCTGAAGTACAAACCTCTCAGATATAGAGTAATCTGCTGCACTGCGGCCTGGATTATTATTATTGGCTCCTGTTTGCGCTGCATGTTTACTATAGACCCAGACAACACTGTACATATGTGGTTCTTGTCAGTGCAGTTCCTCCTTTTCTTCTTCATCCAGTTGTTTTGTCTTGTGGCTGTTCTCAGAGCTCTGAAGCAGTCAGGACCAGGAGAGAGGGAGAGAGAGAGAGAGGAGGAAAACCACATGAAGAGAAGAGCGTTTCATCTCATTCTAATAACTACTGTGGCCATGATTATCACTTATGTCCCTTATAGTATTGCAGGGTTTTTTACCATTGTCAGAAAAAAGCTTAATCCTGCATATTGGATCCCTGGTTTGGTTTGTTTTGTGCTGGCTGGTTTTGTTAATCCTATTCTTTATCTTCACCGCACTGGAAAACTCTCCTGCCCCTGTCTCTTATAAGACCTGTAATGTAATATGGAATTAAGTAACTCAACTATATTTTACATAGAACTTTTATTATTGCTTCTGAAGTTTTTTAATCACTTTTGTGTCCTTGCAGCTGATTTTCCCATCCGAATAAAGGTTTTATTATGGTTTTTATTATGTAACAGAGGTTATAATAAAATGTCACATCAGAACCTCCATGAACTTTGTCATTGTTCTTTCCTACATTATTTCACTGTGGAAATGCACCTTTTTATGGCATATATACTACTTCAGATGTGGCATTTTGCCACATTTGCAGTTTTGGGACTCTCTGTCATTCACTGTTCATCCAGTGACTAATAGCTGTATTTTGCATTGTTCTAGTCATGTTTATTCTGCTTGTGTTGAAGAGATGCATGAGTGGTTACATTCGTTTTTTCATGATGAGGATTGTCACAGAGATTACATCAAACCTGACATCCTGCCATAACACAGATTTATATTGTTTGTTTTTCTTTGTCATAGTTTGTGCTCACTATAATATCAGGAGTTGAATGAGTGGCACCGGCTGGCCAGTGTCTGGTGCACAAAACAAAGGCCTGGTTTCACAGACAAGGCTTACATTAAACCAGGATTAGGCCATAGTTAAATAAGGACAGTTAAAGTGCGCCTATTATGCTTTTTTAAAGTTTCTTAATGTTACACTGTAAAAATTAAAGGTGCCTGGAGGAACCTTTTGGGGTTCTTCACTTCGCCACACCGGCGGAACCGTCTGTAGATCCTCTAGGCACCCTTTAAAAAGGGCCAGTTCTCTGAGGAACCACACAGGTTTCCTGAGGAACTCTTATATTAGGCACTGTGTGGAACCACTTTGGGTGCCTCCAGGAACCAAATTTCATTTTTTTAAATATTTAATTTCATGTTGTTACTATGGTTACCTTTGACTTCTATTATAATAAACAAATTGAACCAAATACAAAATAAGAATTGTTTATTACATATTTGATATTCATTTTTATACATACACTTCCATGCACATGGGGAAAAAAGCTAACTATAGCTTAATATCAATGAATACACAAAAAAATAGTATAATACATAAACAACATGAATAATCAACCATGTATATACAATAGATAAACAAGAAAAGACATCTCAACAAAATGCATGGAAACACATATGTTCCACGAAATAAATCAATGTAAAAAGATTACATTTGAACTAATTAAAAATGTCCATCTTTACTTAACTTTAAACATTTGTGTTTCAGTCCGATGGTGACTCTGACATCACTGTTTCCAAGTCCAAAAGCTCTATCAGATGCCAAAAACAAACAAACAGTGCTAATATACACTCATTGTGCTGTAACCTTTATCTCTATACTGAAATCTCTGATGGTTAGATATTCAGCTATTTTGAATCATAAAATGTTTAAGTCTGGGATGCCGTTAGACTGGAGACTGTAATGTACACTATGGCTTTTGAAAAGCTTAAATGTGTGACTTGAATCAACAGTGTTCATAAATGGTTGTTGAGTATTCTCATGAAACAAGATAGAGGAAGTAGAAGTAGAGGCTTCGACCCGGAAACAGAGTTAAGGTGCAGTAAAATGATCTGTTGTTCTGTGAATGTTCACTGGTGAATTCCAGTCATTTCAATAAGAATCCACACGATCAGCAATTTCATTTGAGGTCAAAAATGTCACTATGGGACCAAGTTGGTGTGAGGTACTTAATGAGTTAGAAAAGTGAAAAGGTACAGCATCGTTTTCAGTTTGTTTTTCCTCTTCTCTGGTGGATGGTCCAGGCACTTCAGTGATTTTCAGGTCTACAGGAGGATTTTTATTCTTGTTCAAACTTGTATTTCAGCTTACCGAGATCCCTACAAAGTACAAAATTTACAGTTAGTAATGTTATTAAAGTGATAGTTGCGAAATTTAAATAATTTCCTCAGACTTGTGATGTTCCAAACCTGTTTGACTTTCTGTCTGTGGAACCCAAAAGCAGATCTCAGGCATAATGCAACCCCAGTCACCATTCAATTTCACTGCATGAAACACAAGCAGAAAACAATTGTGTAAATCATTCATGAAACCATTCTTATGTACACTTGTCTAGTTCAATTCAATGCAACAATTTATGTAAAAATGGTTAAGCTCCAAAAATGTCCCAGAAAAGATCCTAAAACTAATCAATGAATTCACAACTCATGTGTTATGGGTTGTGTTGTAAGTCTTCTGAGGCCATATAATAGCTTTTTCCTTTGTTTTTTGTTTTGTTTTGTTTTTTGTCGAAAAAGACTAAACTTGAAGTTATAATTCAGAGTTAAAAATGTCTTATATTCAAATGCAAATGATAAAGATATCAGAAAAAATGCATAGCATTATTTGTGAACCAAACCTGTGATATTATTTTTCTGAGTAACATGAATGAGATTTGAGATCATGAGAAAATATTTTCAGAGAATAACTGATTAAAAACACAAGTACACAGTCAAACAATACAATTTCACACAGAGAAAGTTCATACTGTAATAAAGTACTTGCATGTGGTGCAGGTAACTTACTGTAATTCAGTGTTGCCACTGAAATGTTCAGATTATTTTAGAAATGTAATGGTTGTTCTGAGGAAACAAAAGAACAAAGCTGATTATTCAGAACATAATATTTATTGACCAGTAAATGGCTTTAAAATGGTATTTGAGAGAATGAGGGCACCTGTAGTAAGTAAAGTTAGTTCTAAACAAAAACAGAGCAAACTAGCCTATAACCTGTTTTTGTTATTCATAACAAACGCCAAGAATCAGAGAATTTTCTAAATTAGTTAGGCTATATCAGCAATTTGAAGACAGTTGTACAAAATATGTTAAATTGAATGACTAAATCTATCTAAGACAATAAGTCAATCATTTCCATTTGTTCATTAGATCAACGTAACTTAGTTAGCATCGGGGCTAAAACCTTCATACCAGATACTGTGCAATAAACGAGTGGTAAACGCTGTAAAAACGTAGTAATGTATAATAAATTTAGTTTATATATATGTGTGTTTAAATATATAGTGAGTAAACTCTGTATTTATATTTATTTGGCGAGTTTACAAACCTTGTAATGGAGAGCCGAACAAACGGCGGAAGCTTTGATGAGAGGAGCCGTTAGTTTCCTGATGACGATCAGCTGAGCTTAGTTGCGCGCGAGCATCACTGAAGTGACAACAGCAGAGGAATAGCAGCAGTTTCGTGACAGAATAATACTTTTCTCCTCCTGCTTCTTCTTCTTCATATAATATTATTATTATTTAGTGTTGTTGTTTAAGGTTTAAATTACTTAATAAAATAGGCCTATACTAAATATATGTAAGCTACCCAAGTGAAAAAAGACTACTGTTAAATGTATTAAAAATGCATTAAATATTTGTATTGTAGGTCTACTAAAAACACACTCAAGTAAATTTTTAATACATTTAATAGTACGTCTTTTTCACCTGGGTATGTATACTGAATCAAACTGAATCAAATAATAATAGGATAATAATAATAATAATAGAATAATAATCTAATTCTGGCCTCCCTGAACCATTGGGTTCCTCCAGATGCTGGCTTTAACATAAGAGATCTTCCAGGAACCACTTAAATGTTAAAAGATCTTCCAATAACCCTTTTATCGCATTTAAGTTCCTCTATTTTCCCCCAAAGCACTTCGAGGTCTCATGGTAATGAAAAGGTGACTCCAGAACCTCTGAAGTAAATACAAAGTGCTTAAAGGATCCCATAAGTTCCAGCAAGAACCTCAAAGATTGTCAATGCTCCTCCAGTAACCCTACTATAGGAGAAAGAGCTTTGAGGCACCAAAATTACATTTTGAAGTTCCTTGAGTATCCGACAGGGTATTTGAGGCTCCTTTAGTTTTTACAGTGTAGGGTTAGGGTTAGATTAAACTAACGAAGTTTAATAGCAAGTTTACTAAAAACCAGGCGAACAGGCATTAGAAAACACCAAATAAATGTGATCATGGCAACTAAAAGAGTGGCAGGAAATCAAACAAAGGAAGGCATGAACATAAGATATACAAACTAAAAGTCCTTGAACTGAATCAAACTGAACATAATGCTGACACTAGTCTGTCACTGTTTTATGTGATGTGTAGCAGATGAAGTCATGCACATAAATTCTTGTAAGAGATCTACACATCCAGAGAGACTGAACATTCACTCTTCAGGTGATAAACTCCATTATTTATTCAATTACTTGTTTTTACCCTTGATATCAACAGTGTTACTGTGCTTATATGATAATGACCAAAATTTGTGGGCAAGTTTAATGCTTTTGAGTAAACGAGACTGAGCTCTTTGGGTCATTAAACCAAATTACTAATTTAAATTTAACTCATCAGAAAATTAGATTTTGCATAATGAATTGCAGACTGATTTATACTGGATGAAAATCTATTTTAATCTTATGTTTCCTTGATTCACTAATATAATGTGAATATATAACCATATTTTGAAGTCATTTAAGTGTGTTCTTGTTATTTAGATTTAATGCTGAAAAATATTGGATTTTGGGCCGACTGAATTTATTGAACATTTATTTATTCAAATTGTGCAATTTCTGAACTTGATTGTCTCAGTTTGAATGGGCTGGTTTATATACACTTATTTCTTCCTAAACATCACAGTAGCAATATTATACATGTTTTCTGAGCTGCTGAACTGAGAAGAAAACCAAGAGGAGATGAATAGCTCTACATTGACCTTCACCACACCTGCAAACATCTACAAACTCCACAACTCAGTCCACTGGGTTAATGGACAGTCTGAACATTTGATTGTCGAGTTCACGCGCGTGATCATAGGTAACTAAACCTATGCGTGTGAACTCGACAATCGATTGCTATGGACTTCGGCCGAAAACAGGAAGAAAACACTGGTATGTGCGCTGGCTGAAATAACATCATTTTTATTAATATCTTTCACATCTACTGCAGTCAGATTCACCCTTGATCACTCTGAAGGAATCACTCACATTGGCTGTGCACTTGTAATGACACATCAAGGATGTTAAGAGGCTAAAAGCAGGTTTAAAACTTGCCCCATTGAAGTCAACAGGGTGCAAATTTTAAAAATAGAATAACTCGGTGTAGGCAACACCGATTTTTGTCGTTGTTCTCTGTATTGACAGCACTCCAAATTTACAAAAAAATTAGCTCAATGTTAAAACTGACCGGAGTTCTCCTTTAATAGTTGCGATCGCAACATCGTGAAATCCTGGAGGGACTGGTAAATTACTGGATGTCAGTCAAGCCATGTACCATTGCATTCTGAGCCAACCCGATCTCATGAAATGTGTCTCTATAGCATTGTATTTATTGTGCAATTTACAAACCAATTTCCGCCACAGAAACTAAAGTCTTAAATTATATTTTTCTATTTCACTATTTTCTAAACGAATGTGAATGAAGATCAAATTATTTAAAATAAACTAGGAATACTAATAAAATCAGACTGAAATGGTTGTTAGTGGTTGCTAGTCTTTTAGCCAATAAAACTTCACCAGTGACCCAATGTCACCTTTTCCATACTGAAGGTTGCAAAATAGTAATAATTGCTTTACACTTGACATCCTGTCATAACACATTATTTTTAAATTTGTCATAAACCTTGAAAGTTCAGTCTAAATATTTGCATATGTTGTGTTTTAGCAGATAAAATCAAGGTCATGTATTTTTCTTGTCTCTAAAACACAGCACAGTAATGTAGAGAAACTGGACATTCACTCTTCAGGTGAGAAAACCTTTTGATTCAGCTGTTTTAACCTCAATAATATCAACCAACGGTGTCCCAATAATGTTTTGGGATGTGTTTAATACTTTAGCTATTGAGTAAAATGGGACTGAGATATTTTATACTGATTTATACTTATACCTGATTATACTGAGCTATAACTAAAATGAAAAAATAAAGGAAATTTATGAAAGAAGAATGACATGCTATAAATTTAGGCTAAGCATAAATACTGAATATACATGCAAGTATATTGTAAAGTCATTTAATAATGGTGTGGTCTGGTTACGAGATATAAATATGAATTTTGTATAATTGTATTATGTTGTACTGAAATCATGTATTTAATGTTTACCTCACTGAGTCAGATTGAATTAACTGGTTCATTTACAGGTCTCCATATAAAAAATCACAGTTGCTATATTATATTTGGTTTGTGAGCTGCTGAAATAAGAAGATGAACACAAAGGAGATGAATAACTCTATAGTGAACTTCACCACACCTGAAACATCTACAAACTCCACAACTCAGTCCATTGGGCTAAAGGACTTGGTGGAAATCTGTATACACAGCTTTAATTTCCTGTTTGGTCTTCCTACAAACTCCTATGTTATATGGCTCATTGTCACGGGAGCTGGAAGTGGAGTTGCATCAGAGTTCTTCAACCTCAATCTCTCTATGTGTGAGATTGGTACCTGTCTGAGTTGTTTAGTCTCTACACTGACTATTTACTTTTCAAGTCTCTCACTTTTAATGCTGTTTCTACAAGGACTAATTCTCACTGGCCGTCCTCTGTTTCAGTGTCTGATCTGTGTTGAGCATTACCTGGCAGTGGTTCATCCTGTAACCTTTCTGAAGTACAAACCTCTCAGATATAGAGTGATCTGCTGCACTGTTGTCTGGATCATTAATCTTGGCTCCTGTTTCTATAGTTTATTTATTGTAATCTCACAAAACATTAATGTGCAAATGTGGTTTTTCTCACTGCAGTTCCTCCTTATCTTCTCCATCCAGTTGTTTTGTCTTGTGGCTGTTCTCAGAGCTCTGAAGCAGTCAGGACCAGGAGAGAGAGGGAGAGAGAAAGAGGAGAAAAACCACATGAAGAGAAGAGCATTTTATCTCATTCTAATAACTACTGTGAGCATGGCTTTTATATATGTCCCATTTACTATCACAGGATTCTACATTATTCTTACACAACAGAATAATCCTGTATATTGGAACCCTGGTTTTATTTGTTATGTGCTGGCTGGTTTCGTTCAGCCTGTTCTTTATCTTCACCGCACTGGAAAACTGCCTCTGTTCCTCATGAGACCGCAATTGTAATTTTTCACTAAATCCAGTTACTTTCTAAATGTTGTATTAGATACCTTCAATTTAAAATTGTATTAATTATCTGTTTAAGTTAATACTTAATTTAGTCATTTTAGATTTTAGTATTTTTTAGTTGGTAGAGCATGTTCTTTAAACTTCATCAGTGATTTAGTATCTCAGTTTTCCATATTGAGGGTTGCCACAGAGATAGTTTTTAAAGTGTTTGAGTACCTTTCTTTTGAACACTCAACAATAAAAATAAAAAAGAATAAAAAAAAGTCTGTATCTAAACCCCCTGCATCAACACACATTTTTTGGACTGACCACTGAAAGGTCCAATGAAAGAGCTAACATTTATAAAAAACAAAAACAAAAAAACAAAACAAATAAATAATAAAAAATAAAACTTTTGTCAATGTATTCACTGACACACTAAACATTTAGCAAACATGTATATACAGCAAAATGTTCCACATACATCTTTGGATTTATAAATATAATTTTGGCAGATTGATTATGTTTTAGGCTGTCAAAATAAATTATTATAACAACACTTTTTTCAGCCTCAAAATTAAAGTTGAGAGTCAGATGATAAATCTCATGATGTTGACATGCTAGAAAGGCATTATTGTCTGAGATATTACACTTTTTCTAATGCCTTCATATAAATCTATGAACTCTGAAAAAACTGATATTTGTCCCATGCATGTTCTGTATACTTAGTGCCGTAAAAATAAACCAGTTGTCCAAAACAATAATTGCTGTACACTTGACAACACACTTTTATTTTTATTTTTCATACCTTAGAAGTTAATTTGCATAACTTTTGTTTTATGTGACGTGTAGCAGATGAAATCCGTCTTGTCTCCAAAACACAGCACAGAAATCTATTAACCTCCAGAGAGACTGGACATTCACTCTTCAGGTGATTCAAAACTTTTGATTTCTTATTTTAACCTCAGTGCTATCAACCAACAGTGAAATTGTGTTTATCAAATAATGCTTTGTGATTTGGCGTTTAATGTTTTAGCTAGAATTGGTCAAATTGGACTGAGCTATATTCTGAACAGAAATCATTTTAAAATATTAAAGAAAATGACGTTTCATAATTTAGGCTAAGCATACTACTGAATACAACCATATTTTGAAGTCATATTATAATAATGTGTTTTTATTTTAGTTTAAATTATGAACTTTGTGTTACAAAATTGTTTTATGTTGTAAACTGGATGAATGTATTTAAATGTTATGTTTACCTTATTGACTTAACTGGTTCATTATACACTGTAAAAACTAAAGGAGCCTCAAATACCCTGTCGGATACTCAAGGAACTTCAAAATGTAATTTTGGTGCCTCAAAGCTCTTTCTCCTATAGTAGGGTTACTGGAGGAGCATTGACAATCTTTGAGGTTCTTGCTGGAACTTATGGGATCCTTTAAGCACTTTGTATTTACTTCAGAGGTTCTGGAGTCACCTTTTCATTACCATGAGACCTCGAAGTGCTTTGGGGGAAAATAGAGGAACTTAAATGCGATAAAAGGGTTATTGGAAGATCTTTTAACATTTAAGTGGTTCCTGGAAGATCTCTTATGTTAAAGCCAGCATCTGGAGGAACCCAATGGTTCAGGGAGGCCAGAATTAGATTATTATTCTATTATTATTATTATTATCCTATTATTATTTGATTCAGTTTGATTCAGTATACATACCCAGGTGAAAAAGACGTACTATTAAATGTATTAAAAATTTACTTGAGTGTGTTTTTAGTAGACCTACAATACAAATATTTAATGCATTTTTAATACATTTAACAGTAGTCTTTTTTCACTTGGGTAGCTTACATATATTTAGTATAGGCCTATTTTATTAAGTAATTTAAACCTTAAACAACAACACTAAATAATAATAATATTATATGAAGAAGAAGAAGCAGGAGGAGAAAAGTATTATTCTGTCACGAAACTGCTGCTATTCCTCTGCTGTTGTCACTTCAGTGATGCTCGCGCGCAACTAAGCTCAGCTGATCGTCATCAGGAAACTAACGGCTCCTCTCATCAAAGCTTCCGCCGTTTGTTCGGCTCTCCATTACAAGGTTTGTAAACTCGCCAAATAAATATAAATACAGAGTTTACTCACTATATATTTAAACACACATATATATAAACTAAATTTATTATACATTACTACGTTTTTACAGCGTTTACCACTCGTTTATTGCACAGTATCTGGTATGAAGGTTTTAGCCCCGATGCTAACTAAGTTACGTTGATCTAATGAACAAATGGAAATGATTGACTTATTGTCTTAGATAGATTTAGTCATTCAATTTAACATATTTTGTACAACTGTCTTCAAATTGCTGATATAGCCTAACTAATTTAGAAAATTCTCTGATTCTTGGCGTTTGTTATGAATAACAAAAACAGGTTATAGGCTAGTTTGCTCTGTTTTTGTTTAGAACTAACTTTACTTACTACAGGTGCCCTCATTCTCTCAAATACCATTTTAAAGCCATTTACTGGTCAATAAATATTATGTTCTGAATAATCAGCTTTGTTCTTTTGTTTCCTCAGAACAACCATTACATTTCTAAAATAATCTGAACATTTCAGTGGCAACACTGAATTACAGTAAGTTACCTGCACCACATGCAAGTACTTTATTACAGTATGAACTTTCTCTGTGTGAAATTGTATTGTTTGACTGTGTACTTGTGTTTTTAATCAGTTATTCTCTGAAAATATTTTCTCATGATCTCAAATCTCATTCATGTTACTCAGAAAAATAATATCACAGGTTTGGTTCACAAATAATGCTATGCATTTTTTCTGATATCTTTATCATTTGCATTTGAATATAAGACATTTTTAACTCTGAATTATAACTTCAAGTTTAGTCTTTTTCGACAAAAAACAAAACAAAACAAAAAACAAAGGAAAAAGCTATTATATGGCCTCAGAAGACTTACAACACAACCCATAACACATGAGTTGTGAATTCATTGATTAGTTTTAGGATCTTTTCTGGGACATTTTTGGAGCTTAACCATTTTTACATAAATTGTTGCATTGAATTGAACTAGACAAGTGTACATAAGAATGGTTTCATGAATGATTTACACAATTGTTTTCTGCTTGTGTTTCATGCAGTGAAATTGAATGGTGACTGGGGTTGCATTATGCCTGAGATCTGCTTTTGGGTTCCACAGACAGAAAGTCAAACAGGTTTGGAACATCACAAGTCTGAGGAAATTATTTAAATTTCGCAACTATCACTTTAATAACATTACTAACTGTAAATTTTGTACTTTGTAGGGATCTCGGTAAGCTGAAATACAAGTTTGAACAAGAATAAAAATCCTCCTGTAGACCTGAAAATCACTGAAGTGCCTGGACCATCCACCAGAGAAGAGGAAAAACAAACTGAAAACGATGCTGTACCTTTTCACTTTTCTAACTCATTAAGTACCTCACACCAACTTGGTCCCATAGTGACATTTTTGACCTCAAATGAAATTGCTGATCGTGTGGATTCTTATTGAAATGACTGGAATTCACCAGTGAACATTCACAGAACAACAGATCATTTTACTGCACCTTAACTCTGTTTCCGGGTCGAAGCCTCTACTTCTACTTCCTCTATCTTGTTTCATGAGAATACTCAACAACCATTTATGAACACTGTTGATTCAAGTCACACATTTAAGCTTTTCAAAAGCCATAGTGTACATTACAGTCTCCAGTCTAACGGCATCCCAGACTTAAACATTTTATGATTCAAAATAGCTGAATATCTAACCATCAGAGATTTCAGTATAGAGATAAAGGTTACAGCACAATGAGTGTATATTAGCACTGTTTGTTTGTTTTTGGCATCTGATAGAGCTTTTGGACTTGGAAACAGTGATGTCAGAGTCACCATCGGACTGAAACACAAATGTTTAAAGTTAAGTAAAGATGGACATTTTTAATTAGTTCAAATGTAATCTTTTTACATTGATTTATTTCGTGGAACATATGTGTTTCCATGCATTTTGTTGAGATGTCTTTTCTTGTTTATCTATTGTATATACATGGTTGATTATTCATGTTGTTTATGTATTATACTATTTTTTTGTGTATTCATTGATATTAAGCTATAGTTAGCTTTTTTCCCCATGTGCATGGAAGTGTATGTATAAAAATGAATATCAAATATGTAATAAACAATTCTTATTTTGTATTTGGTTCAATTTGTTTATTATAATAGAAGTCAAAGGTAACCATAGTAACAACATGAAATTAAATATTTAAAAAAATGAAATTTGGTTCCTGGAGGCACCCAAAGTGGTTCCACACAGTGCCTAATATAAGAGTTCCTCAGGAAACCTGTGTGGTTCCTCAGAGAACTGGCCCTTTTTAAAGGGTGCCTAGAGGATCTACAGACGGTTCCGCCGGTGTGGCAAAGTGAAGAACCCCAAAAGGTTCCTCCAGGCACCTTTAATTTTTACAGTGTAGTTCTCCTTAAAAAAGATAACAGTTGTAATATTATATACAGTTTGGTTTGTGAGCTGCTGAACTGAGAAGACAAATACAGAGATGAATAACCCTCCAGTGACCTTCACCACACCTGAAACATCTACAAACTCCACAACTCAGTCTATTGGGCCAATGGGCTTTGTGGAAATCTGCGTACACAGCATGAATATCCTGTTTGGTCTCCCTACAAACATCTATGTTATATGGCTCATCGTCATAGGAACAGGAAGTGGAGTTGCATCAGAGTTCTTCAACCTCAATCTCTCCACTTCTGAGATTTGTACCTGTCTGAATGGTTTGCTCTCTATACTGCCAATGTACTTTTCAAGTCTCTCATTGTTACCGCTGTTTCTACAAGGACTAATTCTCACTGGTCGTCCTCTGTTTCAGTGTCTGATCTGTGTTGAGCGTTACCTGGCAGTGGTTCATCCTGTAACCTTTCTGAAGTACAAACCTCTCAGATATAGAGTGATCTGCTGCACTGCGGCCTGGATAATTATTCTTGGCTCCTGTTTCTATAGTTTATTTATTGCAATCTCAGAAAACATGAATGTGCAAATGTGGTTTTTCTCAACACAGTTCCTCCTCTTCTTCTCCATCCAGTTGTTTTGTCTTGTGGCTGTTCTCAGAGCTCTGAAGCAGTCAGGACCAGGAGAGAGAGGGAGAGAGAAAGAGGAGAAAAACCACATGAAGAGAAGAGCATTTTATCTCATTCTAATAACTACTGTGAGCATGGCTTTTATATATGTCCCATTAACTATCACAGGATTCTACATTATTCTAACTCAACAGAATAATCCTGCATATTGGACCCCTGCTTTGGTTTGTTATGTGCTGGCTGGTTTCGTTCAGCCTGTTCTTTATCTTCACCGCACTGGAAAACTGCCTCTGTTCCTCATGAGACCGCAATTGTAATTTTTTTACTAAATCCAGTTACTTTAATTTCTAAATGTTGTATTAGATAACTTTAATTTAAAATTGTATTAATTATCTGTTTAATTTAATACTAAATTTAGTCATTTTAGATTTTAGTATTTTTTAGTTGGTAGAGCATGTTCTTTAGATATAATTGATTGCAACAATTTTGTATTTTTTTTTTCTATAAAACTTCATCAGTGATTTAGTGTCTAATTTTTCCATATTGAGGGTTGCCACAGAGATTTATTTAAAGTGTTTGAGTACCTTTCTTTTGAACACTCAACAATAAAAAAAAATAAAATAAAAAATGTCTCTGTCTAAACCCCTGCATCCATGCAATTCTTGACCACTGAAAGGTTCAATGAAAGAGCTAATATTTAATTAAAAAGAATAATAATAAAAAAAAAAAAACTTTTGTCAATGTATTCACTGACACACTAAACATTTATAGCAAACATGTATACAGCAAAATGTTCCACATACGTCTTTGTATTTATAAAGATAGTTTTGGCAAATTGATTATGTTTTAGGCTGTCAAAATAAAATATTATAACAACACTTTTTTCAGCCTCAAAATTAATGTTGAGAGTCAGATGATAAATCTCATGGTCACCTGTGATGTTGACATGCTAGAAAGGCATTGTTATCTGAGATATTACACGTTTTCTAATGCTTTCATATAAATCAATGAACTTTGAATAAATAGATATTTGTCAAATCAAATACAGAGCAGATGAATAACCCTCCAGTGACCTTCACCACACCTGAAACATCAACAAACTCCAACTCAGTCTATTGGGCCAATGGACTTTGTGGAAATCTGCGTACACAGCATGACTTTCCTGTTTGGTCTTCCTACAAACATCTACGTTATATGGCTCATCATCACAGGAACAGGAAGTGGAGTTGTATACAGTGTATTTGCTTAAGTTTTTGCTAATTTCAAGACAAATAATTTGTGGTTAAGCCAATTAAAAGCTTCGTGTTTAACCATTTTTTTGTGCCCAGGAGTGTATAATGCATTGATTTATTAATTAACCCTAAATATATATATTTTTTAAATGATCCCCAGGATGTCCAATAATAAAGAAATTAATAACCTGACAATAATTTGTCAGGAAACTTCAACTCTTTTCAAATGACTGAATCATATAGGACTATGACATTGAATCATTATCTGATTATCCAATTAATTAATCTAACATGAACAAACCTTTCTTTTTTCAATATTATTTATATGCTTTATGAGATGCTGGGCTGAGACGACAACCAAAGTGAAGATGAATGACTCTTCAGTGAACTTTACCACACCTGAAGCTTCAACAAACTCCACAACTAATTCTATTGGGTTACTGGGCAGTCTGGACATATGTTTGTACAGCATTCATTTCATTTTGGCTCTTATACACTCCTATATTATATGGCTCATCATCACAGGAACAGGAAGTGGAGCTGCATCAGGGTTCTTCATCCTGAATCGCTCTGTTTCTGAGATTGGTATCTGTGTTAATTATTTGTTCACTGTACTTGATTGGACTTGGGTTTTAAGTTTCACACCATTAACATGTTTTATTAGCACTAGGCAATACTGGCTATCCTCTGTTTCAGTGTCTGATCTGAGCGTTACCTGGCAGTGGTTCATCATGTAACCTTTCTGAAGTTCAAACCTCTCAGATATAAAGTGATCTGCTGCACTGCGGGCTGGATAATTAGGGGCCAAGCACCGAAGGTGCGGAGGCACCTATTGTATCTGTTCCCGTTCTTATTATTCTTCCGACTTGGAGTCTATGGCAGCCCATAGAACCGATTGCGGGAAAGTTGTAATGGTTTGACATTCTGATAGAGGACAGTCCCAACATTAAATACACCAATTTTGGTGTGTCTAAGTCATTCCCTCTAGCGCCACCACCTGTCCAAAGTTTCACTTTTATTTTGCAATAACATTTTAACCGTAAGGCCAATCAACAAAATTATCTTTTCCTCTGATTCTTGAGCTCATGACGATTCGATTGCACCCTATGACTTCATTTTCCGTCATAAAAATATGGCCGCCATTTTGAATTATCCTAAAAAGCTACTTTTGCGAACTCGTCCTAGACGGTTTGTTCGATTTGCACAAAAATTGAACCAGATCATCTACAGACCATGCCGACAATAAGTTACGGAAATCAAGTTGATTCGCTTAACTGTTTTCAAAAAAACCCGGAACAAATTTTACGCAGCGCTTGCAAAACAGACATAAGGCTGTATCTCCGCAATGCTTTATCGGATTCAGACCAAACTTGGTACATGTCATCACGAGCATGACCTGAGGCTACATGCTGCGTTTCGGCGCAGCGCCACCTACTGGTCCGGAGATATGAAAAATGGCAATTTTTGCTTATAACGTACTCGGTTACTAACGTAACCTCGGTTCTCTCTAGAAGAGGGAACGAGTATTGCATAAGTAGCTTACGCATCGGGAAAGTCTTCTTTCTTCGAGATCTGAAGCCAAAAAATTATCCTTAATTTTGTATTCATTGTCAACGCAGTGCAGCAGCCGACAGACCTAGGCAGGCTGTATAAGCGTGCTCATTGGCTGCTCGGCTGCAACTGCTTAAGCCTATCGGTGAGCGCTCTGAACGCGGCAACCAATGAGGGCGCTTCGCGCCCTCCACACCCTTCTAACCGTCAGAGTGGGCGTGGCCAGCGTGTATATATTCAGCGCTCACAGGCTAAAATTCTGGTTTTCGCAGTCTGAAGCGCAAAAGCTCGTGGCGCGACACGGCAGGTTACTCAATACTCGTTCCCTCTTCTAGAGAGAACCGAGGTTACGTTAGTAACCGAGTACGTTCTCTTACGAGAGGTTCTCTCGTATTGCGTAAGTAGCTTACGCATCGGGAACCCTTTGTCAACGCCGTGTGCGCCGAGCATCCAGCCCATGAATCCCAGGGGAACCGGGGAAAACACTCTGCTGGGAAATGTGGCCGGTCGGAGAAACGGGCTAGCGTAGTACATGCACTTCATGCAGCATATGAAATAGAGCGGCGCGGCCGGTCTATAAACATAGCAGTACAAACAGTAGGGCCGGCGGAGCGAGCCCATACAGTACATAAGCACTCATAAGGGTAGGAGAAAACGACATAGTCGGTCTCACATGAAGAGAAAAATTCCCGTGCGGCAGAAATAAATGCGGGCGGCCAGCAGCGCGGGCCAGCACCGATAACAGCGCGTAACGGGAAATAGGAAACAGAACGGAACAGCCGGTCTGAGTCAAACACTTCACCCTGAGTAGTTACCAGAATAGCGCCAGCATATGAACGTAGTCTGCACACGGGAGCTGGGCAGAGCATACATGTCACTTATACCGACAATATTTTTGCCTGTAGGGCAGGAACTTCCAGGTTATAAAACCTCACGAATGTAGACGGGGAGGCCCAGCCCGCCGCCATACAAATGTCGTGGATAGAAATTCCGCTGGACCAGGCCCACGACGAGGCCATGCCTCTAGTGGAATGGGCTCTGATGCCCAGAGGGCACTGCAGGTGTTTGGAGGCATAAGCAGCTGCTATCGCGTCCACTATCCACCTGGACAAGCTCTGCTTCGAGGCGGCAAGACCTTTGGTGCGTCCGCCGAAGGAAACAAAGAGCTGCTCTGAACGCCTGAAAGCGGCGGAGCGCGTGATGTAAACTCTCAGCGCCCGGACAGGGCATAGGAGGTTATCACTGTCCCCACTATCGGATGCTGGCAGAGCCGAGAGGGAAATAACTTGTGCCCTAAACGGGGTTCCAATCGCTTTGGGGATGTAACCGTGCCTCGGTCTGAGAATGACTTTCGAGTCATTCGGCCCGAACTCGAGACATGCAGGGCTAACAGATAGCGCGTGCAAATCACCCACTCGTTTGACTGAAGACAGAGCTATCAGAAAAACGGTTTTAAGCGACAGATACTTTAGATCCGCGGATTCAAGCGGTTCAAAGGGAAAAGCCTTTAGGGCCGCCAGGACCAAGGACAGATCCCACGAGGGAACCGAGGGGGGCCGCGGGGGGTTCATCCGTCTAGCTCCTCTGAGGAAGCAGATAATGAGCTCATTCCTTCCCATTGCCCGGCCGAGCGTCGTCTCAGCGAACGCTGTAATAGCGGCCACATATACTTTGAGCGTGGAAGGGGATCTGCCCTTTTCCAACAGCTCTTGCAAGAAGGAGAGCACCCGCGGGACCCCGCATGCGCGCGGATCCAGGTTTTGAGTAGCGCACCATTTAGAAAACACCGACCATTTAGACGCGTAGAGCCGTCTCGTGGAGGGGGCTCTAGACTGCGTGATCGTGTTCACGACCCCTTCTGACAGGTCAACGGGTATCCGTTGATCACCCATGCATGCAGCGACCAGCGCCCTGGATGGGGATGCCAGATCGATCCAGCGGCTTGGGAGAGGAGATCCTTTCTCACCGGGATCGGCCATGGGGGTGAGTGCGACAGCCTCACTTGCTCTGGGTACCAAGTTTGGTTTTCCCATCGCGGGGCTATAAGCAGCACTGAGTGGTGCGTTTCTCTGATCCTCGAAATGACCTGTGGCAACAGGGAGATCGGAGGAAAAGCATACAGCGGGAGGCTGGGCCATGTCTGGGACAGCGCGTCCTCGCTCTTCGAATAAAACTTCGGGCATTGAGCATTGTCTTTCGACGCAAAGAGGTCGATTTCCGCTCTGCCGAATAGGCGCCAGAGAAACTGGACTGTCTGGGGGTGCAGAGACCATTCTCCCGGGGGAATGTTGTCCCTGGACAGTCTGTCTGGACCGACATTCAGGTGGCCCGGCACGTGCGCGGCTCTCAGCGAGCGCAGCGAGCGGTAAGCCCACACAAGGAGGCGTTCTGTCAGCCTGCACAGGTTCCTGGATCTGACACCGCCCTGTCGGTTCACATAGGATACCACGGACATGTTGTCCGAGCGGACTAGCACATGGTGATCCCGTATGAATGGGAGGAAGCGCCTGAGCGCGTTCTCGACCGCTATCATCTCCAAACAGTTTTTCACGAGTTCACACTTACAAATAAGTCAGATAGAATAAATGCGTATTTGGCGTGCTGTCCGAGGAGAGGGCTCCGGGCTCGGTATTCGGCCCGAACCCAGAGTACTCCCCCCGTATTCCTGGCTGTGAAAGAACAAGCCAAGAGTGAGGAGTCGGGGTGGTGGAGGGATGCTGAAAACTGTCAAGGAAGTTAGACGAGTTGACAGAGTGAATATATATGCTTCCTCTCATGCTGATAGGGTAGACATGGTAATTGTTTGATGAGTTGATTGATTACTTGATTATTTGAACGTGCTCCTCCCGAACTTTGTTAATAAAACATCATTTCACGAGTTCACACTTACAAATAAGTCAGATAGAATAAATGCGTATTTGGCGTGCTGTCCGAGGAGAGGGCTCCGGGCTCGGTATTCGGCCCGAACCCAGAGTACTCCCCCCAAGAGCTGCAAACAAATGCCGGACAGCCACCAGAATGATGTTGATGACCCCCCAAAAACTTGCAGAGTGCAAAGCTTAAGGTATCAGAAGTGGGAAAGGGTTAGTCGCTGGAAGGCTTCTTGTAACATCGGATGGGAGTTGGTTGTCATGACGTTGGATGGTTGTGCCTCTCCAGTAGTAGGCTAGGGATGGTACGTAATGTACTTTGCGGAAGAGAATGGTATAACCGCTGCAGTGTGATGAAGCAAGTGTGATGAGAATTAGTTCCTGCAGGAGCGGAGGAGGTGACACTGCTGCGGCAGTGGATCAAACTTGATTTCGACTTGCTTTCCAATTATCTGATGCAGAAGGATGGAGAATTGAGTACTTGTGGGAACGGAAGAGGAAACACTGCTGCGGCAGTGAAAGCGAGTTGGATGGAGAAACGGAGCTCCTGTGGGAGCGGAGGAGATGACACTGCTGCGGCAATGTACCAAAGTTGCTTTTCAACTTGCTTTTAAATATCGAAAACAATTTGGACATAGAACTGAGCTCCTGCGGGAGTGGAGTAGATGACACTGCTGTGGCAGTGGAGCAAGTTTGGACGGAGTAACGGAACTCCTGCAGGTGCGGAGTGGATGACACTGCTGCGGCAGTGGACCAAACTTGCTTTCAATTTGCTTTTAAATATCCAAACTATTTTGGACGGAGTAAAGGAGGTCCTGCGGGAGCGGAGTAGATGAAGACTTCTGCGGCAGTGGACAAGTATGGATGGAGTAACGGAGCTCCTGAGGGAGTGGAGTAGCTGACACTGCTGCAGCAGTTGACCAAACTTGCTTTCAATTTGCTTTTAAATATCCAAACTATTTTGGACGGAGTAACGGAGGTCCTGCGGGAGCGGGGTAGATGATACTGCTGCGGCAGTGGACAAGTTTGGATGGAGTAACGGAGCTCCTGCGGGAGCGGAGTGGATGACACTGCTGCGGCAGTGGACAAGTTTGGACAGAGTAACGGAGCTCCTGCGGGAACGGAGGCGATGACACTGCTGCGGCAGTGGACAAGTTTGGACAGAGCAACAGAGCTCCTGCGGGAGCAGAGTAGAAGACACTGCTGCGGCAGTGGACCAAACTTGCTTTCAACTTGCTTTTAAATATCCAAAACAATTTGGGACATAGAATTGAGCTCCTGCGGGAGTGGTGTAGATGACACTGCTGGGGCCGTAGAGCAAGTTTGGATGGAGTAACGGAGCTCCTGCGGGAGCGGAGTAGCGGAGCGGAGTAGATGACACTGCTGTGGTAGTGGACCAAAGCTTGCTTTTAAATATCCAAAACAATTTTGGATATAGAACTGAGCCCCTGCGGGAGCGGAGTAGATGACACTGCTGCGGCAGTGGAGCAAGTTTGGATGGAGTAACGGAGCTCCTGCGGGAGCGGAGTAGCTGACACTGCTGCGGCAGTGGACCAAAGCTTGCTTTTAAATATCCAAAACAATTTTGGATATAGAACTGAGCTCCTGCGGGAGCGGAGTAGATGACACTGCTGCGGCAGTGGAGCAAGTTTGGACGGAGTAACGAAGTTCCAGAGGGAGCGGAGTAGCTGACACTGCTGCGGCAGTGGACCAAACTTGCTTTCTTAAATATCCAAACTATTTGGACGGAGTAACGGAGCTGCCTGTGGGAGCGGAGTAGAAGACACTGCTGCGGAAGTGGAATAAGTTTGGACGGAGTGACGGAACTTCTGCGGGAGTGGAGTAGGTTAGCTGTAGTAGACTTGGTTGACTTGCTTTTAACTGTCTGATGAGCCAGTTGGGTGGAGAATGGGCTCCTGTTGGAAGAAGAGATGATGCTGCTGTTGTGGTGTTGGAAACAACTTGCTTTCAAACTGTGATCCGAAAGGTGAGTGGGACAGAGATCTGATCTCCTGCTGGAGCGGAAAATAGCACTGATGTGGCAGTAAAGCGATTTAGGATGGGGAACGTGGCTCCTGCAGGAGTGGTGGTCTGTAGGGTTGGGTGTATGAGAAGTTGTCAAAAGAATTGATGAGGGTTCGTTGGGCTTCTTTGATATGGAAGCGATTTGAGCAGATGTAACTCGAAAGCCTCCGCTGACCAGCGGCCAAGTGCTTGGATCTGCTGCTGAGAGAGGCCTTTTTTTTTTTTTTTTGGGCAGCTGTTGCTGCGCCTATGCAAAATGAATGGCTGGAAAAGTGGTCTGCTGGGATGCCTGAATGGAGCAAAATTTGATCTGTCTTACTTTGCTTTATGAAGTAGGAGATGGTTTCATTGTCTAGCACTGATAGATCTGTGATTGTGGGGTGGACTTTTGGGTTAAAGCTGGAAGTGATGGTGAGTTCTGAGCATCTGAGGAAACTGAAAAAAGCCACTATGAACATTGCGTCCAGTGTGCGGGCAGTGTTGGTGGAGTGGTAGCCTTGGCGGAGGGTGGAGATGCATATAGTAAGTATGTCTAACGTTATTGGTTGTCTGGCATCTGGGCGAGTAGGTTGGGTTATGAGGTTAATTGCTCATGGAAGAGATGGGTTTTCATTTGTCTTTGAATGTTGCCAGGGATTCTGCATTCCGGATGAGGGTGGGGAGAGCATTCCACCAGCATGGAACTGTGAATGATAATGTACTGGAAAGTGATTTTGTGTCTCTCTGTGATGGAGCCACGAGACGTCCCTCGTTGATCGACCGTAGGCTTCTGGTAGGGATGTAGGCTTGTAGGAGTGAGTAAAAGTAGGAGGGAGCTGAGCCTGTGATAGATCTGTGAGCAAGCGTCAATGCCTTGAACTTGATGCGAGAGGTAGCCAGTGCAGAGAGATGAACAGAGGAGTGACGTGGGCCCTTTGGGCTCGTTGAAGACAAGACGAGCTGCAGCGTTCTGAATCCTTTGTAGATGTTTAGTTGCACATGATGGAGGTCCAGCTAGAAGAGCATTGCAGTTCTTGATGCTGTTGAGATAGGATATGAATGAAGTGATGGCGAGCAGAGAAATTGGGAAAAGGAAGGTTGTATGGGAAGTGGAAAGACTTATAAAGCTTCCATGCGGTTAAGTAGGATTGTAGGGTGCTGGGTGAAACGGCTTGAAGAATTGAATTAAGAGAGGCGTCAAGAAGTGGTTTCAATGGGTGGTTAATGTGGATATCAGCTCTGAAGTGAGGTACTGAGGTTGGGAATGGGTCCGTGTCTGGTGCCAGCAACCTGAATTTCTGGAAAGCAAAACGTGACCCAGGAACATGTTTTGCAGTTATGAAGAACTGATCGCAGGCTGCAATCCAAATGAGGCATCTTAGGAGAGGCATTACTGCAGGGGAAATTTGAGCGGCCTTGCTGATGCAATGCACGGATGCTTCGTTGTTGCAGTGTACTATGATGCTGTTAGAGGACCATTCTTTACCCCACAGGAAAGCTGCTTCCACTAAAGGATACAACTCGAACAGCGCTGAGGATGTTAATGACTGCGGTGAGTCTAACAGCTGGGCGGGCCATGTAAACTTGAACCAACGGCCTTGGTAGAATCCCCCGAAACCGATAGAGGGAGCTGCGTCGGTGTACAGTTGGATATCCACAGGGAGAGAAATCAGATTTTTTATAGAAAAGGACAGGCCATTCAATTATTTAAGGAAGGTTAGACAGAAACTAAGCTCCTGCGGGAGCCAATGGTCACATCACTGCTGCGGCAGTGGAGAACATTAGCTAGAGAAACTGAGCTCCTGCAGTAGCGTGGGGAGACATCACTGCTGCGGCAGTGAAGTCAATGTTAGCCAGAGAAACTGGACTCCAGTGGGAGCAGAATGGACTGCTGTGACAGTGAAGAAGTTTAACCAGAGGAACGGCAGAGACGGAGCTGCTGTGGGAGCGGAGGAGATGACACTGCTGTGGCAATGTGAGAAGCAAATGGGATCCTACGGGAACGGTGGGGAAAGGTGGATATGTTGAGCTTGTAGGTTTAGAGTTTAGAGAGCAGCCTTGCAGGATTATGCACATCTGAAGTTTAAGTGGCCGAGCGAAGATAGTAGTTCGCGTTTAGGACAGCTTAAAATGTCTGAGAAGGTGGATGAAACCAGAAATATCCTTTGCAGTGCAGCCTGGAAATTAATTGTATCCAAGTTAATGCCCAGAATTCAATGGATGTGGCTAGACCCATGGTTTATCCTGGGTGACTGGAATCCAAAGCTCACCAGAACCGTGTGGGGCTGAGAGATCGATTGCTAAATTATTTTTATTTTATTTATTTTGAATGAATACATTAGAAGCCTAAATGGTTTATAACCTGATTTGATAACGCATCGATTTGATACTGTAGTTGTTTGATCATCAAACAGCAAAGTACAATCTGATTTAGATGATAGTTTGTTCCTTTATCGGTTGCTGGTTCATTTATTTAGCCAAGTTCAAAATAGACTCACTTATGGTAAAAGACAAAGCTTCATAGAATTTTGCGCCTTGAATTTATCCAATTGTGTTTTAAAATCACTAAGGACTTCAAACTTTGCCGTGGAAACACACTGCTTGTGTGTATTTAATCTAAAATTTTCTCTTCATTTCTATGGGTCACATTACCTGCCGATTTTGTTCGTTCTGAATCAGTTTTTTTTTTTTTTTTTTTTTTTTTTTTTTTTGCTATAACGAAGTTTCGAAGCGCTTTTGTAGATAAATTGCAAAACAACGTTAACGATAGGTTCTTAATGATTCTGTGTGCGTGCAATCCAATGTGCGAGCTACTGTTTGTACGTGAGAGTTTAAGCCACAAGGAAGCAGCGCGTTAATGACGTCAAATAATTTGAACAGAAACCGTTTAAAACGTGTATTCCCCCGATCAAAATTAATATCCAGATGGCATAACTGTGCTTGAGACTCGACTGAAGCGATGCGAAATTTAACCAGGGACAAAAATGAGAAGGTTTTGAGCTGAGCACTCACGGAGTAGAGCCAGCGGGTCTAGAGTGTGAGCTGGCCGGCCGGGACTGAATCTGAATCGCGGCTTACTGAGGGCCTGCTGCGGCGGCCTGGTCTTGGAGGAAGACCCGTTTGTTCGTGTGAAGAGGGCGGCATTGCCCGAGACGCGAGCGTGGTGCTCGGCGGGCCTTATAGTCCATTTCTCTATTGCAGGAATTATTGAATGGTCCGGTTTAGAGCAATGCGCGGAAGGAGATCGCGGATGTTTCGCCCGTGGTGGTGAGGACCCGTTTGTTTGGCCTGACGTCCGCGTGATAACACAAGAGATTTGCGGCAAAGATTCCTGAAGGACGAAAGATTCTTCATTGGACGGGAGAGCTCATTTCGGGAATGATAGGAAGGTAGGGCGAGGCCAAATGCTGAAAACTGTCAAGGAAGTTAGACGAGTTGACAGAGTGAATATATATGCTTCCTCTCATGCTGATAGGGTAGACATGGTAATTGTTTGATGAGTTGATTGATTACTTGATTATTTGAACGTGCTCCTCCCGAACTTTGTTAATAAAACATCATATGTGGAGGCATTTTTCCCGGTCTGACCATAGGCCAAAAGCCGGTTTGCCCTCGAACAGAGCGCCTCAGCCTGAGGTGGAAGCGTTCGTCGAGATAACTTTGCGGTGTGAGATAGCTCCCATTGTCACTCCCCGCTGGTACCAGTCGGCCGCTAACCAGGGCTTCAGAGCTGAAACGCAGCTCTGAGTCACTCTGATGCGAATACCACTGGAAGCCCATGCTCTGTGAGGCACTCGGGCATTCAACCAGCGTTGTAGCGGGCGCATTCGTAAAAGACCCAGCCGAAGCACTGCTGCGGCTGAGGCCATACAACCCAGTAGCCTCTGAAATGTTTTGAGAGGTACGGTGCTGCCCGGCCGGAGGGACGCGGCCAGGCGTCGAATGCAGCGCGCGCGCTGTGTCGACAGGCGGGCCGTCATCGCTACAGTGTCCAGATCCAAACCCAGAAAAGAGGTTGATTGACTGGGCACGAGCGAGCTCTTGGTCCAGTTGACCGTAAGCCCCAGGCTGTCCAGATGGCTTAAAAGCACTGTTCTGTGGGCGATGAGTTCGGCCTCTGACTGTGCTAGGATCAGCCAATCGTCCAAGTAGTTCAAAATTCGCATTCCCCGACCCCTCAGGGGAGCGAGAGCCGTGTCCACGCACTTCGTGAATGTGCGGGGTGCCAAAGACAGGCCGAACGGCAGGACGGTGTACTGATATACCTGACCGTCGAAGGCGAATCTCAAGAATGGCCTGTGACGGGGTATTATCTGGATCTGAAAGTATGCGTCTTTTAGATCGAGAGATATAAACCAGTCCCTCGGGCGAATTTGCGTGAGGATTTGTCTGGTTGTGAGCATTTTGAACGGTCTTTTCATAAGAGCCTTGTTCAAACGTCTCAGATCTAGAATTGGTCTGAAAGCTCCGTCCTTCTTGGGAACGAGGAAATAACGGCTGTAAAAGCCTGACTCGCTCATGGAAGGGGAAACCGGTTCTATTGCCCTTTTGCACAGAAGTGTGGCTATTTCTGCTCGAAGTAGATGTGCTACTTCCCCATTCACTCTGGTCTCGACACGCGCTTGAAAGCGCGGAGGGCGGCGAGCGGCGAGCGAACTGCAGAGTATAGCCTCGTTTTACTGTGCTCAGCACCCATTCTGACGCGCCTGGAATAGCTTCCCACGCTTTCGCGTGTGCGGCCAGGGGCAGAATAGCCTCCGGGCTCTGATCGCCGCTGATCGTGGGCTCGAGAGCTCGAAACGGAGGGGCGGGCGTGACGCGCGCGCTCTTGGTGCTTAGATACGGCGGGTCGCTCACAACGGTGACCGGCCGTTTTGCACACAGCGTCCCGGTGGCTTTTGACGGGGAACATACAGTGTGAAGCACGACGCTCGAAGGCGGCGTCGGGGGCGAAGTAAGAGAGCGGATGTGTGAGCGCGTGGAAGCGGGCACAGCATCCGTGTTTATAACCTGACCGGTACAGAGGGGTTGTGTAACAGAGCGGGCAGTGGGTAGGTGTGGGCACAGCGGGGTGGACACATGACCTACTTTTAACACTCGAGCGGCTTGTGCCAGCTTTATGCGAGTGGGCTCTGTGAGAGACACGGGGTTTACAGTGCTTGTGTGCAGAGGTGAACACAGATAAGTGGGCACATTTACTGCATTTGAAACACTTACAGCGCGAGGCGCGCGACCAGGCATAATGCTCTCTTTGAGATTTCTCTGGGTCGCCGTGAAAACGGCGGTTGTGTGCAGGCGAGAGGGTGAGTTCACCGGCTCGTTGGCTGCGAAATGAGTGTCTGCAGTAACCGTGGCAACGGGGACTGACAGAGCTTGAAGCTTTGACGACGGTCCGGCCGCGGCGGGACCCAATCGTCGCTTCTCTCCTCGGGCTAGGAGGATTTTGGAGGCTCAGGCTTCACCGCGATCCTCTGCCGGGGTCCCCGGGGAGGCGGCGGTCTAGCGCAGCTGGTCGAGCGAGAGCGAGGGCGGCCGCCCTGTCGTCGCTGCGAGGACGGAGGTCGAGCTGGACGCTGGGCAGAGCTTTGTGCAGGCTGGTCCGAAGGACGGCGTGCAGCGGGTCTGGAGCGTCGAGGCAGAAACAAATTCATTGCCTCAGAAGTCTTTTTCACCTCCGAAAAGCGGTCGACGATCCCGCTAACCGCTGGGCCGAACAGGCCGGTGGGGGAGAGGGGGGCGTTGAGAAACACCGCGCGCTCAGACTCCCTCATGTCCGCGAGCGTGAGCCAGAGATGCCTCTCTGTAACTGACAGAGAGGCCATGCACCTTCCAATGGCCTGGGCAGCGGATTTCGTGGCGCGAAGGGAAAGGTCCGTCGCGCTCCTCAAATCCGTAAGGGAAGCAGGCTCCGAGCGCTTCTCGTCCAGATCACGGAGGAGGTTAGCCTGGAGGATCTGCAGTACTGCCATAGAGTGGAGTGCTGATGCGGCCTGCCCCCCGGCGGCGAAAGCGCGGCCGACGAGGGCTGAAGTGGTCCTGCATGCTTTGGACGGGAGGGCAGCCTTTGAGCGCCAACGAGAGGGCGGGCAAAGGTGCGCTGCGACCGCCTCCTCCACAGGGGGGATGGAATTATACCCCTTCTCAGCGGCGCCGTCAACCTGTGAGAGCGTCGATGAGGCATGTGAAGACACTCTCGCGGAGAATGGAGCATTCCACGATTTCGAGAGCTCGCTGTGAAGCTCAGGCAGGAAGGGTGCTTTTCTGGACGCCGGCTGTCGGCGGCGTTGGTGAAGGAAGCAGCCGTCGAGTCTGTTCGGGGCTGGCTCTTCCGGGGAAGACCAGTCAAGGCCCAGCTGTTCGACAGCTCGCGTGAGGAGGCGTAAAAGTTCCGCGTCCTCGCCCGCTCGAGATCGGCCTGAATCCTGGACTGACGAGGAGGCAGTGGACCATTCCTCGCTGTCAGAGGCCAGGAGAGAACAGCTGTCCGCGGCGCGTTCACCAAACTCATCCGCCTCATCCCCTGAAGCGGCGGAGGCGCGGGCGAGAGCCGGCGGCTGCGCGGCCGTGAGGGGGGGCGGGGAAGGCGAGGGAGAAGCTCGAGGGAGAGACTCCGGCGAGCTTCTGTGCGCCTGGTTGGTCTCCGGCGGTCGCTGTGAGCGGCGCTTCTTCTTGCGCGGCCCAGCAGGGACGGGCGGGGAGACTTGTTGGTCGAAAACTTCAAGCCGAGCCCGCAGGGTCGACATTGAAAGTTCCTCGCACTCGGGGCAGCCGCCCGTGGAGAGTGCGGTGGCGGCGTGATCGCGGCCCAGGCAGAGAGCGCAGATGTGATGGCGGTCTTCGTCGCTGAGCGGGGCGTGGCACGAGCCGCAAGAAAAATGCCCCGTGCTCTTTTAGAGAAGAGGGTGTGGTGCAGTAGGCGAACACACAGCAGTGAAAAAGGATATGACGCCGGATAGCGTAGCAGGCACGGAAGGCTGAAGGCGGCGAAGGCGGCCGGCTTCTTCAGGCGCTGTCCTAGGCTTGCTGGTCGCTGGTTTCAACGGCGGCGGCTTCTCCAGATCCAGCGATGCGAAGAGCTTCGCTGAAGACAAGAAAATCTGAATTTTAGCCTGTGAGCGCTGAATATATACACGCTGGCCACGCCCATTCTGACGGTTAGAAGGGTGTGGAGGGCGCGAAGCCCTCATTGGTTGCCGCGTTCAGAGCGCTCACCGATAGGCTTAAGCAGTTGCAGCCGAGCAGCCAATGAGCACGCTTATACAGCCTGCCTAGGTCTGTCGGCTGCTGCACTGCGTTGACAATGAATACAAAATTAAGGATAATTTTTTGGCTTCAGATCTCGAAGAAAGAAGACTTTCCCGATGCGTAAGCTACTTACGCAATACGAGAGAACCTCTCGTAAGAGAACTTCTGAACAGTTTGACCATAAAATTGGTCTTGTTAGATTCAGGGCAACATGCCGATTCGACTGATATCCAATTTTACCATATCGGCCATTTTGACTGTCGGCCATTTTGAATTACGTGCTAAAATGCTGTATTTTAAGAACACATCAACGGATTGTTATGAAACTTGGTATGGGTCATCAGCACAATGCCCTGAAGGAACGTGAGAAGTTTCGAAACAGCGCCACCTAGTGGTGCATTTTTTTTCAAATGCTTATAACTCTGGGTGTGGTCGACTTATTTTCAAGAGACTCAACTCTTTTGACTCCTGAATCTTTGCCGAGTCCAACGATACCAAACATGCTAGGTTTCGCCTTACGGTTTGTGTAGCGTTGTGATTTAGCGCTTAAAAAACATTTGGCTATATCTTCAAAACCGCTAGTCCGATCGAGACGAAATCCCCGTCAGAAGTTTGGAAACATAGGTCGATAGCCAAACATCAATGCCCAAATGCAAAAATATTGATAGTAAGGGGTAGTAAAATCCAATCAAAATCATGTGTCAGTAATTTTTTATGTGTTTTTTCATATAAATGTCTATAACAAATAGAGATATCTTCACCAAAATTGACACACATATGTATGGGCTCACTCTGAGGACACATAAAACAAATGGTGGGACCGAGCCTCTTGGTGGCACTATAATAGAACAAAACATGAAATTCCCATTGACTTCAATAGTTTTGTGAAATAAATTTCTATACTAAACAAATGCATTGGTGTAATATTACGAAACTCAGAATGTGCCATCAGCACCATCCCCTGAAGGTACCCAAAATATTTCGAGACAGCGCCAAAAGTTATAACAAAATTTCCTAAAAGGCTAATAACTTTTGAATAAATCTGGCTATTGAATTGCCACATGGTCTTAACCCTCTGGGGTCTGGGCTGTTTTTGGGGCCCTTGAGATGTTCTGACATGCCCTGACATTTGTGCTTTTTTCAGTTGCTTATAAACATATTAATGGCAAAGGTGTAAATTCACTCTATAAAGCACAAACAGGGCTACCATAATATGTGAGCCACGTGTATGTACATGTTTTCATTTTTGAGAGAATAATGTTTATGCATGGTTATTGAAAAAACTAAGAACTAAAATTTCTGAAATAAGGCCACAAAACACATAGTAAATATGTGTCAATAAGACTTTTGAATAATGGATGTCCTCACCTAGTGTTTTTTCTTCAAAATTATGTGAAAATAGTCTTGCTTTATCGTTCACATAAAACCATACATTGATTTAAATTGATGTAAAACAGGTTTTGCTTGGAAAGTCAATATGCGAGGGGGCGTGAACGAGGAGTGGTTTACACCTTAGAACACCCACTCTGCATAATGACTCTGCATAATGAGCCATTCTTTCAGGTGTGACACTGACTGAGCCACAATGCAAGGACAAAAGATATATTTAGAAGAAGACTTATATTGACCATTTAAGATTTTGCTTACATCTATCTATGTTTTGCCATTTTATTAAAAAGGTTACAATTACAACAATATTACAATTTCAACAATATTTCAAGTGTACTCTTTCTTTGTAAAAAAAAATGATTATAGGCCTACATTTTATCTATGTATTCATTACTTTCATATTTCACCTGACTGTAACGTTTTCATGAAATATTAGGGCATATTGTTAATTTGCAGTTTAATACGTTGCTTATACAAATAGCCTACATTTTATTTCAACATATTTCAGTCGATTTTTACTCATCTCAGTGACCTATAGCAATACAGCTTGCTGAAACATCATCATTCATTCACACACGCGATTTAAATTTAAACTGTCTTTGCCAGCTGTGGTAAACAGCGCGCATCTCTGCTGTTCATTCATTCATAAACAGAAACCCACGTGAAGAAATTTACGTGAGAAGGAAAAAACTTACTAGTATTCCTCAGCTCGCTCCTCGATAAACCCACACTTCTGGGGGACATTTTCCATTATTATTATTATTCCTCACAGCGCTGCAAGACGGTGTGAACAAGGAATGATCTGATTAAAATGATCTGAGGATTGCCTCAGACATTTGCGTTTGAATAGCGCGCGCTCTCCGTGTGCGGAGTCACATTACATCTGAATCAGATGTAATTAGCTCGACTGGAATCGCTCTCTTTTAATACAGATTTCACAAGATGAGAATATTTGTTTTTTTATATAAATTACTTCATTAAAAAGAAGAGAATTCAAGCTTCATGCTTGTGCGTCTGTATGACTGAGTATTCGCTGAGTTATTGTTCATTTTCGGATGCGTTTCAGAATGGACTACACGGACAGAGAGAAGGCAGAACTCGCCTCGTGTTTATTTTTCTTTATTTGGCAAAAAGCACAACACTTTGTTTTTATTGTGAGTATACACAAAAATAATACACATTTAACAGAATCGATTGATGTATGAAACTTGTTTTGTAAAATCAAAGTCAAAAGAGTATTTCGGGTCTCAATTAAACTCATTAGGAAAAAAGCGAGCAGATCACGCCGGCGTGATCTCCAACCTCTGAGGGTTAATAGATGCCTTGGGTCAAGCCAAGAATATAGATACCAAATGTTCCTTATTTGGCCAAACTTCCTGTCCGCCATCTTGATTTTCATTCAAAGCATACTTTTTCGAACTCCTCCTTGACCGTTTGTCCAATTTTCACCAAAATCGAATCGTATCATCTCCAGACCATGCCGACTAAATGTTATGGATTTCGTGTCGATAGACAAAACTGTTTTCGTATAGCGCAGCAGCAAATTTGAGGCATGACACTTTCAGACATGTTGGCATGTCTTGTCATCTGATTGTGCTTGGCCCCGATAATTGCTGCTTGCAGCTATATTTACTCTTTGTTCTTGTTTGTGCGGCATGTTTATTATAGTATCTTTCGACTTTTATATTTATGTAAACTTGACATTCATTACACAGATTTTTTTCTCCACAGAAATAAACAAACAAATTGCTCTTGTCTAAAAAATTTGCATGTCAGGTGTTTAATGAGTGGCACCTGTGCTGACCAGTTTCAAATGTAAAAAGAAGAAGACTGACTATACATTGTAAAAAGTAAAAAGACTTTAAAAAAAGTGTGTCTTGGTGCACAATTTAAATGTAAATTACTGGATGTCAGTCAAGCCAGAAGAAAATAAAATAAAATACATTGCATGTACCATTGCATTCTGAACCAACCCGATCTCATGAAATGTGTCTCTATAGCATTGTATTTATTGTGCAATTTACAAACCACACATTTCCACCACAGAAACTAAAGTCTTAAATTATTTTTTTTTCTATTTCACTATTTTCTAAATGAATGTGAATGAAGATCAAATTATTTAAAATAAACTAGGAATACTAATAAAATCATACTGAAATGGTTGTTAGTGGTTGCTAGTCTTTTATCCAATAAAACTCCACCAGTGACCCAATGTCACCTTTTCCATACTGAAGGTTGCAAAATAGTAATAATTGCTTTACACTTGACATCCTGTCATAACACATTTTTTTTTTAAATTTGTCATAAACCTTGAAAGTTCAGTCTAAATATTTGCATGTGTTGTGTTTTAGCAGATAAAATCAAGGTCATGTATTTTTCTTGTCTCTAAAACACAGCACAGTAATGTAGAGAAACTGGACATTCACTCTTCAGGTGAGAAAACCTTTTGATTCAGCTGTTTTAACCTCAATAATATCAACAAACGGTGTCCCAATAATGTTTTGGGATGTGTTTAATACTTTAGCTATTGAGTAAAATGGGACTGAGATATTTTATACTGATTTATACTTATACCTGATTATACTGAGCTATAACTAAAATGAAACAATTAAAGGAAATATATAAAAGAAGAATGACATGCTATAAATTTAGGTTAATCATAAATACTAAATGCAACTAGGCCTATATTGTGAAGTCATTTAATAATGGTGTGGTCTGGTTACGAGATATAAATAGGAATTTTATTATGTTGTACTGAAATCATGTATTTAAATGTTTACCTCACTGAGTCAGTCTGAATTAACTGGTTCATTTACAGGTCTCCATATAAAAAATCACAGTTGCTATATTATATTTGGTTTGTGAGCTGCTGAAATAAGAAGATGAACACAAAGGAGATGAATAACTCTACAGTGAACTTCACCACACCTGAAACATCTACAAACTCCACAACTCAGTCCATTGGGCTAATGGACTTGGTGGAAATCTGTATACACAGCTTTAATTTCCTGTTTGGTCTTCCTACAAACTCCTATGTTATATGGCTCATTGTCACGGGAGCTGGAAGTGGAGTTGCATCAGAGTTCTTCAACCTCAATCTCTCTATGTGTGAGATTGGTACCTGTCTGAGTTGTTTAGTCTCTACACTGACTATTTACTTTTCAAGTCTCTCACTTTTAATGCTGTTTCTACAAGGAATAATTCTCACTGGCCGTCCTCTGTTTCAGTGTCTGATCTGTGTTGAGCGTTACCTGGCAGTGGTTCATCCTGTAACCTTTCTGAAGTACAAACCTCTCAGATATAGAGTGATCTGCTGCACTGCGGCCTGGATAACCACTCTTGGATCCTGTTTGGCTGCTATGACCATAAAAATATCATCCAATCATAACACATATAAATGGTTCTTTTCACTGCAGTTCCTCATCTTCTTCTCCATCCAGTTGTTTTGTCTTGTGGCTGTTCTCAGAGCTCTGAAGCAGTCAGGACCAGGAGAGAGAGGGAGAGTGAAAGGGGAGGAAAACCACATGAAGAGAAGAGCATTTCATCTCATTCTAATAACTACTGTGAGCATGGCTTTTATATATGTCCCATATTCTATCACAGGATTCTGTATCATTCTAACAGAACAGAATAATCGTGCACATTGGATCCCTGGTTTTATTTGTTATGTGCTGGCTGGTTTCGTTCAGCCTGTTCTTTATCTTCACCGCACTGGAAAACTTTTAATTTTTCACTAAATCCAGTTACTTTACTTTTTAAATATTGTATTGGATAACTTTAATTTAAAATTGTATTAATTGTCTGTTTAATTTAATACTAAATTTAGTCATTTTAGATTTTAGTATTTTTTAGTTGGTAGAGCATGTTCTTTAGATATGATTGATTGCAAAAATTTCGTAATGTTTTATTTATTTATTTATTTTTTATACAACTTCATCAGTGATTTAATGTCTAGGTTTCCATATTGAGGGTTGCCACAGAGATTGGTTTAAAGTGTTTATTAAAGTGTATATTAGTGCTGTGTCTTAAAAATAAACCAGTTGTCCAAAACAATAATTGCTGTACACTTGACAATACACTTTTATTTTTATTTTTCATACCTATAAAGTTCAGTCTAAAAATTTGCATATCTTGTGTTCTATGTGAGGTGTAGTAGATTAAATTTGAAGCATGGTCAAGCGCCCCCGGCGTCATACTGCCGACGCCAAAGGCGCCCCTCAGCGTCACATGACTAATTTGGAACTCGGTTGCTTTCAATGGGAAACATGTGGCGTCAAAAACAGACGCGAATTTTATCAGTAGGAAATCACGCTGAAGAAGTCTCATTCCGAACACATCGCGATATTTGGCATCAGTTCACGTGTGCCAGATGTTGGTAAGTAGTGTAAATATGCTGTTCTAATAATAATGTTTGATATAATGTATGTTCTGTTTGTCGATATTAATCAGATTAGCTCATGTTCAGTCACTGCATAATATCTGTCATCTCCATGGAGGTTTTGCGTTTGACTTGCAGGGTGATTGTCTGTCACGTGACATGCTATAGGCCTAGACCTTCAATCAATTAATCATATTCATATCAGGTTTAAAGTAGTAAAATTAGTTCCAAAGTGGTAGTAGACACACAGTAAAAACAACACTTACCATGCTTTTACCACACTATTAGTAGTTTTAATGATGTTTTATTAACAAAGTTCGGGAGGAGCACGTTCAAATAATCAAGTAATCAATCAACTCATCAAACAATTACCATGTCTACCCTATCAGCATGAGAGGAAGCATATATATATTCACTTTGTCAACTCATCTAACTTCCTTGACAGTTTTCAGCATCCCTCCACCACCCCGACTCCTCACTCTTGGCTTGTTCTTTCACAGCCAGGAATACGGGGGGAGTACTCTGGGTTCGGGCCGAATACCGAGCCCGGAGCCCTCTCCTCGGACAGCACGCCAAATACGCATTTATTCTATGTGACTTATTTGTAAGTGTGAACTCGTGAAATGTGATACTTATTATAAATGCACAGTAACCACAACACTTACAATGCTTTTATCACAGTAACCCTAGTTCTCTTACGAAAGGTTCTCTCGTACTGCGTAATATCTTACGCTATGGGGAAATCTCTTTTCCGCGAGATACTGAAGCCAGAAATTATCCTTAATTTTGGAATAACATAAAACGAGTTGCAGCAGCACGCAGACACAGGCAAGATGGCTCGCACGCCTATTGGGTGCCCTGCGGCAACTGCAGCAGCCTATTGAGAGGCCCCGTGGTGACGCCAGAACCAATGGGGGCGCTTTGTGCCCACTGCGTCACGTCCCGCCGAAACGGGCGTGGTCTGGGCCTATAAATATAGCTCGAACAGGCTGGTAATCTGATTTTTCATCTCTTCAGCGGAGCTCACGCATCGCTGGATCCTGAGAGAAGAAGCTGCGCCGTCAGAAAGAGCCTTTTCAGCGGGACGAGCCTTGCATCTGAAGCCGCTGGCCGCGCCGCCTTTAGCCGCCGTTCCTGCTGCGCTGTCCGGCACACTATATCCTTTCACTGCTAGTGTGTTGCCGCCGCGACTCACACTCGATCATGCAGCTCTCGCGCTCGCTGACGGCGGATGCCCTCACTGCGAGCTATTGCCTATGGTGACTCTGAGGACTCGCCTGGCATTCTTCTCCGAGACTGCACCTCCACCCGCTGCGGTGCCGCGCCGTAAAAAGCGTTGTGCTCAGCGGGTCCCGGAACCTCCTCCCACCGATCTGCCAGCTTCGCCGCCTGCTTCACCCGAGTCTCTCACTCCCGGACAGCGGCCGCCATTTGCTGCCGCTTCCGTTTTGGATGACGACGAAGAAGTGGCATCTGTAGAGGAGGACAGCTGCTCTATCCTGGCGTCGGGCAGTGAGGATTGGTCGAGCTCTGTGGATCTCGCCCCCTCTGCTCGCGAGCCTTCCAGGAAAAGGGCTAGCATCGAAGCAGAGCTGACGCGTCTGCTCACACAGGCCGTGGAGAGCATCGGCCGCGAGTGGTCGACGCCCGTGGAGCCTGCACACAACCGGCTGGATGGTCTTTTTCTGCAAAGAGACCGCGTTTCGTCGCCTTCAAGACCCGCTCCATTTCTTCCTGAGCTTCATGAAGAACTCGCGAAGTCTTGGAGTGCCCCATTCTCAGCCAGGTTATGTACCTCTGTTTCAGCAGCATTCTCCATGGTGGACGGTGCTAAAAACAGAGACCACCATTCTCTTCCTCTGGTGGAAGAAGCTGTAGCGGCCCATCTTTGCCCGCCCTCTGCTGGACGGCGCGCTAAGACGGCGCTACCTTCCAAAGCTTGCCAATGGCCACCCTGCAGATCTTCCAGGCCGACCTTCTCCACAAACTGGATGAGGAAGGACCGGAAGCTATCACCTTGGCGGATTTAAGAAACGCTACGGATCTTGCACTCCGCGCCACTAAATCCGCTGCTCAGGCCATAGGGCGGAACATGGCCTCTCTCACCATTGCTGAGAGACATTTATGGTTGACGCTCTCTGAGATGCCGGACTCGGAGCGCACCGTGTTCCTCGACGCCCCATCTCTCCTGCAGGCCTCTTTGGATTGTCCATCAAGGATTTCACGGACAGATTCGCCGAGGTGCAGAAAACGTCACAGGCCATGAAACATTTTCTGCCAAAGCGCTCCAGCTCCGCAACAGGCCGCTCTAAAAAGCCGTCTGCTCGAAGCTCCCAGCCGCAGCCCCCGCCCGCCGCCACCTCACAGCGTCGACAGGCCCGAGGCCCGGGACCGCGCTCTCGCTCTGCCAGCCGCCGCCCCCCGTGTGGGCCCCGGTCAAAGATTGAGCAGCAAGCACGGCGTCTATGTTAAAGCACACCGAAGCTCTCCGGCCGCCACTATGTCACGGCCAGAGCCCAGATCTCATTCAGCCCTAAGCTATTCATGCAAATGCGTGGGCAAAGCTTCCCGGGGTATCAGAATGGGTGCTGAACATTATAAAAAGAGGCTATTCGCTACAGTTCGCTCGACGCCCCTGTCGTTGCACGGCGCGAATCGAAACTACGGTAGAAAAAGAGGTAGCACATCTACTTCGTACCGAAATTGCGAAACTGTTGAGCAAAAGGGCCATAGAGCCCTTATCTAGCTTTATCTATCTTTTATTTAGCTTCTACACATAAACTGCTTGGAAATGATGGCAGTCGACGACGCGCTGAGGCGCTTTCGTCCCCAGATAGAAGGACACCACGTCTTGGTCCGTTCGGACAACATGTCAGTGGTGGCCTATATAAATCGCCAAGGAGGTATCAGGTCCCGAAACCTTTACAGGCTGACGGAGCGCCTCTTGGTCTGGGCTCAGCACAATCTGCGCTCATTGAGAGCAGCGCACATGCCTGGCCACCTGAATGTGGGACCAGACAGACTGTCCAGGAACAATGTTCCAGCAGGAGAATGGTCTCTACACCCGCAGACAGTCCAGCTGCTGTGGGAGACATTCGGCAGAGCGGAAGTAGACCTGTTTGCGTCTCAAGAAAACGCTCACTGTACGGAGTTTTTCTCCAAGAGCAGGGATGCGCTGGCTCATGTCTGGCCCCGCTGCCCGCTCTATGCTTTTCCCCCCGTCACGCTCCTACCTCAGGTATTAGAGCGGATCAGGGAAAGCGGATGCTCAGTGCTGTTAGTGGCTCCGTTCTGGAAGAACCAGGCTTGGTTCCCGGTCCTGATGCGGCTGACAAGCACTGCCCCATGGCCGATACCAGTGAGGAGGGACCTCCTCTCTCAGGCCAAGGGCTCGATCTGGCATCCTCGCCCGGAGCTTTGGTCCCTACATGCGTGGGCCCATCAACGGGTACCCACTAACCGGAGGGAGTGTTAAACACGATTATGCATGCTAGGGCCCCCTCTACGAGATGGCTTTATTCCTCAAAATGGTCTGTGTTCTCTAGCTGGTGCACAGCCCAGTGACTTATCACCCCCAGACTGTGGGGTGGCGGAGGTTCTCTCCTTCCTGCAAGAGCTACTGGATAAGGGCAGAACCCCATCCACGCTCAAGGTTTACGTGGCGGCCATAGCAACGTTTACTAAACCGGCGCTTGGCCAGTCACTTGGAAGGAGCGATCTGGTCATTCGCTTCCTTAGGGGAGCTATGAGGTTAAATCCTCCCAGTCCTCCCTCAGTTCCCATGTGGGACTTTTCTATGGTCCTGGAAGCCATGAAAGGTGCCCCATTCGAGCCAATCCAAACAATAGACATTAAACACTTGTCTTTCAAGACAGCATTTCTTCTGGCTCTCGCTTCTGTAAAGCGGATAGGGGACTTGCAAACGCTCTCCGTGAGCGCGACATGTATGGAGTTTGGGCCAAATGACTCGAGAGTCATACTCAAACCAAGGCATGGGTACGTTCCTAAATCCCTCAACACACCGTTTAGGGCAAAGGTGATTTCAGGTGATTTCCCTGTCGGCCCTGCCGGTCTCTAATGAGGAAAAGGACGCGAGCTTCCTTTGCCTGGTCAGGGCTTTAAGGGCTTATGTGTCTCGCTCGTCTGTTTTCAGACAGATGGAACAGCTCTTTGTCTCGTTCAGTGGACGTTCTAAGGAACTAGCCGCGTCGAAACAGAGCCTATCCAGGTGGATAGTTGATGCTACAGCGCTGGCTTACACTTCTAAGTGCCCGTTAGGTGTCAGAGCGCACTCCACAAGAGGCATGGCCTCGTTATGGCCTTGGTCTAGCGGGATTGCCTTGCAAGATATCTGTACGGCGGCAGGCTGGGCCTCCCCGTCTACATTTATAAGGTTTTATAACCTAAAAGTTCCCGCTTTGCAGGCTAAGCTGTTTTCGGTCTAATATAAGACCCTTATTATTCATCAGTTCAGGCCGAGTTTTCACCCTGACTGTGTGGAACACTTGATATAATTGGCTCCTAATAGGACGCTACTTATTATGGGAATGATGCTGTTCTAGCCCCTCTTTCCCGGACTCTCTGCGAGTCCCTGGTGGTCATGCACTATATGAGCCCCGGGCACCTGCCCTTGGAACTTTGGTGTTGGATCTCAGCACACACAGCGTTTTACACTGTGTTCGTAACGTAGTGGGCGCGAGGGACCTCTCTCAATAGGCTGCTGCAGTTGCCGCAGGGCAGCCAATGTGCGCTAGCTGTCTCGCCTATGTCTGCATGCTGCTGCAACGCGTTTTACATTATTACAAAATGAAGGATAATTTTTGGCTTCAATATCTCACTGAAAAGAGATTTTCCTCTAGCATAAGATATTACGCAGTACTCGTTCCCTCTTCTAGAGAGAACCGAGGTTACGTTAGTAACCTAGTACGTTTTGGTCCCTTTGTAGAGAATGCAGACTGACCAAAAGAGGTCTTGTACTTTGGGACAAGACAGTCACCTCTGATAGTGGCTCGTGTGTTCGCCTATGAAAACTTTGACGCCTACAGACTAATTTAGAAAACAGTGGTGAAACATGATTATTTAGACATTTGAAAACCACTATATTGATTAAAATCAATAAAACTGTCAAAGCAAAGAAGCTTATGCTTTCTTTAATTTAGTTGGAGAGGCTTGTGACCATGATGTGACGCAATATAATAGATGTGAAAATATCATTGCATTTATAGTTAAATACATGATGTATATGTATAATAATGATGTTTTTTATTTGAGTTTAAATGATGAACTCCAAAATCGTATTATGTAGATAACTGGATGAATGTATTTAAATGTTATGTTTACCTTATTGACTTAACTGGTTCATTATAGTTCTCCTTAAAAAAGATAACAGTTGTAATATTATATACAGTTTGGTTTGTGAGCTGCTGAACTGAGAAGACAAATACAGAGATGAATAACCCTCCAGTGACCTTCACCACACCTGAAACATGTACAAACTCCACAACTCAGTTTATTGGGCCAATGGGCTTTGTGGAAATCTGAGTACACAGCATGAATATCCTGTTTGGTCTTCCTACAAACATCTATGTTATATGGCTCATCGTCATTGGAACAGGAAGTGGAGTTGCATCAGAGTTCTTTAACCTCAATCTCTCTACTTGTGAGATTGGTACCTGTCTGAATGGTTTGCTCTCTATACCGCCAATATACTTTTCAAGTCTCTCATTGTTACCGCTATTTCTACAAGAACTAATTCACACTGGTCGTCCTCTGTTTAAGTGTCTGATCTGTGTTGAGCATTACCTGGCAGTGGTCCATCCTGTAACATTTCTGAAGTACAAACCTCTCAGATAGAGAGTGATCTGCTGCACTGTTGTCTGGATAATTAATCTTGGCTCCTGTTTCTATTGTTTATTTATTACAATCTCACAAAACATTCAACTACACATATGGTTCTTCTCAACACAGTTCCTCTACCTCTCCATCCAGTTGTTTTGTCTTGTGGCTGTTCTCAGAGCTCTGAAGCAGTCAGGACCAGGAGCGAGAGGGAGAGAGAAAGAGGAGGAAAACCACATGAAGAGAAGAGCATTTCATTTCATTCTAATAACTACTGTAAGCATGGCTTTTATATACTGTATGTCCCATATACTATCACAGGATTCTGTACCATTCTAACACAACAGAATGATCATACTTATTAGATCCCTGGCTTGGTTTGTTATGTGCTGGCTGGTTTCGTTCAGCCTGTTCTTTATCTTCACCGCACTGGAAAACTGCCTCTGTTCCTCATGAGACCTGCAATTGTAATTTTTTTACTAAATCCAGTTACTCTACTTTCTAAATGTTATATTAAACAACTTTAATCTAAAATTTGATTAATTATCTGTTTAATTTAATACTAAATTTAGTCATTTTAGATTTTAGTATTTTTTAGTTGGTAGAGCATGTTCTTTAGATATAATTGATTGAACAATTTTGTAATGTTTTTTTTTTCTTTTTTCTAAAAAAATTCAACAGTGATTTAGTCTCATTTTTCCATATTGAGGGTTGCCACAGAGATTGGTTTAAAGTGTTTGAGTACCTTTCTTTTGAACAATAAAAAAAAAAAAAAAAGTCTCTGTCTAAACCCCTGCATCCACATGCAATTCTTGACCACTGAAAGGTCCAATGAAAGAGCTAATATTTAATTAAAAAGAATAATAAAATAAAAAAATGTCAATGTATTCACTGACACAATAAACATTTACATAGCAAACAAGTATATACAGCAAAATGTTCCTGTCATGATTCCTGTCTTGTGTCTTGTGTGGATTTTTGTTATTTCCTGTCCTGTGCCATGTTCTTCCTCTGTAAATTTTTATTGGCAGCTTGCAATCATAGTGCATTACCGCCATCTACTGGACTGAGGTGTGATCAAATTAAGACGTCATCAAAAAAAAAAAAAAAAAAAAAAAACAAGCCCAAGCTTCAGCTTGCGCTGCGTGTTCAGCTCCTCCAGCTTCCACCCTGAGCTCCTCAACCTCCCCCCCCCCCCAAAAAAAAAAAAAAAAAACTAAATTCTACTTGCTAATTGGGTTTCTTTAAGAAAAGTTATAACCGCCCTAACTGTAGACTGTGTGCTGGTTATACTCAATAAATTTTCCATTGTTAAATCTTTCTTTACCGCTCTCATCATATTTTCCCTTTCTCTGGTGTGTTGAATACAATCTATAAGTATGTGTTTTACATTTTCTATTACTCCACAATTTGTGCATACTCCAGTCGGATGTTTCCCTATAATATGTAATCCACTATTTAAACTTGTATATCCCATCCTCAGTCTGGTAAACCATGTTTCATCCTGCCTTTCCAATCCACTGATTTTACTAGCTGTAACCTCTTTGTGTAAATTATACAAATGTGTAGCATTTACGACTCTGGGTAAATATGAATTAGCTCAAGAATATGGGGAATCTTGGGAATATTAATATTTATGACTCATGGTCATAATTCATAAGTCGCATGTACATTTATTTTATCAATTATCGAGATTACCTTGTTCTGTAACTGGTCTGACCAACATTTAATTCGTCCAGCGAAACGAATGTAAAATCATTACAGTCAAGAAGAGGTATTCACAAACTTCGAGAGAGTTTATGTCCTGGCCACGGACATCAAACTTTCTCAGTTTATTAATTAAAACTACTGAATGTAGTCTAATATCGAGCTTGTAGCTTAGATCTTTTAGATTCATTGACTTATAAGGTGGATTTTGCAAACACGGAGACAGTGAAAAGTATTTATGAATTTTAATAAATGCAAAACTAGAGATTATATGAGCTACGAATATAAACGTACGTAAAAAATGCAAACAATAAACAAACAAACATATAACCAAACAATAACATAAGTGATCAGAATGAAATGAAAGAAAGGAAGAAATAGAGAGAAGGGAAAAGCTAGTAATTATTACATACAGAAACCTAGGTTCACGAGACACCTGGAAAGCTTTTATCAGATAATGTACTTGCAGAATTCTGTGCTCTTCCGAGTGATGCTGAGGCAGGAAGCGAGAGTAGTGTCCTGTTTTCCGCTGCATCTTCCAGTGCCGCGAAGTTTAAAAAGGCTCACTTGATGTAATATTACAGAGAAGGTCAGGTGCGTCTCCCGGGACGGGAGAGGTTGAAAGTCTTGGTTGCAAGGGACGCAGCTATGACTCGGACATGTGCTCGCTCGATAGAGAAGACTAAGGCCTTCTTCAGATGATCCTGGAAGGACCAGTGTTCCACGGCAGCCTGGTCTGACAGAACTCCCGAGTCAGCACTGCCTCGAAGGCGAAGGCGACACACCACTGCATGCCTGTGCCACGATAGTGACAGAAAACATACAGCCCATGATCGCCATGCGATCGAGTGCAGCGAAGGCAGAGGACGCCCACGGGCCGCGATAAGTCACGGGGACCCTCGCGAGCCGGAGGCCTCCTGATGCACGTCCAGGAGAAAGGCGCTGACAGCGAGTGCTGTAGAGCAACACGCGCCCAGGAACCAATCGTAAGCCTACAGCGCTTGGTGGGGGAGGGTGCCACTCCAACCGATGCTTTCAGTTGCCCGGGAAAGCATGGCTATCAGCTCTGGATCTGACTCGACTAACGCTGACACTCCCGAGGGAGGCAACGCAGTCGAATCCTCATTTCCAGAGGAATCAAGCCCGCCTTGTGATGCTGTGAGTGACATGACACCATCTGCTGGAGCCCCGAACCAGGAACCAGGCACACACGGAAGCCACACGGTTTGTGATGTGGAGGTAGGCGTGGCCCGGGGAAAGCTCGTCGGAATTATGCCACACCATAACCCTTAGATCACCCTGGCCATCAGCCAAAGTATCCCCTCTCGAGGATTTTTCTTGCCATTGGCTTGTTTTGTATACTCGAAGGTGAGAGGCTTTCTAAGCGAAACCCTATTCGTCGTCATCCGACGTAACGTCTCTTCGTTCTTCATCCTCAATCTCTCTATGTGTGAGAATGGTACCTGTCTGAGTCGTTTAGTCTCTACACTGACTATTTGCTTTTCAAGTCTCTCACTTTTAATGCTGTTTCTACAAGGACTAATTCTCACTGGCCGTCCTCTGTTTCAGTGTCTGATCTGTGTTGAGCGTTACCTGGCAGTGGTTCATCCTGTAACCTTTCTGAAGTTCAAACCTCTCAGATATAGAGTGATCTGCTGCATTGCTGTCTGGATAACCACTCTTGGATCCAGTTTGGCTGCTATGACCATACAAATATTATCTAATCTGAAGACATATATTTGGTTCTTCTTGCTGCAGTTCCTCATCTTCTTCTCCATCCAGTTGTTTTGTCTTGTGGCTGTTCTCAGAGCTCTGAAGCAGTCAGGACCAGGAGAGAGAGGGAGAGAGAAAGAGGAGGAAATGAAGAGAAGACACACCACATGAAGAGAAGAGCATTTTATCTCATTCTAATAACTACTGTGAGCATGGCTTTTATCAGGGGCGGTTTCTTAATTAGGGTGATTGGGCGACGCACCACCAAAGTGTGAAAGGGACTTTTTCAATCACATTCACAATCTCATTCAACCACAGTGTTACGCTAGCCGTCACTGTATGTTCTGCCACTGGATATATTCCAATCAGCATCATGTCACGTTCTGTGGAGTACCACCTCTTTTTGGGCGATTTCACTCTGGCTGAGAATCGGCCAGAGTGTTCCCATAGACTTACATTCAAAGATGTTTTTTTTCGAACTGCAGGCACTGCAATGCATTCTCTATGGGTTCCAGGAGGGCTCACACTAATGTGCTTACTTCATCATACGTATCCTCAACTTGTGCAGCGATTGGTGGGAACAAACATACACTATTTAAGATTAAGTGACAAATAATATTTGAAAAGAATTTTGAATTTGAACAACAAGAAAAAATGAAACACTACTTTAATATCTTTATCAAATGTGATTAAGGGTGTATTCACACCAGGAATGTCCGATAGTTCACTTGCTTTGGTCCGGACCAAATAGAATGTTGATTTTTTTTGTTTGGTACGGTTCGCTTTCACACTGTTCTTTTTGCAAGTGAACCAAAATGTGTAAACAAAACCACACGTGTGCTAAGGTCGTCCATTCATTGGACAGGAATTCTCAAGCAGGGAAAAGCAGGAAGTGCACAAACAGGCTCAGCATGGAGATATTTCGTTATGTAATATTTGTTATTTTACTGATTTGGTGTTATTCTCTACAAACGCAATATGAAGAAACTATATGGTATAGATAAAAGCCCGCCCGCACTGACTTGGGTCTTTACATGCGCTTCGTGAGGCACGGCACACACACGCAACGCAAGGTCTCTCGCTCCCTCTCTCTGCCGTGCGCGCGCTCTAGCTCGCTCGCTTTAGACACCATTATGCCAAAATGTCCGTTTTGTTAAGTATCCTCATAAGAGCAGTCAAATAAAAAGACGCAGTTTTCTGCAGTTGGGTCGGTTCATGTTCACACCATAAACGAACCGTACCAGAGTTCGTTTGGAACCGTACCGAGACCACCTCTTCAGCTGGGTCTCGGTTCGATTGTTTGGTCCGCACCCGAGTTCGATTGCTGTATTCACACCTGCCCAAAAGGTCCGCACCAAGGGGGGAAACGAACTAGAGTTCGATTCAATCGAACCGAACGAGGCAGGTGTGAATACACCCTAAAAAACAAAAATAAAAAAGAGAACGAGAACGAGAACGAGAACAAGAGCGAGAGAGACTGTTGGGACATCTCGCGAGTTGAGGCCAGTTGAACTTGAACAACGTCATGGCGAGCGCAGTTAATTCTATGCTTTCCATGGAGAGGGAACTAGTCAGGAACATGCCTGCTTTCAATGAGAGAGTAATTGATCACTTTGCTACTTTGAAAGAGAGAAGAGCGAAATTTCAGTATAAGTAAGCAGTGTATTAAGCGAGTAAAGTGATGTAAGACGTGTAATTATAGTGAGTAGTGTAAATAGTGAGTAATGTGCAGGGTTCGTACGGATGCTTGCAATCCTTGAAAGTGCTTGAATTTTTATGTGTTTAAGGTTTGAAAAGTGCTTAAATTTTAGATAAAATGCTTCAAAATGTAACTGTCACCGAGTGAAAAAAGAGGGAACTACGAAAGCAGAACGAATTTCCCTGGGGAGAGACTTCCGGCGTGGCACCAGGCCGGTTCCGGCGGCATGTCATGGCTGACTGTGTTGACAAGCGGCAGCTGCAGTGGATTAATCAAGCATCCATTGTGCGTGTCTCCAATAGGGGATTTAAAAGTAGTGGCTGGAGGATGCAGGGGGGAGCAGTTGCGATCAAAGCGTGAGTCACGATTAGGAGACAGTGGTCTAGTGCTGGGAAACGCAAGGACGGCGAAGGATCAAGAGCGGGCGAGTGACTGGCAAGTAGGACTGGGAGAGTGGAGCGAGTGAAAGCATTGCTGGATGTACATGTTATCGTCGTGAGAGAAGTTAAGTACACGAATGGCAACTGTGTGAGAGATAACATATTTTGTGTTCAGGAAGAGTATTTTAGTAACTGACGTGTGTTTGCTGCCAGCGCGTTCTTTTGCTATGTGTCGTCAAAGCGGATGAGTGAGACCCGATTCTCGTATCGCTCGTGTAATCTGATATCCCCCTTTGAAGATCACGGCTGTGGATTGGCTGGCCCTGGCAAGACGGAGTGAAGGCTTACTGTTCACCGTGAGGTAGTGTGTCATTGCAGTGTCTGAAGATTGAAGTGAGCACGTGTAAGGATTTAAAGTGTTTGATGCATGCACGAGTGTGGGAGAATTAACGTTACCATCACTCTGAAATCATTGCCGGGGATCGGCTAGCCCGGTGGGGCGTCAGGAAATAATCTGATCTGCTGTGTGTAAAGCTCTGTACAGGTCTCCCAGTCCATGTTGCTGTGGTGGAGGAAGGAGAAGTTCAGCCCCGTGTGCCGTTGTGAAGATCTCCATCCCAGCTCATGGTTGTGGCGAGCAGGACGAGGTCAAGGGCCGTGGGAGGACGGCACGAGGCCGGTGGCGTGATTGCAAATGCGCGACACCTGCGCGACGCACCGGTCTCGCATCTCTCACGGAGGAGCGGAAGCATAAAGGAGGAGCGACGACAGTGAAGAGCGAGAGAGGACAGGCCTGATTTTATTTGATGTTGTGTTTTGTTTTGTTTGGTGTTGCCAGCAGTCGTCCGTGAGGGGCTGCTGGCTTTTACTTTCATTTTGTATTTGTTTTATTTTGATTAAAAATGTTTGAGTGTTCGCCGGTTCCCGCCTCCTTCTTCCCGTAACATCTAAACTTCGTTACATTGGTGCCGAAACCCGGGAGGAAGGAGGGACACGCTGTCGGAGAGCCCTCGCTGCTGGGAGGTATCGCGGTGCTGAGGAGGTCGGGCAGCACGAGGGAGCGTCTGCCGCCGATTGCTGCCCGAGGCGATGGTGCTGGATCGAAAGAAGATCTGGTGGGACGGAGAGCTCGCTGCTGTCCTCCTGGGTCGAGGAGGGATGGCTGCCATCCGCGAGGGAGCGGAGGAGTCGCTCCCGTTCGCCGTGGGCCGGAGCCTGTTGCCGTCGGCCATGATGGGGGCGGAGCAGGGGACGGGAGGCTCGCTGCCAGCTGCCCTCGATCGGAGGAGCCATCGCCGTCCGCCAGGAGGCGGAGGAGCGTCGAGCCGTCCCCCAACGGATGTCCAGTGCCATCGCATGGCACCGCGAGTGACTCTCAGCTGGTTGAGGACCGAGCGGCAGTGTGTCCGGGAACCGGATCAAGAATTTTTTTTTTGTTTGTTTGTTTCTCCTCTCTCCCCTCTCTCGTCTCTGTCGCTCCTCATGCTTCCGTCTCCTTTTCTCTCGCCTCGTCTGTCCATACCCCCAGGTACCGCAGCCGCCGTGATCGGTCCCCCCACGGGAGGGGGGGGGGGGAGTAGGCGCAGCCTCGGTGGTACCCCCCGGCCTGCGAGGGGCGATGGGGGTATGTGGCGAGCAGGACGAGGTCGAGGGCCGTGGGAGGACGGCACGAGGCCGGTGGCGTGATTGCAAATGCGCGACACCTGCGCGACGCACCGGTCTCGCATCTCTCACGGAGGAGCGGAAGCATAAAGGAGGAGCGACGACAGTGAAGAGCGAGAGAGGACAGGCCTGATTTTATTTGATGTTGTGTTTTGTTTTGTTTGGTGTTGCCAGCAGTCGTCCGTGAGGGGCTGCTGGCTTTTACTTTCATTTTGTATTTGTTTTATTTTGATTTCACTAGTTCACACTTACAAATAAGTCAGATAGAAATAGATGCGTATTTGGCGTGCTGTCCGAGGAGAGGGCTCCGGGCTCGGTATTCGGCCCGAACCCAGAGTACTCCCCCCGTATTCCTGGCTGTAAAAGATTGAGCCAAGAGTGAGGAGTCGGGGTGGTGGAGGGATGCTGGAAAACTGTCACGGAATATTAGGTGAGTTGACAGAGTGGATATATATATACTTCTTGTCATGCTGATTAGGGTAGACATAATTGTTTGATGACGAGTAGATTGGATTGATTATTTGAATGTGCTCCTCCCGAACTTTGTTTATAAAACATCATTTCACTAGTTCACACTTACAAATAAGTCAGATAGAAATAGATGCGTATTTGGCGTGCTGTCCGAGGAGAGGGCTCCGGGCTCGGTATTCGGCCCGAACCCAGAGTACTCCCCCCAAAAGCTGCAAATAAAAGCCGGACAGCCGCCATGATGTTAGTGACCCCCCAAACTTGCAGAGTGCAAAGCTAGCATGGCGTCGGATGGGTGTGCCTCTAAGGTGGTAGGCTGGGGATGGTCATATGTGATGTACTTCTGCGGAAGTGGAGTAGAGTAATGGAGCTCCTGCGGGAGCGGAGTAGATAACGCTGCTGCGGCAGTGGAGCAAATTTAGATGAAGTAATGGAGCTCCTGCGGGAGCGGAGTAGATGACACTGCTGCGGCAGTGGAGCTAGTTTAGATGGAGTAATGGAGCTCCTGCGGGAGCGGAGTAGATGACACTGCTGCGGCAGTGGAGCAAGTTTAGATGGAGTAATGGAGCTCCTGCGGGAGCGGAGTAGATGACACTGCTGCGGCAGTGGAGCAAGTTTAGATGGAGTAATGGAGCTCCTGCGGGAGCGGAGTAGATGACACTGCTGCGGCAGTGGAGCAAGTTTAGATGGAGTAATGGAGCTCCTGCGGGAGCGGAGTAGATGACACTGCTGCGGCAGTGGAGCAAGTTTAGATGGAGTAATGGAGCTCCTGCGGGAGCGGAGTAGATAACGCTGCTGCGGCAGTGGAGCTAGTTTAGATGGAGTAATGGAGCTCCTGCGGGAGCGGAGTAGATGACACTGCTGCGGCAGTGGAGCAAGTTTAGATGAAGTAATGGAGCTCCTGCGGGAGCGGAGTAGATGACACTGCTGCGGCAGTGGAGCAAGTTTAGATGGAGTAATGGAGCTCCTGCGGGAGCGGAGTAGATGACACTGCTGCGGCAGTGGAGCAAGTTTAGATGGAGTAATGGAGCTCCTGCGGGAGCGGAGTAGATGACACTGCTGCGGCAGTGGAGCAAGTTTAGATGGAGTAATGGAGCTCCTGCGGGAGCGGAGTAGATGACACTGCTGCGGCAGTGGAGCAAGTTTAGATGGAGTAATGGAGCTCCTGCGGGAGCGGAGTAGATGACACTGCTGCGGCAGTGGAGCTAGTTTAGATGGAGTAATGGAGCTCCTGCGGGAGCGGAGTAGATGACACTGCTGCGGCAGTGGAGCAAGTTTAGATGGAGTAATGGAGCTCCTGCGGGAGCGGAGTAGATGACACTGCTGCGGCAGTGGAGCAATTTTAGATGGAGTAATGGAGCTCCTGCGGGAGCGGAGTAAAAGACACTGCTGCAGAAGTGGAATAAGTTTGGACGGAGTGACGGAACTTCTGCGGGAGTGGAGTAGATCTGCTGAGGTAGACTTGATTAGCTTGTTTTTTAACTAACTAGAGCCAGTTGGGTGGAAAAAATGGGCTCCCAATGGAGGAAGATGATGCTGCTGTGGTGTTGGGAATGACTTGCTTCAACGTGAATGAGGAGTTGTAAAAGAATTTAGCTGATGAGGGTTCGTTGGGCTTCTTTGATATGGAAGCGGTTTGAGCGGATGTAACTTTTGAAGGCTTCCGATGACCAACGGCCAAGTGATTGGATCTGCTGCTGAGAGAGGCCTTTTTGAGCAGCTGTTGTTGCTGCGCCTATGCGAAAAGAATGGCTGGAAAAGTGGTCTGCTGGGATGCCTGAAAGGAGCAAAACAGATTTAAGGTGTTTTTGGAACCAGAAACGTGTAACAGGGCGGTTGGAGTCGTCTGCGAAAAGTGGGTCAGAAGGGGATTTAGACTGTGAATTCCTGAAAAGCAAGTAGGCTGAGAGAGTTTGGTATGGTTGGATTGGTGATGAGAGATTGAAAATATATATGAAATGGCCTTTCCTGGTTTGATCTGTCTTACTTTGCTTAATGAAGTAGGAGATGGTTTCGTTGTCTAGCACTGATAGATCTGTTGTTGTGGGGTGGATTTTTGGGTTGAAGCTGGAAGTTATGGTGAGTTCTGAGCATCTTAGAAAGCCAAAAAAAGCCAAAATGAACATTGCGTCCAGTGTGCGGGCTGTGTTGGTGGAATGGTAACCTCTGCGGAGGGTGGAGATGCATTTAGTGAGTATGTCTAACGTTATAGGTTTCCTGGCATCTGGGCGGGTGGGTTGGGTTTTTTGAATACCTTTGATGAGCATTGATGTCTGAGAATTTGCTATCTCTGTGGAGGGTGAACCAAAAAGGAGTTTGTGGAAGAATTGGATTCCGCTTAGATAACCCTTGATGGAGCCGGCTTTGAGGTTCTTGATGCTGTTGAGATAGGTTATGAATGAAGTGATGGTGAGCAGAGAAAAATTTGGAAAAGGCAGCTTGTATATGAAGTGAAAAGACTGAAAACACTTCCATGCAGTTAAGTAGGAGTGGAGGGTGCTGGTTGAAACGGCTTGAAGAATGGAGTTAAGAGAGGCATCGAGAAGTGGTTTCAATGGGTGGTTTATGGGAATATCAGCTCTGAATAGTGAGGTACTGGGGTTGGAAAAGGGTCCGCATCTGGTGCCAGCAGCCTGAATTTCTGGAAAGCAAAACGAGAGAGAGAGTCAGCTATTTGATTTCTGGAACCTGGAACATGTTTGGCAGTTAAAATGAATTGATCGCAAGCTGCGATCCAAATGAGGCGTCTTAGGAGAGGCATTAGTGCGGGGGAATTTGAGCGGCCTTTATTGATGCAATGCACAGTTGCTTCGTTGTCGCAGTGCACCATTATGCTGTTAGTTGACCATTCTTTTCCCCACAGGAAAGCTGCTACCACTAGAGGATACAACTCGAACAGCGCTGAGGATGTTAGTGACTGCGGTGAGTCTAACAGCTGGGTGGGCCATGTAGATGCGAACCAACGGCCTTGGTAATACCCTCCGAAACCAATGGAGGGAGCTGCGTCAGTAAACAATTGGATATCCTCAGGGAGAGAAATCAGATCATTATAGAAAAAAGACAGGCCGTTCCATTGTTTAAGGAAAGTTATCCATAAACTGAGCTCATTGCAACATGAAGTAGTTAGGGAGATTTGGTCCTCTAACGCGTGCACTGATGATGCGAGGAAGAGGAGATGTGAGATGAAAGGGCGGCCTTGCGGGATGATGCGCATCGCAAAGTTTAGGTGGCCGAGTAGAGAAAGTAGCTCTCGTTTGGAACAATGTGGATTTTCTAGGAGGGCGGATGTGACCAGAATAATCCTGTCGATTTTCTCCTTAGGTAGTGAGGCCTGGAAGTTAACTGAGTCCAAATTAATGCCCAAAAATTCGATGGATGTCGCTGGACCCAGAGTTTTATCTTGGGCGATTGGAATCCCGAGCTCAGCGAAGACTTTTTGGACTGTGAGAAGATGCGTGGCTGGGACAAGGTCAGGCGGTGAGATGATTAGGAAATCATCTAATAGGTGAATTAAGTAGGGTATTGAGTAGTTATTGGAAAGAATCCAACAAATTGCTTCTGATAGCATGTCAAAAATCTTGGGGCTGCTTTTGCATCCAAAAGTTAAATGGACAGCGAAGTAAAATTTTCCTTGCCAGCGTACGCCGAACAAATGCCATGAATCTGGGTGAATGGGCATCACTTTAAAAGCAGATGTGATGTCGACTTTAGCAAGCCAAGCGCCGTAACCTGCGTCTTTAATCAAGGATATGGCTTGATCGATGGTGTGGTAATTAAGAGAAAATTGTTCCAGCGAAATAAGGCTGTTTATGCTTGGAAACGGGGAATTGTGTGGGGCTGAGAGATCGATTATTAAGCGTTTTTTGCCTGAAAATTTCCTGGTCGCCACCCCGATGGGGCTGATGCGGAAACACTTGAAAGGAGGATTGTTGAAAGGACCAATCATAAAGCCTGATTCGATTTCTTTTTTAATCAGGATGTCGACTGCGTCGGGTTCAGCGAGCGCGGACTGGAGATTATCGCATATGATACTTTGAGTGGGGAGGCTTTCAACGCCAGGTTTGAAACCGTGCTCGAGACCCGACAGTAAATAGTTGGTAAAATCAGTGTTGGGGTGGTGGGACAATTCAGAAGACAGACGAGAAATATTCACAGGAGTCGACAAGTAATTTTTTGAATCTTTATTTACGGACCTTTTAACAGGGCATATAGTGCGGGCATGAGCGCCGCCACAATAGCTGCAAACATGCAAATAACGGCAGCGTTGACGAATGCAACGTCCTGAGTTGAAGTTATTGCAAACTTGACTGTTGGATGAGAAATTTCTTCTTTTGGAATCGGAGTCGTTGAAATTGATGTTTGCTGGCCGTGGGACGTAACTGGTTGATTTTTCAGCTGGTGATGGATCTGGGCGGGGAGGAGGGTTAATCAAGGGACAAGCTGTGGTGGAGTGAGAAACGGATCTGCAAACCGCGCAGGATATGTTACGGCAACCTAGGAACACTCTATTGTGTAGCTCTGTGTCTAGAGCGCCCCAGTAAGGGCACTGGTTCCACTGGGCTACTCGGACGGCGCACTTTGCAGAGAACAATTTATGGTAAGTGTAAAAATGGGTTCCTCCGTATGAAAGCGCGAGTTCCGCGATTATCGCGAGATAATCATTTAACTCTCTTCTCCTGTGGGGTAGTGCGGCACAAATTATTTCGCTATAACGGCTGAAAGCAATAGCAAATTCAGAGAACGAAAGAATGCGGGATGAATTATTAACTGGGTTTTTGAGGGTTACTTCAAAATCGCCGCAGTCGATTTGACGGTTTGACACGGGGGGAGGAAGTAAAGAGAGAAGGGAAGATAAATCAATGTCCGCACCTGTGAGGATCTGGGCTCTGATGTTACTGGCAACAGGGGGCGGTTCCATAGCTGTAGCGTTCGGCGGGATGGGCATCGGCGTTGCGGAAAACAAAGTGAAAGGGGAATGATTTTGAGAAAAAGTGTTAGGAGGAAAAGTCCCCGGGGCCGGGGCCGTTTGTGGAGGCAACCTCACACTTGGGTCGACCCCTGGAGCTTGTGGAGGAACAGAAAAAGTGGGAAAGGAAGGGAGCTGGGGAGGTAGAAATGGTGTCTGGGCCTGCGACTCTAGCTGAGGCAGCCTCGCGCTAGAGTCTGGAGGTGGGGCTGCAGGCCACGGACAGGGGAACGGGTTGGAAAAAGAGACAGGAAAATTATATGGTAGCTGAGCCTGCGCCATTGGTGGAAGCATACTCACGCTGCCGCCTGTCTCGTTTAGAAATGGCGTTGAGACGGGGGGCGCGGTGCTGGAGAAAGCTGCGGTCTGTAGCTCGGCGGAGCGGAGAGGAGACTGGGGCCTAGCAGCGGCGGCTGAATCTGGGGCGTGGCTCAGGCTAGCAGAAGGCCTGCTGAGGCCTGATGCTCGCGGAAAACTAGGCCCTGCGCGAGAGGGAGTAGGAGTTTTCTGGGAACGTGCCTTTTTTCCGGATTTTGCAGATGGAGTGGATTTTGGAGACGGGAAAGCAGACTGGAGTGAAACATACAGGTTGTATAATTGTGCTTTATTCATTCTCCTGGAAAAATGAACATCAGCGCTGATTAGCGCTTGTCTCAATCCCAATACTGTCCATTTTTCTATTGCCGGAATGGTCGGTTGTGCTGAAGTGTAGGATGAAGCTGGAGAAGGTGGTGGCAATCTTGATGGTGGAGGTGAGGGCAAGCCACGGCGCCTCGGGGTACGGGAAGCAGCTCGGCTAGGCCGGCGGCCTCGCGGTGTGGCTGGAGGTTCAGCTGCGGTGTCCTGTTGAGCCTGGGAGCTCGTTGCAGTGCTGGGAAACTGCGATGGATCCTGGGCAGCGAGAGCATCGTCATCAGACGGGAAGAGTTCGACTTCGATCTCTGACATTACGACAAATGGGCGGGACCAAATGCTGGAAAACTGTCACGGAATATTAGGTGAGTTGACAGAGTGGATATATATATACTTCTTGTCATGCTGATTAGGGTAGACATAATTGTTTGATGACGAGTAGATTGGATTGATTATTTGAATGTGCTCCTCCCGAACTTTGTTTATAAAACATCATTAAAAATGTTTGAGTGTTCGCCGGTTCCCGCCTCCTTCTTCCCGTAACATCTAAACTTCGTTACAATGGTATTATGTTCCATCGTTGTTCTAAGAACAGAGAAATCCAGTCACTCACGTTGCCCGAGATTCCTTTCCCGAGGATTGCCGCACCTTCACCATTACCCATGCAATGACCTTGTCCTTATCACCTTGTCCTTATCAATCATCCAAACATTTGCCCCTCCCCCTGAGAAATTTTGCAGGAGCCGCCACTGGCTTTTATATATGTCCTGTATTCTATCACAGGATTCTGTATCATTCTAACACAACAGAATAATCGTGCACATTGGATCCCTGGCTTGGTTTGTTATGTGCTGGCTGGTTTCGTTCAGCCTGTTCTTTATCTTCACCGCACTGGAAAACTGCCTCTGTTCCTCATGAGACCGCAATTGTAATTTTTCACTAAATCCAGTTACTTTCTAAATGTTGTATTAGATAACTAATTTAAAATTTTATTAACTATCTGTTTAAGTTAATACTTAATTTAGTCATTTTAGATTTTTGTATTTTTTAGTTGGTAGAGCATGTTCTTTAAACTTCATCAGTGATTTAGTGCCTTTCTTTTGAACACAATAATAATAAAAAAAGAATAAAAAAATGTCTGTATCTAAACCCCTGCATCCACATGCATTTTTTGGACTGACCACTGAAAAGTCCAATGAAAGAGCTAACATTTATAAAAATAAATAAATAAATAAAACAAAATAAAACTTTTGTCAATGTATTCACTGACACACTAAACATTTACATAGCAAATAAGTATATACAGCAAAATGTTCCACATACGTCTTTGGATTTATAAAGATAGTTTTGGCAGATTGATTGTGCTGGCTGGTTTCGTTCAGCCTGTTCTTTATCTTCACCGCACTGGAAAACTGCCTCTGTTCCTCATGAGACTGCAATTGTAATTTGTTTTACTAAATCCAGTTACTTTACTTTCTAAATGTTTTATTAGATAACTTTAATTTAAAATTGTATTAATAATCTGTTTAATTTAATACTAGATTTATTCATTTTAGATTTTAGTATTTTTTAGTTGGTAGAGCATGTTCTTTAGATATAGTTGATTGCAACCATTTTGTAATGTTTTTTTTCTATAAAACTTCATCAGTGATTTAGTCTGTTTTCCATATTGAGGGTTGCCACAGAGATTGATTTAAAGTGTTTGAGTACCTTTAATTTGAACACTCAACAATAAACAAAAAAAAAGAAAAAAAAATGTCTCTATCTAAACCCCTGCATCCACATGCAATTCTTGACCACTGAAAGGTCCAATGAAAGAGCTAATATTTAATTAAAAAGAATAAAAAAAAAAACCTTTTGTCAATGTATTCACCGACACATTGACCATTTACATAGCAAACAAGTATATACAGCAAAATGTTCCACATAAGTCTTTGTATTTATAAAGATAGTTTTGCCAGATTGATTATGTTTTAGGCTGTCAAAATAAAATATTATAACAACACTTTTTTCAGCCTCAAAATGAATGATGAGAGTCAGATGATAAATCTCATGATGTTGACATGCTAGAAAGGCATTATTATCTGAGATATTACACTTTTTCTAATGCCTTTATATAAATCTATGAACTCTGAAAAAAACTGATATTTGTCCCATGCATGTTCTGTATACTTAGTGCTGTGTCGTAAAAATAAACCAGTTGTCCAAAACAATAATTGCTGTACGCTTGACAACACACTTTTATTTTAATTTTCATACCTTAGAAGTTAATTTGCATAACTTTTGTTTTATGTGACGTGTAGCAAATGAAATTCGTCTTGTCTCCAAAACACAGCACAGAAATCTATTAACCTCCAGAGAGACTGGACATTCACTCTTCAGGTGATTCAAAACTTTTGATTTCTTATTTTAACCTCAGTGCTATCAACCAACAGTGAAATTGTGTTTATCAAATAATGCTTTGTGATTTGGCGTTTAATGTTTTAGCTAGAATTGGTCAAATTGGACTGAGCTATATTCTGAACAGAAATCATTTTAAAAGTACATATTAAAGAAAATGACGTTTCATAACTTGGGCTAAGCATACTACTGAATACAACCATATTTTGAAATCATATACTAATAATGTGTTTTTTATTTGAGTTTAAATTATGAACTTTGTATTACAAAATTGTTTTATGTTGTAAACTGGATGAATGTATTTAAATGTTATGTTTACCTTATTGACTTAACTGGTTCATTATAGTTCTCCTTAAAAAAGATAACAGTTGTAATATTATATACAGTTTGGTTTGTGAGCTGCTGAACTTAGAAGACAAATACAGAGATGAATAACCCTCCAGTGACCTTCACCACACCTGAAACATCTACAAACTCCACAACTCAGTCTATTGGGCCAGTGGACTCTGTGGAAATTTGCATACACAGCATTACTTTCCTGTTTGGTCTCCCTACAAACATCTATGTTATATGGCTCATCGTCACAGGAACAGGAAGTGGAGTTGCATCAGAGATCTTCAACCTCAATCTCTCCACTTGTGAGATTGGTACCAGTCTGAATGGTTTGCTCAATATACTGCCAGTGTACTTTTCAAGTCTCTCATTGTTACCGCTGTTTCTACAAGGACTAATTTACACTGGTCGTCCTCTGTTTCAGTGTCTGATCTGTGTTGAGCGTTACCTGGCAGTGGTTCATCCTGTAACCTTTCTGAAGTACAAACCTCTCAGATATAGAGTGATCTGCTGCACTGCGGCCTGGATAATTATTCTTGGCTCCTGTTTCTATAGTTTATTTATTGCAATCTCACAAAACATGAATGTGCAAATGTGGTTCTTCTCAACACAGTTCCTCCTCTTCTTCTCCATCCAGTTGTTTTGTCTTGTGGCTGTTCTCAGAGCTCTGAAGCAGTCAGGACCAGGAGAGAGAGGGAGAGAGAAAGAGGAGAAAAACCACATGAAGAGAAGAGCATTTTATCTCATTCTAATAACTACTGTGAGCATGGCTTTTATATATGTCCCATGTACTATCACAGGATTCTACAGTATTCTTGCACAACAGCATAATCCTGCATATTGGATCCCTGGCTTGGTTTGTTATGTGCTGGCTGGTTTCGTTCAGCCTGTTCTTTATCTTCACCGCACTGGAAAACTGCCTCTGTTCCTCATGAGACTGCAATTGTAATTTGTTTTACTAAATCCAGTTACTTTACTTTCTAAATGTTTTATTAGATAACTTTAATTTAAAATTGTATTAATTATCTGTTTAATTTAATACTAGATTTATTCATTTTAGATTTTAGTATTTTTTAGTTGGTAGAGCATGTTCTTTAGATATAGTTGATTGCAACCATTTTGTAATGTTTTTTTTCTATAAAACTTCATCAGTGATTTAGTCTGTTTTCCATATTGAGGGTTGCCACAGAGATTGATTTAAAGTGTTTGAGTACCTTTAATTTGAACACTCAACAATAAACAAAAAAAAGAAAAAAAAAATGTCTCTATCTAAACCCCTGCATCCACATGCAATTCTTGACCACTGAAAGGTCCAATGAAAGAGCTAATATTTAATTAAAAAGAATAAAAAAAAAAAACCTTTTGTCAATGTATTCACCGACACATTGACCATTTACATAGCAAACAAGTATATACAGCAAAATGTTCCACATAAGTCTTTGTATTTATAAAGATAGTTTTGCCAGATTGATTATGTTTTAGGCTGTCAAAATAAAATATTATAACAACACTTTTTTCAGCCTCAAAATTAATGTTGAGAGTCAGATGATAAATCTCATGGTCGCCTGTGATGTTGACATGCAAGAAAGGCATTGTTATCTGAGATATAACACGTCTTCTAATGCTTTCAAATCAATGAACTTTGAAAAAATAGATATTTGTCAGATCAAATACAGAGGAGATGAATCCCACTAAACATTGGACGTCGGATAGATGTGCAGATCATGTCTATATTGGGTCCGTCGGTCCATGACCAATTCTGGACATCTATTCGACGTCCAAACTAGGTCCACTATTTGCACGTCCAACCATGACCCAACTTGGACGTCATTTTGACGTTCAACATTGGACCTTTGAACTGGGTAATTTTTTTCGACGTCCAAACTAGGTCCACTATTTGGACGTCCAAAGATTACCCAACTTGGACGTTATATTGACGTTCAACATTGGACCTTTGAACTGGGTATTTTTTTTGGACGTCATTTGGACGTCTATGACAGGTGCAGGAAATTTACATGATTATTTTTTTTAACGCAATGAACGCCATTTAAAAAAAAAAAGAGTTTGTCATGTCATTTTGCTGTGTACTGAACCTATTCGCTCCATCCTTGTTTCATGCCAAATCTCTATTTCCTTGTTTAAAATGCGCCGAACCTATTTTTAGCCTAAACGCGATATATCCTCTGGACTAATCAGAATTATCTCACTCTCTCTCGCTCTCTCACCCTCAAATCACTCGCGCGTATCGCGCCAGACGCTCAATTCGCCTCATTCGCTTGTCCGCACCGCGCTAAACGCCTCATTCGCGCATTATCAACATGATTAATACATATTCGAATAGGCCTACAGATTACAGTTTTTTACAATCACTTTGCTACTATTTTCAGAACCTTGATGTCATTTTTCACAACTCTAGACACAAAACTCACAACCAATGATCAAAATGCACATTTTTCAAAACTCTAACCCTTTTCTCAATTGCTTGGATACAATACACATAAAACTTAGATCATTTGTTCATTCAACAAAAATCACCTGTTCAATATGACACAACTTAACATCAAAGTACTACTATTTCAAAAGGCAATTCACACATTACATTTCAAAAGAGTGTCTATTCATTTCCTTACATTGATCTAACTATCAATTGATACAACTGCTCAAAATGATAAGTAACTGTTGCATTACTCTTAATGCATAGTTGTATGGAAACAGACAAACAATCTTCCATGTTTACAGTAAATCATGAAAGTTTCAAGATAACGATCCATGGATATTGTAGTCTAATTGGTCCTTGCTCCACGCTAATTGAGCATGAACCAATTAGACTACAATATCCATGGATGTAGCCTACTGTAATATTTGTATCATAATGCTTCATCAGTCTATGGTCCCAAATACTGTACCACCTTTTCAGACTATGTACAGTATTGACAGCACTGCACTGTATAGATAATCACTCTTTTGTTTCTTACAGTACAAGCAAGCAAGTTGAGGGACACTGCATTTGATGTTTTACAGTACTGTCTTTTCTTTTCTATTTCATAGCTAATTATTTTTGCTTTGATCCAAATAAACCTATGTTGTGATTGTACTGTAGTGTTTTGCATCAATATATTACAAACTTTGTTCAGTGATTCCACTGTGTCTGTAGTATTCTCTCTACTACTGCAGTACTTTTACAGAGATGTATTTACTGTACATGTAGTACCATAATGAAACCTGTATCACCTATTTTGTTCTACAATATTTAATGATTGTACGAACAATGACACAGTGAAACTATCGGTTGCTTGTGAGTGTGTGATCTATAGTTATGTTTCAATGGTATTTCACAGTAAATTTGTTTTTTGAACCAATGATTGTGCAAGTGCAAGATATCTTTAAAGATGTGAATGCACAATGCAGTGTTTTGAACATTAGACAGCCTGTGTTACAAGTGATAACCGTTTTGAGTTTTGTGTCTAGAGTTTTGAAAAATGAGATCAAGGTTCTGAAAATAGTAGCAAAGTGATTGTAAAAAACTGTATTTATAATTATTTAAGATCATTTTCCAAAAACTCCATTTGATCGTCTCAGCATCAGGTGATAACTGGAGAGGCGTACAAAGGTGTGCTACTGTAGCTCAAACAGTAGTGCATTGGCGTTTGTAACGCTAAGATCACGAGTTTGATTCCCAGGGAATTGTAATGTAAGGTGTGTGTGTGTGTGTGTGTGTGTGTGCGTGCGTGCGTGTGTGTTCGTGTTCTGCTTTTTTCTTTTTTTTTGAGCGCGTTTTGATTGAGCGCACTGGACGTGATTATTGTTTGGAAAAGTCGCACAGTATCTAATAAAACACACGATCCACAGCAAGCCAACCCCGTCTCCTTCCTTCTTCCCACAAACGAACTTTGGATGGACGTCAACATTAGACGTGCGGAAGACGTCGGAAAAAGACGTCATCTGGCGTCACAGTCTGCACCTTCAAGGGGAGCAAAATTGGACGTGCCAAAACGACGTAGAAAATACGTCGTTTCGACCTGTCTATGCGCAGTGGGATAACTCTAGTGAACTTCACAACACCTGAAACATCAACGAACTCCAACTCAGTCTATTGGGCCAATGGACTTTGTGGAAATCTGCGTACACAGCATGACTTTCCTGTTTGGTCTTCCTACAAACATCTACGTTATATGGCTCATCGTCACAGGAACAGGAAGTGGAGTTGTATGTTGTACAGTGTATTTGCTTAAATTTTTGCTAATTACTAGACAAATAATTTGTGGTTAAGACAATTAAAAGCTTAGTGTTTAACCCCTTTTTTTTGCGCCCAAGAGTGTATAATGAATTGATTTATTAATTAACCCTAAATATAAAAAATGTTTTAAATGATCCCCAGGAGGTCCAATTAGAACTTAATAACCTGACAATAATTTGTCAGGAAACTTCAACTCTTTTCAAATGACTGAATCATATAGGACTATGACATTGAATCATTATCTGATTATCCAATTAATTAATCTAACATGAACAAACCTTTCTTTTTTCAATATTATTTATATGCTTTATGAGATGCTGGGCTGAGACGACAACCAAAGTGAAGATGAATAACTCTTCAGTGAACTTTACCACACCTGAAGCTTCAACAAACTCCACAACTAGTTTCATTGGGTTACTGGGCAGTCTGGACATATGTTTGTACAGCATTAATTTCATTTTGGCTCTTCCTATACACTTCTATATTATATGGCTCATCATCACAGGAACAGGAAGTGGAGCTGCATCAGGGTTCTTCATCCTGAATCGCTCTGTTTCTGAGGTGAGGTATCTGTGTTAATTATTTGTTCACTGTACTTGATTGGTCTTGGGTTTTAAGTTTCACACCATTAACATGTTTTTTATTAGGGGTGTAACGATACATCGATATGGATCGATGCATCGATATAACGTCTAACGATACGATGCATCGATTCCACACTTAAAATATCGATATGCACCTTTATTTTGACACTCTCCACATTATTACAACACGTAACATCCTTCCGCTAAAGCGCACATTTTCGTTTACTTACCAACCGCCTGCCGGTGTGTAACGTTAATCTCCTCATCTGAAAAAGACGCCTGACAAGACTGACTAAACCCTAAACAAGTGTTTTTTTTTTTTTTTTTTTTTTTTCACAAAAGCCGGTATTGCAGACAAGCACTCGCACCCTTGTTGGTGAACACAACACGAGAAGTCCGTTTTAGCGACTCAGCGCGCAATATTCAGGTCAGATTTGAAAAGACGCGCTGGCTAAGAGGAGTTTCGTCAAAGCTGACTAAAAGTGATCGAGGATGGATCATTTCAATGAACTCGTGATATCTTCTTCAGGGCGTAAAAGGAAAATAAAACCTGAAACATTTTCACGGAACCTTACTAAAGCAGCTCGTTTAGGGAACGGAATGGTGAGGGAAAAGCTCTCTGTACTGCGTGTACGTACGTTAATCACAACAACAAAGTTTGGCAGGCATATGTCAGCTGAGGAGATTAACGTTATGAAGATTAACCGAGTGTTGTATTATTTATCATAGTAATTACTTGGTTGTGTTTGACTCAGAAAGATGAAATGTGAATGTATCTGCTTTGCTAAAAAAAAAAAAAAAAAAACATATTAAAGCATACTTTCAATTCACTTTAATTTTGTAATTTACCTTTATTTTTTAAGTTATTATTATTATTAATCAAAACAACCCAGCTGCAGTTTGATTGATATTACTTGGAATGCACAATAATAATAAAAAACATGATTTATGAGTACTTGCAAATAACCACTTCTGTTATAAATGTCCCAATTGGGAGAGGGTGTGCAATTTTCAAAGAGTTTAATTAAACGTTCATTTTATATATTTTGGTTGCATTTGTGAGTTAATAAAAACGTAACTGGTTGTGTCTAAATATCGATTAATCGATCGATATAGCCCTGAATCGAATCGAATCGTATCGTGGAATTTTTTGAAGTATCGAAAAATATCGTATCGCTGGCTGAGAGAATCGATATCGTATCGAATCGTCATGAACTGTCCGATTTACACCCCTATTTTTTATTAGCACTAGGCAATACTGGCTATCCTCTGTTTCAGTGTCTGATCTGAGAATTATCTGGCAGTGGTTCATCCTGTAACCTTTCTGAAGTTCAAACCTCTCAGATATATATATATATATATATATATATATATATATATATATATATATTAGTGTTGTCACGATACCAAAATTATTGTTTCGATACCGATACCAAGTCAAGTATTGCGATTTCGATACTTTTTCGATACTTTTCCTGAAAAGGGAGAAACACTCTCAAATATCATTGCTGTGCTTTATTTTAAAACCGGGACAACATTCTAATCATATAACACACTAATAAATGAACATATGAACAGCAGATATATTAAACATTTGAACAAAATATGAAATATCAAAATATAAAATATAAATTAGAGCAATGCCATTCAAGGTAATTTTTTTTTATAAATTTAGCAGCATTATCTCATTTATCATAAGAAACATAAGAGCTTTATCTTGATTCTGAACTTTGAATAAAAATGAATGTGAATGAAGATCAAATTATTTAAAATAAACTAGGAATACTAATAAAATCAGACTGAAATGGTTGTTAGTGGTTGCTAGTCTTTTATCCAATAAAACTCCACCAGTGACCCAATGTCACCTTTTCCATACTGAAGGTCGCAAAATAGTAATAATTGCTTTACACTTGACATCCTGTCATAACACATTATTTTTAAATTTTTCATAAACCTTGAAAGTTCAGTCTAAATATTTGCATATGTTGTGTTTTAGCAGATAAAATCAAGGTCATGTATTTTTCTTGTCTCTAAAACACAGCACAGTAATGTAGAGAAACTGGACATTCACTCTTCAGGTGAGAAAACCTTTTGATTCAGCTGTTTTAACCTCAATAATATCAACCAACGGTGTCCCAATAATGTTTTGGGATGTGTTTAATACTTTAGCTATTGAGTAAAATGGGACTGAGATATTTTATACTGATTTATACTTATACCTGATTATACTGAGCTATAACTAAAATGAAACAATTAAAGGAAATATATGAAAGAAGAATGACATGCTATAAATTTAGGTTAATCATAAATACTGAATGCAACTAGGCCTATATTGTGAAGTCATTTAATAATGGTGTGGTCTGGTTATGAGATATAAATAGGAATTTTGTATAATTGTATTATGTTGTACTGAAATCATGTATTTAATGTTTACCTCACTGAGTCAGATTGAATTAACTGGTTCATTTACAGGTCTCCATATAAAAAATCACAGTTGCTATATTATATTTGGTTTGTGAGCTGCTGAAATAAGAAGATGAACACAAAGGAGATGAATAACTCTATAGTGAACTTCACCACACCTGAAACATCTACAAACTCCACAACTCAGTCCATTGGGCTAATGGACTTGGTGGAAATCTGTATACACAGCTTTAATTTCCTGTTTGGTCTTCCTACAAACTCCTATGTTATATGGCTCATTGTCACGGGAGCTGGAAGTGGAGTTGCATCAGAGTTCTTCAACCTCAATCTCTGTATGTGTGAGATTGGTATCTGTCTGAGTCGTTTAGTCGCTACACTGAATATTTACTTTTCAAGTCTCTCACTTTTAATGCTGTTTCTACAAGGACTAATTCTCACTGGCCGTCCTCTGTTTCAGTGTCTGATGTGTGTTGAGCGTTACCTGGCTGTGGTTCATCCTGTAACCTTTCTGAAGTTCAAACCTCTCAGATATAGAGTGATCTGCTGCGCTGCGGCCTGGACAATTATTCTTGGCTCCTGTTTCTATAGTTTATTTATTGTAATCTTACAAAACATTAATGTGCAAACGTGGTTTTTCTCACTGCAGTTCCTCCTTATCTTCTCCATCCAGTTGTTTTGTCTTGTGGCTGTTCTCAGAGCTCTGAAGCAGTCAAGACCAGGAGAGAGAGGGAGAGAGAGAGAGGAGGAAAACCACATGAAGAGAAGAGCATTTTATCTCATTCTAATTACTACTGTGAGCATGTTTTTTATATATGTCCCATATATAAAATCCCATTGTATATTATTCTAACACAACATAATAATCCTGCATATTGGACCCCTGCTTTGGTTTGTTATGTGCTGGCTGGTTTCGTTCAGCCTGTTCTTTATCTTCACCGCACTGGAAAACTGCCTCTGTTCCTCATGAGACCGCAATTGTAATTTTTTTTTACTAAATCCAGTTACTTTACTTTCTAAATATTGTATTAGATAGTTTTAATTTAAAATTGTACTAATTATCTGTTTAATTTAATACTAGATTTATTCATTTTATATTTGAGTATTTTTTACTTCGTAGTGCATGCTCTTTAAATATAATTGATTGCAAAAATTTCGTAACGTTTTTTTTTCATCAGAAAAAAACTTCATCAGTGATTTAGTATCTCAGTTTTCCATATTAAGGGTTGCCACAGAGATTGTTTTATAGTGTTTGAGTACCTTTCATTTGAACACTCAATAATAATAATAATAATAAAAATCTCTATCTAAACCCCTGCATCCACATGATTATTTTTTTTTTGGACTGACCACTGAAATGTCCCATTGAAGAGCTAATATTTATTTATTTAAAAAAAAAAAAATGTTCCACCTAAGTCTTTGGATTTATAAAGATAGTTTTGGCAGATTGATTATGTTTTTGTCATGATTCTGCCATCTAGTCCTTGTCATTCTTTAATTCTTGAGGCAGGATCATGACAGACCCATGTTTTGTGTACAAGCACATGGCCATTTGTTTGGGCCATGTGCTTGTGTTGTCTCGTTCTATTGCCCCGCCCCCTTGTTATCCTCGTTTTGTCATTATTGCTTTACCTGTGTCACCTGGGGGCTGTTCCATAAACCAAGATTAGAGTATAAGCCAGGCTTATTTCGGTTAGTCAGGCTTATTTTTGGTAGATTCGGTTTCATAAATCAAACTTAAAAAAGTTCAAACTCAGTTACCCCGGCAACTTATGCTGGGAAACTAGCCTGGTCCAGGGCAGGCTAACTGTCAGGCTAAGCCTCAGTTGTTACACAGATCCTCTAACACTGACCAATAGGAACACAATGATATTACCACTGACACTCTCTCATACCATTATTGGACTTTATTAACCACTATTAGTCCAAAAATAAATACACAGTATACAGAAAATCAACTTAAATAAGGCTACAATGATAAATTAGTCAATATAGACCTATATATATATATATATATATATATATATATATATATATATATATATATATATATATATATATATATATATATATATATATATATATATATATATATATATATATATATATATATATATATACATATATATATATACAGTGCTATGCATAAGTTTAGGCACCCATGCTAAAGTTGACTAAAAAGAAGAATAAAAAAATCATCTTTTGGAAATTGAACTTAATGCCTTAATTTAAAAAATTAGGAAAAATACAACCTTTAAGAACACCAATTTTCTTTGTGAATGAATAATGTATCGTAAATAAATAAATGTTCTTCCTTAACATACAGGGTGCATAAGTTTGGACACCCCTATGTTAAATTCCCATAGAGGCAGGCAGATTTTTATTTTTAAGTATATATATAAAAAAATTTTTTAGGATACTATGCATCCTGATAAAGTTCCCTTGGCCTTTGGAATTAAAATAGCCCCACATCATCACATAGCCTTCACCATACCTAGAGATTGGCATGGGTTTATTTCAGTTAGCCTAATAGCTGGTTTGATTTGCATTGAGAGATGATCTTATGGAAAGTACCCCATGCCAATCTCTAGGTATGGTGAAGGCTATGTGATGATGTGGGGCTATTTTAATTCCAAAGGCCAAGGGAACTTTATCAGGATGCATAGTATCCTAAAAAAATTTTTTTTTTAAATACTTAAAAATAAAAATCTGCCTGCCTCTATGGGAATTTAACATAGGGGTGTCCAAACTTATGCACCCTGTATTTTAAGGAAGAACATTTATTTATTTACGATACATTATTCATTCACAAAGAAAATTGGTGTTCTTAAAGGTTGGATTTTTCCTATTTTTTTAAATTAAGGCATTAAGTTCAATTTCCAAAAGATGATTTTTTATTCCTCTTTTTAGTCAACTTTAGCATGGATGCCTAAACTTATGCATAGCACTGTATATATATATACTACAGGTTTTCTTTTTTTTACTGGCTGAATGTTTTGTGCCCAAGATTTAATTAGATTGTTTTAAAGATTTATGAATACATTTCTCTCTGGTTTTGTTTGGCAGCTGTAGTACATGTTTATGATTAGAAGAACATTAGAACACAATCTAAAAAAAGCTTTGTAAAGCATAAGTTAAAATCACAAAATTAAAAATAAATAATTACAAAAGCAAATTTTAAATTTTAAATTTTAACTGGTAAGATGAATCTGAGCTTAGTAATTGACAGTATATTAGCCTACATTTGATTTACCCCATTACAATAGTCCCTTTACAGTTATTGCTATCATAAAAATATACACACAGGTTTAAAATTCTAAATAAGGCACATCTAATGTCCAAATAACAAATATTGTAGTGTATATATATATATATATATATATATATATATATATATATATATATATATATATATATATATATATATATATATATATGTACTTTATTATGTCTTTCAATTCAAACACATTTAACACAATTATACAAATTTACAGTTCCTTTAAAGACATCATATTTTCCCCCAATAAATATTCCTTATTTTTCCTTCTACTTTTTTTCTTTTGTGATAATACCCACCAACACATAGCCTAAAAACACACATGAATAGAACAATAACCAAAAAGTTCATAGACACTTTTACATATGATTTAAGGGGGATAAGACAAAAAACAATAAATAAATAGTAATAAAAATTTTACATTAACATATTTATATCAAACTCTTATAATGACACATAATTCCTAATAGTTATTCAAGTAATATTATTTGAATATCAAATATGCAATATTAAATAAGTAAATAATTAAAAGAACAAATTACTAGAAATAAAAGGGAGGGAGTGTTATATAAAAATGTAGTTAATAATATATATTCCTTTATTTTATGGAATATTCTTTGATTTTAGAGTTGCACATATCTTTTCAAAATGTATACATTTGCTCTTAATTTAATGTTATCCTCTCCATAATGTACTTTAGAAACTAAATCTACTCATTTAAAACTGGGGATTCTTGCTTTCCAAAAAAATATTGCATTAAAAGCTGTAATTCTCAGCATTCTAAATAAGTATACATCATCTTTATTAAGTAGCATAGGTCCTATACCCAAAACTATATTTTGTATATTCATATAGGCATTTAGTTTCTTAAAATAAACTTCCCTGAATTATAGGCTACTTCACTGAAGTACTTCTGTTTGCTTGAAGTTCAGTGCAACTTATCCAACATCCTAAAGATAAATTATTATAATTAGAAGATATTTCTAGTGTTATAAAATATCGCATATTAATTTTCCGAATTTTCCGATTTTAAGAATTATTGCGCTCCTATTTGGCGCGCATGCGCGCAGCAGCGCTCGTTCAATATGAAAATTAGCAGCAAAACATTCGAACATTTACAGATGGAGAATATAACTGTAAAATGTAAGTTTTGAACTGAGGGGGGGAAAAACATGTCACAAACGCATAAAACAGCACAAAATATGTACGCTGTTTGATGGTGGATCGATTTGATCCACGATCGACCTCTAGGGCTGCTTAAGAAATGCGTGCACACGCAATTATCTAGACTTGATAAACCTGGATCAAATTAGTGAGATTGCGTGAGCTTCAATTTCCTTTTATGGAACCACTTTAGCCCCAACTCATTTGTTAGGCTCATTCAAGTCCGGTTTTGGAGTTTAATCCCCGCTTTTCTAAGCGTCTTTTATGGAACAACCCTCTGTTGTGCTATCATTAGTCTCCTATTTAATCCCCTTGTGTTTGCAAACCCTGTCAGAGTACTTATCCCGTCTTGTCAAGATTCTAGAAGTCCCTGTCAGTCCTGCCTTGTCCCCAGAGCGCTGATCCCAGGCCGGCTGCAGAGAGCGCTGATCCCAGGCCGGCTGCAGAGAGCGCTGATCCCAGGCCGGCTGCAGAGAGCGCTGATCCCAGGCCGGCTGCAGAGAGCGCTGATCCCAGGCCGGCTGCAGAGAGCGCTGATCCCAGGCCGGCTGCAGAGAGCGCTGATCCCAGGCCGGCTGCAGAGAGCGCTGATCCCAGGCCGGCTGCAGAGAGCGCTGATCCCAGGCCGGCTGCAGAGAGCGCTGATCCCAGGCCGGCTGCAGAGAGCGCTGATCCCAGGCCGGCTGCAGAGAGCTCTGTTCCAGCGTCAGTTACTATCAACGCCACTACAGAATCGTAGATGGGGAGCGTCGATTCCTATTCTACTTCGGGGAGCGTTGATTGCTGGTCTGTTTCTGCGAGCCCGGCACCATCTCCCACTCCACAGTTGCCTGCTGTACCCCCTGTCATGATTCCTGTCCTGTCACCCGCTGTACCCCCTGTTTCTGTTCCTGTTTCCATCCCTGTCAAGTCGCCGTGTGTTTCCCTGGTCACCCCTGTCTCCACTAAACCCCGGACTGTTTTCCCCAAGACTTTTCCTCATGTGTCCCCATCCAAGTCTGCCCGGACCCCTCGCCATCAGCCTTTGTCCCGTCATCCTAAAACCTCCGTTCCACCCATCCACCATGGACTTCCCCCCATGAACTTTGTTGTCCCGCCTCCCCTTCCTTGTTTGTTATTTTTGCTATGTCACCCAGACCCTGTCGTTGTGTATTCTTGTCTACCTTTATTGTTATTTGTCATGTTTTGTTGGTTTGTGTCTGTCACAGTCTGACATGTCCCGTGTTTGTTCCCTTGAGGAGCGTCTGGAAGCCGCTCCTTAAGGGAGGGGTTCTGTCATGATTCTGCCATCTAGTCCTTGTCATTCTGTAATTCTTGAGGCAGGATCATGACAGACCCATGTTTTGTGTACAAGCACATGGCCATTTGTTTGGGCCATGTGCTTGTGTTGTCTCGTTCTCTTGCCCCGCCCCCTTGTTATCCTCGTTTTGTCATTTATTGCTTTACCTGTGTCACCTGTTGTGTTATCAGTCTCCTATTTAATCCCCTTGTGTTTGCTGTCTTGTGCCGGTTCATTGTTACATGATACATGCTATCATTCATTGTGAGACTTTGCTCTTCTCTGTGAGTACCCTGTCAAGAGAAAGTTCTTTTTCTATATTAGCTGTTTATTTGTAGTCTAGTTACGTCAAGTCATAGTCTAGTTTTGTCACTTGTTTTCCTGTCTGTGTTTTGCCCCCTCGTGGGTTTTATTTTCCCCATTATTGTCATCAACAAACCTTGTGTGTAGTGCATTCTGTCTGCGCTTGGGTTCATCTCTGGATCCTCATAACAGTTTTAGGCTGTCAAAATAAAATATAACAATTTTTTTTTCAGCCTCAAAATTAAAGTTGAGAGTCATGATAAATCTCATGATGTTGACATGCTAGAAAGGCATTATTGTCTGAGATATTGCACTTTTTCTAATGCCTTCATATAAATCTGAACTTTAAAAAACAGATATTTGTCCCATGCATGTTCAGTATACTTAGTGCTGTGTCTTAAATATAAACCAGTTGTCCAAACCAATAATTGCTGTACACTTGACAACACACTTTTATTTTTATTTTTCATACCTTTAAAGTTCAGTCTAAAAATTTGCATATCTTTTGTTTTATGTGACGTGTAGCAGATTCAATTATTCTTGTCTCCAAAACACAGCACAGAAATCTATTAACATCCAGAGAGACTGGACATTCACTCTTCAGGTGATTCAAAACTTTTAATTTCTTGTTTTAACCTCAGTGCTATCAACCAACAGTCCAATTGTGTTTATCAAATAATGCTTTGTGATTTGGCGTTTAATTTTTTAGCCTGAATAGGAAAATTGGACTGAGCTGTTTTCTGAACAGAAGTAAATCATTTTAAAAGTACATAAAAAAATTACGTTTAATGATTTGGGCTAAGCATAAATACTACTGAATATACAACCGTATTTTGAAGTCATATTTATTTTATTTGACATTGACATTACTATTACATTGGATGAACCATGTGCATTTAGATGTTTTAACACAAATGCTAATTTTCAACACCTGTCCACGGGATAAGAATACAATAACAATACTGATAGCAAAAGTAATAACAATACTAACAAAAAAGGATAAAGAAAATATACCATATGATTACATTAAAAAAGATATAAAGTTATAAAGCAAAGGCATCAAAATCAGAAAATATATTTTTTCATGCGAGCACTGTCGTTTTGTTTTTAGCCATTGTTTAAGTCCTCTGTTAAAAGCATTGCCATCTATCTCTAGTTTTAAATTAGTAGGTAAAGCATTCCAGAGTTTTGGTCCCTTTGCAAAGAATGCAGACTGATCAAAAGAGGTCTTGTACTTTGGGATAACTTTGACACCTACTGACTAATTTAGAAAACAGTGGTGAGACATGATTATTTAGACATTTAAAAACCAGTTTGAGATATTTAAAATCAATAAAACTGTCAAAGCCAAGAAGCTTATGCTTTCTTAAAACATCACAATGATGCAATCTCATAGGTTTCCGGTACATAATTTTTATTGCCTGTTTGTAAATTGAGAAAATAGATTTTAAATTAGTTGGAGAGGCTTGTTGTGACCATGATGTGACTTAATATGTTAGATGTGAAAATATCATTGCATGCATGTATAGTTAAATACATTATGTATAGCCTATGTATAATAATGATGTGTTTTTTATTTGAGTTTAAATTATGAACTTTGTATTACAAAATCGTATTAGATAACTGGATGAATGTATTTAAATGTTATGTTTACCTTATTGACTTAACTGGTTCATTATAGTTCTCCTTAAAAAAGATAACAGTTGCAATATTATATACAGTTTGGTTTGTGAGCTGCTGAACTGAGAAGACAAATACAGAGATGAATAACCCTCCAGTGACCTTCACCACACCTGAAACATCTACAAACTCCACAACTCAGTCTATTGGGCCAATGGGCTTTGTGGAAATCTGCATACACAGCATGAATTTCCTGTTTGGTCTTCCTACAAACATCTATGTTATATGGCTCATCGTCATAGGAACAGGAAGTGGAGTTGCATCAGAGTTCTTTAACCTCAATCTCTCTATTTGTGAGATTGGTACCTGTCTGAATGGTTTGCTCTCTATACTGCCAATGTATTTTTCAAGTCTCTCACTTTTAATGCTGTTTCTACAAGGACTAATTCTCACTGGCCGTCCTCTGTTTCAGTGTCTGATCTCCGTTGAGCGTTACCTGGCAGTGGTTCATCCTGTAACCTTTCTGAAGTACAAACCTCTCAGATATAGAGTGATCTGCTGCACTGTTGTCTGGATAATTAATCTTGGCTCCTGTTTCTACCGTTTATTTATTGTAATCTCACAAAACATTCAACTACACATATGGCTCTTCTCAACACATTTCCTCCTCTTCCTCTCCATCCAGTTGTTTTGTCTTGTGGCTGTTCTCAGAGCTCTGAAGCAGTCAGGACCAGGAGAGAAAGGGAGAGGGAAAGAGGAGAAAAACCACATCAAGAGAAGAGCATTTCATCTCATTCTAATAACTACTGTGAGCATGGCTTTTATATATGTCCCATATACTATCACAGGATTCTACGTTATTCTTATACAACAGAATGATCATATTTATTGGACCCCTGGTTTGGTTTGTTATGTGCTGGCTGGTTTCGTTCAGCCTGTTCTTTATCTTCATCGCACTGGAAAACTGCCTCTGTTCCTCATGAGACCTGCCATTGCGATATTTCACTGAATACAGTTGCTTACTTTACTTTCTAAACGTTGTATTAGATAACTTTAATTTAATACGTAAATCATGAGTATTCATTTAATTTAATACTAAAATCAGTTATTTCATAAATTTTTTAAAACTTTTTTTTTTCATTTTTATTTAAAGGAAAAAAAAATATATTTGTGGAACAAACATTTGTACCTCGCTTATACATTTGTCATCCTAGTCTAACCCGTCTTAGTTAGTGTAATATTTTTCCATCTTTGTAGAAAAATATCCATTTTTATTTATCGGCATGAATGCATTTATTCGTTCCATTTTTCCCATTGTATTAACCTGTTTCAGTCTCTGAAACAATTGAACCAACCCTGGAGGATCTTCTTATCATATATTAACTATCAAGACCATAACTGTATACAAATCTCTTTTTTAACTGGCCAAATATGGATCCTCCTCTCTCGCTGGGGAACCAGTCCCTAGAGAGGTGTGCACTGGCATTTTTGGATCTCTACCATCTTGTCCACTGCAATGACGTTTGTGTGCTTTTCAGGACAAGCTTGAATTCTAAAACAAGAGTGCGCTTGCCCGGAGTCGAGCCTCTAGGGACTTTTAAGGAGTACATGGAATGGGTACTCCTCCACAGTTATTATGCCTTCACCATCTGCAAGAGTGCGGAGGAAAACAGCGTACCAGTCACTTCTACCACCCCAGCGACGGACGAGTCCGAGTCCTTATGTGTGGAAATGTCAGGGTCATGTTCAGTTTTCCTGTGATTTGTACATGTTGCTTTTGTTCTAGTTTTCCTGCCTTTTAATTATCATGTTTACTGATTCGGTTACACCTGTGGTTCATTTCATTGATTGGTTTAGTTGCGTATTTAAGCCCTGTGTTTCTTTCAGTTCTTTGTCAGTTCTCATCGAGTGTTTTTTTTTTAGTTTTTTTTTTAGTTCTTTGTTTAATAAAAGTTTTACTGCTGTGCTTAGTTCCTTTCCTCACCTTTTATTTCAACCATACTCTGACAATTTTAGATTTTTGTTGTTGTTGTTGTTGTTGTTGTTTTGAGTAGCCTAGTAGTTAGTTTACTAGAGCATATTGTTCATCAGTGATTTAGGATCACCTTTTCCATAATGTGGGGTGCCACCGAGATTGTTGCATTAAACTTGATATCACATGTTATGTGATAATATCTTTATCTAATGCTAATATAACTCAATAATGTACAACTCTGCTGTGAACCTAATAGGCTACTTTCTCATTTTGAAGGCTGTGTCCTCTGGAGGTCACATTTGTCAGCTGCATATGTCATTGAGGCTGCTTTATTTCAGTAAAGTATTACCATAGCATTCCAAAGTCATAAATAAATTACAATTTATGTTTCACAAGGAATATTTTTGATGTCGATTTTTTAAAGTAACTTTTCTGAAATGAGACAACCATCCTTAAAGGGTTAGTTCACCCAAAAATGAAAATTCTGTCAGTAAATACTCACCCTCATGTTGTTCCAACCCCGTAAGACCTTCGTTCATCTTCGGAACACAAATTAAGATATTTTTTATTAAATCTGAGAGCTGTCTCACTCCTCCATAGGCTTCTAAGGCATTATAACTTGCTGGCCCAGAAAATGTATTAAAGACATCGTTAATATGGTCCAAGGGACTACAGTGGCTCAATCTTAAGTTTACAATTTATTGAGTTGGCTCGTGGTCCAGAAATGTGACGTAATTTAGGGTAAGGGGAATTGTGGGAATATTTTTAGGGAGGGAACGTTCCAGTGCACTGGAAGGATTATGCTATTGAGACAACCCTTATAATGGCTGACTCACTATTAGTGCACTGACTTCTGAGCTGAGATCCACCCAGCTAAGGTGCTTATCATTTCTTATTTGTGCATCCTCGTTTCCTTTCCTCCAGTCTCAGCTCCACCCTCAGGATGCAAGGAAAGAAAAGTAGGACAGGGAAATCGAAGGAAATCTTATTTGTACATTGGAATATTTTTGGTCACTCAAACGTCACTTCAAAGCGTCATCAGCTGTGCTCAAGGAATCTGCCCTTGTGTTGTTAAAGTTTTTTTGTTTGTTTTTAAGAAATTCATAATTAATATTAATAAAACAAGATGCCGTGTTGAAATATTTGAGTTGTATGGTTTATTTAAACTGCAGAGGTAAAACATAAGTTATTATTGTAACAGATGTGAAAGGGAAGTACAATTTATACATGCATCCGCATTTGGGATATACGTGCATCCTCACTCATAGATTCTCTGGAAGTTCCCTCACTCCTCATTCCTCGTGGTGCAATTAGAGAATTGAGATGTCCTTCAAGGTGGCTAACTTGGATCGGTATCTGGGTCACAGGTCTGAGGTCAGAGGAACAAGGAAATGAAGATGTATCCATTTGAGTATTGAGAAGCACCTCCAACTGTTTCTGCCCTTTTAGAAATAAGATTGTTGTTGTCAGCTTAGTACTGAAGATAAGTGTCAGTTAGTTAAATGTTGAATAATTCAAGTCAGTTTAAACCTGTTCAGTTTAGTCAAATATTGTCTTTTTGAACCTATTTGTTTACTTGATATATTTGCATATTTATATAGTCATATATTCTGTGACAGCTGTGAAGTCAGTCTACAAAACACAGCACAGATATTTATACACATATAGAGAGACTGGACATTCACTCTTCAGGTGATAAGCATTTATCTCAGATTTTCTATATGAATGTGAAGGTACTTGTTTTAATAGAATCTCAATATTTGTTTGTGTTGGTTTTACTTGGACAGGCATGTATTGAAAACCTGCTTTCAAAATTTACTTTTGTTGACATGTTTTTATTTTGATTCCCTTCTAGTCTGAATTACGTGAAGTTTTTTAGTTCTAAAATGTATAATATTAAGTTGCCTTTTATGTTGAATTTGCAGTCTTGACAGTTGTGCTTGAAAGAACTTTGGCCCATGTTATGTACTCGATCATTTAAAATGGGTCAGCAGCTAAAGAGCATTTTAATGCTTTGTGATCCTCATTATTTTATAAAAGCCATAAAGAATTTCAGTTGAGAATTTTTTTTACACTTTAATGCAGGGGAGCCGTAACAAGGGACACACAGGTCCAGCAAAATCCATGACATTTTCCCGGATGATTTTGTCATTTAAATGGTAAGTTCACTCATGTACGCAAAAACAAAAACTGCTCTTAAACTAGAGGACAATCAGTCATCAGGGACGGATTATGATGCGGTTGTGCCCTGGGCAAGGGGGGAGGGTTTTGAGGGGAGTGGGATAGTAAGAAAAGGAAAAGAATGCTTTTGGAGTATAGAACCCCTAATTATTATTGATTGGTCGAACTCAATAAAAGCTTACACTTTCACACGCTACCATCGTGGCATCACCAGCTTTAATGAGAGTAGGATACACCATGTTTAGCTGGAGCGGAGTTAAACTTTTTTTAGACAATATAGACGTTGGCCGAAACACATTTTGAAAATTTCACTTAAAATTATAATTAAATGAAGGAAAACACGTTTTGGGGCAGTTCTGGACCGAACGGGTGAAATTTAAGCCTATTAAGTTGCATTTGATCAGAAATAACAATACTAATTTGTGAAACAAATTTAGAAATGGCACCATGGAGATTGAGGCATAAGGCATGGAGTTTTTCTCTTGTGTAAAATGTAAAAAAGTATCTTTAAACTACTTTTGGTTGAGACAAATTTTCAATGGAAGATCACAAAAAAAGTCCATTAGGTCTAATTTTCAAAACTGTCTCCCAGATCATGGCCCTGCATCCCCATATAATAATCAACACATATTCTCCTCAACTGGTTGGCCCTGAACCGAATGGTTTATTTATTTTTTTACATAACACCCCCTTTCTTTTTGTCTCTATAGATCTTGATCTAGAAATTAAACATTTGTTTGGTGATCTTCTGCGCAGAGAAGACAGACAGAGATAATATGAATAACTTCACAGTGAACTTCACATCTGCTGTTTCTACAAACTCCATCCTCCAGTCCAGTGGGCTACTGGCCAGTGTGAGGCATATTGTACACAGCATCAATTTCCTGTTTGGACTTCCTACACACTCCTATGTTATATGGCTCATCATCACAGGAACAGGAAGTGGAGTCGCATCAGGATTCTTCAACCTCAATCTCTCTGTTTATGAGATTGTTAGCTGTCTGAACTCTTTGTTCTCTGTTCTTACAATTTTTAATTGGCTTTCAAGTCTAACAAACGTAACACATTTTTTATTAGGATTTGCCATCACTGGCTGTCCTCTGTTTCAGTGTCTGATCTGTGTTGAGCGTTACCTGGCAGTGGTTCATCCTGTAACCTTTCTGAAGTTCAAACCTCTCAGATATAGAGTGATCTGCTGCACTGCGGCCTGGATAATCAGTCTTGGCTCCTGTTTGTGCTGCATGCTTACTTTAGTCTTACTTCACTTTTATATTTATGCATGCATTAACACGTTTGAGTTCCTTCTCTTCGTCTTCATCCAGTTGTTTTGTCTTGTGGCTGTTCTCAGAGCTCTGAAGCAGTCAGGACCAGGAGAGAGAGGGAGAGAGAGAGAGGAGGAAAACCCCACGAAGAGAAGAGCATTACATTTCATTCTAATAACTACCGTGAGCATGGCTATTATATATTTGCCATTTACTCTGTCAGGATTTTTGTACTTGCTGACACTAAATGATGATGGACCTTTATCTGTTGGTATTATTTGTTTTATTCTGGGTGGTTTTGTGCAGCCTGTTCTTTATCTGAGGCTGGAAAACCCTCCTGTCTCTGTTCCCCATAAAACCTGCAATTGTGATACATTTACAAATGACTTATCCTAATTTTTATATTTGATCGTTTTTATTAATGGATGGGAATTTGTAAGTTGACATTTCTTTTCATTTCAAATGAAACGTCTTATTTCTTTATATTAGTGCTTATGCCAGAACATGTCATGCACTGCTCCATGTATTTTGAGAGATTCTCAATGACTTATACTTAAAGATAGTTTTCCATTTTTTTTATGATCAGATTAAATTGGAAGAGTTTAAATAGTGCCTTAAACTTCTGAGCCTTCTCTCATCATGTGACAATTTCTTCAAATTTCACTCTCATGTCTAAATCAAAATATAATTATACACCTTGTTTTATGTTCTGTGTTGTGTGCTATATTTAATTCTTTAGAAAACAAAACTAAATAAAAACAATCATGCTGTATACATTGATGATAAGTGTCAAACATGTAAATGTTTTCCGAACAAAATCAAATTATTCATCTTAATCTGAGACTTATATATTTGTTTGCTTTCAAAATTAGCATATTTTGTGTTTTATGTGAGTTTAGAAAATAAACTCATGCATATATATTCTTGTAAGAGCTGTGAAGTCAGTCTACTAAACACAGCACAGCGATTTATACACATCCAGAGAGACTGAACATTCACTCTTCAGGTGATAAACTCTTATAAACTATATAAACTTCGGAGATAGATAATTTATATAATCTAGATTGTTATTAATATTAGTCATATCTGATTTTGAGGCAATTGTTTAGGTTTGTTACTTTGTAAACAAGGTTTGTAAAGTAGCATGTCAGCATGTTACTTTATTATTTATTTATTTTTCCTTCAAAAATTGAGCTTGGGAACATCCATTTTCAGCCATGTTTACACAAAATCTGTAATAATTCATAAAGCAAAAATAAACAAATCATGCTCATGAAAAGTCTTTCAAAACAAAACAGTGAAAATACATGCAAAGTTATGTTTGGTTGACAAACATGGTTCATGTATATTATTGATAGGAATGGGACACTTAAACTCACAATACGATGCACCTCGATATGCCAGGGTCACGATACGATACGTCACGATACGATATCAAAAAAGAAAAAAATATTACTGTATAACAACAACTTTATTATGGTGACGTTGAAGGTGGTGGTTCATGTTTGATGTGTTGGTTGTGGTGTACGGAATGACAGCATGGCATAGCTTACAGACAGTCTTAAGGCCATTGCACACTGAGTCCGAAATTTTCGTATGCGTTTTTTCGTGTTCGTCAGCCTTAAAATTCGTCACGCACAGAAACCTTGCACACTGAGTCCGATGCGTATTTATTAAACCTTTGTGCAAAAAAAAAAAAACGCAAAAATACTAAATGGATTCGTCAAGCAGTGAGGATGATTTCGTTGCCCTCTTTCTTCTTAAAAAGAGAAAAAGAAAGAGGAAAATATTGGGTTCATCCAATCCTGAGATTGCGCCGAGAGGAAGGAGAGATTCACCTCCTTATCAAGGAGTTGCGAAATTATCCCGAGCAATTCAAAATTTACCTCAGAATGTCAGTGGAACAGTTTGATGCTTTGCTAGCGATACTGGAGCCACATATTAAAAAGAAGACGACCAATTTCCGTGAACCAATCGATCCTGAACAGAGACTGGCAGTATATCTAAGGTATGGACACACACACACACACACGGCCGGGGAAGCGCTGGGCAGACAGAAGAACCGAACAGCTGGATTTTGCCGTTTGCTTGCACGGTGGCTCTGAATTGTCAAACACCATTCAAAATACAGGCTGTGGATGCGAAAAAACGCAGAAAATCGAAAAGAAAAGGTGAAATGTGACGTTCAGAGATATGTCTTCCTCAGCATAGGTCTTATGATATAATTTCCGGTTTCTTCGTGTGGGAAAATCACGCATTTATATTATACTGTTTTCTATTGCAGGTGCTCACCGAGACAAGGGGTTCGAATCCAGCTAAAGCCAACTTTTTGTAATATTTATTATTGAATTAAATAAGCATTCTTTTTGAATGCATACTGTTCCAGTGTCAATAAAATATACATATTTTATTACATATACTACGCAAATCATGCAGCAGTGCCATCTATCTTTATTTCGCGATCCATTTTTTTCGACCTCGATGCGTTTCGTCACGTTTTGTATCGCAATATTGCGTCAAACGATATTTCGTCCCATCCCTAATTATTGATGTATTATTGTTATATGTGATGTATTTGCATATGAAAAGTTGAAAGTTGAGTTCCCTTTCTGTCGGTCACTCCTACGTTCGTCAGAGTGAAACAACTGAAATGGGATCTTCGCAGAGAGACCAATCTACTCTGAGAGAAACTAAACAAATCACACAGCGTATGTAGTGAGCAGAAGGTGCAACGCATCTTTGCAATTTGCTTCGGAGCCGAGCTTATTCATGATCTGTTCCAGCAGTCTTAAGGTCTGTTCACACCGGGACGAATTAGCACGCGCCGATATTCGTCCCAGTGTGTAGGGCCCTTTACTTCTAAAGAAGAGGCAACTTTTCGAGTGTTCTTTTTGGAAGAAGCCCTCTCCTTTGTGTTGGTGTCATGGCGTGCTGCAGCAGGATCACCTCAGAAAAACAAAAACAAAAAACAGCTGTTTTCTCAGCTCTGAGCGTGGTGGTTCGGTTGAGTGCCTCAGCGGACTATTCCCGCTGTTGGCCGCAGTCATCCTACTGTACGCTTCAGCACATGAGAGAGAGATAATTTTCCTAAAAGAGCTTACACGAGGGTAACATTCCACTCATGTGTTCTGGATGCGGTGGTTTCCTATCCTCATGTGACGGCTACGATCACTGTCTCAAATGCCTGGGCTTAAGCATGTTGAAACTGCGTCCGTGGGTGGTTCATGTTCTCTCAGGAGAGCATGATCACGTCGGCACGATGTTTGTCTTGTCTCTCTCACAAGGGCTTGAGCGTTCATCTCGCTGTGTGCCGTTCAGCTGCCAGCTGATTACGCGGGTTATCACACAAATTTGTTTTTTAACAAAAGCTCAGACAGCGGTACCCACACCTTCAATAAAGGGCAGTTTTTGAAATCTCTGGGTGCCACGAGGATGGGGACGACAGAGTGCACCACCATGCCTCACCGCTCTTGTTCCCCTCTCCCAAGAGAACCAAAATTGCAGCTTGTGACGCTATGCCTCGCAGCCCTCATTCCCCTCTTGGCAAGAGGGTGAGAATGACAGTGCACAACGCTATGCCTCGTCACTCTCGTTCCCCTATTCAAAAGAAGGCTAGGTTGACAGTGTGCACCATTACGAAGCCTCGCAACTCTCATCCCCTTCAGTCACCAGCGGACCACAGTATGCGGTTCGAGAATGCAGTTCAGCCTTCTCAAGCGTCTTCTGTCCAACCGTGGAGCCAGGTGAGTGTTGCACCGCACACCCGGATCGTGCCACCTCACAGCATCCTGAGTTGGGTCCCTGCCCTACACTTCTCTGCCCTGCTGTGGGTACGTCTGTAGTTCCGTTCCTAGAGCTCCCCAGACCCTCCTGATGGCTCAGCCACACTATCAGACTCGGCTATGTGATTCAGTTCTCAGTTCTCAGCGCAGAGGTTCTCTTATCTCGGTATGGAGCTGGACTCGGTCAACCAAACAGTCCAGTCAGTGTTGAACTGCTTAAATTCGTTCAAACGCAGAACAGCGGCCTCACTGAAACTTTTTCAGAGGCACCTGGGGCATATGGCATCCGCAGTAATGCTGCTCGGGTTGCTTTATGTGAGGCCGTTTCAACATTGGCTTCAGTCCGGGTCCCGAGATGGGCATGGCAGAGCGGCACGTACTGGGTTTCCATAACCCCGTACTGTCGCCAAACCTTCAGCCTGTGGTCGGACCCTTTGTTTCTACGGGCGGGTGTTCCCCTAGAACAAGTGTCCTGTGGTCTTCAAGGATGCCTCTGCCACCGGCTGGGGGGCAACGTAGAATGGGCATGCAGCTTCGGGTCTGTGGGTGGCGCCCCAGCTGCACTGGCATGTCAACTGCCTTGAGTTGCTTGCAGTGCGTCTTACACTCGGCTGCTTCAAGGTAAGTAAGTATGTACTGGTCCGTATGGAAAGCACTGCGACTGATGTGTACATCAACTGACAAGGTGGTCTGCGCTCCTGTCACAACTCGTGAAGCATCTGAGGTCGCTTCATGCCATTCACATCCTAGGCATGCTCAATTGTGCAGCCGACGAGCTCTCACGACAGCTTACACTTCCAGGAGAGTGGCGACTCCATCCCCAGGTGGTCCAGCTGATTTGGAGGCACTTTGGGGCCGCATAGGTAGATATGTTGCCTCCCCGGACACGTTGCATCGCCAGTTGTTTTTCTCCCTGACCGATGGAACCCTCGGCACAAATGTACAGCTGGCCCCGGGGCTTACGCAAGTATGTGTTTCCCCCACTGAGCCTTCTTGCACAGACCTTGTACAAAGTCAGGGAGGACAAGGAGCAGGTCCTGCTAGTGGCCCCCTATTTGCCCTTCCGGACCTGGTTCCCAGAAATAGTACTCCTCGCAACCGTCCCTCCCTGGCCCATTCCTCTGAGGAACGACCAGCTTTCTCAGAGATGTGGCACCCTATGGCACCCATGTCCAGACCTCTGAAAACTCCATTTCTGGTCCTTGAACAGGACGCGGAGGTTTTAAGTGACCTACCCCAAGCGGTGGTAAACACCATCACTTCCGCTAGAGCAGACCAGCTCTTCGTCTGTTATGGAGGCTAGCAGAAGGGTAAGGCTGTCTCCAAGTAGAGGTTAGCCACTGGATAGAGAATGCTATTGTCTTGGCATATCAATCCCAAGACGTGCCGTGCCTGTTTGGGTTGCAGGCACACTCAACTAGAAGTATTACTTCCTCCTGGGCTCAAGGCACCTGGCTTACAGATATATGTAGACACCCGTGCGACACCCAACACATTTGCTAGATTCTATAGCCTTCCTGTAGAGCCGGTATACTCCCGAATACATGCCCCAAGTGGCCAGTAGAATGGGGTACCCACTCAAGTGTCAGCTTGCTACGCCATTCTCGTCTGATCGGCCCGATATGTGCATCTATTGCTCCAGTGTGTTCCACGGATACGGCTCATCCTGTTAAGTTCCTCCGTCACCCCTAAGGCAGTCAGACATTGAGGAGCGTCTGACACCAGGCCTAACACTTGTATGCACTGAAGAACCTGTGCGAGGCTGGGTGTCCATATGTAGCAGTTCCTGCAGCGATCCCATATGTGTATTCTTCCACGGTACTGCTACCCTGTCAGCTAGCCAGTGTCTTTTTCTTGGCAGAACCTGCTCTGCCGTCTCTGCCGGTGTGCTTCCCCCCTAGGATTAGGCTGGAACCTATGTAAATATGTTGTACTACCCCGCTTGGCTTGTCCACATGTGTATTCTCCACATGTTACCTCCCGTCAGGTAGGTCGTAGCTCCCGCATGAGCTTCTGTCCCTAACAGATTGAGAGAAATGAGGCTTATGCAGGGCACTGGAAGGACCAACGACATGCGTGTTGGTAGGGATCCTATTTCAGTCGGTTCCCTCCGATGAACTGTAGGAGTGACAGACTGAAAGGGAACGTCTCGGTTACATATGGTAACCCTCGTTCCCTAAAAGAGGGAATGGAGACGTTTGTCTCGTCACCATGTTGTTTTACCATCGCTGCACGGCCGGGTCTCTGGCTTGGCTCCTCAGTGAAAACCAAAGATACCCACGCTGCGTGATAGAAGCAGCTGGCACAATTATCGCATGCCAACATGCCTTGGCTTATTTAGTTTCTCTCAAAGTAGATAGGTCTCTCTGCAAAGATCCCATTTCAGTCGGTTCCCTCCTTCAGAGAACGAGGGTTACCATATGTAACGTGATGATTTCTGTGCCCCCCCACACACAGAGATGAACAGCTCTACAGTGAACTTCACCATATCTGGAACATCTACAAACTTAATAACTCAATCCTTTGAAGCAGTGACCATTCTGGACTTATGTGTGTACAGCATCAATTTCCTGTTTGGTTTTCCTACAAACTCCTATGTTTTATGGCTCATCGTCACAGGAGCAGGAAGTGGAGTTGCATCAGAGTTCTTCAGACTCAATTTGTCTGTTTGTGAGATTGTTTACAGCCTCAATTCCTTGCTCTCTTTACTAATCTGTACTCTTCCATGGTTTTCAAGATTTGAAGCATTAACATGGTTTTTATTAGGACTTGTTATCACTGGTCGTCCTTTGTTTCAGTGTCTGATGTGTGTTGAGCGCAAGCGGCAACATTCTGATCTGAAAAATGAAGCCTACCCGGAAGTGCGAAAAACTGCAATACATCGAAAATCCGCTAGAGGAAGGTCCCAAAAGGGAGCAAATGTCCATAGCCCCATGTTAAAATCTCTGTTTTCACAGCATAAATTCATGTTTTTACAGGTTGGTCCCATGGACTTTTATTGTATTTTTCGATAGGTTCCGAGTGCCTGACAACCATGAGGGCTGTGAATTTTTTTCTAGCTCGTTAGTTTAGATCGTATTTAGAAATAAAAGGTATGACAATAAGAGCGTGGTTAACTTAGATTGACAGCTTGATTGACAGCTGACAAGGCAGCGCCACGGAGAATGACAACATAAGAAGCGCCATTTTTTAATACAGTTGACATATAATACTACTGTTTCTGTATCATGAAATGTAGTTTTAAGAGTTTGTTGTGTCCTCTCTATCTAGTGAATTGCTATAGTAGCATGTCCACTAGGTGGCACTGATGTGTTTACATGTTCAACTAATGTAAGAGCGGAGAAGAAAAAGTTAAGTAAAGAAAATGCTAAGCTACTGCTCGTGTGTGTCTGTGTTTTATCGATTCCTACTCCAACTTAACAAGTGGCGACGAGGATGTTAAGATGGCCCTGCTCTCTCTACAACCCCCAGTTGCGTTCCTGGAATGCCCAGGTGAACCGAAACTGTCCTTTGATGCGTGGGAAAAGTTATTTCAGAACTACCTGCTTGCGATCGGCGGAGAAGAGTTTTCTGCCGAGAGAAAGAGAGCACTGCTCATACACTGCTTAGGAACAGAAGGGCAACGAATCTACAATACATTGCCTCTTACTGCTGATACATACGATGGATCGTTACAAGCTCTGAAACAGTTCTTTTCTCCTAAGCTGAATGTGGTTTCAGAGAGATATCGCTTTAGACAACGTGCTCAAGCCGTGGGTGAGTCCACTGATCATTACGTTGCAGCTCTGCGCGAACTAGTGAAAACATGCGCTTTTGGAAATATTGAGCATGAAATGATCCGTGATCAGATTGTGGAAAAAACGTCCATGCCTCGAATTCGTGAAAGACTGTTACTAGAGCCAGATTTAACCCTTGAAAAGACGATAGCTATTGCAAGACAAATTGAATCGGCAGTAGCAGACGCCAAAGTCATAGCTGACGGGGAATCAAAACAAGTAGCAGCGATTCAGAGGCAAGAAAAGACGCGTATGCAAAAAAATAAAACAAGGATTAAGTTGAAGGAGGATAAACGGGTGAAGGGACAGCAGCAGTGTTACCGTTGTGGTTCTGCTAACCACCTCGCAAATGATAAGTCCTGTCCTGCTAAAGACTGCAAATGTAGAACATGTGGAAAATTCGGACATTTCTCAAAGGTGTGTAAGACAGCATCAAAGTCAGTTAATGAAGTATGCTTGCCTGAAGTGACAGTACTGTGTGTGAATGACTGCCATACAGATGATGGAGCTCCAGTGGGTACTTTTACCATAGCCACGCCCACATCTCCTATACAGACTTGTACCATTAGGATGATGGTGGATACAGGGTCTGGTGCATCAATTCTACCGCAACACATATTCAAAGAATATTTCAGCTCATGTGTTCTGTCACCACCGAAAGTGCAGCTTTTGACTTACTCAAAGGAAAACATACCTGTGTGTGGCTCCTTGAGACTGAATGTGACATATTACGGAAAGACTGTTGCTGGTGAGCTTAACATTGTCAAATCAGGAACTCCTCTCATTGGACGTGACTTATGTAAAGCACTGGACATTGAGATTAAGGGTGGTCGCTTGATTGAACCTGCTACTTACTGTGCAATTCTTCAACCATCCAGCATTTCACTTGTTTCTGCTGATAATCCTGTTTCTGTACCAACTGGCGCTGGATTTGGATGCGCTAAAAATTTCACACACAAAGTGAAGATCCGCCCTGGAGTTAAGCCTATACAACAAAAACTTTGTCACTTACCTTTATCAGTGCGAGCAGCAGTGTCAGACGAACTCAAGATGCTAGAGGAGAATAGCATAATTGAGAAGATTGATTCATCTGAGTGGGTTTCTCCTATTGTGGTAACAAAACGAAAGAACAACACAATCCGTATGTGTGTTGATTTACGAGAACCTAACAAGGCGGTGGTACAAGACAGTCACCCCCTACCACTGATCGAAGACATACTGTCTGAGTTGCATGGATCAGTGATGTTCTCTTCTCTTGACCTCAAAAATGCATACCACCAAGTACAATTACACGAGGAGAGTAGAGGACTTACTGCTTTCATTACCCATGAAGGTTTATATCAGTTTTGTAGAGTACCATATGGACTGTGTTCGGCACCATCTGCTTTTCAGCGAATGATGACCATGATCTTAAAAGGCCTTGATGGTGTACAGTGTTACTTGGACGATGTGATTGTCCATGGTGCGTCCGAAGCCATTCACAATGCAAATCTCAAAGCTGTTCTGCACAGGATCAGTGAAGCTGGGTTGAAACTGAATACAGAAAAGTATAAGTTCAACTTGACGACACTTAGTTTTCTTGGATACAGACTCTCAGCTGATGGTCTGCATGCGGATGATGCTCATGTTACTGCAATTATGAATGCGCCCCCTCCTACTGATGCAGCTACACTACGGTCGTTTCTGGGTCTTAGTGCCTGGTACAGTAAGTTTGTGCCTGCCTATGCTACTCTGGTTGAGCCAATGAGAGCCTTACTCCGTAAAGACTGTGAATTCCACTGGAATACTGCAGCACAAGAAAGTTTTGATAGAGTCAAACAGGCAATAGTGGATAGCCCTGCTCTTTCCTTATTCAATCCCAATCACAGTACAATCCTCTCCTGTGACGCCTCAGACTATGGTGTGGGTGCTGTATTGACTCAACTGGATGACACAGGAACAGAAAGAACCATTGCTTTTGCTTCACGTTCCTTGTCTGATGCTGAACGAAAATACTCCATCGTTGAGAAGGAAGCACTGTCATGTGTCTGGGCTGCAGAGAAATGGCGTACATGGCTGTGGGGAAGAAAATTCTTACTACGCACTGACCATCAAGCTCTGACTACTCTTCTCACGAGTAAAGGAAATAGTCGAGCTGGTTTACGTGTGGCTAGATGGTCTGCACGCTTAATGGAGTTTGACTACAATGTTGAATACAGACCTGGTCCATTGAACAGTGTTGCTGATTGCTTATCAAGATTGCCTCTTGTTAACAATGGACATGACTTTGCGGAAACCATTGAGTCTGTTGCTATGATTTCCTTTGCTTCCAGCGCAATCACCAAGGAAGATTTCCAGTCTGCATGCAGTAACTGCCCAGTGTTCGCTAAATTGCGTACATATCAACAGACACGTTGGCCAAAATACATGAAGGATGTTGATCCGGACTTACAGGGATACTTTCCTGTCCGACATGAGCTCGCTGACGTGGATGGATGTATTGTCAGAGGAGCATACCGTCTCTTGGTACCTGAGTCACTACAGAAGAAACTCATAGAACTGGCACATGAATCACATCAAGGGATGGTCCGGACAAAGCAAAGACTTAGGCAACTGTACTGGTGGCCAAAGATGGACAATCAGACGGAAGCTTTGATACGTAACTGTCAGACGTGCAACCAAAATGACAAATCTGCGGTGATACATAATGCTCCTCTCAACCCTGTTGAATTGCCTTCTGCTGCATGGGAAAAGGTCTCCATAGACATTGTCGGGCCATTCGAAACTGCACCATCAGACTGCAGATACGCAATAACTCTCGTGGACTACTTCAGCAAATGGCCGGAAGTCGCTTTCGCGTCCAGGGTTGACACATCTACTGTTAAACAGTTCTTGATTACTGTTTTTTCTAGAGAAGGAAATCCAAAGGAGTTGGTCTCAGACAATGGACCTCAGTTTATCTCTGCTGAGTTTTCTGAGTTTCTGAGAGAGAGAAACATAAGTCATTTCAGATCTGCTGTCTATTATCCACGTGCGAATGGAGAAGTTGAGAGGTTCAACAGAGTTCTGAAAGACTGTCTACAAACTGCTTCAATTCAAGGAGAACCTTGGAAGACGTTCACTCAAACATTCTTGATGGACTATCGAAGTACTCCTCATGCTACTACAGGAGTTACACCATCTGAGTTACTCCATGGTCGATGTATGAGAACCAAGTTACAAATCATGGACTTTCCAGTAAAAGAAGCTGACAGAAACTTGATACGAGAACACGTGAAAGTGAAACAAGACAAGGTTAAACGGTACACTGATGCCAGGAGAAATGCAAAGCCCTCAAGATTCCGACCTGGTGATCTAGTTCGAGTTAAGAAACCTTGGATGGTAAAGAAGGGTGATCAGAAGTTCACACATCCAAAAGCTGTTGTACAGAAGAAAGGTGAAGATTCTTACCTGCTTGATGATGGTAAGGTGTGGAATGCCTCACGTCTTGCTGAAATGCCGAAATCAAGTGGAAGTGTTACTCCTACTGAGGTACAACATGGAACAACAACAAGTCTGTTAAATAGGTCTGTTAGAGTTAGACAAAAACCCGTCTGGACCAAGGACTATGTTTTAGATATGTAAGGAAATGCAGAACTTGAGATAGTAGAGTTAATATTTGAATAAAAAACAACACGAAAAGTAAAATTTATTTTGTTGTTTCAAAATACTTTTATTCTTTATTTTGTTATTTCTGTTGTGATATACATACAGTTGTATTCTTTCTGAAAAGGGGAAGATGTTGTGTCCTCTCTATCTAGTGAATTGCTATAGTAGCATGTCCACTAGGTGGCACTGATGTGTTTACATGTTCAACTAATGTAAGAGCGGAGAAGAAAAAGTTAAGTAAAGAAAATGCTAAGCTACTGCTCGTGTGTGTCTGTGTTTTATCGATTCCTACTCCAACTTAACAGAGTTTTTCAGGCGAGAATGTAGTTGTTTAAAGCTCAAATCTGTGGTTTATTTATTAAGATTTATGAAAATTGTATCCAGTTGTGAGATCCCGCGATGACCGGGCGCTCGGCACTCATGTACCCCGCCTGGAACAGCCTTTCCTCGGCTTGTCGTTATGAGGTTTGCCGCTGACTCTGGCGTCTCTGTTGTAGTTAAACATGAGATATAATTTGTCTTGTGTATATCTAACGGGCGATTTTTGGTTTCGTGAATCTATAATTTGTTCCCTGGCCAATCGTTTTGGCTGAGGGGAAGTTTCATAACTTTATAAGCTATTTAACTTTACCGTTGTATGGTTAGACTAGAGCGCTGACTTTGTATGTTTGACTGAATTGTTTGCTTTATTTGTATAGCTTCTTGTAACTTTACCTTTTACTTTTATAATGGCTAATATTGATAAAAGTGAAATTGAACAAAAAGAGACTAGGTTGAGTTTTGTCATTTTAAATTTTAATACAACGAATATGATCTGTAATGTTGTTTACTGCAACATCTGTTGTTTAGTACAAACGCACATATTGCCTGGACCATATTAAAATGTTTAATATTTTTATATTATATTTAAAACGAAAAGAGGCAGGTTTGTGTTTTATATATATATTTTTTTTTATAAATAGGCAAACGTTATGTGCAGTGAATATAATCAATACGCGTTGTCTGAACCACATTTGACTGGCTATAATGTTTAAGATTTCTTTAAATGAAAACGAAAAGAGTTAGTATGAGTTATAACATGAGTTAGTATGAGTTATAACATATTTCGTTGCCTAAAATATACACAGAGATAACCGGAGTAGCAGAGCGAGCTGAGTGACGCGCGCTGCGTCAGAAGGTGGGCGGAGTTAGGATTTCCCAAAATTTTCCAAGATGGCGCCGCCCATACCCCCCATAAATGGCTTCAAACCCGTTCTTCAGAAAGTCTATGGGTGACGACACAGACGCTTTGTCCATATTTTTTACAGTCTATGGTTGAGCGTTACCTGGCAGTGGTTCATCCTGTAACCTTTCTGAAGTACAAACCTCTCAGATATAGAGTGATCTGCTGCACTGCTGTCTGGATAATCACTCTTGGATCCTGTTTGTGTTTCATGTTTTGTTTAGTTTCATTTAATTTTTATATTTATGTATGCTTCTACTCGATTCAGTTCCTCATCTTCCTCTCCATTCAGTTGTTCTGCTGTGTGGCTGTTCTCAGAGCTCTGAAACAGTCAGGACCAGGAGAGAGAAGAGAGAGAGAGGAGGAAAACCACATGAAGAGAAGAGCATTTCATCTCATTCTAATAATTTCTGTGAGCATGGCTATTATGTATGTGCCATTTATTATTGCAGGATTCTCTTTTATTCTGACAAAACAATATTCTGATGAACATTTGTCTGCTGTATTTTTTTGTTTTGTTCTTGTTAGTTTTGTGCAGCCTGTTCTCCATCTGCACCGAACTGGAAAACTTTATTGCCCCTGTTTTTCATAAAACATTCAATTGTTTAATTTCCTCAAATTACCATTATTAAACCTTGTTGTGTATTTTTGTTCTTATTTTTTGACTTAAGCTGGAAAATCTTTTAATTCCAGTGGTACTGGTGGATTTCCACGGGAAATTCGAGCATGTCTTTGCGTTATTACGTCACATCTGTACACATAAAGAAGAGTCTCGGCTAGTAGGCTATATTGCGTGTGAGGATGTTGGAGGTGGAGATTTATAGCCTTTTCTCACAGCACTTGATATAATTAAACTTAATAATTTGGGTTCTTATAAACTTATTAATAAGGTTCAAACGACAATCACCAGTGACAACTTGAGATTCACCAGTTGTAAAATGCAAAAGACTTTGGACTAAAGAAAATAAAGAGACTGCAACCAGGCCCATGCAAAAACAAGGGTAAATATCTGAAGGGGATTAAATGTAGTCACGCAATGCTGATGTTGTTAACATTAACAATTTGAGAACAAAGTATAATTTGCATGGTTTGACTTGATAAGATAAGCAATTGTTAGATTTAATCAGGGCGATTTACTGCAATGCTTTTTCCACCTTAACATTAGTTGGTCAGAACAAAAGTGAATGTTACTTGTTCAGACGACATTTTACAGTGAAAATTCTTATGTTGGTCATACTTCCAAAAAGTAGAATCTGTGATTGCGAATGCCAGTATCGACACTGGCGCGGTGACTGACAGCCGCACATTCTCCTCAAAACACAATTCATAAACAAAACATTGTGTAAGAGCTTGAACACCCATTTTTTGGCCATATATACACAAATTGTGTAATTAGTTATAATAATATAATAATAATTAGTTAAAATAAATTAAAACAAATCAAGTTGTTAAATATTTAATAAAATTATAGCTTTGGAGAGTTTGGTTGTTTGGTTTATTGCAAACTGTTAAGGGCTGAAAAACACTTAAAAATATATATAGTGTATATATATATATTGTTCCACAGAAGGAAGAAATTCATACAGGTTTGGAATGACATGAAGGAAAGTAAATGATTATAACTTTTTCATTTTTTGGGTGAACTATTCCTATGATTATGAAACTCCAACCTTATCTTGTCCAATTTTTTCCAGTGGTTCATCCTGTAACCTTTCTGAAGTTCCACCCATTGGCCCAACAACGGAATCCATTGGTGTGGGCGAAGGTATAATGCGTGTATGTGTTTTCAATGCTCCAGTGAATTTCACTTAATTTATTAGAATTTAGTTTCAATATTACTTTAGCTCTACGCTTAATCTGACTCCAATTTCAAATGATATTAGAAAATAATCAGAAATATTGATTATTGTTTAATTTATATTTTTGATTATCCTGAGTATCCCATACTTTCAATTATTCCTTTATTAAAGGATCCAGTATCACTTTGAGACCTCACATTGCGAATGTGCACTCATGATCACAAACTAGCCAGTTCTGAAATGGTCAGAGGTTATGAGGTGTGATTTGTGCATTTTTTGGCGATCCTTAAGCAAACTGAGAGGTGAACTAATGTGTATACGCTCGCCAGCCGTCTGGCCAAAATCCTATAATATTCATGCGTCAGACGTAAGATATGAGACGTTAGACGTCACGGTCATGTGTTGGAGCTGCGCTCAAAGTGTGCAGCAGCGTGGCGGTGACGGAGCTGAGAAAGGATTTTTCTTACTTTGCCAGTCCAGACAAGTCCAGAGGGATAACGTACGTGTGGATAAACGTCTGGATAAACTTCTGGATATTAACACTTAGGCTAAATTCTATTATCTTTACTATTGTACCTATCTTTACTATTGTTTAATTTGGGATATGATCATAACACTGTTTTCATGTTTTTGTGGGTTGCCTTTTTTTATTTGGTAAAATACAGTACCTAAAAATGTCTGTAAATGATTTAAAGCAGGGGTGTCAAACTCATTTTCACTGAGGGCCACTTCAGCATTATGGCTGCCCTCAAAGGGCCGGTTGTAACTGTAAGACTTTTAAAATGTTAATATAGTGTCTCTTTATTTGATTATTACTTATTTAAGTTACAAATATTGTATATGCATTTGGAGGGGTGTTTCTAGGTTTTAAAAACATCAGGGGATGAGCCCGAAACATCAGGGGCTGGGTAATAATGATTTGATACAGAGAATAATGTATTATTGTATATATGCAAGGGTAAACTGGCTCAAAAATTCAGCCCTGGCACTGTAGCCACACCAGCACACATTACCACACAGTCATGCTTATTCAAATGTGAGGTAGTTAGGGGGGTTCGGGGACATGCTCCCCCGAGAAAATTTGGATTTCTCGGACCTACATATGTGCATTTTAAGGTGTTTAAAGGCCAAAAAATTTGATAACAATAGCTTTAAAAGCATGTCAGTGGGCAGTAGCATAAATTATTTGTCAAGATAACAGATTCTTAAAAATGAGAATGAGGATAAATATTGCAATGAATGATCCACACTACAAAATGGAAATGCAGAATGTTTCTGCTTATTGTTGACAATACACAATCACATATTCCAAACAGGAATGGCCTTAAATGAGAAATCTTTCAAGGATTATTTTGCATAGATGTTACATTTCAATCGAACACCAGTGCAATCTTTTTGTGTCCAGAGGCAAATGAGCAATTTATATTAGCATTAAAGATTGGTTTCAGCAACTTGTTTCTTTCCTGAGTTAATCATTGTTTTTGGCACTAATCAGTTTTAAGTTCAATTGTTTACTCATAAAGACAGTCACTTGTCGCCACCTACTGGCTTAATGATGCAAGTGGCACAAACACAGATAAGCGGAGTGATCCAAATGGTGCAAAGGTTAAGTATACAGTATATTAAAATATATTAAAATAATATAAAATATCAATATATTATTCTTCAATCAGTTCTATGCAGCAGAATCAGATTTAACAGATTTATTTTTTGACCAATTGTCAAAATAAAGTATAGTCCTACAAAGCTATTTTTAATCAAACCATGAGCAGAGCAGGGAGAGGACCAGTGAACGAGAGTAATTTTACCAGTGTTGCCCAGCACGGCTATACACACCATGACTATACACATGTTACAGCACAGTAGTGCTATTGCAAAAAGAAACAAGTCCAGAGAAATTTCATGTCGGCACGTTTTTTTTAGCGGACTTTGCCTTTCCGGTGAGCGTGAGCAGAGCTCGCAACACACACACACACACACACACACACACACACACACACACACACACACACGGAGGTTGCTTGCGGAACATTGAGCAGAACGCGCTGTGAACACGGAGCGGAGAGCACAGCGCACACACACAGCGGAACGCGCCTAGAAGTTATGCATCTTCGGAAGCGGACTCGCACGCAAAGTCATAAAACACGTTGAGCCAGTCAAACCATCGCCGAACACGGAGGGGCGCGGCGGCTTTTTAGTATCTTTCGGCCAAAAAACGAAAATGTTATTTTCGGCCGAAATTTTTCGGCAGCCTAAATTTCCATATGCTCTCGCGGGCCATATAAAATAACTTGGCGGGCCGGATTTGGCCCGCGGGCCTTGAGTTTGACACATGTGATTTAAAGGGAGTGCAAGCGCAGATGCTTTTATTCCCTATCTATGTGGAGAAAAGCTTGGTTTCTGTCCCAAGGCCCGTGCTGGGAGCGTCATGTCGCCGGAAAGCCGCTTCGACAGACGCCTCCTTCACGGGCTGGGGCGCTGTCATGGATAGCAGGGCTCTAAGGATCTTCCACCCAGACCTCAGGGGTAACCATGCAGACAATGTGTCGGTGATCTCCTACTTGATTCATCAGGGGGTTCTGAGATTGCGCTTTCTATCCAGATTGGCGCATCAGATCCTCCTGTGATCCCAGAGGAAACTGTTATCTCTCAGAGCAATGCACATCCCAGGAGACCAGAATCAGAGAGCAGACATCCTGTCGAAGCAGGGGCTGAGGCACGGGGAATGGTGACTTCACACCAAGATGGTGAAGTTGATATGCGAGAGGTTCGGCCCAGAGGAAGTAGATTTGTTCGCGTCTCGAGGGACATCCCACTGTCCACTGTGGTTTTCTCTCATCCATCCAGCCCCATTGGGTTTAGATGCCATGGTACAGACATGGCTGAGGCTACACCTAAACACCTTTCTCCAGATTGCTCTGCTCCCGGGAGTTCTGGAGAGGGTCAGTCAAGACGGGATCAGCCTACTTCTAGTTGCCCCGTACTGGCCGGCCCGGGTATGGTTTTCAGACATCATGGCACTCCTCTGAGGAGGGACCTGCTTCCACAGGCCGGGGGCTTAATATTCACCCTCGACCAGACCTGTGGAAACTTTGGGCCTGGCCTCTGTGGGGGCTCAGTACCTAGAGGTTGGCCTGTTGGCTGGAGTGGTGAGACCATACTCAGTTCCAGAGCTCCTTCCACAAAGAGATTGTACGGCCTAAAGTGGAATGTGTTTCCACTTGTTGTAGAGAGTGTGAGGTGGTCCTAGTTAACTGCCATTGCGGCTTTCCACACTCCTCTGGGTGATGGGCCCCTGCGGAGACATCAGCTGGTCGTACGTTTCCTCCGTGGGGCTCGGAGGATGAGACCTGCGGCTCGTACCAGAGTTCCCACATGGGACCTGGCAGTGGTTCTCGAAGGGCTGGTCGAGGCCCCTTTCGAACCTCTGGAGTTGGCTGAGGCCAAAAACCTTCCCTCAAGGTAGCTTTTTTATTAGCCATTACTTCTCTGAGGAGAGTATGATATCTTCAGGTGCTCTCTACATCTCATGGGTGCCTGGAGTTTGCTCCAGGCAACATTAAAGCTATCTTGCATCCCAGGTCGGGCTATGTGCCTAAAGTGCCATCCAATGTGGCACGGCCTACGGTTCTGCAGGCTTTTCATCCTCCACCTCACGTGACGGCGGATGAATAAAGACTTCATTTGCTCTGCCCTGTCAGAGCTCTCAAGATTTATGTCCAGAGGTCTTCATGGTGGAAGTCAGACCAGTTGCTGGTGTGCTTCGGGTCGCCCAAGAAGGGGCTTCCCACATCTATCTCTATAGGCCTCATTCAACCAGAGGCATGGCGTCCTCTAGAGCCCTCCTTTCAGGGGACCCAATCCAAGAAGTGTGTGATGCAGCAGGATGGACCACCCCTCATACTTTTATCAGATTTTATAGCCTGGACATTCCTTCTATGCCAGGCACTCTAGTGCTCTCGTCCTAAGTGTGCCTGTGCTCAGCTTCACACTGGGACAGGCAGGGCTCGTTGTGGCATAGTGGGTACTCATTCCCCAAAGTGTCGTAGTCGACGCAGTTCGAGTTCCCTCGAAAGAGAACATCTCGGGCTACGCCTGTAACCCTTGTTCCCTGAGAAGGGAATGAGACACTGCGTCCCTCCGCCACGCCTTCCCCTGCCTGGGAGGGACTTGCTTCATCGCAGAAGCTAACTATGTTGTGCGCCGGCATCCCTTAGTAGCTTCCGTGTATGCCTTCACATGTTATGTCATGACGCAGCACCAATCAGGGGTGCGTTTCCCGAAAGCATCGTTGGCCAACTATGGTCGCAAGTTCCGTCGTTACCAATAGAGTTCAATGGACATTGCGAAGAACTTGCGACCATAGTTGGCCAACGATGCTTTCGGGAAATGCACCCCAGGATTGTATTAGTTTCATTCATGCTTCAGATGCGTTACGCTAAGGGCATTCCCCAAAGTGTCGTAGTCGATGCAGTATCTCGTTCCATTCTCAGGGAACAAGGGTTACAGTCGTAACCCGAGACGTTTTCAATCTTTCTCATAATACCAATGATTGCAATAAAATGAAGACCATTTTACCAATCGCACTGAGACATTCAAAATGATACCAAACATAAAAGGGAAGCAACAACAGATTCAAAAGATACATAATATGTAGTATGTAGATCCTCTTAGTGAACTTTTAGTGACTTGAATCAGGGGGAAAGGAAGGGAGGAGGAAGAGGGGGGTGCACAGATAAGGAAGGAGAAAAGTTTGGACAAGACAGTGTCCTGTGCTCTTTCTTTAAGGTCTTATCTCCAGGGTGCGTTTCATTGCTTTTTTGAGACGCCTAGTGGGCCCCAGCCCCCTGGTTGAGAACCACTGCAAGAAATCACATCAACACCCATTATTAATATTTTCCATTATGACGATTATTTAATTGGACTTGAAATCTCAACTTTTTTAAATTCGACACTTAAAAAAAATTGCATGTCAGGTGTTCACTGCATCACACCTAGTATGCCAATTTCAGATTTATTAAGAATATCTGCATGGAAAATCTTAGCATTCCCTATATTGTATTTTGTATAATCTTAGCATGTATATATTGTATTATATCCCTACATGCCCCACAGATATTTTCTTCTACACTGTGATGAGACTGATTCTATTTTAGCCCACTGTTAGAAGTTCTAGTTTAACTAGTCCAACAGTATACAGTGTACAAGAATGCTGTATAGGATTTCTTTGTTCTATATGAATGTACTGGCAACATCTGTTGTTCATTATGTGGACCTCTGTGTTCGAAGGGAGGAAGGGTCTTCTACCCTATTCTAAAGCATTGAAGGGCCTTTCTGGATCCAAATGTATGTGTGGAGAGCTAGCCAGAAACTGACCACATATGGACTTGTTATACAATGTATTTTCTATATGATGTAATGTATATTCTTATTGGCTAGATCTGTCATATCCCCTCATATTCGTACTATACATATTCTATACCCAGGATTAGGGGTTGAGCTCCTGTGACAGTGCCGTGTGCCAGCAACAAATTAACAGGATTTGTATCGTCTGGTTCCTTTTAGGGTGATAGAAAATGCTATAAACTGGGACTGTCTGCTAGTTGTACGAGAACCAGTTGTTGTCACATGCCTGTCCTGTCTTGTGCTGCACATGGGTGTTTTTGTTATGTTTGCCATGTGTTCTTGTTTGTCTAGCCCCTCCCATCTTGTTATCTGATTATTTGGTTAATTTGTCCCACCTGTTGTGTTCGTTACCCTCCTTTGTTTGTTCCCCTATTTAGCCTCCTTGTGTTTGTAGTCTTGTGCTGGCTCGTTGTCCGTGTTACCTGTATTTGATGTTCCTGTGCTGTTGGTATCTGAGTTCTGAGTTTTTGTATTTTGTCTATGTTTGTTTATTAAATCATCTCTGCACTTGAATCCTCGTCTCTCGTTCAGTGTCCCGTGACAGAACGAGCCAGCCAAGTATGTGGATTCAGCGGAGCGAGATTTTTCCTCCGGGGGAGAACAAGGGAAACTCCATTTCCCTGTTTGAATATTTTGCCAGGTGTGCTCAGAGAACTTTGGAGGAGAGCACCATGTCTGACGGAGGAGGTGGTTCGGTGGTTTCGGAGCCGGTGGTCAGGAGACGGAGGAGGAGGAGAAAGGCGCCACTTCAACGTCACGTCACATCTGCCCATCCAGAAACCGTTCACGTCACGTCTGTCCAGGCAGAGACTGTTCACGTCACGTCTGTCCAGGCAGAGACTGTTCACGTCACGTCTGTCCAGCCAGAGACTGTTCACGTCACGTCTGCCCAGCCAGAGACTGTTCACATCACGCCTGCCGAGCCCGTGTCTTCGGACAAGACGGCCACTGAAACATTTTTGGATTATTTTTCCATGCTATCCAAAATACTGGAGGTTCCCAGGAGTGTTCACGTCACGTCTGCGGAGTCTGTATCCCTTGACAAGATGGCCGCCGCAGAGCCTGTGTCCCTCGACAAGATGGCCGTCGGCGAGCCTGTGTCTGTTCCTGAGCTTGAACCTGTGTCTGTTCCTGAGCTTGAACCTGTGTCTGTTCCTGAGCCTGAAACTGTATCTGTTCCTGAGCCTGAAACTATGTCTGTTCCTGTGTCTCCTGACAAGATGGCCACCGCAGAGCCTATGTCCCCTGACAAGATGGCTGCCGTCGAACCTGTGTCTGTTCCTGAGCCTGAAACTGTATCTGTTCCTGAGCCTGAAACTATGTCTGTTCCTGTGTCTCCTGACAAGATGGCCGCCGTCGAGCCTGCGTCTGTTCCTGAGCCGGTGGCGTCTGTTCCTGAGCTGGTGGCGTCTGAACCTGAGCAGGTGGTGTCTGTTCCTGAACCTGAGCCGGTGGTATCTGTTCCTGTGCCTGGGCCTGTGGTGTCTGTTCCTGAGCCGGAGCCGGAGGCGTCTGCTCCTGAGCCCTCAGTGACCGCGACACTGGCCATTATGGCCACAGCCATGTGGTGTGTGTGGGCTACGCACACACTTGGACCGGTGGTGTCTGTTCCTGGGCCGGTGGTGTCTGTTCCTGAGCCGGTGGTGCCAGTTCCAGTGCCCGAGCCGGTGGTGCCAGTTCCTGAGCCTGAGCCGGTGGTGTCTGTTCCTGTTCCTGAGCCGGTGGTGTCTGTTCCGGTGCCTGAGCCGGTGGGGTCTGTTCCGGTGCCTGAGCCGGTGGGGTCTGTTCCGGTGCCTGAGCCGGTGGGGTCTGTTCCGGTGCCTGAGCCGGTGGGGTCTGTTCCGGTGCCTGAGCCGGTGGGGTCTGTTCCAGTGCCTGAGCCGGTGGGGTCTGTTCCAGTGCCTGAGCCGGTGGGGTCTGTTCCAGTGCCTGAGCCGGTGGGGTCTGTTCCAGTGCCTGAGCCGGTGGGGTCTGTTCCAGTGCCTGAGCCGGTGGGGTCTGTTCCAGTGCCTGAGCCGGTGGGGTCTGTTCCAGTGCCTGAGCCGGTGGGGTCGTCTCCGCCCTGGCCGCCCGAGGGGTCGTCTCCGCCCTGGCCGCCCGAGGGGTCGTCTCCGCCCTGGCCGCCCGAGGGGTCGTCTCCGCCCTGGCCGCCCGAGGGGTCGTCTCCGCCCTGGCCGCCCGAGGGGTCGTCTCCGCCCTGGCCGCCCGAGGGGTCGTCCCCGCCCTGGCCGCCCGAGGGGTCGTCTCCGCCCTGGCCGCCCGAGGGGTCGTCTCCGCCCTGGCCGCCCGATGGACGGTCTGCACCGCCCTGGACTCCTGAACTTTGTGTCCCGCCCTGGTCTGTCCCTCCCGTCCCGCCCTGGTCTGTCCCTCCCGTCCCGCCCTGGTCTGTCCCTCCCGTTCCGTTCGGGTCTTGTGGAGCGTCTGGTAGCCGCTCCGTAGGGAGGGGGTAATGTCACATGCCTGTCCTGTCTTGTGCTGCACATGGGTGTTTTTGTTATGTTTGCCATGTGTTCTTGTTTGTCTAGCCCCTCCCATCTTGTTATCTGATTATTTGGTTAATTTGTCCCACCTGTTGTGTTCGTTACCCTCCTTTGTTTGTTCCCCTATTTAGCCTCCTTGTGTTTGTAGTCTTGTGCTGGCTCGTTGTCCGTGTTACCTGTATTTGATGTTCCTGTGCTGTTGGTATCTGAGTTCTGAGTTTTTGTATTTTGTCTATGTTTGTTTATTAAATCATCTCTGCACTTGAATCCTCGTCTCTCGTTCAGTGTCCCGTGACAGTTGTGTGGGTGTGTGTGCTGCACCAGCTCTATCTTGCTATTTTTTTTTTTTTTTTTTTAGTTCAGCAGTTGTGTATCTTGTTCAACTTGTTCTTTTTGTTATCTAAGTTTGGTTAAATTCTTTCTGTCTAATTTTGGTGTGAGTTAGGTTTAAAGATTCTTCTCGAGATTCCTCCTATTCTTGTGTGTAGAGGACTGTGTTGGTGTTTGCCATTTCATACTGCCCTATGTTATCACCTTTCTTGCAAATTGCCATCAATTGTACATTTAGCGCTAAGCACCCTTTTAAAGAATATACTGTTTTAACAATTTTTGTACGTCAATAAAGACTGTTTATAATAATTGCTTGTACTCATGTCTCTGACCTTCCTGGCAGATACGAACCTGTGTGACCTAGTGTTAATTGCTGGGCTATTTTGATATTCCCTGGTTGGTTCAGGGTGGCATAGTCGACAATTATCACAAAATGCTGAATCTGTTTATTAAAATGTTATACCGCTCCACCACACTTAGTAAAATGTGAATCAGCTTAATTTTTTTATGGAAATGATGAACAATTTTAAATTCAAGTCAGTCAGTGTCAGTCCAGTCAAATGCTAAGTTAGATAAATGACTGTCTTTTTTAACCTTACATTTGTTTACTTATATATTTGAATGTTTTTTATGTGATGTGAAACGTCATGTATGATAAAGTCATACACATATATTCTTGTGCCTATTCAAAACAGCACAGAGATTTATACACATCCAGAGACACTGGACATTCACTCTTCAGGTACTAAACTCCTCTTAAAAACACATGAAATTGTCTATTTAAACATAGGGAAAGTACTCTACAGTTTTTCATTGGATATTTGAAATTGAAAGTGTTTTTTAATTTTTTTTATTGCATTTTGGCAAATTGGATTTAAGAAATATATGATACAATGCATTTCAAATTTGACATTTTTGATTGCATTTAGTTTAGTGTAAATCAGGCAATGTGAAGTTTGTTAGTTTAATTATGCTAAACCAACTGATATAATGGGCCCCGTTTCTGTGATTGACCCGATATTTAACTCATTTTGAGTATTCTGTGTGAACCTGAGACTGTGTGAGCTTAAGACAAATGACAGACGAGTCTCATTTTGAGCTTTTTATATCTTAAAAGTTGTGCTTGAAAGTTGTGTAACCTGTTTTTGCTATTCTGTTCTGTTAAAGTGGGACAGCAGATAAATAGGCTTTTGATAAAATCAGATGCTTTGCAAATCGTAGCTTTTTAGTGTAGACTTTTTTTATTTTTTTTATAAACTCTGCATGAAAATTTAGGTTCATTTATATGTTAACATTTATTGTTTTTAACATTTATTGTTTTCCATAGACCATATATTTTCTGTGAGATTAAGAGTTCAGAGAAATAAGGAAGAGATGAATAACTATACATCGAACTTCACCACACCTGAAGCATCTACATTCTCCACAACACAGTTCATTGGGCTAATAAAGATTCTGGATATTTGTCTGCATTGCTTCAATTTTTTGGTTGGTCTTCCTACTCACTCCTATATAATATGGCTCATCATCACAGGAACAGGAAGTGGAGTCGCATCAGAGTTCTTCATCCTCAATCTCTCTGTTTGTGAGATTCCCAGCTGTCTGAACATTTTGATCAATGTACTTGATCATTGGTTTTTAAATCTCAAGACAATTAAATATTTTAAATTTGGACTATTCATCACTGGTCGTCCTCTGTTTCAGTGTCTGATGTGTGTTGAGCGTTACCTGGCAGTGGTTCATCCTGTAACCTTTCAAAGTTCAAACCTCTCAGATATAGAGTGATCTGCTGCACTGCTGTCTGGATAATCACTCTTGGCTCCTGTTTGTGCTGCATGTTTACTTTAGTCTCAAATAATTTTTATACTTATGTATGCTTCTACTCGATTCAGTTCCTCCTCTTCCTCTCCATTCAGTTGTTCTGCTGTGTGGCTGTTCTCAGAGCTCTGAAGAAGTCAGGACCAGGAGAGAGAGGGAGAGAGAGAGAGGAGGAAAACCACATGAAGAGAAGAGCATTTTATCTCATTCTAATAACTATTGTGACCATGATTATTATCTACATGCCATTTGCTATCTTAGGATTGTCTTACATTCTGACTCATCTTTATTTCCAGGAAGCTTTTACATTTGGATTTTTTTGTTATCTATTGGCTGGTTTTGTTCAGCCTTTTCTTTTTCTGAACCGGGTTGGAAAAATCTCCTTTTTAAATAAAACATTAAATTGTTTAATTTTTGGAAGTTAAACTACTACACTTTTTTTTTTCTTTAAGAGCATTTATTTCTGGATAGAAGGTTATCTGTTTTTTCTTTTTTTTTTTTTTTTTTACTGTTTTTTTATATTACTGTTTATGACACCAGAAAATTCTTGTAGATTCAATGAAAAGTGGCTCCTGTACTGTCTTCGTAGTGTAAAATGGTTCAGAACACGTTAGTGTGACTTTCTGTCATTCACTGTTTATTTAGAGAGATATACAGCCACAAACTTTCTTACAGTTGTACATTGTAGCCTACATAGAGAGTGTTTTCCAGATATGTTTATAAATGGTTTCTGAAGATTAGTTATGCAATAAAAGTCAGTCACTGGCTATCAGTTGATATATGTCCCTTTTTTAGCCTTACATTTGTTTGCATAATATATTTGCATATCTGATGTTGATTGTGACGTCTAGCAGATAGAGTCATGCACATATATTCTTGTGACAGCGTCCATATACAGTATATTCTTGTGACAGTCAGTCCATAAAACAGCACAGAGATTTAAACGCATCCAGAGAGACTGGACATTCACTCTTCAGGTGACAAACTACTCAACTTTACATTTTCTGTATGAACTTAGGAGTAACACTTTAGAATACTGTTCCTTCATTAATGAATAACTATACAGGAACAAATGAGTAACGCACTATTAACACTGTAGTAACTACTATTAACTAACAAGAAACTCTGATTAACAAATTAGTAAGTCATAGCATTCAGTTGAATGTGGTAGTTCACTATTAGCTAATCAGTAACTATTTTTCATACCTCGCTGAAGACTACTAAGAACTACTATTTACAGGTTCATAATTAATATTAATAATGCATAATATATAATAATGTATGGTAACTCATTAGTAATTAATCAAGTGTTACTACATCCTTCTAAAGGAACTACTAATAATTTGGATCAGTATTCTAAAGTGAAAAACATGATAAATACCTAATATTGACTGAAGTCATTGTAAGTTTTAAGCCTTTTGTAAGGTTGTGGATAGTAATGACTCAATTGTTACAACATCTTTCTAAAGGAACTACTAATTATTTGGATCAGTATTTTAAAGTGAAGATCATGGGAACACACTAGTAATGACTAAAGTGTTACCAAATCCATTGGAAGGAATTACTATTCAAAATCTTACAAAAATCTCAAAAGCTGACAATGACTTCAGTCAATATTAGGTAGTTGTCATGTTTTTCACTTTAGAATACTGATCCAAATAATTAGTAGTTCCTTTAGAATGATGTAGTAATACTTGAGTCATTACTAGTGGGTTACCATTACATTATATAATAAATTATGCATTATTTATGTTAATTATGAACCTGTAGATAGTAGTTCTCTGGGAGGTATGAAAAAAATAGTAGTTATTAATTAGATAAAAATGAGCTACTACATTCATCTGAGCGCTATTACTTACTAATTTGTTAATCAGAGTTTATTGTTAGTTAATAGCAGTTACTAGAATGTTAATAATGCGTTACTCATTTGTTCCTGTGTTATTATTCATTAATGAAGGAACAGTATTCTAAAGTGTTACCAACTTAGGTTAGATATTGTTATTAATAGATTGTGATTGTTATTTATAGAAGATAATTTAAAAATGGTAAAATAACCAATATACTGACACCTTTTTCTGAGACTGACTCTTTGCTAAAATTAAGCAATATACATAAACTTAATTCAACTCATTTTGAGCATTCTGTGTGTACCTGAGACTTTACTGTATGTGTGCCTAAGACATATGTGTATCATGCTGATGACTGCAGTCTTGAAAGGTGTATTTGAAAGAACGTACATTTATAAATGAATGGATTTTGTTTCTATATTACCATTCATAACAAATAAGACTTCATGATTGAAAACATTCATAAAAATATAGAATTGTTAGGGCCTGGGCACCGATGGTGAGGACCCTATTGGAATTGCTCTGTTTATTTTTAAAAACTGATTTTTTTACGAAAGTTCTTAATGTAAGGAAAATTTACTTAACTTTGCTTTCCACTTTCCACCCCATATCACAGTTGCAAATTTATTGAAGTATTAATTGAAAGTATGGGATACTCAGAATAATCAAAGATCTAAATTAAATCACAAACTAACCTTATGATCAGCTGTTAAATTAAGAACGTAGTAAAATTAAAGAGTCACTGAAATTTGTAGATTAAACAGATTCAATTCTCAGAGTCAGAATTTAAATTAGAAACAAAAATATTAAATTAAACAAAGTTACTTTTACAGAAGCGCCAGGAAAGACATTCACGCAGAACATATTTGACCCCTCTATTGGATTCCGTCTTTGGGGCGGTGAGTGGATCCTTACCACATATAGTTCATCATAACATCGTAATATACATCATATACATAATTCACCCGTGACATTGCTATATGTAGCCTTTTTTCCTGCCCCTTCTTAAAGTTCTTCACTGTGGAAAAGCCAGTCCGCACGTTGATGGAATTGGTTACATATTTGTGACGGCAGGAAACAGGCAGTGGTTTACTGCATAAGGGGATAATACTAAACAATGGTGTTGACTTATGAATTTGCACATGGTTTGTCTTAAAGTATATTAAAGACACCACATAGACATATAAATAACATTTAAAACTTGATTTCCACCACAGGGGGTCTTTAACATTTTTGTGAGCTTTTGGACTGAGAGATAAACAAGAAGATGATGAATAATTCTACAGTGAACTTCACATCTGAAGCATCAACACATGTCTTAAATTATTTATTTTTAGTATCTAGACTGGACATTTGTCTGTACTTCATCAGTGCCTTGTTTGGTCTTCCTACACACTCCTATATTATATGGCTCATCATCACAGGAACAGGAAGTGGAGTTGCATCAGAGTTCTTCAACCTCAATCTCTCTATGTGTGAGATTGGAACCTGTATGAACTCTTTGATGGCTGTAATTTCTTTTTTTACTGGGTTTTCACATTCCACAATATTAGCATGTTTTTTATTAGGACTATTCATCACTGGTCGTCCTCTGTTTCAGTGTCTGATGTGTGTTGAGCGTTACCTGGCAGTGGTTCATCCTGTAACCTTTCTGAAGTTCAAACCTCTCAGATATAGAGTGATCTGCTGCACTGCGGCCTGGATTATCACTCTTGGCTCCTGTTTGGTCTGCATGTTTACAACAAGCCAAGATCATTTTTATATTTACATATACTTCTACTCGATTCAGTTCCTCGTCTTCCTCTCCATCCAGTTGTTCTGCTGTTTGGCTGTTCTCAGAGCTCTGAAGCAGTCAGGACCAGGAGAGAGAGGGAGAGAGAGAGAGGAGGAAAACCACATGAAGAGAAGAGCGTTTCATGTCATTCTAATAAATACTGTTACCATGTCCATTATATATATTCCATTTATTTTCGCAGGATTCTCTTTCATTCTGACACAACTGTTTATTGCGGACCTTTTTTCTTTTGGTTTGTTATGTTTTATTCTGGCAGGTTTTGGTCAACCTGTTCTTTATCTGCACCGCACTGGAAAACTCTCCTGCCTTTTCCTAAAACATTTGGTTAATTTATTTTTACTAAGTTAATTTACTGGACATTTTCTTTTTTGAATAGTTTCATTTGGACATTACTGTTGTTGTTGTTGTTTTTTGTTTACTTACTGTAAATTACTGTATAATTTCAAATTCATTTTCAGAAACACGCTAATGTAAACCTGTATCATTTAATGGTTTATTTAGAGAGATTCTCCACGACAATTATTTCATTATACATAATCCTTGTCTGTCTTATTCTACATTCAGAATAACTCTACTTTTGTGTTTATTCTATAAAGTTTATATAAATGTTTACCAATTCAATGATCGTCACAGATTATTTCATTTTACTTGAAATCCCAGCCCATCTTTCATTTTACAAATGTTATATATATATATATAAATGTGCATAGCAGGTGTTAAATGTGTTGCACCTGCAGGCCAGTTTTTGATTTAAAAAGACTGACATGAGCCTTAGGACCCTATTTTAACGATCTAAGCGTATGGTCTAAGGCGCAGGGCACAAGAGCAGTTAGGCCTTGTCCGAATCCACTTTTGCTAGTTTAACGACGGGAAAAATGGGTGGCGCATGGTCTAAAAGGGCTGTCCCTATTCTCTTAATGAGTAATGAGTGTGTTTTGGGCATGACGTGCAATAAACCAATCAAAGTCTCATCTCCCATTTCCTTCAAAAGCCAGTTGCGCTCGTGCCATGGCGGGTTGCAATTTACATGGTGGAATTTGATAGTAGAATGGTTGAACGCATCTCCAGATCGCAAACGGATCGGCTCGTGGCTCCTGAGAAACGCGATAGCTGCTGATAATACTGAAGGAGCTTATATACTGTATGTATAAAGTGATAGACGACGTATTCCTAAGGTAGACGTGGATCAGCTGAGAGTCAGCTGATGCGAGCATGACTAACGTGACCTGCCAGAACTGACGCTACGCTTGATATCTTTATGTACACAATAATAATCTTTTACATTGTAATCCTTTTATTGTTAATATTTGGCATGTTTGTTTGCTGCTGCGCATCCCTGTTTGTGTAATAAGCAGAGTGAACGCGTGTGTTGGACCTACCTATAATCGCACAGTACAAATGCACTCTTAAAAAAATAAAAAAATACTGCGCCATTGACTTTTGGCAAGGCAAGTTTATTTATATAGCACATTTCATACACAATGGTAATTCAAAGTGCTGTACTGTACATAGAAGGAATCAAAATGGTCAAAAGAAATAAGAATAATTAAAACACTTTAAACCAAGTTTCAGTTTGTCAATGGAGTAGTCTATTTCAGTTGCCTCAAAATAGCAACACGCCAACAATGCGCCTGAACACATCTTGTTTTCATACCAGAACGCCCATGGGCACACAAATGGGCACAAATGTATTTGCTATAGAAACAATGTGGTGCACACTGTAAAAACTAAAGGAGCATCAAATATCCTGTCGGATACTCAAGGAACTTAAAAATGTAATTTTGTTGCCTCAAAGCTCTTTCTCCTATAGTAGGGTTACTGGAGGAGCACTGACAATCTTTGAGGTTCTTGCTGGAACTTATGGGATCCTTTAGCACTTTGTATTTAGTTCAGAGGTTCTGGAGTCACCTTTTCACTACCATGAGACCTCGAAGTGCTTTGGGGGAAAATAGAGGAACTTGAATGCAATAAAAGGGTTATTGGAAGATCTTTTAACATTTAAGTGGTTCCTGGAAGATCTATTATATTAAAGCCAGCATATGGAGGAACCCAATGGTTCAGTGAGGCCAGAATAATATTATTATTATCCTATTATTATTATTATTATTATTATTATTATTATTATTATTATTATAGGCTACTTAAGTTTGATTCAGTATACATACCCAGGTGAAAAAGACGTACTATTAAATGTATTAAAAATGTACTTGAGTGTTTTTAGTAGACGGTTCTCAGAAATAATATCTCTCCTCGACGGCTCGCCTTGGGCGATACCGGAGAGGAGGGACCTTCTGTCTCAAGCGCAGGGGACGATATTTCATCCCCGGCCCGAGCTGTGGAACCTTCATGTCTGGCCCCTGAAGGATACCAAATGAGGGACACTGGGCTTTCACTTGAAGTTAATGGTTATGAGACCATTCTCAGTGCTAGGGCTCTTTCCACTAGAAGAATTTATGGCAATAAATGGGGTGTCTTTGAAAGGTGGTGCACTGCACGTAATGCAGATCCAGTTAACAGCCAGATTGCTTCAGTTCTGGACTTCCTGCCGGAGAAATTATCAGCAGGCACATGACCCGACACTCTCAGGGTTTATGTGGCCGCTTTATCATCTTGCGACGACCTTGATTGACGGGGGGCCATTAGGGAAGAATTCTCTAGTTGCTCGCTTTGTTTGTGGGGCCTCCCATTAGAACCAAGATCCCTTCATGGGACTTAGCTATAGACCTTGAGAGTCTATTTGAGACCCCCTTTAAACCTCTAGATTGGTGCCTGACAAGCTTCTGACTCTAAAGATGTTTTTTCATATAGCTACAGCCATCCTGCCAAGACTTTGACCCTGGAATGGTGAAAGCAATCTTGCATCCTCATCCTGACTACCTGCCTAAGGTACCTTTCTCAACTGTACATCCGGTCACTCTTGAGGCCTTCTGTCCTCAGGAGAGACTTCACAGGCTGTGTCCAGTCCGTGCTCTTCAGACCTACTGTACGTCCACTTGCCAGTGGCGTAAGTCAGATCAACTATATGTTTGTCATGTCAAAACAGATAATTTCACATTGGGTGAGGGATGCTGTTGCCCTTGCCTATAAGACGCGTTGTCAAGCTTTGACAGAAGGCATCAGGGCTCATTCTACTAGGGGGTCGCTTCTTCTAGAGCCTTGGCGAGGGGTGCGCAGCATTGCTTTTGAAAGGGGACGAGGTCAATGAAACACTGTGGTCAAGCCAACACTGAGAGGTGGGAATTTACTCAGGCTTCATAGAGCATCTACACAAGTCCGTCCCCCTCTTCCTGCTTCTACTGTTGCTGTGCATTTGTGTGACCGGAAACCATCGGAACCATCAAATCATGAACTTCACGGAACTGCTTCAACTGCAACAGCAATGCAAGTATTGAAAAATGAACTGACTAAACAAGCTGACACTTGAGTCAGTGAATATAGAAACATAATAAAGCTACAATTGTTACTTGTAGATATGTTTTTTAAATTTGACTCTATCATAATAAATATAAATTATGTCATTTCATAAGTGCCTGTTATCAGGTTGTTAAACAAATTACCTACACTTTACGTAAATTAAAAGAACACTGAAAGAAACAAACCAAATAATAATAAAAAAACATTTTGGAACAGCGGCTACCCACAAACTACACATTGTTAGTTACTTTTTCTTGCTGAAATGCTCATTGTTAAATTATCATGCTCATGTTATTAGCCAGCTTACTCCCAAGAAGTACTGAAATAGTACACATACAAGTATAGTACTAGTAGGCTACACTGATATTACTTGCTACATACCTGGAAAATATAATTTACTTTCACTCTAAACATGATGGGTTGTTTAAATGATTTCATTAAATACCTTACAACTATGAAACTTGAAAATTGTGACATCATGTTCAATAATAATAATAAATAATAATAAAAAACATCAAATAAGTACAGACAAAAAAAAACAAAAAAACATTTGTGTAAACGAATAAATTGGTGCAAAAAAATGCACAAGTCATTTTAAGGTACACACATACACACACACACACACACACACACACACACACACACACACACACACACACACACACACACATATATAGTTTCTCTCTGCGAGGATACATTTACAGTTTCAATTCAACTGGGAAAACAATAATAATTTAAAATTGTTTGTACTGTTATAAAAGTTGTTGATAAATAAAAATATAATAAATAAGAATTAGTTACATAACTTTTGAGTAACAGAGGCATGTTTTTCAGCATGGTACAAATAAAGAACAGGCTGAACAAAACCAGCCAGCAAAAAACAAATTGTACAAATGCTCCAAAGTGCACGAATATTCTGTTTTGTCACAATGATAAAGAGTCCTGTGATAGTATATGGGACATATATGATGACCATATTGACAGTATTTATTAGAATGGCATTAAATGCTCTTCTCTTCATGTGGTTTTCCTCCTTTCTCTCTTTCCCTCTCTCTCCTGGTCCTGACTGCTTCAGAGCTCTGAGAACAGCCACAAGACAAAACAACTGGATGGAGAAGAAGAAGATGAACTGTGTTGAGAAGAACCATGTTTGTTCTATAGTATTTGGCAAGAAGAAAATTGAGAAAATACAGGAGCCAAGAGTGATGATCCAGACCGCAGTGCAGCAGATCACTCTATATCTGAGAGGTTTGAACTTCAGAAAGGTTACAGGATGAACCACTGCCAGGTAACGCTCAACACACATCAGACACTGAAACAGAGGACGACCGGTGATGCCTAGTCCAATTAAAAAACACATTAATGTTGTGAGACTTTTATACCAAAATAACATTAGACAAATCAAACTAGCCACACAGATACCAATCTCACAAACAGAGAGATTGATTTTAAAGAACAATGATGCAACTCTTGATCCTGTGATGATGAGCCATATAACATAGGAGTGAGTAGGAAGACCAAACAGGAAACTAAAACTGCATGCATACATTTCAAAAATGTCCAATGGCCCAAAGAAATAAGTTGTGGATGATTCAGTGGTGAAGTTAGAGTTCCTCCTTGAGTTTTCAAGATCTCATTCATAAAATTAATAAATAGTTGCAACAGTGATCTATTGGATAGAGAAGAGCAAATGTGCTAAGAAAAAAGCCAAAACATATTGAATCAAGATTTAAACCTTCAGTATCCAACATCCTCATATTTACTATATTAAATTACTTTCATGTCCAGGGAATTTGAAGTGAAATAATTAGTAAATCAATACATCACAAGCCATAATTTTACACAATAGTTTAAACTAATTATTTAAATGAGCCAAAATATTTCTTCAAATTAGTATGATTATATTAATAACAATTAATTATAAAACAAATTGAGTGCATTTCTTAGCCTAAAGTTGTAAACAAAACATTTTCTATAATATTTCCAAGGTGAAACATACACTTAAGCACCATTTTACTCATTCAGCTAATTTATCTAATTCACTCATAACATTTATATTACATCTGATAATCATACTAATGTCTTTGCATGTTATTGAAAATAAAAACAAACAAATCAATCAAAAAGGAGAGTTTGTCACCTGAAGAGTGAATGTCCAGTCTTTCTGGGTGTAAATGACACTCTGTGCTTTTTTTGTCTCACTTTAGCTGTCACAAGCATATATGTGCATATGTAACATAAAATAAAACAAAACATATGCAAACATATGCAACACATGCACAAGATTCAAAATGATTGAATGTCCTTTATTCAAATGGCTTAAAACATTTAAGGGAGAAATTGTGTGCATTTGTTTTCTGTGGACAGTTTAATTTTAGAAATGTACACTACATACACAGCACATAACATTCAAAGACCTTCAGGTCTCTCTCGTCTGAGCTAAGGTCTGTGTTCATGACAAAGTACCAAGGCAGAAACCAGTGCTCACCACGAAAAAAAAGCTTGTTTTACATTCAATAAGATACACGGGTGATACTCAATGTCTTATGAGGAAACAAATGAAATGTGGCACTTCTTGGTAAACATTTTTGAGTGTTTAAGAATTTAATGTTTAGGAAAACTTCAACATAATATGAGTTAGCAGCGAGTTAGTTAACATGCAGTTGCAAAGTTACTTTATAGTAGTAGTAGTTAGTTAGTTAGTAGTTAGTAGTAGCATGTCTTAAGCGAACTATCGAAATAAAAAGCAACCAAGTATTGTATAAAAAAATAAATAAAAAAATACTAAACCACATCTGATAATCACACACTGAAAAAATCAGTGTATAATTTATTTTTAAATGATATTGCTTGTTAACTTCACAAACAACATACAATAAATGTCTAATAGCACATTGAATTACATTAAACTTTTAAAGTATTTTGGCTGTTCATTTACACGACAACGGCGTTGTGTGTAATCGTCTCTGTGTAAACTTCAAAAACACAAATTTGTGAGAATGGTGACGTCATGCGTATTACTCATTAGCCTCTTTCACACATACAGTCTTTACTGGTAAAATCCCAGTATGAGATCATGTGTGAACAGGACCTTTTCAAAAATACCAGTAAATTGGTTCCGGTAGTTTACCAGTAAGGGAATTACTGAATTACAGTAAGCTTTTTAATATTTTTTTATGTAAATATGCACAAGATGATCATCTTTGACCATTGTGCAACGTCTTTTTCAACGTGTCGCGCTCAAGACCCAGCCTTCTTTTCTATTCATCAGCATGCGCATCTCATGTTTTTAAGAGCAAAATTGCTTTCTGTTTGATAAGCCCTTAGGCCTTTCACTCAGATGTCAAATTTTTTTTGTCATGTTGTATTGAGTTAAATCACCTATGAAACCTCTAAAAGACTGCTCATTTGTTTCTTGAAGCCATTAACAGCCCATACATTTCTCTTCCAGCCAATGAGATCTTGGGCCAGATTTACAAAACATTTTTAAGTATAAAATAGTTCTTAACTGCCATTTTCTTATTTTCAACTTAAAAAAAAAAAAGAGAAAGAAAATTATTACAACCAAACAAATATAATTAAAATTCTTCAAAAGAATGTTTTTAAAAATCCACACAAAAAACTCCAACTTGTCTTAAATTACCCAAAGGTAAGATATTTAATGAATGTACTGGGTTGTTTAAAATGTTAAGCATTACGACAAAACACATACTAAATATAACTACTACACAATATTTCATATGCACTATGGAGGGATTTCAATTAAGGGAAAATGTACATTGAGTAGGTCGCAAAAAAAAAAAAAAAAAAGCCAGACAGGGTGATCCAAGTCCAACACTCAATCTGGAAAATGGTGAAACTGGGTGATGCACTAAGTATTTATTCAAAACAAACAAACCACAAACAAGTGTTACAACCATATCTGATTAACACTCAAATAAAAAGCAAAATGTGTATGCAAATAACTATTTAAATCACAAGTCGGTTTGACCTCTCTGAATAAAAGAGTGACCATGTTACCTACACTAACATGTTTTGGGATCATGAATCCTTATTTAGAGGAAAATGTCAATTTAGAAAAATAAATAAATAAATTAGTGACATTAGCAAGTATCATGTGGAACAGGTGATTTTTCCAGTTCGTCGCAGAAAAAGAACAGGCTGCACAAATCCATCTAGCAAATAACCAATTGAAGCAATAAACTGCAGAGCCGAAATATACTGCTGTGTTAAAATGAATGCTGAAATTTTATATGGGACAAATATAACCACAGCCACAGTAGTTATTAGAATGTGATTAAATGCTCTTCTTTTCATTTGGTTTACCTTTTCTTTGTCATTCTCTCCTGGTCCTGACTGTTTCAGACCTATGAGAACAGCTACAAGGACAAATAACTGAACAAAGGGGAAAAGTAGAAACTGCACAGTGAACAGCCATGCATGTGGACTAGTGTTGAGCGAGATTATAGTAAACATGCAAAACAAACAGGATCCAAGAGTGATTATCCAAGCAGCAGTGCAGCAGATCACTCTATATCTGAGAGGTTTGAACTTCAGAAAGGTTACAGGATGAACCACTGCCAGGTAACGCTCAACACACATCAGACACTGAAACAGAGGACGACCAGTGATGGCTAGTCCATACAAAGACTGTGACGATGTCTTGAAATTAGAAAACCAAAATGACAGTATATCAATTAAACATTTCAGACAATTGCCAATCTCACAAACAGAAACATTTAGGTTGAAGAAGTCTGTTGCAATTCCAGTTTCTGTGACAATAAGCCATATAACATAAAAATGTATAGGAAGACCAAAAAGGAAATTGATGCTGCACACACACAGTGCCATGCTGCTCATTAGTCCAATGGAATGAGTTGTTGAGTCTGTAGTGAAGTTCAGTGTAGAGTTCATTTCTTCCTTATTTTTTTTCCCCAACAGATTCCAATCTTTAGCTCTGCAGTTCTAAAATTAAAATCCATATAACCAAGACCAACCTATATTAATTAACTTTCATATGTAGGCATTCAGGTAACTTGATTAATCCACAACACTTAAATTACTCAGTTGTATTCCAATTTTAAATAATTTCAAAATATAGCTGCATTCATTATCATCAAACAACTTATCTTTATAATGATGATATTGATATTTTCTGCATATTATTGAATACAAAATTAAATTAAGTTTGTCACCTGAAGACTGAATGTCCCCTGGACTATGTTTTCAAGCTGCCACACAAATAAATGACTGCACATAAAACAATTCGCTTCACATAAAATGGATATGCAAATTAATATAAGAAAGCGTGAGGTTCAAATTATGTGTTGTATTCTATTCAAATAGCTTAAACATTTGAATAGAAAAAAAAAAAAAACCTCACACCTAAGTGGACATTTTTCACTAGAAATTGTAAGATACTGATTGCAAAAAAGTGAATAAGTATTAAAAAAATGATAAAATAAGATTGTGTATTTGTAGTATAAACACGAATACATCCCGAACAACAGCAGACCATGAACTCCGCTCACACATAATCAATATAACAAAACAAGGTTTATACACATAAACGTTAGGTCTGATTTATGTATATCAATGAGAACAACAGTAGCTACATAATCAAAACTAAAGGAGCCTCAAATATCCTGTCGGATACTCAAGGAACTTCAAAATGTAATTTTGTTGCCTCAAAGCTCTTTCTCCTATAGTAGGGTTACTGGAGGAGCACTGACAATCTTTGAGGTTCTTGCTGGAACTTATGGGATCCTTTAAGCACTTTGTATTTAGTTTAGAGGTTCTGGAGTCACCTTTTCACTACCATGAGACCTCGAAGTGCTTTGGGGGAAAATAGAGGAACCTGAATGCAATAAAAGGGTTATTGGAAGATCTTTTAACATTTAAGTGGTTCCTGGAAGATCTCTTATGTTAAAGCCAGCATCTGGAGGAACCCAATGGTTCAGTGAGGCCAGAATAAGATTATTATTATCCTATTATTATTATTATTATTATTATTATAGGCTACTTAAGTTTGATTCAGTATACATACCCAGGTGAAAAAGGTCTTTTTCACTTGGGTTACATATATTTAGTATAGGCCTAGGCTATTTTATTAAGTAATTTAAACCTTAAAAAACAGCACTAAATAATAATAATATTATGAAGAATAAGAACCAGGAGGAGAAAAGTTGTATTCTGTCACGAAACTGCTGCTATTCCTCTGCTGTCGTCGCTTCTATGGCTTCAGTGATGCTTGCGCTGCTCGCGCGCAACAACAATTCATTCGGTTCACATGACGTCACTGTAGCTTTGCGCCGCCATCTTTGCGACCACGGCGGTCTCAGTAATGCAATATGTTGTGCAGTTGGCTACAACAACAGCCGAAAGAGGAACCCTGAACTGGTATTTTATTCTATACCAAAAGAAGAGAGAAGAGAGAATCATTTATTTAAAAGACTTGAAGTCTCATGTTGGTTTGTGGTTAATTATATTTCCATCCTATACTGCAGTGGCCAACATTATAGACAGATATCGACAGATAATGTTTTGTCTTCATTTTATTGTTGGATCTGTTTAAATGCACTTTATCATGGTAAGTTAGTAAGATTTGGGGTTGTTTTGAATATAACTGTCTGTCTGCAGCGGCGGTTTCTTCATTAAGGCGATCGGGCGACGCACCACTAAAGTGTGAAAGGGACTTTTTCAATCACTATCTCATTCAACCACAGAGGCTGCGTTCCAGTCCAAAATTGTCATGCCCTTCACTTGCTAACTTCCCTTCGTCTCGTTCACTCGGATGTACGTCATTGCGAGTGCCCACTACTGGCGGAAACTGCAATGGGCTGAACTGGAACGTCCTAAGCCCTTGATCACTTGGAATCAGCTGTGGAGTTGATTTATTATTTACATTTTTTTCCCTTTAAGAATTTGTTTAATGCAGCATCCAAATGTTTATAGGTGTGTTTGGGTTGTTTTAAATTTAAAAAAAATTATAATTAATATATCATAGAGTTGTTTGTGTGGTGGTGATTAGACGAGATATGCGGTGACGTCACAATCGTGTTGCATTGTGGGACATATAGGTGCCTGAAGTGTACATTTGAAGCAGACTCGCTCCCTCGGTCAAAATCGAGGGAACGAGGGTCTGTCCATATAAACTTCCCTCGTCCACTTCACGAAGTGGAACGCACTTCAAAATGGCGGCAGGGATTCCCCCGAGGGGAAGTGCTTAGGGAAGTTCGCAAGTGCGTGTCTAAAAGTGGACTGGAACGCAGCAAGAGTTACGCTAGCAGTCACTCACTGTTGTTCTGCCTCTGGATATAGTCCAATCAGCGCCGAGTCACGTTCTGTGGAGTACCGCCTCTTTTTGGGCGATTTCACTCTGGCTGAGAATCGCCCCGAGTGTTCCCATAGACTTACATTCAAAGATTTTTTTTTTTTCGAACTGCAGGCACAGCAATGCATTCTCTATGGGTTCCGGGAGGGCTCGCACTAACGTGCTTTCGTCATCATACGTAACCTTAACTTGTGCAGCGATTGGTGGAAACAAATGTACCTCTAATAGTATTTAGCCATAAGCTGAAGTGACATCCAATAATTTCCTCAGTGCATAACTTACATTTCACGGACATATTCTCCATCTGTAAATGTTAGAAAGTCCAGTTTGCTGTCATGAGTGGGCGAGCTTTCTGCAAGCTATACTTCCGTGAACGAGCGCCCCCGCGTGCATGCGCGCCGAACAGACGGAGCGCAATGCATAGGAGCGCAATTATTCTGACTAAAATATACATTAGCACTAAGTTATAAATATATTTAGCTAAAATATAGCTATATTTAGCTAAATTTAGCTTGAATATTTGTTGTTGTTGGTGAACATAAATGTGCTAGAGAATTTCAAACCTACATGTGTATTTTTATGATATTAGCTTTTTTTTTTTTTTTGGTTTAGTAAATTTAACTACTTCTTTAAAAAGCATTATTTTGTTTTTAGATTGTAATGTTGCAATGTTAGAATGTAATGTGATTTGACCCCTTTTTGGATAGACTGCAGATAGACAGCAACACTATGTTTGTTTTTATAACCTTCAATATGAACATTGTTTGTAGGACAATATCGATCAGGATATTACATTTTTAAAAAAAATTAAATACAGGTTTTTTTTTATTCAAATAGAAAAATAATAATTAAATACTCAGATTATACCATACATCGCCATTTAGCCCAAAAATTCAGATTTATTTGGCAATTGGCTACCCTACCGGCTGAAGTTTTAGCTAAACTTTAGGCTAATGATAGCTACATTATTATCACTGTTAAATTGTTTTTAACAATAAGCCTACATTCAGTCCTGAATTAAAAATTCAGTTTGTTGTGCCCCCCCAAATTTTTTTAGCACCAGCCGCCACTGTCTGTCTGTCTGTTAGTTAATACCTACCTAAATCTAATAAATATTTTTCTGAAGTTCATAAAGATATTGTCTTCGTCACATGCGCTTTATATGTTATTTTGTGTAAGTAACGTTAACGTTAGCTCTGCAGACGATGCATAATCTCAGCCTTGAAATGCATATTAAAGGACTAGTTCTTCCAAAAATGATAATTCTGCCGTCATTTACTCACCTTCATGTGCAAATCCTTAAGTTTACTTTCCGTGGAAGACAAAGGGAAATGTTTGAATATGTAGCCTAATGGAGACTCTTCTTGTCGATGTAATGGAAGTGAATGAGTAACATTAGCCTACTGGGGGCTGTCACGCAAAAAATAATAATAATAAAAGACAAAAAAAAAAAAACATCACAAAAGTATCATAAAAGTGATCTAATACGACTCGTCCGTTATATTAATATCGTTATTTATTCATATGATAGCTTTATGTGACGAACAAACTGCAATTTAAGTCCTTATATTATAATCACTGAGCTTACCTCTTGAAAGCTTTTAATCGCAGCCGAATCATTCAAAAAGATTCGACTCGAAAGATTCTTTAATTTCGATATTTGTGTGTATTAAACCTTCTCTCTGTAATTGAACATCTGTTCTTTCGGACAGATATGGCAGTCTTTTATGATATTCGGCTGATGTCTCTGGCTGTGCTGATGGACGGATTAGATAGATTCATTCATGCCAGCCGAACAGCTGCGGATTCATAGATTCATTCATGACATCGCCTCGACTCTCATGAACGCACGCCATGAAGCTCTATGACTTAAGTATTTCTATATCATGAAAGACCAATTGGGGCAAGCCTGGGGCAGATAATAATGGACTAAAGAAAACTGGGGGTAAAAAATAAGGATCGGAGCAGGGACGTGCACAGGGGGGTTGCTCAGGTTGCCCGGGCAACTGCCCATATGCCCTTTTCGACTGACGTTGCCCTTCCGAGAAAAAAAAAAAAAAAAAAAAAAATATTCGAACAATGGATTTCACGTAGCAGGCCAAGATAAATAATAATAATAATAATAATAATAATAAATAAAAAATAAATTGAAAAGCCTCATTCAATTCCATTCGGGCACCGAAAGTGAAAGTCAGTAGGGGAAGGGCAAACTCTCTTTACGTGGCTGCACGTGACCGGCACCTGAGCTGAGCCTGCATGAGCGGGCGCGAGATTGTCGCGGTTGTCGGGTGAGGCGTCAACGTTGTCGGAAAAGGTGAGTTTGTGATGTATAACCATCATCATCATCATCAAGTTTTATGAAATGAATTAAAATCTTCATAAATCCAGGCTGCGTTTGCCACGTTTAGCCTAAATAATCAGACGGATAGCTTGCAGAAAAGCAGCCTAGGCTACTATTTTTTTTGGTAGGCATTAGGCAAACTAAGCTAACGTTACGGAATGTCTGTCTGCTAGTTAGTTTCTCACATTTCGTTTTAGCAAGAAGAATGAATGATGGAAGTAATGTATCACATTAATTATTTTAATCAAAATGGTTAAATGCCTAAATCCTATCACTATTTTGGGTATTGTTTGACTTTGAAGCCAAGATGCCCACTGAAAAGAGGCGGATTCAGGAGAGGGAGAGACAATTAAGGGAGGCAGCAAAGGGCACCACATCACTGCAGGGTTGGCTGCGAAAAAGCCAATCAGCAGGTGAGACAGAGACTTTGCACTGTGATAAAGATGACATGACACTGTGTAGGCAAATTGTGACCCTGGATCACAAAACCAGTCTTATGTTGCACGGGTATATTTGTGGCAATAGCCAACAAAACATTGTATGGGTCAAAATTTTCTTTTACGCCAAAAATCATTAGGATATTAAGTAAAGATCATGTTCCATGAAGATATTTTGTAAATTTCCCACCTTAAATATATAAAACATTTATTTTTGTGAATGGATGCAGCACTATTGCCAATAGAAATGGACAACTTTAAAGGAGATTTTCTCGATATTTCGATTTTTCTGCTCCCTCAGATTCCAGATTTTCAAATAGTTGTATCTCGTAATAGCCAAATATTGTCCTATCCTAACAAACCATACATCAATGGAAATATTATGTATTCAGCTTTCAGATGATGTATAAATCTCAATTAAAAATTTTGTGGTCCAGGGTCACAACTCACAATTGATTAATTAATCAGACTCATATTTTAGCCTACTAATGGCAATGTTTCATTATTACATTACATTTAAGATGAGGAGGAGCAGTCACAAGCCTCCAGACTATGTGAGGAAAATGTGGACCAGGAGGAGGCACATAGGGCAGGTAGGCCTAAGTGATGATCACCAAATATGAGATGAGAGGATCATGCTAGAAAGTATAGGGTTAAAGAGCTGCATGCTAAATAATTGTAATCTAAAAAAACATAGGCTATTTCAGAGGTCATTTCAAAGATCCTGCCTGAACAGAACATAAATACCACTAGTGGCCATTAAAATAATAATGATAATAGCAATAATATGTAATTGGATAGATGATGAGCCCAGTGCATCAGCTGCATTCAGAGAGCCAGAGCCAGAGCCAATCCCAGATGAGATCAGGACAGACTGGCAAAATAGGGAAATGATAGATGAGCAAGAGGATGAGATGAGGGAAACGAGAGCATCAGCAAGAGATATTGAGATGACGAGTAGGGCAGAGTCAACAGATTTTGATTTTTTGCTGAGGTTGGCTAATCCCACAGATCCAGCTCATGTACAAAGCAGCAATCTTAAATACGATCAGACCTTCATCACATTTTCCAATTCAGTCGGGCCTTGCCGTCCTATGGTAAAGTTCCCTAAAAATCCAGATGGGCGCTCTTTTCAAGCCCAATGGTATAACGATGACCCCTGGCTGGAATATTCTCCACTAAATGATGCCATGTATTGCTTTAGCTGCAGGAATTTTATGAATGAGGAAAGATTTCAGAGCAGGACAGGATGGAAGTCTGTAGGGATAAATTTGTGGAGGCAGGCCAAAGTGAAGATTAAGGAGCACCGCAGCAGTGAATTGCATATGCTAAGCATGATTAGGTGGAATGCCTTTACAAAAGATACACTGCAGAGGGCTTTTGCAGTAGCTGATTCTCAGATGGAAGCAGCCAAAGAAAGAGAGAGGCAGAAAAACAGAGAGATTATGTTCCGTTTAATAGACATCACATTATATCTGGCAAAACAAGCTTTGGCCTTTAGGGGAAATGAAGAAGGCTTGTCGAGTTCAAATAGAGGAAATTTTCTGAACCTGGTGGATTTGCTTGGCCAATATGACAGCGTACTCGGGCTTCATCTTGAAGCAGTCAAGGAAAAACAAGCATCAAACCAAAGGTGCCAGGTGTCTCTCCTGTCCAATAGGACACAAAACGACCTCATAAAAGCACTTAGTCTTTATGTGAAACGAATCATACAGAAGGAAGTGACAGAAGCATCACAATTTTCTATTTTGCTGGACGAGACCACTGATGTGTCACATATTGAGCAGGTGTCCTTTGTTGTGCGATATGTCCACAACATGACTATAAAGGAACGCTTTGTCCAACTATGTGATGTGGCATCAACAACGGGAGAGGCACTGGAGAATGTAGTGATGAAGCTACTTGAGCAAAACAACTTCAACATTCAAGATGTCTGTGGACAGGGATATGATGGAGCTGCCAATATGAGTGGACGCTACAATGGGCTGCAGTCCCGGATTCAGAGACAAAATGAGAGAGCATTATATGTGCACTGCCATGCACATTGTTTAAATCTCGTTTTAGTTGAGAGTGCAAAATCCAACAAGCACTTTGTGGATTTCTTCACAGTCGTTGAGAGGCTATACACATTCATTGCCAACTCTACAAAGCGCCATGCTGCATTTGTGGATACTCAAAAAGCGATGAATCCAGACCAACGTGTTCTTGAACTACAGAGGCTTTCAGACACCCGGTGGAGCTGCCGGGAAGATGCTTTAAAGACAATTAGGAAGGTCCTCCCTGCTGCCCTACAGTACTTGAGAGATCTGAGAGAGTGTGACCCCCCCGATCTGGCTGCAGGAGAAGCTAAAATGCTGTTGAGCAGCATAGATTTTGAATTTTTGCTGTGTCTTGAAATAGCAACGCCAGTGTTCATGGAGACATCAGTTGCCTCAAAAGTACTCCAGCAGGATGACCTGGACTTGGCTGCTGCTTACTCTGTGTTAGATGGTGTCTTGAAGCGAGTAGTGGAACTGAGGAGAGACAGCAAATTCTCACAAATATACAACACTGCCACAACAATTGCAGAGGAAAATGACATAAGCATTCCCACAAATATTCCAGGTAGACAAAGAAAAGTCCCTGCAAAGCTGAAATACGCTTCCAAATCAGCAAGAGAAGATGATGCAGTCCAGACCTTGGAGGAATATTACAGGGGAAGGACATATTATACCTTTCTGGACAGATTGAGACAGGAGCTTGAGAGAAGATTTTACGGGGAAGGGAAGACTCGGGACATTGTGATGTCACTGCAGAGACTCACTGACCCAGAGCAGTGGAAGGATATTGGCCAAGGTGTTGATACAGCACATTTACTATGTGAGTTTTATGGACTTCAGGGGGAAGAGACCAACCTTCAAACAGAGCTGAGAGTCTTCCATGCGTCTTACAAGTGTCCCAAGAGGACAGTCAAGTCTATGCTCGAAGTATTCAAGGAAAACAATGCTAACGTCATATTCCCCACACTATTCAAACTAATCAAAATATATGCCACTCTACCCGTGTCCACTGCAACGGTAGAACGATCCTTTTCAAAGCTGAAGCTGGTCAAATCAAGGCTCAGAAATCAGTGTGGTCAAGAGCGGCTGTCTGACCTCCTCCTGCTGGCCATAGAGAAGGACATAGGAATCGACAAGAAAGAAGTTTTGAAGATTTTTGTTGAAATGGCCCCTAATAGGCGGCTTCTCTTTTGAAGCTTTGCATGTTTAGTGTGTAAATTTGGAGAAACCTATCAGTGACTTGATAGGATATTGATAGGGATATTGATGTAGGGATTTTCATGACTCAAGTCATGTTTTTCTGTTATTATTAGTAGTAGTTAAGGGGATTGAGTGCTGTATTTCAGTGTTTTACCTCTTTGTGTATATATATTTTAATAAAGATCCTGTTATTCTCAGTCCTTCATATAGCCCGTGAGGTTTTTTTGGGGGGAGTGGGGGTTCCGGGGGGGGGGGGGGGTGCCCTTTTTTCAGGTCAGAGCAACTGCCCCTCAAAATTCCTGTGCACGTCCCTGGATCGGACCCTAAAATAGAAATTTTCTCCAGGTATCTCTGTCTCTCTCTCTCATTCAAATGGGCAGTTTGGGCGGCCATACCGGGCGAGTCGGTTGCAAATATGGCGGCGTTCTATTTGTAGTGACGTAGGTGGCATCTATGAATAGTATCCACCGTTTGTTCGGCTCTCCGTTACAAGGTTTGTAAACTCGCAAATAAATATAAATACAGTCTACTCACTATATATTCAAACACACACATATATATATAAATTAAATTTATTATACATTACTACGTTTTTACAGTGTTTACCACTCGTTTATTGCACAGTGTCTGGTATGAAGGTTTTAGCCGCGATGCTAACTAACGTTACGTTGATCTAATGTAATGAATAAATGGAAATGATTGACTTATTGCCTAGATTGATTTAGTCATTCAATTCAACATATTCTGTACAACTGTGTCGTCAAATTGCTGATATAGCCTATAATTTAGCTGATTCCTGCTGTCATTGGCGTTTGTTATGAATAACAAAAGCAGGTTAATATAGTTTGGTCTGTTTTTGTTTAGCTAACTTTACTTACTACAGGTGCCCTCATTCTCTCAAATACATTACAATTTTAAAGCCATTTACTGGTCAATAAATATTATGTTGTGAATAATCAGCTTTTTTTCTTTTGTATCCCCAGAACAACCATTACATTTCTAAAATAATCTGAACATTTCAGTGGCAACATTGAATTACAGTAAGTTACCTGCACCACATGCAAGTACTTTATTACTATGAACTTTCTCTGTGTGAAATTGTATTGTTTGACTGTGTACTAGTGTTTTTTTAATCAGTTATTCTCTGAAAATCTTCCCTCATGCTCTCAAATCTCATTCATGTTACTCAGAAAAATAATATTAGGCTTGGTTCACAAATAATGCTATGCATTTTTTTTCTTATATCTTTATCATTTGCATTTGAATATAAGACATTTTAATTCTTTAATTTTTTAATTATAACTTCAAGTTCTTTTTTGATAAAAAAAAAAAGGAAAAAGCTATTACAGTATGGCTTCAAAAGACTTACAACACAACCCATAACACATGTCAGGGGCTGCATTATGCCTGAGATCTGCTTTTGGGTTCCCCAGACAGAAAGTCAAACAGGTTTGGAACGTCACAAGGCTGAGGAAATTATTTAAATTTCACAACTATCACTTTAATAACATTACTAACAGTAAATTTTGTACTTTGTAGCGACCTCGGTAAGCTGAAATACAAGTTTGAACAAGAATAAAAATCCTCCTGTAGACCTGAAAATCATTGAAGTGCCTGGACCATCCACCAGAACAGAGGAAAAACACACAAAAATCGAAGCTGCGGCACCTCTTCACTTTTGTAACTTTTAAGTACCTCACACCAACTTGGTCCCATAGCGACATTTTTGACCACAAACGAAATTGCTGACCATGTAAATTCTTATTGAAATGACTGGAATTCATCAGTGAACATTCACAGAACAACAGATCATTTTACTGCACCTTAAAGGGCACCTATTATGCAAAATTCACTTTTACATGGTGTTTGAACATAAATGTGTGTTGGCAGTGTGTGAGCAAAACCACCCTAGAATGATAAAAATCCACCCAGTAGTTTTGTTACTATCTCAATAAATCATAAGCACTGTCTCAGAACACCCTGTTCTAGATTTCCCTCATTGTGACGTAGAAATGAGCTAAGCCCCACCGACGTGATTTGATTGACATCTGGTTTTGGCATAGACCCCGCCCTCGGTGATCTGTTCTGCACACCATCGCCATTGTTTCAACAACAGCCGGTAATGTCTCCTTAGAAGTGTAGGTGTTCTGTTGTGGGATGTAAGATACTAGTCTTCACTGACATCAGAGCCACTGAAAACGCAGCGGATGGATTTTATTTATGAAGAAAAGGCACCACTTAAACTTCCTAAATACGAGATTCATGTTCTGACTGACTGTTTAGTGAACGAGGGTCAAAGTTAATCCTCAAGTGTGGATCGTTGCCTACAGTTCGCGATCCAACGTCACCTCCAGAAAAAGTAAGTGTATTTTATGATTTTTGAGCAAATAGTCATTTCAATCGATGTCAGCCAGTTCAACAACAAATGCGTCTAAAGCTATTTATTGTCGTCGTCATAGGATGTCTCAACAAACAACGTCAGACAGTTTTATGTCACGTAGGCATTTTTTTGCAGCATTTACAAATGTAAATAAATTAAGGTCTGCTCTATCTCCATAGACAGTAGGCTATATAAACGTCTATCTCCCTCCCCTTAAGAAATAAATAAATAAATCGTTTGTACTTAGCAAACATTATCACAGTAGTGTGTGTGTGTGTAGTTTCAAAAAATTGCGCGAACGTTATCACAGTTCGTGTGTGTGTGTGTGTGTGTGTGTGTTGCACATCCATAATGGCAAAGGGGACGCGATTAAAACTTTGCAAGTACATAAATGTATCAAATAACCATTCCGAGACGTTTAGTCCATTCTCATTCGTGTTTATTCTATGCCGGACTCTCTGTCTTCATCATCTGGGTCCAGCAGCAGGGCGGGGATATGCAGCTCATTTACATTTAAAGTGGTACACACAAAACAGCTCTTTTTAAAACAGGCCCCAAAAATGACATTTTCAAATGGTTATAATAAATTAACTGTGGGGTATTTTGTGCTGAAACTTAACAAATGCATTCTGGGGACACCCAAGACCAATATTACATCTTCTAAAAAGGGGCATAATAGGTGCCCTTTAATACTGTTTCCGGGTCGAAGCCTCTACTTCCACTATCTTGTTTCATGAGAATACTCAACAACCATTTATGAACACTGTTGATTCAAGTCACACATTTAAAGGGATACTCCACCGTCTTTTCATATTAAACTCTGTTATTCCCTTAACTAAGACGAGTTGATACATACCTCTCTCGTCTCAGTGCGTGCACTCAACCGCTCTGGCGCGCGGCGAAACTTTGTTCACTCAGTTCATTCAATATGGGCCAAGCAGAGAAGCTACCAAACACCTCCACGTTTTCCCTATTTAAATACAGTTACTCGCGTAGTGTAACTCGACCTAGGACGGTGACACAAAACAAAACGTTGCGCTTAAGCGTGTAAAATGGATAACTATATTGTATGGCGGAATACCATTGCAAGTAATATCTTCACCAGACGGAGCGGGGGCCGGTGAGAGGATTTTTCACGAGTGAAGATATTACTCCGCCAAGTCGAAGTGCTCATAAGCACTTGCTATGGTATTCCGCCATACAATATAGTTATCCATTTTACACGCTTAGAAAAGTGCAACGTTTTGTTTTGTGTCACCGTCCTAGGTCGAGTTACACTACGCGAGTAACTGTGTTTAAATAGGGAAAACGTGGTGGTGTTTGGTAGCTTTTCTGCTTGGCCCATATTGAATGAACTGAGTGAACAAAGTTTCGCCCCGCGCAAGAGCGATTGAGTGCACGCACTGAGACGAGAGAGGTATGTATCAACTCGTTTTATACTAGTTTTACAACTAGTTTAATATGAAAAGACGGTGGAGTATCCCTTTAAGCTTTTCAAAAGCCACAGTGTACATTACAGTCTCCAGTCTCACGGCATCCCAGACTTCAACATTTTATGATTCAAAATAGCTGAATAACTAACCATCTGAGATTTCGGTATAGAGATAAAGGTTAGGATCGTAATTTTCAGGAATATTACAGCACAATGAGTGCATATTAGCACTGTTTGTTTGTTTTTGGCATCTGATATAGCTTTTGGACTTGGAAACAGTGATGTCAGACTTATCATTGGACTGAAACACAAATGTTTTAAAATTAAGTAAAGATGGACATTTTTAATTAGTCAAAATGTAATTTTTTTACATTGATTTATTTCGTGGAATATATGCGTTTCCATGCATTTTGTTGAGATGTCTTTTCTTGTATAGCCTATGTATACTTGGTTGATTATTCATGTTGCTTATGTATTATTCTATTTTTTGTGTATTCATTGATATTAATCTATAGTTAGCTTTTTTTCCCATGTGCATAGAAGTGTATGTATAAAAATGAATATCAAATATGTAATAAACAATTCTTATTTTGTATTTGGTTCAATTTGTTTATTATAATAGAAGTCAAAGGTAACCATAGTAACAACATGAAATTAAATATTTACAAAAAAAATAATTTGGTTCCTGGAGGCACCCAAAGTGGTTCCACACAGTGCCTAATATAAGAGTTCCTCAGGAAACTTGTGTGGTTCCTCAGAGAACCGCCCCTTTTTAAAGGGTGCCTAGAGGATCTACAGACGGTTCCGCCGGTGTGGCAAAGTGAAGAACCCCAAAAGGTTCCTCCAGGCACCTTTTATTTTTACAGTGTACTCTGTTCAGTCAACGAGGCGCTATTAGTACGAGGGTCAAGACCCTTGTTAGCGAACTCTGGATAGAACTCCCGGGGGCAGAGAAACCAGAGGAAACGCATACAGGTCCATTCTGGGCCATGTATGGGCCTGAAGACAAAAAGACCTGTCGGTGTACCTGTGGCACATTTAATTATATCCTCTGTCGAATAACATTCCGATGATGTCACTGTCTGAGGCTATAAAAGTTCAAAGTCAATTCCATTGACGTGTACAGTTACAGTTTCAAGTCTCACAACATTAATGTGTTTTTTAATGGGACTAGGCACCACCGGTCATCCTCTGTTTCGGTGTTTGATGTGTGTTGAGCGTTACCTGGCAGTGGTTCATCCTGTAACCTTTCTGAAGTTCAAACCTCTCAGATATAGAGTGATCTGCTGCACTGCGGTCTGGATCATCACTCTTGGCTCCTGTATTTTCTCTATGTTCTTCTTGCCGAATACTATAGAAGAAACATGGTTCTTCTCAACACAGTTCCTCCTCTTCTTCTCCATCCAGTTGTTTTCTCTTGTGGCTGTTCTCAGAGCTCTGAAGCAGTCAGGACCAGGAGAGAGAGGGAGAGAGAGAAAGGAGGAAACCCACATGAAGAGAAGAGCATTTTATGTCATTCTAATAACTTCTGTCAACATGGTCATCAAATATGTCCCATATAGGACTCTTTATCATTGTGACAAAACAGAATATTTGTGCACCATGCTGACAAACTATCCTGCCTCTATTCCTCAAAAGTTATGTAACTAATCTTTATTTATTATTTTATTTAACAGTATATGGAAAAACTTAGAAAAGCTGACAAGAAAATGTTCCACAGATGAATAATGGATACACCCTGATAAAATATATTCCCTGAATGCATTTGTCGCAATGTGTTTAGTAAATGCTTTTTGTTGCAAAATACATTAATTTATTAATTTATTATTATTTATTAGTAATTTTTAATATTAAGATTGAGTATAGTTCCCATTGGATTCCACAAAAGAAGACATTCACACAATTTCTCAGATATATTCAAATGTTTTAAAACATTTTGAATGAACATCAATCATTTTTCAACCACATGCATTTGCGTATGTTTTGTTTTATGTGACATTTTTTAATTGCAACAACTTTGAAGTGAGACTACAAAAACAGGACAGAGTATTTTTTACACCCAGAGAGACTGGACATTCACTCTTCAGGTGACAAACTCTCCTTTTTGACTTAATTTGTTTATTCCATTGAGTGATATGCAAAAAATATTAACATGATTAGCAGACTGCTCTAGGTTAAGCGTTATGGACAACTTAGATGAATTAGCTGTTGAGTAAAACAGGGAGAGGTTTTTTGTTTTAATTGAGATTTTGAATATGACCATAGACTATGATATGCACAACATTGTTTTTTTTTTCTTTTTTCTTCTTCTTCTTCTTCTTCTTCTTCTTCTTCTTCAGTGCAGGGTTATTTATCTAGTATCAGTACTCTTATCTTCCTATAGATAACTCAGTATTCATTTTGTGAGATTTTCAAGACAAGAAGAAGATGAATGACTCTACAGTGAACTTCACCATTAAAGCATTCTTAAACTCCACTGCTCATTCCATTGAGCTAATAGAACGTCTACAATTGTGTGTGTGCAGCTTTAGTTTTCTGTTAGATCTTCCTACACACTTCTACGTTATATGGCTCATTGTCACAGGAACAGGAAGTGGAGTCGCATCAGAATTCTTCATCCTCAATCTCTCTGTTCCCTTTTGTGGTCACTACGAGTTACGTCAGTGACAACGAATGGGGTTTCGCTTAGAAAGCCTCTCACCTTCGAGTATACAAAACGAGCCAATGGCAAGAAAATGCCATGGGTCTGTGGAATTTGCATAGCGTAAGTCCGCCCCACCTCGTGGGTATATAAGGAAGTACGCTGGCAACATGCAGATATGTTTTCGCTTCGGAGCCAAGAGTTCTCTTCACTCCTACAAGCCATTCTGAATCATCTTCACTCTACGAGATGAGCGGCTCTTCAGTTTGTTGGTGTGACGGCGCGTTCCAGCGAGATCGCATTGCCTGCTGCTGATCTGTGCAGTGATCTGCTGACAGTGTGTGTGTTTCTCCCTGAGCGCTTAAGCACTCTGCTGAGCTTTTTCCTCTCTCTAAAGGAGCTGCATGCGGCACGTCTTTTTCAAGACGGTTCGCCCTTGTATTTACTGGATGTGGGAGCGTTCGTGGATGAGTCATGTTTTCATTGCGGGAACATGACCATCACAATGTTTATAGATCGAGACTCAATGATCTCCGAGTGGGTAGAGTCTCCTCTTCCACACCACAATCTATCTCTTCCTCGAGAGGGGATACTTTGGCTGGTGGCCAGGGTGATCTGCGGGTTACGGTGTGGCATAATACCGACGAGCATTCCTCGGGCCATGCCCCCCTCCACATCGCAAACCGTGGGGCTTCCGGGTGTGCCTGGTTCCTCTTGGGGACCCAGTGTTTTCATTCGGGGCTCCAGCAGATGGTGTCATGTCACTCACAGCATCACAAGGCGGGCTTGATTCCTCTGGAAATGAGGGTTCGACTGCGTTGCCTCCCTCGGGAGTATCAGCGTTAGTCAAGTCAGATCCACAGCTGATGGCCATGCTTTCCCGGGCAGCTGAAAGCATTGGTTGGAGTGACGCCGCCCTCCCCCCAATGCACTGTAGGCTTGAAGGTTGGTTCCTGGGCGCGTGTTGCTCTTCAGTACTCGCCCCCAGTGCCTTTCTCCCGGATGTGCATCAGGACACCTCCGGCTCGCGAGAGTCCCTGTGACTTATCGCGCCCTGTGGGCGTCCTCCGCCTTCGCTGCACTCGATCGCGTAGCGATCATGGGCTGTATGTTCTCTGTCACTATCGTGGCACAGGCATGCAGTGCTATGTGTCGCCTTCGCCTTTGAGGCAGTGCTGACCCGGGAGTTCTCTCAGACCAGGCCGCCGTGGAACGGCCTCGCTCTACGGGCGACATCGGTACCTGCATGATCCCTGGGCAAGGTGATGTCCACAAGTGTGGTCCAGGAATGGGCTTAGCCAGGTTGATGTGAGGGGGTCTGATAATTCATTTTCTCAGCTCCCTCATGTCCCAGGCTGGGCTCCTCGGTGGTGTGGTTGAGGACTGCGCCCAACAGTCTTCGACCCCCCAGAAGCAGAGTGAGGCCTTCTGCACCAACAGTCGTCCGTCCGTGCAGTCTCCTTAGTCTGCTTCCTGCCGAGGCCGCCTCCCTGCGGCTCCTCCCCTTGAGCCTAAACTGCCCCAGGCAGGAGGAGGATGCAGGAGGGCGGTACTGCCCGTCTCCGCCCCTTAGCCGGCCAAACCCCAGGCTAAGCAGCACTCTCGAGATGGGCAGCTTGGAGTTAGGGCTCAGTTCTTCTCAGGAGCTGGTAGCAGGGCCACTCCTTCCCCCGGGGGAGAATCTCTTGTTTCAAGAACTGATGCCCCTTCCTCCGAGCCCCTAGAGGCTGTGGATTACAGTGCCATCAGGCTCGGCTATGCGATTCAGTTCGCACGGTCTCCTCCCCGCTTCAGGGGAGGCCTCTTCACTATGGTCGTTGGCAATGACCCTATCATGAGATTGGAGGTTGCCACCCAACTGGCGAAGGGTGCGATCGAGACTGTCCCTCCAGCCTAAATGAGGTCCGGGCTTTACAGTCCCTACTTCATTGTCCTGAAGAAATCCGGTGGGTTATGGCCAATCCTGGACCTCCGTGTCCTGAACCGCTCCCTTCATAGGCTGCCGTTCAGGATGCCACGGCCAAATGCATTTTCTATATGTGCGGCCACAGGATTGGTTTGCAGCGATCGACCTGAAGGACGCCTACTTCCATGTCTCCATTCTACCTCGACACAGACCGTTCCTACGGTTTGCTTTTGAGGGCGGGCATACCAGTACGTGGTTCTCCCATTCGGGCTAGCCCTGTCTCCTCGCGCCTTCATGAAGGTCGTCGAGGCAGCCCTTGTTCCTCTACGGGAACACGGGGTTCGCATCCTGAACTATCTCGACGACTGGCTGATCCTAGCTCACTATCGAGACCAGGTTTGCGAACACAGGGATCTAGTGCTCCGGCACCTAGCTCGTCTGGGCCTTCGGGTCAACTGGGAGAAGGGCAAACTTTGCCCCGTGCAGAGGATCTCTTTTCTTGGCATGAAAATCGACTCGGTCGCCATGTACGAGCGCGCAGTCACTGCTGACTTGCCTCCATCAATTCGAGGGCAAGAGTGCGATTCCACTGAAGCTATTTTAGAGGCTCCTGGGGCATATGGCATCTGCAGCCGCAGCAACGCCGCTCGGGTTGATTCATATGAGACCGCTTCAGCACTGGCTTCGCGATCGAGTCCCGAGGTGGGCATGGCAACACGGCACGTTCCGAGTCCCAGTGCTTCCGCCCTGCCATCAGACCTTCACCCCGTGGACAAACCTCAGCTTTCTACGGGCCGGAGTGCCCTCAGAACGAGTTTCCAGGCATGTGCTGGGGCGCCATGTGCAATGGACATGCTGCCACGGGCTCCTGGACAGGACCCCAACGGCCTTAGCATGTCAATTGCCTCGTGGCATGTACGTCTTGCCCTGCACCGCTTCCTTGCGTTGCTCAGGGGTCAGTACGTACAAGTCCGATCGACAGTAAATCAACCGACAAGGTGGTCTACGCTCCCTGTATGTCGCATCACTGCATCACTGCATCACTGCATCAAGGTTGCTTCGAGCCATTATATCCCGGTAGACTGAAACGTGCAGCCGACTAGCTGTCACGGCTTCGGCCTCTCCCTGGAGAATGGAGACTCCATCCCCAGACGGTTCAGCTGATCTGGGATCAGTTCTGGGACGCACAGGTAGACCAGTTTGCCTTCTACGACCTGTCCCATTGCGACCTGTGCAAGATCAGGGAGGACGAGGAGCAGGTAATTTTGGTTGCCCTTTATTGGCACAACCGGACCTGGTTCTCTGAACTTGTACTCCTCGCGACAGCACCTCCCTGGCCAATTCCTCTGAGGAAGGACCCTGCTCTCTCAGGGACGGAGCACCATGTGGCACCCTCGCCCTGATCTTTGGAACCTCCACGTGTGGCTCCTGGATGGAAAGAGGCAGGATGAGTACCCTACCACCTACGGTGGTGGCTACCATCACTTCCGCTAGAGCATCGTCCACGAGACATGCCTATGCGTTGAAGTGGAACCTCTTCGTCAACTGGTGTTCTTCCCGCTGAGAAGACCCCACAAAATGCCCGATCAGTGTCGTGCTTTCCTTCCTGCAAGAAGGGTTGGAGCGATGGCTGTCTCCTTCCACCCTGAAACTGTATGTTGCCGCTATTTCCGCACATCACAATGCAGTTGAAGGTAAGTCTCTGGGAAAGCATGACCTGATCATCAGGTTCCTGAGAGGAGCGAGGAGACTGAATCCTCCTCGCCCTCCTCTCATTCCCTCTTGGGACCTCTCAGTGGTGCTAACTGCCCTGTGGAGTGCTCCCTTTGAGCCTCTGCAATCAGTGGAGCTTAAGTTCCTGTCAATGAAGACATCGCTCCTGGTTGCCAACATAAAGTATGTTTTAGCAAGTCATGTCAGTGTACTAGTACTATACTTCGTTGTGTACTGTTTCAATACTTCTTGAGAGTAAGCTGGCCAACTAAAATTATACTTGTATGTGTAACAGTAAACAGTAAATTGTTTGAGCTCTAAAAATGTTTAAACTTTATTATTACAGTAATTTTAAAATTTAGGGTGTTGTGTTGTCTGGTAATGAACTAGTAAATTAATTTATATTTAACATTTTTAAATCACATTGTTTATGTCTTGGAGCTACAGTATTGAAACGGTGAGTATTTTGACGTTTACAGATTGGCTCCATTCACGTCCATTACAAACATCTTACTGTAACCCAGATTTTGTGTAAAGAAAAGGAGGGAAAATGCGGTCGATTGAAATGAACCTGTACTAACCACACAATATTTCTTTAAGATTTGTTTTTACTGAATTACTGAAACAGCCAAACTTGTTAGACATTTGTCACAGAGATGTTCACATTAAACCTGACGTCTGTGTGGATGGAATTAGCTGTGGAAAACTAATTTGAACTCATGATTTTAAATATGAATAATTTTGAATAGTATAATGTTGCCTTTATCACATATTGCAAACAAAGAACATTCAGTAATACTAATAACAGTTTATTGTGTCAGTGTTTTTTTTTTTCCAATCTATTTCAAATTAGTTTTCCACAGAGAATAAAATGTTTTTCTATTGATGTTTACACAAGATTGTCTGTCTTTTTTAACCTCCTAATTTTCACTTTAAATATTTGCATAGATGGTGTTTGTGATGTTTAGAAAATGAAATTGTATACACATGGGGACATCTGTGAAGTGACTATATAACAGCAGTGAGCTTTATGTCAATCCAGAGGGACGGAACATTAATTCTCCAGGTGACAAACTCTGTTCACTTTGATTCATTATATTTGTCTCTGCTTTATAATATATAACAAAGTCACTGTGACACAGGTTATGATGAGCATGCTAGATTAATTAGTTGAGTAAAATAGGTTTGATCTTTGGAAAAAAAGTAACAGAATTTTTTATTTTCTATTTGAACTTAAGCTATGAAAGTTAACAACATGTTTCAAATTATTATATAGCATTGTATTTAAAACTAGAATGCATTTATTTTCTGTGTATAATTTAGGTATTATGTAGAATTATAACAATTGCTTACAATAATGTAGTGTAATTTTGCCTTTAAATTGTCTGCTTTTTATTGATTTTCCTTGGAACATTTGGTCTTCTTTTTTTCCATAGATCACAACTGCAACATTGTTCCTTTTTTCTTCTGGTTCTGACTGAAGAAAGCAGACATGGCAAACTTCACCACACCTCATGCACCTGCCAACATCACAATACCATCATTTTGGCAAATAGGCACATTAGAAACTTGCATGTTGACCTTCAACTTCATATCTGGTCTTCCAACAAACGCCTATGTTATATGGCTCATCATGAGAGGAACAGGAAACGGAGTTGCATCAGAGTTCTTCAGCCTGAATCTCTCTATTTGTGGGATCTTTACCTCTGTGAACGCTTTGCTCATTCTGATGACAAAATGGTTTCCATTTCAAAGTTTCACAGCAATAACACAGTTTTTCTTTGGATTTACTGTCACTGGTCATCCTCTGTTTCAGTGTCTGATGTGTGTTGAGCGTTACCTGGCAGTGGTTCATCCTGTAACCTTTCTGAAGTACAAACCTCTCAGATATAGAGTGAACTGCTGCACTGTGGCCTGGATATTTATATTTGGCACTTGTTTGTTCTCAATGTTTTGTTTTCTCTCATTTACCATATATATGTATATATGGTTCTACTCACTGCAGTTCCTCCTCTTCCTCTCCATCCAGTTGTTTTGTCTTGTGGCTGTTCTCAGAGCTCTGAAGCAGCCAGGACCAGGAGAGAGAAGGAGAGAGAGAGAGGAAGAAAACCAAACGAAGAGAAGAGCATTTTACATCATTCGAGTAACTACTGCTAGCTTGGTTATCACATATGTTCCATTTATTGCCACTGGATTACACTTTCTTGCGACACAGCAGTTCATTCAGATTCTTTGGTCAGTTAGTTACATTTGTTTTATACTAGCTGGTTTTGTTCACCTTGGACTTTATCTGCAACAGACTGGAAAACTCTTCTGCTTCTGTTTTTTAAAAAAATGACATTTTGTTGAGTTATTAATCATATTACTGCCTGTTTTGCGCCAGACTCGCTATCACCCTGTTGTGTTTTATTTTGTGTTATTGAATATTGAGTGTTAAGATGAATATTAATGAATATTTTCTAATGGCATTATGAATCATATATTCTGTTGTTTATTGATAAGTTTAAGAGTAATTTAACTGTATCATTGTGTTTAAGTTTATATATTAAGGTGTGCTTTGTTATATGTTTAATGCATGTTGCTTTTAATTTTCTCAGTTGTATAAACAAATATAACAACTTATTAATATAACAACTGAATTGTCTTTGTGTCAGAATGTCAAATTTTGGTGACAGTTTACAATAAGGCCTCATCACAATTTCTTTCTTCTGCTGAAAACAAAAGAACATATTTTTGGAAATGCCAGTAACCAAACAGTTGATGGACCCTATTGACGTGAATTATTATTATTTATTTATTTTTTTACCATACTATGAAAGTCAATGGGGTCCATCAACTGTTTGTTTACACATTCTTCAAAATATCTTCCTTTGTGTTCAGCAAAAGAAAGAAATTCATACAGGTTTGGGACAACTTAGGGTGAGTAAATTATGACAGAATGTTTGGGTGAATTATCTCTTTAATGCATGAACTATCATGAAGTAACAATAAGCAAAACTGTAGATTTTTACATGATTATTTATTTTATTTATTTATTTATTTTTTTGTTCATGTGAGATTATAAAAATATGTTTTGTTTACGGTGCATTAACTAATGTTAACATATACAACTTTTTTTTTTAAAGTTGTTTAAATGAACACTAACGATTAATCAGAAGTATTGTTCATTGTTACTCATATTACATAAAGTTAACTAATTCAAACAAATAATGAGACTTTGAAAAAGTGTTTCCAATGAAAAAGATATTAAAAATAACACAAACACTAGTCGCAGCAGCTGAAATTATTGTCTACTTCAGTCAAATGACTCGATTCCAGGGCAACAATCATGGAATCATGCAAATGTTGAGCCTAAGAGTTATAATAATATAAATATTAATCCTACCACAAACCTCAAGCATGACTGCCTGTAAAGCAACAGAATACTGTATAATCAATTTCACCCAGAGTAATATCTACTCACAAAATTCTACAAGGCATAATTTCTAGCATTACTGGTTGGTTACCAATACGAGATCGAAAAGAGCATGGAAACACCTGCACTTAAATTTGTTCCATGACTCAATAAAGCATTGCCCTTCCAATCTCTAACCCAGTGTGCCTGATTTTGTAAGTCTGTATGGGTTTCTTGAAGCAAGATTATATCTGCTTTTTTAAGATTAAATAATCAAATAAAGCAAGCTCTTTTTGTTGTGCCCCGAAAACCATTAATATTAAATGTCCCGATGTTTAAGAATGTCATGTGGTAAATAAAAATGGGGCAAAAAAAAAAAAAAAAAAACAGGAAAATAAATGCATGGAGAATCATGACTATATTATTATTTCTAATGACAGATTTTCAATCTTTGCTTAACAGCACTCATGTGTTTCTTAAGTCTGTAACGTTTGGGCTGGTCAATTTCGTCAAGTGTAGCTTTTCTCATAGCCATAGAAACAGATTAAACAAATCAGTTGTAAATCAGGAAAATAAGTCTCTAGTTATGTATTCGCTGATTAAATGTGGCATCAATGAAATTATTAATCTGCTGAACAGAATAATGAGACTTCAGTTTAAAACTGGAGGCTTTCCCTTCAGAATTTCCTTGAGAATTAAAGCAACATCATGTAGTTTTTCAACCTTCATAATATATTTCCAAGACTCTTGTGATGGTACATCGACTTACAATAGGTTGAATGACATGTCTGCCATAGCCTGACGGGGTCTGTATCGCTTTTACTGGCACTACGGAACTTCAGGGTTCGGGTAGTAACCCAAGCACAAAAAGAACTACACAATTCGACTGCTTTACGGCATACGCCACTCATTTCCACTTACATTGCTTGGTGATTCAAGTACAATTTGATGTTCTCTATCACAAGACAGAGTCATCGTCTCAAATTGTTCTTCATTTTTTCCATTGATGTTCTCACCCACACTATGTTTTTTTTGTAGCTGAAGTTACTTGCTGTACATTAGCAGGTTCATCCTCATTTTCAACTACACTCACAGCCTCAGCAGTTAATGGGCATGCCTGCTTTATATGTCCATATCTGCCACAATTGAAACATTTCATCGACTCTGTGCTAATAAATATTGTGTAATCCTTGCCTTGCCTAAGAAAAACAACGATGGATTTATTCATTCTAGATGCCGATAAGATATTACGAGCACTTACTAACTCATCTCCAATAGCATTTAAAACATCTTTCGACTGTGATTGATTCATCCGGCCTGCATTTACATCCATGCCTTGCAGTAACATTAAAAATGAAAAACCATCAGAATGTGTCCCCATTTCAGCAGCACTTGACAAAAAGTTCAAATTACACCGTCAAAACGATAACAGATCCGCAAGAAAAAAGGAGATATAAGGACACAGTCACTCATCCACGCATTTGCAAACGGAAACGAGAGAGAGATAGAGATGTCTTGGAGTTAGACAACACGTCAGGACCTACTCATCGTCGTAATCATACTCTAGATCTAATATTATCACACGGAATAGATGTGGATGCGTTGAAATTCTGCAGCAGAGCGATGACATCTCAGATCATTACCTAGTCTCGTGTAATTTGCATTTAGCCAAGGCTGCAAAGCCGACTCCGTGTTTCAAATATGTGAGACCTATCACTTCTGCTACTAAAGATTGCTTTATTAATAATCTTCCTAATCAGTTTCATCATCTCAGCATCTCAGATAGCTTAGAAGAACTAGATATTACAACAGAAACGTTTAACTCTCTCTTTTCCAGCACTTTAGACACAGTTGCTCCGTTGCGCTTAAAGAAGATTAAAGAAAATAGTCCAACGCCGTGGTACAACGAGCACACTCGGGCCCTTAAGAGAGCAGCCAGAAAAATGGAGCGCAACTGGAAGAAAACAAAACTAGAGGTATTTCGCATTTCATGGAAAGAGAGCTCAATTACTTACAGAGAGGCTTTAAAAGCTGCTAGATCTGCTTATTTTTCAACCCTATTAGAAGAAAATAAACATAATCCTAGGTATTTATTTGAAACGGTGGCTAAACTAACGAAAAATAAAGCTTCAAGCACCGAAGTTTCCAAGCAACACAGCAGTAATGACTTTATGAACTTCTTCACTTATAAGATTGATAATATCAGGGACAAAATTATAACTATGCAACCGTCTACTACAGTATCACATCAGGCAGTGCATTGTAGTCTCCCTGAGGAAAAATTTGATTCATTCGTTGCTATAGGAGAGGAAGAATTTACTAAACTCATTAAATCATCTAAATCTACAACATGTATGTTAGACCCTATACCGACTAAGCTACTGAAAGAAATACTTCCAGAGGTCATAGATCCTCTTCTTAATATCATTAATTCGTCTTTGTCTCTAGGATACGTACCAAAAAACTTTAAGCTGGCTATGATTAAACCGCTTGTTAAAAAAACACAACTTGATCCTTCAGAATTAGTCAATTACAGGCCGATCTCGAATCTACCTTTTCTGTCAAAGATATTAGAAAAGGCAGTATCCTCACAACTGTGTTCCTTTCTTGAAAGAAATTATATCTGCGAGGATTTCCAGTCAGGATTTAGACCGTACCATAGTACCGAAACAGCTCTCGTTAGAGTCACAAATGATTTGCTCTTATCATCCGATCGTGGTTGTATCTCGCTATTAGTGTTACTCGATCTTAGTGCTGCATTTGACACCATCGACCACAACGTTCTTTAAAATAGATTAGAACATTATGTTGGCATTACGGGAAATGCACTAGCATGGTTTAAATCATACTTATCTGACCGTTATCAGTTTGTAGCAGTAAATGATGAGATGTCTCATCGATCACAAGTTCAGTATGGCGTACCACAAGGCTCAGTACTAGGACCGCTGCTGTTCACTCTGTACATGCTACCCTTAGGAGATATCATTAGGAAACATGGAATTAGCTTTCACTGTTATGCCGATGATACTCAGCTCTATATTTCTTCAAAACCTAACGAAACTTATCAATTCACAAAATTAACGGAATGCATAGCGGATATAAAAAATTGGATGACTTGTAATTTCCTACTACTAAATTCTGAAAAAACAGAGTTTCTAATTATTGGACAAAAAACTTCCTCACGTAATAACCTAGAATACTGTCTAACACTCGATGGCTGCTCTGTTAAGTCTTCGTCGTCGGTTAGGAACCTGGGTGTGCTCTTTGATACCAATCTTTCATTTGAAAGTCACGTGTCTAGTATCTGTAAAACTGCATTTTTCCATCTTAAAAATATATCTAAATTACGCCATATGCTCTCATTGACAAATGCGGAACAATTAGTTCATGCGTTCATGACCTCAAGGCTAAATTATTGTAATGCTCTATTAGGTGGTTGCCCTGCACGCTTAATAAACAAACTACAGCTGGTTCAAAACGCAGCAGCTCGAGTTCTTACCAGAACCAGGAAGTATGACCATATTAGCCCAGTTCTGTCAAAACTGCATTGGCTCCCTATTAAACATCGCATAAATTTTAAAATATTGCTGATCACGTACAAAGCACTAAATGGTTTAGCTCCGCAGTACTTGAGCGAGCTCAACGCATTATAGTCCGTCACGTCTATTACGATCTCAAAATTCCGGCCAGTTGATTATACCTAGAATATCAAAATCGACTGCTGGCGGTAGATCCTTTACCTATTTAGCACCAAAACTCTGGAACAGTCTTCCTACCATTGTCCGGGAAGCAGACACACTCTGTCAGTTCAAAGCCAGATTAAAGACACATCTCTTTGACCTAGCTTTCACATAATACATTATAGACTTCTATAATTTAATGTTATGCTGCATAGATTAGGTCAGCCGGAACCGGGAACACTTCCCAAAAATCCTGATGTACTCGTTACATCATGAGAAGAATGGCATCTACGCTAATTTTAGTGTCTGTGTTTATCCCAAGGTTTTTCCTGCAGCCTGCCGGATCCAGGCCGTATCCAGATCTGACGAAGGACCTTCGCCTGGACCGATGACAATGCAGTGCTGAAGTGCCAACTAGTCTCTCCCTATGGAGGATCCCACTACCACTCTACAGATAAGGCGTTGTCGGGAAAATTCGTTTCGCGTTCCTACCCCAAAGCAACAAATAAAATAAAATTCCTTATCAAAATTTATAAGGAAAGACAAGTATTTTGTTTAGGCTTGGCTTGTAGGGAATTCCAAACCTGCGTATATTCAAACGCACATAACTATAGAACCCATTCTAAATGCGCATGTGAACGCCATCAGCGTTTCTCACAGGTTCGCGTTTAAAGTCTGTGTAGAGGGAATGGTGTCGTCTTAGCGGCCCCTAATTTAATAACAAATGATCATTGCGACTGAACCAAATCAATTAAAACTAACTTTAGATGGAAATAACTTAACTCTGCTGTAAAGCCGAAACAATCTCTGTTACCTTAAATTATACGCTTATCTCTGTAAAGCTGCTTTGAGACAATCTACATTGTTAAAAGCGCTATATAAATGAAGATGAGAGAGAGAGAGAGAGAGAGAGAGAGAGAGAGATCTTACCTCATTCCATCTGATTAACTGCTAGAAATGGGAAATTCAATTGTGTGCTGTTCAAATGGTTTAAAACGCTATAGATCATTTTGACTTTTATTTCTTTTTATCTTTATTTGCCTATATATTGTTTATGTGAAATGGTGCATAGAAAGCTGTGCCATATTAGTGAATGTTTTGAAGTGAAACCACAAAAACAGCACAGAGTATCATTTACAGCACATTTACATCAAGAGAGACCGGACATTCACTCTTCAGGTGACAAACTTTAATGTAAACCTTTGTCTTGGTTCACTGACAGATTTTTCACTTGATTTAAAGGTACAATATGCAAGATGTTCTGCCGCTAGAGGGCGCTTCATTCAAAACAACAACAGTGGCGTAACTTGATGACGATGTGAAGGAGCGTGGAATTATGGGAACTGTCGTTTTCAACTCCACCGTGGATGTAAATCAGTCAGACGGGAATCGGAAAATCATGTTCATGGATGAGGTAAAGTTCTATTTTTATAAATGTTGCATTTAATGACATGCTTTTATTTCATTAAAATGAATTAACCGCAAGAAAAGTAAGGTTTAATACTAAATTGGTTATCATTGATGTTACTGTATTTGTCAAATTCATTGTTGTGATAATGCTGCGCAGTTTTACGTGTTCTAAACAATTGTTGTAAAAGTACATTCGAACATACCCACATAATTTGCCAAAATACTGATTAATCTTTATGTATAGCACATACATGCTATATGTAACAAAGTTCAGATGTTATGGGAAGAAGGAGGCGGGAACTGGCGAACATTCATGACACATTTTAATAATAAAAATAAAACAAATACAAGATGAAAGTAAAGTAAAAGACAGCAGCCCCTCACGGACGACTGCTGTCACAATAAAATGTCACAGGTCGGGGAGGGCCAAACCAGACTGCACCCACCCCTAACCCACTATCACCCAGAGGAGCGTATCAAAGGAGGAGGCAGGAGTAAAAGGAATAACAACTTTATTTTGTATTAAAAAGCAATTAAGAAGTCCTAGTCTAAAATTCCTTGTCCTCTCCTTCCCAGGGACCCAGAGCAGCACCGCCGCGGGTGTGAACCGGCGAGACTCCCAATGGGAGAACGTTGGACAGGGGGGTATCACGGGTGAGTAGGGAGGACGGAGATCACTTCCTCCACAGACTGGCGTCGGACTCACAGTGGGAAAGCGTTGGACAGGTGAGTATCACAGGTGAGTAGAGAGAACGGAGATCACTTCCTTCACAGACTGGCGTCAGACTCACAGTGGGAGAGCGTTGGACAGGTGAGTATCACAGGTGAGTGGAGGGATCAAGGCTCGGCTGCAGCAGACTCCAAGTCGCACGCGGAACGGGGCTTCACTAGGACAGACAGATTTAACTTCAACAGCAGTGCACAGTTCTCACGTGTGTTACAGGGGACAGATAACTTCGCACCATGCAGGTAGGCTTAGGGTTGCAGCAGACTCAGTCGCAGGCTAAACGGAGCTTCTCTAGGACAGACAGAATCAACTTCAACAGCAGTATACAGTTCTCACGTGTGTTGCAGGGGACAGATAACTTCACACCATGCAGGTAGGCTTAGGGCTGCGGCAGACTCACAGTCGCAGGCTGAACGGGGCTTCTCTAGGACAGACAGAATCAACCTCAACAGCAGTGTACAGTTCTCACGTGTGTTGCAGGGGACAGATAACTTCACACCATGCAGGTAGGCTTAGGGCTGCAGCAGACTCACAGTCGCAGGCTGAACGGAGCTTCTCTAGGACAGACAGAATCAACTTCAACAGCAGTATACAGTTCTCACGTGTGTTGCAGGGGACAGATAACTTCACACCATGCAGGTAGGCTTAGGGCTGCAGCAGACTCACAGTCGCAGGCTGAACGGGGCTTCTCTAGAACAGACAGAATCAACTTCAACAGCAGTATACAGTTCTCACGTGTGTTGCAGGGGACAGATAACTTCACACCATGCAGGTAGGCTTAGGGCTGCGGCAGACTCACAGTCGCAGGCTGAACGGGGCTTCTCTAGGACAGACAGAATCAACCTCAACAGCAGTGTACAGTTCTCACGTGTGTTGCAGGGGACAGATAACTTCACACCATGCAGGTAGGCTTAGGGTTACAGCAGACTCACAGTCGCAGGCTGAACGGGGCTTCTCTAGAACAGACAGAATCAACTTCAACAGCAGTATACAGTTCTCACGTGTGTTGCAGGGGACAGATAACTTCACACCATGCAGGTAGGCTTAGGGCTGCAGCAGGCTCACAGTCGCAGGCTGAACGGGGCTTCTCTAGGACAGACAGAATCAACCTCAACAGCAGTGTACAGTTCTCACGTGTGTTGCAGGGGACAGATAACTTCACACCATGCAGGTAGGCTTAGGGTTACAGCAGACTCACAGTCGCAGGCTGAACGGGGCTTCTCTAGAACAGACAGAATCAACTTCAACAGCAGTATACAGTTCTCAAATGGGGTGATGTTGCCTCGCAGAGGTTCTTCTTTCTAGACACCGCACGTAGATGTAAGCAGTCTCACTCAGCTCTCACAGTAAATAGTAGATCCCCAGGGCACATGGGCAGTTGCGGGGCAATAACAGGTATTCTTCCACACACACACACTGCAATCCAACTCTAAACATGTATTCGTGAGGGGAAACGTCAATTTACACACTGCAATTCCACTCTTCTAGTGCGCATAAGGCCAGCACTCACCCACAGATCCTGGTCTACTGGCCTGATGATCGCCAGGGGCGGACAGATCACTCGAGAGATTGGTCTTCACGGTCACAGACGGACTTCACTCTGCTGGACTCCAATCGGGGAGAGGAGATGAGGAAATCAACAGGAATCAACATTTCACTCGTTGAAGGGTGTACACATGCTCCAAACACTTCAATCCAATACCCAATTTAGTGTAAAACACATGCAGTTATGAGATTCAGTTTGATAACTACTCATCTGTCTCTTCCCCAGCTCAGTCAGCGAATTTCATTCCTCTTGGCCGTCCCCGAGTCCTCTCAAATAACACTCCTTTTCCTTCAAGACAACCCCTCAACTGCAGTTCCATAAACAAATCCCCACGGGAGAGAAGCCACCAACGATCAGGGGGAAGAACAATCCAGATCAACGGGGCAGAAGAACAGCGCAACACCACAGCATGGCATGGCATGGCACCGCATGGCACCGCACCACACAGCACAACCCCGCACCACACAGCACAACCCAGCCTTCTCTTCCTTGTGTGTTTTTATCCTGTCAAGAAGCGGGAGTGGTCTCAATCAAACACTCAACGTGAAGCCCTTACACCTGTCACCAATCTGCCGTTTAGTTGTCATGACGACAAACACTCATACAGGTCCGGGGATGGTGTTACGCTGAAAACGTCCCGACGGGAACAATTCTCCAGAGGGGAATTGTTCCGGGGCTGTTTGTCACCCCGTGACAAAAACACAACACAACACAAGTTCAGGCCTGTCCTCTCTCGCTCTGTCGTCGCTCCCCCTTTATGCTTCCGCTCCTCCGTGAGACATACGAGACCGGTGCGTCGCGCAGGTGTCGCTCATCAGTAATCACGCCACCGGCCTCGTGCCGCTCTCTCACGGCCATCGGCCTCGTCCTGCTCGCCACACTATATTTATTTACATGGCCATAAACACCAGACGTGATAAACAATGTCAATAAACTAAACACAAACCTAAAACAATAATACCCGTACGTTGACAATGACGTTTATGGGACTTGTCTTTGTCAACAGAACCAGCTGCAATCGGTAAAGAATAATTGTGTTCCATAACGACTGCACGAAACAAGCTAACGTTTGTTGCTTGATAGACCCAATAACTACAACTTCCGCATTTGTCCAGGACTCCACGCAGTACGAGCGGAAACCGAGGTTAACGCAGATATGATGCCATTGACTGGCGACCCCCAGCACACCCCTCCTCACATGCCCCGTTTCCTTGGTTAAAATTGCAATTTTCTCACGATTTAAAAATAGTTGGAAACATTTGGAATATTGTAAGTAATCAACTTAGTAAACACCTTTAATGCAAAAATCTTACATATTGTACCTTTAAGTTTAAACAAGACATACAAGTGGGGGGAAAATATATATATATATATATATAAATATAAATATCTGTCAGTAAGACAAAATGCTCTTAACATCACAATCTATGAAAACAAGTACGTGTCTTGTTTTAAGCATTTGAAATGGACAAAAAACAACAACAAAAAAACAACGAATTAAGATTATTATTATTATTATATTATTATTAATAATATAATATTATTATATTTCCAAATGTGTGCAACTGTCTTCACAACTATTGATGGTTTCTTTAGGAAAATATGTCATGATTAGTTTTGGGCCATTTTCCAATTTCTGGAGCTTGCTGTAGGCATTCCCCATTTAAACCCTTGATTTGGTGTAATAATTATGCTAGGTACATTGGCAAATTGTGAATGTGCAATAATGCTAATAATAATGCAATAATAGTGCAATAATAATGTTTATTCAATTACTATATAATTGTTAGGTTCTTGATGTTATGTTGGCCACTTGTTAGACTACAGTTACTGAAAACATATCCTTTCAGACATGACAATAAAATTAACCTGAGCTGTACACACTATACATATGTTTGTAATATCGTAAGACTAGACATAAGTAGATTTTTTTTGCACTTACTATTCAAATTATTTAAAACAACATGTCATTTTAAACCTCATGTTTTTATTTGACTGCAATGTTTGCATATATATTATTTTATGTGAAATGTTGCATATGAAGCTGTGCAAATGACAACATTGAAGTGAGACTTCAAAAACAGCAGAGTATTATTTCCATCCAGAGAAACTGGACATTCTCTCTTCAGGTGACAAAATCTCCTTTTTGATTAATTTCTGAGTTATTCCATTCAGTAATATGCAAAATATCAGTGTGATTATCAGACATAGTTTTAGGGTTAGATGATTATCTTCTGAGTAATACAGGTTGAGGTGCATCCCTAAATGGTTTCCTTAAACAAGAAAGTGATTTTGTATATGACATCAGACTAAATCTAAATAGTAGTGAAAGTGATGAATCATATCTCATTTTAAAGTAATCTAATGAAGGAATGTGATTGTCTTCTATGTATCTTTTTTTTTTTTTTTTATGCAGTATATGTGTAATAGTTTTGACTGTTTTTAATGAAGTCTTAATTGCTTGGTACATTTGCGTTTCTCTCTTCAAATAGAATACGCTAATGAATCATTTTGTGATGTTCTGAGCTGAAAAGACGGGGGAGATGAATAGCACGGTTAATTTCACCACACCTGAAGCATCGACAAACTCCACAACTGATTCCTATGAATTAATCTCCAGAATATGTGTGTCCAGCATCAGTTTTCTGTTTGGTCTTCCTACACACTCCTATGTTTTATGGCTCATCATCACAGGATCAAGTGGAGTTGCATCAGAGTTCCTCAACCTCAATCTCTCTGTTTGTGAGATTGGTGTTTGTCTGACAAGTTTGTTTATTCTGCTGTCATTTCAGTTTTCATGTTTCAAGACATTGTCACTAATTTTGCAAGGACTATGCATCACTGGTCGTCCTCTGTTTCAGTGTCTGATCTGTGTTGAGCGTTACCTGGCAGTGGTTCATCCTGTAACCTTTCTGAAGTACAAACCTCTCAGATATAGAGTGATCTGCTCAACTACTGCCTGGATAATAACTTGTGGCTCATGTTTAATCTGCTGGTTAATTTGGAAGACACTTAGCATGATCTTCTATACATGGTTCTTCTCACTGCAGCTCCTCCTCTTCTTCTTAATCCAGTTGTTTTGTCTTGTGGCTGTTCTCAGAGCTCTGAAGCAGTCAGGACCAGGAGAGAAAGGGAGAGGGAAAGAGGAGAAAAACAGCATAAAGAGAAGAGCATTTCATATCATTTTAATATCTACTGTTAGTTTGGCTATTATATATGTTCCATTTATAATGTCAGGATTCACTACAATTTTTACACAACAGCATTTTCCGGCTCTTTGGTCTACTTCTTTCTTTTGTTATATTCTGGCTGGTTTTATTCAGCCGGTTCTTTTTTTGAATCATGTTGGAAAACTGACACTGTTTTCCACGAAACCTGTTAAAGATATCCATTGTAATGTGAACAATGTACAGTAACATTGTTGTTGTTCCAGCTGAATTTACACTTTAATTGACACAGTTTATGATTCCAGAACATTTTAGTCAGCCATTCACTGTTTTACTTATTCTGGTATCTTTGAAATCACTGACAAATGCATAAAATCATTGTGTTTTTTACTTATATGTATAGTATACCTTTTCTAGCTGTTATACATGGTTATTTGTATGTGGTTTGGTTTTTGAAGTACTTAATTAAGTTAAAGTATTTGTACTTAGTAGCCTACAGTAATGCAGAGCCGAAACACAACCAAAACCATGTTCTTCTGCAAAACGCCTGCAGTTTGGTTTTTAACTGCTAAAGTGTGGACTTAATTGTAAGTCAGAATGGTTTGAATGTAGATGATTCTCAAAAAACAATACATTTGCTTTAGATGAATATACTTTTCAGTAAATCTGAATTGGTCACTTTCCTATGATTATGTAGCTACTGTTGTTCTCATTGATATACATAAAGCAGACCTAACGTTTATGTGTATATACCTTGTTTTGTTATATTGATTATGTGAGCGGAGTACATGGTCTGCTGTTGTTCGGGATGTATTCGTGTTTATACTACAAATACACAATCTTATTTATTTATCAGTACTTATTTATTATACTAATCAGTATCTTACAATTTCCAGTGAAAAATCTCCATATAAGTGAGCTTTTTTCCTATTCAAATGTTTAAGCTATTTGAATAGAATACCACACATAATTTGAACCTCACGCTTTCTTTTATTCATTTGCATATCCATTTTATGTGAAGTGAATTGTTTATGTGCAGCCATTTATTTGTGTGGCAGCTTTAAGACTATAAAAACATAGTCCAGAGGACATTCAGTCTTCAGGTGACAAACTCTTCTTTATTTAATTTTGTATTCAATAATATGCAGAAAATATCAATGTCATCATTGTAAAGATAAGTTGTTTGATGATAATGAATGCAGCTATATTTTGAAATGATTTAAAATTAAAATACAACTGGGTAATTTAAGTGTTTTGCTGAATAACTGACTGAATTTATTTGGAGTTACCTGAATGCCTACACATGAAATTATTTAATATTGGTTGGCTTTGGTTATATGGGTTTTAATTTTAGAACTGCAGAACTAAGGATTGGAATCTGTTGGGAACAAAAATAAGGAAGAAATGGACTCTACACTGAACTTCACTACAGACTCAACAACCCGTTCCATTGGACTAATGAGCAGCATGGCACTGTGTGTGTGCAGCATCAATTTACTTTTTGGTCTTCCTATACATTTTTATGTTATATGGCTTATTGTCACAGAAACTGGAATTGCAACAGACTTCTTCAACCTAAATGTTTCTGTTTGTGAGATTGGCAATTGTCTGAAATGTTTAATTGATATACTGTCATTCTGGTTTTCAAATTTCAAGACATCGTCACAGTCTTTGTATGGACTAGCCATCACTGGTCGTCCTCTGTTTCAGTGTCTGATCTGTGTTGAGCGTTACCTGGCAGTGGTTCATCCTGTAACCTTTCTGAAGTTCAAACCTCTCAGATATAGAGTGATCTGCTGCACTGCTGCTTGGATAATCACTCTTGGATCCTGTTTGTTTTGCATGTTTACTATAATCTCGCTCAACACTAGTCCACATGCATGGCTGTTCACTGTGCAGTTTCTACTTTTCCCCTTTGTTCAGTTATTTGTCCTTGTAGCTGTTCTCATAGGTCTGAAACAGTCAGGACCAGGAGAGAATGACAAAGAAAAGGTCAACCAAATGAAAAGAAGAGCGTTTAATCACATTCTAATAACTACTGTGGCTGTGGTTATATTTGTCCCATATAAAATTTCAGCATTCATTTTAACACAGATGAATATTTCGGCTCTGCAGTTTATTGCTTCAATTGGTTATTTGCTAGATGGATTTGTGCAGCCGTTTCTTTTTCTGCGACGAACTGGAAAAATCACCTGTTCCACATGATACCTGCTAACCACTAATTTATTTATTTATTTATTTTTCTAAATTGACATTTTCCTCTAAATAAGGATTCATGATCCCAAAACATGTTAGTGTAGGTAACATGGTCACTCATTTATTCAGAGAGGTCAAACCGACTAGTGATTTAAATTGTTATTTGCATACACATTTCGCTTTTTATTTGAGTGTTAATCAGATATGGTTGTAACACTTGTTTGTGGTTTGTTTGTTTTGAATAAATACTTACTGCATCACCCAGTTTCACCATTTTCCAGATTGAGTGTTGGACTTGGATCACCCTGTCTGGCTTTTTGTTATTTTTTTGTTATTTTTTTTTGCGACCTACTCAATGTACATTTCCCCTTAATTGAAATCCCTCCATAGTGCATATGAAATATTGTGTAGTTGTTATATTTATTATGTGTTTTGTTGTAACGCTTAACATTTGAAACAACCAAATACATTCATTAAATGTCTTACCTTTGGGTAATTTAAGACAAGTTGGAGTTTTTTGTGTGGATTTTTAAAAACATTATTTTGAAGAATTTTAATTATATTTGTTTGGTTTTAATAATTTTCTTTCTCTTTTTTCTTAAGTTGAAAATAAAAAATGGCAGTTAAGAACTATTTTATACTTAAAAATGTTTTGTAAATCTGGCCCAAGGTCTCATTGGCTGGAAGAGAAAAGTATGGGCTGTTAATGGCTTCAAGAAACAAATGAGCAGTCTTTTAGAGGTTTCATAGGTGATTTAACTCAATACAACATGACAAAAAAATGTTGACATCTGAGTGAAAGGCCTTATCAAACAGAAAGCAATTGCTCTTAAAGGTCCCATTGCATGGATTATTTTATTATTTTAGAATGTTTCCTGGGGTGCCCTTATAATGTTAGTATGTTTTTTAGATCAAAAGTTGTTATAATTAGCGCAAATACCTGTTTACATCCTATTTTTCGGTTGAAGTCCAAAGTACCGATTACCGAGTTCACGCGCGTGATGCGCGTGAACTCGGCAATCGACTACTTTGGACTTCAGCCGAAAAACAGGATGTCAACACAGGTATTTGCGCTGGCTTTAATAACATCGTTTTTATACATATCTTTTACATCTACTGCAGTCAGATCCACTCGTGTTCACTCAGAAGGAATCACTCACATTTTCTGTGCACTTGTAATGACACATCAAGGATGTTAAGAGCCTAAAAGCAGGTTTAGTACTTGCCCCATTGAAGTCAACAGGGTGCAAATTTTAAAAATAGAATAACTCGGTGTAGGCAACACCGATTTTTGTCGTTGTTCTCTGTATTGACAGCACTCCAAATGTACAAAAAAATGAGCTCAATGTTAAAATTGACCGGAGTTCTCCTTTAAGGGCGCATGCTTGGCCATAATCAATGTAGCGTGTGCACAACGCGCATACACTTTGATTCTCTCCTCTACACAGAAGCAGCAGTTTTCATTTTTGCAAATCATACATTATTATGATAGATAGATAGATAGATAGATAGACAGACAGACAGACAGACAGACAGACAGACAGATAGATAGATAGATAGATAGATAGATAGATAGATAGACAATTTATTATAAAAGCATACATCGAGCTTACACATTTACCCAAATTATCATATGCCTTTTTAACCGAAGTTAATTTGGGTGTGTTTCTCCATCCCCAACGTCCCTGACGAGAGTGTTGCTCTCCTCGGCTGTGAACCGCTCCTGGCGCGCACCTGGCAAATCCGCCGTTACAATAGGAATCCGCTTTAGAAAAAGCACGTCTGCTCTTAAAGGGAATGTGAGATGACGCTCTGATTGGTTGATTTCACGTTACGCCCAAACCACACCTATGAATAATGAAGCTACTTCAGACCAACCCATTTTAGATTTGCGCCTGGCGCAAGAGTCATTTATCCCGCCGGGAAAATAGCAACAGCGCCAAGACCCGCCCACCAGAGTTTCCGCTAGAAAAAAATGGTGCCGGTCAAAGTGACCGGCAGAGGATTCGTTTTCCGGACATTTTGAAGATATGCCGGTCAAATATCGCCTCTTAATTAGTCAAGTTGAGGAAAACTGGAGGAGGGCTACTTAACTTAAAAAATGACATAATCAGGCCGAATGCAACATGTTTATTAGCCTAACTTTAAAATAAAAAAACGGCAATTGTTTTTCATGGTTTCACATTCATAGTTTAACAAACCAATCCCCCTTCCCCACATAAAATATCTGAAGCCTATTGTTTTTACTCAAGCGAACTTCCCAGTGTCTCTCCACAACATACAATGCGCATTAGCCGCGTAACCTTGTTCTCCGCAACGCGACTTTGCTGCTTCGTCTTGATCCGATACTGCAGCGAGAACCTCCCCTCTGCAGGAACACTCGAGACCCATTTTCTACTATGGTTATGTACGTTTCTTCATTCGGATCTATTTGCGATCCATTCCATTCTAAACAAACAACGCAGTTTATATGCTTCGTCCTTGTTTCATTATTCATTAAGATAATAATTAATAAATGCGCGCATAATTATCAGTGAACTTGATAAATGTTGCAGATATGTTTTGCTATGCATGCACAAACAAATGCCTTTCAACTTATGTGTGCAAAATTCAGAATAAAATGAATGTGCAGCAATTTGTACAAATAGAGAGTCTAGTTTTTTTTTTTTATTTATGTTGATTATGAAAAGGGAACCGCATGAGTAAGATAGGATGCCCAATATCGAGAGACTCCATGTCCGGGTCAGACATGATTTTGACCACTTAATTAAGTTTGGTTTTGGTGAATTTCGTTTTGTATAAATTGTATCTTAATTTTAATATTTTTTTTTATCAATCAATTGCCTGTATTTAATAAATAAGCAGCAAAATATAGCAGACGATTGGCCTAATCATGGAGGCGCCCGCGCGGTCACTGCATTGCTCGTGAACAGCAGCGCATCTCATCCTAATTTAACGAAACTCAACGTATGCCTCACAGACATGAAATATATCTTAAAAAAGCTTGAAATGTCTTTTTAACAATTTAAAACGAAAAGAAATAGGCTACTCTCTGATTATGTAATCCATGATGTGCATTTCTCTTTAGGCGCGTTCACTAAGGAGATGGCGATCGTCAACTTCATCTTTACAGCTGTTGTTGCTGTTAATAAACTAAAAATAATAGGCCTATAATTTTATTAAACAATAATTTTAATGAAATTGCAATTGTATTAAAAAAGCAACAAAAAAAAATCCTTTTTTTTTTTTTTTTTTTTATACGCATTAAATTCAGGTAGGCTACTGAGTCACTGCCCTCAGTGCCCAGAAAAGCGCTGAAATGGAGATGAAGGGGAACCCGTTTTTATTTATTTTTTGGCTTATTTTAACTGGCCCATCCAGTTTTCTGGAGGTGCACCTCAAAATCCTGGTGCCGCTTGTGCTTCGCAGCGTCTGATATAAAAAAATAACAGACCGCATTCCACATTGGAATTCAACCAAGCCATGTAATAATGTTTAATAACTTTCAAACGGTAGAGCCTGTTCCTTTATAACATAGCCAAAGGTCGGTATATTTTTGCTTTGTACATTTTAGGCTTATTCTCAAATTCAGATTGTGTTAGGGGGGGCGGGATTATAAGGCAATTTTAATCGGACAATTTGACCGGAGAGATTTAATTTTGTCGGACATTTCATTTTTTTTTCGGTCAATGTCCGGCAATTACCGGACAACGGAAACCCTGCCACCCACAAAGTTACTTGCGCTTTGCGCTTTGACACTTGCGTTTCAGATCGTTAAAATAGGGCCCAATGTGTTTGGAGTTTTATATAAAGAGACTCAAATAAAGAGTGGACTCAAATAAAGTCGGTTCACAGTACTATCAGTATAAATACTAGTTTCTGAACTTGAACTGTTTGAAGCAATCGGTTTCCCAAATGATACCTTCCATGGTATTTTTACGGTAACATACTGTAAAAAGGAGAGCTGTAAATTAACAGTAAAGGGCTGTAAATTAACAGTACATTGCTGGCAACCACAGCTGCCAGTAGATTACCGTTATTTTACAGGGCAATTTTTTACAGTGTAACTTTGCAACGGCAACTTATGTTGAAGTTTTCCTAAACATTCAATTCTTAAACACTCAAAAATGTTTACCAAGCAGTGCCACATTTCATTTGTTTCTTCTTAATTCATTGAGTATCACTAGTTGAGACGAAAGAGACCTGAAGGTCTTTGAATGTTATGTGCTGTATATGTAGTGTACATTTCTAAAATTAAACTGTCCACAGAAAACAAATGCACACAATTTCTCCCTTCTATTTAAATGTTTTAAGCCATTTGAATAAAGGACATTCAATCATTTTGAATCTTGTGCATGTGTTGCATATGTTTGCATATGTATTGTTTTATTTTATGTTACATATATTCTTGTGACAGCTAAAGTGAGAAAAAAAAACAGAGCGATCAAATTTACACCCAGAAAGACTGGACATTCACTCTTCAGGTGACAAACTCTCCTTTTTGATTGATTTGTTTGTTTTATTTTCAATAACATGCAAAAGCATTAGTGTGATTATTAGATGTAGTAAATGTTATGAGTGAATTAGATACACTAGCTGAATGAGTAAAATGGTGCTGAAGTGTATGTTTCACCTTGGAAATATTATAGAAAATGTTTTGTTTACAACTTTAGGCTAAGGACTCAATTTGTTTGATTTAATTTAATTGTTATTAACAGAAAACTACAAATTTGAAGTAATATTTTGGTTAATTGAAAGAATTAGTTTAAACTATTGTGTAGAATTATGGCTTGTGATGTATTGGTTTACTACCCAGATAGCATGTAACCATTGAAACAACGTTGAGTCAGTGTTGATGCGTCAACGCTGATTACATTGAAATAACGTTAGAAAGTGATGTTGTTTTACCATCACTCTTGCACCCTCAGTTAATATTGAAATAATGTTCAGATTTCAACCACAAATCAATGGTGTTAATATTGCTTCAACATTAAAAAGTGATGTTGTTTCAACATAACTTTTGCACCCTCGGTTAATATTGAAATAATGTTCAGATTTCAATCACAAATCAATGGTGTTAATATTGCTTCAACATTACAAAGTGATGTTGTTTCAATGACACTTTTGCACCCTCAGTTAATGCTGAAGCAATGTTGAGATTTCAACCAAAAATCAACGGTAATAGTATTGATTCAACATTACAAAGTGATTTTTTTTATCAACATCACTTTTGCACCCTGAGTTAATGTTGAATCAACATTACACTATGATTGATTCTACATCACCAATGCTGAATCAATACTTAAATTAACACAAATAATCAATGGTAATATTGAATCAACTTTACACTAAGATGTTGAATCTACATCACTGCTATTGAATCAACACTGAAATTAACTAAAATAAATCGATGGTAATATTGTTGAATCAATGTTACACTATGATGTTGAATCTACATCACTGCTGTTGAATCAACACTGAAATTAACTAAAATAAATCGATGGTAATATTGTTGAATCACCGTTACACTATGATGTTGAATCGACATCACTGCTGTTGAATCAACACTGAAATTAACTAAAATAAATCAATGGTAATATTGTTGAATCAATGTTACACTATGATGTTGAATCTACATCACTGCTGTTGAATCAACACTGAAATTAACTTAAATAATCTTTGGTAATATGGTTTGATCAATGTTACAATGTGATGTTGATTCTAAATACATTTTGTTGAAACACTGAAAATACAACTGAAAAGGAATGTCAACCAATGTTGCCATCTGATGTACTAAGTTAATGTTGAAACAACATTAATATTTCAACTACACTTCAATGATGCGTCAACAAATTCCTGACCAAAAATTTGGCAAAAACCTTTTAAAATATAAATGACACATTTCCAGCAGTTGAGTTAATTTATTTTATTCAATCAATCAATGACAAAAATATATTAAAAGATCATTCTTTAAAAAAGAAAGGGGGAGAAATAGGACAAAAGCATTTCAACCTTTAAAAATAAAATTGATGTCATAACTACAGGTGGTCCAACGGTTCAGGTTTTTAAAAATCTGTCATACATCAGACTACTGCCTCTTTTCCTCTGGGTTCTCTGAAATCTGAAAAAGAAAGCATGATGTTACTTGAGAACAAGTCAATTCAGTTGCTGATTCTGATTATTTCATTTTTTTTTTTTTAAATCTATTAATGCTTCGATATAAAAAAATCACTACGGCAGGGGTGTCCGATTTTATCTCCAGCCCTAATTTAACACACCTGAAGCAGCTAATCAAGCTAATCAAGGTCATTGGGATCAATGGAAACTTCCAGGCAGGTGTTGGAGCTAAACTCATGACTTCATGAAGAGGAACAAACACCTATGGGCTATAGCCATTAAAGGAGAACTCCGGTCAATTTTAACATTGAGCTCATTTTTTTGTACATTTGGAGTGCTGTCAATACAGAGAACAACGACAAAAATCGGTGTTGCCTACACCGAGTTATTCTATTTTTAAAATTTGCACCCTGTTGACTTCAATGGGGCAAGTACTAAACCTGCTTTTAGGCTCTTAACATCCTTGATGTGTCATTACAAGTGCACAGAAAATGTGAGTGATTCCTTCAGAGTGAACACGAGTGGATCTGACTGCAGTAGATGTGAAAGAAATGTATAAAAATGATGTTATTTAAGCCAGCGCAAATACCTTTGTTTACATCCTGTTTTTCGGTTGAAGTCCAAAGTAGTCGATTGCCAAGTTCACACGCATAGGTTTAATACCTATGATCACGCGCGTGAACTCGGCAATCGACTACTTTGGACTTCAACCGAAAAACAGGATAAACAAAGGTATTTGCGCTGGCTTAAATAACATCATTTTTATACATTTCTTTCACATCTACTGCAGTCAGACTCACTCGTGTTCACTCAGAAGGAATCACTCACATTTTCTGTGCACTTGTAATGACACATCAAGGATGTTAAGAGGCTAAAAGCAGGTTTAGTACTTGCCCCATTGAAGTCAACAGGGTGCAAATTTTAAAAATAGAATAACACGGTGTAGGCAACACCGATTTTTGTCGTTGTTCTCTGTATTGACAGCACTCCAAATGTACAAAAAAATGAGCTCAATGTTAAAATTGACCGGAGTTCTCCTTTAACAATATCTCAGTTCAATTTCTGTGAAACTACATAGCATTCAAGTAACACGTTTATTTTGTAGACGAAAAAAGAACTTTGGTTTTTACAATGAAAATTTCTTTAAAGGGATGGTTCAGCCCAAAATGAAAATTCTGTCATCATTTACTCACCCTCAAGTTGTTCCAAACCTGTATGAGTTTCTTTCTTCTGTTGAACTCAAAAGAAGATATTTTAAAGAATGTTGGTAACCAGAAAGTTGACGATATGGCCATTGATTTCCATATTAGAAAATAAATACCATGGAAGTCAATGGCTACCCTCAACTGTCTGGTTACCAACATTCTTCACTCTCTTCTTTTTTGTGCAGCAGAAGAAAGAAATTCATACAGGTTTGGAACAACTTGAGGATGAGTAAATAATGACAGAATTTTCATTTCGGGATGAACTATCCCTTTGAAGCTGCAGATTCACCTTATGTAGAACTTAATCTTTTCAAATATCACAAAATAAAATAGCCATGTCAGTCACTTTCTTAATAAACACAAGATGTTTTTTGTTATTGTGTTTCAGTGGAAATTTCTCAAATTTAATACAGATTCAGGAATATGATTGATTACCTGATTAAGCAGTGATAAGGCACAGGATATCATCAAGTCCCAGGTCAGGTGATTATGCTGTCGACAACAACTCGGTGTATAATCAATGTCAGCATTATCAGGAGGGGGGTGCTTTCTATTTATTTATTGTCCATCTTCGTCGGCCTTCATTCCTACTAAAGGAGCAATGTGCTCTGCATGCAAGCACTGATGGATGCAAGACATGGGCTATGTTTGTAGTGTAACTTTCTTGCTCATGTTCATGTCTTCTGCACTTCAAGAAATGTGTTAAATGACGTTAGAACTTTATTCAGGAAATTCGTAATAAACCTTACTAAAGTAATGTGCATTTTTTTAAGTATGTAGATGCACCATTTTTTGAAACTGTGCTAGAGAAGTCATGTAAGTATGTCAGGTGCTTCAACAAACCAGACTTCTGTATAGGATGCACCTATGTTTTCTCTCTAATGAGGAAGCATTACACTACTGAGAAGTGCACATGCAAAACCAAAGTGGGCATTTACCAATCAGTGGCCAATTTCAAACTACAATAAATGTTTTTCAACCATTTTTCAACAGACTTGCTAAACCACCCCACCCCTAAACCAAGCCCCCACTGGATTAGAGCAAATCAGGTAAAGCGGTTGAAAATGCCCATTGTGGTTTGAAAACGCCCCACTGATAGACAAACACCCACTAGTGTTCTGCAGAGATACCTGCCTGTATGATCTTGTGCTCATCAACTACAAATCACTGTTAGTTCAATGTCACTGTCTCCACCCATGTGTGCTGTTGGCTTTCATCAAAATTTCAATGCTGATCCAACACACTTTAAACACTGAAATGTCAATCTCAACCAAAATTATGGTTTGGATCAAAACTCAACATTGTATTAATGTTCCCATGCTATCTGTGCGATTTATTTCAACACTTTACTTACTTGGAAAAGTAATGTATGTTAGTAGATTTAGTAACAATAAATAAAATGCAAGTAAAAAGCATGCTAAAAACAGAAATACATTATATGCACCATTGTTTGAAACTCGGAGAGTTCATGCATGTCAAACACACAAGACTTCCGTATAGGATGCACCTTGTGTTTTCTCTCTAATAAGGAAGCATCAATTAACTACTGAGAAGCCCACATGCAAAACCAAAATGGGAGTATACCAATTAGTGCCAACTTTTAGTGCAAACTACAATTGTTTTTTCAAAAGACTTGCTAAAATCATGAGGGCCCACCCTTAAACCAAACCCCCAGTGTATTAGAACAAATGAGATAACACCATTGAAAGTGCCCATCATGAACTGAAACGCCTCACTGATTGGGAAACACCCAGTAGTGTTTTGCACAGATACATGCCTGCAAGATCGTGTGCTCATAAACTAAGACTCACTGTTAGTTCAATGTCACAGTCTTCAACCATGTGTGTTGTTCCCTTTCATCAACATTTCAATGCTGATCCAACACATTTTAAACATTGAAATTTTGATGTCAACCAAAATGATGGTTTGGATCAAAACTCAATATTGAATCAATGTTACCATGCTGTCTGGGTAATTATTTCACTTCAATATCCTGGACATGAAAGTAATTTAATATAGGAAATATTGAATTGGATATTGAAGATTTAAATCTTGATTCATTTTGTTTTGGCTTTTTTCTTAGTATATTTGCTCTTCTCTATCCAATAGATCACTGTTGCAACTATTTATTAATTTTATGAATGAGATTTGAAAACTCGAGGAGGAAATGAACAACTCTACAGTGAACTTCACCGAATCATCCACAACTTATTTCTTTGGGCCTTTGGACATTTTTGAAATGTATGCATGCAGTTTTAGTTTCCTGTTTGGTCTTCCTACTCACTCCTAAGTTATATGGCTCATCATCACAGGATCAAGAGTTGCATCAGTGTTCTTTCAACTCAATCTGTCTGTTTGTGAGGTTGGTATCTGTGTGACAAGTTTGATTTGTCTACTGTTATTTTGGTATAAAAGTCTCACAACATTAATGTGTTTTTTAATGGGACTAGGCATCACTGGTCGTCCTCTGTTTCAGTGTCTGATCTGTGTTGAGCGTTACTTGGCAGTGGTTCATCCTGTAATCTTTCTGAAGTTCAAACCTCTCAGATATAGAGTGATCTGCTGCACTGCGGTCTGGATAACCACTCTTGGCTCCTGTATTACTCTATGTTCTTCTTGCCGAATACTGTAGATTAGAACAATCATGGTTCTACTCAACACAGTTCCTCCTGTTCTTCTCCATCCAGTTGTTTTGTCTTGTGGCTGTTCTCAGAGCGCTGAAGCAGTCAGGACCAGGAGAGAGAGGGAGAGAGAGAAAGGAGAAAAAACACATGAAGAGAAGAGCATCACATATGTCCCATATACTATCACAGGACTCTTTATCATTGTGACAAAACAGAATATTCGTGTACTTTGGAGCATTTGTACAGTTTGTTTTTTTGCTTAATACACACACTGTAACGCGAGTGTTGTCTATTCTTTGTTATTTGGATAATCGTTTTCCTGTTGGTTATATGGCGCGCGCGATATCCTTATTTCAAGATCGCAGAGCTTGATGTAATTGTAATAAGATAAATACAGACGTTGCAGATCTCTCATGAAAAGGCAACAGTAGGTTAGCGTTAGCTACATGATAATAACTGTAAACCATCCGAATAAAGTACCGTATCCAGACATAATATTTTAAACTAACCATTCGGAAACGTCCTGTTGGAGCCGCTGGGTTGCAACTTCTTCATCCGTTGCTTCTCCATCTGGATCAGATTCTGGGTCAAACTGAAATGCTTGAAAGACTGCGTGTCTTCGTGCCATTGCTATATCCAACGTAAACATGCATGGTACCGTTGCGCAAGATGGTCAAGGCCACACCCACCCTCCACCTTGCGCCGCCTTTCTCCTCCTTATTAGTATTTAAGGCTACAGACACCGAAACGGCCCGTCTGAAGGAAGCTCATTCTGGGACTGGCTTGTAGTGGCTATAATTCTGCACCGAGGCTGAATTTTTGGAAAGAGATTTCAGATACAGTACTAGGGACCACTAAGGCCTATATTAAAGCCTACAAAAGTAGCATGTCATGGGACCTTTAACATCTAACCGTCACTTCAAACCTTACCTTAAGAGCTAAAATTGCCATGGAAATGACAAGGCACTTGATCTCAAGAAAGTGACATTTTACAAGCTTTATTTTACACAAAGTACTATTTTTAAAATATATAAAATTGTGCGAAGAGCAATAAATTACGAGAACAGTAAAATATTAATGCACAAAGGAAAACAAATAAAAATGTATTTTTGAACAACTGGACGAACTCTCCAAGAACAAACAGAACAATATATAAAAATTCTAAATTTATATATATCATTTTTATATGCCAATTGTGCAAGTGTAAACTCAGAGACAGTGTTCAGTCAAGTGGCTGAGCATTGTGGTTACTTTTTGAATGACTGGACAAACTGTCCATGAACAGACAGAAACCCGGCCTGAAAGTCCCTCTGCTGCCGTCTGCTTTCTTTAGTTTCCGACTGCAGGAATGCCAACCCTTGCCTCCTCATCTCTCTTTCCTCGGCCTGGCTCTCGAGTAACAGCCAACTCTTGCCTCCTCATCTCTCTTTCCTTAACCTGCCGAGTAACTGGCGTCCCGGTTAGCATCTTCCATGTCCCTCAGCGCATCAAGGAAGTCACAATCACTTTTCCTCTTCCCTAAGTGAAGAAACACATGACAATAAATACAAAAGCCCACCCTGAAACAATAAAACCATAAAATAATTATTATATAATAAAGTGTTTTCACTACAAAATCTTAATTTTTAACTATTTGTGTTGGGCCATCATGCTCCATATATATATATTTTTTTATCATGGGCCATTTAAGTTTGCAATAAAAAAATAACACAATGACTCAAAACCATTAAGACTAAAATTAGGTTAGTTCTGAAGTATATTTTTGTCAACAGACAATGTATGACTTGGCGTGTGTGCGTTTCGGCGGGAGACATGGAACGAGGGCAATTGGTGATTGTAGGGGAAAACACGCTGGCATCCATTGCCTGCAAATCATTGGGATCATTCGTTTCATCTGTAAAAACACGTTGAAAAAAAGTTAGTTTGTTTTATCACTGCAACAAGTTTAAGACGATATCATGTAGATGTGATATTATTTACCTTCAACTGACTGGTTGATTCCAACAACGCAATTGCCGAGTCTTTTGTCACTGCTGCTCCAGAAAAGGCCGGCCTGTGTCCCAACAACGCGTACAGGCGGTCAAACCACTTGTTGGGGACATTCAATTTAACATTTAATTTAATATTCAACAATAATATTGATCTGCCTGCATTGACACTATTATACAAGAACTGAACTGAGCTGGACGATGACATCACGGTTTACTCCAGAGCGGCTACATATATATACAGCGGGGGAAATAAGTATTGAACCCGTCATCATTTTTCTCAGTAAATATATTTCCAAAGGTGCTATTGACATGAAATTTTCACCAGATGTTGGTAACAACCCAAGTAAGCCATACATACAAAGAAACAAACAAAAATAAGTTCAGAAATTAAGTTATGTGTAATAATGTGAAATGACACAGGGAAAAAGTATTGAACACATGAAGAAAGGGAGGCGCAAAAAGGCATGGAAAGCCAAGACAACTGCTGAAAACTTACAGTAATTAAAAAGCAATCCAGCCCCCTGTCAGTGGAAATTAATAACAGCTGGTTCAGTCCCAAATGATGGCCTACAAAAAGGTCTCATTGCCAAGGTGTCACACAAGACACATCTCATGATGGGTAAAAGCAAAGAGCTGTCTCAAGACCTTCGCAACCTAATTGTTGCAAAACATAATGATGACATTGGTTATAGGCGCCATTCTAAGCTTCTGAATGGTCCAGTGAGCACTTTTGGGGCCATAATACGGAAGTGGAAAGACAATAATTTCACCTTAAATTTGCCTCAACCAGTGCTCCTCGAAAGATTTCTGATAGAGGAGTGAAAAGAATAATCAGAAGAGTTGCCCAAGAGCCAACACCATGTTGTATGGTGTTTTTAGGGTAATGTGCACTGCCATTTCTCCTCCAAATATGGTGTGTATTATGGCATCCAAACAGTTCAATTTTGCTCTCATGTGACCACACTAAATTCTCCCAGTATTTCACTGGCTTTTCCAAATGTTGTGCAGCAAACTTTAAATGAGCTTCAACATGCTTTTTTTTCAGTAATGGAGTCTTGCGTGGTGAGCGTGCATACAGGCCATGGCGGTGGAGTGCATTGCTTACTGTTTTCTTTGAGACAACAGTACCTGCTATCTGCAGGTCTTTTTGAAGCTCTCCACAAGTGATCCTTGGCTCTTGGACAACTCTTCTGATTATTCTTTTCACTCCTCTATCAGAAATCTTGCGAGGAGCACTGGTCGAGGCAAATTTATGGTGAAATTATTGTCTTTCCACTTCCGTATTATGGCCCCAAAAGTGCTCATTGGACCATTCAGAAGCTTAGAATGGCGCCTATAACCAATACCATCATTATGTTTTGCAACAATTAGGTTGCGAAGGTCTTGAGACAGCTCTTTGCTTTTACCCATCATGAGATGTGTCTTGTGTGACACCTTGGCAATGAGACCTTTTTGTAGGCCAGCATTTGGGACTGAACCAGCTGTTATTAATTAATTAAAAATGGCGGTTGAAATAAAATGCTGCGTGGAGTCAACCAATTAAAATGTGGCGTGAACTCAACCAATCAGCATGTTCAGCACACAAGTCCCACCCCTAAAAGTTCCTGGACATTTAAAAAGTACTACCTTGCCAGCAGTGACTTTCGGAGGGGAAAATATTTACCCGTAACTTCATTTAGACCCTAGTTCCTGCGGTGTAAACACACCGAGTACCACCCCAAAAATCCTAGTTCCTGGGTAAAGTTTCTGTGGTGGAAACGCGGCTTAACCCTCTGAGGTCTGAGCTGTTTTCTGGGCCCTGGAGGTGTTCTGACATGCTCTGACATTTGTGGTTATTTCTGTTACTTGTGACATTTTCATGGCTAAAGTCTAATTACACTGTATTCAGCACAAACTCTGCTACAATAATATATCAGCAGCATGTATGTAAAAGTTTGTAGTTTTGAGATAATGACATTTATGCGTGGTTTGTGAAAATACAAAAATAAATTCTCACTGAAATAAGGTCATGAAACCCATACTGATTATTTCTTCACAAGACTTTTGAAAATTATATCACGTAGCCTAGAATATTTGCTCTAAAACTATGTGAGAATCACCCTGACTGCTCATTCAGAGAAGACAATATATTGATTTAAAAATTTTACGACGTGTTTTGTGTTAGAAAGCAATATGCGAAGGGGCGGATCACCTCATTAATATGAAAGCTTTCCACACCTGAGAAAGACAAAGAACCTCCCTAATGGCCCTATTAGGAGCTTATCAGGGCCCATCATTCTGACCAACCTTGCACAAAGAATGAGGAGATTTAAAAAAGAATGGCTTTTAAAATTGTTTGGATTTATTTACAACACAACATAATCTAAAGATACACAACAAAAAAGCACTTATTGAAGAAAGAGACCTTTGTGCCATTCCTAAAAACATTGTACATACCTTTCATTTTCTAAGGTGTTTGATTTTCACTTTACCATGTTCATGTACAGAGACATGTACTGTGAATGTTGAAGTCAGCAGGACTCAGTGGCATCTGGGCCCTGAAAAAAAAAAAGTGAACATACTGATATCAAGAGAAAGGCCTGCACGATTTTGGGAATACATTTTAGATTTTTCTTGTTAAAATTGCTTTTTAAAATTCACAGAATACACACACACACTCACACAAATGTTTCCAACAATATATAATGAACACCAGGTTTGTTGTGCCTTGTAGGTATAGGCTATGCGCAGTGCTGCATAAAATAATAACAATATAGCAGCCTATATATATTTTCAAAAAGATTTCAGTAACAACTAAGCTACAGAAAAATATATTGATTATCATGTTACTTCAAATGTTTCCATTCGTTATGATGATATGAAATGAGATAATAGTAAAAACATGAAGCCGTTTGGAGCGTTTTGCTTTTCCAAAATATGATACATTCAAACGCGATCGCGATCAAAAATATGATACATTAAAACACGATCGCGATCAAAAATATGATACATTAAAACGCGATTGCGATCAAATATAAAACATTATGGTTAGGCCTACCATATACATAGCCTATCTACGTTTGAGCAGATATCCACAAACACAGTAACAGTAAACACGGGTCTAAATATTATAATATTCACCATATATCTAGCAACAGTTCAACTGCAATGTGAAATTTATGCAACAATAGCAAACTAATATGTAAGAATTTCTTACCTTATCTTTCTTGTCTTCAAATATCGTTCTTCTTCTTCTGATGTAAATCCAATGTAAGCTCAGGCACGTCTTTCAAACTCGACGAAAAGTGAAGTGAAGTGTTTTGTTGTTGAGGTAATGAGGGCGATCGCGTTCCATGTGGAGATTTGCATGTGAATATCTTTTGCGCGAGTGGGCGTGGCCGAATTAAAAATAATTAGGAAGCGTTTGAGAAGGTGGAAATCTTGTTGGTTTTATACAAATTACTTAAACAGAGAATATTTGTTTTCGTTTTGAATCCGATCATTTAAAAGTACACACTTAAATGTTTATAAAGGTGTATGGCTCATAAATGTGTAACAAGTATTCGCTGAGTTTTGTTTCAGTTTATAGACGTGCTCAAGAAAAAAAAGTTCACCGCGACGGAGAGGCAGAACGCACACACTGTTTATTTTCTTTATTTTACAAAAGCACAATGTTTTGATTTGATTGGAAGTGGACACATACAAAAGTAGAAATACCACAGATTCTTTTTTTATATTTATTTTTTCTGTATGACCATAAATGACGGAGAAATTTAAGTTTAAAGTGCTACAATGTGGAGAAAATCCAGCAAAACGCGCCGGCGCGTTTGTCGACCTCAGAGGGTTAATGCAGTTCCGTAAAGTTCATGATTTGATGGTTCCTTGAGTCGATGGCGTTAAATTTGCAATCGATTTCTCCTGTGTTGAATGAAGAAGATATGATGAACTTGCATGGTTAGTTTGACTCCGTCATGGTCGAAGAAGTTGTACGTGGGGCCTTCCGGACCACGACCGCATGGTCGGACTGGGTTTCCGGTCACACATATGTACAGCAACCAGTAGAAGCAGGAAGAGGGGGAGGAACTTGTGTAGATGCTCTATGAAGCCTGAGTAAATTCTCACCTCTCAGTGTTGGCTTGACCACAGTGTTTCATTGACCTCGTCCCCTTTCAAAAGCAATGCTGCGCTTCATTCAGCACTCTGGAAACAAGAATACCCAAGCCGCCGCACTGTGGGTGCTTGGACCCCTTACGGTTGTGTAGTGTGTGCTCACCAGGTCTCAGACATGAGCTTGTGATGTCGACTCAAGGATGTGAGAGCCCGGAGTGGCATGAACATCCAAACTATAAAACCTTATGAATGTATACAAAGAGGACCAGCCTGCTGAGTCACAAACATGCTGCAGGGGGGCACCCCCCGCCAAGGCTCTAGAAGAAGCGACCCCCCTAGTAGAATGAGCCCTGATGCCTTCTGTCAAAGCTTGCCAACGCGCCTTATAGGCAAGGGCAACAGCATCCCTCACCCAATGTGAAATTGTCTGTTTTGACATGACAAACAAATAGTTGATCTGACTTACGCCACTGGCAAGTGGACGTACAGTAGGTCTGAAGAGCACGGACTGGACACAGCCTGTGAAGACTCTCCTGAGGACATAAGGCCTCAAGAGTGACCGGATGTACAGTTGAGAAAGGTACCGGTAGTCAGAATGAGGATGCAAAATTGCTTTCACCATTCCTGGGGCAAAGTCTAGACAGGATGGCAAGACCGACAGAGCCTGCAAATCCACAATTATTATAACTGATAGCTATATGAAAAAACATCTTTAGAGTCAGAAGCTTGTCAGGCACCGACTCTAGAGGTTTAAAGGGGGTCTCAAATAGACCCTCAAGGACTATAGCTAAGTCCCATGAAGGGATCTTGGTTCTAACGGGAGGCCTCAGTCACTTGGCCCCACAAACAAAGCGAGCAACTAGAGAATGCTTCCCTAATGGCCCCCCATCAATCAAGGTTGTCGCAAGATGATAAAGCGGCCACATAAACCCTGAGAGTGACGGGTCATGTGCCTGCTGATAATTTCTCCTGCAGGAAGTCCAGAACTTAAGCAATCTGGCTGTTAACTGGATCTGCATTACGTGCAGTGCACCACCTTTCAAAGACACCCCATTTATTGCCATAAATTCTTCTAGTGGAGGGAGCCCTAGCACTGAGAATGGTCTCAATAACTTCAGGTGAAAGTCCAATGTCCCTCATTTGGTACCCTTCAGGGGCCAGACATGAAGGTTCCACAGCTTGGGTCGGGGATGAAATATCGATGAAATAGCGAACTCTGGCTAGAACTCCCGGGAGCAAAGAAACGTCTTAGTTACGTATACGTTATATCGGATGACGACGAATGGGGTTTCGCTTAGAAAGCCTATCACCTTCGAGTACAGAAAACGAGCCAATGGCAATGAACCTGAGCAACACACGGAAGCGGTGCAGGGCGAGACGTACAGCCAGCAACTCGAGGCAATTGACATGCCAAAGGCGCTGGGGTCCTGTCCAGGAGCCCGCAGCAGCATGTCAATTGCACATGGCGCCCCAGCCCGTGGTGGAGGCATCTGTTGATACAACAACATGCCGGGAAACTCGTTTTAAGGGCACTCCGGCCCGTAGGAAACTGAGGTTCGACCACGGGGTGAAGGTCTGACGGCAGGCCAGAGTCACTGGGACTTGAAGCGTGCCGTGTTGCCATGCCCACCTCGGGACTCGATCGCGAAGCCGAAGCTGAAGTGGTCTCACATGAAGCAATCCGAGTGCCGTTACTGCGGCTGTGGATGCCATATGCCCCAGGAGCCTCTGAAATAATTTCAGTGGAACCGCACTCTTGTCCTCGAACTGGCGAAGACAAGTCAGCAGTGACTGCGCGCGCTCACTCGTAAGCTGCGCGCACATGGCGACCGAGTCGATCTCCATACCGAGAAAAGAGATCCTCTGCATGGGGCAGAGTTTGCTCTTCTCCCAGTTGACCCGAAGGCCCAGACGAGCTAGGTGCCGGAGCACTAGGTCCCTGTGTTCGCAAACCTGATCTCGAGAGTGAGCTAGGATCAGCCAGTCGTCGAGATAGTTCAGGATGCGAACCCTGTGTTCCCAGAGGGGAACAAGGGCTGCCTCGACGACTTTCGTGAAGACGCGAGGAGACAGGGCTAGCCCGAATGGGAGAACCGCGTACTGGTATGCCCGCCCCTCGAAAGCAAACCGAAGAAACGGTCTGTGTTGAGGTAAAATGGAGACATGGAAGTAGGCGTCCTTCAGGTCGATCTCTGCAAACAAATCCTACGGCCGCACACACTGGAGAATGCGTTTGGCCATGAGCATCTTGAACGGCAGCCTGTGAAGGGAGCGGTTCAAGACGCGCAGGTCGAGGATTGGCCATAACCCACGGGATTTCTTTGGTACAATGAAGTAGGGGCTGTAGAGGTCGGACTTCATTTCGGCTGGAGGGACAGTCTCGATCGCACCCATGACAGGGGCATTGCCACCGACCATAGTGAAGCGGACTCCCCTGAAGCGGGGAGGAGACCGCGTGAACTGAATCGCGTAGCCGAGCCTGATGGTTCTCGCAAACCAGCGGGACAGTCTGGGAAGCTCTAGCCAGGCTCCCAGAAACTGCGCCAGCGGGGTCATTCGAACCACAGACGTACTGTCGGTGGTGCAGCGAGGCGGAATGACCGGCCCAGGCGTGGGTGGCATAGCGGCCCTGTGCGGGGGCACGGTCATTAGCCGCGTCCTGCCAGAGGAGGCCAGGGGAGGACCAGTGTCCCACGGGGGCGTGCTCTGGCAGGGGTCTAGTGACAGAGGGGGATGAGAGGAGCGTGGCCTGTGGGCGGCACGTGCTGTCATCCGAGAACTCTGTGACAGAGGGGGACGATAGTGGCGGGACCCGTGGGCGGAGCGCACTATGGTCCGAGAACTCTGTGTGCTCAGGGTTGGGGGAACCAGTTCTTTCTTTAACCACATTAGGGTACTGCTCGTCGTTGGACGAGCAGCGGGGAGTGGAGAACAAAAGATTCTCCCCCGGCCCTCCACCAGGGGAAGGAGTGGCCCTGCTACCATCTCCTGTGAAAAACTGGTTGCCAACCCTGAGCAGCCCTTCTCAGGGGCGCCGCTTAGCCTGGCGTTTAGCGGGGCGCGGGGCCGGAGAGGGCTGTGGCGCCTTCCTACGGCTTCCTCCACGACGTGGCCCGGGTGGAGGCTGCTGCTGGGGCCGTGCGGGAGGGGCGGAATGTGCTTTATCACCTCAGTCTGCTTCTGAGCGGTCGAGAACTGTTGGGCAAAGTCCTCGACCGCACCGCCGAAGAGGCAGGCCTGGGATATGGGGATGTCGAGCAGACGAGTCCGCTCTTTCTCGCGCATATCAGCCAGGTTCAGCCAGAGATGTCTCTCCTGGACCACAGCTCTGGACATCACCTGGCCCAGGGAGCATGCGGTCACCTTCGTCGCTCTGAGAGCAAGGTCGGTGGCGGCACGCAGCTCATCAAAGAGCCCTGGGTCAGTCCTGCCCTCGTGCATGTCCCTAAGCACCTGGGCCTGGTAGACCTGCAGGATGGCCATGGCATGGAAAGAGGCGGCTGCCTGTCCCGCCGCTCTGTAAGATTTCGCCACCAGGGTAGACGAAAATCTACAGGCTTTGGATGGGTGCTTAGGGTCACCACGAGAGGAAGCGCTTGCCGGACACAGCTGCATCGCGACAGAACGCTCCATCGGGGGAACCCCAGTGTACCCACAGGCAGCGGTCTTATCGAGGGGAGGAAAGGCGGAGGAGGTCGACGAGCGATCGCGGGAAGACAATGGTGTCTTCCAGGACCGCGTGACCTCCTCATGCACATCCGGGAAGAAAGGTATTGGGGTTGGATGTCGACGGGGGTCAGCAGCCGCACCCAAAAACCAATCGTCCAGCCGCGAGCGCACAGGGTCTGGTGGCGGGGACCACTCGAGCCCAATGGCCGCGGCTGCCTGGGAAAGCATGGCCGTCATCTCGGGATCTGACTCGGGCAATGCTGGAACACCCGAAGGAGGCAGCACAGCCGAATATTCACTTCCCCATGACTCCTGCCCACCTTGTGATGCAGTGATTGACATTGCATCCTCCTCTGGAGCGCCGAAAGAGATCTGCGGGGCCTCCGTAGAGGGACCAGCGGTCTCAGTCTGAACGCTCGCAGGTACCAACGCTGGAGAAGGGGGTGTGGACCGTGGACGAGTCGGCGGTTTATTCCACACCGTTACCCTCAGGACACCCTGGCCACCAGCCGAAGTACAGCCTCTCGCGGAGACTGTAGATCGGGGTGTAGATGAGGGGACTCTCGCTCGAATGAGTTCATTGAGTCTCAACCGTAGCGTGGAGATGGTCATGTTCCCACAGTGAGAACATGAGTCATCCACAAGCACTGCTTTAGCGTGATCTAAGCCCAAACTCACAAAGCAGCGATTGTGCCCATCAGAATTGGAAATATCACGACCACAACCAGAAGTGCACGGACGAGGCATCTTTAAAAAGACGTGCCGCGTACAAGCTCTTTTTGTGAGAGGAAAACTCCGCGGATGCTGAAGCGACCAGGGAGAAACACACTAACTGGCAGATCACTGCACAGATCAGCAGGGTAATGTGCACTCGCTGGAAATCGCCGTCACACCAACACCGGAGAGTCGCTCATCTCGAAGGATGGAGAGAAAGAGTAAACTCAGGATTTTGGCTTACTGGAGTGAAGAAAAGCTCTCGGCTCCGAAGCGAAAACATATCTGCATGTTGCCGGCGTACTTCCTTATATACCCACGAGGTGGGGCGGAGTTACGCTATGCAAATTCCACAGACCCATGGCATTTCATTGCCATTGGCTCGTTTTCTATACTCGAAGGTGATAGGCTTTCTAAGCGAAACCCCATTCGTCGTCATCCGACATAACTCGGAGTGACCACAAAAGGGAACCAGAGGAAATGCATACAGGTGCATTCTGGGCCATGTATGGGCCTGAAGACAAAAAGACCTGTCGGTGAACCTGTGGTACATCTAATTATATTCTCTGTCGAATGAACATTCCGATGATGTCATTGTCCGAGGCTATAAAAGTTCAAAGTCAATTCCATTGATGTGTTGCACACATATATTCATAGCTGGTCACACAAAAAGTGTTCCCAGAGCGATGAACCAAGCGCAGCATTGAGCGTAGCTCAAGTGCGGAACATAAATCATATGTGCCAAACTCACAACACATAATGACACGCGATAGATGTTTTTAAAAATGCAAACGTTATTTTATTTTATTTCAGCATAAACATACATCACTAGACAGCTAATTAACATAATCTAGCTAATATTTATAATTTATTTACGGCTGAAATGTTGCACGTGTGTAACATTAGCCTATATTGAATCCATGCATTTGGTCTTAAAGTGACAACAGCATAATACCTGCTGTCGTCTGTCATTAGTGTTCATCATACAACAAAAAAGAGAGAATCTCTCACTGCTCTTGCCTTAATCATTTTTGGTCTTTTTCAATTGTGTCTTTTTTTCTATTATAGTTGTGATGTCCTATTGCTTGTAATTAGTTTCTTTGTTCTTATTTTATCACTGACTTCTTGTCTTCTGTAAACTTGAGATATATACTTAGGCTAGTATAAGTTATTTTGTGATATTGATTGAAATTTGTGGCAAGCACTGTGAAATTTCAATTGTATCAACATTTTTGAAAAACCTTATTTAAAGCAAACATAATTATATCGTATTATACTGTATATTGCTATCATGAAATAAAAATCCATATTGAGATGTAAGATTTGGGTCATATCGCCCACCCCCAAGAGAGACCTCTTTGAATGTTATGAGCTGTATGAAGTGTCATTTCTACAATTAATGTCCTAGAAAACAAATGCACAATTTCTCCATACTATTGAAATGTTTTAAGACATTTGAATGGAAGACCATTGATCATTTTGAATCTTGTGCATGTCTTGCATATGTTTGCATATGTTTTGTTTTAAGTGACGTTACATATAAAGCTATGTACATATATTCTTGTGACAGCTGTAAAGTGAGACTAGAAAAACAGCAGAGTGTCATTTACACCAAGAGAGACTAGACATTCACTCTTCAGGTGACAAACTCTCCTTTTTGACTGATTAGTTTGTTTTTCTTTTCAGTAAAATGCAAATGCAAAATGCAAAAATGAGTGTGATTATTAGATGTAGTTTAAGTGTTATGGCTGAATTAAGTAAATTATCTGAATGAGCAAAATTGTGCTGAAGTGTATTGTTTAATTTTAGAAATATAATAGAAAATGTTTTGTTTACAACTTCATGCTAAGAAATACACTACATTTGTTTTATAATAATTAATAGAATCATCCCATACCAAGTAATCGTTTTGGGTAATTTAAAGAATTAGTTTAAACAACTGTGAATTACTGCTTGTGATGCATTTGTTTAATAATAATGTCACTTAAAATTCACTGAACATGAAATTAATTTAAAATTCTAAAGATCTGGTAAAATTAATGTTTGGATTTAAATTATGAGTGTGTACAATTGGAGACTGGGTATATGGAAGATTTTAATCTTGAGTCAATTTGTTTTGTCTTTTTTTTTTAACACAAGATGGAAATGAACAACTCTACAGTGAACTTCACTGAATCATCCACAACGTATTCCTTTGGGCCATTGGAAATTTTTGAAATGTATGCATGCAGTTTTAGTTTCCTGTTTGGTCTTCCTACTCACTCCTATGTTATATGGCTCATCATCACAGGATCAAGAGTTGCATCAGTGTTCTTTCAACTCAGTCTGTCTGTTTGTGAGATTGGTATCTGTGTGACTAGTTTGATTTTTCTACTGTGTTTTTGGTTTTCAAGTCTCACAACATTAATGTGCTTTTTAATTGGACTAGGCATCACCGGTCGTCCTCTGTTTCAGTGTCTGATGTGTGTTGAGCGTTACCTGGCAGTGGTTCATCCTGTAACCTTTCTGAAATTCAAACCTCTCAGATATAGAGTGATCTGCTGCACTGCGGTCTGGATCATCACTCTTGGCTCCTGTATTTTCTCTATGTTCTTCTTGCTGAATACTGTAGAACAATCATGGTTCTACTCAACACAGTTCCTCCTGTTCTTCTCCATCCAGTTGTTCTGCTGTGTGGCTGTTCTCAGAGCGCTGAAGCAGTCAGGACCAGGAGAGAGAGGGAAAGAGAGAAAGGAGGAAAACCACATGAAGAGAAGAGCATTTTATGTCATTCTAATAACTACTGTCAATATGGTCATCATATATGTCCCATATACTATGACAGGACTCTTTACCATTGTGACAAAACAGAATATTCGTGCACTTTGGTGCATTTGTATAGTTTGTTTTTTGCTGGCTGGTTTTGTTCAGCCTGTTCTTTATCTGTACCATGCTGAACAACTATCCTGCCTCTGTTCCTCAAAAGTTATGTAACTAATCCTTATTTATTATTTTTTACTAATCAATGACTTCTCTAACAATATAGAAAAACTTAGAAAAGCTGACAAGAAAATGTTCCACAGATGAATAGTGGATACACCCTGATAAAATACATTCCTTGAATGCATTTGTCGCAATGTGTTTACTAAATGCTTTTTGTTGCAAATTACATTTATTTATTAAATTATTATTATTTATAAAGTAATTATTAATATTAAGATTGAGTATTTATTATTTATTTTCCATTGGATTCCACAAAAGAAGAAGAAATTCACACAATTTCTCAGATATTCAAATGTTTTAAAACATTTTGAATGAACATCAATCATTTTTCAACCACATGCATTTGCGAATGTTTTGTTTTCTGTGACATTTATCATTGCAACAACTTTGAAGTGAGACTAGAGTATTTTTTACACCCAGAGAGACTGGACATTCACTCTTCAGGTGACAAACTCTCCTTTTTGACTTCATTTGTTTATTCCATTGATTGATATGCAAAAAAAACAAAAAAAAAAACATGATTAGCAGACTGCTCTAGATTAAGAGTTATGGACAACTTAGATGAATTAGCTGTTGAGTAAAACAGGGAGATGTGTTTTGTTTTAATTGAGATTTTGAATATGACCATAGACTATGATATGCACAACGCTCAATGGTGTTTTAAGCCCCCAATGGCTCCTTAGAGGCAGCTAACCCTAATCTCAACCTTAAACCTACACATCCCCTCGCTGCCTGGAAGGCGCCGTTGGGGACTTAAAACACCAAACACCATGCACAACATTGTTTTTTTGTTTTGTTTTGTTTTTCTTCAGTGCAGGGTTACTTATCTAGTATCCTTACTCTTACCTTCCTATAGATAGTATTCATTTTGAGAGTTTTTCAAGACAAGAAGAAGATGAATGACTCTACAGTGAACTTCACCATTAAAGCATCCTCAAACTCCACTGCTCATTCCATTGAGCTAATAGAAAGTCTAGAATTGTTTGTGTGCAGCTTTAGTTTTCTGTTAGGTCTTCCTACACACTTCTATGTTATATGGCTCATTGTCACAGGAACAGGAAGTGGAGTCGCATCAGAATTCTTCATCCTCAATCTCTCTGTTTGTGAGATTGGTAACTGTCATGTTGTTTTGATTCAATCACAATTTGGTTTTCATGTCTCAAGAGAGTATCACAGTTTCTACAAGGCTAACCTTTCTGAAGTACAAGATATAGAGTGATCTGCTGCACTGACAAATAAAAAGATATAAATAACAGATATATGAAATAAGAATACAAGTATTAAGTATTTAAAAGTTAGGTTTAAGCTTTTAAACGAACTCAGAGTAAACTCCATGACTCAACAGACAACGCTCTGCACGCATAGTGGATTTTTTTCCGAGCAGAAGAAAATATGTCAGAGTGAATTGCATTTAGATTACACCGTCACATCCATAAATAAAACAATAGAGATGACTTGAAACAAGAAATTACCAAGTATTTGAATCTATTACACAACGAAATACTGACTTACATAGATACAACATAAAATAGTGAATAATAGTTCATATTATTTGAAATGTTAAATTATCAAGTATAAGTATTTTAATCTAATACACAACGAAATACTGACTTACATAGATAAATTAAAAACGTAAAATAGTGAATAATAGTTCATGTTATTTGAAATGTTAAATTATCAAGTATAAGCATTTTAATCTAATACATCAGTGCTATAGGGTCATCATGTGGACGCCACGATATACTGACTTGTGCAGATTAATAAAACATGAAATAGTGAATAATAGTTCAAATTATTTGAAATAAGATGTTAAATTATCAAGTATAAGCATTTTAATCTAATTACATCAGTGATATAGGATCATCATGCAGACACCACAATATACTGACTTGCATAGATAAATAAAACATAAAATAGTGAATACTACTTCATATCGTTTGAAATAAGACGTTAAATTGTCAAGTATTTTAAAGTTAGTTTTAAACATGTGTTGAAGTGAACTTACCATCGGTGAAATTAGGAGGTCTTTATATTGTCAGTATTGTCAGCAAGTCAGTATATTGTGGCGTCCACATGATGATATATATGTCCCATTTACTATCTCAGGATTCTTGAATGTTGTGACACAGCAGAACAGTCAGGCACTTTGGTTCACTGGTTTGATTTGTTATGCACTGGCTGGTAGTCTGTTCTTTATCTCAATCGGACAGGAAAACTAATTTGAACTCATGATTTTAAATAGGAACAGTTTTGAATAGTATAATGTTGCCTTTATCATATATTGCAAACAAAGAACATTAGGTAATACATCATTTGTTTTATTAACAAGGTTCGGGAGGAGCAGGTGCAGATGATTAACCCAATAGCAAGTGGAGATCAATCAGTCAACTCAGGGCAATATAAATAACAGCAGAACCCACCTCTGTTCATTGACAGTTTATCAGCATTTAGTCCAGCAGTACCGTCCTAACAGGTCCGAATCGAGCAATTCCCGTCCGATGAATAATCTCTCATCTTTCAGGAACCTCTGCCGCAATCCTCTGGTGTAATCTCGCGGGCGTCAGGTTTAAAAAACGGGATCATTACCGCGGGCGAAATATCCGCGATCTCCTTCCGCGTATTTCTCTACACCACTATTTCTCTATGGCGGGAATTATTGTAAGGCAATGCCGCCCTCTTTCACGCGAGGGCAAGGGTCTTTCTTCTTCGTCAGGCCGCCACAGCAGGCCCTAAAGTAAGCCGCGCCGCAGATTCAGTCCCGGCCAGTCCATACTCAACATCTGCCGGGTCAACTAAGTGAGTGCTCAGCTCGGCCTTTCTCGTGTCTGTCCTTGGTTGAGTTTGGCATTGCTTCAGTTGTTTGTCACGAGCCAATTATGCCATCTGTCTACAAATGTTTGATCGGGGGAATGCACGTTTAAATTGTTCTGTCCTACAAAGGATTTACCGTCATACATAAACAGTAGGTCACATGTTACGTGCAGATTGCTCACAGAATCATTAAGAACCTATCGTTAACACTGTCCTGCAATTTATCTTCTAAATCGCGTAGAATCTATAAAAAAAAAAAAAAAAAAGTAAATTAAAAAAAATTGGTACTTCACTAAATGAACTTCAGACAATCAAAATTGTTCTAAACGCAAACTGTTATCTTTGCTCGGTCACTTAAACTTCAATGTGCATAATCCTGCAAGGATTTCATCTCGCCTCCTTTTCCTCGCGTCTTTGATTTATAGCACAAGAAGACAAGCATCGGCCCGCTAAGCCCCACTCTCCTCCTCCCTTTGTTCAGCCACACACCGCAGGAGCTCAGTTTCTCCAGGTAAGTTTATTCACTGCAGCAGCAGTGATGTCTCTGGTCCTGGAGGAGCTCAATTTCTCTGCCTAATTTTTCTCTAATATTGCAACAGTAATGTCTCCTCCGCTCCCAGTTTCTCTGGCTAATCTTCTCCACTGCCGCAGCAGGGATGTCTCCTCTGCTCCCACTGGAGCTCTTTTACTCTGGCTAATTTCTCCACTATCACAGCAGTGATGTCTCCTCTGCTCCCACAGGAGCTCTTTTACTCTGGCTAAATTCTCCACTGTCACAGCAGTGATGTCTCCTCTGCTCCCACAGGAGCTCTGTTTCTCCAGCTAATTTTTTCTACTGCCGCAGCAGTGATGTCTCTTCTATAGTACTTCTCTATTCATAATTAAAGAGCACTCATCTCCTCTTTCTCCTTTTTCCTGTCTCCTCTTTCTGTCCAGCGAGCATTGGTCTCACAGCGGACGGAGTGAGAACTTCCCCAGTTGAGCACTTTTTCTCTTTCATCCAGCGAGCATTTGGTCTCACAGCGGATGCAGTGTGAGAATCTCCTGGGCAAGCACTCATTTTCCTGTTTCCTCTTTCCGTCCAGTGAGTATTGGTCTCACAGCGGACGGAGTGAGAACTTTCCCGGTAGAGCACTTACGTTTTCTTTCATCCAGCGAGCATTGGTTTCACAGCGGATGCAGTGTGAGGAAAATCTCCCGGGCAAGCACTCATTTTCCTCTTTTCCGTTTCCTCTTTGTCCAGCGAGCATTGGTCTCTCAGCAGACATACTATGTACTTATCTCTACTCTCTCCCGTCCAGCTAGCATTGGTCTCTCAGCGGACATTATGTATCTTTTCTGCCCAGCCAGCATTTTCAAATTCATTCCACCTCGCAGGCGACCGGTAGAGCCCAATATCATGACACTGAGTCACTCACGTCAGAAGCTACATGGGCCCTCCCGGTCAGCCGTTTTTTCGAATCCCGCCGCTCCCCGTCCTTCCGTCGGCGGGCCATGGAGATATTCCGGTCAAGCGATCAACTTATTGAAACGCCAGCCCGCCAAATTCGCTGCGTCTTTGGGGGGTCTGTAGTCTGGCGGCTGTCCTTTTGCTCTTTTGCTTCTTGGGGGGAGTACTCTGGGTTCGGGCAGAAATTCCGAGCTCGGAGCCCTCCACACGGACAGCACGCCAAATACGCATAACCTTTACCGTAATAATTATATGTAGATGTGAATATATAATTTTTTTTTTTTAATTTTCCACAGAGCATAAAGTTGTTTTTCTATTGATGTTTACACAAGATTGTCTGTCTTTTTTAACCTCCTAATTTTCACTTTAAATATTTGCGTAGATGGTGTTTGTGATGTTTAGAAAATGAAATTGCATACACATGGGGACATCTGTGAAGTGACTATATAACAGCAGTGAGAATTGTCAATCAAGAGAGACGGAACATTAATTCTCCAGGTGACAAACTCTGTTCACTTTGATTTGTTGTCTTTGTCTCTGCTTTATAATATATAACAAAGTCACTTTGAGTCACAGGTCACAGTTGATGATCATGCTAGATGAATTAATTGAGTAAAATAGGTTTGATCTTTGGAAAAAAGTAACAGAAATTGATTTTTCTATTTGAACTTAAGTTACGAAAGTTAACAACATGTTTAAAATGTATATAGCATTGTATTTAAAACTAGAATGCACTTATTTTCTGTGTATAATTTAGGTATTATTATTTGGGCTTTTTATTGATTTTTCCTTGGAACATTTGGTCTTTTTTTTCCATAGATCACAACTGCAACTTTGTTCCTTTGTTCTTCTGGTTCTGACTGAAGAAAGCAGACATGGCAAACTTCACCACACCTCGTGCACCTGCCAACATCACAATATCATCATTTTGGCAAATAGGCATATTAGAAACTTGTATGTATACCTTCCACTTCACATCTGGTCTTCCAACAAACACCTATGTTATATGGCTCATCATGAGAGGAACAGGAAACGGAGTTGCATCAGAGTTCTTTAGCCTCAATCTCTCTATTTGTGGGATCTTTACCTCTGTGAACGCTTTGCTCATTCTGATGACAAAATGGTTTCCATTTCAAAGTTTCACAGCAGTAACAGTTTTTCTTTGGACTTACTGTGACTGGTCATCCTCTGTTTCAGTGTCTGATGTGTGTTGAGCGTTACCTGGCAGTGGTTCATCCTGTAACCTTTCTGAAGTACAAACCTCTCAGATATAGAGTGATCTGCTGCACTGTGGCCTGGATATTTATATTTGGCACTTGTTTGTTCTCAGTGTTTACTTTTCTCTCATTTATCATATATATGCATGTATGGTTCTACTCACTGCAGTTCCTCCTCATCCTCTCCATCCAGTTGTTTTGTCTTGTGGCTGTTCTCAGAGCTCTGAAACAGTCAGGACCAGGAGAGAGAGGGAGAGAGAGGGGAAGAAAACCAAATGAAGAGACGAGCATTTTACATCATTCGAGTAACTACTGCTAGCTTGGTTATCACATATGTTCCATTTATTGCCACTGGATTACACTTTCTTGTGATACAGCAGATCATTCAGATTCTTTGGTCAATTACATTTGTTTTATGCTGGCTGGTTTTGTTCACCTTGGACTTTATCTGCAACGGACTGGAAAACTCTTCTGCTTCAAATTTAAAATTTTCAAAAAAACTGACATTTTGCTGAGTTATTAATCATATCATTGCCTGCTTTGCACCAGACTCGCTATCATTGTGTTTTATTTTGTGTTATTGAAAATTGAGTATTACTGTAATATTACATGGCTACATAAAGAAATGCATAGACAGGAAATTTTAGTTATTGTAACCTTTAGAGACTGCAGAGGCACGGCACACAAATTGGGCAGTTATTTAGCGTCATCTCGACTGTCATTATTTGGAAATATTTAACTGTTTAATGCTGGGATTGACCAATCGGAGTCATGTTCAACAGAGAGCCGTATAATGCTATAAAAATTACGCTGGTTTTAGTTTAGAAAAGATATTTTAGGTTATATGAAATGACCTAAATAAGCTTTGGTGAATAATTTTAGCGTAACAAATTGCATATACCTGGGGCTCGTTCTTCGTACGTTGCTTATTACATCCGAGATCAAATGACACATCCAAGATGATATCATCGTGCTAATCATGATCCGGCTAATTGGGTTCTTCGAACTCACCTGTTGTTTATGATTAGTATAGCTGGATTGAGTTCTCTTACGAGAGGTTCTCTCGTATTGCGTAGTTAGCTTACGCTACGGGAAAGCCTTTCTTTCTCGAGATACTGAAGCCAAAAATTATCCTTAATTTTTATAATCTTGTCAACGCAGTGCGGCAGCCTGCAGACCTAGGGCAAGCTAACTAGCGTGCCCATTGGCTGCCCTGCGGCAACTGCAGCAGCCTACCGCTGAGCCCTTGGCGTGACGTCACGACCAATGAGCGCGCTTGGCGCGCTTAATGCGTCACAGCCCGCGAAAAGGGGTGTGGCTTAGCGTATATAAACAGGGCTCGGAGGCTGCTTCTCTGATTTCTGTCTTTTCAGCGAAGCTCTTCGCATCGCTGCTCTCTGAGGAAGCCGCCGTCGAAACAAGCGACCAGCACGCCGAGGATCTCAGCCTGAGGACGCCGGCCGCCTTCGCCGCCTTCAGCTTTCCCTGCCTGCTTCGCTATCCGGCGATCATATCCTTTACTGCTCTGTTTTGTATGTGTTTGTGTGTTCGCCCCGCGACACACTTTTGCATCTAAAAGAGCGCGAGGCGTTGTTGCAAATGCCTCGCTCATCCTGTGGCTCGTGCAGAGCCCCGCTCAGCGATGGAGACCGCCACGTGGTTTGCGCTCTCTGCCTGGGCTTCGACCACGCAGCCCGCGCCCTCTCCTCGGGCGGCTGCGAACAGTGTGAGGACTTGCCGATGTCGACCCTGCGGGCTCGACTCGCCATGTTTGACGATCCTCCACCTTCCCCGGCTGCCTCTTCAGGGCCGCGTAAGAAGAAACGCCGCTCTCAAAGGCCTCCAGAGCCGGTGGTTATAGCTGAGCGCTCGCCGGAGCCCCTCCCGCGAGCCTCGCTTTCTCCTTCTCCCCCGCCCTTCACCGACGCGCAGCGGCCGGCTACTGCCCGCACTGCCGTCGCCTCAGGGGATGAAGCAGATGACGCCGCTGACAGCTGCTCTCTGCTTGCTTCGGACAGCGAGGAGTGGTCGGGCTCTCACCGCTCCGCCTCCTCGACTCCTGAGTCTGGCAGGTCCCGCTCCAGTGTCGACGCGGAGCTTATCCGCCTCCTCACCAAAGCGGTCGACCGACTGGGGTTGGACTGGTCCCCACCCAAGGAGCCCGCGCCTAACCGACTCGACGGGTGTTTTCTGCCTAGCCGCCGCCAAGCGCCAGCCTCTAGGTCAGCACCCTTCCTGCCTGAGCTCCACCAGGAGCTGTCGAAGTCGTGGAACGCGCCCTTCTCCGCTAGACTCCGCTCGTCTGTCTCCTCGGCTCTCTCCCAGGTGGACGGGGCCGCCGAGAAAGGCTATACCGGCATCCCTTCCGTTGAGGAAGCGGTGGCAACGCACCTTTGCCCGCCGTCTGCTAGATGGCGCTCAAAGTCTGCCCTGCCGTCTAAAGCCTGCAGGACCACATCAGCTCTCGCCGGCCGCGCATTCGCCGCCTCCGGCCAAGCTGCTTCTGCCCTGCACTCGATGGCTGTTCTTCAGATCCTGCAAGCCGACCTCCTCCGCGAATTGGACGAGAAGGGCTCGGATCATACAGCCTTAACAGATCTGCGCAGCGCGACGGACCTTTCGCTCCGTGCTACTAAGACCGCTGCACAAGCCATCGGCAGATCTATGGCCGCGCTCACCGTCATCGACAGACACTTATGGTTGACGCTGGCGGATATGAGTGAGTCAGAACGCGCTGTCTTCCTCAACGCCCCGCTCTCGCCCACCGGCCTCTTCGGCCCTGCGGTCAGCGGGATTGTGGACCGCTTCTCTGAAGTGCAGAAGGCGTCGCAGGCTATGAATCTCTTCCTGCCTCGCCGCTCGAGCCCAGCCGCAGGCCGCTCTCAAGCTCAGCCTCCTGCGCGCAGCTCCACACAGCGCTCGTCTCGGCCACCAACCACTTCGCAGCGACGCCAGGGCGGCCGCCCTAGGTCGCGCTCGACCAGCCGTCACAGACCGCCGCCCCCCCGGGGTCCGCGTCCCAAGATAACGCTGAAGTCTGAGCCCGCGAAGTCCTCCTAGCACCCGCAGGGAGGAAGAGATGGCTGAGTCCCGCTGCGGCCGGACCGCCATCAAAACGCCCAGCTCTGTCAGTCCCCTCAGTGCAGGCTACTGCAGCAGCTTACACCGCAGCCAACGAGCCAGTAATACCACTCGCTCGCCTGCACACAAACGCCGTTTTTACGGCGGCCCAAATAAATCTCAGAAAGAGTGTAAATTCGGGCTTTCCGGCTCCGGCCGAAGGTGTTGTAAGTGTAGAAAATGTGCCCACTCCCATGTGCTCACTGCTTCACACAAACACGATCCCCATGGTAACGCGTTCAGAGCGCTCTCTCATAAAGCGGTCACACGCCGCTCGAGTAATAAGTGTAGTAAATGTGCCCACAACTCTGTGCTCACATCTACCTGTAACTCGCTCTGCCACTTGGTTACCCCGGGCAACAGCGGCTCAAGCCGAGGGTGTTATAAGTGTAGAAAATGTGCCCACTCCCATGTGCTCACTGCTTCACACAAACAGGGTCCCCATGGTAACGCGTACAGAGCGCTCTCTCATAAAGCGGTCGCAAGCCGCTCGAGTATTAAATGTAGGAAATGTGCCCACAACCTTGTGCTCACACCTACCCGCTGCTCGCTCTGCCAGCCAGTTACCTTGGGTCACGGATCCTCTAAAGCTCCCAAACACTGGCCGTGTCATAAGTGTAAACCCTGCGCCCGCTCACGAGCACGCGCACTCACTTGTAGACATGATAATCCCCACGCCTCTCTCGCGCCTGGGTTGTTTGACAGCAAATCACGCTCCATCCGATGGGACCGAGCTACTGAACGCTGTACAGTCGGCCAATACTGTTTACCAGCCCCCGTGTTCGAGCACCAGCGGCGCGCGCGCCGCGCCTTTCTCTCTGATACTTGCTCCCCATCCCGCGCAGCGCGGCGATCTGAGCCCAGAGACCATTCGACCCCTAGCTATGCATGCGGAAGCATGGGAAGCGATTCAGGGCGTGTCAGAATGGGTGCTGAAAACTATAAAACACGGCTATTCGCTTCAATTCGCTCGTCGCCCTCCACGCTATACAGCACAGATGGAGACGAGAGTGAGTTCAGAAGCGGCGCACTTGCTTCAAGCAGAAATAGCGAAGCTGCTGCGCAAAGGGGCTATAGAACAGGTTCATCCTTCTTTGAGCGAGTCGGGCTTTTACAGCCGCTACTTCCTCGTGCCCAAGAAGGACGGAGCGTTCAGACCTATTTTAGATCTGAGACATCTGAACAAAGCCCTCATGAGACGGCCGTTCAAGATGATCACAACCAGAAAAATCCTCGCGCAGATTCGCCCAGGAGACTGGTTTATCTCTCTCGATCTAAAAGACGCATACTTTCAGATCCAGATAACTCCCCGTCACAGGCCATTCTTGAGATTCGCCTTCGAGGGTCGAGTATATCAGTACACATTCCTGCCGTTCGGCCTGTCTTTGGCACCCCGTACATTTACGAAATGCATGGACACGGCCCTCGCTCCCCTGAGGAAACAGGGAATGCGAATACTGAATTATCTGGACGATTGGCTTATTCTAGCGCAGTCAGAGACGGAACTTGTGTCTCACAGAACAGCGCTTCTCAGCCATCTGGAGGAGCTGGGTCTCTCGGTCAACTGGACCAAGAGCTCGCTATCACCCCGTCAGTCAATTTCCTTTCTTGGAATAGAACTGGACTCGGTGGCTATGACGGCCAGACTGTCGGAGCAGCGCGCGCGCCGCATCCGCCTTCTCGCCGCATCCCTCCAAATAGGCAGCCGGGTTCCGCTGAGGACATTCCAGCGTATCCTGGGGCATATGGCCTCAGCTGCAGCAGTGCTCCAGCTGGGTTTACTGCGCATGCGCCCGCTCCAACGCTGGCTGAAAATGCGCGTGCCCCACCGAGCCTGGGCGGCCGGCGGCTTGCGAGTCAGAGTGAATCAGGGATGCATTTCAGCCCTGCAGCCCTGGCTGGCAGCCGAATGGTATCACACAGGAGTGACTATGGGAGGGATTTCACACCGGAAAGTTGTCTCGACAGACGCTTCCAACCTAGGTTGGGGAGCGCTCTTCGAAGGCAGACCGGTCTATGGCCGCTGGTCAGACCAGGAGAATCTCCTACACATAAACTGTCTAGAGATGCTCGCGGTCGAGAAAGCGCTCAAACACTTCCTCCCATTCCTCCACGGTCACCATGTTCTAGTCCGTACGGACAATACATCGGTAGTGGCCTACGTGAATCACCAGGGTGGTGTCAGATCAAAGATGCTCTGCACCCTGGCGGAACGCCTCCTCGTGTGGGCTCAGCACTCTCTGCGCTCGCTGAGAGCCGCGCATGTGCCTGGCCACCTGAACGAGGGCCCCGACAGACTGTCCAGGGACAACGTTCCCCCTGGGGAGTGGTCTCTACACCCCCAAACAGTCCAGTCACTGTGGCGACGGTTCGGCAGAGCGAAAGTCGACCTTTTTGCGTCAAAAGACAACGCTCACTGCCCAGAGTTCTTCTCGAAGAACGAGGACGCGCTGGCCCAGATCTGGCCCAGCGGCCCGTTGTACGCTTTTCCCCCGGTCTCTCTGCTGCCTCAGGTCATCGAGAGAATCAGGGAAGCGCGCCACTCAGTGCTCCTCATAGCCCCATGCTGGGAGAACCAAGCTTGGTTCCCGGATCTAATACAGCTGGCAGACTCAGCCCCCTGGCCGATACCGGTGAGGAGAGACCTCCTCTCTCAAGCACGCGGATCGATATGGCATCCCCATCCAGAGCGCTGGTCTCTGCATGCGTGGAGCCTCAACAATTACACGCTAATCTGCCAGACGGGGTCATGAACACGATCATACAATCTAGAGCCCCCTCTACGAGGCGGCTCTACATGTCGAAATGGTCAGTGTTTAACACATGGTGCACTGCTAAGGGGCTCGATCCACAGACATGTGGGGTATCGCGAGTACTGTGTTTCCTTCAAGAGCTACTGGACGCGGGCAGGTCCCCCTCCACACTCAAAGTCTATGTTGCGGCCATTTCAGCGCTCTCGGTTTCTGAGCAGGGCCGCGCATTAGGAAGGAACGAGCTCGTCATCCGCTTCCTTAGGGGAGCCAGGAGGATGAACCCCCCACGACCCCCCTCGGTTCCTATGTGGGATCTCTCTCTGGTCTTGGAGGCCCTGAGAGCGCATCCCTTCGAACCCTTGGAAACTGTGGATATGAAATACCTCACGCTCAAAACCGTTTTTCTGATAGCACTGTCGTCAGTCAAACGAGTGGGAGACCTTCACGCGTTATCTGTTAACGCCGCGTGCCTCGAGTTCGGACCTAATGACTCCAAAGTCATTCTCAGACCGAGGCATGGGTACGTTCCAAAAATTTTGGGCACTCCCTTCAGAGCACAGGTCATTTCCCTCTCAGCCCTGCCGACGCACGGCAGCGAGGCCGATAGTAATCTCCTCTGCCCGGTCAGGGCGTTGAGAAACTACATTTCACGGTCCGCCGCTTTCAGGCGCTCGGATCAGCTCTTTGTTTCGTTTGGTGGGCGCACCAAGGGTCTCGCCGCCTCGAAACACAGCCTGTCCAGATGGATAGTGGACGCTATTGCTGCTGCTTATGCGTCTAAAGACCTGCAGTGCCCATTGGGCGTTCGAGCTCATTCCACTAGAGGCATGGCCTCGTCGTGGGCATGGTCCAGCGGGATTCCCATTCATGACATTTGTGCAGCGGCAGGCTGGGCCTCCCCCTCCACGTTTGTTAGGTTTTACAACCTGGATGTTCCCGCCTTGCAGGCGAAAGTCTTATCAGTCTAAGTCTCGCGTATGCCAGCCCACTATCTGTGCGCGGGCTACGTTGTGTGATTTAGCTCTACTGGTTGAGCTGCACTATACAGGGAATTGGCAGTTAGGACCGGCCGTGCCGCTCCTAACCCCCTAGTGTGTGCTTATGTACGGCGCTAGCCCTCTTCGGGCTGCCCGGCTCTCCGCTATCACGTTCCCCGGGCTCTCCCTGGGACTCATTCAGTGGATGCTGGGCGCGCACGGCGTTGACAAGGGCGTTCCCGTAGCGTAAGCTAACTACGCAATACGAGAGAACCTCTCGTAAGAGAACGTTTCGGTTACTCACGTAACCTCTGTTCTCTCTAGAAGAGGGAACGAGTATTGCGTAGCCCGCCGTGCTCGCGCCACGAGCTCATTTCGCTTCATGCGACAGAAACCAGAGAAGCAGCCTCCGAGCCCTGTTTATATACGCTAAGCCACACCCCTTTTCGCGGGCTGTGACGCATTAAGCGCGCCAAGCGCGCTCATTGGTCGTGACGTCACGCCAAGGGCTCAGCGGTAGGCTGCTGCAGTTGCCGCAGGGCAGCCAATGGGCACGCTAGTTAGCTTGCCCTAGGTCTGCAGGCTGCCGCACTGCGTTGACAAGATTATAAAAATTAAGGATAATTTTTGGCTTCAGTATCTCGAGAAAGAAAGGCTTTCCCGTTGCGTAAGCTAACTACGCAATACTCGTTCCCTCTTCTAGAGAGAACAGAGGTTACGTGAGTAACCGAAACGTTATCTGAGATAATTGCGCGTTCATGCGCTGGTTTAAAAGGGGATATGTATCGATCGTAGAAACATTGATCAGCAACGCTGCTATTGGCTGTTCAGCGTGGCCAAAGAGCGCGCACAGTTTTTCTCCTCAGCAGAGCAAGAACTTTTAGTCGAAGTTTATTCGGAATTTTAATGTTTAATCAAAACGCCAGGGAACACAAAGTCTGCAAAAGCCAGGAGGGCTGGCAAAAAGTAGCAGACAATTTAAATCCGTTAGAAGTGGCCATGTTAGATGTTTTTATCACTTATTAGCCTTTTTTGTATTTTAATAATTGCATAATTAGGCTACTTTGTTCATTGTAATGTCAGTCACCACACTAGAACACGGGAACAAATAAAAGTGAAGTACAAAAATATTCTACATAGCCTAATGGTAATTTTTAGTTATATTATAGTCTCTTCTTTTCTACAAAAGGCACTGTTAAATGAATGGTTGTCTGTTTATAAAATCAACCAAGAAAAAGGCTGAAAAAAAGAAAAGATCTTAGTAGCCTACACTGTAAAATAATTGTACAAATATTGCTGCATTAAATGAAGGTCGCATTAAAAGTAATGATGAATTGCTTTGACTTGTGAAAGTGAAAACTGATAAACTTATGTTAATGTAAAAATATTTTGCCATGAGTTATTGATCACATTTTCCCGAGTGTAGTTCATTGTAATGACATTGTGTTTTCCTCTTTTGTGCACTTTTACACAATACACCAACACTTGTATCTGTGCCCAATAAAGTGGTGGCTGAAATATGTGCAGTAAGTGGACATTTTCTAACTTTCCAAAGGAAAGAAAGTATAAGACTTTGTAATGTCCATTTGTTTCCATTGCACTGGACAGTGAATAAACCCTCTCAGATAACTGTCATATGGAGGAACTAGCCTACCTGCAAGTGCATAAATAACTTTACTTCATTTATACTTGTATGCTTTATGGCTGCAATATAAGTTGCTGGATTCCACATCTACAGAAAGGCCTACAGAAGAGTCTGCACAGACAGAGGAGACATAACCCTACAGGTGGGCAGTGTATAGCCAACTTTTCCTTTTTATTTGTTGCATGAGGCATTTGTCTAATATCTCTTGTTGCAGGCACTTGACCACTGGCTTTTCTTTACAAAGAACAATTGAAATAAAACTCAAGGAACTAAGCATATTTGTCTTTTATTAAACATTTAATGAAAGGTGTTTTTTTTTTTTTTTGCAATGTTGTGTAATATGGCACATGCAACAATGTCACAGGCCCTGTCAGGTGTGCAACCCTCAGACTTTTCAGACTCTGAAATCTTCCCTTTAGTTAGCTGAAGTTCATTTCATTGTGTGCCCTTGTCCTGGCTAGAGCTGCATTGTAACTGGTTTGGGTCAGGGAATGGGGTCATAAAACACCTGTCTGCAGGAACATGTCATAATCACCTATGAAAAAATGCAGTTCTGTTAGGATCAATAAGTGTATGTAATACAGTGAGCTTGATATTTAATTGTGAAACTTTCCTTACCACTTTCAAATAATGTGCAGGAATGTGAATCTCTGAAAATTCTTAAGTCATGCACAGATCCTGGCCTTTTTGCTTTCACATTTGTGATTATGGAAGATTTTAGTCAACTGCCTTTTTTTATTTGATATAATATTATTAATCTGGAATATTAAGAATCCCAATTGTAACTGGGCTGCACATTTACATTGTGAACCCCCTTTCTGTTCACATAATCCCCTTCATTGAGGCCTTGATGGCAGCCTATAGTCTATGGTACCAATCACGTTAGTGAAGCCTGAGTGACACATAGCCTAAAAAAAATTTGCTTTAAAAAAGTGGCTTGGAAATGCCACAAAAAAAAATAAAAAATAAATAATTAAACCTAAAAGCGCCAGGTAAACTCCAAATGACACGACAGACAGCACTTTCCATCAAGTTCTCTGCGTCTCCAATAGTGTAAAGGAAAGAGCCACTCGCAAATAATCTTAGGGCAATGCAAACAGTTTGTGCTGTAGCCTATTTAAAGCCAGACTCCGACAAGTCGAAAATAAATGTGCGTTTCCAACAATTTAATAATGTAAACGACAATCTCACGAGTCACGAGAAAAAAAAAAACATCTCAGAAAGTGCACTATCGCGCTGCGCTGGACTTCCCGTATCAGCTCCGCTTATGAAGCCGCGATCTAATCCTGTTTACATGAAATAAGCCTGCTCTCGAGCAGGTTTAAGCTTGCGCAGCTGTTGCTATGACAGCAAGTCCAGGATGAGCTTCGAAGAACCAAACGATCCAAGATCATGCCAAATCGTCAACAATCAAATCCAGCTAACTGAGTTAGCGACGTACGAAGAACGAGCCCCTGAGATTTTGGAACGTTTGCTATAATTTAGTGGTTTTTCTAAAGGCATTATGAATCATATATTCTGTTGTTTATTGATAAGTTTAAGAGTAATTTAACTTTATCATTGTGTTTAAGTTTATACATTAAGGTGCGCTTTATGTGTTTGATGCATGTTGCTTTTGATTTCCTCAGTTGTATAAACAAATAACTTATTTCTGAATTGTTTTTGTGTCAGAATGTCAAATTTTGGTGACAATTTTTTTTTGACAATGTCAAAGGCCTCGTCACAAATTCTTTCTTCTGCTGAAAACAAAAGAAGATATTTTTAGGAATGCCAGTAACCAAACAGTTGATGGACCCTGTTGACTTGTGATTTTTTTTTTTCAACTGTTTGTTTACACATTCTTCAAAATATCTTCCTTTGTGTTCAGCAAATGAAAGAAATTCATACAGGTTTGGGACAACTTAGGGTGAGTAAATTATGACAGAATGTTTGGGTGAACTATCCCTTTAATGCATGAACTATAACAATTAGCAAAACTGTAGATTTTTACGTTATTTATTTATTTATTTATTTATTATTATTTTTTTTTTGATGTGAGATTATAAAAATGTTTTGTTTACAGTGCATTAACTAATGTTAACATATACAACATTTAAAAAAAAAAGAAATTGTTTAAATGAACATTAACTAAGATTATTCAGAAGTATTGTTCATTGTACTATTACATCAAAAGTTAACTAATTCTAACAAAAAATGAGACTTTGAAAAAGTGAAGTGTTTCCAATGCAAAAGATATTAAAAATAACACAAACACTAGTCGCAGCAGCTGCAATTGTCTACTTCAGTCAAATGACTCGATTCCAGGGCAACAATCATGGAATCATGCAAATGTTGAGCCTAAGAGTTATATTAACATAAATATTAATCCTACCTCAAACCTCAAGCATGACTGCCTGTAAAGCAACAGAATAAATGTATGAAAACGTCTGTATTTTGTCTGTATTTATATTCAATTGTTTAAGCACAATTTTGAAAACATGGTCCGGTTTGTCAAAACCCCACATTTGCAAAATGGAACACTTTTGTCAAAACTATACACAACTTCATAAAAATAATATTTTTTTACCGTACGAAACACACATTTCGTATGACTTCAATCTTTTTGAACCAGTTACACACTGCTGTTGCTAACCTAAAACACTTTTAGCAAGTCTAATTCTCAGTGATTAGAGTATTGTAAATGAAGTACACAGAGAAAGTGCAACTATACAATAGTTCAAACACTACACAAGACCAATGCTGCAGACTGAGGAAAATATCATTAATTTATCTTCATATACCCAAATCAGTCAACATGGACAATAACAACAAAACATGTCCCAGTTTTCATGCTACTACAGTGTGCATAACACTGTTAGCTCAGCAAACAGACAAACGTAAAATACTGTATCCAGTACAGGTTACAATTACAGTAAATAACAACAACAAACAAAAAATAATCTGAAAAAAAAGACAATATTGTACAGAAAATACTACAGTTAACATAACCTACTATACATTATCTCTTCGCCTAGCTGGATCTGGCCAGAGAATTTCATCAACATCACAAGCAATATCCTCATTAGCAAGACAACGCGGGAAGAACCGTCTTGAATGTCGAATCCATCCTTGCACAGCTGCGGTGTCGACTTGGTCACAGGTGTCCTCCATGGCTTGAATGAGCCTGGGGCTGGGGATCGTAAACCTTCCACTGCCATGCAGAGAAAAACTCTTCGATAGGGTTTAGAAACGGAGAGTATGGTGGAAGGTATAGTACTGTCAACTGTAGATGGTGTTGAAACCATGCAGTTCTGGACCAAAGCAGAGCGGTGGAATGACACATTGTCCCAGATGACAGTGTATTGCATCTGGTGCATTTCATTACCTGCTGTGACGATATGGTAGCCTAGAAATCTAGACGCACCCTAGCGGCAGCAAAATGTATTTCGCAGCCAGGGTAGTCTAGCAACTCTCAATAAACCTTCTCGCTGCAAAAACCCAGATTGGGTCAGGCCAATCACGTTGTGTATAGAGTAGGCGGGGGTGGGCTTAACATACCCGACAGAGTTGTGACGGTTACCTGGCTGCTGCTACTTGAAAACAAAGAATGGCGGCTGCTGATGGAGAACAACGGTCTTTCGAATCGGCTTTGGCCGCGACTCTGGAGGACTTGGAGTTAAGTTTTTCTTTGAGAAAAGAGCAAAGAACGGCACTTAAGTCATTCTTAAAAAAAGGAAGATGTGTTCATCGTTTTGCCGGCCAGATATGGCAAAAGTTAAATCTATCAACTAATCTCCGCTGTTGGGAAAACGCTCTGGGGTGCGTTTCCCGAAAGCATCGTTGGCCAACTATGGTCGCAAGTTCCGTCGTTACCAATAGAGTTCAATGGACATTGCGATGAACTTGCGACCATAGTTGGCCAACGATGCTTTCGGGAAACGCACCCCTGGTTGGTTGAAGCGCTGTCCTATTGCGTGCAGAGGGAATTTGAAAGACAGCCGTTTATCCCGCCCCTCGGATTGAGCCGTGACTATGGTGAGTTTCCAGACCTAACATCTTGATGTAGGTCTGGCTTGCCAGGCTAACGATATGGTGCAATTGGTCCAAAAATGCGAGAATGTGAGGTGTGTTGTAAGGGCCCATTTTGGCATGACGGAGGAGAACCCCATGCTGTGAAATGGCAGCGCAAAGGGTGATGTTACCTCCACGTTGCCCTGGGACATTGATTATAGCCCTGTGGCCAATGATATTTCTTCCTCTCCTTCTTGCTTTTGTGAGGTTGAACCCTGCCTCATCAATATATATGAATTCATGCAGGATTTCCTCAGCATCCATCTGCAAAACTCTCTGAAATACAGTGAAAGACAAGATTGTGTAGTTCAGGATAGGTCTAGTATACAGTCAATGTAAAAAAGTCATGTGTGCAGTATGCAACATCACAGTGCTAAAGTGAACAATACAAACCTCCATATACTCATGCCGCAGCCGTTTGACCCTCTCTGAATTCCGCTCAAAAGGCACTCGATAAAGTTGTTTCATTTGAACCTGATGTCTTTTCAGGATGTGTGCCAGTGTTGACAGAGACCTGATGGACATTATTGAAAATGGCATGGTCACCGATAATGTTTGCTTGTAGTTCCCCTTCAGGGACTACCGCTGCGTGTAATCGCAGTGGGAACGCCTCCAGCGTAGTGCGTCTGAAGCATGAATGAAATCAGTCAATGGAGAGAATGAGCGTCACGGCGAGTGACGTCATCGACCAGGAAACTATAAAGCACCCCAGAATCACAAGCACGCCAGCTTCTGTTACTTCAGCTGCGCTCTGTGTGTGTTTGAACTGTCTATTTAGTGTTTGTCTGTCCCTGGCAGGAGTTTTTCACTATATATATATATCCCTATATATTAAAAAACCAAAAATGAGCCAAAGCAAAGTGACGAGCGAGCCTCAATATAGGAAATGCGTTCCCCCCTGTACTAGATACATCACAGGCGGGGATTCGCATCAACTATGTGTGGCTTGTTTAGGAGTGCAGCATGCCCAGTCAGCTCTCGAGGGGGCTGATTGTGAGCATTGTGAGCGTCTTCCTATGAGGATCTTACGCTCTCGCAGATCGCTCTTCGAGGAGGGCGGTTCGCTGCGCTCTCCCCGCGGCACGGGTCCCGCTTCTGTCGAGGCAGAGCGGAGACGCATGTCGTGGGGATCACAAATGGATCTCTCCGGGGGGTGTGAGACGGGCCCCGCCCTATCTCAGCCTTTACCGGAGGGATCCAGTGCCTCTGTCCCGGCTGTGGAAGCGCGGTCCTCCGCTACTTCTCCCCGGGCTGAGGCACAATTTGTCCCGGAGCTTCAGCTATCCAGTTCTGAGGAGCTGGATGTTGAAAGCTTCGAATCAGGGGAGGCTGGAGACTCGTCATTTCAGTCTCCTCCTGATGATGAGCTTATTAATGTGCTTTCACGGGCTGTTGAGAAGCTCAGCATTGAGTGGCCATCTGATAGGCAGGAATCTCATATTAAAAGCAAACTTGATGATAGATTTTTGCCCTCGCGCTCTCAGCCCTCTCGCCGGTGTTTGCCTTTTTTCCCTGATCTTCACACCGAGGTGACAAAGACCTGGGTTAAACCAATGTCAGCGAGAATTCACACACACACTTCCAATGTTTATTCAAATATTATGGGAGCTAAATCTAGTGGTTATGTGACGATGCCGAGGGCGGAAGAGACGCTCGCGAGCTATCTCTCTCCCGAATCGGCATCATCGTTGAAAGCACCGGCTCTCCCCACCAGACCTTTAAAAAACACATCAGCGTTGGTGGGGAAGGCTTATTCGGCGGCGGGACAGGCGGCTGCATGCTTGCATACGATGGCTATTATGCAAGCTTATCAAGCTGACCTGCTTAAGGATGCTAGCGAGCAGGGGGAAATTTCTGTTGAGACGATCAATGAGCTCAGACAGACATCTGATTTCGCTCTTCGAGCCACCAGGCAGACGGCCAGATCAATAGGTCGCTCAATGGCAGCCCTGGTGGCCACGGAGAGGCATTTGTGGTTAAATCAGAGCAAAATGCAAGAGAGAGAGAAATCTGTTCTGTTAGATGCCCCTGTGTCCCCTATGGGTTTATTTGGTGATGCTTTACATTCTGTTACTGAGAGGTTTCAGGAAGAAAAAAGACAATCAGCAGCATTTCAGAAATTTATTCCCCTCAAAGTTAAGATTCCTGGGGCTGCTGGGCGAGGGCAGCCTCAGCCGCCGAGTAGCTCATTTAGGAGAGTGCAACAAAAGCAGAGTGTTGCGTCTCGTGCCCCCCCGCAAATTCAGGGGGACGAGGCGGGGCGCTCTCGGACGCGTTCTTCGCGGGGCAGGGCTGATCTGAGGACAGTCATTGTCGCCAAGAAGGCCGCGTCGAAAAAATCCTGACGCGATCAACGCCAGGACTCTCAGGGTGATCCCCATCGTGAAAGACTTGAGTACACCTCACAAGACCACGGTGCCCTGTCTTTCCCGGTGTCCTCAGGGGTCTGTTCTACTAACCCTGCCTATACAGGGCGTAGAGAGACTCGGCGGGCGATTTCCCGAGGGACGCTCGCCTCCTCCGAGGAGGGCTGCGGACTGTTTAGACCAGCTATCCCCTGCCGGTGCGCCGCTACAGGGCGCTGTGTCTGTCACTCGGGATATTCAACCAGAGGCCAGCCTCGAGAGGCTGGTTCCCTTAGTAGAGTTTCTGGCGGAATGGAAAACTCTTCCCAATGTATCTCAGTGGGTCCTGCGTACAATAGAAAACGGTTACGCTATTCAGTTCAGAACGCGTCCACCTCGGTTCAGAGGGGTTCTACCCACAGTGGTGGGCCCCGAGCAGGCTCTGGTATTGGAACAGGAGGTAAAAACTCTGCTGCTAAAAGGAGCTATAGAGCGGGTTCCTCCCCCCAGCAGGGAGTTAGGATATTACAGCCGGTACTTCATCGTTCCAAAGAAAGACGGGGGGTTGCGTCCCATTTTAGATCTGCGTCTCTTAAATCGCACTGTAGGGAAGCTCAAATTCAAGATGCTCACTCTCAAACAGATCGTGTCACAAATCAGATCCGAGGACTGGTTTGTCACGATAGATCTAAAAGACGCTTACTTCCATGTATCTATCCTCCCTCAACACAGGAAGTTCCTGAGGTTCGCTTTCGGGGGCGAAGCGTACCAATATCGGGTTCTTCCGTTCGGCCTAGCATTGTCACCCCGAACGTTCACGAAGTGTATGGATGCAGCTATAGCCCCTCTGAGGCTGCAAGGCATCCGCATTCTGAACTATATCGACGATTGGTTAATTCTAGCTCAATCAGAACAACAGGCAGTTCGGCATCGAGATGTCGTTCTTGCTCACATCAAGAGATTGGGGTTGAGGCTCAACGCCAAGAAGAGTGTGCTTTCTCCATTACAGAGAACCACTTTTCTCGGTGTAGTGTGGGATTCGACGACGATGCAGGCACAATTGTCACCTGCTCGTATTGTTTCGATTCTCGCCGCAGTAGATCAGGTCAAGCTAGGCCAGTCATTCACTGTGAAGCAGTTCCAGAAACTGTTAGGTCTCATGGCAGCTGCGTCCAACGTGATACCTTTTGGCCTCTTGCACATGAGACCGCTACAGTGGTGGCTCCGAACCAAGGGATTCTCCCCGAGGGGAAATCCGTTCCGCACGATCAGGAGTTCGCGACGGTGTCATCACGCCCTGATCATGTGGAAAGATCCTTGGTTTTTGTCCCAAGGTCCGGTGTTGGGAGCTCTTTGTCGTCGCGTAATGCTAACGACGGATGCCTCTCTCACAGGTTGGGGGGCGATCATGAGTGGTCGCCCAGCTCAGGGTCTGTGGCAGGACCATCATCGTCTATGGCACATAAATTGTCTAGAGATGTTGGCAGTGTTTCTGGCTCTGAAACACTTCCTCCCAGACCTAAGGGGCCACCATGTTCTTGTCCGAACAGACAACACATCGGTGGTCTCTTATATCAACCATCAGGGGGGTCTGCGTTCTCGCCCGCTTTACAAACTGGCCCGTCAGATCCTTCTATGGTCCCAAGGGAAAATCCTTTCGCTGAGAGCTATTTATCTCCCAGGGTATTTAAATCAGGGGGCAGACATCCTGTCGAGGCAGGGGCCGAGGCCCGGGGAATGGAGACTCCACCCCGAGGTGGTGGAGCTCCTGTGGGAACATTTCGGTCATGCCGAGGTCGACCTTTTTGCTTCCCGAGAGACATCACACTGTCCACTGTGGTTCTCTCTCAGCCATCCAGCCCCATTGGGGTTGGATGCTATGGTACAGCCGTGGCCGAGTTCACGTCTGCACGCATTTCCCCCGATCGCTCTGCTCCCGGGTGTTCTGGAGAGGGTTCGCCGGGACGGGCTCAGTCTTCTACTAATAGCCCCGTTCTGGCCGGCCCGGGTATGGTTTGCGGACCTAGTGTCCCTCCTCGACGGCTCTCCCCTGGAGATTCCGATCAGGAGGGACCTGCTCTCTCAGGCGAGTGGGTCGATCCTTCACCCCCGCCCAGAGCTATGGAGACTATGGGCTTGGCCTCTGAGGGGGCTCAGCTCATAGAGTCCGGTCTCTCGACTGAGGTCGTTGAGACCATTCTCCAATCCAGAGCTCCCGCTACAAGGAAGTTATATGCCGCGAGGTGGAAACTTTTCACCTCTTGGTGTGGAGAGCGCCAACAGGACCCAGTTAACTGCCCGGTTGGTACAGTGCTGGAGTTCCTGCAGGACCGTCTCTCCACGGGGTTATCCCACTCCACACTGAAGGTGTACGTGGCGGCCCTGGCTGCTTACCACGCTCCTTCGAGTGGAGTTTCTCTTGGGAGACACCCACTTATATCTCGCTTCCTTCGTGGCACCTTGAGGCTGAGGCCAGCAGTACGCACGAGGGTACCATCCTGGGACCTGGCCATTGTTCTAGAAGGCCTCTCCCTAGCTCCTTTCGAGCCCATTGAGGAAGTTTCGGAAAAGTTTCTTACTCTTAAGACTATCCTTCTTCTCGCTGTCTCATCTCTGAAAAGAATAGGAGATATTCAAGCACTGTCGGTGGCTCCCTCATGCATGGAATTTGCTCCTGGTATGGCTAAGGCCTTTCTCCATCCGAGACCAGGGTATGTCCCTAAGGTACCAACTACTTCTGTTAGTCCTATAGTACTGCAGGCTTTTTGTCCTCCGCCTTTTTTGACGTCAGACCAGGAGAAACTTAATTTGCTGTGCCCCGTTAGGGCTTTAGATGCTTATGTCCACAGAGCTGCCCTGTGGAGGAAATCGGAACAACTGTTTGTCTGTTTCGGGTCACCTAACAAGGGGTGTCCTGCATCTAAGCAAAGGATGAGCAAGTGGGTGGTCGAGGCCATCTCACTTGCTTATGTTTCGGCCGGTCAGCCTTCGCCATTGGCTGTACGGGCCCATTCTACTAGGAGCATGGCTGCCTCTAAAGCTCTTCTTTCTGGAGCTTCTCTTCAAGATGTCTGTGATGCGGCAGGCTGGTCTTCACCGCACACTTTTGTCAGATTTTATTCTCTTGATTTTAGCTCCACTCCCGGCGCTCAGGTTCTCTCGTCGGCTTGTGTCTCCTAATCACACATGACGGGGACTTGGTCGTATGGGGACGTGGGTATTGCGTTCCCACTGCGATTACACGCAGTGGTAGTCCCTGAAGGGGAACGTCCCGGGTTACGTATGTAACCCTAGTTCCCCGAAGGGACGGACGCTGCGTGTCCTGCCATACTCCCGGCACCCCCCTTGGTTCGCTTGCTTCAGTAACATCGGAAGCTGGCGTGCTTGTGATTCTGGGGTGCTTTATAGTTTCCTGGTCGATGACGTCACTCGCCGTGACGCTCATTCTCTCCATTGACTGATTTCATTCATGCTTCAGACGCACTACGCTGGAGGCGTTCCCACTGCGATTACACGCAGCGTCCGTCCCTTCGGGGAACTAGGGTTACATACGTAACCCGGGACGTTCTCTGAGCCTGATAGCATTATTGGCCAAAACCATGTTTATTACAGTTTTTTCTCGATTGTTTACACACATTTTCTGAAAGTAGACTTTGGAACAGAAACCAGATTGAGAACAAAGTGAGCAAAGAGTTCACAGAGGTAACGATTCCACAAATAGAGAGATTGAGGTTGAAGAACTCTGATGCAACGTCACTTCCTGTTCGTGTCATGATGTTCTGAAGGTTAAATCTGAGGGTAAAATTAATGTACACTGAAGCAGAATTGGAATTGCATTTCAATGTAAAATCCCTCTAGATAATGATATCATTCTGGTAATTAAAACAATATGTTGGGTTTCAAGTAATTTACTTCACCTTCAATGACAAAAACAGAGCTCCATAACAAAATGTATCTAACCTCCCCATAACCCTTATACAGTAATACGATTGATAACAAGTATATTGTATATTGTTTTACATTATGCTCAACACAATAGAAGAAATTGATTCATATTGAAAAGAGGTGTGTTTGTCATTCTGAAGATTGAATGCTCAGTCTCGATGAGGAGGAGGAGGAGGAGTCCGAACTGTCCCATGCGTTTTGCCAAGCGTTTTTTTTTATGCATGTTACGTTACATTTGTGTGTGCGTGTGCGTGTGTGTGTGTGTGTGTGTGTGTGTGTGTGTGTGTGCGTGTGTGTGTGAAGGAAATGCCCTGTACATTAAGCCATGCATGATAATTGATGTATTTTTCCATCTGTGGTGTGAATGTGTTCCTTTTGGCTTCTGAAGTTGAGAGCCTTTAAAATGAATTATTTCCACTTTTTTGCATAGCTGATGTACTGTGTGATGGTTAGAATGTAAAATCATGCACAAGTATTTGTGTACAAGTACAATGGCATCTGTAATCTCTGAGCATCGAGACTGAGCATTCAATCTTCAGGATGACAAACACACCTCTTTTCAATTTGAATCAATTTCTTCTATTGTGTTGAGCATAATGTAAAACAATATACAATATACTATTGTTGTTATCAATCGTATTATAAGGGTTATGGGGAGGTTAGATACATTTTGTTATGGAGCTCTGTTTTTGTCATTGAAGGTGAAGTAAATTACTTGAAACCCAACATATTGTTTTAATTACCAGAATGATATCATTATCTAGAGGGATTGTACATTGAAATGTAATTCCAAATCTGCTTCAGTGTACATTAATTTTACCCTCAGATTTAACCTTCAGAACATCATGACACGAACAGGAAGTGAAGTTGCATCAGAGTTCTTCAACCGCAATCTCTCTATTTGTGGAATCGTTACCTCTGTGAACTCTTTGCTCACTTTGTTCTCAATCTGGTCTCTGTTCCAAAGTCTACTAGCACTATCCCAGTTTTTTTTAGGACTTTCTGAAGTTCAAACCTCTCAGATATAGAGTGATCTGCTGCACTGGAGCCTGGATAATCACTCTTGGATCCTGTTTGTGCTGCATGCTTGGTCTTCTACTTATGGTTACTGTTTATACGTTTATGTGGTTCCTCTCAATGCAATTCACACTCTTCCTCTCCATCCAGTTGTTCTGCTGTGTGACTGTTCTCAGAGCTCTGAAGCAGTCAGGACCAGGAGAGAGAGAGAGAGAGAGAGAGAGAGAGAGAGAGAGAGAGAGAGAGAGAGAGAGAGAGAGAGAGAGAGAGAGAGGGGGGGGGGGGGGGCGAAATGGAAAACTCTCCTGCCTTAGCTTCTGTAACATGTAGAGTTAATTAGACCTTGTATCATTATCCATATCACATGTCCTGATTACTCTGTCAGGATCTCCTACAATTGATAAAAGTGTAATAAAAATGTGACTATGGGTTTCTTCACACTTAGCAGGTATGGTTGTATACATGTATATATATAATATACATACACACACCCTCTGATGTGATTGCTCTGTTAGTGTGGTTCTTTTGTTTGCCAACACTTGCTTTTTTCCTGTTTTTGGGTTAGTCAAGGAAGATATCTGTTGTTCATTTGACTTTTCTATGGATAGGTAGTGGTGGGCAGATCGAGGCTTCGTGGAACACTGAAACAGTTGAAGCATATGTGACGTGTTGTTTCGAGGCTTTGAAACAATCTGACACCCGTCTCCACGGTGACCCCTAGTGTTCAGAACAGTGTAAATGCAACAAAAACCTGGGCCAAACATGCATAAAAACAGCTTGTTTTTTTAGTCTTATCACAACTTTTTCACTGTAGCCTAGTCTTAGCCTTATCATTAAAGTGATTATGTCCACTTCCAAATGAACTCTGGTGTAGTTCGACTGAATTGTGAATGCAACACAGTCCAAAATCTTAAACAAACCAAAAATAGGATGTAATCAGGGCTTGACATTAACACCCGCCAATCCTACTAGCCACTCTGGCGGGTTGAATTTTATATAATATACATTTTTCAGTTGTAGTCTTTCTAAAAGGCATCTGGAATAATAAACTAAGTGCAATGTAGTGATGTCAAAAATATAGATTTTTCGATACATATCGATACTGAAATATCTGAAACTGCGCATCCCTTTACTCACTCATTATATTTGCTCCGGATGAATACTGTTGGTGTTACAAAGCTTGAATTTCGGCGTGGGACTGCGCATATTGAGCATAATTTTACTCATTCCCGCTGATTTTGTGCTCACTCCCAAAGTCCGTGCACATAAAGACAATATATTGTCTTTATAAAAAAAAAAATTGGCTGTAATAAAACAGTATAATGGGTGTGACGTGTGACGGGTCTTAAAGTGACGAATATACCGGATGCCAAATTAAGAGATAATATTAAAAATATCAATATGCCAGTTTTTCCCCATGGTATCGGTCAACATTGTGACAAGTGAAAGTGCTGAGTGGCTAGTAACTTTGGAAAACCACTAGCCAGTGGCTATTGAGCAAATGGATGTGATGTCACAAGATGCGACCCTAAAGAGGACAGAATGCTCGAACATAGTTTTTCTCATCATAGGACCAATGTTGACCATCACCGTTCAGTACAGGCATCAGAACCGCTGTCTTCTTGCAGCATTCCTGCCAGCATTCTTGAGGAAAGTTAGTTTGTCTTTTTTTTTAATATTGACTATTTTTGATTGTTATTTTGGGTCGTGGGTCACCCTGTTTATACACACACTGGTTTTTGTTATTCTGAAGCTCTCAACTTTATATATAGTTTATTTACCTTAATAAAAAAATTATCGGAGTTATTCTTGGATTGTGATTTTTTTTTTTTTTTTTTTTTGGTCTGACGACTGAGCGGACACATGTTTTTAGTTTTTTTTTTTTATTAGTTTTTGTTGCGACTTAACCCTGGACAGGTCGTAATAATATATCATTTTCTTTTTTGGACTAGACCGAAAGCAAGATAACCATTTTACAAGTGTGAATACATCCTTAAATCAAGGCTGTAAGTTTCTAAACATATTAAAACCAAATTAAATGAACTATTAGGGGTGTGCAATGAAGATATTGTCTGTAGAGTGAATTCAGGTAAAGTGCTCTCCAGATACATGTTTTTTTAGGTAAACTGGGCCATACCTTATTTATGATAAAAAGAACCTGCATCTTATTTATACATTTGAAAAATCTCTAGGTGATTAACACATATTATAAATGAGTATCTAACAAACCCAATTGGGGCTGCAGGAGCTGATCCAGCATCTCGGGCTGCAGATGTAAGAAACACCCAGGAAAGATGGCCAATCTATCAGTCATGTTAGTGAATGTCAGTCTTGTTCATATATTTGAGTATACTGACACACTTTTTTTTTTTTTTTTAATCCATGATAACGACAGTAACAAACAAAACAGGTACTATGTGATTTTTTACATTTAGTGAACAAAGGGCTTACTACAGTAAGAGTCCTTCTTTGAGGTGTGGCCACAATCATCAGTGTCATATTCCATTAGCAAAAATATTTTTTTCTTTTAAAGAAACAGTGTTCCTTTAATTCAATTTGTATATGCTTTGATAGAGCATAACAATTGGGCACAGTTCAATCAAGCTTAAATGGACCATGCAATTTACTTGAATTCACCCTATGTGTAGTAAATCAAATGTGTCAAAACTAAATGAAAAGCCCATTTTTGGTTTAAACTTCAGTATAGCAAATATGCCTGGTATTCATAAAAATTAAAGGTCTAGCGTAAGTTCTGCAAGGAAGACTCAATTGTTACGTCACTTATTACCTTCACATCTAACCAAATGTGTTCTAATACTTGTAGAATAAAAGATCGGTACACATGTCTGAGTTCGCAGATGCTGATGCCAACATTCACCTCCATCCTCCCCACCACCCTGCCTATGCCTCCCAGGGGGTCGGCTGTGCCCCTGCCTTCGTCTTCAGGCAGGAAATGCAGATTCCGTTACCCTCTGATTGTCAGCTATGGACAGGGGCCTAAGCCAAAGAACCTCATAACATTATATTTGCTTGCTGGTCTGTTAATAAATGAATGCTTTAAGTCACTTTGCCTCCAGAGTCTTCCTGGTAGAACTTTGTATTCTAATAGCCTAAAATTAAAACTGTAAAAAAGAAAGTAATCATAAGAAGCAATTCAGTTCATGGGTGGCAACTACATCAACAAATTAATTGATAATTTGTTGCATTCATGTAAGCACAGAGTTTTTAAATAAATGTTCCACAAAGAAGTGCAATGTTTTTCTGTTCTGTTGTAAGGACTGATTTTCCTGCTAAGACAAAACACACCCTGCAATAAAGCAATAAAATGCACCCTGGACAGCAGATAGCAAAGCCAGAGCACAGGACCTTGCCCTGCCCAAACTTATCTCCTTGTCCCCTTGTTTGACTTCAACTCATCCCTCCTCTCCCTCCTCAAGTCACTGAAAGTTCATTAAGAATGTCTATATATCACATATGGTGTATCTTGTGAATATGTTGTTTTTTCCTTTTCATGTTTGGTATCATCTTAAGTGTCTCAGTGCGATTGGTAAAATGGTTTTAATTTCATTGCAGTCATTGGTTTAATGAGAAAGATTGAGAACTTAGGAGAATCCTGTTTCTCCTCTCTGGGTGATATCTCTTTAATATATATCAAGAAACCAGGTGCTACCCCCTGGGGTACACGGATTGACCCAAACAACTCTAAACAATATTTGTATAAACCTTTTTTTCTGGTCTGGGTATTTAAGGCTAGGTAACAGAGCAGTCATTGGGACCCTTTACCAGGATCACCCCCATACAGTGATGTTTCAGTGTTTTCCTGTTGGAGAGCCCTGACACGCCACTGTGTGTCTCTGTCAGGAATGCATTGCTTACTTTTAGAGTCATCTTTGAGTAACTGATGTCACGTATTTTTCTGAATTGGCTTTTAATCATTTACTTGTGTAATTGGCATGATACATTTTTACCTGACAAATAAATGTTACATCTTGAGTTATTCTGAAGTTTTCTGAAATCATTATTTTAGTAGACTATGAGGAGGCTGGTGCTACCGCAGCTCTGTGTCCAGGATAGGTCAAACTAAAGGCGCATATGAACGGAGCAGTAGGCACGTCATCTGAAGACCTTTTGATTTCTGTCTATCACTGACTTGGCAAGTTGTACGGAAGTGGCTAAATAAACTACACTTTTTTGTATGAGTGAGCAGTAGGCAACCGACTTAAGAGGTAAAAGCAAACCCTACATCCTCTGACCAAGATCAGACTGGCGAGGCTGTGTCCGTGAGATCCACGTAAACCCGGGGCATATGACTCTGTGCGGCATCGGGCCCCTTAGTGAATTAATAATTGAAAGTATGGGATACTCATCTAAATTAATTCATAATCAATATTTATGATTATTTTCTAATCAGAAACACAATCTAAATTTGATTATCATTTGAAATTGGAGTCAGATTAAGCGTGGAGCTAAAGTAATAAACTAAATTCCAATAAATGAAGTGAACTTCACTGGAGCGCTGAAAAGACACGCATTATTCCTTCGCCAGGCCGTTGGATTCCGTCATTGGGCCAATGGGTGGTCCTTACATGGTTGTTTACTCAGTACTGTCTGTCTTTTGTAACCTCATGATTTTCACTTTGCATAGCCGGTGTCCTATGTGATAAATGAAATTATTGAAATCGTGACAGCTGTGAAGTGACTATAAAACAGCGTGAAGAGAGGCAGAACATTCACTCTTCGGGTGAATGCTTCTTGAAACCCTGTATGGCTGAAAGTGACACATTTACAATAATATTATTGTATGGTATGTATGGTACTTACAATTAGAATGCAATATATTATCTGGATATATTTTGAGTATTGTATTGAATTACACACTGGGTCGTATTAAAATGACGTAATGTGTAATTTTACTTTACCTTTGGATCTTGGTCGACTGCTATTGATTTTCTGTTGTTGTTGTTGTTGTTGTTGTTGGTACATTTACACTTCTTTCTTTCAACAGATCACAATTGCAACATCATTCCTTTTGTGCATCTGGTTGGAGAAGAGAAACATGGAACTAATGAAGAACTTTACCATACCTCATTCATTTGCCAACCGCACGTTATTTCCATTTTGGGAAATAGGAATATTAGAAATATGTATGCTTACCTTCAGCTTCATGGCTGGTGTTTCAACACACTCCTATGTGATCTGGCTCATCGTCACTGGAACAGGAAGTGGAGTTTTATCAGAGTTCTTCAACTTCAGTCTCTCTCTTTGTGGGATAATTTTCTCTCTGAATTCTTTGCTCATTCTGATGACAAACTGGTTTCCGTTTCCAGTTCTCATAGCATTAACACAGTTCCCTTTCAAGGGAACTCGCGTTGCGTCGAGTTTGACGCTGTGGGAACGCTTTGCGTGATGATGTCTTGAAGCACATGTAAAATCAGTCCAATGGCGTGGCGGAGCGTCAGATGCGGGTGACGTCACGTACCAGGAAACTATAAAGCCTGCTTGAAAACAGAGAGCGACAGCTTCTGTGTCTTCAGTAGCGCTTTATGTGAAATCTTGTCTCTGTCTATTTATTGTTGTCTGTCACATTATGCAATCCAGCGATCAGTTCAGAATGTGTGTGCATCCCTGCCCGCGTTTTTATTACGGGTAGGGACACTCACGTTCTGTGTATTGTTTGTTTGGGAGAGGAGCATGCCCAGTCAGCACTCGAGGGTGCTGGCTTGTGTGCATTGTGAGGCGCTGTCCATGCGCTCGCTCCGATCCCGGCTGAGTTTCTTCCGGGAAGCTCGCGCTCCCCAGGGCTCGGGTCCCGCTGCTGCCGAGGCACAGCGGCGATCTCAGTCCTGGGGTTCGCAAATGGATCTATCAGCGGGGTCTGAGACGGGCTCTGCCTTATCTCAGCCCTTGCCTGATAGACCCGGTGTTTCTCATCAGGGTGCGGAAGCACGCGCGGCGGTTTCTTCCCCCCTGATGGTTACACAAACACTGCAATTGTCCAGTTCTGAGGAACTGGATGTTGTTAATGTTGAAGAATTGCTGGATGTAGTGACAATAGCAGTCGATAGACTATGTATGTGTGGCAATCTTATAAACAGGACGTTCGTTCAAATAAATAAATAAATAATAAACTTGACGAACGCTTCCTGCCCTCACGTGCACAATCACAACGCCGAAATCTGCCGTTTTTTCCCGATCTCTACACTGAGGTGTCGAGATCGTGGGAGAAACCAGTGTCATATAGAGTGTTTAATTCCACATATATCTGATTATTCCTCTATTTTCTGGTTAAAGAGACATGGTTATGAGGAGATGCCAAAGGTGGGAGAGACGCTCGCGAGCTATCTCTCTCTAGCAACAGCATCGTCCCTAAGTGTTTCGGCATTGCCTAAATAAGCCCCTCAGAGTGACATAAAAAAAAAAAAAAAAAATATATCTCTGGTGGGCAAGGCTTATTCCGCGTGTGTTTATACACGATGTCTTTGCCATTTATGCTAACCCTGCCACTTTGTGTGTTTCGGGGCGCAGTGGTCTCCGGCGAGCACATATCTCAGGGTCCACCCGGAAACGTAGTGGTCCTGGGATGCTTGCCCCCTCCGAGGAGGGTCCTAGAGCAGTCAGTTCAGTCGTTCCCTGCCGGTTCGCCATACAGGGCACTGAATTGGTCGCTCGAGTAACATCTACACCAGTCTTGAGAGGCTGGTTCTCTTAGTAAATTTTTTGGAGAAAAATTATTTTTTTTTTGTCCTGATGCTCGAGGGCTCAGGACAATGAGGGTAGTCCCCCCCCCGAAGTGCAGCGGTCAACACCTCTTTTCACGGTGCCAGTCTCTCTTCGGTACCCTCAGGGGACCGTTCTGCCAACCCTGCCACCTCTGGTGTTTCAGGGCGCAGCGGTCTCCGGCGAGCACATATCTCAAGGTCCACCCGGAAACGTAGTGGCCTTGGGATGCCCGCCCCCTCTGAGGAGGGTGCTAGAGCAGTCTGTTTGGTCGTTCCCTGCCGGTGCGCCGTTACAGGGCGACGAACCGACTGCTCAACAGCAGGAGAAAAATACGGTGCCGTCTCTCTTCGGTGCCCTCAGGGGACCGTTCTGCCAACCCTGCCGCCTCCGGTGTTACAGGGCGCAGCGGTCTCCGGCGAGCACATATCTCAAGGTCCACCCGGAAACGTAGTGGCCTCGGGATGCCCGCCCCCTCTGAGGAGGGTGTTAGAGCGGTCCGTTCAGTCGTTTCCTGCCGGTGCGCTGTTACAGGGCGACGAACCGACTACGCAAAAAAAAAAAAAAAAAAGGGGAAACCGTTCTGCCAACCCTGCCACCTCCGGTGTTTCAGGGCGCAGCGGTCTCCGGCGAGCACATATCTCAAGGACCACCCGGAAACGTAGTGGCCTCGGGATGCCCGCCCCCTCTGAGGAGGATGTTAGAGCAGTCCGTTCAGTCGTTCCCTGCCGGTGCGCCGTTACAGGGCGATGAACCAACTACTCAACAACAACAGAACCCAGAAGTCAGTCTCGAGAGACTGGTACCTCTAGTAGAATCTTTGACAGCGTGGAAGCTACTGTCAAATGTTTCTCGTTGGGTCCTGCAGACCGTGGAATAAGGGTATCAGATACGATTCAAGAAACGCCCACCTCGGTTTATGGGGGTCCTGCCCACAGTGGTGGGCCCCGAGCAGGTTCTGGTTATGGAACAGGAAGTGAACACTCTGTTAGAGAAAGGGGCCATAGAATATGTACCTCCCTCCGACAGGAAAACCGGGTTTTACAGCCGGTACTTCATAGTTCCGAAAAAGGACGTATTTCCATCCGTCCGTGTCTTTGGAAGTTCCTGAGGTTTGCTTTCGGGGGCAAAGCATACCAATATCGAGTTCTTCCATTCGGCCTAGCTTTATCACCCCGCACTTTCACGAAATGTGTGGATGCAGCTCTGGCGCCTCTGCGCCTCCAGGGCATTCGCATTATGAACTACATCGACGATTGGTTGATTTTAGCTCAGTCGCATCAGGTGGCGGTTCGACATCGAGATGTCGTTCTCGCACATTGAAAGAGTTGGGGTTACGGCTGAACGCCAAGAAGAGTGTGCTTTCTCCACTTTAGAGGACCACTTTCTTAGGCGTGGTTTGGGATTCTGTGTCGATGCAGGCGCGCCTGTCACCGCCACGTATAAAATCTATCCTTGCAGCTGTGAAAAGTGTAAAGCTAGGCCAGCTACTCACTGTCAAACAGTTCCAGAGACTGTTGGGTCTCATGGCAGCAGTTTCCAACGTGATACCTTTTGGACTGCTACACATGAGGCCCCTGCAGTGGTGGCTCAGGACCAGGGGGTTTTCCCCGAGGGGCAACCCATTTTCGCACAATCAAGGTCACGCGGCGATGCCTACGTGCCTTGGTTATGTGGAGGAAACCTTGGTTCCTGTCCCAGGGCCCAGTGTTGGGAGCTCCTTGTCGTCGCAAACTGCTAACGACGGATGCTTCCCTCACGGGCTGGGGAGCGATTCTAGAGGGTCGCTCATCTCAAGGTCTGTGGGAAGACCATCATCGCTTATGGCATATCATTCGCCTAGAGATGTTAGCTGTCTTCCGGGCTCTGAGGAGCTTTTTCACAGATCTCAGGGGACACCATGTGCTAGTTCACACGGACAACACGTCGGTAGTCGCCTATATCAACCACCAAGGGGGTTTGCGCTCGCGCCCGTTATGCAACTTGGCACGCCATATCCTCTTGTGGTCCCAGGGAAAGCTGCTGTCTCTCAGGGCAGCGTACATCCCCGGGGTCCAGAATATAGGAGCAGACACTCTGTCGAGACAGGGGCTGAGGCCCGGGGAATGGAGGCTCCACCCCGAGGTGGTGGAGCTGATATGGAGGGAGTTTGGCAAGCACAAGTGGATCTGTTTGCGTCTCGAGAGACGTCTCACTGTCCACTTTGGTTCTCCCTCACGCATCCAGCTCCTCCGGGACTGGATGCTATGGTGCAGACGTGGCCGAGGCTACGTCTGTACGCTTTTCCCCCAGTTGCTCTGCTCCCGGGAGTTCTGGAAAGAGTTCGCAGGGACCGGGTTTGCCTGCTTCTTATAGCCCCGCACTGGCCGGGCAGAGTATGGTTTCCCGACCTCGTGTCTCTCCTCGACGGGCCTCCCCTGGAGCTACCCGTCAGGAGGGATCTTCTGTCCCAAGCGGAGGGCTCGATATTTCACCCCCGACCAGAACTGTGGAACCTGTGGGCTTGGCCTCTGAGGGGGCCCAGCGCATAGTGTCAGGTCTCTCAACTGAGGTTGTTGAGACCATTCTACAGTCCAGAGCTCCCTCCACGAGGAAACTTTATGCCCTGAAGTGGAGAGTATTCACTTCTTGGTGTAGTGACTGTCGGTTGGACCCAGTTAACTGCCCACTTGGTACAGTGCTGGAGTTCCTGCAAGAACGGTTCACTGCAGGTCTGACCCCGTCCACTTTAAAGGTTTATGTGGCGGCCATAGGTGCTTACCACATGCTTTTGGGTGGAATCTCTGTGGGGAAAGACCCCTTGGTATCTCGTTTCCTTCGTGGCACTTGAGGCTGAGGCCTGCAGTTCGCTCTAGGGTCCCTCCATGGGGTTTGTCCTTTGCGCTGCAAGGCCTTTCCCTGGCCCCTTTTGAGCCTATTGAGGAGGCTCCAGAGAAGTTCTTGACACTGAAAGCTCTGTTCCTTCTAACTATTTTCTGCAGGCCTTCTGTCCTCTTCCTTTTCACGGACCAGGAAAGAACTATTTGCTTTGCCCAGTTCGGGCGTTAGACGCTATGTCCACAGAGCTGCCCTGTGGCTTAAAACTACCAATTATTTGGGTGTTTCGGGTCCCCTAACAAGGGATATCCAGTGTCTAAGCAAAGGATGAGCAAGTGGGTGGTTGAGGCCATTTTGCTTGCTTATGAAGCAGCCGGACAGCCTTCTCCTATGGCTGTCCGGTCGCACTCTACTAGGAGTATGGCGGCCTCCAAGGCCCTTATATCAGGAGTTTCCTTACAGGACGTTTGTGATGCGGCAGGCTGGTCCTCACCGCACACATTCGTCAGGTTCTACTCTCTGGATTTGGACTCTACTCCAGGGTCTCATGTTCTGTCTTCCTAGTGCTGCTCACTTGATTTCACACAGGACAGACATTCGTAGCTATGGTGGCGTTGGTATAGACGTTCCCACAGCGTCAAACTCGACGCAACGCGAGTTCCCTTGAAAGGGAACGCCTCGGTTACGACTGTAACCTCGGTTCCCTGAAGAGGGAACGAGCGTTGCGTCACCTTGCCATATCTCCTTCATGCCTGTCAGCGGCTACTTCAGACTTTTACGAAGCTGTCGCTCTCTGTTTTCAAGCAGGCTTTATAGTTTCCTGGTACGTGACGTCACCCGCATCTGACGCTCCGCCACGCCATTGGACTGATTTTACATGTGCTTCAAGACATCATCACGCAAAGCGTTCCCACAGCGTCAAACTCGACGCAACGCTCGTTCCCTCTTCAGGGAACCGAGGTTACAGTCGTAACCGAGGCGTTTTTGGTTGGACAAGGCATCACTGGCCGTCCACTGTTTCATTGTCTGATTTGTGTTGAGCGTTACCTGGCAGTGGTTCATCCTGTAACCTTTCTGAAGTACAAACCTCTCAGATATAGAGTGATCTGCTGCACTGTGGCCTGGATAATCACTCTTGGCTCTTGTTTTTTCTACATGGTTGTTTTTTTATTGTGTCCCACTTATATTTAAACTTTGTCCTACTCCACACAGTACCTCCTCCTCTTCTCCATCCAGTTGTTTTGTCTTGCGGCTGTTCTCAGAGCTCTGAAGCAGTCAGGACCAGGAGAGAAAAGAAGAGAGAGAGGGGAGGAAAACCACATGAAGAGAAGAGCATTTCATCTCATTGTAGTAACTACTGTTAGCTTGACTATCACATATGTTCCTTTTACTGTGACTGGATTAGTCACTATTTTGACAGTTATGAATTTTCAAATCCTCTGGTCAATTAGTTATATGTGTTTTATGCTGGCTGATTTTGTTCAGCCTGTTCATTATTTGCATCGGACTGGAAAACTATTTTGCTTCTCTGACCAAAACAAACAAACAAAAAAATGCCTGCATCTGACATTTTGTTGAGTTACTTAAACTTACATCATCTGAGTTGCCACTCAGTCTTATTTTGTTATAATGATCAGTTGACTATTACTTCTACAGAATGCAGTGAGACAGGACACAAGTTGAGCAGTCAATGATGCTGCTCTAGACAACAATCACTGCTCTGAAATATTGCTATATATACATTTTAGCGTGTGTGAAATTAAATGAACCTTTCTGAACAGATTGTTTGATCTCAGTGGAATGATTCTAGAACACCGACTTTTATGGTGCCATTGTGAACCATATGTTTTGTTTATGTGAACGAGTGTTATGTAGCCACTCATTTGGGGTTTAGGTTTATTATTAAAGTGTGCTTTATGTTATTTACTCAATGTTTGTTGTATTTAATTTTCCTTTAAATATTATGAATATGTAGTATCAGCTCATTTCTGAATTGTTTCAGTGTATCATATTGTATACATAATCGTATAGTTATAAGGTTTTACACAAAATCATAAAAAAAATTACACAATCAATCAGAATAAAAAAATATGGTATTTAATAAAACAATTAATAAAATAAATAAATAAATAAATAAATAAAAACCCTTGTTTAATTCCTAAATGTTTTTATTATTTTTTGTCATAACTTTTATGTACAATTTATGTGTGTAAATGAATTAAAGAGTTTTCAAATTAGTTTTCCAAAGAGAAGTAAAATTAGTTTTTTTTTCTATTCATATTTACTCAATCTTTTGTAACCTTATGATTTTCACTTTGCATGGTGTCCTGTGTGATGAAAATGAAATCATGTACACGTGGCTTGTAAGTGTGATGTGACCATATAAAATGGCAGTCAGCTTTCAAGCCAGAGAGGCTAAACACTCACTCTTTAGGTGAACGCTACTTGGAACCAATATGGCCATGACAGCAACACATTAATTAAATTAATATTATTATAATTAGGGTATTTTTTACAATGACACTTTTGTATAAAAATGACCTAAATTTTCTTCTTTGAGTTGGCTGTTAGGGATTTTTATTGACTTCCATGGTACATTTAGACTTCTCTCTCGATCATGGAACCATGGAACTATTGAGCCTAAAAGCTATAATAATATAAATATTAATCTTACCCCAAACCTCAAGCCTGATTGCCTGTAAATCAACAGAATAAATGTAATATCAGTATGTTGTTAACCACATATAGTTAAATGTGTTACACACTGGAATTTTTTAACAAGCTAGTTCTTTTGCTTTCTGGTTAATGCTGGCTAAACAAAATGTGGTTACACTTTATTTTAAGGTGACATAGTTACAATGTTCTTACTCAAATAAGTACTGAGAAATACTAATTAACTACGTTTACTTACTATAGAGTTCCGGTTAGGTTTTTAGGTCGGGAAGTCCGGTCTGGACTTGATCCGTTGTGGAGCTATTATGCCCGAACCAGAGCTGTTCGGACCAATCAAATTGTCAGGGCGGGCTTTATACGATGATGGACAGATGATCAACAGTAACGTAATCATCCACGTCACCAACGAGCGCTTGGGTTGAATTCGTTTACAACAAAGATGACTGCCGCTGGAGAATTGAGATTTCACACTTACAAATAAGTCAGATAGAATAAAGGCATATTTGGCGTGCTGTCCGAGGAGAGGGCTCCGGGCTCGGTATTCGGCCCGAACCCAAAGTACTCTCCCCGTATTCCAGGCTGTGGAACAACAAGCCAAGAGTGAGTGGGGGGATGCTGAAAACTGTCAAAGAATGTTAGGTGAGTTGACAGAGTGAATAAAAATATGCTTCCTCTCATGCTGATAGGGTAGACATGGTAATTGTTTGATGACAAGTTGATTGGATTGATTATTTGAACGTGCTCCTCCCAAACTTTGTTTATGAAACATCATGTGTAGATTCCGCCATCGCGTCTGTTATAGAAGATATCGACAGCACATTAATTTTAAAAGAGGAACAGAGAACCGCGATCAAGGCATTTGTCGATCGGAAAGATGAATAAAGAACATACGTCACTTACTCCGTTGATTGGTTGTAGTGCAGAGGCATTTTTTTTCCTGGATCGGTTGAATCACGCCCCATAATCACAGCCCAATGGAGCAATATCAGACTCATATTCTGACTAGAATCTGAGTATGACGACGTCAGGCTACTGGCCAGTTCATAATACCTAGAATATCAAAATCGACTGCTGGTGGTAGATCCTTTACCAATTTAGCTCCTAAACTCTGTAACAGTCTTCCTAACATTGTCTGGGAAGCTGACACACTCTGTCAGTTTAAATCTAGACTAAAAACACATCTCTTTAACCTGGCATACACATAGAAAATTATACATTCCTATTATTCAAATCAGTTAAATGATTATTAGGCAGCATAAATAAGGTCTGCCGGAACAGGGAACACTTCCTATAACACCCGATGTACTCATTACATCATAAGAAGAATGGTATCTATGCTAATGTTAGTCTTTCTGCTTATTCCGAGGTTTACTGTAATCAGCTGGAACCAGACCGTATCCAGATCAGATGGTGGACCTGCGCCTAGACACGACCACAACGCATGATGTAGTCAGCCGGATCCAGGCCGTATCCAGACCAGATGGAGGACCTGCACCTAGACACGACCATAACGCAACCCTGAAGTGTCAGCAGAGTTTGTCTCAACTAGACTCTCCCCTGTGAAGGCCTCATCGACACGAAAGCCATCGGCACTGATCCTTAACAAACATTCACTGTTTGTTCATTGGCCAGAGGAGCACTGGCCCCCCAACTGAGGCTGGGTTCTCCCAAGGTTTTTTTCTCCATTCTGCCACCTGATGGAGTTTTGGTTCCTTGCCACTGTCGCCTTTTTCCACCTTTGATGCCATTGGCTTGGCTTGCTTAGTTGGGGACATTAAATTTAACATTTAATTTAATATTCAACAATAATATTGATTTGCCTGCACTGACACTATTATACAAGAACTGAACTGAGCTGGATGATGACATCACGGTTTACTCCAGAGCAACTATATATATATATATATAAATTAACTAAATTAATAACTTTTTTAAAAACAAAAATGAAACATCACTGAACTTACTAAAGCTGGACTGTGACGCTATTTTCTTCTGTAAACAAACTTTTTTGCATTATTTTCCTGTCATCTCTGTAAAGCTGCTTTGAAGCTGCTTTGCTGCTGTTCTCAGAGCTCTGAAGCAGTCAGGACAACGCTATCTCACGACCAATTTGTACGTATTTTACGAGGTGGCTAATTGAGTTTGAATGAATTCGTATGATTTGTCTAAACCTCAGTGACGGGTGGGTTTAGGGGCGGGGTCAGGGGTAGGTCATTCATACGAATTCATACGAATTAGGCAACTCGTAAAAATATGTACGATTGAGCAAAAAACGTACAAATTCATACGAATGAGGTTCTACGGATTCGTACGAATTAGCCACCTCGTAAAATACATACGAATTGGTTGTGAGATCGGGTTGGTCAGGACCAGGAGAGAGAGAGGAGGAAAACTCTGCTGCCTCTGTTCTCCAAAGAAACTGTAACTGTGACCTTTCAAAGAGTCATTATATGCTAACACGTTTTTACTTGAGATCTAGTTAAGATGAATACTGTAGGCTGCAGAAAGCCTCCACATTATATTTATATTTTAAAAGGGAAATTATGTGTGCAAAGCTAATGCATTGACCTTTAGACAATGAATGAATATACTCTCTATTAGCTCAGCATTAAGTTATCCACCATTCCTTGACTAGTTCTTACATTGTCCTCATCATATCTGTCAAAAATGGAGTAAGGTGATCATTCATTTTACACATTATTATTGGAGAGATCTTAATAGTCACATTGGTAACACAACAAAATTTATTTTCTTGTGCTTGAAAACTGCTGAAACTAATGGTGTACCTTAGTCAAATGACTCGATTCCAGGGCAACGATCATGGAATCATGCAAATATTGACCCTAATAGTTATAATAATATAAATATTAATCCTACCCCAAACCTCAAGCCTGACTGTCTGCAAAGGAACAGAATAAATGTATGAAAATGTCAGTGTGTTGTTCACCACAACATGTAGGCTAGTTAAATTTGTTTAATGCTAAGCAAATAGCATGCTAGTTATTTTGCTAGCTGGCTAAACAAATATGTAATGCATTTGTGTGCTTCAATTCATATTGACTACATTATGAAAATCAAAAAGGAAGCTTTTAAGACTATCTATCTATCTATCTATCTATCTATCTATCTATCTATCTATCTATCTATCTATCTATCTATCTATCTATCTATCTATCTATCTATCTATCATAAGCATACTGCCAGTTGTGGAGAAGATCATTTTTGAACAACTGACATCTCAATACAGTTAAGTTCAGTTTACTTTGGTTGCAGTTTGGTTTTAGAGTAAATTATTCTACTGAAACAGCTACTTTACATTTAATAGAGCAAATCAAATCTAGACTTGACAAAAGGAGGATTAGTGGGCGCTATATTTTTAGATTTGTGTAAATCCTTTGATACAGTTAATTACAAAGTAATTCTTTCTAAATTGTCTAAGTTTCAGTTTTCTCCTAGTGCTTCAGCGTGGATATCCACATTTTTATCAAATAGAGAACAATGTGTAAAAATGAAAGGGGTTCAGCCCTGTAACTCACAGTACATTATACAATGAGTGTACCCCAAGGACCAGTGTTAGGTCCCTTATTATTTAGTCTGTATATTAATTATCTCCAGCAACAGCGTGAAGGGATACAAGTGGAAATGTATGCTGATGACACTATTTTTACACATGCAAGAACAGCAGAGTTAGCAGAGTTTTACCAATGTCCACAAAAACAAAACAAAAAAACATGTAAAGAAAATGGTGAGGACTACTAAATATAACTTGGCAAATTTTAGACAAATTAGACAATGTCTCTCTGTTGATGTAGCTAAGACTTTCATGCATGCTACGATCCTTTCTCATATAAGCCATACTGTCTGACATGTTGGGATCAAGCTGGTGAAACTGATTAAACCCTCAATACCCTGTATCAACAGAATTGTTCAGATCTCTGAACAATTAGTTTCTTGTTCACATCAGATTCAAATTTCTTGTTGATTTAAGCAAATTGCAAGTGTTTTGGCACATGTGTGCAAAAGAGTACGTCAAATTGTCTACAATTTGCATAAAAAAACTGACTGCACATGGCTCGCTGATCAAAACTGATAAGATGATTCTCAGTGAAACTGTCAAACTCTGCACAACTTCTAAACACTCTTTCATCGTGTAAGCCATCACATGGAAAATTATCCATTAAACTATCAAAATCTGTCAGACATGCATGTGTATTCCATAAAAATCTGACATGGAATGTTTGCAATGTCTGCTAAGTTGGCAAATGACCTGTCATTGCAATAAAATAGGAATCACAATCAACCAGTCAAGTATGGAAGCATATGGAGTTTGCCCACTGCACAATCACTACCATTTTTGAGAATGGAGGACCGTCAGAACCCTGAACAGCAGCAACGTGCTCGTGGAAGAGCAATAGGAAGACATGTAAGAATACGTGGTGGTTGTGTTTAGGGAAGACATAATAGAGGAAGAGGAAGAATTAGAAATTAGAAGAATTTTATACACAACGATATTATAAGAGTAAATGTAAGTCTATTTGTACATTCTACATAAAGTGCTATGCATAAGTTTAGACACCCATGCTAAAGTTGACTAAAAAGAGGAATAAAAAAATCATCTTTTGGAAAATGAACTTAATGCCTTAAAGGAGAACGTCTCAGGTTACGAATGTAACCTATGTTCCCTGAGAACAGGGAACGAGACAATACGTCATCACGACGCTATGGGGAACGCCTCAGGCGTGACAGGTGTCTGAAATCAAATATCAGCTCACAGCAATCATGTTGACCGGCGACAGCCCGTGCATCATAAGCTTGAATGATGAGCGCACGACCTGGATGTATAAAAGGGAGCCTTGCACACATGACAACATCCTATCGTCTGAAGGGACTGTTGCAGGCAGGCCCCGAGGCATGGCAGGGAGACGTATTGTCTCGTTCCCTGTTCTCAGGGAACATGGGTTACATTCGTAACCCGAGACGTTCCCTTTCGAAGGGAACTCAACAATACGTCATCACGACGCTATGGGGAACGAAATACCAACTCCACCATGCTGAGGGGAGTGCATGCCCAAAGGCAGTGACAACTGTCAGAACCAGTAATTCAGAAAACACTGGAACCACTCACCCTTATGTCACATCGGGCTGTCAGTGACAGCACTCCCTACCGGTCATAGCCCAAGCTAATGAACCAAGAAACCGCCAGAACATAGTAAATGGGGGTATATCTGGGCCAGCTCAAAGGCTTAGGACCACAACTTCCAATAGAAGGGGTCCCTTCTAGGGAGTGTGGCTAGGGGACCCAAGGGACTCCCAGCCAGTCACTATTCAGGGGAGCATGCCTCCTGAAATGCCACCAGGCTGGCCTGGTGATCTATACTAAGACACACAGTCTGGCCATTGCCTGTCTGTCCAAGACCGAGCCTCTGGAAGTTGCCTTGGATAAGGCATCCAGAAACTGAAGGCCTGTAAAGCTGGCAGAAACCATTCAGTTCCGGATCACAGAGACGGGATCTCCCGGAGAGTGTGACTTAACCTCAAGAAACGACGGAAGTCGTCCACTCAATCCACGGGTCTACCCAGTGCTCGATCCGAACACTGGGGAAGTAAGAGAGGGTTCAAAACCAGGAAGGTCTACTGAGACCTAAGACCTGATGACCCCCTCATGTGGGGAGCTCCAGTACATGAGGGCTCATATCAGGAAGGCCGGTGAGGCCTGTAACCTGGCGACCACAGTATGTGGGAGCTCATACTCAGGAAGGCCTGTGAGGCCTGAAACCTGACGACCACAGTAAGTGGGAGCTCGTATTCAGGAAGGCCGGAGAGGTCTGTAACCTGACAGCCACACATTGTGGGGCTACCTTCAGAAAGGCCTAATGAGGCCTGTAACCACAGAATGTGGGAGATAGCTTGAAAGGGAAGTGCCTGTCGTAAAACATTGCGACAGAAGACGCATCTAGAGTGGGACCCAAGGTGAAGAATCGGAGTCTGAGCCACATAAAAAAGGGAATGAAGCGGACAGCGCATAAACCTTACCATAAATATGGATTTTAGAAGGTACACGAAATGAAAGTGCGTGTACTTAGTCCAAATCCAGGAAGGCCTGGTAAGGCCTCTAACCTGGCGACCACAGTATGTGGGAGCTCATACTCAGGAAGGCCTGTGAGGCCTGAAACCTGGCGACCACAGTAAGTGGGAGCTCGTATTCAGGAAGGCCGGAGAGGCCTGTAACCTGACAGCCACACAATGTGGGGCTACCTTCAGAAAGGCCTAATGAGGCCTGTAACCACAGAATGTGGGAGATAGCTTGAAAGGGAAGCGCCTGTCGAAAAACATTGCAACAGAAGACACATCTAGAGTGGGACCCAAGGTGAAGAACCGGAGTCTGAGCCACATAAAAAAGGGAATGAAGCGGACAGCGCATAACCCTAACCATAAATATGGATTTTAGAAAGTACACGAAACGAAAGTGCATGTACTTAGCCATTCTGAATCCAGGAAGACCACCTGGCGACCACAGTAGGTGGGAGCTCATACTCAGGAAGGCCGGTGAGGCCTGAAACCTGGTGACCACAACCTGTGGGAGCTTACTTTCAGGAAGGCCTGATAAAGCCTGTAACCTGACAACCACACCATGTGGGGGCTACTTTCAGAAAGGCCATAAATATGGATTTTATAAAGTACACGAAACAAAAGTGCGTGTACTTAGCCATTCCGAATCCAGGAAGGCCTGGTGAGGCCTCTAACCTGGCAACCACAGCATGTGGGAGCTCATACTCGGGAAGGCCGGTGAGGCCTGTAACCTGGTGACCACAGTGTATGGGAGCCCATCAGAATGTGGAAGTAGCTAGAGAAAGGCGTCTGTCGTAGCATACTTCGACAACAGGACGCATCTAAAGTGGGACCCGAGGTGAAACACCGGGGTCTGAGCCACATAGGAAGGGACCGAAGCGTACAGCGCATGACCCTTATCATAAAATATGGATTTGAGAAAGTACACAAGACGTTCAGTCGTGTGACTTACCATAAGTATGGGTTTAAGAAGGTACGGAGTGTACGTACCAAAAAGAATAATAGATGAAGTAAAGGTGCATGTACTTCATCACTCTATATTCAGGAAGGCCTAGTGAGGCCTATAACCTGACGACCACAGTAAGTGGGAGCTCATCCTCAGGAAGGCCGCTGAGGCCTGTGACCTGACGACCACAAATGTGGGAGCTCGTATCCAGGAAGGCCGGTGAGGCCTGTAACCTGGCAACCACAGCATGTGGGAACCCATGATCAGGAAGGCCAGACGAGGCCTGTAACCTGATAGTCACAATGCGTGGGAGCTCACATTCAGGAAGGCCTAATGAGGCCTGCATCCTGACATGTGGAAGCTCACAACCAGTGAGGCCTATACCCTAGCGACCACAGTGAGTGGGAGTTCACATTCAGGAAGGCCTGGTGAGGCCTGTAACCTGACATGTGAGAACTCATAACCAGGAAGGCCTAGGAGGCCTGAAGCCTGGTGACCACTGAATGTGGGAGCTTAACACTCAGGAAGGCAGAGAGGCCTGACACTTGGTGACCACAGTACGTGGGAACTCACATTCAGGAAGGCCGGATGAGGCCTGTAACCTGACATGAGGAAGCTCATAACTAGGAAGACTTGCGACCACGGTGTGTGGGAGCTTATACTCAGGAAGGCTGGGTGAGGCCTATAACCTGACATGTAGAAGCCCATCACCAGGAAGGCCGGTGAGGCCTGTAACCTGGCGACCATATTATGTGGGAGCTCATAACCAGGAAGGCCGGATGAGGCCTGTAACCTGATGACCACAGTATGTGGGAGCTCACATTCAGGAAGGTCGGTGAGGCCTGTAACCTGACATGTGGAGGCTCATAACCAGGAGGCCTGGTGAGGCCTATAACCTGGCGACCACAGTATGCGGGAGCTCATACTCAACCACCGTATGTGGGAGCTCATATTCAACCACAGTATGTGGAAGCTCATAACCAAGAAGGCCTGGCGAGGCCTGTAACCTGGCGACCACCGTGTGTGGGAGCTCATATTCAGGAAGGCCTAGTAAGGCCTGTAACCTGATGACCACAGTATGTGGGAGCTCACATTCAGGAAGGCCGGTGAGGCCTGTAACCTGACATGTGGAGGCCCACAGTATGTGGGAGCTCATATTCAACCACAGTATGTGGGAGCTCATAATCAGGAAGGTCTGGTGAGGCCTATAACCCGATAACCACTGTATATGGGAGCTCATACTCAGGAAGGCCTAGTAAGGCCTCTGACCTGATAAACCACAGTATATGGGAGCTCATATTCAGGAAGGCCTGGTGAAGCCTATTACCTGAACACCACATACGTTTTTTTTTTTTTTTTTTAATTCCTCAGAATTAAATGCATGTCTTTTCTTTTAAAATACTGGATAAGTGAAACACGGTCTGGGTGGTAGGCTGAATAAAAATATCTAACTTCTCAAAGTTAGATAATATTCCATAATTTTAATTCCATAGAATTAAATGCAGCCATAATCACCAGACAATACTGTTTTGATATTTATCTATACGTTCTCGTAATCTACACACTGCCTCGGCAAACGTGAGATACGAGACGTTTAAAATATATTTGGCTTTCATCCCTCGAGAAGAAAGTCAACAGGTGCGAGGTTGAAACATCCGTCAGCGCAAGGATGCGCGCGCGCGCCGAGATATTTCTCAATAAACACTGCCAGCACCCTCAGGAGCTGACTGTAAATGCCTCGCACCCAAACAGTATTGTTTCACAGATCGCGTGCACCACGGGGCTCAGATGCTGAACCCCCTCTTCCCTCGAGAAAAGGGTCCAACGAGAGCGGAGCGTCTTCAAATGAAAAAACGCTCACAGTTTGCACAAGAGGCTCTCTCGAGAGCCTCCCATGCGTGCTCTTCTCCCAAGCAAAAAACGCACAGATCGTGTGTGTTTCACCCGATGTCAAATATCTTGGGCATGGGTCTGCACACTTGCGAAAATTCTCCTTCTTCTCTGCGCGTTTCAGCGATATTCTCCAGACAGACAAACAGTCCCTGAAGACGAAAAGATGTTGTCATGTGTGCAAGGCTCCCTTTTATACATCCAGGTCGCCCGCTCATCATTCAAGCTGATGATGCACGGGCTGTCACCGGTCAACATGATTGCTGTGAGTTGATATTTGATTTCAGACACCTGTCACGCCTGAGGCGTTCCCCATAGCGTCGTGATGATGTATTGTTGAGTTCCCTTCGAAAGGGAACTCCGGTCAATTTTAACACTGAGCTCATTTTTTTAACACTGAGCTCACTGAGCTCACTGAGTGCTGTCAGTACAGGGAACAACAACAAAAATCTGTGTTGCCTACACCGTGTTATCCTCTTTTTAAAATTTGCACCCTGTTGACTTCAATGGGGCAAGTTTTAAACCTGCTTTTAGCCTCTTAACATCCTTGATGTGTCATTACAAGTGCCCAGCCATGTGAGGGATTCCTTTAGAGTTAACACGGGTGAATCTGACTGCAGTAGATGTGAAAGATATGAATAAAAATGATGTTAATTCAGCCAGCGCACATACCAGTATTTTCTTCCTGTTTTCAGTTGAAGTCCACAGTAGTCGATTGTCGAGTTCACGCACAATCGACTACTCAAAAAAATGAGCTCAATGTTAAAATTGACCGGAGTTCTCCTTTAATTAAAATTTTTTGAAAAAATCCAACCTTAAGGACACCAATTTTCTTTGTGAATGAATAATGTATCGTAAATAAATAAATGTTCTTCCTTAAAATACAGGGTGCATAAGTTTGGACACCATTCCCATTTGAATTCCCATAGAGGCAGGCAGATTTTTATTTTTAAAGGCCAGTTACTTCATGGATCCAGGATACTATGCATCCTGATAAAGTTCCCTTGGCCTTTGGAATTAAAATAGCCCCACATCATCACACACCCTTCACCATACCTAGAGATTGGCATGGTTTTATTTCAGTTAGCCTAATAGCTGGTTTGATTTGCATTGAGAGATGATCTTATGGAAAGTACCCCATGCCAATCTCTAGGTATGGTGAAGGCTATGTTATGATGTGGGCCTATTTTAATTCCAAAGGCCAAGGGAACTTTATCACGATGCATAGTATCCTGGATCCATGAAGTTACTGGCCTTTAAAAATAAAAATCTGCCTGCCTCTATGGGAATTTAACATAGGGGTGTCCAGACTTATGCAGCCTGTATTTTAAGGAAGAACATTTATTTGTTTACGATACAATGTTCATTCACAAAGAAAATTGGTGTCCTTAAAGGTTGGATTTTTCCAAATTTTTTTAATTAAGGCATTAAGTTCAATTTCCAAAAGATGATTTTTTATTCCTCTTTTTAGTCAACTTTAGCATGGGTGTCTAAACTTATGCATAGCACTGTATGTAGGACCGCACAACAACCTCAAGCTGGTGGCAGAGCAGCAGTATTTAGCCTTCAGCAAGAACAAGAAATTTGCAACATGGTCATAGCCAACAATTCCATCAGGCTAAGATACATCCAAAGTGCAATCATAAATGACAATGATGTCTTCGCAAATATAAATTCTGTCAGCATTTCCACTAGACTAGTTTTGAAAAGACATCAAATGACTGTGAAACAACCCAACAACGTTAGCCTAGAAATCTAGACGCACCATAGCAGCGGCAAATGTAATTTTGCATTTTGCAGACATGCAACAGAGTTCCGATGTTCCAGCAAACTGTTTTGGCAATTGAACTTAGTTTTGAAAATGTCAAGACTGTTTTGAAAAATGTGCCATAATGATATATTTATTTTATATTATTTAACATAGTATAAAGGCCCTTTCACACCGAATGCATAACGAAAAAGCAAATAGTTCGTGTGCGAATAGTTCGCGTCAAAACCCATCACATGAGCTGCGTAAACACGGTCTCTATCTCTATCTTTGACGATTAGCTTTCTATCCCAAATGTAGTTTAGCCTTCTAGCCAACACAGCACAGGACTATACAACGACGAAAACTATCACACAACATACTCACAGTCGTGATAACCGAGTTAGTTGGCAATGCTACGCCACACAATCATTGTCCTTGTAGTATGCGATTGGCTGAAGCCTTTTCTGTCGCCGCAAAAGAAAAAGAAAAAATCGACATCGAAGCGACAAAAATAAAAGTAGTTTTTTCGCCGCAGCACATTCGCATTCGGTGTGGAAGCGCTCATTACACAAACAGCTGATAAAAAAATAAAACCATCGCGCGAATTATTCGTGCGTCAAAATCGCGTCCAGTGTGAAAGGACCTTAAGTAATGTTATGAATGTTCTTTATATAAACTGTATAATGTGTGTGAAGTACTGTGTATGTGTGAAATAAATGACGTATTGTGTTACGGCCCTGTCTTTTTATTCTCTACCTGATGGTGGCAGTATAACATTCGACTGTGACGTCACTGTTAATTAAATAATTTATGGGTGGAGAGTATAAATGTTTGGACTGACCTACCCAACGTTACTTCCTGTGGTGGAACGTAGTTCTCCAGAGAAGTCATTTGCTCCAATCTGTTCACTTTTAGTTTGTTTATTATTTACCAATATTCATTACCCCATTGGACTATTATTTTCTTTTGTTTATTTAAATACTTAGACATGGTGTTATATTTCTGTAACAAATACATTTTTCTTAATAAATAATCTTGCAATGCAAACCGTTCGTTTGTATGTGTAATCCTCTTTATGTTACACTCGGGAATGAGCTGGTTTTGACAATGGGTAATTTAATAAATAATAAATTATGTACCTTTGCATCTGTGGCTTGAATGTATTCAGTTTGGCTTCTGAAGTTGAGTACCTTTCAAAATCACTGTTTCCACTTATTGTTTGCATAGCTGATGTACTGTGGAATTTTTTGAATATAAAATCATCAAGTACTTTTAACAGCTGTAAAGCGTGACTTTGAAACAGTTGTGATATGTTTGTCCTTCCAGAGAGACTGAGCATTCACTCTTCAGGTGACAAACTCTTATTTTAATTGGAATCATTTTCATTTGCCATTGTTTATATCAGTCATATTTGAAGGGTTATGGGTAGATGGATTGGTTATAAAATGAGACAGAGCTCTATTTTGTTCTACGAACTGAAGTAGTAATTTTTGAAACCTAACTAAATTATTCAGTGAGCATTAATTTACCTTCAGATCGTATTTCAACAAGTTGTGATTTAATCAATGTCATGCAGTCTGACCACTAATCATAACCTTTGTACATGTACGTTTGTCACTTTAGATCACCATCACAATATTATTTCTTTTGGAGTACGAATGTGAAAGAGGAGAACATGAATAACTCTGCAGTGAACTTTACCATACATGAAGCATCCACTAACCTCACAGCATTCGCATTTTCTGAGATAAGCATGCTAGAAATGTATGTGTCAAGCTTCCATTTTATGTTTAATCTTCTTACACACTTATGTGTTATATTGTTCATTGTCACAGGAAGTGGAGTTGCATTGGAGATCTTCAACCTCAATCTATCTGTTGTTGAGATCATGTTCTCTCTGAGTTCTTTATTATGTCTATTTGTAAAGGACCTGATATTCACACCATTACCAAAGCTTTTACCAGGACTAGCCTTCACTGGTCGTCCTCTGTTTCAGTGTCTGATGTGTGTTGAGCGTTACCTGGCAGTGGTTCATCCTGTAACCTTTCTGAAGTTCAAACCTCTCAGATATAGAGTGATCTGCTCTGCTGTGGTCTGGATAATTGTTCTTGGCTCCTGTTTGTCCTGCATGCTCAGTTTAATGTCAAAGGCATTTTATATATATATCCATGGTTTTTCTCTATGGAGTTGTTATTTTTCCTCTCCATCCAGTTGTTCTGCTGTGTGGCTGTTCTCAGAGTTCTGAAGCAGTCAGGACCAGGAGAGAGAGGGAGAGAGAGAGAAGAGGAAAACCCCATAAAGAAAAGAGCGTTTTATCTTATTCTGATAACTACAGTGAGCATGGTTCTCATGCATGTGCCATATACTTTTAATGGAGTCTTCACTGCTCTGAACCTATATTTTCCAGCACTCTGGTTTATTAGTTTTATTTGTTTTATGCTGGCTGGTCTTGTGCAGCCTTTTCTTTATCTGCACCGAATTGGGAAACTCTTTTGCCTCCGTTCATAATAAAACCTGAAATGTTGATCTAATCCTTTTCCCCGCTTGGTATATTAGCCTACTGTATGTGCTCTTGGAAATTAAGTAAAAATTTAAGAGAATTATGCAATGTCATGTTATAATTTTACCAGAAATAAACCTCTTTTTTATGCGTACAAGCTTAAGGAGACATGTTGATTAATTATTGCAACCCTATAAATGATGTATTATTATATAGGCCTAATTATTATTATTTAAATGTTATTATGATTACAATATTATCATATGAAATATATATCTGTATAGCATGCATATGTATGTGTGTGTGTGTGCGTGGGTGAGTTGGGGGCATATTAAAAGAAATTGCTTGTCTATAATAAACCATAAATTACAGTGCTTTGCATCTGCGGCTTAAATGTGTTTCACTTGGGTTCCAGTGTTGTGCAATATGGTTTTAAAAACTCATTATTGCCCCTTATTTTTTGCATAGCTGGTGTCCTGTGCATTTTTTTTTTTTCATGTAAAAACATGCACATATACTTATGACAGCTGTGAAGTTAGACTATAAAACAGCAGTGAAGTTTATTTCAATCCAGAGAGACTGGACATTCACTCATCAGGTGACTTACTCTTCTTTTCAGTTTTATTCATTCATTCACAGTGATATAATTCCAGTGTTGCTATCAGTCATTTGGGGTATATGAAAGTTGGGTGGATTGGTTATTGCAGAGGTGTCCAATCCTGCTCCTGGAGTGCCACTTTCCTGCAGTTTAGCTCCAACCCAATTAAACGCACCTGAACCAGCTCATCAAGGTCTTATTAGGAATACTACTAGAAACGTCAAGACAGGTGTGTTGAGGCAAATTGGAGCAAAACTCTGCAGGACAGTGACCATCCAGGACTGAGTTTGGAAAAGGGTCTGAGCTCTTATTATTATTAATATAATTATTTAATTGACATAAGTTTATTTGAAGCACATAACTAGAATTATTTATGTCATTTTTTTCTCTTTAAATTTCAGTTGCAAAATTATTTATACATAATATTTGAGTTTGTTGACTGAGAAGACCGACCAGGAGAAAATGAACAACTCTGCAGTTAACTTCACCACACCTGAAACATTCACCAACCTCACATCATCATTACTTCATGAAACGGAAATGCTAGAAAGTTTTACATCAGGCTTCAATTTCATGTTTGGTTTTCTTATACACTCCTATGTTCTGTGGCTCATTGTCAAAGGGCCAGAAAGCAGCGTTGCATCAGATTTCTTCAACCTCAATCTCTCTGTTTGTGAGATCATGTTCTCTCTGAATTGTTTATTAAGTATAGTGGTAAATGCCATAAGATTTAAAGTATTCACAACATTACCACCATTTTTACAAGGACTTGCCTTCACTGGTCGTCCTCTGTTTCAGTGTCTGATCTGTGTTGAGCGTTACCTGGCAGTGGTTCATCCTGTAACCTTTCTGAAGTTCAAACCTCTCAGATATAGAGTGATCTGCTCTGCTGTGGTCTGGATAATTATTCTTGGCTCTTGTTTGTTCTGCTTGTTTTCTTCCATCTCAAATACGTTTTATATATATTCATGGTTTTTCTCCATTCAGTTGCTACTTTTCCTCTCCATTCAGTTGTTTTGCCTTTTGGTCATCCTTAAATCTCTGAAGCAGTCAGGACCAGGAGAGAGAAGAAGAGAGAGAGAGGAGGAAAACCACATGAAGAGAAGAGTGTTTATTATTATTCTAATAACTACAGTGAGCATGATTATCATGCTTGTTCCATATACTATTACTGGACTTGTCACTGCTGTGAAACAATTTAATTCAGCTCTTTGGTTTGTTAGTTTTATGTGTTTTATGCTGGCTGGTTTTGTACAGCCTCTTCTTTACCTGCACAGGACTGGGAAACTATCCTGCCTCTTTTCCTTCATAAAAACTAAAATTGTGATAATTTGTTGAGCTAGGCTACTAAGCACCAACAAAAGTGTTTTTGATCTAACTCTAAACTACATACTCTTACTCCTGGTTTCACAGACAAGGCTTAAGTCTAGTCCCAGACTAAATGGATGTTTGAGCTTATTCAACTGAAAGCAATTGCACTGGTGCATCTTAAAATATGTCAGTGTCATTGTTTTGCCTCAAGATGAACACCAGTATTTTCTTTTCTGAGGCAGGTTAAAAAAAAGCTACGTAAATGTCCTAAAGTGAAGACTATAGTATGTTGTGTGAGCAGATTGATTGCCAGCCAGTTTGCTTCCCAGACCAAATTATTTGTTGCACATTTCCTTGTTTTTCTCTTTTGCACTTTTACTGGGATAGCGTAGATATAAGCCTATATTGTGTATAATAATGCACTAAAGGAAATACATAAGAAATGCTGGATGATTTGGTTGATCATCTTTGTGATGTTAATACATGTTTCAGTTTATTGAATTTGACATTTGTGCATCTGTTGAGAATAAATGTTTTTTTTTTCTTTCATTTTTTTATTCATTTGTTGTGATATGGTGATGTGAGCTAGGAAATTATTGAATGACTTAATATTACCAGTCCAGTTGCTAAATAAAAAGATTTATTGTTCCAAAGCTATCTAAACACTGCACTAAGGACATCTGCCGGTTAAAGGAGAAATCCGGTCAATTTTAACATTGAGCTAATTTTTTTGTAAATTTGGAGTGCTGTCAAATGTGAAAGATATGAATAAAAATGATGTTATTTAAGCCAGCGCAAATACCTGTATTTACATCCTGTTTTCGGTCAAAGTCCAAAGTAGTCGATTGTCGAGGTCACGCGCGTGATCATAGGTAACTAAACCTATGCGCGTGAACTCGACAATCGACTACTTTGTATGAGCGCTGGCTGAATTAACTTCATTTTTATTAATATCTTTCACATCTACTGCAGTCAGATTCACTCGTGTTTACTCTGAAGGAATCACTCACAATGGCTGTGCACTTGTAATGACACATCAAGGATATTAAGAGGCTAAAAGCAGGTTTAAACATTGCCCCATTGAAGTCAACAGGGTGCAAATTTTAAAAAGAGGATAACACGGTGTAGGCAACACCGATTTTTGTCGTTGTTCTCTGTATTGACAGCACTCCAAATTTACAAAAAAATTAGCTCAATGTTAAAATTGACCGGAGTTCTCCTTTAAGCTCTGCAAAAACATCAGTGAGATACGCCAGCTTAGTTAACCAGTGGCTGTCCTTGAACATGTAGGCCAGTTCAGTGCAATCCTTCTCGCTCAAGTATAGATAGCGCCACGTAGTTCAAACACACGGGCGAGCACCGCGCCGCGAGACAGCCATCTCACCTCTGAATGGTAAAGGAGAGAGGTGTGTTCACTTCCTAAGCCTTGACATAGGGATGCAAACAGGCGTGTATTTAATGCTTTTCGTTTTATCAGGTTTACAGTTTTAACAACAGCATCAAACACCTCGCTGAACTCAACCCTGAGATCTTTGGCGGCCAGAGCTTATCTATGAATCATGCAGTGTGTCCAAATTATCGCCGGTGCTACTTTCTTTACGTGCCCAATCAATCCAGTCTGGCTGCCACTCATTGCTCTGGCTCCATCGCTACATAGCGCCACACACTTCTGCCACAAAATATTGTGTTCTTTGAAAAAGTCATCAAGGGCTGAAAAGATCTCGGCACCTGTAGTTCGCCCTGGCAGTGGTTTGCAAAAGAGAAATTCCTTGCACATCGCACTATTATCCTCGTATCGTACAAATGCCAAAAGTTGCGCGTCATTTGTTATATCTGTCGTCTCGTCTAATTGAATTGAAAATCCCTGAACTGATCGAAGTTTCTCTATCAGCTGCTCTTTCACATCATTTGCCATTTCCTCAATTCGACGTCCCACTGTGCTATCTGACAAAGGAATAGTTTTCAATTTATTAGCACATTTTTGCTGCTGGCAAAATCAGCTGCACTGCAATTAAATAAGGCTTTTTGCATTGTGCAACTCTGAGAGCCACCAGATATTAGGCTTTCAGTGCATTTTCACTGACTTTTGCACTCTTTCTCATGAGCATCTGCTGTCCTTTGAAATCATGCAACACCTGTTGCATATACTCAATAGGCTTGGCCTTCAAGAAGCTGTGATGTGTCTCCATATGACGAGAAAGTTTCGACGGTTTCATGGATTCATTTGAAAGCAACATTGAACATACGAAACACAGTGGTACCTCCTCTCCTGTTTTGTCAGTCGTTACTGTAAATCCATATTTAACATAATCTTCACTGTATTTTCTTTTTCGTTTCCCACTACGTTTCCTTGTTTCCTCCGAAGTTGTAGCTTTGTCTGAAGAGCATGCAGCAGAAGCCTGTCCATCTGTCCTGACATCTGTCACTTTCCTCACTAAAAAGTGATCCATGCTTGGTGCTGACTAGCAATCTTCGCCTTAGTTAGAAACGTTAGCTAACAGCTCCACTCCACTCCAAATTTAAATTCACCAATATTAAGCGTCTTTTCAATGAAACCTCAATAATGTATTTCCTTAACTCCGAGATAGTTAAGGTCTATTTCGCGCGCAAGACGAATGTGTACATATATGACGTTGGGGACGCAAAACACACCGTTAGCAAAGCATACACCTGATAGGTGCAAAGCTAGCCTATCCTGTGTCAGTTTGAATCTCACCTCCTCTATATTATTTTAGATATTTTCATTAAATTTAGTATTCACACCAATGTGCAAATATTCTGGAAATGTTTGAAAAATAAATTATTTAATAGTGAAATTACGTAGGCTGGAATGCATGTCACGGACCACATGCAATATAGGCTCATTTAATGCTGATTCATTGTGTAATGCGCATGAGTTATCCAATAGCTTTACAGTTCTTACCCAGCGCTGTTCGGTGGGTTCTTGGCTTCATTCTGTTAATCGGGTTATCACCACTGTAGGGAGGACACTGACGAGGAGCTCCGGTGATTACAACACTTGTTTTATTGAACAATTTTTAAAACAATTTTTATTTAAATCGCGGGGCGCTGTTCTCGCGATATTATCCCCCAAATCCTATTTAAAGTCTCAGAACATTATAACCCTTAAATTTCACTTCCTACAATTGGTTCAGATCAAATCCTTAGTGTCCATTTTTAAATGTTCAAAGCAGTAAACAAGTAGCTAAAATTAAGTTTGGCACATGCCAAAGAACGCTAATTCACAAAAGAAAATATTTGTAAATGTTTCACACAGTAGGCTGAGTAAAGTGTCTTATTTGTATCTTACCAACATCCCACCTCTGTTGTAATGAATAAAAAGACTTATTTGTTTTGTGAACTTCCCAAAAATACTTAAATGATTCCTTAAAAAATATATAATTTAACAAGTTAGTATTAAAATGCCAGTATGTGCTTTTTGGTTCCCTTTCAAGGGAACTCGCGCTGCGTCAGAAGATGAACCTTTGGGGAACACCTTCAGCGTGATGTGTCTAAAGCCTCTATGGAACTAGTCCAATCCCGATTGGTGTTGCGTTATGACATCACTCGTGACGTCGCATGTGACGGCGATGCAAAAGCTATAAAAGGATGCCGGATCATAACAGCGCCAGCTTCTGGTCTTCAGCAAGCGTTCTATGTTGCCTTGTCTGTCTTATTTGGTGTTGTTTGTCAGTTTACAAAAGCAGATATTGTTATAATGGAGAGTAAAAAAAAATTCAAACAGTGTTGAGCGAGGGTGACACACACTCGTGCTGTGTCATGTGTTTGAGTGGAGCATGCACAGGCAGCGCTCGAGGGTGCTGTCTGTGCTGTGATCTGCAGCCCCTCAGAATGCTCCGCTCCCGCATGGCCCTGTTCGATAAGACAGTTCGGGACCCGCATCTGCCGAGGCCGGAGCCTCCCGTTTTTCACTCATCTCCACACCGAATTGTCGAGATCGTGGAACAAGCCGTTCTTGTCACGATTATCGAGCCCAAACGTCCATATACATTCGTCTCTTTTGGGTTAGAAAGAGAATGGCTATGGGGTGATGCCACGGGTGGAAGAGACACTGGCATTGTATCTTTCACCCGAGGCTGCATCATCCCTTAAGGCTCCGTCGCTGCCCTCCAAGCCCTGCCGTACTACATCAGCATTGGTGGGCAAAGCATATATGGTGGTGGGTCGGGCTGGTGCATGCCTGCACATGAAGGTGATTATGCAGTAATACCAGGCCGACCTCCTGAAAGAAATGGATGACAGTGAGGAGGTTGCCCTCAGCGACATTAAAGATCGCGGCAGACTTGTCTCTCCGTGCTACCAAGGAGACGGCCCGTGCCATCGGCCACTCCATGGCAGCATTGGTAGCCACGGAGAGACACCTGTGGCTGAACCTGTCGGGCATTGGAGAAAAGGACAGGGCCTTCCTCCTCGATACCCTTCTTTTGCCTTTTGGCTTCTTCAGCGACGCAGTCAATACTGCTGAGAGGTTTCAGCAGGCAAAGCGGCAGTCAGCAGCTTTTAAACAGCTCCCCCACCGTCGTTCCAGATCTCGTAGGGCTGCTGCCAGAGGGCAGAGAGCAGTCCCACGAGCAGTCCCAGTCCCTCCAAAAAGACCAAAAATAAAAAAGACCAGAAAACAGCAACAGCAAGAGGAAAAAAAATGAAAAAAGAATCACTCACAACACTCCACCCACACTCACACACCACTCCGTCAACTCACATAGGCTAGAAGCAGTTTTTATAGAAGCCTAATGTTTATAGCCATTTTTAAATTTAGGCTATTTGAGTTACAGAGCACAATTTAAGTAGTGAATTATGATATTAGCTACTGACACAGAATGACATGAGAACTAAATGGGACTGGTATTTAAAAAATTCCGTACCAGGCATCATCAATTTACCATATTTCCTCAATTTATTAGACTAGCCAAACTAGTTCACATAGGCTGTCGTCATTAGTTGTGAACTCAGTCTGTAAAACAGCGCGTCCTGAGAGACTGGACATTCACTCTTCAGGTGAAAGATTTCTTTTTTTTATTCGTTTTCTTTTATTGTGTTGAGTAAATTATGTTGTTATCAGTCATTTTACAAGAGTTTCCTATGTTTGTTTGTTTTTAAATGGGAATACTGAGTAGCATAAATTTTATCATTCTTAGGCCAATTATCATTGGAATGCAATTATTGTCTGTATTACGCATAAGGGCTTTTCACTCTGCACTTAAGCCCAGGATAGCATTGTTCTAAACCCCACGTTTAACCCCGGCCAAAGGAACGGAGTTAGCGCATTTTAGGATTATGAAACTGTGCCCCGGTTTGTTTTGCAGTTAATACCCAGGCTTAATTGTCAACCCTGGGTAAATTATGAGCAATGTGAAGCAAGATAACCCATAATTGGAATGACCCATAGCTATTTCAAGTGTGAAAAGCCCTAAAATGACCCATAGTACTTGCTTTATCTTCACATATTCTCATATCAGCTGAATGTAATTGACATGCAAGCTGTCTTTAAACCTATCAGGGTATATTTACACTTTTCTCTTTAGGCCAGAACATATTTGCAACATATTCATATTTTCTTTGATAGACATGGACTCTGCTACGAACTTGACCACACCTGAAGCTTCCACAAACATCACAACATCGGTGTCTGCATTTGAGCGAATAGGCATGTTAGAGATTTGTCTGCTGAGCAGCAATTTCATGTTTGGTCTTCCTACACACTCCTATATTATATGGCTCATCATCACAGGAACAGGGAGTGGAGTTGCATCTGAGTTCTTCATCCTCAATCTCTCTGTTTGTGAGATCTTGTTCTCTCTGGATTCTTTATTCAGTATATTAAGAATAACCACACAATTCCAATGCTTCATAACATTAGCAGTTTTTCTCCAAGCACTAGGCATAACGGGCCACCCTCTGTTTCAGTGTCTGATCTGTGTTGAGCGTTACCTGGCAGTGGTTCATCCTGTAACCTTTCTGAAGTACAAACCTCTCAGATATAGAGTGATCTGCTGCACTGCGGCCTGGATAATTATTCTAGGCTCCTGTTTATTCTGCTTATTATGCGAGAATCAAGCCTTTAGATGGTTTATCTCAATTCATTTACTCATAGTTTTCTTCATTGAGATGTTCTGCTGTGTGACTGTACTCAGAGCTCTGAAGCAGTCAGGACCAGGAGAGAGAGGGAGAGGAAGAGAAAAAGAAAACCACATAAAAAGAAAAGCGTTTTATCTCATACTTGGTACTACTATGAATATGGTTATCATGTATTTGCCATGCTCCATTGTTGGACTCATCACTATTCTGATGCAACAGAATATTCCTGCTCTCTGGTATATTAGTTTCATTTGTTTTATGCTGGCTGGTTATGTTCAGCCTGTTTTTTATTTGCATCGAACTGGAAAACTTGTCTTCTGCCTCAGTTCTAAAAAAAACAACAACAATTGACTAATCATTATTTCCGTTTAATAGTTTTTTTTTTTTTTTTTTTTTTTGGATGTGACAGTTAAAAATGACAGTTTATGATGCAAGTTTGGCCCTCAGTCATTGACTGTTGTGTTTATTTAAAGAAGTCCATGCGAATTTATCTATTCTTTGTCTATCATGGTAAAGAAAAAAAATATTAATTAGTATAATTAATAGTTTTATTTTAATATGTTTGACTCATGATCACCCTTTTTAATGCATTATAGAAATTATTTTACTGAACCTGAAATGCATAAATTCTCAATGGATATATCTGATCAAAATGGGGTTAGTTTGTGAACACATGTAATGTACAAAGCGTTGAGTGTGTTTGTCAAATAAAAGGAATTAATCTCTGATACAGTCACTTATTTCCATGTTCCAGGTGTTCAATGCATTAGTGAAGCTTAAGTTATTATGAGAAACATGTTCAAACTCTCTTTTCTTTAATGAATGGGAAATTATTATGGGGAATATTAGCATTTTCTGTTTTTAATTTAATTTTTATCATGTAGGCTAAATATAAACATGTTACTTGCAACCTTTTGTCCATCCATATTATTATTATTTTTTTTTTTTATATTATTTTTTTTTTATATTGAAATTAGGTTTGGAAACAGTGCCTTATTTTGTGTGATTAATGATGGCTGTATTAAATTGTCACACTCATGTTTCAGACAGGAAGGCGAAGACAGACAGATCAAGTTAATAACAAAGTTTAATCACAATACCTCAGACAGGCAATGACAAACACAACAGTGATCGGACACAACAAACACAACAAGATGATTAACAGAACACAGCTGGTGCAAATTAAATAAGAATGACCGTGACCGTGGTAACAAAGGAGTGGCAGGAAAACTGAACAAAGGAAAACATGTGACTAATGAAAAAACTAAAGTTTATTATTAATATTATCAATTTGACTTCAGACATTGGAATAAACAAACTTACCATTTTTAGGCCCATTTTTTTTTTTGAAAGTCATAAATATAAAGGGTCCAGGACAGCAATTTAAAGATGAAAGCTTTCAAATTAAATAATACAAACAGTGAGTAAACTGCACTGCATTCTGCAGTTATATTTATAGACATCATAGGCCAATCATTCACTCTTCAACACTTTACAATAAGGTTTCATAAGTTAACATTAGTTAACTACATCAGTTAACATGGAATAAGAATGGGCAATACATCTACAGCATTTATTAATCTTAGTTCATGTTAATTTCAGCATGTATTAACATTGTTAACCCTTATGGTATAGTGCTGCCATATGGAAACAATTAATTTCCTTGTTATTCAGAAAAAAAAATACAATATGGCAATTAAAAGGGCAGGCCTTAAGGTAGCCAATGATGTGTTGTTTTTAGATCACATGACATTTGAATGTCCCAAAACTGTCTGTCCCACTGTCACCCTCACATGGAAGACACCTATTGAAGTGCTCCAGAAAATGCCTCATTTCTAAACATCTCTTCTCAAAGGGGATTTTTTTGCTGGATCTTTGATAAGTAAATTAGATATTTTACTCACAAATCAACTTTGTCTAACATTGTTTTTTTGTTTTTTTTTTGTAAATTGACAAAATATCTATGTTTCCATAATGACAACGTTGTACCACAGTGGGATTGCGGTAATGTATTTCCCCATTGGATTTTTTTTTTTATAGAAATTGTGGCATCAATAATATTTATTTGAAGTGTTTATTGTAGTTGTATTTATGTTGGGGAGCGCGGGGCATAACGTAACACGGGGCTAGTTGTAACACACTTGTTTTAAATACTTCCACACATGCTGACGAAATTTGGTGTATTTACTAGTTGCCATATCAACACTATATAGAGAAAAAATTGCTCAAAATTATTATTTTCTTTTTGGAAGATAACCATAGACATTTATTAAACCATAGCAAAAGTAAATTTTGCATCTCTATTTTTTTGTGTTTATTTAAAATTAGACAAATCTGAAATTATTTGAATCTCCAATATGTTATTTAACAGTTGAGATAGGTATTTAATGATCCGCTAACTAGCAGAAGACACTAGCCGCGGATTTAAATCCCAGTTGTGCAGGCGGGGCATGTTGTAACTGCTTTACAATGTGCCCCTATTAGAAATATGCTATTATATTCTATACTTTTATTCATTCTATTGAGAAAACATGAGAAAAAGGTGAATAAAGACTGAGAGTCAATGTGCAGAAATTACTAACTATTAATATGTTTTGAACTATGTTGTATAGGTTAGCTGTGTTTTCCTGTTCATAGTTAAAACTCAAAAATGAGTTTTAGTTAATTATTAAAAAATGCCATTATTTTATATGAAAAAGTTAATAATTGTATTTTAATTAGAAAATATTTTAGTTTGTCTTGTAATTATTTTTTTTTATTAGATCAGATAAAATTTTAAGCTGTCATATGGTCATGTTACAATGTGCCCCTCGTACTCCATCTATGGGGCATGTTGTCACATTTCACTTCCATTCTTTCGGGGTATATCAAGAAAAAAGTATATACTGTATTAATAAAACAAAACCACACAATTGTACTAGACATGTGGGAAATGAATGTGGGAAAAAATAAATACTCTGAACCATAAGTAGATTTACACAAACTGAGAAAGTTAAAAAGTGTTACTTTGTGCCCCGCTCTTCCCTACAAATAACAAATTGATTTTCTATTTTTCAGAAAATGAATACAGCAATATTTTACGGAAAGGACAATGGAGTGCAGGGTTAACGTGCACACTGAGTCCGAAATTCGCGTCTGAAATTTTCGCACACTAAAACATAAATAGGCTACGACCTCATGTTTTGTCAATCACGTTTATACACTGCCTCCGAAACTTTCGTCCGTCATAAAAAAAATAGATCGGGTTCGATTTTCTGCGTTTTTCGCATCCGTAGCAAGCATTTTGAATGGTGTTTTTACAATTCAAAGCCACTGAATGAATAATACGAAACAACGCATATGAAAATTTCTGACTCCGTGTGTGCTAATGATTAGCCATATTTTTGGTAATAACAGGAATTCCCAAAATCACAATTTTTGGGAATGACAGAGATTCCCAAAATAAGGGTTAGGGTTAGTGTTAAAGGTCCCGTTGCATGCGATTCCATGTTTCAAACTTTAGTTAGTGTGTAATGTTGCTGTTAGAGCATAAATAATATCTGTAAAATTATAAAGCTCAAAAGTTCAATGCCAAGCGAGATATTTTATTTAACAGAAGTTGACTACAAAAAACGGCTCGATTGGACTACACCCCTCTACTTCCTGCATTAGTGACATCACCAGAACCGTTTCTTGACTAACCTCCGCCCACAGGAATGCTCCCTCAACTCTACTGGCTACTTGCGCACTTCTTATAACTTAGGCTACTGTGTTTACTCAGCTCTTACGTGATTTTCTGAAGTAAAACTGACGCTTCATCTTTTGTGTGATGTCCAATAAACTTTATTATACTCATCAGTACATGTTTGATCATCATTCAGACAGCAGACTTGTAGGCTATTAATAAATAATGGATACATAGCCTACAAGCAGATGACAAATACGTTATAATAACCGTAATTAAACTACTAAACCAAACCTGTTTCATCTCTATACAGCAATCTGACTCTGTAGGCATTATTGTCCGACTCGAAATGAACGCCGTTACTTGATCGGTTCTTGGCTTCATTCTGTTAATCGGGTTATCACCACTGTAGGGAGGACACTGACGAGGAGCTCCGGTGATTACAACACTTGTTTTATTGAACAATTTTTAAAACAATTTTTATTTAAATCGCGGGGCGCTGTTCTCGCGATATTATCCCCCAAATCCTATTTAAAGTCTCAGAACATTATAACCCTTAAATTTCACTTCCTACAATTGGTTCAGATCAAATCCTTAGTGTCCATTTTTAAATGTTCAAAGCAGTAAACAAGTAGCTAAAATTAAGTTTGGCACATGCCAAAGAACGCTAATTCACAAAAGAAAATATTTGTAAATGTTTCACACAGTAGGCTGAGTAAAGTGTCTTATTTGTATCTTACCAACATCCCACCTCTGTTGTAATGAATAAAAAGACTTATTTGTTTTGTGAACTTCCCAAAAATACTTAAATGATTCCTTAAAAAATATATAATTTAACAAGTTAGTATTAAAATGCCAGTATGTGCTTTTTGGTTCCCTTTCAAGGGAACTCGCGCTGCGTCAGAAGATGAACCTTTGGGGAACACCTTCAGCGTGATGTGTCTAAAGCCTCTATGGAACTAGTCCAATCCCGATTGGTGTTGCGTTATGACATCACTCGTGACGTCGCATGTGACGGCGATGCAAAAGCTATAAAAGGATGCCGGATCATAACAGCGCCAGCTTCTGGTCTTCAGCAAGCGTTCTATGTTGCCTTGTCTGTCTTATTTGGTGTTGTTTGTCAGTTTACAAAAGCAGATATTGTTATAATGGAGAGTAAAAAAAAATTCAAACAGTGTTGAGCGAGGGTGACACACACTCGTGCTGTGTCATGTGTTTGAGTGGAGCATGCACAGGCAGCGCTCGAGGGTGCTGTCTGTGCTGTGATCTGCAGCCCCTCAGAATGCTCCGCTCCCGCATGGCCCTGTTCGATAAGACAGTTCGGGACCCGCATCTGCCGAGGCCGGAGCCTCCCGTTTTTCACTCATCTCCACACCGAATTGTCGAGATCGTGGAACAAGCCGTTCTTGTCACGATTATCGAGCCCAAACGTCCATATACATTCGTCTCTTTTGGGTTAGAAAGAGAATGGCTATGGGGTGATGCCACGGGTGGAAGAGACACTGGCATTGTATCTTTCACCCGAGGCTGCATCATCCCTTAAGGCTCCGTCGCTGCCCTCCAAGCCCTGCCGTACTACATCAGCATTGGTGGGCAAAGCATATATGGTGGTGGGTCGGGCTGGTGCATGCCTGCACATGAAGGTGATTATGCAGTAATACCAGGCCGACCTCCTGAAAGAAATGGATGACAGTGAGGAGGTTGCCCTCAGCGACATTAAAGATCGCGGCAGACTTGTCTCTCCGTGCTACCAAGGAGACGGCCCGTGCCATCGGCCACTCCATGGCAGCATTGGTAGCCACGGAGAGACACCTGTGGCTGAACCTGTCGGGCATTGGAGAAAAGGACAGGGCCTTCCTCCTCGATACCCTTCTTTTGCCTTTTGGCTTCTTCAGCGACGCAGTCAATACTGCTGAGAGGTTTCAGCAGGCAAAGCGGCAGTCAGCAGCTTTTAAACAGCTCCCCCACCGTCGTTCCAGATCTCGTAGGGCTGCTGCCAGAGGGCAGAGAGCAGTCCCACGAGCAGTCCCAGTCCCTCCAAAAAGACCAAAAATAAAAAAGACCAGAAAACAGCAACAGCAAGAGGAAAAAAAATGAAAAAAGAATCACTCACAACACTCCACCCACACTCACACACCACTCCGTCAACTCACATAGGCTAGAAGCAGTTTTTATAGAAGCCTAATGTTTATAGCCATTTTTAAATTTAGGCTATTTGAGTTACAGAGCACAATTTAAGTAGTGAATTATGATATTAGCTACTGACACAGAATGACATGAGAACTAAATGGGACTGGTATTTAAAAAATTCCGTACCAGGCATCATCAATTTACCATATTTCCTCAATTTATTAGACTAGCCAAACTAGTTCACATAGGCTGTCGTCATTAGTTGTGAACTCAGTCTGTAAAACAGCGCGTCCTGAGAGACTGGACATTCACTCTTCAGGTGAAAGATTTCTTTTTTTTATTCGTTTTCTTTTATTGTGTTGAGTAAATTATGTTGTTATCAGTCATTTTACAAGAGTTTCCTATGTTTGTTTGTTTTTAAATGGGAATACTGAGTAGCATAAATTTTATCATTCTTAGGCCAATTATCATTGGAATGCAATTATTGTCTGTATTACGCATAAGGGCTTTTCACTCTGCACTTAAGCCCAGGATAGCATTGTTCTAAACCCCACGTTTAACCCCGGCCAAAGGAACGGAGTTAGCGCATTTTAGGATTATGAAACTGTGCCCCGGTTTGTTTTGCAGTTAATACCCAGGCTTAATTGTCAACCCTGGGTAAATTATGAGCAATGTGAAGCAAGATAACCCATAATTGGAATGACCCATAGCTATTTCAAGTGTGAAAAGCCCTAAAATGACCCATAGTACTTGCTTTATCTTCACATATTCTCATATCAGCTGAATGTAATTGACATGCAAGCTGTCTTTAAACCTATCAGGGTATATTTACACTTTTCTCTTTAGGCCAGAACATATTTGCAACATATTCATATTTTCTTTGATAGACATGGACTCTGCTACGAACTTGACCACACCTGAAGCTTCCACAAACATCACAACATCGGTGTCTGCATTTGAGCGAATAGGCATGTTAGAGATTTGTCTGCTGAGCAGCAATTTCATGTTTGGTCTTCCTACACACTCCTATATTATATGGCTCATCATCACAGGAACAGGGAGTGGAGTTGCATCTGAGTTCTTCATCCTCAATCTCTCTGTTTGTGAGATCTTGTTCTCTCTGGATTCTTTATTCAGTATATTAAGAATAACCACACAATTCCAATGCTTCATAACATTAGCAGTTTTTCTCCAAGCACTAGGCATAACGGGCCACCCTCTGTTTCAGTGTCTGATCTGTGTTGAGCGTTACCTGGCAGTGGTTCATCCTGTAACCTTTCTGAAGTACAAACCTCTCAGATATAGAGTGATCTGCTGCACTGCGGCCTGGATAATTATTCTAGGCTCCTGTTTATTCTGCTTATTATGCGAGAATCAAGCCTTTAGATGGTTTATCTCAATTCATTTACTCATAGTTTTCTTCATTGAGATGTTCTGCTGTGTGACTGTACTCAGAGCTCTGAAGCAGTCAGGACCAGGAGAGAGAGGGAGAGGAAGAGAAAAAGAAAACCACATAAAAAGAAAAGCGTTTTATCTCATACTTGGTACTACTATGAATATGGTTATCATGTATTTGCCATGCTCCATTGTTGGACTCATCACTATTCTGATGCAACAGAATATTCCTGCTCTCTGGTATATTAGTTTCATTTGTTTTATGCTGGCTGGTTATGTTCAGCCTGTTTTTTATTTGCATCGAACTGGAAAACTTGTCTTCTGCCTCAGTTCTAAAAAAAACAACAACAATTGACTAATCATTATTTCCGTTTAATAGTTTTTTTTTTTTTTTTTTTTTTTGGATGTGACAGTTAAAAATGACAGTTTATGATGCAAGTTTGGCCCTCAGTCATTGACTGTTGTGTTTATTTAAAGAAGTCCATGCGAATTTATCTATTCTTTGTCTATCATGGTAAAGAAAAAAAATATTAATTAGTATAATTAATAGTTTTATTTTAATATGTTTGACTCATGATCACCCTTTTTAATGCATTATAGAAATTATTTTACTGAACCTGAAATGCATAAATTCTCAATGGATATATCTGATCAAAATGGGGTTAGTTTGTGAACACATGTAATGTACAAAGCGTTGAGTGTGTTTGTCAAATAAAAGGAATTAATCTCTGATACAGTCACTTATTTCCATGTTCCAGGTGTTCAATGCATTAGTGAAGCTTAAGTTATTATGAGAAACATGTTCAAACTCTCTTTTCTTTAATGAATGGGAAATTATTATGGGGAATATTAGCATTTTCTGTTTTTAATTTAATTTTTATCATGTAGGCTAAATATAAACATGTTACTTGCAACCTTTTGTCCATCCATATTATTATTATTTTTTTTTTTTATATTATTTTTTTTTTATATTGAAATTAGGTTTGGAAACAGTGCCTTATTTTGTGTGATTAATGATGGCTGTATTAAATTGTCACACTCATGTTTCAGACAGGAAGGCGAAGACAGACAGATCAAGTTAATAACAAAGTTTAATCACAATACCTCAGACAGGCAATGACAAACACAACAGTGATCGGACACAACAAACACAACAAGATGATTAACAGAACACAGCTGGTGCAAATTAAATAAGAATGACCGTGACCGTGGTAACAAAGGAGTGGCAGGAAAACTGAACAAAGGAAAACATGTGACTAATGAAAAAACTAAAGTTTATTATTAATATTATCAATTTGACTTCAGACATTGGAATAAACAAACTTACCATTTTTAGGCCCATTTTTTTTTTTGAAAGTCATAAATATAAAGGGTCCAGGACAGCAATTTAAAGATGAAAGCTTTCAAATTAAATAATACAAACAGTGAGTAAACTGCACTGCATTCTGCAGTTATATTTATAGACATCATAGGCCAATCATTCACTCTTCAACACTTTACAATAAGGTTTCATAAGTTAACATTAGTTAACTACATCAGTTAACATGGAATAAGAATGGGCAATACATCTACAGCATTTATTAATCTTAGTTCATGTTAATTTCAGCATGTATTAACATTGTTAACCCTTATGGTATAGTGCTGCCATATGGAAACAATTAATTTCCTTGTTATTCAGAAAAAAAAATACAATATGGCAATTAAAAGGGCAGGCCTTAAGGTAGCCAATGATGTGTTGTTTTTAGATCACATGACATTTGAATGTCCCAAAACTGTCTGTCCCACTGTCACCCTCACATGGAAGACACCTATTGAAGTGCTCCAGAAAATGCCTCATTTCTAAACATCTCTTCTCAAAGGGGATTTTTTTGCTGGATCTTTGATAAGTAAATTAGATATTTTACTCACAAATCAACTTTGTCTAACATTGTTTTTTTGTTTTTTTTTTGTAAATTGACAAAATATCTATGTTTCCATAATGACAACGTTGTACCACAGTGGGATTGCGGTAATGTATTTCCCCATTGGATTTTTTTTTTTATAGAAATTGTGGCATCAATAATATTTATTTGAAGTGTTTATTGTAGTTGTATTTATGTTGGGGAGCGCGGGGCATAACGTAACACGGGGCTAGTTGTAACACACTTGTTTTAAATACTTCCACACATGCTGACGAAATTTGGTGTATTTACTAGTTGCCATATCAACACTATATAGAGAAAAAATTGCTCAAAATTATTATTTTCTTTTTGGAAGATAACCATAGACATTTATTAAACCATAGCAAAAGTAAATTTTGCATCTCTATTTTTTTGTGTTTATTTAAAATTAGACAAATCTGAAATTATTTGAATCTCCAATATGTTATTTAACAGTTGAGATAGGTATTTAATGATCCGCTAACTAGCAGAAGACACTAGCCGCGGATTTAAATCCCAGTTGTGCAGGCGGGGCATGTTGTAACTGCTTTACAATGTGCCCCTATTAGAAATATGCTATTATATTCTATACTTTTATTCATTCTATTGAGAAAACATGAGAAAAAGGTGAATAAAGACTGAGAGTCAATGTGCAGAAATTACTAACTATTAATATGTTTTGAACTATGTTGTATAGGTTAGCTGTGTTTTCCTGTTCATAGTTAAAACTCAAAAATGAGTTTTAGTTAATTATTAAAAAATGCCATTATTTTATATGAAAAAGTTAATAATTGTATTTTAATTAGAAAATATTTTAGTTTGTCTTGTAATTATTTTTTTTTATTAGATCAGATAAAATTTTAAGCTGTCATATGGTCATGTTACAATGTGCCCCTCGTACTCCATCTATGGGGCATGTTGTCACATTTCACTTCCATTCTTTCGGGGTATATCAAGAAAAAAGTATATACTGTATTAATAAAACAAAACCACACAATTGTACTAGACATGTGGGAAATGAATGTGGGAAAAAATAAATACTCTGAACCATAAGTAGATTTACACAAACTGAGAAAGTTAAAAAGTGTTACTTTGTGCCCCGCTCTTCCCTACAAATAACAAATTGATTTTCTATTTTTCAGAAAATGAATACAGCAATATTTTACGGAAAGGACAATGGAGTGCAGGGTTAACGTGCACACTGAGTCCGAAATTCGCGTCTGAAATTTTCGCACACTAAAACATAAATAGGCTACGACCTCATGTTTTGTCAATCACGTTTATACACTGCCTCCGAAACTTTCGTCCGTCATAAAAAAAATAGATCGGGTTCGATTTTCTGCGTTTTTCGCATCCGTAGCAAGCATTTTGAATGGTGTTTTTACAATTCAAAGCCACTGAATGAATAATACGAAACAACGCATATGAAAATTTCTGACTCCGTGTGTGCTAATGATTAGCCATATTTTTGGTAATAACAGGAATTCCCAAAATCACAATTTTTGGGAATGACAGAGATTCCCAAAATAAGGGTTAGGGTTAGTGTTAAAGGTCCCGTTGCATGCGATTCCATGTTTCAAACTTTAGTTAGTGTGTAATGTTGCTGTTAGAGCATAAATAATATCTGTAAAATTATAAAGCTCAAAAGTTCAATGCCAAGCGAGATATTTTATTTAACAGAAGTTGACTACAAAAAACGGCTCGATTGGACTACACCCCTCTACTTCCTGCATTAGTGACATCACCAGAACCGTTTCTTGACTAACCTCCGCCCACAGGAATGCTCCCTCAACTCTACTGGCTACTTGCGCACTTCTTATAACTTAGGCTACTGTGTTTACTCAGCTCTTACGTGATTTTCTGAAGTAAAACTGACGCTTCATCTTTTGTGTGATGTCCAATAAACTTTATTATACTCATCAGTACATGTTTGATCATCATTCAGACAGCAGACTTGTAGGCTATTAATAAATAATGGATACATAGCCTACAAGCAGATGACAAATACGTTATAATAACCGTAATTAAACTACTAAACCAAACCTGTTTCATCTCTATACAGCAATCTGACTCTGTAGGCATTATTGTCCGACTCGAAATGAACGCCGTTACTGAGAGTTTCTGATATTATCATCATTCCGTGAGATGAATTTTTCCTGACAGACTGAGCACGAGCTCATGAAGCTCCGCCCCCTGTGTCGTCCAGCAGCAGCTCATTTGCATTTAAAGGGGACACACTGAAACGGCTCGTTTTTCTGAGCCCCAAAAAATGTCAATTTAAACATGCTGTAAAAAATGATCTGTTGGGTATTTTGAGCTCAAACTTCACATACACACTCTGGGGACATCAGAGACTTATTTTACATCTTGTGAAAAGGGGCATAGAACGGGACCTTTAAGGTTATGATAGGGATCTACCTATTTTGGGTTTGCATGAATTCCGAGTATATAAATCTATAAATTTCTAAAAGAAATGTGCCACTAAATAGAAAAGAAAATCATAATTTTATAGAAAAACAACTTTGACCATTTTCCATTGTGTTACAGCGTTGCCACAAAGGGGTTACTTAGGGAACCCTAAGTAACCCCTCACAAAAAAAAAAAAAAAAAAAAAAAAAATTCAAAACTCTTTTTTTTATTTGTATGATTGAAGCTATTTCATGTAAAAAAAAAAAAAAAAAAAAAATTATATATATATATATATATAAATATATATATTATATTATATTTGCATATATTTCATGGATAGATAATAATGCATAGAGGGTTCAAATCAAAATGTGAAAGAATGCACTGTGAAATAACAAACAAACGATGTCTAGTAAAATTTTTATGAACTAATGTTAACAAATATTAATAAATACTTTAACAAATGTATTGTCCATTGTTACTTAATGTTAGTTAATACATAACTAATGTTAACAAATGAGACCTTATTGTAAAGTATTACCCTACTGAGCTATATATAACAATGCCATTGTTGTTTTAAGTCAGTCACATTGTGGGTTATTATTGGCATGTTAGATACTGAAGAAAGGGAATGAGTCATTTTTTAAATTGAACAGAGTTAACAATTTATTTAAAATGCAACATATCATTTAATAAATTGATGATGTGTAGAACTGCACACTGAGGTAAAAAAAAATTAGAATCGTATTTCCTCATCCATGGAGTCTGAACAATAATCTTAACCCTTGTATATTGACACTTTTTTCATAATTCACAATTTTATTTTATTTTATTTTTTTATTTTTTTTTAGGCATGGAATTAATGAATGGCTCTATAGTGAACTTCACCACGCCTGAAGTGTCAACCAACCTCACGATGGCACAACACTTTGTACTTAGCCTCCATTTCATGTTAGGTGTGTTTACACACTCCTATGTTATATGGATCATCGTCAGAGGAACAGCAAGTGGACTTGCATCAGAGTTCTTCAACCTCAATCTCTCTGTCTTTGAGGATGTTCTGTCTCTGAATTCTTTATTCGCTTTGTTGGCTACAAGATTTTCAAGTCTTCAAATAATTCCACGCTTTTTATTGGGACTTGCCACCACTGGTCGTCCTCTGTTTCAGTGTCTGATGTGTGTTGAGCGTTACCTGGCAGTGGTTCATCCTGTAACCTTTCTGAAGTACAAACCTCTCAGATATAGAGTGATCTGCTGCACTGCAGCCTGGATCATTATTCTTGGCTCCTGTTTGTTCACCATGTTTATTTTAGTCTTGCTCAGTGAAATGGCAAATACATGGTTCTATACTCTGCATTTCCTCCTCTTCCTCTTAATTCAGATGTTTTTCCTTGTGACTGTTCTTATAGCTTTGAAACAGTCAGGACCGGGAGAGAGAGAGGAGGAAAACCCCATAAAGAGAAGAGCATTTTATCTCATTCTGTTAACTACTGTTAACTTGTTTATTATATATGTCCCAAACACTATCGCAGGATTCCACAAGATTCTGACTAAAGGGGATATCCCAGGTCTCTCAATGAGTAGTCAAATTTGTTTTATTCTGGCTGGTTTTGTTCAGCCTGTTCTTTTTTTGCACCGGAATGGAAAGCTTCCAAAAGTAGTAACTTGTATAACTCTTATAACTTTTAAAAGACATTGCTGCTAAACCTAAAATTAAGTACAACAAAATTCAGTAACATGACCAAAATACATATTGATTGGTTAGTTTTGGCATGTGCATTGAAATTGAAAGTGGTAAATAATTTTAGAAAAACATACAATTGTTTGCCTTTACTGACACTATAATGATTAAAGATCATGTAGTTTTTACAGTGCATGTATGCGTCATCTGTGAAAGATTGGTCATCACAAATGGTCATCTTGTTCCATTAAAGTCATAAAATATTAGTTTAAAACATGTAAGTAGCCTACACTGTAAAAGAAAATCTGTGAAATTTACAGTAAAAAAAAAAAGGCAGCTGTGGTAGCCAGAACCATAAAAAAATATGGTAGCAACAGTTTAGGTTTCATGGATTTAACTTAAATGTATAGTAAAGAAAAAAAGAAGGTATATTTCATTAACTTACATAAGGATGTGCAGTGGGCAGTGAGAGCACAGAAAGAAATCTAAAAAAGGCTAATCAGTTTATTAGGCTACTTCAGACAGATGTCCTATCCTAACTCTACCCTCAAACAACTTATTATAATGTGATGAACAGTGTTGGGCTCGTTACTCCAAAAAGTCGAAAACTAATTTGTTACAATACTCGTTATTACACCCCACAAAATTGATCTTTGTCGCTGTATGTCGCTATGTAGCCTACTGAGAAAGACGCTTGTAGGGTGTTCCATGCTGTCGCTCTAATAAAGTTAAAATAAGTTCAAAGTGTGTCTCGAAACCTTGCTTTAGTATCCAACAGAGGAAAGAAACAGAATAAAAATAAATAAAAATTGGTGACCTATCCCTTTAAATATCAAGAAGAGGTCAAGTAAATATAGGCTATGCAGCAGGAGACAACACACAGGAATACACAGATTCTGTGGTATGCTATATTAACAAATGCACAGAGGATGTTGTCCCATCCATTAATGTTAAATCATTTCCAAATCAGAAACCATGGGTTAACGGTGAGGTGTGGGCCAAATTAAGAGCACGAACTGCTGCCTTCAACTCTGGGGATCTAACTGCTTACAAGAAGTCCAGGTATGACCTTCAGAGAACCATCAAATCAGCCAAAAGAGACTTCAGGGACAGAGTGGAGTCAGACTATCATGGCTCTGACCCCCCAACGCATGTGGAGCAGTTTGCGCTATATCACAGACTGCAAAGCAAACTACCATCATACCTGTTCCCAAAAAAACAACTGTCTCCTGCCTGAATGACTACCTGTGGTGAAACAGAGACGGATACAATTGCAAGTAAAAGAATGTTTAATGAAGATGGTCAGAGATACACAGGTCGGGGAAACAAACACTCTGATGGCGAGATGACGCAGGGACTTCAGTGGGCAACCCGGTGATGGTGTGCGGTGAAGGCGTGCTCAGGAACCAGGAACAATAAACAATCCAGACAGCGTGAAACACGACGAAGCGGGTCCACGAAGACAGTAATCCACACGAGGAGATGAGAGCAGTACACAGGGAACAGGACACGACACCGGGGAAGCCACAACGATCTGACAACATGAGATGGGAATTACTGCACATATAAAGGGAACGGGGATTGAACACAGCTGGCGACAATAATTAACACAATGAGTAACCACACCCACACAGACACACACACACACATCAGAAATGAGACAGCCGATTCATGAACCGTGACAGTACCCCCTCCCCTAGGGACGCCTCCTGGCGTCCCCAGCCAACCTTACCTGTCGATTGTAATCATCGATAAGGGAGTGATCCAGTATGTCTCTAGCAGGTACCCAACTTCTCTCCTCCGGACCGTAACCCTCCCAGTCCACCAAGTACTGAAATCCGCGTCCCCTCCGTCTCGAGTCCAGAATACGACGTACCGAATAAGTAAGTTCCCCATCTACGAGTCGCGGCGGGGGGGGAACCGGGGCTGGCGGATCAATGTGAGAATAAAACACGGGCTTGACTTTAGACACATGAAAGGCGGGGTGAATTCTCCTGTACGCTGGAGGGAGTTTGAGTCGGACTGTCACCGGACTAATAATCTTGGTGACAGGAAACGGGCCGATAAATTTGGGAGCTAACTTGTTAGATACGGAGCGGAGTGGAATATTTCTGGTAGAAAGCCACACTTTTTGACCCACGACGTATACGGGAGGCTTTGACCGGTGGCGATCGGCCTTGGCCTTCATGCGCCCCCCCGCTTGGAGTAGAGTCTCACGGGCTCTAGTCCAAGTGCGGCGACACCTCTGGACGAAAGCGTGAGCAGAGGGGACCGCGACTTCGGATTCCAGACTCGGAAAAATTGGTGGCTGGTAACCTAAACTACACTTAAATGGAGAGAGGCCCGTAGAAGACACTGGTAACGAGTTATGGGCGTACTCCACCATAGAAAGTTGTTGGCTCCAGGACGAAGGATTCTTGGCTACCAAACATCGCAACATTCTCTCAAGATCCTGGTTGGCTCGCTCAGACTGACCATTGGTCTGGGGATGATAACCCGAAGACAGACTGACCGTGGCTCCCAATAACTTACAGAATTCCTGCCAAAATTTGGACACAAATTGGGAACCCCTGTCAGAGACCACGTCCGTCGGGAGGCCATGTAACCGAAAGATATGATCAATGACCGTGACCGCTGTCTCCTTGGCTGAAGGTAATTTGGGCAAGGGAATGAAATGTGCCGCCTTCGAGAACCGGTCCACTACGGTTAAAACAACCGTCATGCCCTTGGAGGGCGGGAGGGCGGTGACAAAATCTAGCGCGATGTGGGACCAGGGTCTCGAAGGGACAGACAGCGGCCGAAGTAACCCATCCGGAGGTCGATTAGATGTCTTACCAGTGGCACATACGGAACAAGCCAAAACAAAATCATGAATGTCGCGAGCCATTAAAGGCCACCAGAATCGTTGCTTAACTAAATAATTGGTGCGAGTCACTCCTGGATGACAAGCCACGTTGGAGCAATGACCCCATCGAATAACGTCGGACCGTAACCCCTCCGGAACAAACAAACGATTCGGTGGGCAACCGGGCGGAGGCGTTACCCCTTCTAAGGCCGTCTTGACCTTCGACTCGACCTCCCATACGAGTGTGGAGATAACTACTTTCTCAGGTAAAATGCACTCGGGAGTCACCGGGCGTTCGGATGGATCAAAAATACGAGATAAAGAGTCGGGTTTGATGTTTTTGGAACCCGGGCGGTACGATAGAACAAAATCAAAACGTCCGAAAAAAAGTGCCCACCGAGCCTGCCTGGAGTTGAGTCTTTTAGCAGATCTAATATATTCAAGGTTCTTGTGATCGGTCCAAACGATAAAGGGTACCCCTGAACCCTCTAACCAATGACGCCACTCCTCCAATGCTAACTTGACTGCCAACAACTCTCTGTTACCAATGTCATAATTACGTTCAGCAGACGATAGTCGATGAGAAAAAAACGCGCAGGGATGCATCTTGTCGTCTGAGGAAGCGCGTTGTGAAAGCACTGCTCCTACTCCCACCTCTGACGCGTCGACCTCCACCACGAACTGACGTGTGGGATCAGGGGTGACAAGAATAGGAGCCGAAACGAAGCGACTTTTGAGGTTGACGAACACTGCCTCGGCAGTGTTCGACCACCTGAACGTCGTTCGGGGGGAGGTCAAGGCAGTCAGAGGTGCGACTAGTTGGCTGAAATTGCGAATGAAACGCCGATAAAAATTGGCGAACCCCAGAAACCGCTGTAGGGCCTTACGGGAATCTGGACTTGGCCAATCTACCACAGCCTTAACCTTGTCAGGATCCATGCGCACTCCCTCAGAAGAGATGATGTACCCTAGAAAAGGAACAGACTGTGCATGAAACACGCATTTCTCCGCCTTGACAAAAAGCCCATTCTCTAACAGTCTCTGGAGCACTCGTCTGACGTGTTGAACGTGTTCCTGGAGAGACGAAGAAAAAATCAATATGTCATCCAGGTAAACATATATGAACTGATCGACCATGTCTCTCAACACGTCATTAACGAGTGCTTGGAAAACCGCTGGGGAGTTGGAAAGCCCAAAAGGCATAACCAAATATTCAAAGTGCCCCCTAGGGGTATTAAAAGCGGTTTTCCATTCATCCCCCTTCCTGATGCGAACCAAATGATATGCATTACGTAAGTCCAGTTTCGTGAAAATGGATGCTCCCTGCAACCTCTCGAAAGCTGAAGACATCAACGGCAAAGGATAGGAATTCTTTACCGTGATGTTGTTCAGCTCTCGGTAATCAATACAAGGTCGCAGAGAGCCATCCTTCTTCCCAACGAAAAAGAACCCCGCCCCCGCAGGAGAAGAGGAAGGCTGGATGAACCCAGAGGCTAGAGAATCAGAAATATATTTCTCCATGGCCTCCCTCTCGGGAACAGAAAGAGAGTAAAGTTTGCCCTTAGGCGGAGATTTACCTGGCAGTAGATCTATCGCACAGTCATAGGAACGATGCGGAGGAAGAGAAGCAGCACGAGACTTACTGAACACCTCCTTCAGGTCGAGATACTCCGCGGGCACGTTAGACAAATCCGCTGCCTCACTCTGAAACACAGAACCAGACACAGACGAACAGGCAGACAACAAACATGACTCATGACAACGGTTACTCCAAGTGGAAATGGAATTATTGTGCCAGTCGATACGGGGGTTATGTTGAGTGAGCCACGGGTGCCCTAAAACCACTGGTGCTAGTGGTGAGTCCATGAGTAAAAAGGAAATGATTTCAGTGTGATTGCCAGAAGTGATAAGTGTGAGGGGTTCAGTAGAGTGGGAGATTCCTGGAAGTTCTTGTCCATTGAGTGCGTTGACGGAAATCTTGTGAGTGAGAGAAGTGATGGGAATCTGGAGTCTGAGTGCAAGTCCAAAGTCCATAAAATTACCCTCTGCTCCCGAATCCAGCAGTGCTTGAGTGCGGTGCGTGGAGGTTGCCCACTTCAGTCTTACCGGGAGGAGGGTTGATGATGGTGATGAGGTCTTCTCGGCGGAGATCCCACCCGATAGTAGCCTCATACTTACTACCGGGCTTGCTCTTTTACCGGACAGGAAAAGAGAAAGTGGCCAGGCTTGCCACAGTAAAGACAGAGTCCTTGGGATCTCCGCCTCTCCCTCTCCTCCCGGGAAAGCCGAGCTCTCCCCACCTGCATGGGTTCATGATCTGAAACTGGGCTGACCGCGCTCCCGCCGTTGGCCTGTGGATCCTCAGTGTGGTACTGGAGACGACTCTGCTGTACCTGAGCGGTCACACGATTAAGACGAGCATCGACCCTCAGAGCAAGCTCCACCAGGCCATCCAGGGTCTTGGGAAGGTCCAGAATGTAAATCTCTTTTTGAACGCGGTCAGCCAACCCATGCAGGAACATGTCCCACTGCGCCTCCTCGTTCCATTGGCACTCTGCGGCCAGGGTGCGGAACTGGATGGAATAATCCGACACCGAGCCATTACCTTGACGTAGATCAGCGAGTAATCTGGCCGCCTCCTTACCCGCTACCGCTCGATCAAAGACTCTTCTCATCTCTGTGGAGAGTGCCTGGAACGAGGCGCAGCAGGTGTTTTGGTTCTCCCACACCGCCGTTCCCCAGAGAGCCGCCTTCCCCGACAGTAGTGTCAACACGAACGCCACTTTAGACTGTTCAGTGCAAAAGGTCCGTGGCTGCAATGCAAAGTGCAGGGAACATGCTGTGAGAAAAGCCCTACAATACTCAGGCTCACCTGAATACTTCTCAGGCGTGGGCAGACGAGGTTCTGGCTGATTCTCTTGCGGAGGCGGGGGGGGCTGAACGGGCGGTGTGGGCGGCGCAGTGGGAGCTCGAAGAAGTTGTAGCTGTTGGGTGAGCTCGGACACCTGCGTCACGAGTGCTTGAACCGCGCGACCTGTGTTGGCGATCTCCTCTCCTTGTTGATCCATTCTTGTGACGCTATGTGTGATGAAGTCATTCAAACTGGTCGCACTTGCTGTATCCATGATTGGTCAGATCGTTCTGTGGTGAAACAGAGACGGATACAATTGCAAGTAAAAGAATGTTTAATGAAGATGGTCAGAGATACACAGGTCGGGGAAACAAACACTCTGATGGCGAGATGACGCAGGGACTTCAGTGGGCAACCCGGTGATGGTGTGCGGTGAAGGCGTGCTCAGGAACCAGGAACAATAAACAATCCAGACAGCGTGAAACACGACGAAGCGGGTCCACGAAGACAGTAATCCACACGAGGAGATGAGAGCAGTACACAGGGAACAGGACACGACACCGGGGAAGCCACAACGATCTGACAACATGAGATGGGAATTACTGCACATATAAAGGGAACGGGGATTGAACACAGCTGGCGACAATAATTAACACAATGAGTAACCACACCCACACAGACACACACACACACATCAGAAATGAGACAGCCGATTCATGAACCGTGACACTACCGCCCTGTAGCACTGACATCAGTGATCATGAAGTGCTTTGAACGGTTAGTCAAATCCCACATCTGCTCCTCTCTGCCTGACACTCTGGACCCATTCCAATTTGCTTACCGGTCTAACAGATCCACTGATGACGCCATTGCAATGGCCATACACTCTGCCCTGGAACATTTGGAAGGAAGAGACACCTATGTGCGGATGCTGTTCGTCGATTACAGCTCTGCCTTCAACACCATCATTCCTACCAAACTTATAGCCAAACTGAAAGATCTGGGTCTTAACAGTCACTTATGTAACTGGGTCTTGGATTTCCTGACCGGTAGACCCCAAGTGGTTAGAATTGGCAATCACACATCCTCCACACTCACACTCAACACTGGTGCCCCACAGGGATGTGAACTCAGTCCTCTCTTATACTCCCTGTTCACTTATGACTGTTCTGCTAAGCATAGTTCCAACATCATCCTCAAATATGCTGACGATACTACTATCCTAGGACTCATCACTAATGGCGATGAGACATCCTACAGAGATGAGGTTAATGCACTCACATCATGGTGTGCTGATAACAATCTCTCTCTAAATGTCAGAAAGACCAAGGAGATGATCGTGGACTACAGGAAGTCACAGAGAGAGAGTCACACTCTTATTCACATTAATGGAGAGATAGTAGAGACAGTTAAGAGCTACAAGTTCCTTGGCATTCATATCTCTGAGGATCTTTCCTGGAGCCTACACTCAGAGACCATAGTGAGAACGGCCCGTCAGCGTCTCTACTTCCTGCGGAGACTAAAAAGGTTTGGCATCTCCTCAAACATCATGTCAAATTTCTACCACTGCACTATATAGAGAGCATTCTGTCCGGCTGCATCAAGGTATGGTACGGCAACTGCTCTACTTTGGACCGAAAAGCTCTTCAGCGAGTGGTGAGAACAGCAGAGCTCATAATTGGACATAAACTCTCACCCTTACAGGACATCTATCAAACTCGCTGCTTGAGAAAGGCTCGCAGCATCATTAAGGACTGTACTCACCCGGCTCATCACCTGTTTGCCATACTGCCATCTGGCAGACGCTTACGATCCATTCGATCACGGACAACTAGATTGAAGAACAGTTTCTATCTTCAAGCCATCAGACTGCTTAGCAGCCATTCATCCTTCATCTGGAATACATGATGCTCTTACTTTACTTTATTGTACTTGCACTTTATTGTACTTGCACTTTATTGTACTTGCACTCAAATATCTCTGTGCTATTCACATAAATCTGTTTTTTTTTTTTTGTCTTGTTATTATGTTATATGTATGAGCCTCGTCACAAGCATTTCAATGCACAGTTTTTCCCTGAAAAACTATATTTGGCAAAACAATCCCTTTCCAACTGTTGGCTATAAATACAGAGAATGATTAAACAAATAAAAAAAAAAATTATTGTGCATATAATTTTTTAATTATAAAATCATATTGAGATGCACGTAGGCTATTTATAGAAAAAACATTAAATTTTCTATACAAATAATACTTAAAGAGGGCTATCTATCTATCTTTTTTTATGTTTTGAAATATTTGCATATTTGGTTTATTAGGACGTGCAACCTATAAACCTATCCACTAAAAAACCCTAGTGAAAGCTGTGAAGTCAGTCTACAAAACACAGCAAAGAGATTTATACACACCCAGAGAGACTCATGAACATTCACTCTTCAGGTGACAAACCTTTCTGAATCATTTCAGTTTTTCTGCTTTATAATATATTACAATAATGCCACGATGATGCATTTTGTAAGTATTACTGGCATTGCTAGATATTATGAAATGTTCATTATAAATATGGTTATGAATGTGGATTAACTGAAGACCGTCAAGTCTTGTAAGAATTTGAATGCTCTGATTATTTAAATTGCAAAATGGAATAGATTTTATTATAAAAGTAGGCTACCTTAATGTCTTTCTTGTTTTGAGCATTTTAATCTTTGCCCTGTGAAATGCATATTATTTCACCCTATGCTAGCAGATTTACACTTCTTCATTCCCATTGCAACCATTTTTTTTCATTCTATGAACTAAGCAGACAAAGAAGAAATGAACTCCACATTTGAAGCATCCACAAACTCCACAGCCGTGCCACACTACTTTTTTCCAGTGAGCAATGCAGATATGTGTGTGTACGCCATTAAGTTCCTGTTTGGTGTACCTACACACTCTTATGTTATATGGCTCATCATCACAGGAACAGGGAATGGAGTTGCATCAGAGTTCTTCAACATTAATCTCTCTGCTTGTGAATTATGTTTTTCTATTAATTGTTTGTTAATAACACTGTCATTTGTTGGTCACAGTGTCAATACGTTACAAACATTTTTACTTGGTTTTACCTCCACTGGTCGTCCTCTGTTTCAGTGTCTGATGTGTGTTGAGCGTTACCTGGCAGTGGTTCATCCTGTAACCTTCCTGAAGTTCAAACCTCTCAGATATAGAGTGATCTGCTGCACTGTGATCTGGATATTCACTCTTGGCTCATGTTTGTGTTGCATGTTTGTTGTAGCCTCATATAAATATAATGATATTTTCATATCATTATCGATGCAGTTCCTCCTCTTCCTCTCCATTCAGTTGTTCTGCTGTGTGGCTGTTCTCAGAGCTCTGAAGCAGTCAGGACCTGGAGAGAGAGGGAGAGAGAGAGAGGTGGAAAACCACATGAAGAGAAGAGCGTTTAATGTCATTCTAATAGTTACTGTAAGCATGATTGTCATATTTGTCCCATTCATTTTTACAGGTTTCTTGACTATTTTCACACGACTGAATACTGAACCTTTCAGAAGTTTTGGTTTGGTTTGTTTTAGTCTGGGTGGTTTTGTGCACCCTGTTCTTTTTCTGCAACGGACTGGAAAACTTTCCTGTGTCTGTACCTCATAAAACCTGAAACTGTAACAAAACATTGTTACTAAACAACCTTTTATTAAGTAAACCTTGCATTGTAATACAAACATCCTGGGATACTAATGTGAATTGAATTGGTGAATATATTTGAATTTAGAATATAAATCACATTCTGTAGTTTTTATTGTGCATTCATGCTTCATCTGTCAAATGCGTGAATTGTAGTTTATATTGTTTGTTTGCCTTTGTCGCCTTTGGCTTTTGGTTTGCTTAGTTGGGGACACTTAATATTCAACAATATTATTGATCTGCCTGCATTGACACCATTATATAAGAACTGAACTGAGCTGGACGATGACATCACGGTTTTCTCCAGAGCGGTTTCTCTGAACTTACTTAAGCTGGACTATGACGTTATGTTCTTTTAGATCTGTTGTACAGCAGACACAAACTTTGTTGCATTATTTTCCTGTTATCACTGTAAAGCTGCTTTGAAACAATTTGTTTTGTAAAAAGCGCTATATAAATAAAGGTGACTTGACTTGACTTTGGCAAATGAGGTCACCCTTTTCCATGTCAGGTTCATTCAAAATAACAGTTTAGACTTACATATAGAATGTGACAGAAAAAGGAACACAAAAATGAATATGTGTGGGGAAAAAACAAAATGCTGGTTACACTTGCAGCCAAATGCTCAAGAGACACTGGGGTTAATTGTCATGATTGCTGAATCTTAGTAAGTATTTGAGTCCAACAAGTCTAATTAAACAAATGTAATTTCTTGGCTTCAAACAACTTGTTTAAATTGCAATATCATCGTGTTTGATACATTTTGGGGGTAAAAAGTGAAGAACTTAAAACCACCGTGCATCTAGACATGAATGAACTATGAAATTGAAATATTCCAAATCACATTGTGTTCCATATAAATCATTCTCTAAGGGGACTATCTGTCTTTTGGACTGCTTGTTAAATATTTGCATATTTTATACTTATAAGACAAGCAACCTGTGAAGCTTTCCACAGATGTAGTGAAGTCAAAACACAGCACAGAAGTTTCTATACAATCAGAGGAACTGGACATTCACTCTTCAGGTGACAAACCTTTTTGAGTCATTTCAGATTTTTTTTTTTTGTCTAAAGGGATTATGCAAATTCAGAGTAAGCCTAAGATTGTAGAATTATAAAATAATTTCAACTCAAAACTGCTCTGCATTGTGGTCCTGATCACCCTGTCAGGGTATATTTGTGAAAAAATTACCAGCTCACTGTAGGCTACATTATAAAATGGCTGATTACCAAATAAATACTTAGGCTATTTAGGCCATTCATTAAATATTGATTTGAGTTGTTGGCCTAATTATTTTACCTGTATATCATTTTAAAGCTTCCACTAAAATGTATCCCAATGTAATGTACAAAACAATAGGTCTCACAACAAGATTGTTGAAAACTGCAACAATATAACTGTAACGTTAAAGGTAGGTCTTCAAGTTATGTCATATTAGAATATTCTAAAATGTAGTGATTGTGTGTAGAGTTATACAAATTTGTTCACATCTTATTTTGTCTAGTTTTAATGCAGTCTAAAGTTGTGTTAATTTATACTACTAACACATTTTGATCTTAAAGAGATCTGCTGCACTGCGGTCTGCAACCACACTTGTCATCTGTTTAGGCTGCATGTTTACTTCACTCTTATATAACTTGAATAGATTCATGTGGTTATTCTTGATTCAGTTCTTACTCTTCCTCTCCACTCAGTTGATTTTCCTAGTGGCTGTTCTCAGAGCTCTGAAGCAGTCAGGACCAGGAGAGAGAGGGAGAGAGCAAAAGGAGGAAAACCACATGAAGAGAAGAGCATTTTGTCTCATTCTAATAAATACTGTAAGCATGGTTGTCATATTTGTACCAACCATTTTCGCAAGCTTCTTAACTATTTTCACACAACTCAATACCGATCCTCTCATGTGTTTTGCGTTTGCTTGTTTTATGCTGGGTGGTTTTGTGCACCCTGTTCTTTTTCTGCAACGGACTGGTAAACTCTTCTGTTTTTGTTCCTCATAAAACCTGCAACTGTAAAAAAAAAAAAAAAAAAAAAAAAAAAATTTACCTGACCAACCATATGTAATCTGTTAGTACACTGTAAAAAATTTGGAGTAAGATTTACTTGAAAAAAGCTTGCTAATTTTTTTCACTCAGAAAATGCTAGTAAATTTACAAAGTTTGCCAAGTAAAAACCTAAACATATTCATCAGTAGCTTTAATTAGAAATCTTTAAGTTAAATTTACTTGAAATATGGAATTAAGTAAACTTTACTTAACCTAGATAAGTGAAAGTAACAAAGATAGTAAGTCATTTTAACTTGGCTAATAAATGGTTGATTAATATTGATTTAGTTGAAATTTCCTTTGCATTACATTTCACTCAAACAATAATATTGAATTATACCAATCATTTATAGTATGTGCTTTACTTAGATTATCCAAGTAATTTATACTACATCATGTCAGATGTTAAATCTCATGTGAATGCAAATACAGTACCTCAATACTTCGTAGACAATACACAATGACGGTAACATTTGATGGATAATTTTTGTGTTTGAATGTGTCATTTTGAGCAGAAAATGTACTCGAAATGTCACAAAATGGCAAGTTACTAATCCTGACAACAAAAGCAATGATAAAACAGTGTAAATACAGCTGGAAAACAGTGAAAAATGAACCTCATTAATTATTCAAGGTCCAGTGCATGATGGGAATCCCAGTATCAGAAAAGTTGAGTAATTTTTACTTAATTTTATTGAGTTAATATTTACGTTTCCATTTCTACTCGCTTGAATTAAGTACTGATATGGAATTTACTAAGTTTTTTTTTATTCTTGCCTGGACTAACTTTTTCATGTAAATTACATTGTTTTTTTCAGTAGTATTTACTTCACCAAAAAATCATTTTTTACAGTGTACATTGTTTATTGTAATATAAACATTCTGGGATACTCGTGTGAATTGAACTTAGTGAATAATTCCTTGAAATGATTGTAGATCATGTTGTATAGTTTTTTTATAGTGCATCCTTCATTTGTTAAAAATGGGATAAGTGGTGTGCATGTTTTTGTGTGTTTGTCTAATAAAAGCAATTGATCACCTGCAAACTTGCCTGTGTCTGTTCCTCATAAAACCTACAACTGTAACACATTTTTTTATCACCCTATAAACATCGAGGTTATGTGTTTGAATTGTCTTTACTAATTTCCTTGGAGATCCCAGTGCATCCATGCATCATCTGTCAAAGATGGGATAAAAAAAAAAAACATGTTTATCAAATTAAACCAATTAATCTCTGACAAAGGGTCACCTGTTTCCATGTCAGGTGTTAGATCAAATTTTAAAAATGTGCATATAAAATCAGCTCAAACAAACCACATGGATCTTCAGACACAGAGGATACATAATAAAAGAGTGCAGGCACTTCCATCAGAAGGCAGTGCAGAGGTATATCGCCACATCTAAACTAAGTAAGTGGGCTAAATATGTTATCTGCTACACAGTTTATCTCAGTCTCTTAACACTTCAAACATATGTGGCAAATGGAAGATGAGGTCAGGTGGGCGGCATCGGCAATATCGTCTATCGTGACCTAATTTGGAGAGCATCGAGCCAATTGAGCGAGTTAGCAATGTGTTTCAACAGTGCAGGGGAATGAAAATGCGGTAAATTTGAACGTTTTATGCTGAAAGCGTTTGCTTGAACATGAGATTATGGATGGTGTTTTAAAGACTCTGTTTTGATTAATCATCTGCAGAAGTATATACAGTATACCTCCCAAGGGATTGGACATTCACGCTGAAAGTGAAAAACCTTTTTGATTAATGTCTGTGTGTTTTTTTTCTGATTAATTGTATATTACAATAACGCTTAGCCTATTCAGGCAAGTTGTTTTTGTTGTTAATTTTTCATTATCACTAGTTTACTTTTGGAAATGTCGAAGGACAAATACTTTAAGTATTTATGCGAATAGATTCAGATGACTGATATAGCGCACAAATCGCATGCTACTTTTGTCATATTTTTTGTCTTAAATGTCAACCCGTTCTCACTCGTTTTGTCCAAGAGATATGAGTGACTACAAATGCCAAAAGCGGCCTAAACTCATTGATTTCAATGAGAAATATGTGGTGTAGTACTAACGTAAAAGACAATGGAATTTTATCATTGTTAAATTATTTTTGTCCTAAATGTAGCCTATTTTGGGGTAAGACTTAAATTCATATTTGAATATACACTATAATTTAAGTTACATTACACTATTAAGTGTATGTTAGGCAGTGTTGGGGGTAACGAGTTACAAAGTAACGAATTACAGTAACGATATTACTTTTTTGGGTAACGAAATAAAGTAACGCATTACACTAAAAATATCGGTAACTACACTACTTTACTAGACTATAGGAACGCGCTTTCCTGCGTTACCCAAGCCATTTTTGCCTGCGTGTAAAGCTCTGATCTGTTTGTGCTGCGTGCATGTCTGTCTGTGTATGTGTGTGTGTGTGCGCGCGTGCACCGTTGTCATAGAGATCGATTTGAGTGACGTAGCTGCTGGTGCGAAGGGGAGCGGGAAATGGAGACGGAGACAGGGGGGTTCGGCCAGTGGCAATATTCACATCACTTTCAGTTTATTGCTCGAAAGGACAAAAATATTCGCGTGAAATGCACTTTGTATGCCCAGGCAGCAAGTACTGGCCATCGGGACTACCGGAAGATTCCCAGTGGGCGGACGTGCCTTTTGGGTCGACATCTCTTCTTTTTTCTTCTTCTTCTTAACGGACCATAAAACTCGTACATCGGCGGCCCATTCGTTTTGCTTAATTGGTGGCGCTGGGTTAAGTAAGTGCGTGCCGGTGTAATGCATTAGTTAAACAAGTCTGTGTCAGTTTTTTTTTTCCTGATAAGTTAGCTGACCGGTCCATGAAACACCGTGGCCCATTGGATCTTTTCTTGATTGACACTGGGCTGGTCCAATCACATCTTTAAACACCTCCCCCTTTGGGCTTTGATCGAGCGTGCACGTGTGTCAGTGTGTATCTGTCAAAATAGTCTGAGAGATGGAGAAGAAACGCAAGGAATGTGCAGAGAAATAGCGTGAAAAATAGACACAGGCCCTTCAAGCAGACGCTGTAAAATGTGTCAAAATGTTTTCTGCAGCAGCATGACCTTCATCAGCTCCTGTGGCTGATGATGAGGATAGTGAGGAGGATCAGGACAGAGAGAAAGTGTAGAGCCTGCGGTAAGCAGAACTAACAGTTACTCTCAAAACACTTAGGCTATCCCATACACAAAAGATAAATATATTTGAAATATATTTTCAGAGTATATTTTGGAATATATGCAAATATTTGAAATTGGCCCAATAAATATATTTCACACTTAACATCATATATTTTTGTTATATTTCAGAATATATTTCAATGTACTTTTTTTCTGTATGGATCCCCAAAAGTGTCAAAATACATGTGGCATATATTCCAAATACATTGAAATATATTCTGAAATACAACAAAAATATATGATGTTAAGTGTGAAATATATTTATTGGGCCAATTTGAAATATTTGCATATATTCTAAAATATACTCTGAAAATATATTTCAAATATATTTATCTTTTGTGTATGGAATGTCATGTGTAGGAACCCATTACCCAGTAACACATTATTTCCACATCTGCATAGTTGAAGATTACCGTAATTTACTATAAATTTAATGAGACGCGTTTGTAAACCATGTTTTCCGTCAAAATAAAAGATTATGTGCTTATATCTCTTTCAAGTATAGAAATTAGTACAAAACTAATTATGAAAGTTTCCTTTATTTTTCAGTGCATTTGTTTTACAATATATGTATATGAGTGTGCTATTATTATTATGGCCAAAATGCCGATTTTTTTTTTTTGTCCCAGTCCAGCCCTGATTATGTGTCTACCACCGCAGACATTTGTCCTTTATCCTGTTGTTTGTGGATTTTACAGTGAGGCATATTTCTTTGTGCAGACATGGATATTATTCTTTCATATGGTTTTACATGCCATTTTGTATAGGCTACATTTATAAACACTATTTGGACAGGCTAAGTGATGATAGGGCTATGATGTTTGTCCGTATCTACAGGGTAAATTAAGAAATGGGAAAGTAAAGTAATAAGTAGTGAAGTTACTTTTCAAATGCAGTAACTAGTAAAGTAATCTCATTACAATTTACAGAAGTAACTAGTAACTAGTAACTAATTACTTTTTTTGAGTAACTACCCCAACACTGATGTTAGGCCTTCGGAGGCTGCACTCCAAGGCAGGGCTTCACTTCATGTCTCCTGAGATACCTTCATCTAATCGATTTTTGAAGGCAGCATAGTATACTTCAGTGCCTTTTAAATCCAACAATCATGTGCATTCCATTCTGAGACAGTTGAGCTAAAAAATAAAGATGGAGTCTGAAAGTTGCTGTTGGTGGTCAGTTTGTGTGTAAATGTATGTTTTTTGTCCAACGTTTTCCACTTCTGATGTCATTTCTAGCAAGAAATTACTATTGTAATTAAATATTTGCTTAGTTATCACCAAAGCTCTCTCTATTTTGCTGCAGAAAATTAAGCTGTTGCACTGCCTCAGAAATCTGTTTGAAATCAGCTTCATGAGGTGCCTTGATGCGCAAGCATTGCCTACAAAGTCATTGCTTGATAAGGCAGTGAGGCATCAAGTCAGCTGCCTACTGTAAGTTTTCAGACGCAGCCATTTATTTGTGAGAGGAACAGATCTAGATTTGATCAGCATTCGCCCAAATCCCGCAGACACTTCTTCTTCTTGTTTAATGGCCGTTTTCTCCTTGGGAGTATTATCACCTTGGGAGTATTATCGTATTGAACCGGAGACCCAGAACAAGGAGTGTCTGTTGAAAGGGTATATTTTTATCCCTTTCCGATAAAGAAGAGATTGCAATTTGATGCTTCCCCTTTCCAGTGCTGTGATTGGCTGCTGGCAAACAATTTTTTTCTGTGTATTAACTTGCATGGATTAATTTTTCACCACAAGACTAGTAATATGCGCTAACAAAGTAAATAGGGTCCATTTTGATTTCAGTTGGACTTTAAGCGCAAAGGAGCAACTGTGTCTAAAGTGCTGGAAAAGAGAGAGTTTCTGTCGCAATATCGAGTTCTTCTAAGCTATCTGGGAGGCTGAGCAGATGAAACTGATCAGGTATATTATTAATAAAGCAATCTTTAGTGAGAAACTCACTCTCTGTAATGATGATATCGCATGACAGCTTTTCACTTGACAAAAAATCTCATCACATTTTAGTCACACCCCTGGCAAATATCATGGGGTTGAGCGAACACGTGAATAAGACAATGCCCAAGATGAAGCAGACGCTTTGTAAGCGATCTGTCTCCCCATACGGCATTGCACCTCAAGGCCCCGACATTATCCACTAGGCCATGTAGAACAACTTTGGCGGGTAAAACTTACACTATCTTGCAGGAGTGAAAGGTTGTTAGTAGCCCCTTTTCTGGCCGGCCCGAGTTTGGTTCTCGGACCTTGTTCCCTTTTCGACAGCTCCCCTTGGGAGATACCGGTCAGAAGGGACCTTCTCAGGGTCCCAGGCAGTGGGTTTGATCCTTCACCCCTGCTTGGATCTACGGAAATAGTGGATTTGGCCTCTGAGGTGGCCAAACTCCTGGAGTCAGATCTCTCAACCGAGATTGTTGAGACTTCAATCCAGAGCTCCCTCCATGAAGAAACCATATGCCCTGAAGTGGAGAGTCTTCACTTCATGGTGTGAAGATCACCAGTGGGACCCAGTTAAAGGAATAGTTCACTTCAAAATTAAAATTCTGTCATGATTTACTCACCCTCAAGTTGTGTCAAACCTGTATGAATTTCTTTCTTTTGCTAAACACAAAAGAAGAAATTTTGTAGAATGTCGGTAACCAAACAGTTGATGTCGGTAACCCATTGACTTCCATAAAAAAAAATAATACTATGGAAGTCAACAGGGTCCATCGGTTTCCGACATTCTGGTCCCGATATTACTGAATTAAAGACTGATTATTTTTGAGTTAAGAATATAAGAATAAGAATATTGTGCACTTTATATACACCCATCCCTTGAGAGAAGTCCAGACCTGAAACAAAGGATTATTTGCAGCATTTTCTGTCCTATTTTTATTTTTCCAAGGTCCTTCATGTTGCTCACCTGTTATGCCTGGAGCAGTAGGACTTATCCCTGGAGTCTCACAGCAGGGATTTTTCGGAGTTAAAAATACACAATTATGTATCAATAACTGAATATCAATGTATATAAATATATATATCATTTTTTTTAATACATACAATCGAAAAGGTCCAGAATGCTGAGGAGGGAAAGGCTAAAATAACAATTTTTAGGAGATGCAGAGATCTGATGTTTTCATGACCAACCACTTTTCATGCTATAGATTAATTCAATGTTAGATAATAGTTTAACAAATATATTTAGGTAATGGTCATAATAAATCACATATGTTGTTTTAGCAGGATTTATTTGATCTGAACCAGCGTGACAGATGAGTATCTGTTTTCTGTGTTTTGAATAAGTTATTTGGATGGTTATTGAAAGCTGGTGGTTTAATAAAATTGTATTTTATTAACATCAGTCCAGCTGATCCTGAATGACTTTTTCCGACTTGACTGTTAAAATTTTAATTTAAAAAAGTTATTTATTACAAGAGATGAACTGATTCAAGATAATTTTTATCAGTCTACCATCTTGTAGTGATATTCTAACATTGTCACAGTCACTCACCATTTGGACTTTGTTTTTCAGTTTGCACGGAGTTAAGTTGGTTGTCATGGTTATTGATTTGATTTCGTCATTTATTTCAGGTGTGTGTTGTTAATTATTCTCAGCATGCTTTACATGTGACTGGATCAGGAGAGTAGCCTAAATGATGAAATTAAGTGTTATTTATTGTGTGAAGGAAAATATATGAAATATATACGTATTGTGCTGAAGATTAATGCTTATATTGTGGGTGACTGCTTTTATAAAGACTAATGCTACGTCCATTGAGCAATAGTTTTGCTAAATACTTGTTCTGTGCGAGCTGCAGTCTTTTAATTGTACAACATTACTGAACGTCAAATACAAACAGGGTTTTTTTTTTCAGTTGCTCAAAATCACAAACTTAAATAACTAAAAAAAACAACAACATTAAGTTCAACTAAGTATACATGTTTAAAATGAAATTTTTAAAACTTCTTTTTAGTAATCTTTTTTTTTTTGTAAAATCATATAGCAGTCTACTATATTTTGGCATTTTGGTCTCTAACCTGCATTTTTTATTATTATAGTTTTGACTGTGCAATACAATCAGTGTGTTTTAATATGTTCTGGAAACATGCAAATGAAACAAGCTACAGGTTGAGGGGCCATATTATTTTAAGTATGTCTGTCTGAAGATTTTTCTTTCTATAGTAAAACCATTCATAATCTGTGTAACTCCATATATAATAATATTGAGAGATGAATTGATTCAAGACCTTGTTTTCTGAATCCACCCTCTCATTAAAATTGGTGTGATGTCACTTAGTGTATTTGCATAGAATTTTGCAAGGCTTCAGCTCTCAAGCCTGACAAGTTTCATCCCATTAACACATCAATGTGGAATGCAGACAGTTCAGCTATAAAAGGGCTAAAGATCTTGGTCCACTATTATTAATGATTTATTTCGCTTTCAAACTTGCATGAAATTCTTTTTCCCCCCAAAATAAATAATTTCATCTTTAAAGACAGGAGCACAGGATTGAGGTAAAATAACCTGATGACTAAAACAGAACTGTTCTCTTTTTCTAATGTTTGTTGTTTAAAAAGTAGTTTTGATCAGGTTTACTCTGTACACTCCCAAAATATTCTGGTGAACTAACACTTCTCATCTATAGATCACAGTTGTGTTTCTGAATGCACACAGTGAAGAGATGAACATCTCCAGAGAGATTTTCCCCACTGAAGGATCAAACTCTTCTGATCACTTCTTTGACAATGACACTGAGGAGGAAATTGGGTTTTTACTGGTGGATATCATCATCATTATATTGGGTCTTCCTACCAACTCCTATGTGATATGGCTTATAATAACAGGAACAGGGAATGGACTTGCGGCAGAGTTCTTCATCCTCAACCTCGCTGTCTGTGAGATAATCTTTTGTATGGAATGTCTCTTCAGTCTTAACATCTATAAAGCTGAACATCTTCGGATAGCTGCAAATGTTTTTAATTCACTAGCCCTGATCAGTCGTTCTCTGTTTCAATGTCTGATGTGTGTTGAGCGTTACCTGGCAGTGGTTCATCCTGTAACCTTTCTGAAGTACAAACCCCTCAGATACAAAGTGATTTGCTCTGTTATTGTCTGGGTGGCAGGTTTTGTCTTCGGTGGGATGAGTGTTATGACTGCGATCTTGTCCCAATATGAGTTGTATTATAGTTTCATCATGGCACCTTTCTCCATCTTCCTCTCCATCCAGTTGTTTTGTCTTGTGGCTGTTCTCAGAGCTCTGAAGCAGTCAGGACCAGGAGAGAGAGGGAGAGAGAGAAAGGAGGAAAACCACTTAAAGAGAAGAGCGTTTTATATTATTTTAATAATTACTGTGGCCATGCTAATCATGTTTTTTCCCTATATGATTTTATTGACTCTTTCATTAAGTGGCAGAGAAATATTAATTAGTATTGGTTTTGTTTGTTTTGTTTTGTGTGGTTTGGTGCAGCCTCTTCTTTTTTTCTATCGCGTAGGGAAACTTCCCTTCATTAAATGTCAATAATTCTTCTATAATTATCAATATGACGTTTCAATAATCCATTTTTTTCTATTGTTGAAATCCATTATCAAAATACAGTTAGTATAGCCATTACTTTTTGATGCTAGAAAAATTCAGTTGAATTAAACTTTTGACAATAACTTGTTCCTTGAACCTGTTCTCAAGCTCTGTAGTTTTTGTAATGTACAATTTTATTTATAGCCTACTTATTATGCTAATTGCAATTAGAAATATTTGTACACAAATATACATTTGAAGACAATTGTTATCAAACAAAAGTGAAGGTGGCGTCTGCGGTGAGTGTAGAGGACTGTTGTTTAGCTATAGGAGAAGTTGTGGGCCATGAGTGCATTTTGTCAGCCTCAAAAATGAATAATGCTTATGTCATTTTTCCAAATAATGTATACAAAGTAAATGAGCTAGTTGAGTGTGGGATCATATAATTGATGGTTTGTTTACACCTGTTCTCCCTTTATCAATGCCATCTAAAAAAGGTGACATTATCTAATGTTCCTCCGTTTATCAGTAACCAGCTATTAACACAATCTCTTTCCCGTTACGGCAAATTGGTGTCTCCGATCCAAAAAAAAAATACCGATTGGCAGTGGATCTCGGATGTTAAAACAGTTTCCTTTAGGCAATTTGCCTACATGATTGTGAAAGACTTCTGAATTCCGTATCGATGATTCTGACTATGTTGTATTTGCAATAACAGGGACAATTAAATGTGCGACAAATCTTTGATCTTTTTTTTTTTTTTTTTTTTTTGTTTGTGTGTGATAATGTGATGTTTTGAAATGTGATATCTCATTGCCTTTATGATTGGGGGGGGGGGAACTATTAAATTAAAGTGTTTGTTAAAGTCAAAAATCTCTCCACACTAGAAGTTTCTGACAAAGAGTGCACAATTTAAAAATTACGGTTCTTTTTTGTTATTGAAGAACCTTTATCCGTGGAACCTTACCATTAAATCTTTATAGTGGAAAAGTTTATTTAGCTTATAGAAATTTAGTTTGATTTATTGTAGCTAATTGTTGTTGTTTTTGTAAATCTATGGATTAGGCTATCTGTTTTCAGTAATTTTTATTGATTACCTTTGTAAATAGTGTAATTTAAATGATCCTGAATGAGTTTTGTGAACTTTTTTACACCTCCACCGTCTCATTGTTAAAAGTTTACTGAATGCATCTGTCTTTCAAAGTAAATATGTTGTCACTTAATACATTTGCAAATCAGATTTTCAGGACACATCCCATACAAATTTCAACCCACAATCAGATCAGCTTAGAATGCAAACAGTCCAGCTATAAGGCTCTCTATAGAACTTGTATCTAAAAAGTTGTATTTATTTTAATTTAGAAAAATTGCATGAATTATACCATTTATACTGTAGACGACCGGACAAAGGTAAAGAGCTGATTAATGTTGCTTGTTTTGATCAAATAATTTACTATATTCATTTAATATTTAGAAGACTAGATGCTGATGTAGATAGTGTTAATAGAATTTGTTTTAAATTGATTGTATAGAGCAATTTTTAATTAATTTCCTCTGGTGGCCTAACACTTCTCTCATCTCTCATTCATAGATCACAGTTTTGTTTTTTGACCGCACACACTGAAGCAATGAACATCTCCAGTGAGATCTTCCCCACTGGATCTAATTATTCTGATGCCTCATTTTACAATGACAGTGTGTTGGAAGATAGATTTGCAGGGATTTCAGTGGTAAATATCATCATCATCGTTCTGTTTGATCTTCCTACATACTTGTATGTGACATGGCTTATAGTGACAGGAACCGGGAATGGACTTGCTGCAGAGTTCTTCAACCTGAACGTCTCTGTCTGTGAGATCTTCTTATGTGTGGAATCTATCTTGAGTCATCTGATGTATAAAGTTGAAATTATCTGGATGTTTGTGGGATTTTTGGATGGACTAAGCATCACCGGTCGGCCTCTGTTTCATTGTCTGATGTGTGTTGAGCGTTACCTGGCAGTGGTTCATCCTGTAACCTTTCTGAAGTTCAAACCTCTCAGATATAGAGTGATCTGCTCTGTTATTGTCTGGATGGCAAGTTTTAGCTCCAGTGGGATCATTATATATTTTTTCATGTTCCAGTTAATGTTGTACTTTGTTTATTTGTTGGCACAGTTCTTCATCTTCCTCTCCATTGAGTTGTTTTGTCTTGTGGCTGTTCTCAGAGCTCTGAAGCAGTCAGGACCAGGAGAAAGAGGTAGAGAAAGAGGGGAGGAAAACCACATGAAGAGAAGAGCGTTTTATCTCATTCTAATAACTTCTGTGATCATGCTTATTTTATATACTCCTTATATAGTTGTAGTTGGTGTTCTTAGATCAACAACAGTTTCTGATATAGTCTCATCCATTGCCACTGTTTGTTTTACTATGGCTGGTTTGGTGCAGCCACTTATCTTTCTTTACCGGGTGAAGAAACTGCCCTTTATTAAATATAATTAATTCTACTATAATCATCATGATGATAAAAACAACATTATAAAAGTAAAAGTATGTTTCCTTATGTTTGTTATGCCACTTGGGAATTAAAAGCAGTTTTACACAAACAGTCATTTATCTGAAAACCAGAAGTGATATTTTGTATTCTATATTATTAATGTTGCTTTTAAAAACTTTTTTTAAGACTATTGTAGGAGTTTGGTGTAGGGGATGTCCTTGCAAAATGCTTGTTCAGTTTGTTTATAAAGTTATGTGCTTTTAAATGTTTTGAATTAAATGAATATTATTAAAATAAATTAAAGGAAATATTTATTTGATCATTGTTTTTTGCAATAACTTGAGTAACAGGGTTGATTTGTATGAAAAAAAAATAGAAATGTATTTACAAGCAAGGTGTATGTCCATGCCAGACGCAAAGCGACTACGAGATGCACAAAATCAATCAAAAATCACACTCAATCAGATCTTGTGGGCTCTCGCGGCAAAGCACCAGAGATTCATTCTTGACGGCACTTGGAAGGAAATGGAAGTAATCAAATTCACAAATATTTCACCATTTAAACATTATTAAAAATACACACTGAGTTATTAAACAATCTTTATCATAGAATACTCTGAATAAAAAAATACATAGAATAAAAGTTGCTCTGGCTACTTTGACGAATGTGGGAGTGGCATAGGTTAGAAGTCACAACGAGCGAGGAAGGTTGAAATGGAGCAGCTAGATCTCCAAGCTCCGGAGAATTCACTGTTTGTTTGTTTTGTTGTTGTTGTTTTAACTCAGAAGTTAACAGAGGAGAGTCTGCTGGCAAAAAGAGAATGTGACAGAGCTCATTATAAAACGATATTCAACATTAGCTTGGCTTTTCAGAGATGGCGAGAACTGATGGATTTAAAAATGTTGACATTGTAAAGCACTGAAAAACATTGTTGATTGTAAAGCATTATCTATTGTTAAGGGTCATATCATTGTGGTTGTTTAAGCATTGTCCTGGAATTTATTTTCTAGGAAGTAGCGTGCCTATTATGGTACTGTATAGCTACTGTAACATCTTCAGTCAGCTTGAGATCTTTTCCATCTATAGCTCTTAAGCCGGTTGCACTTTTTTTTTAAAGTACAGTGTACTTACAGCAAATACTTGGTAATATACGTACAGGGATTAAGGTTAGGTGTCTAGGTTCAGGGTTAGTACCTAGTTATTACAGTAATAAATACGTACATGAGGAAGAGGAAAAAAAAAAAATCAAGTGATACCCTTGAGCCTAGTAGTGAATGTTTTATGAGCAGAATGATAACCATAATCATCCGCACAGTAACGCAGAGCCTTGTATTGAATGCTAAAATTGCTTTATTATATGGGGTGAAAAAATGTAGTAAGGATTGTTTGCAAAATATAAATGAGTTGAAGGTGAAAATTTTGTCATCGAAATTAGTTCATGGTTAGACTGAATAAACAATTATATTGCAAACATTGTATATCGATTCAACATGTTAACATTTTAACAAACGTCTATGCTTTTAATTACCATTCATGTATGACATGGGATGCAGTCGTGAAGGTCAAGATCTCTGAGGTATGAGTGGATTTGATGTCTTCATAACCGGCTACTTTTCATAGTCATTTAAGTTTACGTTAGGTCATAATTTATCAAAATATAACTAATAGCTCACATTAGAAAAAAAAAATACTTTTGTACTTCACGAGATACAATATTGTTTATGTTGAAAGTGCCGGATAGAACATCACATCTGTTGTTTGGTTTGATTTCTTTGTAGCTGATGTTGCTTTTGTAAATCCATGGACTGTGTCAGTCAGTATTTTCTATGAGTTAGTTTGTAATTATGTGGGTATTAAAAGCAGGTGGTTATTTCAGGGTGTGAGGAGATTTTTGTGACACCTTTCTTTCATGTCACCCAACTACGGTGCAAAGTTAGTCTTCATTTCAATGTAGAAATTTAAACAGATGTTGTGTAGAGATACGTTGCTTAAAGACTTTTTCATCGATCTATCATCTTGTGCTAAAACTCTTACAGAACAAACCAAATACAATGTTACTTATATCATGGATTCAGGACTCATCCCATATAACATGCAAGTTTATAACACATCAACTTTGAAGGCAGACATTCCAGATATAAGTGACTATAAATATAACTCTTGTCTGCTAATTTTCTTATTAGTATTTATTTTTTTTCCCCTATAAATCTATAAAGATTATACTATCTTTATAGACAAAATGACAGAGGTTTAATACATTTTGTAATGGGGTAACAGGGTTGCACACAAAATGTGGGACACATGTATTTTATTAAAGGACATAATTAAAGCTATTTTTTACTACCGTTATTTGAATAGTTATTCTACAAAATAATATCAAAATTATGTTTCAAAAACCACTCAAAATGTTATCACTGTAGTTGAGGGAGAACAGACGTTGGATGCGTTTAAAAGCCCGATCTCACGGGAAAACGTACAAATTCTACGAGGTGGCTTATTCGTACGAATTCATACGACCGGACTCGTACGAATTAGTACGTTTTTTGCAAAATCGTACATATTTTACGAATTGGCCAATTCGTATGAATTCATACGAATGACCTACCTGTCACAGTGTCTGGTTTATGTTCCTTGGGTCACCACTAGATGTCCTCCTTCCTCACGGTGTCCAGCACACTCTTGCACTACATTCCCCATGATCCTTGTCTGTTCATTGCACTCAGCTGTCCCTCATCACTGATTATTGCACTCAGCCTGTTTCCCATTATCATTGTCGTTTCCCTGTGTATAAATACCCTGCCTGTTTTGTGTTTGTTACGGATTCCTTGTTTTTCATCACGCCACTTGTGAGGTCTGTTCCACTTGTTGTTCCTGTTTATTGTTTTATGTTTTTGGACTGCTTTTTGTATTTTTGACCCTTGCGTGGACTAGTTTCTGATTACGGATTTCCCTATTAAAATTCCATTTTGCATTATTGGATCTTCCTGTGTTTCCCTGAGTGTGGATCGTGACACTACCCCTGACCCCGCCCCTAAACCTACCCATCACGTGGGTTTAGACAAATCGTACAAATTCGTACGAGTGAGGTCGTACGAATTAGTACGAATTAGCCAACTTTTTATCATTCGTACGAATTCGTACGAATTGGTCGTGAGATAGCGTTGGTTTAAAACTATAACTTTCATTGTAGGTTCATTTTATGTCAGATAAATGTTTACCAAACATATCTTTTTTTTGTTATTTTTTTTTTTAGCACAAGGGATTTGTGCCTATAATATTTCCATGTGTTATCAAAATGTACCATATGTGTGGATTGTGCTGCAAGTAAATCATGTTGTGTTAGTTTGATTTGCTTGATGCTGTTGTTGTTTTTGACAGGAGAGTATCTGTTTTCAGCATTTTGAATGAGTTTATTAAAAGCCGGTGGTTATTTGGGGTGTGATGGCATGTGTTTGACAACTAGTTGTGTTGCTTTTATGCCATTTAGATGATCCTGAATGACTTTTGTGAACTTTATCCTAAACTTTATGAGATAATTTTCACTTATTTTATCATTTGAAGGGACAAATTACTAATAGTGTTACCTCAAATCTTGTTTTGCACTTCTGCTATATTGTGATAAGCTTAAAGATCACAATCTGTCGCATAAGCAAATATGATTTTACTTAACATATTTGCATCAGGGTTTCATCCCAGATATTAAAATGCAAGTTTCATCCCATTAACACATCATCTATAAAATACTATAGGCTATATAAACCATTATCACATAAGCTTGGAAGGCCATTCCAGCTATAAAATACTATAGCAAATTGCATGAATCATATCATCTTTACAGACAAAAAGGTAAAGAGATTATTATGTCTGATTGGAAAATAAATGTAATTCTCTGATATTTAGAATAGCTTTTTGAACTTTTGACAGCTGATCCTGATTTTAACAGAACTGTTCTCTTTTACGGATGTGTGTTTTTAAAAATAGTTTTGATCAAGTTTACTCTGTACAGTCCCAGAATGTTCTGGTGAACTAACACTTGTTGTTTTTGATTGTCACAGTGAAGAGATGAACATCTCCAGTGAGATCTTCCCCACTGATGGATCAAACTCAAGTTCCAGTTACTTGTTTAACAACAGCACTGAGATGGAAAATAATTTTCTATATTTCCTCAATGTGCTGTTGGGTCTTCCTACCAACTCCTATGTGATATGGCTTATAGTGACAGGAACAGGCAATGGACTTGCAGCAGAGTTCTTCATTCTCAACCTCTCTGTTTGTGAGATCTTCTTATGTGTGGAATCTGTCTGTCTTTTCCTTATAACTAAATTTAAGTTTCTCTGGATATTTGTGGCAGTTTTGGATGGACTAGGCATCACTGGCCGTCCTCTGTTTCAGTGTCTGATGTGTGTTGAGCGTTACCTGGCAGTGGTTTATCCTGTAACCTTTCTGAAGTTCAAACCTCTCAGATATAGAGTGATCTGCTCTGTTATTGCCTGGGTGGCAACTTTTGTCTCAAGTGGGATCATTTTAAATTTTGTCATGTCCCAGTCCATTTTTTACTTTGTTTTTATGTTTGCAGAGTTCTCCCTCTTCCTCTCCATTCAGTTGTTCTGCTGTGTGGCTGTTCTCAGAGCTCTGAAGCAGTCAGGACCAGGAGAGAGAGGGAGTGAGAGAAAGGAGGAAAACCACATGAAGAGAAGAGCGTTTTATCTCATTCTAATAACTACTGTGACCATGCTTTTCATATATGGTCCCTATATCATTTTAATGTATCTTTGTTCAATAACAAATTCTTTCACATTCCTGTCTATTGGTTCTGTTTGTTTTACTTCGGCTGGTTTGGTGCAGCCTCTTCTTTTTCTTTACCGGGTGAAGAAACTGCCCTTCATTAAATATCAATAATTCTACTCATGAAGTCTCTATAATCCATCTTCTGTCATCCTGCTAAATGTTATAAATATTAAGTTATGTAAACAGTCACCAAACCCTTTTCTTTAACTGTTAATTAATTATTTACAAGTATCCATGAGCTGCAATTGATGGCAAGAACAATTATTAAGTGTATTTTTGTAATTCAGTAGCTTTGCTTCTGTTTCTGATGTCAATTACAATTTAAAATGCATACATCTGAGGACCAGAATGTTTCTTTTTATATGGATTCATAAAGATTTTGAGATGTTAGAATTGATATTTGGTTTAGAGTAAGAATGCAGCTTTGGTGACCATCTTTGGGACCATTTTGTTGCTTATACTACACTCTCAGAAATAAAGGTACAGAAAAGACAAAAAAAAGGTACAAATGCTCGTCGCTGGGGCAGTACCACCAAGGGGAACAAACTTGTACCATATTAATGGGTACAAAGAAGTACCCCTACAGTTTGTGCCTTTTAGGTACAAATATGTACCTTCTAGGGTACAAATGGCTCGTCGCTGAGGTGGTACCCCCGAGGTACAGCAATGGTACCCTTACCATAGGTACAGAGTTGTACCCTTTTATACTGTACCTTTTGAGAGACAATTTGGTACCTTAGCAATACATTTGTACCTTAATCCACTGGTACAAAAAGGTACCCAATTAGATGGTACCAATTTGTTCTCGTAAGGGGTACCACCCCAGCGACGATGCCATTGTACCTATAAAGTGGCAAAAATGTCCTTGATTAATAGAAAAGAATGAGAGCAAAAGAAAGCAATGTTTTGTTTTCCCACAATCAATGATTTAAAAGAAGTTAAACTGTAAAAATTAAAATACTGGAAAGAGAATAACGACCGCACACCACAATCTTCGTTTGCAATAAACTTTAATAAACAAAGTTTTTCACTTAAGCAACTTTAGAGAATCACTTTATGAATGCATTAATTACTGCAGAATCACTTTATGAACGCATTACTTACTGCAGTGCAAGAACATAACATAACATAACATAACATAACATAACATAACGCTTTAAACTACTATGAGCTACTGTGAGTGTTCATTGTATGCTTAACGGATTATTTCTCCCCAAAATGAAAATTTCCTAATAATTTTCTCACCCCAATGCCATCCAAGATATCCAGCTGTGATCTCGTACAGCCCGTTTAAACACTTCAAAGACTCTTGAAACTGCATTGATTTGGACTTAAAAACGATGGTAACCAATGAAGTCAATTGGTAGAAAAAAAATCCAGAAATGTTTTCCTCAAAAAACAAAATTTCTCTCCCACTGAGGAAAGAAAGACATGGATATCTTGGATGGAATTGGGGTGAGTAAATTACACTGCTCAAAAAATATAGGGAACACTTAAACAAAATGTAACTCCAAGTCAATCACACTTCTGTGGAATCAAACTGTCCATTTAGGATGCAACACTGATTAACAATCAATTTCACATGCTGTTGGGCAAATGGAATAGACAACAGGTGGAAATTATAGGCAATTAGCAAGACACCCCCAATAAAGGAGTGGTTCTGCAGGTGGTGACCACAGACCACTTCTCAGCTCCTGTGCTTCCTGGCTGATGTTTTGGTCACTCTTGAATGCTGGCGGTGCTTTCACTCTAGTGGTAGCATGAGACGGAGTCTACAACCCACGCGAGTGGCTCAGGTAGTGCAGCTCATCCACGACGGCACATCAATGCAAGCTGTGGCAAGAAGGTTTGCTGTGTCTGTCAGCGTAGTGTCCAGAGCATGGAGGCGCTACCAGGAGACAGGCCAGGACATCAGGAGACGTGGAGGAGGCCGTAGGAGGGCAACAACCCAGCAGCAGTACACGCTACCTCCGCCTTTGTGCAAGGAGGAGCACTGCCAGAGCCCTGCCAAATGACCTCCAGCAGGCCACATGTGCATGTGTCTGCTCAAACAGATAGAAACCGACTCCATGAGGGTGGTACGAGGGCCCGACGTCCACATGTGGGGGTTGTGCTTACAGCCCAGCACCGCGCAGGACGTTTGGCATTTGCCAGAGAACACCCAAGATTGGCAAATTCGTCACTGGCGCCCTGTGCTCTTCACAGATGAAAGCAGGTTCACACTGAGCACATGTGACAGTCTGGAAACGCCGTGGAGAACGTTCTGCTGCCTGCAACATCTGTGAAGAGCACAGGTGCTTTCACAGTGCTTTTCACAATTCGCCACTGGCGCCCTGTGCTCTTCACAGATGTTGCAGGCAGCAGAACGTTCTTCACGGCGTCTCCAGACTCTGTCACGTCGGTCACATATGCGCCCTGTGATCTTCACAGATGAAGGTTCACACTGAGCATGTGAAAGAGTCTGGAGACGCCGTGGAGAACGTTCTGCTGCCTGCAACATCTGTGAAGAGCACAGGGCGCCAGTGGCGAATTGTGAAAAGCATTGTGAAAAGCACTGTGAAAGCACCTGTGCTCTTCACAGATGTTGCAGGCAGCAGAACGTTCTCCACGGCGTCTCCAGACTCTTTCACATGCTCAGTGTGAACCTTCTTCATCTGTGAAGATCACAGGGCGCATATGTGACCGACGTGACAGAGTCTGGAGACGCCGTGGAGAACGTTCTGCTGCCTGCAACATCTGTGAAGAGCACAGGGCGCCAGTGGCGAATTGTGAAAAGCACTGTGAAAGCACCTGCTTTCATCTGTGAAGAGCACAGGGCGCCAGTGACGAATTTGCCAATCTTGGGTGTTCTCTGGCAAATGCCAAACGTCCTGCGCGGTGCTGGGCTGTAAGCACAACCCCCACATGTGGACGTCGGGCCCTCGTACCACCCTCATGGAGTCGGTTTCTGACTGTTTGAGCAGACACATGCACATGTGGCCTGCTGGAGGTCATTTGGCAGGGCTCTGGCAGTGCTCCTCCTTGCACAAAGGCGGAGGTAGCGTGTACTGCTGCTGGGTTGTTGCCCTCCTACGGCCTCCTCCACGTCTCCTGATGTCCTGGCCTGTCTCCTGGTAGCGCCTCCATGCTCTGGACACTACGCTGACAGACACAGCAAACCTTCTTGCCACAGCTTGCATTGATGTGCCGTCGTGGATGAGCTGCACTACCTGAGCCACTTGTGTGGGTTGTAGACTCCGTCTCATGCTACCACTAGAGTGAAAGCACCGCCAGCATTCAAGAGTGACCAAAACATCAGCCAGGAAGCACAGGAGCTGAGAAGTGGTCTGTGGTCACCACCTGCAGAACCACTCCTTTATTGGGGGTGTCTTGCTAATTGCCTATAATTTCCACCTGTTGTCTATTCCATTTGCCCAACAGCATGTGAAATTGATTGTCAATCAGTGTTGCATCCTAAATGGACAGTTTGATTCCACAGAAGTGTGATTGACTTGGAGTTACATTGTGTTTAAGTGTTCCCTATATTTTTTGAGCAGTGTATTAGGAAATTTTCATTTTGGGGTGAACTAATCCTTTAAAGAGAAAGACAACATCAAAAGATTAGTCAATTCATGAAAGTGCTAAAATATTTGTACAATAATTCTTACACACAGTATTTCATTGCCACAAAGATATCACCATCAACTGTATATATATCAAGGGCATTAAAATCTAGCTCTGCCCCAGGCTGTATCACAGTCCATTCCAGGTCAAATTTGACTGAATAAGCATAAAAGTGCTGGCTAAAATACTTTGGATATATCAGTTTTCCACAAAAAACCCATGTAGTGTCCACATTAAAAATGTATTTCATTTGGAAAAAAAGAGGAATTCTCTCACCATGCAACACATCCAAAACAAAAACATCTTGTGTGGCATACTTGACATTGTTAACGGTTACTTCTGAAACACGTTGAATAACTTTATCTTCACTAAAAGAAACATCAGTAAAATATTGCTCTAGAGCACACTGGAGAGTAAGTGGTAAAGAACAAAATGGAGTGCTAGTACTGCTTCTTGGTACCTTCTCAAAATCATCTAAGAAATTATTTGAAGAAAACTCCCAGCATTGTTTTAACTGGTGGCGGTTGCTCAGAGTGGAAGCTATATTAATGAAATTACGACAATTACTTGCAATATTCTTAAAATATTGGTGTTTGCCTTCAAACCTCATGCACCAGAGAGAACGAAGAGGCCCAAACATTGAAATTAATCTAGAATAATGAATTAAATAATGGCACTTCGGTGTAATAACATTTCCAAATACAGCTTTCAACTCTGTCAAAAATTCTTGCACAAGTACATCTAAAAGAGGAAGGTTCTCTCTTCTCACCGTTGGAGCTAGAACAATATCTACAATTTCTCGGCACAACAGGTACACACGCCAATATTGACACTCAGGAGGTATACGATGTGCGATCAAAAAAGGAATAAGTCTAAAAAGGCACCATTTCTGAGATGCCGAGCCCACAATGCCTCCTTTTTGTAGTAATCTTTCAGACAACTGTACTGGCTTATTTGCTCTATCATTTTGACCTATTGTCATTCTCTGCAGCTCTTCGTTCACCTCTTGTATGCTAATATGTTTCTCTTTATGAGCTTGGCACAGGACAAGTTTCAAAACTAAAGGTATGACACCCTCTAACATGTCATGCATTATGTCTGGAGGTAAGGACTTCGTAACATCAAAATAAGGAAGCACATTAAACGGACAACTACACTGTACCCCATATGTTACTCTACTGTCAGGATTTTGCTGGATACATTCCAGGTGATACCGGTGAACGTCAGATGTTCTTAAAACATAACTATCTTCCTGAAATTTCTCTTTTATATCTGTATATGTTCCCATACAATGTCTACAAACTCTTCCTGAGTTAAATGACATACTGTATCCTCCAATCATGTGAGCTGAAAGGTTATCACCTGAAATGGTAGCTAGGGCTGCATGGACATTCTGCTCAACCCCACCAACAGTGAGGGTGAACCCATCTGTTGAGAGCACTTTAAGATCATCTAGCAGTGGCTTTAGGATAACTTCTAAGCCACACTCCTTTAAATAGGAATAGCGCACCAGTAATGCTAAATGAATATGCTTCACTTGAGACCTGTACCTTCCATGTACATTACCTACAGTGTAGTAGAAGGCGCACAGTTTGTGTTTTGTTTTCTTTGATCCCAAAGGATTTACTACCTCAAATTCATCCTCATAAAAATGCAGTCGTAATGCATTTGGATATTCTCTAAAGAAAGGATGCTCTTTATAGTACAATCCATCACTAAAGTCAGTTAAGACCTGTTCATCTTCAATATTTACAGACACTATGTCATCCCATACATCCTCATGAGAACAATATTTTTTTAAAACATCAGAAATGGGAACATAGGAGAAGCTACCTATTTTATGTCCTGTAGACCCTCTTAAAGTGTATTGAACTGGTTCAGTCAAGTCTAACATTGACTTACAGTATTCTTTCAATTTGAACTGAGAAGAGAACTCTTTTGATGCTTCCTCAAAAAAATCATTGGACTGTAAAACCTGCTGAAGTTCAGGACATCCTTTGACATCAAAACCATTTTCTTTAAGATGATAAGATACAAATTCATCGTAATTCTCCTTAAAAAAACAAAATAAAAAGTTTACATCACTAAGAATTTCCTGCTGAACTGATTCTGGTAAATTGTTTTTTTCCCTGCATTTTAGGATGAAGCTACAAAGATTATTTTTAAAGTTATATAAAAGTGTGTCCATACAAGGGGGGGTTTGGACATCTGCATCATCACACATAACATGCTCATGTTCATCTTCAGAAGCAGGGTTTTCACTAGCAGGCTCCTCACTAGCAGGCTCCTCACTAGCAGGTAAAATACAAGCTCTATGTTTTCTATAAACATGACATCTGAAAGATGGGTAACTAGAAAAAGTGGATTGGCAGTCATTGAGTCCACATGTGATCGAGAAGCCTGCCTCATGGGCATGAGTTAGTCCCACATGTTGGACCAACTTCATAAGAGTGAAAGTTTTTCTTTGGCACTTAGGGCACTGGTGTAAACGTGGGTGTAAACGAGGCATTTAGAAGAGGTGGTTTATAACTCTGGTTACAGTCGTCGGCAGAGGCCGGTCTCCCTTCACATTAATTTTCGCAATACATCGCTGGAGAAATGTCAGAGTGTTCTTGTTTTTGGGTTGGTATTCAAGATTGAAAACAAAATATGAATAAAACGAGGAGATCATGGCTTCCTCTACCTTCATGCCTTCACACACCTCGACCCTGTCTACCTTCAGGGAACAGGAGCTTCGTCCCTCAAATGTGGACTTCCAGTCTTCTTGGGTCACCTGGACAATTGGGTATGGTGTGTTGTGTTCACCCTGAAGAATACAGCAAAGTAGACAGGGATGCAAACACATGTTTGGTAAAAGAAAAAGAGATAGTCGATCCGATCCGATCCTATCCTATCATTCCTCCCCCCCCCCCCCCAAAAAAGAAAAAAAATACAAAACACTAGAGTGCTAGAGATCCATACCTCTCCCATCATAATGTGATGATCCACACTCTCTTTAAAAATGATTGGCAGGAGGATTAGTGCCGCTCTGAAGTCCATTCCTAGAAGAGAATCATGAAAAATCGATACTTTATTCATCCTGAAGGAAATTTTAGGCATCCAGTAGCTTATACAAACACAAAATCTGATTATCATCTCAAAATGCACTTTGTCTACTGATTTGTGTGAGTACACTCATAATAAGCGTTTTGTAAGTACCTGGTAGATCCTCGGTAAGCGCTTCTTCTCTGGCCTCCAAGTACTGTTTGACTAGTGGAGATTTTCCTTGAGCCAGGGCAAGTACTTTGGGAACAATCTGGTTAAAGCCATCAGTGAAGCTAATGCTCGCTGTGGAGTGGATACGACCCACCTCCTCCAACAGCTGCAGAAAGACAAAGACAAGTAAGCACCTGACCATGAGGGAAAGGGGATTACAGAGTATTTTAACATGCTATGGGGGGGTTAAGAGAATGCGAAGTGGAGTATAATTCTAGACTATACTAGCTCTGTTTAAACAAACCATGTTTACAAAGTCAAGACTTATTTAAATGTTTTTATAAAGGTCTTGTTGTTCTAGGGTACATCTAACTTTTAACACTTACTCCTGAGGGTGTCTTTAAGAAGGGATATTTCTTCACAGTGTCCTCAACACTCATTCCTTCTGCAATCTCCTTTTGCCTCCATGCTAAAGTTCTCTGCATTAGGTCGCGTACAATCACAGTGTCTGGCTGCGCCTTGCTGTATTGTGTTTGCAGAATCTTAACATGACCAGCGATTGAAGATGCATCTTCCCCAAGAACATCAAGTTCCTATTGACCAAAATAGTAACAGAACAGAAAAATTAAAAAAAGGATCAGGCCAGGGGAGTGTGGGACAGAGACTGAGAGATCTGACTTCTGTATTCTAAGAGAGGGGGAAAAAAGAGAGGAGGAGAGGTGAGTGAAAGAAAGAGACAGGCAGGGGGGGGTATGTTTAGCTGAGACTAGGGCTGTTGCGATAACCGCAATATTGCAGTACCGCGCTACTGACAAGCCAACCGCAGAGGAATGCAAGTAATCGCAGCACACCGCAATATTCGCATTTTCTTTTTTCATAAGGCAATAATACCCTTCTTGTTTTGAACTTCGCTCACATATATTGAATGTTAAATAAGTTAATAATGATAACGAGACTTTTTTTATCATGGTGATTTGTACAGAGGCTTTGTGAATTTGCACTTAAGCCTAAATAGACCGACGAATGATCGACGGATTGCGTGCGATTACCTGCGTCTGTCTATGAGGTAAAGTCATATAGATTTGTGAAAAGGTTGCTGTGTCCAAGGAAAGCGAAATATGTTGAATATGTCCCTGGCATCAGTGACAGCGCTGGTCAGCATTCCACAGCGTGAGGAAGCCGCAGGAAACAAAAATCAGAAAGCCACACATTAAATCGCATCAGCTTCAGCGTTACCCATGCGACGCGGTAAGCTGAGCCTTGAAAAGTGGAGCTCAAAGTTAAAAATAAAGTAACACCTTGTTTCATCACTATCTTTAAATGAATCAGCGTTTTTGAACGTGTTCGTTGAACGAACGGTTATATGAATCAAAGACAGGCTGTTCCCACTGTAACTGCGTGCTGAGTGACAGCCTTTCAATGCGCAGATAGACACTGTTTAGTTTCGGTTACATTACTGAAAATGTACTAGTTTTTGTGCATGCTGACCACATCATAACACTTATTTATATAGCAACAAATAAATATAAATAAATCAAATAAATAAATAAATAAATAAATAAATAAATAAATGGCACATCGCGCTATTGAGCCACTCAAAATTACCGCAAGGGAAATTCCTTCACCACGACAGCCCTAGCTGAGACAAGAAATTAGGTAAGGATACGACCTTACAGTTCGACCCTTACCACGGCTTGTGCACATGTGACTAATCAACTCCCCACCCCCTTTCCCTCCCTTGTTTGACAATCAAACAACAAAAATTATTTAAATCCAACTCACTGATCGTGGCTTGGTTCTCAGAGAGGTGTTTGCACTCTCAGCATCAGGTAGCTTGGACTTCGTTCCATGGGCAAACTTCTCTTTGATCAGTTTCACTTCATCATTTTGGACAAGTGGAGCACGTTCGGTCTTGAATTTGCGTTTCAGCGACATGTGCCAGGTATGCTTATTTCAACAACAAAAATAAATCCAAATTACTCAACAAAACCTCTCACTTTGGATGAACAAAGCTAGTCCCATGGAGTTACAATGGAAGCGTCCATACGCCAAAAGACCGTTTCACAGTTTATATGTGCAATATGACCACTCACCTGCAGCAGGTCGCGGAATCAAGGCTCAAATGTGTGTCCATATACAGTAGCCTATAGGCTATATTCACCAGCTCCACTACTTCCTGAAAGTAAAACTGCATCTACCATTTCCTGTCCTATACTATTGGAATAAGTGACCAGGACATACCTGATTAATCAATTGTACAACTGACTGGATATTAACTAATTAATTATCCCACCTCATTGGTGGAGGTCTGGAGGAAGCTTTGAGGTAAACATTTGTGCTTTTATTCAGAGACCTGCTGCAGGTGAGTGGTCACATTGCTCCTATAAACGGGGAAACGGTCGATTGGCATATGGACGCTTCCATTGTCACTCCAGAGACTTAATACACACATATTAGGATGAAGGATAGGACTACAACAAAGCTAGCTAGACAACAATGACTTTCAGAGTTCATTCACATGGTTTAATATTTATCATGGAGTACATTAAGCAAAGCTACTTACATAGCCATTTCCCGTAACATCCTTCAGGAATGGGTATTTCCGGATTAATGCCTGGGCTACCTTGACATACTCTGTGTGAGTGGGATACCTAGAACAGAAACCAGTAAAAGTAAATGATTAGTGATAGATATAGCATCTGGATTGGATTGGTGAATGGACAAGTCCAGCAGAAACAGTGCCAACAAAAGACAGAATGAGCAGCAAGAGACAAAAAACAAGACACACAACACACACACGGGACAAAGAATACAGCCAGTAGTACTTACATAGTATACATGGCAACAGTCTCATGCAATACTCGTATTATTTTGTGCCTGTATTGTGGAACTCTCTGGACCTCCTCTTTGGCATCCAGCTTTGCTTGAAGCTCTTTAGGGAATGATGGGAGGACATAAACATCAGGCAGTCTCCCAAAGGACTGAGAACTAGTTTTACAAGAAAAAATAAAGACAATTTACGTCTGTTAGTTCGTTATAGTAAGTACTACGGTAGCCGAGAGGCCCTCACGGCCACTTTAAAGTACAATGATTTGTTTCGATTTCTTTAAAACAGGTAAGTATAAGAGCTTAATAAAAGAGAGTTGGTGTTGCAGTTGAATGAAACTCAACACTTACCTCGTAGCAGCATCAACATCTAGCACTTGAAATGTAATAGTGTGGATCTCCTCTGTGTCCATGTCCTCTGTAAGAATAAATAATTATATTGCCTTCATATAGCAGAGATACAATTAAATTAAATATCTATATTGTAATTATAAAATTACATTTAAAAAATATTAAATAACTCGTTTCATGAAATTAGATTTTGGTCATCCTAACCAGAATTGTTAAAGGTTAGCAAATGTTAACATGATTGATAATGTCAATGGCATGCAATTATTATTATTTTATTTTAAGGGGAAGGAATGGTCAAAAAGAAGAATTTTTTCAAATGAATTTAAAAAACAATGAATTGTAAGTTCTGTCATATTTTTCAATTACTACTACTACTGATTTAGTTTTTTTCCCCATGGTATCGATATTGAGGTATTTAGTCTGGTATCATATCGAAGTCACAATTTTGGTATTGTGACAACACTACTTCATAAATCACCTTTCCATTAGGGCTGGGCGATATATGGCCAAAAAAAATAAAAAATCAGTCGATATCGATAATTATCACGATAAAAGTCAAATCTTTATTTCTTTCAAGTTTAAGGCAGATTTTTGCTCCTAAGTGACAGTTGTAGAAACCAAAGCGTTAATTGTGGTTTTAAACTACTCTATTGTCAGAACATATCATTTTTTTTTTTATGTAATACTGACTTTTCTGATTCTGAGTTTTATTTAACTTAACCATTGGTCATCCAGTATCACGCATTTAGATCATGACTACCACAGATGAAACCAGGCATAGCCTGTAGCACCTCACTATCATGGCAAAATGTAACATTATGGTTTCTACATACCTGCCAACCTTGAAATTATTTTTTGCGTACCGACGGGGTGGGGGGGGGGGGTGGGGGTGTGGACGACGACGGCGACGACGACACACATGCATTATATTGCATTGCATAAAATGTGTGCTGGTCAACTAGTCTAAAATTAAGAAACCACTATAAAACTGTAAAAAAAAAAAAGATAGGCTACTTAATTTATTATTCCAATATCCAAATATGATACTAAATAACACAGGGAAAAGGGCTTCTATTTGTGACGTGGTCTTTGCATTTGAACATTGCGCATTTTAAACAGGACACGCATTAGCTGAATAAATGTTAGCCAAAACATTATAGGAAACAGTTGACAATAAATAGACAGGAGTCCAATAATAGCATAACGAATCACTTATTCTAAAAAGAATATCAAGTATACCGGTAAGTTAGATACTTGAATACTTAAATCCGACACATGGGTTTCTCGGCGACGTCATCACTGCTTGCGCACGCAACCAAGAGGCAAAAGACCCGCGGTCTTCGTACCGGAGTAAAGGGTTTAAGCTAGTAGCAAAGTGGTTTTGTTGTCGCTAAGTCAAAATGCCAAGGAGTTGTTGCGTAATTTATTTACATGCAGGCCTATCTGTTGTGTTTTATCTGCTCATTTAAATTATACGTGTTGTAAGTAATTCCAAATCTAGGCGAATGGAAGAGTGGGACAGAAGGAGGAAGTTGTATGTTATATTCTTTCTATTCATAATTTGACGAGCTGCACATGACCACATAGCACGTATATAGTTGTATGCATCAAGGGATTTGTACGCTCTAATCATTTCTCTTGTATACACACTTGGTGTCTGAATAAGATAATTATATATATCAGGCCATACAATTGCTGGCCACCTCTTGTCATCCACAATCCAAAGATCGTCATGTATTGCGCAGGGATCCGGTAAGATCTCACCATTGCTGAGATTAAGTTTTTTAATATTTATATATAGATTATAATCGCCACGGTCGGAGGTACTAATGGCTTCTCACATAATCCATCGTCAAATCTTTGATTTACAGTAAAGTAACGTTATATGTGTCATGAAATGTTGCAGGTCGTAAAGTAACGTAAACAAAGTTCACTTATATAAAAGCAAATTCGGGGTCTAGAGATGCTGCACTGCTAACATTGGCTATTACATTACTAACTTAGTCTAACATAATAATTCATACATGCATCACATTATGTCCGGATTTTGATTCGTAAACAGTTGGACGTTTTAAATATGAGACACAAACAAACAGATCCAACTCTGAAATTGCAGTTTATTATTGAGTCAACAAGAAATTACAAACAATGCGAAATCTACGTTAATTACAATGTTCTTTTACAGAACTCGGCATAACAGATAGCGGTTTTCTGCCTCCTGGATGCGCGCGCATCCGGTATAGTTTGTATACAAGAAACCCGTGTATAAGGGCTGTTAAAACGTTCGTCATTTAACGAATTTTAAAAACAAGGATGGATAATACAAAATGCTTTCTGGCATTTTCACAGAAAAAAACAAAAAACAAGCAAGAACAAAATTTAAACTTAGCCCGTCAAATTTAATTTTACAATTATCTTCTCTCTGTGCGCGCGTCCGTGTTTGTGAGAGAGCTCGCGCAGCACTGATACAACGGTACTTTTTAATCCATAACTAACACGCTAGTTTTCATACAAAATAAATATGTAACATAATTAGGTACTTTAGTTATTATTAACACAATAACGTAACACATGAAGGCTACGTTTCTTAGCACTGAGAATTAATTAATAAACGCCTGTTTCTCCAGACTCGCGCTTATCCGTAATCCACAAATGATCACATCACTTTCATAATCACGAAGCCATAGCGATTTCAAGTTTATTAAGATTTATTGTTCAGTATTTCTTGAGCATTTTATTATTTGCGTGGCTGAATGATGTCTTCCTCTTTTTCTGAGTGACCATGAAGAACGGAGTATTAGTAAGATAATCCATGCGATCCGTGTGATCATCGAATCCATAGGATTAGGTTAACTCAGTACAATATTTCAACTTTCCATATCGAGCCCAGCCCAGCCCGTTTACCTTCAGGAGTCAGATGTACAGTGACTACTGTAACGTTACTGTCCTCGCTTATGAAATCAGTCAGACTGCGGGCCGCGGGAGTAGAAGAAGGCGGATCGAGCGGGATTCTTTATTGGTGTCGATTTTCAGTCTCTTTTTAATGATAGGCCTTACGCATCTGTCAATCATCCCCGCTTGCTATTTGGGGAATGAATCCAGCGCTATGATTGGTCGAACTCTTCTTCTTTTGCTGTTGCTTGATTTGAGGACTGCGCGTGCAGAGGCGTCACCAGGTTTTTGCGTAGTTTAGACTAACAAATCGTACCAGCGTACTTTGATGTCAAAATGCGTATCCGCTACGCAAAATGCGTACAGGTTGGCAGGTCTGTTTCTATGGTATTTGTATGAAAAACAGTAGCCAGTAAATACATTAGCTTATATACTTATATACATTAAATAGCTTTATACATTAAATACTGTAATTATATTCCATTAGTCCTTTAATACATTGTCTACATTAATAATATAATACAATTCAATATGTATATCCCACTTTTCATGGTGCAGTTAATATTACTAGGCTAATGTTACAGTAAATCCATGGTAAATGATGGGAATTTGTAGACGGAAAATGACTATCGTTGCGCAGTGTTTCTCCTGTTTGTCAGCGCTGTTTCATCTGCCTTTACATTGTGTTCCTTTTCACTGGATTTCGTGACCGAGACCGATCAGAGTAAACGCATCGGCTCTACTGAGCTCACGCTGCCGTTTGGACATTGAGCCGAGCGGATAAATGGTCCGTGTGGCGCGCGGTTCAAATGAGTTTCGTTACGCTTTTGGAACGCAAAAACGTTATCGAACATTTATCGACCTCTTGATATCGTTTTATCGAGAAAAATTATATCACGATAATTATCGCTATCGTTTTATCGCCCAGCCCTACTCTCCATTAATAACATTGAAGTGCTGTGGGGTGGGGTGGGGTGGGGGGGGGGGGCTACCTGTGCTGTGAGTAGCCGTTACGGGACAGTCTCTACCCATGTTGGGTTGTGTGTTCCTTTGAGTGGGACAGGCCTCTCTGTGTCCAGGCTCTTGCATCTTTCGTACTATTTGAAGGAACTTGGCCTGCTTTTTGAACGAGCCTTTAAATAGATGGTCCAGCATTGAGTCAGTTAAGCCCAGGTGTACCGTCTCTCCATCCACTTCATTTTCTATTAAGTAAAAAGTAAATTTTCTATTAATAAATAGCACATTGGAATTTGATCATTACTCATGCATTATGGGTATATACACAGTAACTGGTTGTCCACATTTCAGAAATTCCCACAGATTTCATTTGTTCCGTAGAGCAGTGTTTCTCAAATATTGGTAGTGTACCCCTAGGGATACTTTGGAGTACGTGAATTTTTTTGCAAAAATACTGATTTAAAAATACATCATGCATAATTCCTACAATAATTATACTATATTAATGAATGAATTAAGTGATGGATTCTACATTTGAAAAAAAAAAAACATTTAAATGTTTTTTTTTGTTTTTGTTTAAAAAGGCTGTTTGTATTCTTCCTCTTTAAAAAAAGTCCTACCAAAAATGTTTTGCACTGGTTAGGGGATACTTGGCTTAAAAAAGCAATTCAAAGGGGGTAAGTTACAATGTTGAAAAACGTTTAAGAAACACTGCTATAGAGAAGACCCGGGAATAGGCTAGTTGCGCGTGGCCGCCATTTTGGATTTCGGATCAGCGAGTGTGTCGCATTACGCCGGTGCATTTAATTGCCACTCGCTCGTGTGATAGTAATATGGATCTTAGAAGTATTTTAAGTGATAATTGATTCTATAAACAACTATAAAAGATACATTTCGGCTTTATCCGGCTACCTGCACCGGGCGTAACGCGAAACTGGAAGTGTCTAACCGCACACTCGCTGATCCGATGTCCAAAATGGCGGCCACATGCAACTAGTCTATTCTAACGTGCACAACATAGCCGCCATCTTCTAACGTTAAACTGAGTTCCACGTGCACAAATGGAATCGAACATCATCCAACATCTTCAACATATAAATATACAATACCCGTACACTAAACACCTACACAATTGATTATCTACATAGCTGCAGCACTATTTGGACATCAACTTAACTTTAACTCAACTTTTCTGTATGAGGAACTCGAGCTAACGAGCCAACTCTAAGCTGGCAAACGTTAGCTAGGTCAGCTAATATTATGCTTTTTTCTTTACAATCTTTACAACTAGCTAACGAACGTTAGTGGAAACTTACAAATAAGTCCCGATATAAATGTTAGTTCGATCTAACTGTAACTTAGCTAACGTGCAGCCAACTTTAATCAGCAAGTGTCACTTAAATGTAACTTTACGTTAGCTAACGACAGTACTCACCTCTGAATTTCTGCACTTCAATCTCTGTCATAGTTAAACCATCTTCTTTTAAAGTTTGGATCAGCTCATCTGATGATAAAGTTGGCAGGGCCATTGTTGAGCTGCAAAGGGTCCTGCAGGCTCCAGCGACTGACAGTGAGTGAAAGAAAGAGGCGTCAAGTGACCGCTGACGTAGAACGCGAATAACGGCGCGAAAAAAACAGCCAGTCATAATATTAGACAGACCAACAACAGGACAATTTTAACAATTTTCGCCATCTTATTCATCACTAAATTCACTTATGAGAACGTTTTAGGCGAGAAAAGAACTGTTTAGATTTCGAATATAGGCAGTCTTGTGAAAATTGATGCCAAATTGACAATTTGCTTAAAGGGTAACTAAACCCTAAACCAACTTTTTTTAGTTAATGCTCTGTAAGATTGGGGCTTTATTAGTGCTGTTCACTGATTCAAGTAATTTTTTTGACATTTGTGTTTAAAGTGTTTTAATTTTACAAAATATGGTGTAAAAACGTCTGAGTGCTGCCCTCTTCAGGTTGAACAGTGGCTACTGCAGTTGAATTTTCCTATTGGAAGTTGTGGTACACTCTGATGTCAGAGGGTACCAGCTAACCACGCCCTTACCTACAGAGAGATACGTCTCAGATGCACGCCCCCTCTCCACTGGGCTCTGCCTACTTTTCCAGCATTTTTCAAATATTGCCAGTGGGTGGAGTCAAGCTCTGACCAGGGGTTTAGTTACCCTTTAAAAGTTTTCGGAGTTGAGAAGCTCAATGTGAGGTGACAGCCAGCAGGCGCCTGCCCCAGCCGCTAGCTCGTCGCTCGGCCAGTCCTGCTCAGAGACCCCGCTGTGAGCTGGAGGTCTCGCAGACCGGTCTCGTCAATAAAAGGCTTTTATTTCGCCGCTGAAGATTAGTTTGTTTACATGCTGCTCTTGTAAACACTCAAATTCCATTCATGCCATTGACATCCAAGTTCACCCTATACTCATGACGTCACATACATACTCACTATCAGTGAAACAGCATGAAATAAACTTATCACAGAATTAATGAATAAAGGAAAACATAAAACATGCAGAATAACACTATACTCGGTACTTTATCTCCACATTTTTATCTCTGCATAACTCGCGGCGCGCGGGCGCTAATCACACCAGGTTTGCTAACAATGTTCGCAGCACAGATCGTATAGTTTACAGACTCAACAGTCTCATATACATAAGAAATAATACAATTAACAGTCCTTCTTATGAAGATCTAAAACAATGATGGTGTACATTTTATACATTCGTTACCTGTAAAGGATGATATTAATTAATGATGCGACCATCAGCTTTGCTTTATCTTGAATGAAACGTATCGCGAGAAGAACTCCTTCTCTAAATGCACGCAAGCCGCGCCCACGCACACACAACCAAGCACACACATCTATCTTAACTATAATAATATATTATTGAATTAATTCGAACCAATAGTGCTTATAGAACCCACAATATATGCAACAATTATTTAAATGAAAACAATAATGATAATAATTATAAAAATCGAGTATAAATCTGTAAATAATCCCTTAGCAGAAACGAATGAAAATACTTACGAAACTTGATAGTGATAATAATTATGCACTTATCACAGAGGATTATTCAGCATACCACATTTACAAATTATGACAAAGGCTCTATCAGTCTTAGAAAAGGCACACATAAGTAGCTGCTACCCCAGAGGATTGTGTACCCTGTAACTTGAAAAGTACTTCTTACCCACATGAAGTGTACCCTTTGACTTGAATAAGGTACTTTTTTGTACCCTGCAGGATGTGTACCCAAAAGGTACTTCTAAGTACCCAATGGGAACACGATAGGACCTTTAATGGTACATTTGTGAATGTTGTACCTTAACTATTACTTTATATGACAATGTACCTTTTCAAAGGGTACATATATGTACCTTTCACCATGCATATTTCATTGTGTACCCCTTTTCTTTGGAAAGGTACTTTTTGGTACTCAGCTGAATACATGTTTGTTCCTTTGCTGGCACATTTGTGAAATTTGTACCTTAAAGTACTTAATTGTACCCTCACTGTACCTTTATTTCTGAGAGTGTATCTAGGGGTTAAAAATCCATAATGGTTCAGTATAATGAATGCAACTAGCTATTCTATTTTATAAAAATAATAAAACATCGTAGTTAAACATACTTTTGTATCTGTTATTCAAACCTGAAGATTGCTGAGGCTTTTATAAGTAAATATTGTCGGTTTACTTTTAGTTACTTGATTGTGAACTTGTGTAAAAATTGCCTCCAGGCTGTTGAATTATAAAAAATAAAATAAAAAAATGCACACCAGAGGTAGAAATGTTGTCACGAGTCAAGATGCAAAGTGGTGTTGCCGTTACACCTCGGGTGTGCATTCTTTTTCTAACATTCTGTTGACAATAAGTAACATTGCACCTACACGTCTACTAACTCTCAGAGTGTTAGTAGAGTATTAGTAGCCTGGTAGGGTTAGAATAAGTTGACTAGTCAAAAGAATGTCTGTTTGGGGGGCATCACAATAAAGAGATAGCAGATATTGTGCAGACAGTCTACTATTACTCTAGGGAGAGTTAGTTGACATGTAGTTGCAGGGTTACTTCAACAGCAGTGTTACAAGTAACAGAGTTACATAATTTCATTACAAAATAAATGTACCAGTAATCAGTTACAGTTACTGAGAAAAAAATGTGTAATTAAATTAGTTACTTATGAAAATGGTAATGATTAAAGGGGGTTACATCTGAATATTTTCTGTAAAAAAAAACTAGGATATGTTTAATAATTTTAATTTGTTGCTTTGCCTGTTTTTGATGTGCACGATGTCTCCTGCCATTTAAAGGCCATTTCGTAAAGAGATGCTATAATCTGATACTTTTGATCGGCTCTCTAGTTTGAATTTGCAGCACGCTATTGTAACAGCGGCTGTTTCAGTAGTGTTAATGCGAGTGAAGACTGCAAGGAAAGAAAAGGAAGACGGAGGAATCGTAGGAAAGCTTATTTATACATTGGAATACGTGATTACTCGAGCATAACTTCACAGCGTCATCAGCAGCGCTCAAAGGATCTGCCCTCATGTTGTTGAAGTTTGGTTATGTAAGAAATTCATAATAAATAATAATAAAGCAAGATACCCTGTTGAAATAAGTGAGATGTGTGGTTTATTTAAACTGCAAAGGTAAAGTATAAGTGAAAATCATTGTGACCGATGTGAATGAGGAGAATGTATACGTGCATCACGTTTAGTTGATAAAACACTTCTGCAAAGGATACACCCCTCGCTCCTGACTCCTCAAGAAGCTTCCTCACTCATCGATACTCGCGGTGCAATTAGAGAATTGAGATGTCCTTCAAGATGGCTGAGCTCGATCGATTTCTGGGTCATAGGATGGAGGAGCGAGGAAATGTGGAGGGATATTGAGAAGCACCCTTTATCTGGCAATTACATCAATTCACATTGCCGCAGCTACAATCTGTCTGATTTACCACCATGGCAAGTGATAAAAATGTGTTCCAGTGCTGGAAATTAGAAAAGTAATCAAATGTAATCAGTTACATAACTTTAATAAAGTAATTGAAATAGTTGCACTACTTATTACTTTTTAAATAGGGTAACTTGTAATCTGTAACCTACATTTCCAAAAGTATAACCTTCCCAACACTAGTCAACAGAATGTTTAAAATGGACCATCAAAATAAAGTGTTACCTGAATTTGTTTTAAGCACCATTCCTGTATTTATGCTGTTGGAGAAAATATAACAAATTACACAAACGAAAATTATAACAATACAATAAACTATAACAGTCAGCTTAAGGTAGATACAATTATTAAGCAGTTAAATGTCAACATAACTCTAAAGTCTAAATGATGTTTTATGAACAAAGTTTGGGAGGAGCATGTTCAAATGATCTATCCAATCAGTATAATTGGAGGCCTATATAGCTCAACTCCGTTCCTCGACAGTATTTTCTGCATCCATCCGCCACCTCGGCTAGTTCCTATCCCAGCAGGAATACAGGGGAGTACTCTAGGTTTGGGTTACTTTCCAAGCTCGGAGTCTTCCCCTGGACAGCACACCAAAAACACATACTCTATCTAATTATTTGTAAGTGTGAACTCTTGAACATCATGCACTCAAGTTTGGGTGGGGTGGGGGTAAATTAAGCTGATCTACTGTAGTGTCACAATCATGTTGCATTATGGTCTATGGATCTGCCTGAAGTTTACATATTGAGTAGACTCGCTTCCTCTGTCAAAATCGAGGGATTGAGGATCTGTCAAAATAAACTTCCAGCTCCCACTTGGCGAAGTTGAACGCACTTCAAAATAGCGGCGGGGATTCCCCCGAGGGAAAGTGCTTATGGAAGTTCGCAAATGTGTCTCTAAAATGGCCGTTTCCCAGTCATTGGGCATTTTCAACCTACAATGGGTGTTTTTAAACCCTTTTTCAACAGACTTACTAAAATCATGATGGCCTATGCCTAAACAAGACCCCGGTGGATTAGAGAACATTTGGTAAAGTGGTTGAAAATGCTCATCATGGTTTAAAAACGCCCCACCTGCTAGCATTCTGCAGAAGTACTTGCTTGATCTTGTGTTCATCAACAACAAATCACTGTTAGTTCAATATCACTGTCTCCGCCCATGTGTGCTGCCGCCTTGCATCAAAATGTCAGTGCTGATCAAACATACTTTAAATATTGTGTGCTAAAACTAACAGTGCAAACCAAATACATTGTCACTTATATTTGAACATCATGCTTTCAAGACCCATCCCATTTAATAACATGCAAGTTTATGACACATCAACTTTCAAGGCAGACAGTCCAGATGTCATTATAACTATGTCCGTTAATATTCATTTAATTAGTTTAGTTTTTTCTTATTTATTTATTTTATTTTTAATTATTTATTTTCAAAATTACATGAATGATACCAACACAGATGACAGGATAGAGGTAAAGGGCAAAAGAACTGAACATTTTTTTTTGTATATTTAAATTTTGAAATGTTAAGATTACATACTTGAGTACCAGGGTTAAAGGTTGAGCTTGACGAATACAGTCATCCCTATAATTAGTATTAAAACAAATGCATTTGAGATTATTTACTTGTCATATAAACCTGTCATTTACTGGCCCTGGAATAAATTGACAGTACTTATGTCACAGTTTTGTGATATGGTAAGATCAACCGGAGTTGCAAACGTGTGGGACACATTAAATACTAAATTTACTACAGTTGAATATGTATTTATTCAACTAATTATTTCAAAATTATGACACTGATAGATGATTTTAGTTCTTCAAAATTCACTCAAAAAGTTCAAGACATCTACAAGGCAAAATCACCATTGTTATAAGGGGAATAGACATCTGAAATGAGAAACCTTTCAAATTATTTTTATATTAGGATAATAGTTCATCATGTAATAGATCTGACATTAATGGGATTTGTGCCCCTTTAATATTTCCACGTGTTATCAATATGTAACATACAGTATGTGGAATGAGCAGCAATGTAAATCAGGTGTTGTTTTGCTTTGATTTCCATGAAGCTGATGTTGTTTTAAACTAAACCAGTATGACTGATGAGTATCTGTTTTCAGTATTTTGTCCAATAGAGTCTGGCTGCAGACTTGCACTTGCACTTGCACTCTGCACGCTCAGACACCAGCGCTTCCTCTGCCTGTGACGTCACTTGCAATCGACACAAATTAACCGGAAATATGTTTCCAGCAGTAAATGTTATGTTATATTATTTATTTTTTATATTTTTTTTAGTTATTAAACATTGTATCGTTAAAGTTGGTATTATACCTTATATATTGCTATCATATACTATTGTGTACCAACATCAACACAACATTTCCCCAAAATCATGTTTAATCGGAGATTAGAGGCTGTCTAATAATAATCTGCACGCAAACTTACCTTCGTGGCTCACGGGCTTCCTTCTGCACCAAAGCATCACAGCTATCGATTTTTAACAAAACATGGCTACTGATTGTGTGTGGATCAGCAAGGTGGAAAATTAGTGCCAAAAGTCACGTGACAGTTTTTCGTACTTGTAGAATTTTGTTTTGTATTTGAAGAATTTTGTTTTGTACTCGTAGAATTTTGTTTTGAACTTGAAGGTTTTTTTTACTTGAAGGATTTTTTTTTGTACTTGAAAGATTTGAGTTTGTACTTGGAGGATATTTTTGTCATTGAAGAAATACGTTTCTTTGTATATGTAAAACATACTGTATTTGTTTGATAGGTAGCCTACGTTTTTTATTTGCAGAACAAAATGCATTAGTTTGTGAGTGATGTTTTGTATTTGCAAACCACACTGAGTTTGTTTGTGAATCGTTGGGTGTGAGTAAAACACGTTTTGTGTGTGTGTGAGGTTTTGGCATGATTCTAACTCCATAAATTTCTGCGACTTTCAATCCTGAGGAGACAAAATGCCGCGGTGTGAAGAAGAGGTGGAGTTACGAGGATTCTCAAACAGTTGAAGTGTCCAATGGAGTTAAGAGATTTGCTCTCTAGCTATTTTCAACACTTTAGATTGGTCAATAATTTGTAAAAAAAAATAACAGAACCACGTGGGAACTGACCAATAGCATCGATTTGTGAAAAAATATGAAATTGACAAAATTTGGACATACAAGGTTTCCGCCCGACAGCGACGATATATATTTATATGTATATACTTACAGAAACGATTTTTGAACGACATTGGGAGTTGTTCTCAATCCGACACGAACCACACTATGCGTCGATTGCAAGTGACGTCACTTGCAGAGGAAGCGCTGGTGTCTGAGCGTGCAAGTCTGAGAGTGAAGGTCTGAGAGTGCAAGTGCAGGTCTGCAGCCAGACCCTTCTCATTTTGTGCGTGGCAGGTGGCTGAGTGTGATGGCATGTATTAAATAAAATTTCATGACGCATACCATCTTTATAGACGGGAAAAGGTCAGGAGCTTATTACTGTCTGATTGGGCCAAAACATGTTTAAATATTCTGTGTAAGTGTGATTACCAGATACTGAAACTGTTGTATTTTTACTATAATGTGTGTTATTTAAAGTAGTTTTGATAAGGTTTACTCTGTACAGTCCCAGAATTTTCTGATGAACTAACACTTGTATCTCTCATCTATAGATCACAGTTGTGGTTTTGACTGCAATCAGTGAAGAGATGTCCAGTGAGATCTTCCCCATTGATGGATCGAACTCTTCTAGTAACTTGTTTAACAACAGCACTGAGATGGAATATAATTTACTATATTTACTAAATGTGCTGTTGGGTCTTCCTACCAACTCCTATGTGATATGGCTTATAATGACAGGAACAGACAATGGACTTGCAGCAGAGTTCTTCAGCCTTAACCTCGCTGTCTGTGATATTTTCTTATGTGTGGAATATGTTTTTATTATCCTCTCTTATGAATCTGAATTTCTCTTGACAGTTGTGTATGCTTTAGATGGACTAGCCATCACTGGTAATCCTCTGTTTCAGTGTCTGATCTGTGTTGAGCGTTACCTGGCAGTGGTTCATCCTGTAACCTTTCTGAAGTTCAAACCTCTCAGATATAGAGTGATCTGCTCTGTTATTGTCTGGATGGCAAGTTTTAGCTCCAGTGGGATCATTATAATTTTTTTCATGTTCCAGTCCGTGTTGTACTTTGTATTTTTGGTTCCACAGTTCTTCATCTTCCTATCCATTGAGTTGTTCTGCTGTGTGGCTGTTCTCAGAGCTCTGAAGCAGTCAGGACCAGGAGAGAGAGGGAGAGAGAGAAAGGAGAAAAACCAAATGAAGAGAAGAGCGTTTAATCTCATTCTAATAACTACTGTGACCATGATTATAGCATATGCTCCCTATATAATCTTATTAGTTCTTTATATTACAGCAGACAGCAGTAACAAAACACTCCTGTCTATTAGTTCTCTTTGCTTTTCTTTGGCTAGTTTGGTGCAGCCTCTTCTCTTTCTTTACAGAATAAGGAAACTGCCCTTCATCAAATATCAGTAATTCTATTTCAATCATCATTATGAAGTCTCTATAATCCATCTTCTAATATAATGCTGAAAGACACAAATAGAAAGTTATGCAATGTTGATTTATAAAAGCGTTAAGATGTTATAGTTATTTTTGGTTTAAAGTTAGAATGCAACTTTGGTGTCATCATCTTGTGTCCAAATGTGTCATGCCAATTTATGCATATACAGTAGGGCTTCAGAAATATCTATAAAAAGGTATAATGTATGTAACTATGCTATTTTTATAATACAAAAATAATAAAAACATGTTGTGTTTTATCTGATGATTGTCAAGGCTTTTATAAGTAAATGGTGTCAGCTTGGTCTCAATGTTTATAAGCAAGTATTTATACATAACATGTACAGGTACTGCTTACCCTTTTTATTTATTTATTTATTTATTTATTTATTTATTTTAACAATATTACGTATTTACAGGTTTAGGAACAAAAAAAATGTCATTTATATCATAAACATATTTAGAGACATTTTTACCATTTATAGATATATTTTAGATCGCTAAATCCTAAACCTAAGCATAACCACTTTTTAACAATAATAATAATTAAAAAAAAAAGAAATTTAAAAAAAAAAAAAAAACGGGCAGAAAAATGCAGTGACAATAATTTACATAATGGTACAGTATAATGTATGCAACTAGCTATTCATTTTATAAAAATAATAAAACATGGTAGTTAAACATACTTCTGTATCTGTTATTCAAACACACGATAATATCTGAAGATTGCTGAGGCATTTATAAGTAGGTTTACTTTTAGTTAATTACTACTTGATTGTGAACTTGTGTAAAAATGGCCTCCAGGCTGTTGCACACCAGAGGTAGTAATGTTGTCACGAGTCAAGATGCGAAGTGGTGTTGCCGTTACACCTCGGGTGTGCATTCTTTTTCTAACATTCTGTTGACTATAAGTAACATTGCACCTACACGTCTACTAACTCTCAGAGTGTTAGTAGAGTATTAGTAGCCTGGTAGGGTTAAAATAAGTTGACTTGTAGTTGCAAAGTTACTCATAGTCAGTAGAATGTCAGTTTGGGGAGCATCACAATAAAGAGTTAGCAGATATTGTGCAGACAGTCTACTATTACTCTAGGGAGAGTTAGTTGACGTAGTTGCAGAGTTAATTATAGTCAACAGCAGTGTTACATGTAACAGAGTTACGTATTTTAATTACAAAATAAATGTAACTGTAATTAGTTACAGTTACTGAGATTTATTCAACTAATTATTTCAAAATTATGTCATTGATGGATGATTTTAGTTCTTCAAAATTCACTCAAAAAAGTTCAAGACATCTACAAGGCAAAATCACCATTGTTAAAAGGGGAATAGATATCTGAAATGATATACTTTTCATGATTTTTCAAATTATGTTTATATTAGTTCATCGAACATATGTAATAGATCTGACATTAATGGGATTCGTGCACTTCAATATTGCCATGTGTTATCAATATGTAACATAATGAGCTGCAATGTAAATCAGGTGTTGTTTTGCTTTGATTTCCACAAAGCTGATGTTGTTTTAAGCTAAACCAGTATGACTGATGAGTATTTGTTTTCAGTATTTTGTATGTGGCAGGTGGCTGAGTGTGATGGCATGTATTACATAAAATTGCATGACACATACCATCTTCATAGACGGGAAAAGGCAAAGAGCTTATTAGTCTGATAGGGCCAAAACATTTTTTTAAATATTCTGTGTAAGTGTGATTACCAGATACTGAAACTGTTGTATTTTTATTAATGTGTGTTATTTAAAGTAGTTTTGATAAGGTTTACTCTGTACAGTCCCAGAATTTTCTGGTGAACTAACACTTGTATCTCTCATCTATCACAGTTGTGGTTTTGACTGCAAACATTGAAGAGATGAACATCTCCAGTGTGATCTTCCCCACTGATGGATTGAACTCTTCTGATTACTTCTTTTACAACTGCACTGAGGTGGAAAATAATTTCAGCGCGATCCCAATACTTTTCATCAGTTTGCTCTTGGGTTTTCCTATTAACTCCTATGTTATATGGCTTATAGTAAAAGGTAAAGGCAATGGACTTGCGGCAGAGTTCTTTAATTTGAACCTCGCTGTCTGTGAGATCTTCTCATGTGTGGAATCTGTTTTTGTTATTCTCTCTTATGAATTTAAAATTCTCTGGAATGTTGTGAGTGTTTTGGATGGACTAGCCTCTGGCTGTCCTCTGTTTCAGTGTCTGATCTATGTTGAGCGTTACCTGGCAGTGGTTCATCCTGTAACCTTTCTGAAGTACAAACCTCTCAGATATAGAGTGACCTCCTCTGTTATTGTCTGGATGGCAAGTTTTGGCCTCAGTGGGATCAGTTTTTATTTTGTCATGTTACAGCCCATGTTGTACTTTTTTGTTTTGTTGGCACAGTTTTTCCTCTTCCTCTCCATCCAGTTGTTTTGTCTTGTGGCTGTTCTCAGAGCTCTGAAGCAGTCAGGACCAGGAGAGAGAGGGATAGAGAGAAAGGAGGAAAACCACATGAAGAGAAGAGCGTTTTATCTCATTCTAATAACCATGCACTGTGACCATGATTATAGCATATTCTCCCTGTATAATTTTAATAGCTATTTTTAGGTCACCAGACAGTACTAACACATTCTTCTTCATTGCTTTTGTTTGTTTTACTGTGGCTGGTTTGGTGCAGCCACTTCTCTTTCTTTACCGGGTGAGGAAACTGCCCTTTATTAAATTTCAATAATTCCACTTAAATCACTACTATGAAGTCTCTATAATCTATATTATATCATCCTACTGAAAGATCAATAGAAAGTTGTGTAATATTGTATAGCTGTGTAGCATTTATACAATTGTTAAGATGTTATAGTTAATGTTTGATTATAGTTGCTGCCATCTTGTGACCAATTGTATTATGCCAATTCTTTTGTATCTATAGGGTTTCAAAATATCCATATAAAGGTATAAGGTAACTATACTATATTTATAATATAAAATAATAAAACACATGGTGTGTTGTGCCATTCAAATACATATGAATATATCAATGCATTTATAAGTAAAGGGGTCTGTTGTTGTCATGATCCCAACTGATCATTTTCTGCGCCATAGTCCTTTAGTTTTGTCTGGTTAGTTGTTCTATGACTTGTCCCAGGTGTGTCTTGTTTGCCAATTACCCTTATGTATTTTTATTTTTTTTATTTTTTATTTTTTATTTTTTATTTTTTTATTATACATAAGGTAAACACATAACACAACAACAGAACACAAAAACAACAATAAAACAGCAGTAATAATAACATCAATGAAAAAAAAACAGCAACGACAAATAATGATAATATGTAGAAGTATTAAATAGTATTTAAATAGTAATAGCATGTATAATAATAATGATAATAATATTTTGTGGTGACAGTAACAGTAATATCAGTGATAACAATGATAGTAATAATACAATAATGATACTACGGAGGGTGATAAGTTGACGGCAATAGTAATATTAATAATAATAATAATAATAATATATAACATTGATAATAGTGATAATAATAATAACAGTATTGGTACTCATACTAACACAAAAAAATGATGATATTGATATTGATAAAATCAATAATAACAATAATAATAATAACATTTATATCAATAATAATAGCAACAGTAATAACAGTAATAATAGTAATACTAAATACTAAAAATGGCGATGATGATAATATTTTGTATTGAAAGTACAATTGTAATAGTTATATCAATAACAATGTAACAACAATAGTAATAATAATAATAACAACAATAGTAATAATTAAAAAAAAACAAAAAAATAAAAAAAGTATAATAATAGTAATGCTAAAGATGGCGATTATGATAACACTTTGCGTTGACGGCGACAGTGATATCAATAATAATTATTGTAGTAATAATGATAATAATAATAATAATAATAATAATAAAAATAACAATAACAATAACAATAACAACAATACACACACGTGTGACACACACCCACCACATACCACATCTCTCCTAGTTTCTAGTTTACCCTTAAACCCCAGTGTTTCTCACATTCCTAAAGCAAGCTTTTCAAAGCTTCGAATCAACTGAACCAATTGCTTCGCAAAATTATTCACTGTTTCGAAGCGTTCGAAACACTATACACGCTGGTGATGCCTGCTGGTCAAAACAGTGTAAATGCAACAAAAAACATATGCCAAACATGCATAAAAACAGCTTTTACAAACTCATTGCAAATGTTTTATTGAAAGTATAATCTATCATTAAATACCATTAAATATTAAGTGTCTGTAGGCCACAATATGTATTATTTTACAAAGAAGATATTATTTTATCTTCACAGAGATTGCCCCCAGATTAGCCGCGTTTCCATTACCCTTCAAATTGCGCAAATTGAAATTGCGAATTGAAAATACGCCCAATATGTCTGGGATATAGGACACTTGTGGCGCGAGGTCGTGAGCTATCTACTACAGCTGACCGTGACAAATTTAATTATTATAAAAAAAGTAAATGAGCCAACAGCATTAAATGTGATTGAAAACATAAGTTCTATATTGTGGGTTGTATTCCTTTGAGGAATGCTAAAAATGATTTATTATGCAGTAAAAAAAAAAAAAAAAAAAAAGAATGTGTACAAAATATAAAACATCTAAAATAGATTTTTTTATATAACTGATTAATTTTAAAATTTGACAAATGTATGTATAAAATGTATAAAACTGATCAGTGATCAGGTAAAACCCACAGACACTCTTTCCTTGGTTCTCAGTGACTCCCCATGAGTCATGGGTTGACGGAGATCATCGACAGAGATCATCTTCCTTAATGTATTTTTTTTTTTTTTTTATCTAATCCTGTGTGACAGAAGAGTATCTGTTTTTTAGTATTTTGAAGAATTCGATTGTAATTAGCTGGCTATTAAACGGTGGGTATTTGACAATTAGGGCTGTTTACATGACACCAGACAAAACCTGAGATGTGTAGAGATGAATTACTGACACTGTTGTTCAAAGCATGTTGTACAGGCCTGCATCTCATGGTAATGCTCTTAAGGATAAGTTATTGAATGTCAGGGTTGTAGGACACATCCCAGATATTAATATCTGCAACATCTGAGGACTGAAGATGTTGAGAGGTTATTGTTAGTGTTTGGTTTTGGGTTAGAATGCAACTTTGGTGCGGCCATTCACTGACCAATTGTGCCATGCCAGTTATGTAAAAGCCATGTTTAGGGGTGGGGTTAGAAGCTGAAAAATATCCATAATGCCACTATTTATTATAGATAAATATGAAAATATTAAACATATTTTATAATATAAGAACAATAAAACATATTGTGGTTAAACACTTGTTTCACAATATCTGAAGATTGCAGTGGGTTTTATAAGTAAACATTGTCACTGCTTTTAGTTGCTTAGGCTACTCCTTGAAACGGTTGCTTTGTGATATTAATAGTGCTTTAAAGGTTTTTTTTTTTAAAAAAAAGCATGCCCAAATTGATTCACGTCAGTTGTTTGATGTTGTTTTTTATGTAAACCCATGTGCTCTGAGTATCTGTTTTCAGTGTTTTGACTGAGTTAGTTTGAATAGATTGAAGGTGTGTATTGAAAGCAGGTGTTTTGGGGTGTGCAGTGATTCTTATGACAGCAGTTCTGTTGTTTTCACAGCTGGCGCTGAAGGAAATATTTGCATGTATTAGACGTATGCCAAAGTGACTTTTGTTATTTATTTTGTTGTGTTCCCCAAGAATTCAAAGCCATGACATTGGTGTTTGTAGAGATGAATTACTTATATATTTTTGTTTAGGTTCTGTAAAAACACAGTCTTTTCATATATGATGTCACAATAACACATTTGCATGTCAGAGCTTCGAAATCCACCCCATGTACAGATGTACAAGTTATATTACATTAAAACTAAGATGCCAGTAAGTCCAGATGGTGTTTTAGTATTCTTTTTAATTATTTATTCTTTCATGTGAAGTGTGATTATAGACTACAGGACTAAGGTAATGACCTGATTATTGCTGCTTCTTTTGTCAGTGTTCTTGTTTAATAGAAATAAAAAGCTAACATTGGACTTATGTATTTTGTCATGCACAAAACAGTTCACATTGCATTTATGATCATAATATGCATGAATCCAGTGCCATGTTTGCATTTGGGTAAACTATATTTCTTTGAGTTAAAACTTTCTTTTCTCAGGTTATGAGTTTGTTTGTTTTGTTTTGTGGTTCTACAATCGCCCTAAATGTAAATGTATTTAAATATAAATATATAATTGCATTTTAAATATTTAATTCAATTGTAATGCTATAATTTTCGACTTTTAAATACTATTAGGCAATGCATATCACTTTAACTTTTATTTCATTGCACAGTTGCATGATATTCAGCAAAAATGTGACCATTTTTTTCTGTGAAACATGAATTACATCTATATCCCTCTGTTTTTTGACCGCACACAGTGAAGAGATGAACATCTCCAGTGAGATCTTCCCCACTGATGGATCAAACTCTTCCAGTAACTCAAATGCCACTATGGACCCTGGAATAATACAATGGTTTTTATATTCAATAATATGTGCTGCAAGTGTGCTGTTGGGTTTTCCTACCAACTCATATGTGATATGGCTTATAGTAACAGGAACTGGCAATGGACTTGCGGCAGAGTTCTTCAGCCTCAACCTCTCCGTCTTTGAGATAATCTACAGTCTGAGGTCTCTTTTTGAACTTCTCAGATATACTTTTTCTGTTCTCTCAAATACAGTGAATTTTTTTCAAGGAATAGCCACCACCGGTCGTCCTCTGTTTCAGTGTCTGATGTGTGTTGAGCGTTACCTGGCAGTGGTTCATCCTGTAACCTTTCTGAAGTTCAAACCTCTCCGATACAGAGTGATCTGCTCTGTTATTGTCTGGGTGACAAGTTTTTCCTTCAATGGGCTGGTTAATACATTTGTAACAGTCCATGTCAAGTATGTTTCTACAAGTTTAATATTGACACAGCTCATCCTCTTCCTCTCCATCCAGTTGTTTTGTCTTGTGGCTGTTCTCAGAGCTCTGAAGCAGTCAGGACCAGGAGAGAGAGGGAGAGAGAGAGAGGAGGAAAACCACATGAAGAGAAGAGCATTTATTATCATCCGTTTAATTACTGTGACCATGGTGATCATATATGTTCCATTTATTATTTCACTTCTTCTTTCTTTGAGTTCATCGGATGTTACAGATGTAATCGCATATTTAAGTTACGCTTGTTTTAGTCTGGCTGGTTTAATGCTGCCTTTTCTCTTTCTTCACCGGGTAGGGAAACTTCCCTTTGTTAAATGGCAAATGCAATAATTTTACTAAACGAATGGCCTCTCGTTGCTCAAGTACACTCACTGTAAAAAAAATACAAAAAAACAAACAAAAAAAAACCACTTATTTCAACTTACACACTTAAATTCAGTTGCTTCCTCATTTTTAAGAGTAATCAAATTGGCTGCACAAGTCATTTCAACTTAAATTAAATAAACCATAGTTCAATCTAATACAAGTACTTTAAAAATTGAAATTATTTAGTTAAAATTATTTTGAGCTGCCATGATTTACTGATCATATTGATCATGAACGCTTGTTGCTTTAGTAATCCCTATTCTTTCATTCAACTAATGTGCATTTTTAGATTTTAAAAGTTGTTCTATGTGTTAATGTTTATTCTATATATTAATTTATTGATTAAAAAATCAAGAACTATGAGTGATGTAATAGATTGTGTTTTATTTATAAAAATAAAAACTGTGCTTTTGCTAAACAACTATGAGGTAGGATTATTTTTTATAGTAACTTTCAGTCCTATTGTTCTATTTTTGGTTTCGTGGATTTTTAAAAAAAAAATTGTAATGTTTTTTTTTGTTATAGAATTGTAGAATTCAACATTTGAAGTGGATAAAAACCTTTCATCAAAGTTATACATGAATTTTGAACAATACTCCTTGTCTTAGGGCAACTTTGATGAACTTTTTTAGATCCACTTCAAATGTTGACTATACTGTGTGTGTATATATATATATATATATATATATATATATATATATATATATGTTATATATGTTATATATGTGTGTGTGTGTGTGTGTGTGTGTGCGTGCGTGCGTGTGTGTGTGTGTGTATATATATATATAATAGTCACATACTCAAAAAGTGAATAAATGGATTATAACTACTTTATACATATGATTTAGTTCCATAAAATCCCCCAAAATACAAATTATATAATAAAAAAATATTACTGAACTAATATATAGACATACCACTTTATAATAACGTTCAGTTATAAGTCATATGCTAATCATTTACAAAACTTGACTATATGTTTATAAATGATTAATAAGTGGAATGCTAATGATTTTACAAATGTAAATTATCTGAAAATATTTGTTAATCATGAAATAAATCATATATTTCACAGATCATTGGTAGATTAGTAAAGCTGCTAAAATCGCATTTTTTCAAAGGTAGTCTTTGACAAAAATGCGATTTTTGCAGCTTTTTGCTCAAAATGATTTTTTTTCTTTCTTTTTTTTAATGAAACTTACCCACATTCAAGAAAAAGAATGCATTAAGCTAGAATTCAGAATGATGATCAAAACATAGATGGAGTTGATAGAGTCTATCAATACCACCAAATCTTGCACAGTCCTATTGCTCATCATGGGTTGACATTTCATTCAGTAACATGAGGGGTAATACTTTACAATAAGGTTCATTAGTTAACATTAGTTATGCCGAAATGGAAATATCCTATATAAACATATATGTTTTAATATACACTGTAAAAAAAATGATTTTATGTCAAAGTAGCCTAAATAAAACAGGAAAAATCATGTATCTTTTGCTAAGAATCATTTTGTAAAAATGAAAACTTTAGTATATTAAGTAAATCCTAATTATATACTCATTTTTTTACTTGTAAATATTAGACATCCAACAGGCAAGTAAAATTGACTTCTGACTCTCTGGCATATACATGCATTAATTGAGTACTTTAAGCAAATTTAAAAAAATCAAAGTAAAATTTTGTCCTTGAAGAAAGGAATGCGCGGAAAGAAGAACACACGCGATGATTGAGGGATTTCCAATCTCCACTTCAACGGCTCTCGACAGTTAGCTTTGTAGCCATATTTTTTTCTCAGTTTTAAACTTTACGTTTTACACGATTTATCAGTAATTACGCCTAACCATGAATATGTCACTTAAATCATGATCTTTTTTTTTAAATATTTGTTATTTTGTGTGCAATTTTTTTTATAGATGACAAATATTGGCCACGAATTAACAATAGGCTTAAGTGAGAAGGTTCTCGTTCCCTCATCGTGCACAATATAATTAATTCCCTCATTCATTTGCTAAATCGTGCATACTATCTATTAAATGGTCCCTGCTTTTACTAAATCGTGACCACGTTGTAAATGACAATAATTCGTACTCCCAAATCAACCCTGTATCACATGAAATACGTTCTGAGGCAACACATTCTCACTCCCAACTCGTCACATATGGACGCTTGGCCAGGACCCCCTGGCGTCACTTTTCAACGATCTGGGTATACCTTTAGCGTCAATTTTCAACGTGCAGGGTAGTCCGATAGACTTCTATAGAACTCTGAACTGGAGCCTGCGGCGTTGAAATTTGACGTCTTGGGGAACCGTTGTCCGCGGTGAATGGGCCGAGACTACAATAAATACAAAATTAAAAGGAATAGTCTACAATAAATGATCTATGCCAGGGCTGGTCAAATGGCAGCCCCCAGATCATCTTTATCTGGCCCTTCAACTAGTTTTTGATGTTTAAAACCTCTCGCAATCTGATATCAAAGTGCCCTCTGCGCAAAGGTTTAGCGCGTTCATAGGCAACAGCATTCAGCGGTGAGTTTAACAACGCACATGGTGAGCAACAGCATTCAGCGATGAGTTTAACAACGCAGATGGTGAGCAACAGCATTCAGCGGTGAGTTTAACAACGCAGGTATAACGGCATTCAGAGGTGAGTTTAACCAAAACAACGCCCAACTGCAGGTAAAACGGCATTCAGAGGTGAGTTTAACAACACTCCATGGCGCGTTCAAGTAAGCATTTAAGCGTTTTCTAGTCATAGGTAACGTTTAGTGACACTGCTTTAACTAGAGCATGCTGGATAACGTATTTTTATCGGAGGTTTGTTGATGTTAATAAATATATATAATACGCTACGATTGTGTTCAATTAATCAAAGTTTATTTATTTATTTATTTATTTATATTTATTAAATCCTCTTAATTAATAACGCTGACGTCACTGTATGGGGCGATCCCAAGGTCCATTGCGATTTTCCACTCGGTAAGTAGAAGAGTTAATTAATAGAGATGGATACTATTCTTAAATGTACACATCAAAAACTTTTGAATCAGGACAATAAGAACAAATTTAGAACCTTTAGACGTGTAAGGTGTCATTTTTTTTCTTATGACGGAAAATGATATTGAAGATATCAATGATAATGAAGACATTATTAAAGCATATAGCTTGCTACACCACATGTGCAGGCTAGCAAAGTTAGCTAATCAAATACTGAAAGTTAATTTTTGTCGCATTTAATCATGCAAGGTACAATTATAGGGGAAAGTAAGATTTCCAGTATTACATTAGCCCACAACTATTATCCAACATTATAAATGTTCAGATGAAGAACGGTGTTGCCAGATTGGTTTGTTTTACAGCCCAGTTATTGTTTAAAATCCACACAAAATGATTTAATAAACACCCAAATAAATCTATAATAAACAATACAGATTAATTCATAACTACAACCTTGTGGCTCATCACAAGTTTTCAATATGAAATAAAACAATGTGTATAATTAATGTAATAAGTATAACTTATTGACTGATTCATATGTATATGTATATATATATATATATATAAGTTCAGCTGTGGCTTTGGCTTTTTTTTGGCGAAATAGAGCAAAACTTACATTATTTATTTTTTTGGTATAAAATGTAATTAACAATATTAACTTCTTGTTTATTGAACTGTATAAAATCAATATCACATACACTCTAGCCCATTCTGGCAACACAGATGAAGAGAATACTGGTGTAAAATGTTAAAATCTGTTGTTGTTTTTTTCCTTTAGGTCCTTCAAATTTGGCAGCTTCAATTTCATTTTATTCTAACCCCACACCACATACAGTATACATACACACACACACACACACACAAACAAAGGCACTTTTAAGAGCCACGTCCGTCTTGTTAACCTGTACTACTCATCAGTGTCTCTCTCTCTCTCTCTCTCTCTCTCTCTCTCTCTCTCTCTCTCTCTCTCTCTCTCTCTCTCTCTCTCTCTCTCTCTCTCTCTGTTTACACATATATATATATTTGTTTTATATGTCCATCTCTTTGTTGTGAGTCTTTCTGTCTGTTTGTTTTTGTGTATATTTGGTGTCTAGTCATGACAAGGCCCAAATTCAGGCCCTGCCCTTCTTGCCAGACTCCCAATCAGGCAAGCAGGAAAACTTGCCATGTCTGTTTTGCAAGCCTGTCCACCAAAAAGAAAATTAAAGAAAAAGTGGTGTCACTGGATAGCCAATGGGGGAAATCTGTCCTTAAAAGCAGAAATGCTGGGCGTATAATTGATTCTGCCCGTATTGCAGTAAGTAAAAGTGTTAATATTTCATAAGTTAAAGGAGAGCTCCGGTCAATTTTAACATTGAGCTCATTTTTTTGTAAATTTGGAGTGCTGTCAGTACAGAGAACAACGACAAAAATCGGTGTTGCCTACACCGAGTTATTCTATTTTTAAAATTTGCACCCTGTTGACTTAAATGGGGCAAGTACTAAACCTGCTTTTAGGCTCTTAACATCATTGATGTGTCATTACAAGTGCACAGAAAATGTGAGTGATTCCTTCTGAGTGAACACGAGTGAATCTGACTGCAGTAGATGTGAAAGATATTAATAAAAATGATGTTTATTCAGCCAGCGCACATACCTGTATTACATCCTGTTTTCGGTCGAAGTCCATAGTAATCGATTGTCGAGTTCACGCGCATAGGTTTAGTTACCTATGATCACGCGCGTGAACTCGACAATCGATTATAATGAAACAGGTTACTACACATTTTCTTGCATTGTACTCCAACTCCATTAAATGTCCTTAAATTAAAATTGCTTTATACAGTACTGATGTTTCTAATAATTCAGTGGGTTTGTTTAACTAATGTGTTATTACTTGCTTTTGTTCATTTCAGGTGAGTAAACTTGAAGCTGTGGGATACAAGCCGATTTTATTTATTGGCAAGCCAGATAAAAGGGCTTCGAATAAATGGGTTGCAGAAATAATTACCCATCTGCACCCCACTCCTGTCACTAAAATTCTTTTGGAGAAGATGCGGAGGGCCTATGAATTTATCTTGACAAAATGTAAGTAATGTTTTGGTTTAGAAATTATGAATATTTAGAATATATCTATATTTCTTTGTTAATATGTACAGATTTTAAATGAAAGTAAACTTGTATTATAGCAACCTCCACAGCACAGCAACCAGAAAGTCAAACCGCGGAGGAGAGTCAAACCTCGGCGGAGAGTCAAACACCGGAGGAGAGTCAAACCGCGGAGGAGAGTCAAACCGCGGAGGAGAGTCAAACACCGGAGGAGAGTCAATTATTATATTGATTGCAATATTCTAGAAACTTCACCTGGGAAGGGCTGATCACGGCAAGATTCGCTGCGACTCACTAGTAGCTCTTGTGAGGGTTGGCTCTTAAAAGAGCTGTTGAGTTTGATATTGGTAGAGCTTTAAAAAAAAGGACTAAATAATCCTGCAAAACAGAAAGGAAGGTAATTTTAATAAATTACTTGCAAATAGTCAGTTTATAACTGTAGGATATGTTTTCTGTAAAGAGTGTTGCATAATTAAATGTTAAAAGCATTTTTATGTAATAAGTTCACTGATATGTGGGCATTTCTATGAATAAAAGTATGTCTTTAATAGCAAGCAATAATCATGAAAATGATTTACATGCAAACGGGACAGTTATCAGCAGTGTAACTGATCTGATTATGACAAAATAATCGAGTATCTGATGTAATGTGACAAGTTAGATAAGCTTTTCCACTCTTGCAAACAGAGGTAGGTTATGAGGTGTGGAGAGACATCATGTATCACTGGAACATAAACAGACAGGGTCCAATTTGCAATTAATATAAACTTTCTGACAGTGTGTGTGACATCCCACAACTTTCCAAGAAGTAGCACAACTGATTTACAAATATCGCGATAAATATGTACAGGAATTGAGGCAGTAGCCAATGGAGTAAAAGCTGCAGGATTGTGTACGAGTATACAAATATGTACGAGTATGTACTTTCAGTCTATGTTTGTACTGATTGGGCTATGGGTTTTGTGAGAAAAGTTTTAAGAAACAACAAATGCTTGAAAAAAATGTTTGATTTAGGGTTAAAACCAACACATACATACCATTGAGAATATTTGCCTTTGCAGCTGTCCGTCTCCTCCGTTTACTTCTCCTCCAACAATAATGGAATGACTGAGTCCGAAAGGGCCTTTTGGTCTTTTCAGCTGAAAAAAGAGAAAAGAAAATATCATTATGTAAAATATATAGGATTATGTAAAGGAAAAAGTACTGATTTACCTTTCAAATATTGGATGTTACATTATAAAGCCTTACAAGCATGGCAAGTGTTGTGGTTAATATGCATTTACAACAAATATCACTTTAAAACTATCAATACTGAGGTAAAAGCATGGTAAGTTTTGTGATTACTGTCCTTACTAAACCAATCACAGTAAAACTAAGGTTACTGAGGTTTAAAGCATGGTAAGTTTTGTGGTTACTGTCCTTTTACCACACCTATCACAGTAAAACTATGGTTACTGTGGTAAAAGCATGGTAAGTGTTGTGGTTACTGTGCATTTACAATAAGTACCACATTAAAACTACAAATAGTGTGGTAAAAGCATGGTAAGTTTTGTGATTACTGTCTTTTTACTACACTTATCACAGTGAAACTAATGTTACTGTGGTAAAAGCATGGTAAGTGTTGTTTTTACTGTGCTTCTACTACAAATACAACTTTGGAACTAATTGTACTATTTTTAATCTGATATGCACGTCACGTGACAGGCAGTGTTAATCACCCTGTTTTGAATTAGAAAGCAATGAAACGCAAAGTCTCCGTGGAGATGGCAGATATAATGGCAGATTAACATCGACAAACAGAAAAGACATGATATCACACATTATTAGGACAGTGTATTTAGGTATTTACTTACCAACATCTGACACACGTGAACTGATGCCAAATATCGCGATGTGTTCGGAACGAGACTTCTTCAGCGCGATTTCCTACTGATAAAATATAATTTTAAAAATATCAATAAACAGCAAAGCAATCCAGCTTCCCTGGCAATAAAACCGAAATAATAACATTAAAAAAATACATAAAAATACATAAGATCTCGTGAATAAATGTTGATTAAATAGCTTCTCTGCTGCAGCCGACAGGCAGAAAGAATCGTGCTGTTATCACGAAAGACGCTCCATTGAAAATACATTAGTTTAAAAAAAATAATAATAATAACGAAATAAACGTGTCCGTGGCACGAGTCAATAGATTAAATTACGTGACCATATCACGAACTGCCGTGAGACTGGGTTGTTAAAGAGCAACTTGCAGGTTAGAAGACCCAACAAGTCAATGTATAGAAAAATAATGTAGGAACTAGATTTTCTTTAAAAAAAAAATTATAAATATGCTACAGTGGCTTCTGGAGTCGTTTTTGTGAGAAAATTTTACTTCCGCATCTGAAAATGGGCGTGACGGGCGAGAGTCGTGACGTAGCACGAGGGAGAGCGGTCGATTCACACAACAGGGAAATATGGATTGCAATGACATTTCGGACGCTGAGGAAATTGTTTACGGACCACAGCCATACAATTATGAGCCTGCTAGGCTGCCAAGAGAGCAGGGACAGGCCAGGATTAATGTTAGACAGAACATATTGGAACTTACAATAACAGAAACTAAGCTTTGATCAGGCGTTTGTCATGCTCATTAATATCCGCCCAGACTAACGTTACGTGATATAACTTAGCAGTTTCTCATGGAGAGACAGAGAGATATTTATTCATGATACATTTTTTGTTCCATAGGTGCTTGTGTGGGAAATGCGAGGCAATGTTTACAGCTGAGGAAAGTCAGTGTTGCAGGGAGGTGGATGCATACTGGGCCTTAGTGGAAAATGCCAAACTTCCATGGTTGCAGTTAGTGTTACTACAGTAAAGCCATGGTGAATGTTGCTGATCTGTGGACACTGGATAGTTCGTTCATTCATTGCACAATGTTTATTCCTGGTTTTCACGTCAGCGCTGTTTGATTCGTTAATAACGGAGAAATGTGAATATTTCTCACTAGATCTCGCAGCGATGTTATTACTTCAGTGGCGAACTCTTTATTTACCTCGCAGTTAGGCTAGTGTTGCTTGATCAGGCTCGCGCTGCACTGGTCCAAACTGATAAACGGTCCACACAAACACAATAACGAGTAACTGTTAGCTCAGTTTCGTTCCGCTTACATTGCGTTTGCCAGTTGATGTTGTGCTCGCGCCTACATCCAGCGGGAGAACCCGAAGATGCGTACACTGAAGGAACCGCACTAGCTCTGAGTCTCACCCGGTTCTTACTTCGGTATCCCATGTTGAACTCCTTCATATCGCCGGGACGATAATCATCCGATCTGAAGTGAACGCTACACACGACCGCGTTTTCCGAAGCCGACGCGGAAGAGAAATCCCGTCTCTTCACCTGCACAACCCGCACCCAGGCACAAAAGATAGCACCGTCATTTTTCCTGTTAGGAAACCGGTGGACTCGATGTCCTGACAGGCTGGAGTTTTTGCAAGCTCCACAAACACATACATTTACCATGACGATGATAAATTGAAATACAAAAACTACTGAAAACACACTGTCTCACGACCGCTCTTACTGAATACCAACCTACTCTGCACTGAGCTGCGGCAGAGCACAGCACACGTCTCCCTCGTGTGACGTAAAATGACGCGATGTTGAAAAAAAAGCGGCTTGTACGAGCAGTCAAAGAAACGCTCACTTTATCTACTAAATTGGTGTCATGTTTTAAAACATTTTAAATCCTGCATTATCTTTTCATATGGTATTTTCATACACGGTTATATATTCATTTAGATTTTTTTTTTACCTGCAAGTTGCTCTTTAAACTCACCGCTGAATGATCACACGTGCATTGTTAAACTCACCGCTGAACGCGCTAAACCTTTGCGGGGACTTTGATATCAGACTGCGAGGGGTTTTAAACATCAAAAACCTGTTGGAGGGCCAGATAAAAAATATCTGGGTGCCGCCATTTGACTCGCCCTGGCATAGATAATATTTTGTAGCCCAATGAGAAAAAAGGGATAATTAAAACAAAATGAACAGCATTAGCTGCTACGAAACCTGCTTTGGATGAATTATGTTCAGGACAAACGTAATAGCACTGCAATAGATTGGCTATATTAGGTTAAGGACCAACGTAATAGCACTGTTTATATTAGGTTAAGGACCAACGTAATAGCACTGCTTATATGTTGGCATGTAACGTAATTGCGATTTGCAAAATAGTTTCCTCAGAACATATTTCATGTGATACAGGGTTGTCCCAAATTCCTAATACGTAGCCTTGATATATCTGCATGCTGTGTGTCACATGTTAGCATTAATGTGTGTAAATGACTATGAGAGTAAGGTCATGCAGGATGTTTTTAATGATTTGGTACATGAATAATGTGAATGCAAATTAATTAACTTTTATTTTAAAAGTATTTGCTGATTACTGATTATTGTTTTTCTCTCTCTCTCTCTCTTTTCTTAATTTCAGGATATTTCTCAAATGCATTCAGCCCTGTGTGCCTCCGTTGCTGTAAAGAGAGACCGAACACACTGAATTGTTATTATTGTCATTATAGGTTTCTGTAGATGCTTATTTCTTAATAAATTACTCTTAACTGCACATTGTCACAGTATTATTTTGTCACATTATAAGAGTAACATTTAATTTAATTTAAAATAATTACCAGCACTGCATAAACCAAGTAAAATGTATTTAAAATATCAAGTGGTTTTACTTAATTATATTAATTATATCAGATTTGTAAGTAAAAATTACTCAATATAATTTAACAGGCCAAGTTATATGTACTTATCCACTTTGTGAATTTTACTCAGCTTAGTTAAGTAGATTTACTTAATTTCCATCAATGTGAAATTTACTTGAAAAATATTCGTGCAAAAACTTGCCTTATGAAAATTGAGTAAATCTACTTATTGTTTTTCTCAGTGTAGGTTTTGATATAGGTTTTTAATATATGTGACAATATAAAATTGGCAGTTTTCCAATATTATATGTAAATATATGCACATACAATCACCTAAAGGATTATTAGGAACACCTGTTCAATTTCTCATTAATGCAATTATCTAATCAACCAATCACATGGCAGTTGCTTCAATGCATTTATGGGTGTGGTCCTGGGCCAGGTTTCCCGATAACGATGTATCTTAGCTCTTAAGAGCGCTTTCTACGTGCAAAGTTACGAACGCTCGCAGCAATTCCACGAGCGTTTCCCAAAAATGCACTTAACATGAACGCGCGAGAACGCGCTCTACGTGCTACTTAAGAGTCGCTGTCCATTTGCGAAGTGCTGAAATATAACCTTATATGTAATCGTATTCTGAACGTTTAACCTAATGATTGTCATCTGTTGTGGATTAGCAATCAAGACAAGTATAAAGCACCTACAGGCGGAGGCACTGACAAAATTGCTGAAAAAAAAAAACACACGAAAAGATACCTTTCTAAAAGATGAAATTAATGTCCTTTTAGAGGAGATAGAGCGAAACAAATATGTAATTTTTAACAGATTTAAAGGATTTCTTTTATATATTTATTTATTCATTCATTTAATTTTGATTAAAATTATTAGATTAAATTATTTCTATTTTTTTCTGACCTTTTTAATTATTTAATTTATACATTAATTTAACCAACAACAAAAAAGAGTAATAAAGTGTACAATAAAGTACAATCAAAACCTAATATTATAATCACATACATTTGAATAAAGTTAAAGGTGTAATCTGCCGTTTGTCCTGCAGGTGTCCTCATAAATCTGTCTTCTTACGATGCACTTGGGGATGTACGATTACTCCAGAGCACTCGTAGATCTACGAAGATTTTCAAGTGCTACTTAAGCTACGATGCTTTTGGGAAACAGACCGTAATATTAAGATCAGTCGTACGATCGTTTTTACGATCAACTTAGGCTTACGATGCTTTGGGAAACGCAGCCCAGGTCAAGACAATCTCCTGAACTCCAAACTGAATGTCAGAATGGGAAAGAAAGGTGATTTAAGCAATTTTGAGCGTGGCATGGTTGTTGGTGCCAGACGGGCCGGTCTGAGTATTTCACAATCTGCTCAGTTACTGGGATTTTCACACACAACCATTTCTAGGGTTTACAAAGAATGGTGTGAAAAGGGAAAAACATCCAGTATGCGGCAGTCCTGTGGGCAAAAATGCCTTGTTGATGCTAGAGGTCAGAGGAGAATGGGCCGACTGATTCAAGCTGATAGAAGAGCAACTTTGACTGAAATAACCACTCGTTACAACCGAGGTATGCAGCAAAGCATTTGTGAAGCCACAACATGCACAACCTTGAGGCGGATGGGCTATAACAGCAGAAGACCCCACCGGGTACCACTCATCTCCACTACAAATAGTATAAAAAGGCTACAATTTGCACGTGCTCACCAAAATTGGACAGTTGAAGACTGGAAAAATGTTGCCTGGTCTGATGAGTCTCGATTTCTGTTGAGACATTCAGATGGTAGAGTCCGAAAACTCCGAATTTGGCATAAACAGAATGAGAACATGGATCCATCATGCCTTGTTACCACTGTGCAGGCTGGTGGTGGTGGTGTAATGGTGTGGGGGATGTTTTCTTGGCACACTTTAGACCCCTTAGTGCCAATTGGGCATCGTTTAAATGCCACGGCCTACCTGAGCATTGTTTCTGACCATGTCCATCCCTTTATGACCACCATGTACCCATCCTCTGATGGCTACTTCCAGCAGGATAATGCACCATGTCACAAAGCTCGAATCATTTCAAATTGGTTTACTGAACATGACAATGAGTTCACTGTACTAAAATGGTCCCCACAGTAGTGTTGCTTTCGTCAACGAAAATTATGACGAAATATTGTCGTCAACGAACCGTTATCACCTGACGAAAACGAGACGAGACTAGACGTAAATGCATGGTCATGTGACGATGACTAAAATACATGTATAATGCAATATCGTTGACGAATAAAAACGAGACTAAATGTGGTTTAAAAAAATAAAAACTATGCTAAAATGTCTCTTCATTTTCGTTGACCAAAACGAGACGAGACGAAATGTTAACGTCACGACGAATGAGAGATTTGTGCGTGAACCCATAGCTTGTCGGCTTTAAATTCTGGATTGCGATCTGGTCACCCGATTATCAGCGAATTTAACAATATATTACTCCATTAGTTATTCTATTAAAATGTCTCATTGATGTATTTGACACATTCATAATCATTACTTTTGCCGGTTCTTTGTGACAGCTGCATGTCTCTGGTTACATGAACACGTCACCGCATCAGCGCCAGAACATGGAGATTTTATTTTAGAGAATAATCGCAAAAACTATTCGATATCCTATAATTAAATAAACTAATCGAATATCCAAAAATCGTGACTCATCCCTGCATGGAATCTCTTGTTTCTTTTCCCAAATCTTCACTCACGTCACGTACTCACCCATTTTCTAAAGGTATTATAACGTTTCTTGGTTCGCTTTTAATTAGGCCTATTATATTCGTATTCTTTACTGTGGTAACGTAGAAAAACGCTGTAGGACAGATGGCCTACATTTGTACTTGCATGTCAAATTCTTTTTAACACAGTTTGTGCTTGTTATATAGACATAGGGCGCGTCAAGTTTAGTTGTAAAGCGCGCTTCACACGCGCGGGTGATTTTTAGTTTCACTTTCTCTGGCAGCGCAATCTCAAACATAGTGTAACAGACTTTGTTGAATTCTGTTATGATGCACTAATTCTGGATGTACTGGCGCTCGTTGTATATGTGAGTACGCAATGTATTTTTCCCTTCGGGGCTTGCCATAGATAGGCATGTGTCATGCGCACTTGGTACTAGAGTGTCGGGGGTTATTTTTGGAGTTGGTGATCTGAGGTGTTCGATAATAAAGTGGAGAAGAGTGAAGAGTTCAAACTGCCATCGTTTATTGTTTTCTTATTTCTTCTAAGTGTTAGGCGAACCCTGTTTGAACGCTCGGTCACATTGGTGGCAGCGGTGTTGTTTTGATTTATTTGCGTTTATGTGATCCAGTGTTACGGCGGGTGTTTAACTAGTTAGTTTACTTTGAAAAGAGTTAGCGCGCGCGGGTTCAACGTCGACGCGGTCATCATGTGGTGTAAAGACGATGAGGATTTCTATTCGAGACGGGACCGCGACAAGATCAACAGGCACGTGAAAATCGAGCTACCGCCGCCGTTCTCTGGTGACGAGAAACAGAGCTTTCTGTGCTGGGCGCGGCAGTTCGAGGTCGCCGTCAGAGCGCTCACAGAGGGAGATGGTCCTGCGTCGGTTAATTATGAGCTGGTGAGGATTCTGCCGACACGTTTAAGCAACGCGGCATTTCTTCTGTGGGACAGCCTTCCTAAAACTGTTCAGGCTGACTATACAGCTGTAAAGGAAAGACTAAAGGAGGCTTTCGGGCAGAGGCAGTTTATGGATCGCTTCAGAGCCAGTTTATCAGCCCGCCCTCGTGCTCCACGGGAAAGTTTGGAGGTGTATGCGGCGGAGATAAGCAGGTTAGTGGACGAGGCTTTTCCTGAATATGGCGACAAGGCCCAAAGAGAAGAAAAGTTTCGTCGTTTCTTGGCTGGTTTGGATCCTGTGCTCAGAGCTAAATGCCATGAACAGGGAGCAACAGATTTGGAGGAGGCCGTGATAATTGCAGGTCGGTGCGAAAATGCCAGAGACTCAATAAAGACTGATTACATGCCTGTTAATGCTGCCTATGGTAATAATGATGGTGGTGCAGTAGCTGCTGTCCACTCTGTGACTGATAATGGAGGACTATATAGAGCAGTGGATAGATTAACAGAAGAAATGAGAGATATGAGAATGGAACTGAGGCGTTTGGGTGATGAAAACCAAAGACTGAAGTCCAGTGTGAGTACTAGAACAATGGATGAGTGGAATGGAGGCCGCTCTCAGCCTAGTGGAGTGTGCCAGTGTGTCTGTGGGGGCCGTGGATGCCAGTCTCGTGTCTATGACAGTGCACGGAGGGGCCGTTCACCTGAGAGGAAATCATTCCAACACTTTGATGAGCGTACATCAGGTATGGATGTTCGTGGTTATAAAGACTCGTACTCTGCTCAGTCTCCTGCAAGACGCAGCCCTAGCCCCGGTCCTCGCAGATGGAACAGCACTGAGGATGACTCGAGGAAGCGGGGAGTGCGTTTCATGTCTCCTGGCGGAGTGGAGCGCCGCAATGGGCCGGGAAACGGACTTTAGCTGATGTTGCGGCCCAAACACCAGCTATGCTGCCAGTGGGCCCTGTAATGGACAATGTTGATGATGGTGACTCAATTTCAGAAAACATCAATGTGATTGTGGATGCTGGCCAGGAGCTGGTGTCGTATGTGAGAGGAATAATTGAAGGTGTGGAGGTTCAGATCTTAGTGGACTCTGGTTCCAGTGTATCTCTCATGAGTGCCGATTTCCGTATGTCAATTCCAACACTTCGCAATCGGCCATTGAAAAAGGACTATGTGTCAGCCCGTGCTGTGAATGGACAAATGCTAGATACACTCGGCACCATCACAGTAACATTTCACCTGGGAACTGAGTCATGGCAGCATGTATTTCATGTGCTAAGAGAAACCACACAGACTGTGTTGCTGGGCTGGGACTTTTTGTTGAGGAACCATGCTTTACTGGACCTCAGCCGTGCTAAGCTACAACTGTGGGACATCTCAGTTCCTCTCCTTACCAGCAAAGATTTTGTTCCACTGTGCTGCAACGTGTCACTGGCTACCGCTATGAACTTGCCACCCCTCAGTGAGTCAGTTGTGGCAGTTAAAGTGTGTACACCCAACGCAGCCCGTTTGGCGAGTGACTTTGTTGGCTATCTGGAACCCAATGTGGCGGAGTCTTCCGGTCTTGTGGTTGCTCACACAGTTACGATGGTTCACAACGGACTGACAAAAGCTCGGGTTTTGAATCCTACTGGACAGGACATTTCATTGAAACAAGGTATGCACCTGGGTGAGTTTTACACGGTTGATGACTCAGATGTTCAGGTGTTTCATGCTCCAGTTGACGTAGCTGCAGCAACCTTTTCCAGGGTCACGCCTCCTGTGTCGTTGGATGAGTCACCTATTTCTGAATCTGAGAGAGCTGCGCTTTCAGCATTGCTGTTGGAATACAATGACATCTTCAGCTCCTCCAAACAGAATTCCAGTAGATGTACACTGGTGAAACATCACATCAGAACTGGTGTGCAGACTCCTATCAAACAGCGTGCATATCGTGCTTCCCCTGAAAAACGTGCTGAGATAGAGAAACAAGTGGCTGGCCTGTTAGAGGATGGAGTCATTGAGGAGAGCTGTAGTCCCTGGGCGTCACCAGTTGTTTTGGTGAAAAAGAAGTGTGGCACATGGCGTTTTTGTGTAGACTACAGGCGATTAAACAGTGTGACTATTAAAGACTCTCATCCTCTACCCCGTGTTGATGACACATTGGATGCGTTATCAGGCGCAGTGTGGTTCAGCACACTAGATTTTTCTAACGGTTACTGGCAGGTGGAAGTTGCTGAGGAGGACCGAGAAAAGACGGCCTTTACAACGGGACAGGGCCTCTATCAGTGGCGGTCCATGCCAATGGGCCTATCCAACGCCCCCGCCACATTTCAACGCTTAATGGAGCTTGTCCTCAGAGGGCTCCCGTGGCACATCTGCATGGTGTATCTCGATGACATTTTAATTTATAACAAAACATTTGAAGACCACCTGTCTAGCGTGAGAGAGGTGTTTTCAAGAATCCAGTCTGCTGGTTTGAGACTAAATCCAGTCAAATGTCACCTTGCCAGAGATCACGTGGTCTTTCTTGGCCATGTCGTTTCTCGAACCGGTCTTCAACCTGATCCAAAGAACACTGAGAAAGTTTTGAACTGGCCAATTCCCCGTTCTCCTTCTGAGGTGAGAGCTTTTGTGGGACTGTGTTCCTATTACAGACGATTTGTCAAGGATTTTTCTGAACTTGCTGCTCCACTAAACCATCTCGTTGGGAAAAATGTGCCCTTTGTGTGGAATGCTGAGTGCGACAAAACATTTAACCTTTTGAAAAGTGTGTTGTCATCTAATCCTGTAGTGGTATTGCCTGACTTCAGTGTGCCTTTTAAAATCTATACTGATGCATCCAACCTGGCCGTTGGTGCAGTTCTTGGTGCAGTTTACAGCTGCATGGGGCCCCAGCTTCTGCCCATTTCTCTTCGGAGCGTGTGTGGGAACGGGCGAGACAATTTTGTTACTGGCCTTCTATGTACAGGGACATCAAAGCATGGTGTGAGCAGTGCAAGGCGTGTCAGACACGGCGTGGTCCGGTTCCAGCCCTCTGTGCACCAATGGGGGGGTCCCAGTCTATACGGCCATTTGAAAGAGTGGCTATGGACATCTTAGAGCTGCCTGTGACTTCAAAAGGAAACCGGTATGTGCTGGTTGTTGAGGACTATTTCACCAAATTTGTTAACCTGTATGCTTTGCTTAATCAGTCGGCACAGACAGTAGCACGTTGTCTGTTTGAGGACTATGTTTTGATTCATGGCGTTCCAGAAACTTTGCATTCGGACCAGGGTCGTCAGTTTGAGGCGGAGGTGGTTCAGAATCTCTGCCATCTGCTAAGCATTAAAAAGACACGCACCACTCCCTACCGTCCACAGTCGGACGGTATGGTTGAACGATTTAATCGGACCCTGATTGATCAACTGGCTAAGACTCTTTTGACCTATGGAGGGGAATGGGACAATTATGTGAAACGTGGCTTTTGCTTACAACACAACGACTCACTCCAGCACTCGTTTCACACCTTACTTCTTGACCCATGGTCGGGAAGCACGGGTCCCTGCTGATGTACTGTTACCCACCCGTGCTCTTGTTCCTCAGATGTCAGCATCACATGCTGAGTTTGTTTCCAAATTGCTGACAGAACTGAACTCTGCATTTAGCAGTGCACGGATGCACAGTGAGGCAGCTCACGACCGTCAAAAACTGTACCATGATGTTGGATTGCGTCACCAGCCCTATGATGTAGGTGCCATGGTGTGGCTCCACAATCCGGTGGAGAGTCGCATGAAACTGGCACCCCATTGGAAGGGGCCGTATAGAATAGTGCAAGTCATGGATTCATGTGGGGAACAGGGACTGACTTACCGGATTGTAGATCCTTTTGACTGTAGTGAGAGGTCGCAGGTCGTGCATTACAATAGGGTGCGGCCTTACACATTGCCTGTTTCTCTTGTGTCACAGAACCAGACATTGTCCAATGTTCCGGACTCACAGCCTGAGTCTCTTTCCATAGAGACTGGAGTTTCTGGTGGAGAGGAGTGTGTTTCTCCCCAGAAAGATCTGAGTGCTTTGTCTGACTCACCATGTTCAGTTAAGGGGTCTGAGCAAAACATGAGTAGGACTGGGAGAGTTCATAGGCCTCCGGGCCATTTGAAGGATTTTGTTTTGTATTAAAAGTAAGTGTACTGGAGAGTGCAAGTTTGAATTTGTTCTATTGTAGAGCCTGTAATAACAGAGAAAAAGTGTGTTCTATTAATAGGCTTGTTGCAGTAACAGTGATGTGCTATGTACTCTGTTTTGTGTTTCATTGTACACAGCTGTTTATTGTTTATGACGGTTGATGTTATTATTCTGAAACATAAACGGGGACGTTTATTTTGTGGGGGGGGACGTATGTAACAGACTTTGTTGAATTCTGTTATGATGCACTAATTCTGGATGTACTGGCGCTCGTTGTATATGTGAGTACGCAATGTATTTTTCCCTTCGGGGCTTGCCATAGATAGGCATGTGTCATGCGCACTTGGTACTAGAGTGTCGGGGGTTATTTTTGGAGTTGGTGATCTGAGGTGTTTGATAATAAAGTGGAGAAGAGTGAAGAGTTCAAACTGCCATCGTTTATTGTTTTCTTATTTCTTCTAAGTGTTAGGCGAACCCTGTTTGAACGCTCGGTCACAATAGCCTAAATATTTCGGCCTTGTGGAGGATAAAATTCGCTCTTCAAACCAATTTACATCAAGTAGAAAAAACAAAGATATCATAAAGAGATCGATAGAGATCGATATCTTCGTGTTTTCCTGCGTCCCACATCCCTCTCAAAGCGCAGAGTGTATATCACGCGTCTTTGTGTGGAAATATAAAACGAGTTTTTTTTTTAAATAACCCCCCAACCACCGCCGGTAGTTGGTCCATTACCGCGGTGGTAAAAAAAAAACCTGCCACCGTCACAGCCCTAAATATAGGCCTACTAAATAGCCTATAATAAGATAGCCTTGTTTGAAATTCTATATTGACTGGGTTAAATAGAATCACATTACTAAAAATAGACTAAAATACAATTTTCATTGACTAAAACTAGACTAAAATGTCATCAGTTTTCGTCGACTAAAACTAGACTAAAATGTCATCAGTTTTCGTCGACTAAAACTAGACTAGACTAAAAAGAGTATGAATGTGACTAAAACTAATAAAAACTAAAATGACAGCCTGACACAAAGACTAGACTAAAACTAAAATTAAAACAGGCTGCCAAAAACAACACTACCCCACAGTCACCAGATCTCAACCTAATAGAGCATCTTTGGGATGTGGTGGAACGGGAGCTTCGTGCCCTGGATGTGCATCCCACAAATCTCCATCAACTGCAAGATGCTATCCTATCAATATGGGCCAACATTTCTAAAGAATGCTTTCAGCACCTTGTTGAATCAATGCCACGTAGAATTAAGGCAGTTCTGAAGGCGAAAGGGGGTCAAACACAGTATTAGTATGGTGTTCCTAATAATCCTTTAGGTGAGTGTATATGCACCTATAGGTTCACTTATATATGCACCTATATGTTCACCTATATGTTCACCTATATGTTCACATATATATGCACCTATATGTTCACTTATATATGCACCTATACGTTCACCTATGTTTACCTATATATGCACCTATATGTTCACCGATAGATGCACCTATATGTTTACCTATATATTAGTAAAATGATTAAAATCCATAGCTACTAGTCCTACACTGTAAAAAAAAAAAATCCTGTGTACAAACGGTAAATCTCTGGCAGCAAAGTTTCCAGACGGATTCTGTTAAATTACAGCAAATAACCATTTCACAAAATACAGGCAAAAACCGTGAAAATACAGAATTGACTTTACAGTCAAAATGAATTAAATTACAGTACATTACTGTTGATAATGGCTTAATAAACCGTGGAAAAACGGATAAATGAAGTCAAATTACATAAAAAAAAACATTTAACTTTCAAGTTAAACTATAAATTTAGGGTTTTATAAAGTTATTTTATAATAATGCCGTCTATCTACAGTAATTATCTTTTAATATACAGTTTTTCTGTGTATAATAACTATGAAGTTATGTATAAAAATGCATTAAGTATATAAATTCAAATACAAAGTTTGTATATTTACAGTTTTCATTTTTGCATTTCCAATTTCACAACTTTGACCAATCTCTAATTAAGTACTTAATAATAGCAAATGTACAGTCAATTTCTGTTAAATTAATTAAACATATAAGTACAGAATACCTGGACATTTACAGTATTACTCATTAAACAAACACTGAACATCAAGATATGTGAATGATAGGAAATATAATCTTAGTATATAATTTAGAACATGTAAAAATATCCACTTTAATAGGCAATTGCTGTATGCCTTTATACTCTAATATAACTTATTTTACACATTTTTATTTTACACATTTACAATTACATTTTATCCAAAGTGACTTAAAAATTAAGAGAACAATAGAAGCAACAAGTGCAGTGACAAGTTAGCCTGGCTCCGCCCTCCTACGTACTTCCGCTCAATTTAATTTTCCTTCAGTACTACGTCTGGGACTGCTGTATATTCTTAGGTTTCCAGAAACAAATTTTTTGTAGGACCAATCAGCGAATAGAGGGAGTGGCTGAGAACGATGACGTTGATGTGATCACACACATGACTAGCGTCGGCCAATAGTGAGTCTACGTGTGACGTACAACACACAGACGCGCTGCTTTATCAAGACTCGAGGAACAGAGAGAAGGAAATGAATAGTGGAATAAAGTCGTTTTTTTTGTTTGTTTTTGCGCACAAAAAGTATTCTCGTCGCTTTATAAACTTTATAAAAGACAGACATCTTATTCTAAACATAATCCTCTGATCATTCGGACGACCACACGTTAGCGATTGGCTGTGGCAGATCCTGAGTGACTCTGGGCAGATCCAATAGTTTTGAACTTTAACAGAGAACCCGCCTTCAAGGAAGTAAACGTTTCTCAATGGAGCGAGGCCAGACTCTCTGTACAAATGAAATGTACGAGAGTCTGGTAGAACCAGGCTAGTGACAAGTCCCAGTTAGCGTAGAAAGTACACATAGCATTTTTTTTTTTTTTTTTTATATTAAAACAAAGATTTAGTATTATTGGGTCAAGTGTTTATGAAAAGATGGATCTTTAGCAGTTTCTTGAAAATGTGTTGAGCTGGGCAGGTCATCCCACCAGCAGGGAACAGTCCAGGGAAAGGTCAGTGAAAGTGATTTTGTGTCTCTTTGGGATGATGGCACACAAGGCGCCGTTCACTTGCAGAACACATGCTTCTAGAGACACACAGATCTGAAGCAGTGAGTTTAGGTCTTACTGCAGCATCTGGATCAGTTGCAGAGGTTTGACTGATGCTGGAAGAGCTGCCAGGAGAGCATTACAATAGTCCAGTCTGGATAGAACAAGAGCTTAGACAAGGAGTTGTGTGGCTCCGATAGGAAGGGCCGGATCTTTCTGGTGTTGTATAAGGCAAATCAGCAGGATCGCATGGTTTGGCTGAAAGTGAAACCATAAGCAGTTCTGTCTTGGCAAGGTTGAATTGAAGGTGAAGGTCATTCATCCAGCAAGAATTGACATTGAGTACTTTCCATAAGATCATCTCTCAATGCAAATCAAACTAGCTATTAGGCTAACTGAAATAAAACCACGCCAATCTCTAGGTATAGGTGAAGGCTATGTGATGATGTGGGCCTATTTTAATTCCAAAGGCCAAGGGAACTTTATCAGGATGCATTGTATCCTGGATCCATGAAGTAACTGGCCTTTAAAAATAAAAATCTGCCTGCCTCTATATATGGGTATTCAACATAGGGGTGTCCAAACCCTGTATTTTAAGGAAGAACATTTATTTATTTAAGGCAAGGTCATACTTAGATGGGAGAGGTTATTATGTGAGTATAGGTGACCATAAGTCTGAGTGGACGCCCATGACATGCGGAGTCCCTCAAGGCTCAATTCTTGCGCCACTCCTGTTCAACCTGTACATGCTCCCAATGAGCCAAATAATGAGAAAGAACCAAATCTCTTACCACAGCTATGCAGACGACACACAGATCTACTTAGCCCTATCGCCTAATGATTACAGCCCCATTGACTCTCTGCTTCAATGCATTGATGAAGTCAACAGCTGGATGTGCCAAAACTTTCTACAGTTAAACAAAGACAAAACTGAAATCATTGTGCATCGTTTGTCCGGTGGAAACAAAGATGAAGTTCTCAAGGTGAACACATACCTTCACTCTAAAGGTCAAACAACTAAAAATCAGGTCAAGAATCTTGGTGTGTCTTTAGAGTCAGACCTTAGTTTCAATAGTCATGTCAAAGCAATAACTAAATCAGCATACTATCATCTGAAAAATATTGCAAGAATTAGATGCTTTGTTTCCAGTCAAGACTTAGAAAAACTAGTGCATGCTTTCATCACCAGCAGGGTGGATTATTGTAATGGACTCCTCACTGGCCTTCCCAAAAAGACCATAAGATATTTGCAGCTCATACAGAACGCTGCCGCCAGGATTCTTAGCAGAACCAGAAAATATGATCATATCACACCAGTACTCAGGTCATTACACTGGCTGCCAGTTACTTATAGGATTGATTTTAAAGTATTATTACTAGTATATAAATCATTCAATGGCCTAGGACCTCAATACATTGCAGATTTGCTCACGGAATACAAACCCAACAGATTACTCAGATCATTAGGATCACATCAGCTAGAAGTTCCAAGAGTTCACTCTAAGCAAGGAGAGTCTGCTTTTAGCTATTATGCCAGCCGCAGCTGGAACCAGCTTCCAGAGGAGATCAGATGTGCTCCTACATTAGTCACATTCAAATCCAGACTCAAAACACATCTGTTTAACTTTGCATTTAATGAATGAGCACTGTGTCACTGTTTGTCCGACTGTTTATACTGTCTTATTTTAGTCTTTATTCTAAACTGTTTTAATTATTTTTAGTTCTTTCTCGTTTCTTTATTTTAAACTGTTCTTTATTCTAAACTGTTTTAATTATTTTTAGTTCTTTCTTGTTTCTTTATTTTAAACTGTTTTGTATATTCTTATTTCTTCTGATTATTTTTAATAGTATGTAAAGCACTTTGAATTACCATTGTGTATGAAATGTGCTATATAAATAAACTTGCCTTGCCTTGCCTTGCCTATTTACGATACATTATTCATTCACAAAGAAAATTGGTGTCCTTAAAGGTTGGATTTTTCCTAACTTTTTTTAAATTAAAGCATTAAGTTCAATTTCCAAAAGATGATTTTTTTATTCCTCTTTTTAGTCAACTTTAGCAGGGGTGTCTAAACTTATGCATAGCACTGTATATTTAGTTACACTGTAAAACTTTTCACTGTAAATTTACAGTAAAATACTGGCAGCTGGGTTGCCAGCCACATACTGTATTTTTACAGAACTAGTACTGTAAACAGCATTTACAGTATTGTACTGTAAAACATTGTACTGTAAATTTACAGTAAAATACTGGCAGCTGGGTTGCCAGCCACATACTGTATTTTTACAGCACTAGTACAGTAAACAGCATTTACAGTACTCCACTGTAATTACCAAATACAGTATATACCACATACTTTTACAATATTAAACTTGTCTACAGCAATAAATTGTATAGTAGTCACACTAGGAAAAAGAAAACAACATTTTCTGGGTTTTAAAACATTTATTTTGGTTAAAAGCAAAGATCAGAAAATTGCCTTCTGTGAACATGTTGGCTGAATTTTTTTTTAAACATAAAATGCAATTTTAACACTTAACAACAAACAGGTAACACTTAGCACTTAATTAAAGGGATAGTTCACCCAAAAAAATTAAATTAGCTCAAATTTACTCACCCTCACGTCATCCTAGGTCTATATGACATTCTTCTTTCAGACGAATACAATCGGAGATATATTAAAAAATGTCCTGGCTCTTCCAAGCTTTATAATGGCAGTGAATTGCTGTTTCTGTTTTGAAGTCCATACAAGTGCAAACGAAATCCCATTCAAAGTCTTCAAGTTTTCGCAGAAGTGAGGACACCTGTAGGCTTAGAGTGTTCTTTTTTTGCACAACTTGGCCAGTTTTGTTTGAAGTTACTTGTCCTTTCTTTGTTTTTGATCCACGTTCAGGATTGATGTCAGGAAATCGTCTAAAAGGCAGAAAAGAAAGGAAAAAAAACAATGAAATATTATGGACTGAGTTTATATATTTTGACAGAGAGAGACAGCACAAAAGATGTGTAAATAAAAAACAGATATCGGTTTTAACGACTAATCTGTTTGGATAAAACTGAACAACATAAAAAAAATGCAATGTTGGATGTTGATCAATAACTGATATTTCTTCTGCCCTGGTTAAAATACATCAACTCAATGTGTCTGTTTACATGCACACTGTCAACTAACTAAACTTTTGGAAGTGGGGTTGCCAGATTTAAAGTTTTATTCTACAACTTTTAATATCATCCCCTCATCAGGTCCCATCAGAGTATCAGTGGAAAGGCAGTCATAGACTCTCAGTTTATATAGAGCACACATTACCAGAATCCAGCCCAAACCTTTGTGACAGAAATAATTTAACTTTAATTGCAAGCCTTGCAATGTTTATTGCATACATGACTACATGATAATGTTAAACATGACATTTACCAGACTAAAATGCATGTTTGCACCCAAAAATGAAAATTCTGTCATTATTGCTCACCCTTAAGACTTTCGTTCGTCTTCGGAACACAAATTAAGATATTTTTGATGAAATCTGGGAGGTTTCTGTCCCTCCATTGACATCAATGTCATTGCAACTCTCAAAGCCCAGAAAGATGGTAAAAACATTGGTAAATAGAACATATAACTACAGTGGTTCAACCTTAATATTATGAAGTGACGAGAATACTTTTTGTGCGCAAAATAACCATGTCATTCTCCTACACTGTTTTGTGAGGATGAGTAGGCCGGAGGGTATTAAAGGGTAACTCTCGCCAAAATGCAACCTAGGGTCTTTTTGTTAATCTACCAGAGGCAAACTTTTATTTAAAAGCATAATTAGGATGGAAACGCCACTTAAGTTTGACCGTGTTTTCGTTTTCGGTCTAATTGCATTTTGAATGGGAGTGCTTGGACTATGATAGCATTAAAAATCGCTATTTTTTAAAACACTAAGGAGGCTCGACACAACATGAAACTGTGCTCGAAGTATCACCAGGGGCTCTACACATGAACTCCAGCATTGAGAACAGTGTTTGTGTACACAGAGTTTACCAAAAATAAAGATTTTGAACAACTCACGGAAGCTGTGTCCGCCTGCATTTTGACAGTCAAAAATAGTCGATCTAATAACTTTATTCTAGAGCTGCTGTAAAGCCAAAACAATCTATGTTACTGTAATTTCCTATTATCACTGTAAAGCTGCTTTGAAACAATCTATATTGTTAAAAGCGCTATATAAATGAAGGTGACTTGACACTGTTTACACTACGTCAACAGCGTAGGAGAATGACGTGAAAGAGTAGAGATTGTTGAATAATGTCGTTATTTTTTTATTTTATTTTTGTGCACAAAAGGTATTCTCATCGCTTCATAATAGGTTGCACCACTGTAGTTACATGGATTATTTAAACAATGTTTTTACTACCTTACTGGGCCTTGAAAGTTGCAAAGACATTGCTGTCTATGGCTGGTTCAGAAACCTCTCAGATTTCATCAAAAATATCTTCATTTGTGTTCTGAAGATTAACAAAGGTCTTACAGGTTTGGAACAACATGAGGGTGAGGAATTAATGATAGAATTTTCACTAATCCTTCAACTGAAAACAAGTTGCACTGACATATCTTAAATATGTGACTGCCACTGTTTTTTATCAAGATGCACACCAGTAATGTTTTTTTTTTATTAGACATTTTTATAAAAGCTGCTTAAATACCCTAATTTTATTAAGGCCTAGACCTGTCTTAAAGGGTTAGTTCACCCAAAAATGAAAATGATGTCATTAATGACTCACCCTCATGTCACTCCAAACCCGTAAGACCTCTGTTTCTCTTCTGAAGACTCTTCCGAGAGCTTTCTGTCCCTCCATTGTAAGTCAATGGACGTGTCACTGTTCACGTCCATAAAGGTAATAAAGACATCATCAAAGTAGTCCATGTGACATCAGTGGGTTATTTAGAATGTTTTGAAGCATCGAATATACATTTTGGTCCAAAATGAACAAAAACTACGACTTTATTCAACATTGTATTCTCTTCCGGTCTGTTTTCCATCCGCGTTCACGAGTCCATATTGAAGCACCAGATAACACGTCAGCAGCGTCAATGTGGACTCGTGAACGCGGATGGAAAACAGACCGGAAGAGAATACAATGTTGAATAAAGTCGTAGTTTTTGTTCATTTTGGACCAAAATGTATATATTCACTTACAATGGAGGGACAGAAAGCTCTCGGAATAAATTTAAAATATCTTAAGATGTCTTCAGAAGAGAAACGGAGGTCTTACGGGTTTGGAGTGACATGAGGGTGAGTCATTAATGACATAATTTTCATTTTTGGGTGAACTAACCCTTTAAGCTAAGCCCAGTATGGAAACCAGGGCCATATTGTTCATACCAGTAGTCAGTCAGCTTAATAAATACTGTCAAGACAAGTCACAATTCAGTCTAATATTTATATGAATGGCAAATATGCTAATGACTAACCTCTGAACAAACTCAAGGTGCTGCCTCTTCCTGTACTGCAAGCTGAAGTTATAGGAGGAGGCAAACAGCGCTGCCAGGCCAGTGATGAAGATAGGCTGTGATCCTTTCCACACACACCTTGACCTTCCAAACGTAATGTCCAGCACTGGTTGCTTAGAGATTGACCTGTAATTGAAAAAATAAAAAATAAAATGAATTAATAAATAATATTAATAATTAAAATAACTATTGTGGGTTCCACTGTGGTTCGATGTAGTTGTCTATCTATTCATAGTTCTATAAATTAAAATTTTCACCTAAAGATTAAAATTGATTAGGGTTAGAAGAACACTAAAACGCACTGCCATATTATTTTGCTTGTTTTAAGCATAAACTCATTTTTACTTATTCTTTCAGAAAACAAGACACTTTTTACTTGTCAATTAAATGCTTCTTCATGTAAGAATTTTAGATATCTGGACCGGAAACAAGAAAAAAACACTAATTAAGAAAAACATATTTTGCAGTGGAGTGAGTAAATGATGGCTTTTCATTTTAGGTTTAATCTACCCCTTTAATGTTTACATACCAGGAAATAAGGCGTGGACTCTCTGGCAAATGTAGATTGCTGGACATCAGCGTTGCAAATTCCTGAAACAATTTTTAAAAAGGACAGCACAACCTTGATCAACAGAACCAAAACATAAAACATATATTACAGATTAATGAGATTTGTTGAATATCATCTACTTATCTGCTTGAAGGATAACACCGTCTAACTTCTCTTTGAATTGTTAGGCAATTTGTAGGAACATGGCATGGCAATCAGGAATACATTTGAAAACAGCATTAACATGGATTTTTTTTATGCTAGCAAAATTGAAAATTCTGACAACGATTCAAAAGCACGATCACAGAACTGACAGCATTTGATAGCATTTTTTTTTTTTTTTACCACATAGACTATAACTGTAACACTACTTAAAAGCACTTACATTAGCACTGGACCGTCATCAGATTACAAAGCCTGAAACGAAAAATATATATCAAAAGCAGGTCATGCAAATAACATGGCATATGTTGCCTATTATGTGAAATATCGAAGTTAACGTTACTTGGTAAACAGGTGGAACAGAGTGAATTGTTTGCGCGGCCGCGGTAGAAAACCGCGATCGCAAAATCAAACCAAATAAGCATTTGTGAAAACAATGTAGAAATGCGAACGCAAAAAAACAAAATATATTGGCTTACCGTATCACTCAGTTGAACAATTTTCCATCTTCTCAAACTCTAAATCCCACTAATCGTCACAGGCGCAGGTTATTCAGATGACAAATTCTTCCATCCGTCTTCATGTAACATTAATGTCGCCCATTTTCTGCTGCGTCACAGACAACTAATGTTTCAAACACGAACCGAAGCTCACAAAAGCTTAAAAATTGCTCACAGATTCGCAGACACTGTTTATTTTGTTAACAGGAATGATTATTCTGTTCAGTTGAATCCCGCTGACAAATCAAGTTTGCCTGTAGTAGCTACTGTCGGCTCGCGTCACATTTGAACTGAATTGAGCGCGAAAGAAATCAATCCCACAATGCAGTGCTTTTACAGTATGATACTGTATTACGAATTTATCGGGTTGAAAACAGAAATGTGCTGTATATTTACAGCTGTTCTGTAAAATATACAGCCTAATACTGTATTATGGAAATACAGTACAATTCTGTAGGAAATTCGCTGTAAATTTACAGTAAAGTTTTACAGTGTATAAATTTGAATATTTTTCTTACAAAAAGGCATCTCCTCGATTCAGAAGGCCTATATTATGCTCATTCACTGTGGTGGAAAAGAGTTTGGCGGGTTATTTGTTTTACAAATTGTGTCTAATCCATGTATAGAATTCCCTATTTTACTAAAGCACAATCTGATAAATCATTTCACATCCCTGACTTGTGTATACAGACGCTGATTAACTATTGCATTGTTGCTTTAATACTCTTGTCTCATCCTGTGTAGTTAACAAAAACACTGTCTTTAATAAGCAAATATGATGCACGAATTTGAATTCAATACTCCATAAGAATATGTTGCATCCTCTTGTGAAACAAATCGACTGGGAAGTCAAATTTATAATACATCTAACCCTCACAGAACTTTTTCTGATTTATTTTTCAATCACGGTAGACGACAGGACAGAGGTAAAAGGATGATTGTTTAAAAGACAACAATACAGTGCATTGCAATTCAGAGTCATTTAATATCTAGTGTAGTATTTTGAAAGTTTCTGCTACTGAAAACATATATAACATATATTAAAAATGTGAATTTTTAGAGTAAATTTAATTCAAGTCCCAAAGTGTTCTGGTGGTCTAACACTTGTGTCTCTCCACAGTTGTGTCACACAGTGAAGAGATGAACATCTCCAGTGAGATCTTCCCCACTGATGGATCAAACTTTTCTGATCACTACTTTTTCAACGATACTGGAGTGGAAATTCATTTTGAAATGATTGTAAATATCATCACCATTGTGTTGGGTCTTCCTACCAACTCATATGTGACATGGCTTATAGTAACAGGAACAGGCAATGGACTTGCAGCAGAGTTCTTCAGTCTCAATCTCTCTGTCTGTGATATATTGCTCTATCTGATCTCCATCCTCTCTTTTTTCTCCGATTTGTCAGAACTGTCCCTTGTTGCTTTTTTTGGACAAGGATTAGGCATCACTGGTCGTCCTCTGTTTCAGTGTCTGATCTGTGTTGAGCGTTACCTGGCAGTGGTTCATCCTCTAACCTTTCTGAAGTTCAAACCTCTCAGATATAGAGTGATCTGCTCTGTTATTGCCTGGACTGTAATTTTTGCATCATGTGGAGTCAATATTTTGGCTTTTTTGTTCTTTGATTTCATAATTTGTTTTATGCTGGCACAAATCATCCTCTTCCTCTCCATTCAGTTGTTCTGCTGTGTGGCTGTTCTCAGAGCTCTGAAGCAGTCAGGACCAGGAGAGAGAGGGAGAGAGAAAGGGGAGGAAAACCACACGAAGAGAAGAGCATTTAATGTCATTCTAATAACTACTGTGACCATGGTTATCATATATGCTCCTAATATTATTTCAGGGCTTTTTTTTTTTATTTCAGTTAGTGATTCTGAAATAGTTGTATCTATCGCGCATTCTAGCTTTTTATTGGGCGGTTTGGTGCAGCCTTTTCTCTTTGTCCATCGTGTGGGAAAGCTACCCTTCCAGCTGCATTCAAATTGAAAGTTAGCCTATGGGGACAGCCATAGTGTTTGATTAATACTATTCTGATTGGGATTGAGCAATAGGCCTGCATATAAATTGTAAAACATGACATAAATGTAAAAATACAAATAATAAAAGTGTGATAAAACGGTGATAACACTAGCGAACACTAGCAGATGAGTGATGTCACTCCACATTAAGCAGCGTCAAAACATTTATTGTTAAAATTTTGTTAAATCATTTGAAAGCGTAGGCTTAGTTTTATCAAAAATGAAATAACAGAAATCAGTAAAAAAAATATATATATATATTTCTCTAATCTTTATTATGGGAATAAATTATCCAAATGAATAAATTCACATAGGCTACAGTCAGACTTGCAAATGCAATACTGAGAGAGATTTAAAGGATATAAAATAAAATAAAAACCTGTTTCTATAGGCTATTTGTACTTTATGAGTGCACATTTTACTGGAAAAGATGTACCCTACTATTTTGAAGAAAAAATGTGTTGTTGTCTTACTATATGAAAGTTAAGTTATAGCGATGCTTCTTTTAGTTACATATATATGATTGTTTAAAGTACCTTAACATAGCCGAACGCCATACTGTACCTCAACACATTTGTCAAGTCATTGTAGGCATAGAGGAATATTGGCTGTTTATCAATATCGCACACTATTCATCATTGTTAAGCACCTTGACAACATTGATCATGTTGCTCAATAACCCATAACAATAAACTTCCAATAACAATTGACAGTGTCGACAACAATGCAGGTTTCACATTAGCCTTTTATGTACACCGTTCAAAAGTTTGGGGTCAGTAAGATTTTTAATGTTTTTAAAAGAAGTATCTTCTGCTCACCAAGGCTGCATTTATTTGATTAAAAATATTAAATTCCAAAATATGTGAAAATGTGAAATATTATTCCAATTTAAAACAGCTGTTTTCTTAGTAATATTTTATTTACACTAAGCTAAAATTGCGATAGATTCTTTACATTATGTAAAAATAGTATTTTCCTTCCAATAAATGTAAATATTAGTTAGATGCTATTTATACTTTATACTTATAAATAGTGGCAGATACTATTTGCACCTCAGTTGGTTGTACAATACATTAAAATAACATACAGAGTAAATGATTATATTTATTAAAATTAATAAGTAGATAGAGTCTATCAATACCCCAAAATCTTGCACAGTCATTCATATAGCTCATCCTGAGTTGACATTTCATTCAGTAACATTAGGGGTAATACTTTACAGCAAGGTTCATTGGTTAACATTAGTTATGTATGGCGGGGAAAGAGTTAACAATGATTATAGTTATATTTAGTTATACAAAAAGCATATCTTCGATTCAGATGGACTATATTATGCTCATTTACTGTAGTGTAAAAGAGGTTGGCAGGTTATTGTTTTACAAATTGTGAATTCCCTATTTTACTAAAGCACAATCTGATAAACCATTTCACATCCCTGACTTGTGTATACAGACGCTGATTAACTATTGCATTGTTGCTTTAATACTCTTGTCTCATCCTGTGTAGGTAACACTCTTAAAAACACTGTCTTTAATAAGCAAATATGATGCACAAATTTGAATTCACCGCTCCATATATGTTGCATCCTCTTGTGAATCAAATCGACTGGGGAGTCAAATTTATAACTACATCTAACCCTCACAGAACTTTTTCTGTGTTTTTTTTTTTTTTTTTTTTACTTATTTTTGTATCACTGTAGACGACAGGACTGTCACGTTTCCGTTCATGTTTGGACTGTGTTGTCTTTGTCTTCAATTCACCTGTCTCACCTGTGCCTTGTTAATCACCTCGTTTAGTTATCTCGTTTGTTTTGCCCCATGCTGTGTCTAATTTCCCTGATCTGTTTCCTTGTGTATTTAAGCCCTGTGTGTTCCTTCAGTCTTTGATGGTTGTTATAGTGTCAAGGTATGTGTTGAGTGTTCATGTATTCTGAGTTTGGGAATAAACCAGATGTATTGAAAGCTTGTCTCTGCGTCTTCAACCTGCAAAACCCTGACAGAACGACCGACCAAATCATGAGCTGGGAGCTCACTGGACAGATTGCGGCTTTGGCTCAGAATAGCCGCGATCTGTTGCATCATGCCAGACCAGCCGAGCCTGCACTTCACGCCAGTCCAGCCGAGCTTGCACTTCACGCCAGTCCAGCCGAGCCTGCACTTCACGCCAGTCCAGCCGAGCGTGCATTTCATGCCAGTCCAGCCGAGCCTGCACTTCACGCCAGTCCAGCCGCGATTGCACTTCACGACAGTCCAGCCGCGATTGCACTTCACGACAGTCCAGCCGAGCCTGCACTTGACGCCAGTCCAGCCGAGCCCACACTTCACGCCAGATCTGCCGAAGCTAAGGCAGTTTGCATCATGCCCGCCGCGCCTGAGATTGAGAGCATCATACCCGCTGAGCCTGAGCCAGTTGTTGGCTTAGAGAGGCCAGATCCAGTTTCGAGTCCAGTTTCGAGTCCAGTTCCGAGTCCAGCCGAGCCTGCACTTCACGCCAGATCTGCCGAAGCCAAGGCAGTTCGCGTCATGCCCGCCGAGCTTGAGACAATTGTTGGCCCAGAGAGGTCAGATCCTGTTCCGAGTTCAGCCGAGCCCGCACTGCACGCCGATCTGCCGAAGCCAAGGCTGTTCGCGTCATGCCCGCCAAGCCTGAGACAGTTGTTGGCCCAGAGAGGCCAGATCCAGTTGCGAGTCCAGTTCCGAGTCTTGTTCCGAGTCGGGGGGTCGGCTGCCCTGTCGAGCAGGAGCCAGAGCCAGTCTTTGAGCAAGAGCCAGAGCCAGGCCACCCAAAGGGTCTTCACTAAATGTACTAAATGTTACGCTCTTAGATGTTCGAAAAACATCCCTATTATCTCTAGCCTTGGCTACCGTATATAGACCGCCTGGGCCTTACGCTGATTTCCTAAAAGAGTTTGCAGATTTTCTCTCAGACCTATTAGTTAACTTCGATAAAGCATTAATTGTTGGAGACTTTAATATCCATGTAGATAATCAAAATGATGCGTTAGGGGCTGCGTTTACAGATTTATTAAACTCCTTTGGGGTCAAGCAAAACATTACCGGACCGACTCATCGATTTAATCATACACTCGATTTAATTATATCACATGGAACCGATCCAACCGATATAGATATCATTCCACAAAGTGACGATGTCACTGACCATTACATGGTAACTTGCATATTACGTACTCCTGTAATATATCATGCTGCGCCGCGTTATCGATTAGGCAGAACAATCCTTCCATCCACCATAGATAATTTTTCAAACAGCTTATCGGATCTGTCTCAGCTGCTCAGTGAACCCAAACAAACAGATGAACTTGAGGAATTAACTAGCACTATGAGCACCATTCTCTCTGGATCATTGGATATTGTTGCGCCCATTAGATTAAAAAAGGTCAGAGAGAAAAGTAAAGCACCATGGTACAACAGTACTACGCGTGTTCTAAAGAGAGAAACCCGTAATTTAGAGCGTAAATGGAAACAAACCAACTTAGAGGTCTTTAGAATCGCATGGAAAGACAGTATGTCACGTTATAAAAAGGCCCTAAAAGCGGCCAGGGCTGAGCATCTACGCAAACTAATAGAAAACAACCATAACAATCCTAAGTTCTTATTTAACACTGTGGCGAGACTAACAAATAAACAGATGTCTCCTGAACAAAGTATTCCATTACAGTTTAGTAGTAATGATTTCATGAAGTTCTTCACTGAGAAAATAGAAAACATCAGAACCACAATTGTAAACGTTCAATCCTCAATCGCGCCTTATAATTCAGCCTCAATTATCACGCCGCAAGAACAATTACAGTGCTTTTCAACTATAGAACAAAAAGAGTTAAATAAATTTATCATTTCCTCTAAAACAACAACATGTTTATTAGATCCCATACCAACTAAACTATTGAAAGAAGTGTTACCTGTAGTGGAAGAGCCTCTCCTCAATATTATTAACTCGTCTTTATCTTTAGGTCATGTTCCAAGAACATTTAAACTGGCAGTTATAAAACCTCTCATTAAGAAACCACAATTAGATCCGAATAATCTAGTAAATTATAGACCCATTTCAAATCTACCTTTTATGTCTAAAATACTAGAAAAAGTTGTGTCCGCTCAACTGGGCTCTTTCTTACAAGAAAATGACACCTATGAAAAGTTTCAGTCTGGATTCAGGCCGCATCATAGCACTGAAACTGCGCTCGTTAAAATCACAAATGATTTACTTTTAGCTTCTGACCAAGGCTGTATCTCAATATTAGTTTTACTTGATCTTAGTGCTGCGTTCGATACTATAGATCATACAATACTCTTAGATCGACTACAAAATTATACTGGTGTTCAAGGACAAGCATTAAGCTGGTTTAGATCGTATTTATCTGACCGCTACCATTTTGTTTATTTAAATGGAGAAAAATCTATCATAACTCCAGTAAACTATGGAGTGCCGCAGGGATCTGTGTTAGGCCCTCTATTATTCTCAATATATATGCTACCACTTGGAAATATTATAAGGAAACATGGAATTAGTTTCCATTGTTATGCTGATGACACTCAAATCTATATTTCATCACGGCCAGATGAAAACGCTAAATTATCCAAATTGACAGAGTGTGTTAAAGATATAAAAGATTGGATGACGCATAATTTTCTTTTATTAAATCCAGACAAGACAGAGGTACTACTTATCGGTTCAAAAAACCACCCACAAAACCTCTCACAATACAACTTTAACATAGTAGGATGTCCTGTTACTTCATCCTCTACAGTAAAAGACCTGGGTGTTATATTAGACTGCAACCTGTCTTTTGAAAATCATATTTCATATGTTACAAGAACAGCCTTTTTCCACCTTAGAAACATTGCTAAGCTACGTAATATGCTATCAGTTTCTGACGCAGAAAAGTTAGTTCATGCATTCATGACCTCGAGACTAGATTACTGTAATGCGTTATTAGCCGGTTGTCCTGCATCCTTAATAAACAAGCTACAGTTAGTCCAAAATGCCGCCGCTAGAGTTCTAACTAGATCAAGAAAATATGATCATATAACACCGATTTTATCATCCCTACATTGGTTACCTATAAAGTCCCGTATTAATTACAAGGTATTGCTACTGACTTATAAAGCCCTAAACGGCTTAGCTCCAGTCTATTTAACCGATCTTCTATCGCCCTATAATCCATCGCGCTCTTTAAGGTCACTAAATTCGAGGCTTTTGGTCATACCTAGGATATCCAGATCCACCAAAGGAGGGAGAGCATTTTCACATTTAGCACCAAAACTCTGGAATAGTCTTCCGGATACTGTTCGTTGCTCAGACTCGCTCTCCCAGTTTAAAACTAGATTAAAGACGCATCTCTTCAGCCAGGCATTCATATAATACTTTTAATCCTACAGTTAAATCCGACCTCTAGTTCATAAACGCCAGAGGAGAACTGGCCCCCGACTGAGCCCGGGTTCTCCCAAGGTTTTTTTTTTTTCTCCATTAGGTCACCTGATGGAGTTTTTCGGTTCCTTGCCACTGTTGCCTTTGGCTTGCTCAGTTGGGGATATTTGGGGATATTTAATTGAATTAATCAATCAACGATACTATTGATCAGCATTACCGAACGTAGACGTTCCACTAGAAACAAACATTGATGTATTGTTCTAATTTATTACTGTGAAGCTGCTTTGATACAACCTGTGTTGTGAAAAGCGCTATATAAATAAACTTGACTTGACTTGACTTCACCGCCATAGCCGCCCGAAGGGTCTTCTCCGCTATGGACGCCCGAGAGTTCGACAGCTCCGCCGTGGCCACGGGCAACGTCTCGGGCAACCATGCCTTCATCTGCCTCCGGGGCGCCCTCCCTCCCACCCCTTTGGATGTTGTTAAGGCGCGAGGACGCGCCTTCGGGGAGGGGGGGAGTACTGTCACGTTTCCGTTCATGTTTGGACTGTGTTGTCTTTGTCTTCAATTCACCTGTCTCACCTGTGCCTTGTTAATCACCTCGTTTAGTTATCTCGTTTGTTTTGCCCCAGCTGTGTCTAATTTCCCTAATTTCACTCCACATTAAGCAGCGTCAAAACATTTATTGTTCACATTTTGTTAAATCATTTGAAAGCGGATCCTTAGTTTTATCAAAAATAAAATAACAGAAATTAGTAAAAAAAAAAAAAAAAAAAAAAAACTTTGACTGGGAAAAAAATGAAAAACATAGGCTACAATCAGTCAGATTTGCAAATGCAATACTGAGAGAGATTTAAAGGGTGATTCTATAGGCTATTTGTACTTTATGAGTGCACATTTTACTGGAAAAGATGTACCCTACTATTTTGAAGAAAAAATGTGTTGTTGTCTTACTATATGAAAGTTAAGTTATAGCGATGCTTCTTTTAGTTACATATATGTGATTGTTTAAAGTACCTTAACATAGCGAACACTATACCTCAACACATTTGTCAAGTCATTGTAGGCATAGAGGAATATTGGCTGTTTATCAGTATTGCACACTATTCATCGTTGTTAAGCACCTTGACAACACTGATCATGTTGCTCAATAACCCATAACAATAAACTTCCAATAACAATTGACAGTGCCCACAACAATGCAGGTTTCACATTAGCCTTTTATGTAAATAAAAATAATAATGCTGTGTTGTTTAAAACCAATTTACCTGTATATGTAATCGAGAGGGATCATATCTGATTTTATTTGCATGTTCTCAAGTCTCAGAGATTCACATATCCACAATTGTTCAATGCAAAGTACCTCAGTAGATACATAGAAGTTTTTAACAACATTTTTTAAATTATATAAAAAAAGTCTAAAAAAATTATAAATATTTATTTATAGATATAATTTGTGAGAACTGATTTTCCTGCTAAGACAAAACTCACCTTGCAATAACGCCATAAAATGCACCCTGGCCAGAAGATAGCAAAGACGGAGCACAGGACATTGTCCTGTCCAAACTTTGCATCCCCCTCTTCCTCCCCCCTTCCTCCCCCCTGAGTCAAGTCACCAAAAGTTCACTAAGAATGTCTATATATCACATATGATGTATCTTGTGAATCTATTGTTGTTCCTTTTCATGTTTGGTATCATCTTAAGTGTCTCAGTGTGATTGGTAAAATGGTTTTAATTTCATTGCAGTCATTGGTTTAATGAGAAAGATGAGAACTTAGGAGAATCCTGTTTCTCCTCTCTGGGTAATATCTCTTTAATATATCTCAAGAAACCAGGTGCTACCCCCTGGGGTACATGAATTGACCCAAAAATATTGGTAAAACCCTTTTGTTCTGGTCTGGGTATTTAAGGGTAGGAGACAGAGCAGTCTTTGGGACCCTTTAACCAGGATCATCTCCCATACAGTGCTGTTTCAGTGTTTTCCTGTTGGAAAACACTCACACACCACTGTGTGTCTCTGTCAGGAATGCATTGCTTACTTTTAGAGTCATCTTTGAGTAACTAATGTTATGTATTTATTATTTCTGAATTGTGGCTTTTAATCATTTACTTGTGTTACTGGCATGATACATTTTTACCTGACAAATATATGTTACATCTTGAGTTATTCTGAAGTTTTCTGAAATCATTATTTTAGTAGACTATGAGGAGGCTGGTGCTACCGCAGCTCTGTGTCCAGGATAGGTCAAACTAAAGGCGCATATGAACGGAGCAGTAGGCACGTCATCTGAAGACCTTTTGATTTCTGTCTATCACTGACTTGGCAAGTTGTACGGAAGTGGCTTAATAAACTACACTTTTTTGTAGGTATTAGCAAACCCTGCACCCTCTGACCAAGATCAGAAATCCACGTAAACCTGGGGCGTGTCACTTCGGGTCCCTGAATGAATGAATAATTGAAAGTATGGGATACTCAGAATAATCAAATATCTAAATGACTCCATAATTAATATGTATGACTATTTTCTAATAAGAAACACAATCTAAATTTGATTATCATTTGAAATTGGAGTCAGATTAAGCGTAGAGCTAAAATAATATTGAAACTAAATTCCCATAAATGAAGTGAACTTCACTGGAGCTCTGAAAAGACATACACGCATTATTCCTTCGCCCAGACCATTGGATTCCGTCGTTGGACCAATGGGTGGTCCTTACAAATTGAAACACAAAAACAGGACACAGGTTAAGGCTGCTCCTTTAATGGGGCTTTGAGGTAAACATGCATGTAAATTAATTCATTTTGTCACTGTGAGTGTATAAATACACACTGCTGTCTCCATATTTTTATCATTGTTGTTTAAACCCACCTCTGTATCTTATACTAAACTTACACTAAGTTTAAATAGCAACAGATTATTTTTACACAGTGAAAATAGCAGTATTTTCTTAGCAATATTTTATTTACACTAAGCTAAAATTGCAATAGATTCTTTACATTATATAAAAATAGCAGTATTTTCTTTCCAATAAGTGTAAATATAGATGCTATTTATACTTTATTATAAATAGTGGCAGATACTATTTGCACCTCAGTTTGGTTGTACGATAAAATAACATACAGTGTAAATGATTATATTTATTCAAATTAATAAGTAGATAGAGTCTATCAATACCGCCAAATCTTGCACAGTCCTATAGCTCATCCTGGGTTGACATTTCATTCAGTAACATTAAGGGTAATACTTTCCAATAAGGCTCATAAGTTAACATTAATTATGTATGGCTGGGAAAGAGTTAACAGTGATTATAGTTATATTTAGTTATAAATATGAATATTTTTATTACAAAAAGGCATCTCCTCGATTCAGAAGGCCTATATTATTCACCATATATATTCACTGTGGTGGAAAAGAGGTTGGCGGGTTATTTGTTTTACAAATTATGTCTAATCCATTTATAGAATTCCCTATTTAACTAAAGCACAATCTGATAAATCAGTTCACATCCCTGACTTGTGTATACAGACACTGATTAACTACTGTATTGTTGCTTTAATACTCTTGTCTCATCTTGTGTATCTTAAAAACACTGTTTTTAACAAGCAAATATGATGCACGAATTTGAATTCAGCGCTCCATAAGAATATGTTGCATCCTCTTGTGAAACAAATCGACTGGGAAGTCAAATGTATAACTACATGTAACCCTCACAGATCTTTTTCTGATTATTTTTTTTTATCACTGTAGACGACAGGACAGAGGTAAAAGGCTGATTTATACTGCTTGTTTACAAGACAACAATACAGTGCATTGCAATTCAGAGTAATTTAATGTGTAGTGTAGTATTTTGAAAGCTTATGAAAACTGAACACATATTGAAAATGTGAATTTTTAGAGTCAATTTAATTCAATTCACTTGTGTCTCTCCACAGTTGTGTCATACAGTGAAGAGATGAACATCTCCTGTGAGATCTTCCCCACTGATGGATCAAACCTTTCTGATCACTACTTTTTCAATGATACTGGAGTGGAAATTGGTTTTGAAATGATTGTAAATATCATCCCCATTGTGTTGGGTCTTCCTACCAACTCATATGTGACATGGCTTATAGTAACAGGAACAGGCAATGGACTTGCAGCAGAGTTCTTCAGTCTCAATCTCTCTGTCTGTGATATATTGATCTATCTGATCTCCATCCTCTCTTTTTTCTACGATTCGTTTGAACTGTCCCTTGTTGCTTATTTTGGACAAGGACTACGCGTCACTGGTCGTCCTCTGTTTCAGTGTCTGATCTGTGTTGAGCGTTACCTGGCAGTGGTTCATCCTGTAACCTTTCTGAAGTACAAACCTCTCAGATATAGAGTGATCTGCTCTGTTATTGCCTGGACTGTAATTTTTGCTTTATGTGGGGTCAATATTTTGGCTATGTTTTTTTTGTTCTTTGATTTCATAATTAGTTTTATGCTGGCTCAGATCATCCTCTTCCTCTCCATTCAGTTGTTCTGCTGTTTGGCTGTTCTCAGAGCTCTGAAGCAGTCAGGACCAGGAGAGAGAGGGAGAGAGAAAGGGGATGAAAACCACATGAAGAGAAGAGCATTTAGTCTCATTCTAATAACTACTGTGACCATGGTTATCATACATGGTCCTGATATTATTTCAGGGCTCCTTTATTTGATTTCAGTTAGTGATTCTGAAATATTTGTATATATCGCGCGTTCTAGCTTTTTATTGGGTGGTTTGGTGCAGCCTTTTCTCTTTGTCCATCGGGTGGGAAAACTGCCCTTCCAGCTGCATTAGGCGGCGTTCACATATCGCGCCTAAAAACGCATAGAAAAGCACATTTTCAGTTATTTTAGAAAATGTCTTAGATCTTTCAGTGGTTATAATGTGAAGCTATGGGGTCCACTCCTTCAAGTCCCAAAAATGTGCATGCATCCTTCACAAAAGTTATCCATCCAGCTCCAGGGGGATAAACGAAGGCCTTCTGAGGGTAATCCGTGTGGTTTTGTCGTAAAAATATACATAATTAAAACTTTATAAATGAAAATAACTGGCTTCCGGTAGCGCTCGACACGCGTTCACGGAGATGGATGCTGGCGTATGACGTTGGACGTAGCGTAGGAAGCGTTGTGACGTAGAACGAACGTGACAGCGCAGCCAGAGAGCAGAGCAAAACAAAACTCTACGTTCATTAATAAAAAAAACACTGTTTCTATAGGCTATTTGTACTTTATGAGTGCACATTTTACTGGAAAAGATGTACCCTACTATTTTGAAGAAAAAATGTGTTGTTGTCTTACTATACGAAAGTTAAGTTATAGCGATGCTACTTTTAGTTACATGTATGTGATTGTTTAAAGTACCTTAACATAGCGAACGCCATACCTCAACACATTTGTCAAGTCATTGTAGGCATAGAGGAATATTGGCTGTTTCTCAGTATCGCACACTATTCATCATTATTAAGCAACTTGACAACATTGATCATGTTGCTCAATAACCCATAACAATAAACTTCCAATAACAATTGACAGTGCCCACAACAATGCAGGTTTCACATTAGCCTTTTATGTAAATAAAAATAATAATGCTGTGTTGTTTAAAACCAATTTACCTGTATATGTAATCGAGGGGGATCATATGTTATGCGATCTGGGAAAACCCACCACATGGTGAAATTTTACCTATTACAGGTTTTGATATCATATGGAAGCTGGTATCAAGCCCTTTCCAAATCTGTTTTTTATTTTTATCATATCTTGTTGGTAGCAAAAGTTATGTTTATCTGAAGTCGATTTTCTGGAACGGAATTTTGAGAAAAACAGATTTAATTAACTTTCACCGTCGGGACGCTTCTTGCCCATCTCGCGATTGTTATAAAACGTACTCGGTTACTAACGTAACCTCGGTTCTCTCTAGAAGAGGGAACGAGTATTGCGTAAGTAGCTTACGCATCGGGAAAGTCTTCTTTCTTCGAGATCTGAAGCCAAAAAATTATCCTTAATTTTGTATTCATTGTCAACGCAGTGCAGCAGCCGACAGACCTAGGCAGGCTGTGTAAGCGTGCTCATTGGCTGCTCGGCTGCAACTGCTTAAGCCTATCGGTGAGCGCTATGAACGCGGCAACCAATGAGGGCGCTTCGCGCCCTCCGCGCCCTTCTAACCGTCAGAATGGGCGTGGCCAGCGTGTATATATTCAGCGCTCACAGGCTAAAATTCTGGTTTTCGCAGTCTGAAGCGCAAAAGCTCGTGGCGCGACACGGCAGGGTACGCAATACTCGTTCCCTCTTCTAGAGAGAACCGAGGTTACGTTAGTAACCGAGTACGTTCTCTTACGAGAGGTTCTCTCGTATTGCGTAAGTAGCTTACGCATCGGGAACCCTTTGTCAACGCCGTGTGCGCCGAGCATCCAGCCCATGAATCCCAGGGAAACCGGGGAAAACATTCTGCTGGAAAATGTGGCCGGTCGAGAGACGGGCCAGTGTAGTACATGCACTTCATGCAGCATATGAAATAGAGCGGCGCGGCCGGTCTATAAACATAGCAGTACAACAGTAGGGCCGGCGGAGCGAGCCCAAACAGTACATAAGCACTCATAAGGGTAGGAGAAAACGACATAGTCGGTTTCACATGAAGAGAAAAAATTCCCACGCGGCAGAGAATAATGCGGGCGGCCAGCAGCGCGGGCCAGCACCGATAACAGCGCGTAACGGGAAATAGGAAACAGAACGGAACAGCCGGTCTGAGTCAAACACTTCACCCTGAGTGGTAACCAGAATAGCGCCAGCATATGAACGTAGTCTGCACACGGGAGCTGGGCAGAGCATACATGTCACTTATACTGACAATATTTTTGCCTGTAGGGCAGGAACTTCCAGGTTATAAAACCTCACGAATGTAGACGGGGAGGCCCAGCCCGCCGCCATACAAATGTCGTGGATAGAAATTCCGCTGGACCAGGCCCACGACGAGGCCATGCCTCTAGTGGAATGGGCTCTGATGCCCAGAGGGCACTGCAGGTGTTTGGAGGCATAAGCTGCTGCTATCGCGTCCACTATCCACCTGGACAAGCTCTGCTTCGAGGCGGCAAGACCCTTGGTACGTCCGCCGAAGGAAACAAAGAGCTGCTCTGAACGCCTGAAAGCGGCGGAGCGCGTGATGTAAACTCTCAGCGCCCGGACAGGGCATAGGAGGTTATCACTGTCCCCACCATCGGATGCTGGCAGAGCCGAGAGGGAAATAACTTGTGCCCTAAACGGGGTTCCAATCGCTTTGGGGATGTAACCGTGCCTCGGTCTGAGAATGACTTTTGAGTCATTCGGCCCGAACTCGAGACATGCAGGGCTAACAGATAGCGCGTGCAAATCACCCACTCGTTTGACTGAAGACAAAGCTATCAGAAAAACGGTTTTAAGCGACAGATACCTTAGATCCGCAGATTCAAGCGGTTCAAAGGGAAAAGCCTTTAGGGCCGCCAGGACCAAGGACAGATCCCACGAGGGAACCGAGGGGGGCCGCGGGGGGTTCATCCGTTTAGCTCCTCTGAGGAAGCGGATAATGAGCTCATTCCTTCCCATTGCCCGGCCGAGCGTCGTCTCAGCGAACGCTGTAATAGCGGCCACATATACTTTGAGCGTGGAAGGGGATCTGCCCTTTTCCAACAGCTCTTGCAAGAAGGAGAGCACCCGCGGAACCCCGCATGCGCGCGGATCCAGGTTTTGAGTAGCGCACCATTTAGAAAACACCGACCATTTAGGTGGTACCATTTAGTGATCGTGTTCACGACCCCTTCTGACAGGCCAACGGGTATCCGTTGATCACCCATGCATGCAGCGACCAGCGCTCTGGATGGGGATGCCAGATCGATCCAGCGGCTTGGGAGAGGAGATCCTTTCTCACCGGGATCGGCCATGGGGGTGAGTGCGACAGCCTCACTAGCTCTGGGTACCAAGTTTGGTTTTCCCATCGCGGGGCTATAAGCAGCACTGAGTGGTGCGTTTCTCTGATCCTCGAAATGACCTGTGGCAACAGGGAGATTGGAGGAAAAGCATACAGCGGGAGGCTGGGCCATGTCTGGGACAGCGCGTCCTCGCTCTTCGAGTAAAACTTCGGGCATTGAGCATTGTCTTTCGACGCAAAGAGGTCGATTTCCGCTCTGCCGAATAGGCGCCAGAGAAACTGGACTGTCTGGGGGTGCAGAGACCATTCTCCCGGGGGAATGTTGTCCCTGGACAGTCTGTCTGGACCGACATTCAGGTGGCCCGGCACGTGCGCGGCTCTCAGCGAGCGCAGCGAGCGGTAAGCCCACACGAGGAGGCGTTCTGTCAGCCTGCACAGGTTCCTGGATCTGACACCGCCCTGTCGGTTCACATAGGATACCACGGTCATGTTGTCCGAGCGGACTAGCACATGGTGATCCCGTATGAATGGGAGGAAGCGCCTGAGCGCGTTCTCGACCGCTATCATCTCCAAACAATTTATGTGGAGGCATCTTTCCCGGTCTGACCATAGGCCAAAAGCCGGTTTGCCCTCGAACAGAGCGCCCCAGCCTGAGGTGGAAGCGTCCGTCGAGATAACTTTGCGGTGTGAGATAGCTCCCATTGTCACTCCCCGCTGGTACCAGTCGGCCGCTAACCAGGGCTTCAGAGCTGAAACGCAGCTCTGAGTCACTCTGATGCGAATACCGCCGGAAGCCCATGCTCTGTGAGGCACTCGGGCATTCAGCCAGCGTTGTAGCGGGCGCATTCGTAAAAGACCCAGCCGAAGCACTGCTGCGGCTGAGGCCATGCAACCCAGTAGCCTCTGAAATGTTTTGAGAGGTACGGTGCTGCCCGGCCGGAGGGACGCGGCCAGGCGTCGAATGCAGCGCGCGCGCTGTGTCGACAGGCGGGCCGTCATCGCTACAGTGTCCAGATCCAAACCCAGAAAAGAGGTTGATTGACTGGGCACGAGCGAGCTCTTGGTCCAGTTGACCGTAAGCCCCAGGCTGTCCAGATGGCTTAAAAGCACTGTTCTGTGGGCGATGAGTTCGGCCTCTGACTGTGCTAGGATCAGCCAGTCGTCCAAGTAGTTCAGAATTCGCATTCCCCGACCCCTCAGGGGAGCGAGAGCCGTGTCCATGCACTTCGTAAATGTGCGAGGTGCCAAAGACAGGCCGAACGGCAGGACGGTGTACTGATATACCTGACCGTCGAAGGCGAATCTCAAGAATGGCCTGTGACGGGGTATAATCTGGATCTGAAAGTATGCGTCTTTCAGATCGAGAGATATAAACCAGTCCCTCGGGCGAATTTGCGCGAGGATTTGTCTGGTTGTGAGCATTTTGAACGGTCTTTTCATAAGAGCCTTGTTCAAACGTCTCAGATCTAGAATTGGTCTGAAAGCTCCGTCCTTCTTGGGAACGAGGAAATAACGGCTGTAAAAGCCCGACTCGCTCATGGAAGGGGAAACCGGTTCTATTGCCCTTTTGCACAGAAGTGTGGCTATTTCTGCTCGAAGTAGATGTGCTACTTCCCCATTCACTCTGGTCTCGACGCGCGCTTGAAAGCGCGGAGGGCGGCGAGCGAACTGCAGAGTATAGCCTCGTTTTACTGTGCTCAGCACCCATTCTGACGCGCCTGGAATAGCTTCCCACGCTTTCGCGTGTGCGGCCAGGGGCAGAATAGCCTCCGGGCTCTGATCGCCGCTGATCGCGGGCTCGAGAGCTCGAAACGGAGGGGCGGGCGTGATGCGCGCGCTCTTGGTGCTTAGATACGGCGGGTCGCTCACAGCGGTGACCGGCCGTTTTACACACAGCGTCCCGGTGGTCTTTGACGGGGAACATACAGTGTGAAGCATGCCGCTCGAAGGCGGCGTCAGGGGCGAAGTACGAGAGCGGATGTGTGAGCGCGTAGAAGCGGGCACAGCATCCGTGTTTATAACCTGACCGGTACGGAGGGGTTGTGTAACAGAGCGGGCAGTGGGTAGGTGTGGGCACAGCGGGGTGGACACATGACCTACTTTTGACACTCGAGCAGCTTGTGCCAGCTTTATGCGAGTGGGCTCTGTGAGAGACACGGGGTTTACAGTGCTTGTGTGCAGCGGTGAACACAGATAAGTGGGCACATTTACTGCATTTGAAACACTTACAGCGCGAGGCGCGCGACCAGGCATAATACTCTCTTTGAGATTTCTCTGGGTCGCCGTGAAAACGGCGGTTGTGTGCAGGCGAGAGGGTGAGTTCACCGGCTCGTTGGCTGCAAAATGAGTGTCTGCAGTAACCGTGGCAACGGGGACTGACAGAGCTTGAAGCTTTGACGACGGTCCGGCCACGGCGGGACCTAATCGTCGCTTCTCTCCTCGGGCTAGGAGGATTTTGGAGGCTCAGGCTTCACCGCGATCCTCTGCCGGGGTCCCCGGGGAGGAGGCGGTCTAGCGCGGCTGGTCGAGCGAGAGCGAGGGCGGCCGCCCTGTCGTCGCTGCGAGGACGGAGGTCGAGCTGGACGCTGGGCAGAGCTTTGTGCAGGCTGGTCCGAAGGACGGCGTGCAGCGGGTCTGGAGCGTCGAGGCAGAAACAAATTCATTGCCTCAGAAGTCTTTTTCACCTCCGAAAAACGGTCGACGATCCCGCTAACCGCTGGGCCGAACAGGCCGGTGGGGGAGAGGGGGGCGTTGAGAGACACCGCGCGCTCAGACTCCCTCATGTCCGCGAGCGTGAGCCAGAGATGCCTCTCTGTAACTGACAGAGAGGCCATGCACCTTCCAATGGCCTGGGCAGCGGATTTCGTGGCGCGAAGGGAAAGGTCCGTCGCGCTCCTCAAATCCGTAAGGGAAGCAGGCTCCGAGCGCTTCTCGTCCAGATCACGGAGGAGGTTAGCCTGGAGAATCTGCAGTACTGCCATAGAGTGGAGTGCTGATGCGGCCTGCCCCGCGGCGGCGAAAGCGCGGCCGACGAGGGCTGAAGTGGTCCTGCATGCTTTGGACGGGAGGGCAGCCTTTGAGCGCCAACGAGAGGGCGGGCAAAGGTGCGCTGCGACCGCCTCCTCCACAGGGGGGATGGAATTATACCCCTTCTCAGCGGCGCCGTCAACCTGTGAGAGCGTCGATGAGGCATGTGAAGACACTCTCGCGGAGAATGGAGCATTCCACGACTTCGAGAGCTCGCTGTGAAGCTCCGGCAGGAAGGGTGCATTTCTGGACGCCGGCTGTCGGCGGCGGTGGTGAAGGAAGCAGCCGTCGAGTCTGTTCGGGGCTGGCTCTTCCGGGGAAGACCAGTCAAGGCCCAGCTGTTCGACAGCTAGCGTGAGGAGGCGTAAAAGCTCCGCGTCCTCGCCCGCTCGAGATCGGCCTGAATCCTGGACTGACGAGGAGGCAGTGGACCATTCCTCACTGTCAGAGGCCAGGAGAGAACAGCTGTCCGCGGCGTGTTCACCACAATCATCCGCCTCATCCCCTGAAGCGGCGGAGGCGCGGGCGAGAGCCGGCGGCTGCGCGGCCGAGAGGGGGGGCGGAGAAGGCGAGGGAGAAGCTCGAGGGAGAGACTCCGGCGAGCTTCTGTGCGCCAGGTTGGTCTCCGGCGGTCGCTGTGAGCGGCGCTTCTTCTTGCGCGGCCCAGCAGGGACGGGCGGGGAGACATGCTGATCGAAAACTTCAAGCCGAGCCCGCAGGGTCGACATTGAAAGTTCCTCGCACTCGGGGCAGCCGCCCGTGGAGAGTGCGGTGGCGGCGTGATCGCGGCCCAGGCAGAGAGCGCAGATGAGATGGCGGTCTCCGTCGCTGAGCGTGGCGTGGCACGAGCCGCAAGAAAAACGGGGCATTTTTAGAAAAACGCCCCGTGCTCTTTTAGAGAAGAGGGTGTGTTGCAGTAGGCGAACACACAGCAGAGAAAAGGATATGACGCCGGATAGCGTAGCAGGCACGGAAGGCTGAAGGCGGCGAAGGCGGCCGGCTTCTTCAGGCGCTGTCCTAGGCTTGCTGGTCGCTGGTTTCAACGGCGGCGGCTTCTCCAGATCCAGCGATGCGAAGAGCTTCGCTGAAGACAAGAAAATCAGAATTTTAGCCTGTGAGCGCTGAATATATACACGCTGGCCACGCCCATTCTGACGGTTAGAAGGGCGCGGAGGGCGCGAAGCGCCCTCATTGGTTGCCGCGTTCATAGCGCTCACCGATAGGCTTAAGCAGTTGCAGCCGAGCAGCCAATGAGCACGCTTACACAGCCTGCCTAGGTCTGTCGGCTGCTGCACTGCGTTGACAATGAATACAAAATTAAGGATAATTTTTTGGCTTCAGATCTCGAAGAAAGAAGACTTTCCCGATGCGTAAGCTACTTACGCAATACGAGAGAACCTCTCGTAAGAGAACTGCGTGACGTTATAGTTTAAACAGGATTGGCGCGAAATGCGCACTATACACATTCACTGTACATGTTATGTGGTTTATTTAGGGGGGAGACTAAAAGAAAGGAAGAATAAGGAAAATAATGATAAAGGGGCAGGCTTAGACCACATCCCTGCTCAATCACTCTCTTCTGCCCACTCTCTTCACACGCATCACACATCTCACATGACCAGCGTCGGCCAATAGTGAGCCTACATGGCAGTGTTGTATAAAGTACTAGAAAGCAATACTTGAGTAAAAGTACAAGTATTGTACTAGAAAAAGACTTTGGTAGAAGTGAAAGTTACCTTTTAGAATATTACTTAAGTAAAAGTCTTAAAGTATCTGATATATACTGTACTTAAGTATCAAAAGTAATTTTCTGATATTTAATGTACTTAAGTAATTGAAGTAAAAGTAAAAGTTTTTTTTTTTTGATTATGCGTTGAATTCAGCGATCACGGAACGCGAAAAACTGGAGGGACTGTGTAGCCTGCACTGTAGGCTACTTGTGTTATCGTTTATCTCCCACTGCATGTACCTTTAGCTGTAAAAACAAAAATTGCATCACAATAAGTGTATTGTGATTGTCACTAACATTTTTGTAATTAAACTGAATTTTATTAGGTTTAGTGACATGTTACAATGTTTATAATTTCTGGTAAGCTACGCTTTTTTATTATTTCAATTCAATTCAATTGTGATTTGATTTAATATTGACTCATTTGTATAAATATTAGGTAGGCTACTCAAGATCTGCGTTAATTTTTCTAAAAATAAAAAATTTAAAAAAATCCCCTAATGCTGTAAACATACAGAGAGCCCTAGCTTGTAGTAGGCTATTATTTAAGGTTAAAAATAATTAAATAGAATGCGTTTTTTTTATTATAATAAAAACTTTAATGATATAAGTAAAATATAATAAATATGTAATATAGAACACATATTTAGCAAAATACTCTCTATAGCTATTTATTTGTCTTGCCAACTGTGCTATAGCCTATTATTAAATGGCTTTCCTGAGGTAAATGTGACATAATTGTCCTCCAGCTATGTTATTGACCTCTTCACGCTGATGAAAAACACTTATTGATCGATATTATGTATAAGGAACATTTCGGTAAGTTATAGGCCTACTGTATCTTTCAACAGTATTCATGTTTTTTTTTACTATTAGCTAGTACAGATGATCGGTTCACTTGAGCTAGGGATCTGTCATCAGACTGTCACGTAACATTTACAAGCGCCAAAACAGTATTTATTTTTTGAATTTCGTAATAAAATTGACATAATCTGAGTTAAAAAAAAAATGTTTTATATCATAATGTAACCTGCTCTGTCTAGTCTGTCGGTCGTCCTCTTTGCTTCGCGATTTTTCTGTGCGTGAGAAAATTGATGTGAGGCGTGAGAGCGCGTGGAAAAAGTCAATTGCGTGTGTCTCACGGTGAATGCGTGAGAGTTGGCAGCTCTGTAAGTTAAACGTGCTCCAGGTCCTCCGGCAGGTTCTCGTGCTTCCATGGCGGTTTCAGTTGTGCTTCCTCCTCCTTTGGCATGGCAACAAACAAGCATTACGCTGAAATAGAGCGCGCGCCGTGCGTACTGCAGTCTAGGAGCAGTGATTCGCCAAACCTCCCTTATTGTAGTCGCACACATTTCTTCTGATTTTATTTTGTAGTAACGAGTAACGAAGATGCTTAGTGGAAATATAGCGGAGTAAAAGTATACATTTTATCTAGGAAATGTAGTGGAGTAAAAGTGAAAGTTGACATAAATGTAAATAACGAAGTAAAGTACAGATACGTGAAATTTCTACTTAAGTACAGTAACGAAGTATTTGTACTCCGTTACATTACAACACTGCTACATGGTGACGTACAACCCAGACGCGCTGCGCTGTTACACTACTTGAATTTATTCAGGCCCACAGAGAGGAAAATGAATAGTTGAATAAAGTCGCTATTTTTGATGTTTTTTCCCGCAAAAAAAAGTATTCTTGTCGCTTGATAAACTTGTGGTTGAGCCACTGTAGTCACTTGGAATATGTAATGTTTGAAAACAATGTTTTTTTATGTAAATCAGTTCTTTTAAAATGTCCATTTCAATTAATTAGATTAATTCCACAATTTGTCTACATCATCAATCACTTTTGAGTGATATATACTGTATATGAAAGAATGAACTAAATGAATGTCACAGTAAATGAATCACATGCAAATACAGAGAAATGAAAATGCACCTGGTTCTAATGGAAACTATTTATGTAAAAAAAAAAGAACACTCCTACAGACTACATATGCTATATATATATATATATATATATGGCATCACCTTTGAGTGATGACGTGAGTGTAATTGTCATACATACTATTGTATGTATCATATGCTTGTAGTGTATGTGTAGTCTGCTTGTAGTGTGTATGTAGTGTTCTTGTTTTTACATAAAATAGTTTCCATTAGTACCAGGTGCGTTTTCATTTCTCTGTATTTGCATGTGATTCATTTACTGTGACATTCATTTAGTTCATTAATTTAAAATGAAATGAGACTCATGATTTCTTTATTCATTCTTATTAGTCAGAATATGTTATTCTTTGTATAGGTGTTCAGTCTGGTGACATCAACACTGTGCAGGTAGCATAAAGCCACATCTCTGACGATAGAGCTGTTTAGGATCAACTGGGAAAACAGATTATTCTCTTACGGTAAACAGGCTTTCTTTCTGATAGTTTAGTTATTGCCATTGTGGGTCCAAAAATAGAAACCCAGAACAATCTGGGTGAGGGTTGCTCATAGTGAAAATGCCAAACAAAAGATGTTTGTTAATTATTAACCGAAAGGTATACTATCAAAAAAATATATATTTGGAAACTTTCTGGTTGTTAGATGTTGGTGGAATGTAGTAATATGATGAACTGCACTTGTGGTTACCACTTTATATATACTACAAAACAAGCTATGTGTCAGGCTATCCAGCTTTGAATATTATTAATCTGGTAAAAGGACATTACAATACTCCATTGAGAAGTAATAATAATTCATAATAATTCAAAAGATTAAAAAATACAGTAACAAATGCATAGCTCATTGTTAATGTCAGATAATACATTTATTAATGCATTATTAATAGGCAATGCATTATTGTGCAGTGCATACGTATTAGCGAAATAGCTAATAGAGCACCAAGTGATGAAGAACTATTGTATTGGTTTTATAAAACATGAATATTTTTTGTGGTTGAAAATTCAATGGAAGCAATTCAGTAGAATACGTCTGTGTCTTTAGTTTTTCTACACTTAAAGAGAACTTAAACATAACTTTTTTAGTGTGTAATACATTACCACTAAATATGCAACATACTTATTTTACATAACATTGTCATTTTTCTGATTTAAATAAAATAGCCTACACTTTAAAAAAAAGAGGTTCCAAAAGTTTACATATAGGGATGCAATGAAGAACCATTTTTGGTTCCCCAAAGAACCTTCCAGTGAACAGTTTTTAACTTTCTCTTATAGTGTTCAGAAAATTTTGATCATCTAAAGAACCTTTTTCCTCTGTAAAGAACCTTTTGTGTAATTGAAAGGTTCTATTGATGGTAATGTTCTTCATGGAACCATTGATGCCAATAAAGAATCTTTATTTTTGAGATAAGATTTATTGACATTCTGTTATACTATTTTATCAGGTAAAAAGAGAGAGAAAACAAATGGATATTTCTGCCATGTCAAAAAGATATTCTTCCAGCAACATCACAACAAATGACACAAACCAGATTGAGTCACCCTTCAAATTTAACACTGCCGGATGGATCCTCAGCCTCATTGTTGCGCTTCCTGAAAACTCTTATGTGATCTGGCTCATCGTCACAGGAGCGGGAAATGGAGTCGCATCAGAGTTCTTCAGCCTCAATCTGTCCGTTTGTGAGATTTTCATCTGTCTGCAATCTTTTTTGTCTCTACTGAGCCACACTTTTCCAAGTGTCAATACTTTTGTGAAATTTCTGTCAGGTGTTTCAATGACTGGTCGTCCTCTGTTTCAGTGTCTGATCTGTTTTGAGTGCTACTTGGCAGTCATTCATCCCTTCACCTTTCTGAAGTTCAAAGCTCTCAGATATAGAGTGATTTGCTCCAATGCTGTCTGGCTTGTGATTGTTATTTCCTGTGTGTTTGCCTGTGTTGAAGTAATTTCAAATCAGTTCTATTTCTTCATGTGCTTTTCCTTGTCTCAGACTCTACTTGCTTTGTCAGTTAAATTATTCTGCTGTTTAACTGTTCTCAGAGCTCTCAAGCAGTCAGGGCCCGGAGAGAAAGGGAAAGATAAAGCGAAAGACAACCTCATAAAGAGAAGAGCATTTAATATCATTGTTATGATTATAATGGCAACGGTAGTCACGTATGCTGCATATATGGTGGCAGCACTCATCTATGTTCTGACACAAAAGTTTATTTCAATTCCCTGGACTGCTGGTCATGTCTGTTTTGTTCTGGGTGGTTTGTTTCAGCCTCTTCTTTATCTCCACAGGACTGGAAAACTACCTTTTTGTAAAGTTCCATAGTCCTTTACACATAATTGATTTGTATTTATTCACATATTGATCATTGTTTTATTAATTGAAAGGTAAAGTGTACTGGTATCAATGCCTCCCTTTATGAAAAAGAAGTTTATTCAAGTGCACTATTAGTATACATCTTTTAAACTAAAAATAATAAAGTATACTTTCAGTCTACTTTTTATGTACTTCTCAGAAATATAAAATTGCACTTAAGTAGCCTATACTTGTACCCTGGAAATCCAGAGTTCTCGCGAGAGCACACGTTGAATTTGCTCAGCAAGTTACTCTGGCGTTGAGTAATGATGCTCATTAAATATGCCCTTGTATCCGAGCTGCACCAATCACATCAGGTTATCTGATATAGGCGGGCCAGAGGCGAGCTAAACAGATGAGGACAGCGCTGTGACGTCCAAGTCATTAGTAAACATTGCAAGATGGCTATGGATGAACACCAGTTGTTTGAAACAGCTTTGGCCGCTACAATGAACGAGTTAGACTTGGCTTTTTATCTAAAAGAGGAACAGAAGACGCCGCTCGAATCCTTCCTTTGCAAGAAGGACGTTTTTTCTGTTTTGCCGACCGGATACGGCAAGAGTCTAATCTACCAGTTAGCTCCGCTGGTAGCTAAGCGTATGGGGCTTGTTGTGATTGGTCGTAGTGTTATCCAATTGCGTGCAGTGAGATTTTCAAGTATACTTGATGCCGCCCCTTGAGCTGGGCGATTTTCATTAGTCGATGCCAGACCATTAATCTTTCAGATTTAGGTCTGGATTTCCAGGCTACAATGACTTGTACTGACAGACAAGTGTAAGTATTCGGCCTGTACTTGTACTCAATCTTTTGATCGAGATATAATTAAAAGTATAATTAAGTATTTTAAGTATACTTGGCTTGTAGTTGTGTTTACTCTTTTTATTGAGTAGTCTATTAAATACTTTTTTCACATAGATTTACATACTGTCTTATAAACTTACATTACTTTAAAATATTGGTTTATAAAGAAGACAGATATGTTTCTAATTCTGATATCTCAATTTTTGTCTAGGCTACGTAGGAATTTAGGAAATACTCTTTCCCCGCCATTGACTGAATTTTCTGGTGTTGTGCCGAATTTCGACCACGCCAAATTATTCGACCACACCACAATAAAATCTTTTAAAATGGAAAGAATTAAAGTATACAAAATGAATACCTAATAGGAACATAGTAGTATACTTAAAGTGCAAAAATAATATATTAATTGTAAATTAATAAGTATGATGTAAAGTTCACTTAAAGAAAACTTATAAGTAGGGGAGAGCGGGGCACAACCTAACTCATTTTGGTTTTGGCTCAATTAAAATAATTAAGTTAGATTAATCTTTTTTTTTTTACACAAGCAACATACACATCTCTGCTACAAATGAACACTTAAAGTTTTTTTCTAGGACCTACCATTTTCTTACAGTTGCACTGAAAGTGACAGAAGTGCAAATGTTACAACTTACCTTAATTATAACAGACAAAGAGGTTAGTTGTAACACTTGTGTGTAACACACATAATTCAGTACTATTTTATCTGTATAGTTTGATATTGTTTGTGCATCTGTATAGTTAGATCCATACATCCAGCCCTCATCCAATCATCCTTCTATTATGGATCAATATCATGGATTGATATATAGGAAAGGGCTGCTCAGTTTTGCAAAAAATAAATAATAAAAAAATCATCAAATATTGTAATTGCAATTGAATTATATTTGTGTGTGGCAGCTGCATGTAAAATTATTATTATTATTATTATTATTAATAATACTAATAACAGTAATGATAATACAAATTATTTTATTGCATGAAAAACAGGCTATATTCTTAATAAATAAACAAGTGATCAATTAATAGTAAACAAATGTGGGAAAAAAAATCATACTTTGAGATTTAAATTCCAACAATGTTTGTGAAGGTCCAACTTTTTACGTTAGGGTCATCAGGTTTATGTGTGGGAAGTCTGAATGAAATTTTACACAGATTTGTTTTGTTTTTAAACCGTTTTTTTTAACTGACACGATTAGACGCTACCTTTTTATTCTTACTGAACTACTACCTCTAAGGATATCTAAACTGTTTAAGGTTAACAAACTAGTTCAACCTGGTCTGACCTTTAAAATTACTTTTATTGATAACCAAATGATGATTCAGTCATATTTTTCTACTGAATTTAGTTAATTATTACCACATGAAGTTTATTTTAGTTTTCCAGATAAAATATTGTCAGTCTACATTTAAGTGAAGATATATTACAGACTCAAAAACATACTATGGTATTGTTTCTATAAATATTCAAAACCATAAAAATAATATACTGTATGGTTAATATTTTATTTATAAAATTACACTCCTTCATAGGAGACACTTTTGGTTTATTTATTCAAGCAAACTACACATACTGTATGAGTGTGTTTCTTTCATTGAGGAAGCAATGATACTGTAAGCAACACATTAACTTTCAATTAAATACATAGCTAAAATGTGAACACGCATAAATGCCAAGGCATTAACATGACTACAGAGCTTTACAAAATGGTAGTTTCCCAGTCCTGTGGAGATAGAGGAGAGGCTGAACCAAACCACCCAGCAAAAAAGAGAACTGACCAATAGACCAGAGCACTGGAATGAACTGTTGTGTCAGAACATATATGAGTGCTGCCAATAAATTTGCAGCATATATGAGAACAATTGCCATCGTAATCATTACAATGGTATTAAACGCTCTTCTCTTCATGTGATTTTCCTCCTTTCTTCTTTTCTCTCCTGGTCCTGACTGCTTGAGAGCTCTGAGAACAGCCACACAGCAGAATAATTTAACAGACAAAGCAGGCAGAGCCTGACACAAGCTATAACACAAGAACACATTCATATTAAATATATAAACAATGGTAAACACACAGTTGACAACAATCATTATCCAGGCCACAGCGGAGCAGATCACTCTATATCTGAGAGGTTTGAACTTCAGAAAGGTTACAGGATGAACCACTGCCAGGTAACGCTCAACACAGATAAGACACTGAAACAGAGGACGACCAGTGGTGGGAATGCCCATTAGGAATATCGCAACAAAACACAGACTTGGAAAAGTGTCGCAAAATAGAGACACAAAAGACTGCATACAGAGGAAAATCTCACAAACGGACAGATTGAGGCTGAAGAACTCTGATGCGACTCCATTTCCCGCTCCTGTGACGATGAGCCAGATCACATAAGAGTTTTCAGGAAGCACAACAATGAGGCTGAGGATCAATCCGGCATTGTAAAAACTGATGGATGACTCAGTCTTGTTGTTGATGTTGATGTTGCTGTTGCTTTCTGATGTATTAAACACATCCATTGCTTTCTCTTTTACTAAACTTCCCCCCAAAAAAACACATAAAAACAATATGTTAGTCAGCCTTACAGTACACTCTTAGAAGAAAATGTTCTAAATAGAACCTTAAAGGGTTCTGTCAGGCGCTTCATAGAAACTTTTAGGGTTAAATAGAAGCCCAATTAACCTTTTTTCTATGTTATGTTTGACAAATAACTGATGTACATGTACAAATAATTTAAAGAATTGCTATTAAATAATAATTAAAGAAAGTTAAAAAGTTACACTTAAAAATATAGAGACTATCAAGTTATGCATTAAAAAGGTACAAATTATAAATCCAGCGATTATCTGCGTTAAAATGCTGCTCTATTTGTAGACCTATACTGTATATAATTGTTTTTTAGACATTTGTAATTGTATTAACCAATAAGAAAATCCTGTTTACCTTAAAGTGATGTTTACCCAGTCAATCCTAAAAAGCTCTATCGTCTTGATGCTGTCTGTACAGTGTTGATGTCACCAGACTGAACACCTGCAAAGAATGCCATAATCTGGCTGTATATATTGGAAATGAGAATGAATAGAGAAATCATAAACCTATGTGATATTCCAGTGGCCAGATGGACACCACAGGTCTCAACACTTTACAATGAAGTGAACAGAATGTAAATGAATCACATTCAAATGGAGAGAAATGAAACCACGCCTGCAACTAATGAACACTATTTTGTGTATGAAAAATATCACATATGGAGACACGAAAAATAAAGAATTTCAAGAAATGTTAAGATTCTGTACACACACGCAGAACAAGGTAGATTTGAATTATTATTATTATTATTTTTCTTTTTTAAATAGTGAGGTTTTTACAGGGAAACACGGCCAAAATAATATATGTAACCATTTATATAATACGCATATAACAACAGCAACATTTATGATTACATACTTGCATGTAATATTAACATTTTTAACTAAAAAACTCAGCAAAAATGCACTGAACTGATCAAAAGTGACAGTAAAGGCATTTACTGTACTTTGTTACAAAACAAAACAATGAAGAAGCACAACTATTTTTAACATTGTAATAAATGTTTTACATTGAAAAGAAAGCACAAATAAATTATATAAAATACATATAATTATATTATAAATATAAAATAATATAATATAAAATAAATTATATCAATAAATTTAAAAATCCTGATGGTGATCAAAAGTTAGAATCTTGCAAAGAGAGTCATTGTAGAGACTCAATTTTATCACATTTAATTTTAAGACTGGATCATTTTATATCAACAAGATGTGTATTGGATAATATTGTGTATTAGATCATAATATTTGCATACTGTTGTGTGCAACAAATAATAAATCCAGCATTGTAGATTCTGGGATATGAGCTGCACTGATCACCTTATGAGACAGAGCTTGTAGTTCTTGTGAAATAGTGGGAAAATCTGGCATTATTCAGGTAAAAAGTTATTTTGTTATATTTTATTTTTCTAATCATAAACCACTGGAATGAACAAATGCTTTGTGTGCTGCACAAGGTAGCGGCTTGTTGTACTATATCACTGTAGTTAAAAAAAAAAAAAAAAAAAATTAAAATGGCAAAATCATCAAAGTCAATAGTTTTCCACACACAATGTCTTTTTGTATTTACTGATTATTTATGTAGTAAATGGAATGTTTACTTAATTACAGATCTGTTGACCCAGAAATAGCAAATATGTGACCATGGATCACAAAACCAGACACAAGTCACATGGGTATATTTGTGGCAATAGCCGACAATACATTGTATGGGTCAAAATTATCGATTTTTCTTTTAGGCCAAAAATCATTAGGGTATTAAGTAAAGATCATGATCCATGAAGATATTTTGTAAATTTCCAACCTGCTGTCATTTCATTTGGAAAGCCAGGTAAAAAGAGAGTGCAAGAGAAAAAAAAAATGGATATTTTCTCCTTGGCGAACAGCAACATCACAACAAACGACACAAGCAACGTTGATTCATTCCTGAACTTTCACACTGCCGGATGGATCCTCAACCTCATTGCTGTGCTTCCTGAAAACTCTTATGTGATCTGGCTCATCGTCACAGGAGCGGGAAATGGAGTCGCATCAGAGTTCTTCAGCCTCAATCTGTCCGTTTGTGAGATTTTCTACAGTCTGCAGTCTTTTTTGTCTCTACTGAACAGAGCTTTTCAAAATCTCTGGTTTGCTGTGGTATTTCTGACAGGCTTATCCGTCACTGGTCGTCCTCTGTTTCAGTGTCTGATCTGTGTTGAGCGTTACCTGGCAGTGGTTCATCCTGTAACCTTTCTGAAGTACAAACCTCTCAGATATAGAGTGATCTGCTGCACTGCGGCCTGGATAATTATTCTTATGTCTTGTGTGTTCCCCACTTTTACTTTTTGTTTTACCAGTTCTTCATTTCATTTGTTTTCGTTCATGTGCTATTATTTGTGCCAGGCCCTTCTCACTTGTTCTATTATGTTGTTTTGCTGTGTGGCTGTTCTCAGAGTGCTGAAGCAGTCAGGACCAGGAGAGAGAGGGAGAGAAAAGGAAAATCACATGAAGAGAAGAGCGTTTAATATCATTGTGACGATAATAATGGCAATGCTTCTCGTATATGCTTCATTTTTGTTGACAGGACTCAGCTATTTTCTGACACATGAGTATATTTTAACACACTGGTGTATTGGTCAGATCCTTTATTTGCTGGGTGGTTTGGTTCAGCCTCTCCTCTTTCTCCACCGGACTGGAAAACTACCTCTTTGCAAAGCAAAAAAGTATTTTTAGAAACTGTTTTCGATGGAAAGATGCTTTCTTCTCAAAAAGTCACTAAGTCAGCACTTCACATCTTTTTTTCTCTTCTAATCCGTGCTCACATAGGCCTACTGTATTTTAATATATTACATAGTCAAATATCCAATAAAGCATTATCATTTTAGTCGCTCGCTTTTTAAAAAGTTTTTTAAAGTTACTTATCTAGAACAAAGCAGCTAAGTTGGCAATACGCTCCATAGTCCTGTTAATGCTTTGGCTTTCATTTATTTATATATGTTTGCATTTTTTATAATTCATTTAACTGAAAGTATACTGCTGCTATCATTGTTTGCTTAGTAAGAGAAATATACTACTCTTCTTAAATAAACCAATAAGACTCATCATGACTTGTTCATTTATTGCTCATCTTGTGGCTTCAAATATTTAGAGAAATGTTTTTGTCATAAATTATGTGGTAACATCTACATTAATTGTTTTATTTAACCTGACTATGGTTACATCAAGTAGAATTTTTTTTTTTTTTTTTTACATAAACAGTGTGTTTAACGTCAAGAGGGAAGCATGCATTTTCTGCGTATAAATTGCACGATAAATACAATTCGTGCCATAGATACGCATTTTCATGAGATTGTGTTGGTATGTCATACAATCCAGAAAAAGCTAATACACTAAAATAACATAATAATAATAATGCTATAAAATGTACTCTCCTCACTGTATTTAATGTCTAAGTGTGATAATGCTGAACTTGCATTATTTAAACCCTTTGGCCACCAAAACTTAAAACTTTATTGCTATATAAAAAAAAAAAAAGTGCCTTCCTTTGCAATTCAAAAAGGCTATTTTAAATGTCAAAATACAGTGAAAATCAGTATTAATACAATGTATTAGATGCAATAAATCACTTGAGGGATATGCGCTGCATGTGGAATGTGATTTATCAGCTTTTTCAATCCCAGTTTATTTCTGTTTATGTTACAAAATAGCTTTATTTTCTCCTATGATCTATGCTGGTAAGAATCATATCTGGCTAATCTATGATTCAGAATATTTGCATTTAGTTTTTTAATAAATCAAGCATTGTAGATTTGTGAGCGCGAGTTGCACTGATCACCTTACAAGACTGAGTTTAAAGTTTATGTTGAGATGGTGGGATGATTTCACATCCATTATTCAGGTAACCAACCATTTATAGGAGATTTGTAATACTGTAATAAAATGGTATTTATTTAGTTATTTATTTTTGTCCAGGACAAAACAAAAGACAGTTGCATGATGAACATCTCGAAGGAAGCTGCAAAACTTGACACATGAGGAGTGTAACTTAACCGAACAGCCTGAACATAAAATTCCAACCTGTGACCTTGCAATAAATGCTACTAATGTCCTGTTTGGTCTTCCTACACACTCCTATATTCAGTGGCTTATTGCCACAGGAGCAGGAAGAGGAATTGCATCCGAAATCTTCATTCTGAATGTCTCTATTTATGAGATTGTGTTCTGTCTGCGCTCACTGATATCTGCACTTGCCAATGAATTTTCAAAGCTCTGGGAATTTGTCATGACTGGTCGTTTCTTTCAGTGTCTGATGTGTGTTGAGCATTTCCTGGAAGTGGTTCATCCTGTAACCTTTCTGAAGTTCAAACGTCTCAGATACAAAGTTGCCTGCTCCGTTGTTACCTGGATAGCGAATCTTATCTCTTGTGTGTTTTGTCTGTGATTCATAAACCCTTGTTTTAAGCATAATTTTGCATACTTTTACCTGTTACAGTTCTCAGTCTACCTCTCCATAAACCTGTTCTGCTGCGTGGCTGTTCTCAGAGCTCTGAAGCAGTCAGGACCAGGAGAGAGAGGGAGAGAGAGAGAGAGAGAGAGAGAGAGAGAGAGAGAGAGAGAGAGAGAGAGAGAGAGAGAGAGAGAGAGAGAGAGAGAGAGAGAGAGAGAGAGAGAGAAACATGAAGGGAAAAGCGTTTTATGTCATTCTAACAACTACTGTGACTTTACTAATTGTTTATGTTCCTGGAATATTTATGTCATTGCGATATCTTCTGTCAATACCATCTCTCCCAGGACTGGATACACTGAGTCTTATATGTTATTTTATGGATGGCTTTGTGCAACTTATTCACTTTATTTACAGTGTTGGTAAACTGCCCTTGTGTAAGCGTAACTAGTTGCTATAACACTTTTATAACAACCTAGTCATTTACAAAAAATTGAGTGGTGGGTTTAAGGAATGTCATAACTTGTAAAGAACATTTCTTTTTCCCAATAAAAATTATTTTCATACCAGTCCCAAATCTTCTCTAAATTACATTGATAGCATGGAAATGTCTATACTGGAAATTTTCTGATGTTGTAATTACCTAGATGGTATTGAAAGATGCAGATGAAAAAGAGAGAAATTACAAAGTATGCACGTACTGTACAAACGTTAATCAATTATAAAATAATGTCTCTCTGGATTTAAAATATATAGGTTAATAATAAAAAAATGGACCTAAAAATATTATTAGGTTATGGTTAACGTCATATTTTTGGACGATATTCCGATAATACATGGCGCCTTCAAGTAGATTTGTGTACTGTAGTTAAAACACTGTTTTACAGTGAAGAGGACCTATAGCCATTTTACATGATCATCATACAAAGCAGTTAGTCCCGTTAATTAAAAACTGTAAATACAAGATAAATAGCATTAACATTTATGCTTAATGAAGGCAGCATCCTCAGTATTGCTGGTCAGAGCTTGTTTATTTAGCTTTTGGCTGAACTGATTTTGTGTTGTATTTTTTTTATTTTTTTTTTTTTACGTAAATGCCATTTAAATGTATTGAATAAAATAACCATTTTGTTGTTAAAGCAGCCACCTGTGACACTTTACTTAAAACTTCAAATAAAGCCTTAAAGAATTTCAACCTGCACCCAGGTTAGCACTTTATGGTTTAGGCTAGATTTGTCTATTCTTAGCCTATACACCATTACCAAAGATGCACTATTACGTTTCTCCTCAGTCTAGGGGTAGGAAGGATTAAAAAAGAAAATGGTAGGAAAAGACAAAAGCGTTTCTTTCATTTTCTTTATTACTCATTCCTACACCTAGACTGGAGAGAAGCGTATAAATTGGGGGCTTGTCCGGGACCACCAACTGATTGAATGCCACCTGATAGTCCTTAAAAAAAAGCCACCCCCACTTTATATACCTGTCCGGTCAATGTGGTTTTGCAAGGCATGTTCCTGGATCAGCATATTTTGTTGATCCTGGATCAACTTTCTTGTCCAAAAATTTTGTCCTAACCATATCCCTATCCCTAGACCTAACCCTACCCATAACTCATTCCTAAAATCAGAGGGAAATGATATGCGAATAGGTGAGTAACACTGATCTAGAAGCATATACTGTAAACTTGTCCCTTTTATAGAAGCCCTCATATTGATGTTGTGTAGCTTATTTTTTTAAGTTTTTAAGCTTTAAAAACTTAAAGTAAAAATACATTATTAGTCTCCACTAAATGTTGTGGCGTTTGCACCAACAAAGACGTTTCCATGGGAAGCAAATAAACAGCATGATAGTTTGAAACAAGTACCTGTAATATCTACACATATACCTAACACTATAGGTACTCCACAGTAAAATGCAATAGCCAATATCATTAATATTATCTTTAAAAAATGTATCGCCCATATCAAGCTAACAAAAATACTAACTTACACAAGCAAACACTTACTCTTTCAAGTGGAGTATTTTGCAATGAAAAGTCAACAAAAGAAGTAGAAAAGTTAAGATACCTGTTGTACTTGTCTGCAGGCAACAATTTGTATCGAATGCTCAGAAAAATGGAAAATATGGATTAGATTACATGCCAATTATTTGTATACAATATGAGGACAATTTGCATTGATTTATAGACAAATATTTTGATTCTTACTAAGAGATGGCTATCTCATATTTGCATATTAGGTTTTTATGTGTATTAATACAAAAACATGTCTTCAAATGTCGAAACAGATGCATTTATAATATGAAAAATGTGGATTACAAAATGCCTTAAATTGCATGCCAATTATTTGTATGCACGGATATGAAACAATATGAGGACGATTTGCATTGTTTTGTATACAAATTACATGTTTGTTACTAAGAGAGGGCTATCTCATAGTTAATCTCATATTTGCATTTTAGGTTTTTTACAAGGCATGTTTTTTTTAAGTCATCCATATATATCCGATGTGACAGTTGTGAAATCAGTCAACAAATCAACACAGGGATTGAGGCTGATCCAGACAGAGCATTCAATCTTCAGGTGACGCTCTTTTTTCCACTGAACAATATATTACATTGTCATTGTGCTTACTAGATTATGAAGATGAATGGGTATGTAAAATAAGCTGTGACTACGGGGTAGCTCAATTTGTTTCGAACAGATGAATCCAAAGGAAATATGACAGAAAATAATTTGTTTTACTATGCAAACGAAGTCTAATGTGCACTCTTAAAAATAAAGGTTCCAAAAATGATGCCATAGAATAATTAGAATAATCAATAATTAGATGCCAATAGAACTTCTTTCACTTAGTGTGAAGAAAATTTAAAAAATCTAAAGACCATTTTTCAAATATAAAGAACCTTTTTTGGTTATTCATGGAACCATCAATGCCAATAAAGAAGCTTTATTATTAAGAGTGCAGAATCCCAGTTTTAAGTCATTTACTATTGAGATGTAGACTTGCGTTGTTTGCAGTACAAAATACCAAGTTCATTTATAATGTTCTCTTCCCATAGGTCACAGTTTTATTTCTGAAGTTATACAAGCTTCTAAGCTGAGAAAATAAACGAAAGGAGATGGATAACTTGACAGTGAACTTCACATCTGCAGCATCTATGAACTCCACAACTCAACAATCACTTAACATTATGGACATTGTTTTGTACAGCTTTAATTTCTTGGTTGGTCTTCCTACACACTCCAGTATTATATGGCTCATCGTCACAGGAAAAGGAAGTGGAGTTGCGTCAGAGTTCTTCAACCTCAGTCTCTCTGTTTGTGAGATTGGTACCTGTCTGAATTGTTTGTTCTTCATAGTGTCAAACTGGTTTCCAAGTATTTCGCCATTACCAATATTTTTTGTAGGACTAGGCATCACTGGTCGTCCTCTGTTTCAGTGTATGATCTCTTTTGAGCGTTACCTGGCAGTGGTTCATCCTGTAACCTTTCTGAAGTTCAAACCTCTCAGATATAAAGTGGTTTGCTCCTTTGCTGTCTGGATGGTCACTTTTGGCTCCTGTTCAGTCTGCATGATGACAATGTCATCTGACTTGAATACATACACATGGTTCTTATTGATGCAGCTTCTATTCTATATCTCCATCCAGTTGTTCTGCTGTGTGACTGTTCTCAGAGCTCTGAAGCAGTCAGGACCAGGAGAGAAAGGGAGAGAAAAAGAGGAGGAAAATCAAGTTAAAAGAAGAGCATTTTATCTCATTCTAATAATTACTCTGAACATGTTTGTCATTTATGTCCCATTTGTTATCGCTGCCTTATTTACCCTTGTGGCCAACATGTTCATTCAAATACTATGGAATATTGGTTTCTTTTTTTTTGCACTGGCTGGTTTTTTACAGCCTGTTCTTTATCTTCACCGGTTTGGAAAACTCTCCTGCCTTTGTTCTCCATAAAGCCTGCAATTATGATATTTTATGGTACTGAATATTATTTTAAATATAATGAGCAAGCCCGTTTGTTATGATCTGCTATTAACAGTTAGGCCAATGTTTTATTTAGAATTTATAAAAATGATTTGTGTAGCGCCTACATAAAGTAATTTATTAAGAGAAGCAGTTTATATCATTTAATTATAGTTTGTGATGTTATTTGTTTGTGGTCTATTTCATTTATAATTTCTGACACTAACTTTTTTTTTATGTCAAGTTCTTCCATGTGCATTAATAAAACTAAATGTTAACCACTCATTAATGTTATGTGGGAATTGAAGCACTTTAAACCCAACATTAAAATATTTTTTGTTTAACCATAAGCCAAATGCAGAGCGAGAACAAGATTGAAATAATTCTTAACATGTTAGTATGCATTTTGATTTTGTTATTAAAAATAGAATGCCAAAAATAAACATAGCAGTGATAAATGGCAACATATAAGACTATATTTTCCCACACCCTCAAGTGCCACTTCGTAGTGAGTATAGGGCATAGAGATCCTCAAAAAAAAAAAAAAAATCATACTTTTATAAGTAACCACTTCAATTTAAACCAATGTAAGAGAATATAATACGACGGAATGTTTTACTCGCGTAAAGATGTGATGACGTAAAAAGAGCGGCTGAATCTTTTTTAACCTAGGAACCATTCGAAAGAATGATTAGAAAAACTATATATAAGTAACTATAACTAAGAAAGACTATATCCCTGCCAGAAATAAGCATAGCATCGGCACAGCATCCCAAGAAATTGCTTTTTACATTTTCAGTTTCATTTAAATAAAAATCACTATCATGACATTATGCATGCCTTTTTAAACCTTCTGAATTAACACTATTTTCCAGTGTCATTGTTACATAGAGTATGTTACATGTATGGTTACTATAGTAATAACTATAAATTGTGCATAATTGCAACTGACCCTAAACCAAACCTAATCCTAACCCTATAATAAGTACATGTCATTACTCAATATTACTCAATACTCAAATGTATAATTACAGTGTAACAAAGACACCTTAAAATAAAGTGTAACCAAAGTAAATATTTGCATGTCACATGTCAGGTATTTATGTAACCGTGCACTCATATTAAATCAGTCTACAGATTACTGGTCTGGGTTGACATTCTTAAGGTGACTAAATCTTTTTTGATTTTTTATATCATTGTGGTTATCCATGCAAAAGTTGTAGGATATTTAGATGGATTAGGTATTATTTTGATTATTTTAGATTCTAGATTATTATTTTGGATTTAGATTATTTGTGATTTGATTCATTCAATCACACCCTTTATCGACTCTTCTGACACTTATATTTCACTCTGTCTCCTTTGTAGATTACAATTGCACAAATATTTACTAACATATTTGAGAGGCATTGAGCATGAACGTCTCCACTGAGAACTTCACCTCACCGGAGGTTCATCCTTCCACCATAATACAAGAATCTTTGATACTGACGGGTTTCAGGATTGGTTTGCTTGGCTTTAATCTGCTGTTTGGGGTCCCTACACACTCCTATGTTTTGTGGCTTATTGCACGAGAAAGAAGAATTCCATCAGAAATCTTTAATGTCAATCTCACAGTTTGTGAGATCATTTACTCTCCGATTTTTTTCTTTTATATTTTACAAATACTCCCAAGTCTACAACATTTTTTACAAGGACTAGGCGTCACTGGTCGTCCTCTGTTTCAGTGTCTGATGTGTGTTGAGCGTTACCTGGCAGTGGTTCATCCTGTAACCTTTCTGAAGTTCAAACCTCTCAGATATAGAGTGATCTGCTGCACTGCGGTCTGGATCATCACTCTTGCTTCTTGTTTAGGCATCATGATCATATTATTATTATCTTTCATGAAGGCATATACATGGTTCATCTCAGTTCAGCTCTTCCTCTTCTTCTTCATCCAGTTGTTTTGTCTTGTGGCTGTTCTCAGAGCTCTGAAGCAGTCAGGACCAGGAGAGAGAGGGAGAGAGAGAGAAGAGGAAAACCACATGAAGAGAAGAGCGTTTCATCTCATTCTAATAACTACTGTTACCTTAACTGTCATGATTATGCCTTTCATTTTCGCAGGATTCCTCACTATTCTGCAACAGAAAGAATATAAAGACGTTCCACTGATCTGGTTTATTAGTCTTAGTTGTTTCATTCTGGCTGGTTTTGTGCAACCTGTTCTTTATCTGCACAGGGTTGGGAAACTGCCTCTGCCTCTGTTCTTGACAAAGCAGATGTTTTAGACACATTCAGTCACTGAACATATTATTAATTTATATACACACTAATGTGCTGTGTATACGTAGAGCCAGCTGATCATAACAGCAAAATAACCCCATAAAAGGTGATCAAAACAAATACACAGAAATGTGTATTTATAGAATTATTCAAGCTTTAATTTCCACTCTGTCTTTCTTAAAAAAAGTCTGTTGCTGCAGATAAGTTAAGGCGGTTTGTGATTTATGGGTGTTGGGTTGCGTGTGTTATAATTTAAAATTAAGGTTTGTGTAAACTGTATTTCTGTTTTATTATTTATTATTACTTAATGTATAAACCTTTAATGAGGCAGCTGTTTATGAACATTTTGATTTGGTTTGCTCATATTTTGTAATTTAATGTAATATTTTGGTGTACTTGTTTTAGTTAAAGATAAATCACATTAAAGTGAAGGCAGTTTTTGTATTGATTCAGTCCCGTTTATGCATTTATTTACATATGTATGAAAAAAAACCTCTCCATATTTTATTTATATATCCTATCCCACAAGATGATTTGCATTAATGTAAATAGGCTCTGCCCTTCGGAGTGGGGGCATAGGCCATGTCCCAAATGGAAACATAAGCCCTCACTGTCTTCCTCCAAGTCCACACCTTCGTGACGCAATGCCACTTTGACTGTTGGGCAGAAGTCTGCAGTGGAATTCGCTTCAGTTTGGGCTCTTCTGAAACCTAAAATGACAAATGGGACAACTTACAGTCTTGTGGAATTAACGTTGTAAGTCCGCAAGACTGCAATAGTGATCCTCACCTTTGAATGAACTCACCTAATGCTGGGAAGTTAGAATTGCTTTGATATGTGATGATGTAAAAATACTGAATCGGTTTTCTGAACTGGTTCTTGACCATTTGATTGAACTAAATGAATCAGACTTCCCATCTCTGCGGATGCGGAGTATGTAGGCCTACAGAATATGTATCATATGTCCGCAGAAAACATAGGCTTTATACGTTTTATTGCTGCATCTGTAGGCGAAAAACAGTGACAAAAGAAGCAAATTCACAGTACTCATTAAAGAGTAGGCAAAAAGTACCCAGAGGACGACTTCCACCTTCTTTCTGAGGTGTGCATACGATGTGCAACACTTTACTATCCCATGAGGCCACACACACAAGCTGTGTTTTTTGTGAATAATGTGTCTGATTCAATTGTTCCCCGCCACCCCGTCAAGAATTGCCTTTTTTTCCCTTTCTTTTTTACAATTTCACTCTAAATTTTAATTTCATTTGAAATAAAAATAGGCAGCTACCATGAAAATTATTTATAGGATAACAACTTGCTTAATATGTGCATGGAGAGACATCTCTGACCTGCCAAATTTGCATATTAATGAGCGCAAAGGTGATTACTGTATTTCAACAAATAAAAAAAAATCAGCCTGCTCATCACATGAAGCTATTGTGTGACTTCACAAGGCTGTGAAAATATAAGGTACGAGACTAACTTATGAAAGCCTACTTTTATGGTGTTTTCTTTTTTGGAGTGTGACGGACCTGTGGTAAACACTTATATTATTGAAAAAGTAGTTTGTGTTCCTCAGGAGAAAGAAAGCCATACAGGTGATGAAATGGTATAGCCTTTGGGCTAATTCTGGCACTCTGTACATTTAATTATGTATTATTAGTGTGCATTGTCCCTGTTAAATAAACCTGAAATAAAAATAAATAAATAAATAAATAAATAAAACGACATGAATAGGGTAAGTAAACAATGACAGAATTTAGATTTTTGAGTGAATTATTTCTTTAGGACTTTTGAAAGCAGTAGGAAAAACTAGGGGAAAGAGGGGATTAAAATTTACACTCTTAAGAAAAATGGTTCTGAACAGTACCAAATTAGGGTTCTTCGGCTTGTAACAATAGCAACCCCTTCTGGTGCTAAATAGAAACCTTTTTATAAGGTTCCATAAAGAGCCATGCTTTGAAAGTGCTATATAGAACCTTAATGGTGTTATAAAGAACCTTTTCAACAATATTTATTTAGTTAGCTGAAAACATTAATAAATAACAATTGACATTGAACACTATATCGATGTAATGAAGACCAAGTTCCAGTGAAATATCTTCACAATCCCCTATGATGTCTCTACGTCCTTCATTATGTGTGTATTCTGAGAGGCAGTTTCTCTACAGACGATAAGGTTATGATACGGGACAGCATCTGAAATAAACAGTTGAGTTTAGAGTTACATTGTGTCTCTTCCATTTGATTATGTAAAAACATTTATGTTCATGAAGGCCAAAATTAGCAAAAATGGACAGAATGAGCCCTTTACCATGTTTAAAGGAAAAAGTGATATAAAGTCATGGTAGGCTATAGCTTTAATGTTTTTTTTTTTTGTGACTGGGTATGTTTAGGCATAAAGTCATAATAAAAAATAAAAAAATAAAACAATATGGATCATAAATTCCATATCTCTGTTACTTACTTTGTGGAGAAGAGAAGATTTGTTACTTACTTTGATGGAGATAAGTTAAGTATCCTTAACTGAACAAAGCTGCTCACACTTACATGTTCTGTTAAACTAAAAGAGAAAAAGACATGATTGTTAGGAAATGGTTCTTACAATTTTTAAAGTTATAATTTATAGACATTTTAAGAAAGAAATAATTTACCTGTTGAGAGTATGTTGACAGTCTGTGTAGTAGTTGTACAGCTGAGCTCCAGAAAATCAGTAATGAGGAGACTTTGACAGTTACAGATTTGAAAAACAAAAAGGCGGGAATAAAGAACCCTAAACTCTAATGCAAAGAACCATTTCAGCATATAAAGGGTTCTTCAGGATGATATGGTACTAAATAGAACTGTTACTACGTGTAAAGAACCTTTAAATAACCATATTCTTTTAGAGTGTATTCATAAGCAGACATAATCAGTTTGGTATATTATTAAAAGTCTGTCTATTATATATTTTTTTTTATTTTCTCTACACTCTAGACCATTTAAAATGTTTTAGAATCGTACCCCTGGTTTCCCAGACCAGGCTTAAGCCTTGTCCTAGAACTACAATGCATGTTTGAGCTGTTTTAACTGAAATCAACTTGCACTGGCATTTCTAAATATATGTCAGTGCCATTTTTTTTTTCTAAGACACACTTATTAAAAGCTAATGTCCTAATGAAAATAAGGCCTAATCCTGGATTAATCTAAGCCCCGTCTGTGAAACCAGGGCTTTGTTTTTAAAATGTTTTCCTTTAAACTGTTCTAAAGGTTTTCCAGGAGAGTCTGTTTTCCGAACGCTATTAGTCTTTTTGAGTATTTTGTTTATATCTCTTGATTATTTGCATGCATGCCACATGTGATGTTTTTATGTAACGATGCTACTATATCTTCAGTCATACAGAAAAAATGTGCAGAGGTGGATGTCTGGGGTGACGACTTCAGGTAAAAAACTCCTTTTGGTTTGTCATTTTCCACAGTAAATATTTTAGTATACATTGTGGTTATCCAAGTAAGAGTTTTAAGGTAGTTTAGATTTGGACTAGTTAAGATGTGTCTGAGCTTGATTTGTTTCACCATTCGGACTTAACACATTATTGAAATTTCATTTCATTTATTTGAAATGAATGGATTCATTAATGAATGCCTTCGTTAATGCGTTAATATTGGGTATAGAGATATTTCTTGAATAATTTTTACTGATATTGTAATCTTCTTATACACTAATTACACAAACTCATGATGATGGGTGTGATTTAATTACTGTGATATGATTCATTCAGTCACACCCTTTATCATCTCATCTGACACTTATATTTTTCTCTCTGTCTCCTTTGTAGATTACACTTGCACAATAATTTAATGATTGGAAAGGCACTGAGCATGAACATCTCCACTGAGAACTTCAACTCAACTGAGTTTCATCCTTCCACCATAATACAAGAACCTTTAATACTGATGGGTTTCAGGACTGGTTTGCTATGTTTTAGTCTACTGTTCGGGGTTCCAACTCACTGCTATGTTTTTTTGCTTATTGTTCAAGGAAAAAGAATTCCATCAGAAATCTTCAATGTCAATCTCACAGTTTGTGAGATCGCTTACTGTCTGGGTTTTTTTATTTATATTTTTCAAATATTCCTAAATGTAGAGATACTACAACATTTTTTGCAAGGAATAGGCATCACTGGTCGTCCTCTGTTTCAGAGTCTGATCTGTGTTGAGCGTTACCTGGCAGTGGTTCATCCTGTAACCTTTCTGAAGTTCAAACCTCTCAGATATAGAGTGATCTGCTGCACTGCGGTCTGGATAACCACTCTTGGATCCTGTTTGGTCTCCCTGATCATACTAACATTATCTAATCTTAAGGTATTTACATGGTTCTTCTCACTGCAGTTCCTCCTCTTCCTCTCCATCCAGTTGTTTTGTCTTGTGGCTGTTCTCAGAGCTCTGAAGCAGTCAGGACCAGGAGAGAGAGGGAGAGAGAGAGAGGAGGAAAACCACATGAAGAGAAGAGCGTTTCATCTCATTCTAATAACTACTGTTACCTTGGTTATCATGTTTGCACCTTTCATTTTCACTGGATTCCTCACTATTCTGCAACAGCAAAAACAGCAAGGAGTTTCACTGATCTGGTTTATTAGTCTTAGTTGTTTCATTCTGGCTGGTTTTGTGCAACCTGTTCTTTATCTGCACAGGGTTGGGAAACTCTTTTGCCTTTGTTCTTCATAAAATTACTGTTTTAGACAGGACATTCAGTCACTAAAGTTAAACCTATTATTAATTCATATGGGCTATAGTGAGTTGGATAGTTTAGCAAAATAAACCCACAACAAAATGGTCAGAATAAAAGTTCAGCCCATGAATGTTCATATATTTGTACTTTTTAACACTGGGGGTGTTGTTCAAGCTGTAATTTACATTTTAATTAAATTTTACTTTGTGAAAATAAAATTGTCAAAGAAACAATATCATCTGTTACTGAGAATGAGAATAATTGAAGTCATCCATTGGTTTATAGATTGCTTTATAGATTTTAGTTTGCATGTTTTGTTTTAAAATTAGGGTTTGTGTAAATCTTTTCTGCTTTTTTGTTTATTATTATTTTTAAAATGTATACAAACAAACTGCGTTGTTTCTATGCACATTGTAACAATGTTCAGAAATAAAAAGTATGAAGAAGTGAGTTCTGAGTGTCTTTTATTTGTTTTTTCTCTCAAACAAAAATCTACCAAAATAGCGCTCCTGTGCAGTAAACAGCTGTCTGGTTCAATATATGTCCTCCAGGTCTTCCTTATTCCCAGGTCTGCAGGTTCTTTTATCCCGTCTCTCTGCCAGTTACTGGAATTATAAACAGGTGTTAATAATTTGCACTTGACCCACTTATCATCGTTCGTCCCCACTCTCACATTTTTCATTTATTTAGGCTATGGTTCTTCTTGTGTTTGAGATTATAACATGAATATTAAGCCTGTCATTCAGACCATGTATTCTTGTCTGCTTGTTTCTGGCTGTATTTAATTTAGATGAAATTAAATGTTAAATACTCTTCTGATTTGATGTCTGTATTAATACACTATATTTAGCCTTTCACCAAGACCGTTTCTACTTGTCTAGTTGATATTTGGCTGCATTTCATTTTTGAGAAAATTAAACATAAAAATTATGAACAGAACCGGCAACAAAGGGCAGCCCTGCCGGAGTCCAACATGCACCGGGAACAAGTCTGACTTACTGCAGGCAATGCGAACCAAGCTCCTGCTTCGGTCATACAGGGACTGGACAGCCCTCATGTGGACTAGTTGGGCAAACTCCCATGAACCCTCCAGCACCCTGTAGAGTATAGAGCTGGTCCAGTGTTCCACGGCCTGGACAAAAACCACACTGTTACTCCTGAATCCGAGGTTCTACTATCGGCCGTATTCTCCTCTCCAGTACCCTGGCATAGACTTTCCCAGGGAGGCTGAGAAGTGTGATCCCCCTGTAATTGAAACACACCCTCCGGTCCCCTTCTTAAAAAGAGGGACCACCACCCCAGTCTGCCATCCCAGAGGCACTGTCCCCGACCGCCACGCGATGCTGCAGAGGCGTGTCAGCCAAGACAGCCCCACAACATCCAGAGACTTGAGGTATTCAGGGCGGATCTCATCCACCCCCGGTGCCTTGCCACCGAGGAGTTCCTTAACTACCTCGGTGACTTCAGCTTGGGTGATGGACAAGTCCACCTCTGAGCCCTCAGCCTCTGCTTCCTCAATGGAAGACGTGACGGCGGGATTGAGGAGATCCTCAAAGTATTCCTTCCACCGTCCAACGCCATCCCCAGTTGAGGTCAACAGCTCCCCACCTCTACTGTAGACAGCGTTGGTAGGGCACTGCTTCCCCCTTCTCAGGCGCCGGACGGTTTGCCAGAATCTCTTCGAGGCCAGCCGATAGTCCTTCTCCATAGCCTCACCGAACTCCTCCCAGGCCGAGTTTTTGCCTCCACAACCACCCGGGCTGCAGTTCGCTTGGCCTGCCGGTACCCGTCAGCTGCCTCAGGAGTCCCACAAGCCAACCAGGCCCGATGGGACTCCTTCTTCAGCTTGACGGCATCCCTTACTTCCGGTGTTCACCACCGGGTTCGGGGATTGCCACCTCGAAAGGCACCGGAGACCTAACGGCCACAGCTCAGAGCGGCCGCTTCGACGATGGGAGGTGGAGAACATGGTCCACTCGGACTCAATATCTCTAGGCTCCCTCGGGATCTGGTTGAAGCTCTGCCGGAGGTGGGAGTTCCCAGCAGACCCTCATAGTACGGTTGGGTCTGCCGAGTATGTCCAGCCTCCTCCCCCGCCATCGGATCCAACTCACCACCAGGTGGTGATCAGTTGACAGCTCCGCCCCTCTCTTTACCCGAGTGTCCAAGACATATTTTGTGAGGCCGAGTGTCCAAGGCCTAGGGTGTCCTGGTGCCACGGTTGGGTGGTTGATTTAGTACAAATTATGAGCTTATTGACGATTTTTTATAATTCTTGACAAAATTAGAATATATTAAGTTATATTAACCCTCCTGTTATCCTCAAATCTACCAACATCTTTTACCCACTGGGGTCAATTTGACCCCACCAATTTAAACCCCCACACTTTGATTTTTTCCCCAAAGGTTTAAGTCAGGTACTTTATGTTTCTTTGTTGACTACTTAAATAGCCCTTTAAATAAAACACCACCAACCCCCCACCCCCACCCCCACCCCTTATACATCCAGAATACCTATTGCATGACTATGGACAAATTAGCAAATCACTATAAAATGTCACTGATTTATCTAAAATTCAAAAATTATATATATTTTTGGTGTTTTAATAGCTATTTATTTATTATATTATACAATATATTTTATCAAGGATAGGTTTGGGGTCAATATGACACTCCCATTGATAGTCTCAGGATGCCTCACTGTTGGCACGACACAGGACTCATGGTAGCGTTCACCTTTTCTTCTCTGGACAATCGATTTTCCAGATGTTCTAATCAGATACATTAACTTTGCACCAGTCTTCTGCTGTCCAATTCTTGTACTTCCTGCAGAATTTCAGCCAATATTTGATGTTTTTATTGGAGAGAAGTGGCTTCTTTGCTGCCCTTCTTGACACCAGGTCGTTGTCCAAAAGTCTTGGCCTCGCTGTTTGTGCAGATGCTCTCACACCCACCTGCTGCCAATATTGAGCAGTTCTGCACTGGTGGTGACACGATTCCCTAGCTGATTCCTCAGGAGAAGTTCCTGGTACTTGCTGGACACTCTGGGACATCCTAAAGCCTTCTTCACTGCAGCCGAACCTCTATTCTTGAAGCTGTTCAGCTCCCGCAAAAGGTCCACGTACTCGTAGGAGATGCCCAGTTGTTGTAGGGCGAGCAGTACGGCATTGATCTCTATGCTGTCGAAGGCTTTCTCGTAGTCTATGAAGGCCAGTACCAAGGGCATCTTGTACTTTCGGCAGCGTTCGAGCAGTTGGTTCAGCACGTGGATGTGGTCCATTGTGCTGTAGCCAGACCAGAAGCCGGCCTGTTCGGGTGGCTGTTGTTCGTCCAACTACCTGGCTAGTCGGTTGTACAGCACCTTGGTGAAGACCTTGTACACGGTCGGCAGGAGCCAGATTGGCCGATAATTCCTCAGCTGTTCGCGGTCACCCTTCTTGTACAACAGCACTGTCTTGGCCGTCTGCCATTGATCTGGTGTTCTTTTCTGCGCCATGTAGCGGCTGAAACGGCTGGCCAATGCTGCCCACAGCATCGGTCCACCCTCTTTGAGCAGCTCGGCCTCGATTCCGTCCAGCCCTGGCGCCCGGTCTTTCTGGATGTTCTGGATCGCATGCCTGACCTCACTGGTCAACACTGACGGGATGGCTGGTATGGCGTCGTCCTGCATTTCGGGCGGGTCGACTGGTGTCTTGCTGGCGAATAGGTCCGTATAGAACCCAAAAAAACCCCCAAAAAACTTTGCTAAGAGGTAATTTTCAATTGAGAAAGAGCATAAAGAGAGAGCTCACAAAGCACAAAGAGAAATGGTTTATAAGGCTTCTGTGGAAGCTTTCATACATTTGCTCCTCCCCTATATTATGTTTTCCCCTCCCCCACGGAACAAAATATCAAAGTTCTTGCAAGAATTATGTTTTCCCTTCCCTGGAAATATATAATTGGCACTGGAAATATCTAATTTCTTGTGAGAATTATGATTCCCCCCTCCACTATATCGTGTGAACTATCAGTGGTTCTCGCAATACTTCAAGTAGGCCTATATGGTAATGTCAGGTTAGGGCCCTAAAGCAGAGGGAAGGTTTTTGAAGATCATAAAATCTCAACTTATAATGACCTCAATATCATCCAGAATAAATGTGGGATTTGTGCCTAATCACCAATGTGTGAACAACAAAAAAAATTATATTTCTTATGTTTTATACAGCAAAATGAGCCTGGGGTCAAATTGACCCCAAAGAACACCGATGCTACAAAAGTACGTACAGAACATTGAAAACCTATCATCATGTTAATTTTATGTTTACCCAGTTGTCCCCATTAAATTAGGAAAAGTCTTTAAATTTGAAGCAAAAAAAATTTTTTAAAGTATGTATTTTGAGACGTTAAACACTGAATGGGGTCAAATTGACCCCAAAGGTAATAGGAGGGTTAAGACGCTACGATGAGCATTTACTACTTTTAAAAAATGCGGGTCAGGAAGCAGCCATCGGGCTGAGCCCGGCCGGACCCCGTGGGGGGAGGCCCGGCCACCAGGCGCTTGCATACGACGGCTGCGCCATACCGGGCGACGTCAAGGTCCTTGATTTAATTTGTCTCATAAAGGGTGTTTTGAACCACTCTTAGTCTGACCCGTCGCCTAGGACCTGTTTGCCTTGGGAGACCCTACCAGGGGCATATAGCCCCGAACAACATAGCTCCTAGGGTCATTCAGGTACTCAAACCCCTCCACCACGTTAAGGTAGCAGTTCAAGGAGGGAAGATCTGCGCTATAGGGAAGCTCAAATTCAAGATGTTTACTCTCAAGCAAATCCGTGTCACAAATCAGGTCTGAGGACTGGTTTGTCAAGATAGATCTAAAGGATGCATACTTCCACAGATTCATCCTTCCACAACACAGGAAGTTCCTGAGGTTCGCTATCAGGGGTGAAGCGTACCAATATCGGGTTCTCCCTTTCGGCCTAGGTTTAGCACCCTGCACTTATGTGCTTCTTCCAAGGTCAAACAGTTGCAGAGGCAGATGGCAGCTGCGTCCAACGTAATAACTTTTAGCCTTCTGCACATGAGACCCCTGCAGTGGTGGCTTAAAACCAAGGGGTTCTCACCAAGGGGAAATCCGTTTTGCATGATCAAGGTCACGCAGAGATGCCTACGTGCCTTAGTCATGTTGAAAAAACCTTGGTTTCTTGCCCAAAGCCCAGTGCTGGGGGCTTCTTGTCGTTGCATAAAAATGCTAGCGACAGATGCATCCCTCACAGGTTGGGGGGCGATCATGAGTGGTCGCTCGGCTCAAGGTTTGTGGTAGGACCATCTCCTTTCCTGGCCCATAAATCAGCTGGAAAAGATGGCAGTGTTTCGAGCACTCAAACACTTCCTCCCAGAACTGAGGAGCCTTCAAGTGCTTCTGCTAACATCAGGGAGGTCTGCTGTCGCGCCTCTTATGCAAGCTGGCTCACCAGATCCTCCTGTGGGCCCAAGGGAATTTGCTCTCTCTAAAGGCAATCCTTGGGTGTTTAATCAGGGAACAGACATCCTGTCGAGGCAGGGGCAGAGGTCCGGGGAATGGAGACTCCACCCCGAGGTGGTGGAGCTCCTATGAAATCTTTGATCGAGCGGAAGTAGACTTGTTCGCATCTCAAGAGACGACACTCTGTCTACTGTGGTTCTCAGTCAGCCAGCTCCTCTGGGGCTGGACGCTATGGTGCAGACGTGGCTGAGGTCATGTCTGTACGCATTTCTCCTGATCGCTCTGCTCCTGGGAGTTCTGGAGAGAGTTTGCCAGGATGGGCCCGTTTTCTGTTAATAGCCCCATTTTGGCAGTCCCGAGAATGGTTCTTGGACCTAGAGTCTCTCCTCGACGTCTCTCCTCTGGAGATCCGCTCAGGGGAGACCTTTTCTCTCAGGCGAGCGGGTGGATCCTTAACCCCTGCCCAGAATTGTGGAAACTTTGGGCTTGGCCTCTAACGGGGCCCAGCTCATGAGTTCAGGTCTCTCAACCGTGGTTGTTGAGACCATCCTCCACTCCAGAGTTCACTCCACAAGAAAACTCTACGCCTTGAAGTGGATATTTTTCACTTCCTGGTGCGGAGAGCACCAGCTGAAAAACGAATGAGATAGCGGAAAATCAAATGACAAATTAAACAGTGCAAGCGAGGCTACATTAATCACATTACAATTTAAAGTTGTAGGTTGTGTTTGATAGCTGAGGTAGGCTAAATTGAACGCAATAGCCTACTCACGTATCCTTGCTCGATGTATTTAAAAGGGCTTGGGATTTAAAAGGCTGATTTTCCCGCTTCAGGGCAGTGACGAGTACATTATGTAGTCCAGTGGTTGTCAAGACACCGTTGGCACAACCTTAAGCAATGGCCCTGAACGATGGTTTAATGTCAACATTGTGACAACGCTGTAACAACCTTCACCACACAACGTATTTATAGCAACCTTTTGGCCATGTTGATAAAACGTTGTTAGAAGGTTGGCTACGTTGTGCCAACGTTCTGTGTTTGCTGGGGCTACATTAGTCACATTAGAAAATGAAGTTGTAGGTTGTGTTTGAATAATTACGTATCTTATTTAGCTGAGGTAAATAAAACGCAATACTCACGTAGGCTATCCTTGCTCGATGAAGAACGAGACAACAAAATGAGCCCAAAGGGCAGTTGAAATTTAAAAGTCTGATTTTCGCGCTTCAGGGCAGTGACGAGTAGGCTACATATGTAGTCCAGTGGCTGTCAAGACACCAATAGCAAAACCTTATAAGCAATGGCCCTGAACGGTGGTTTAATGTCAACATTGTGACAACGCTGTAACAACCTTCACCACACAACGTATTTATAGCAACCTTTTGGCCATGTTGATAAAACGTTGTTAGAAGGTTGGCTACGTTGTGCCAACGTTCTGTGTTTGCTGGGGCTACATTAGTCACATTAGAAAATGAAGTTGTAGGTTGTGTTTGAATAATTACGTATCTTATTTAGCTGAGGTAAATAAAACGCAATACTCACGTAGGCTATCCTTGCTCGATGAAGAACGAGACAACACAATGAGCCCAAAGGGCAGTTGAAATTTAAAAGTCTGATTTTCACGCTTCAGGGCAGTGACGAGTAGGCTACATATGTAGTCCAGTGGCTGTCAAGACACAAATAGCACAACCTTATAAGCAATGGCCCTGAACGGTGGTTTAATGTCAACATTGTGACAACGCTATAACAACCTTCACAACACAACGTAGTTATAGCAATCTTTTGGCCATGTTGATAAAACGTTGTTAGAAGGTTGGGTACGTTGTGCCAACGTTCTGTATACATATCGTTCACAGTATTTATTTGAATTGAAGAAGTCAGATGTTGCAACTGACCCCGACCCAGGGGACGGTTGCAACACAACCCAGGGACGGTTGCAACACGTTAAAAATACCTTACATTTCTTTAATTAATTTTAGCTTTTGGTCTCAATGAGCATATAATTCTGAAAATAGTAACTGTTTTAGGCCTACTATAATATTATAGTATTATGTATTTCAATAATATTATTGTAGCCTATAATTTATTTATTTAGTCATATTTATCAAATAACAGTTACTGAGTGTTGTTTTGTGTATGTGTAGAACATAGGCCTACATAGATTCAGTGTTCAGGAATTACAGATGATATTCAATCTCTCCATATTTCAGTGTCAGATATGAAGAATTGAACAATTTGCAATGCAACAAACCCTTTATTAAACATGCAATTTATAACTTGTTGAAACCGTCCCCGACCCTATCAGCCATGACAGACCATCTTATGCCTGCTAGACACACTGACTTTGACACATGCTAACCATGTCACTTAGAAGTCAACAAAACAATAATTCAAACTAAGTAAGTTTTGATTAATTCATACAAAATGTCTGGACAGTATGACAAAAAATATATCTCATGAAAAAATTTACTTTCATACCTCCAAAACAAGTTTTGTTCAATAAATGCAGCAGCAGATGTTGAAAATGTCTACTGTCTTTTTGGTGGGGGGAGGGTCTAACTGTGCATGTTCAGTATGAGTGTCATCACTCTAACTTGTTTCTGATTGGAGAAAAATGACGTTGCAACCATCCCCTGTTGCAACTGTCCCCGGTCTCCCCACGTCACAAATAGAAGCCCTTTTTTTCTATGGATTAGTATCACATTTGGATATTGGAATAATAAATTAAGTAGCATATCTTAAATGTACACACAATGTTCCTATGTTTTTTTTTTTTTTTTTACTGTTTTCTCGGGGTCTCTTATAATCTTTTTGTGCAGGTTATAGCCTAACCTAATTTGAATGCCACATGAAGTGTTTATGTAACCATGCTCTTATATGTTTTATCAGAACCCAGTGCAGAGCTTTCTGGAGTGACTTCACACTGTAGGTATCACACTCTTTAAATCTCGATTAGTTTAGATTGATTAAATATCGTATAAAATGTTTCAAATTTTATTTGTTTGACCATTCAGATTTAACTATTGAAATGCATTCAAAGGACAGTTAGTAAAAGAAAAATTAAAAGGGTTTTTATGAATCTGAGCCATGATTTCTTATGCATAAACTTTGAACTTGGCATCTTCCTTGAATAAAATGTTCTGATATATACTTTCAAATGTACACATTATATATACAGTGTAGATAGGTATGACTGAATGAGTGGGATTTGATTCAATCTCATCCTTTATTGTCTCGTCTACCACTTCTTGTTCTCTCTGTTTTTTTCTTTTGTAGATTACAATTGCACAATTATTTATTGATTAGAGAGGCACTGGGCATGAACGTCTCCACTGAGAACTTCAACTCAACCGAGGTTCATCCTTCCACCTATTTCATAAACAATGAAGCTTTATTAGTGAAGGGTCTCAAGACTGGTTTTCTATGCTGTAATCTGCTGTTCGGGGTTCCTACTCACTCCTATGTTTTGTGGCTTATTGCACGAGGAAGAAGAATTCCATCAGAAATCTTCTATGTCAATCTCACAGTTTGCGAGATAATTTACTCTCTAGGTTTTTTTATTTTTCTTTCACAAACATTCCAGAGTCTTGAGTTACTACATCGGTTTTTACAAGGACTAGGTGTCACTGGTCGTCCTCTGTTTCATTGTCTGATGTGTGTTGAGCGTTACCTGGCAGTGGTTCATCCTGTAACCTTTCTGAAGTTCAAACCTCTCAGATATAGAGTGATCTGCTGCACTGCGGTCTGGATAACCACACTTGGATCCTGTTTGGCTGCTATGACCATTCAAATATTATCTAATCTGAAGACATACTCATGGTTCTTCTTGCTGCAGTTCCTCCTCTTCCTCTCCATCCAGTTGTTTTGTCTTGTGGCTGTTCTCAGAGCTCTGAAGCAGTCAGGACCAGGAGAGAGAGGGAGAGAGAGAGAGGAGGAAAACCACATGAAGAGAAGAGCGTTTCATCTCATTCTAATAACTACTGTTACCTTGGTTATCATGTTTGTGCCATTCGTTATCACTGGATTCATGACTGTTCTGCAACAGCAAGGAGTTTCACTGATCTGGTGTCTTGGTCTTTGTTGTTTCATTCTGGCTGGTTTTGTGCAACCTGTTCTTTATCTGCACAGGGTTGGGAAACTATTCTGTCTCTTCTTCATAAAGTGAAAAAAGTGAAAGTTTTATACAGAACATGCTGTCACTGAACCTATTATTAATTCATATATTAGTGAGTTGGTCTTTTTAGCTAAATAAACCCAAGACAAAATGGTCAGAATAAAATTGAAAATAAAATTGTGAAAGTAACAATATCATCTGTAACTGAGAATAAGTGAAGTCATCCATTGGTTTATAAACTGCTTTATAGATTCTAGTTTGCATGTTTTGGTTTAAAATTAAGGTTTGTGTAAACCTTTTCTGCTTTAATGTTTATTATTATTTTTTTAAATGTATAGAAATGTTCAAGAAAATTCATATACAAACAAACTGTGTTGTTTTCTATGCACATTAAACTAAAACGTTTTATATGAATGTATTTGCATTTTATGTATTCACACTTTAGTTTGATATTTTATTAGGCTAAAACTCAGACTCAAAAACTTAGTCTCAATTTGTCATTATCTTTTGGTAACTTTCTCTACATCAAACCACTGAAATTGTTTATTTATATTTGTATGTATATATTTACCAAATTTTAATACAAGAAGAAATCTTAGTATTAGGCTCTTTTAAGAGTATCAAATTACATTTTATTATCTGTTGATGCTGGGAACTAATACTTCTGCTATTGGATTTGAGTGCAGCCTTTGATACGGTTGATCCAATCATGATATGTTTGTTCAGTTTGTTCTGTTTGTCAGACATTGGCATTGATGACCTATAATTTTTTAAATCTCAATGAGAGTAAGACTGAGGCAATTGTGTTTGCACCATTAGCTGTCTCTGGCAGCTTAAATCAAGTGTTGGGCAGCTTAGCTTATGTAAAGCCACCTGTTAAAAACATGGGTGTTGTCTTTGACTCTACCCTGTCATTTGATAAGCAGGTAAATGCAGTATAGTCAAATCATGCTTTTTCCAGCTAAGACTAAGGTTAAAAAAAATTTTAACCCATACTGAGTTTGAGAGAGCAATACATGCATTTATATCTTCTCATCTTGACTATTGCAATTCAATTTATATATGTATTAATCAATCCTATATGAACCGTTTGCAAATAGTGCAAAATGCATCTCCTAGACTTCTCACTGGCACACGTAAAAATGAGCACATTACCCCCGTCTTGCTCTCTCCGTGCATTGGTGGCCGGTGTGTTTTAGAATAGAGTTTAAGATTTTACTCTTTGTTTTTAAATGGGTTGGCACCTTCTTATTTATCTGAACTTGTGACTGTTAACATAGGTTCAACAAGGTTCCCTCCCTGATCATGGTTAAAAAGAAAGGGAGACCGGGCTTTTGCCATAGTCGGCCCCAAATTGTGGAATAGTCATTTGTTATCTATAAGGGTAATCGCTACAGAATCTCTGTTTAAGACAAAACTCAAGTAATACCTTTTAGAGAAGGCTTATAATATGTGAGTCTTTTTGAGCTTGCTTTTTTCTGTATGTAAATGTCTTTGTATGTTATTTTATTGTTTTGATTGGTGTTGTTTTTGCAACTATTGTACAATACAATGGTTAGCGACAGTTGTTTTATTGTGCTATAGAAATAAACAAACTACATTACCAGAAAAAAAAAAAAAAAAAAAAAAAAAAAAACACTTTAAATGTTGGAAAGACTTTTCTGGAATTCTAATATATTTCTTTTTGCACCTTATGTGTATAACCCTAATTTGCATGTCACATGTGAAGTGTTTATATAACCATGCTCTTATATATTTAATCATACAGAACACTGTGCAGAGCTGACTGGAATGACTTCACACTGCAGGTAACACACTCTTTAAATCTCGACTAGTTTAGATTGATTAGCTATCATAGAAAATGTGTCTGAGTCTGATTTGTTTGACCATTCAGATTTAACACATTAGTGAAATCCATTCAAAGAATTAAAAGAAAAAAATGACGAGGGTTCTTATGAACCTGAGCCTCTAACGCATAATCATAGACCTTGACATCTTTCTTGAATAAAATGTTTCTTGAATAAAACTTTCTTGAATAAATATACTCTCAAATTTACACATTATACTGTATACACAATGGAGAGGGGTGTGACTGAATGAGTGTGATTTGATTCATTCAATCTCACCCTTTATCGTCTCGTCTGACACTTATATTTTTCTCTCTGTCTCCTTTGTAGATTACAATTGCACAATCATTTATTGATTTGAGAGGCATTGAGCATGAACGTCTCCACTAAGAACTTCAACTCAACTGAGTGTCATCCTTCCACCATAATACAAGAATGTTTGTTACTGATGGGTTTCAGGACTGGTTTGCTTGGCTTTAATCTGCTGTTCGGGGTTCCAATTCACTCCTATGTGTTGTGGCTTATTGCACGAGAAAGAAGAATTCCATCAGAAATCTTCAATGTCAATCTCACAGTTTGCGAGATAATTTACTCTTTTATTTTTTTTACACAAATATTACCAAGTCTAGAGTTACTATATCCATTTTTACAAGGACTAGGCATCACTGGTCGTCCTCTGTTTCAGTGTCTGATGTGTGTTGAGCGTTACCTGGCAGTGGTTCATCCTCTAACCTTTCTGAAGTACAAACCTCTCAGATATAGAGTGATCTGCTGCACTGCGGTCTGGATAACCACTCTTGGATCCTGTTTGGCTGCTATCACCATACAAATATTAACTAATCTGAAGACATATATATGGTTCTTCTTGCTGCAGTTCCTCCTCTTCCTCTCCATCCAGTTGTTTTGTCTTGTGGCTGTTCTCAGAGCTCTGAAGCAGTCAGGACCAGGAGAGAGAAGGAGAGAGAGAGAGGAGGAAAACCACATGAAGAGAAGAGCGTTTCATCTCATTCTAATAACTACTGTTACCTTGGTTATCATGTTTGTACCTTTCGTTATCACTGGATTCATGACTGTTCTGCAAGAGCAAGAACAGCAAGGAGTTCCACTGATGTGGTTTCTTGGTCCTTCTTGTTTCATTCTGGCTGGTTTTGTGCAACCTGTTCTTTATCTGCACAGGGTTGGGAAACTTTTCTGTCTCTGTTCTTCATAAAGTGAAAAAGTGAATGTTTTATATAGAAAATTCTGCCACTGAAGCTATTATGAATTCAAATACAGTATTATAGTGAGTTTATCATTTTAGCTAAATAAACCCAAAACTCTCCTACCTGGCTTTCACAGGTGTGGTAAGATTGTCCTGATGTGTTTGAACACAGTTAAGTTGATTGCTACATTCATTGTCTGTATGCCCTGAGGATGGTCGTTTGACCGAAAGCTTGGTGATTAAATTTGCTTAAAGGATTTAAGTGTGCAGACAGTTTATTTTTTGAGATCTTCAGTCTTGTTTGTCTGGCACCGTGGTGATCGTGAGTGCGGTGTAACTCCTTCAAAAGCTAAATAAACCCAAAACAAAATGGTCAGAATAAATGTTCAGCTTTTGAATGTTCTTTATGTAATTGTAGAATTTAGACTAAGCATATGTGACCCTGGACCACAAAATCGCCTTCAAAGTTCTCCATTTCTGTTGGCGATTTTGCTGCATCCACTCACAAAAATACATTTTTGATATTTTTAAGGTTGGAAATTTACAAAATATCTTCATGGATCATGATCTTTACTTTATATCCTAATGATTTTTGGCATAAAAGAAAAATCGATCATTTTGACCCATACGATGTATTGTTGGCTATTGCCACAAATATACCCGTGCGACTCATGACTGGTTTTGTGATCCAGGGTCACATTATGTACTTTTAACACCTGAGGGTGTTCAACCTTTAATTTACACTGTCTTTGAGAAAAATAAAATTGTGACAATATAATCTGTTACAGAGAATAAGTCATCCATTGGTTTATAGATTTTAGTTTGCATGTTTTGTTTTAAAATTAAAGTTTGTGTAAACCTTTTCTGTTTTAATGTTTTTTTTTTTCTTTTTTTTCTTTTTTATAAATGTTCAAATAAGAAAATTCACATACGAACAAACTGTGTTGTTTTCTATGCACATTAAACCCAAACTTTGTATATGAATGCATTTACATTTTATCATTACACATCAGTTTGGTATTTTATTAGGCTAAAACTCTGTTTGTCATTATCCTTTGGTAATTTCCTCTACAAAATTTTCAGGGATTCTAAATTGTGTCTTTTTGCACCTAATGTGTAGACTATAAACCTAATTTGCATGTCACGTGTGAAGTGTTTATATAACCATGTTCTTATATATTTAATCATACAGAACACTATGCAGAGCTTTCTGGAGTGACTTCACACTGCAGGTAACACACTCTTTAAATCTCGATTAGTTTATATTGATTAGCTATCGTATAAAATGTTTCTAATTTGATTTGTTTGACCATTCAGATTTAACACATTATTGAAATGCATTCAAAGGACAGATAGTAAAAGAAAAAAATTACGAGGGTTTTATGAATCTGAGTCTCAAACGCATAATCATTGAACTTGACTTCTTTCTTGAATAAAATGTGCTGACATGTATTCTCAAATCTACACATATATATGTTCACAATGTAGATGGGTGTGACTGAATGAGTGTGATTTGATTTATTCAGTCTCACCTTTTATCATCACATCTGACGTTTTCTCTCCGTCTCCTTTGTAGATTACAATTGCACAATTATTTATTGATTAGAGAGGCACTGAGCATGAACGTCTCCACTGAGAACTTCAACTCAACCGAGGTTCATCCTTCCACCTATTTCATAAACAATGAAGCTTCATTACTGAATGGTCTACAGACTGGGTTGCAATGCTGTAATCTGCTGTTCGGGGTTCCTACTCACTCCTATGTTTTGTGGCTTATTGCACGAGGAAGAAGAATTCCATCAGAAATCTTCAATGTCAATCTCACAGTTTGCGAGATAATTTACTCTCTAGGTTTTTTTATTTTTCTTTCAAAAACATTCCAGAGTCTAGAGTTACTAAATCGGTTTTTACAAGGACTATGCATCACTGGTCGTCCTCTGTTTCAGTGTCTGATGTGTGTTGAGCGTTACCTGGCAGTGGTTCATCCTGTAACCTTTCTGAAGTTCAAACCTCTCAGATATAGAGTGATCTGCTGCACTGCGGTCTGGATCATCACTCTTGGATCCTGTTTGGCTGCTATGACCATAAAAATATTATCTAATCAGAAGACATATACATGGTTCTTCTTGCTGCAGCTCCTGTTCTTCCTCTCCATCCAGTTGTTTTGTCTTGTGGCTGTTCTCAGAGCTCTGAAGCAGTCAGGACCAGGAGAGAGAGGGAGAGAGAGAGAGGAGAAAAACAGCATAAAGAGAAGAGCATTTTATCTCATTCTAATAACTACTGTTACCTTGGTTGTCATGTTTGTACCTTTTGTTATCACTGGATTGCTCAATGTTCTGCAACAGCTAGAACAGCAAAGAGTTCCACTGATCTGGTTTCTTGGTCCTTGTTGTTTCATTCTGGCTGGTTTTGTGCAACCTGTTCTTTATCTGCACAGGGTTGGGAAACTATTCTGTCTCTGTTCTTGAACAAGACAGAACACGTACTCACAACCACTCACAATCACCAATGAACATACACATAATATAAAAAAAAAAAAAAAAAAAAAAACCGCCGACAGTATCCTCATACACACAAAAATAACATGGACTGAACTGCCACTTACAGCCACTTGCACTTTATATCATTACTGTTTAATTTATCCATATATATTACACTGATTTTATCTGCACTACTGTAAATACTGTAGACAATCATACTGTACAATACAATACAATAATTATAGTTCTACAGCTGTTTATTAATACTTGTATATTGTATATTTATAGTCTGTTATAGCCTTCATATTTATAACCATATGTATAATCTGTTCATAGCCTGTACATAGCTTGTACATTCACTACAGTTATAGCTTTTATAGTTATAGTATATTCATAACATACCTTCATACTGTGTACATTTGTAACATATCTACAATATATCTATTTTTGTAATACATCTATATTCTTGCTAAAGCACTTCTGGATGGATGCAAACTGCATTTCGTTGCTTTGTACTTGTGACGTGCAATGACAATAAAGTTGAATTCTAATTCTAACAAGTCAATAAATGTTAAATTTACACTCTGTCTTTGTGAAAACATACAAACAAGCTGCATTGTTTTCTATGCAAATTATGCTAAAAGGAAAGGAGGTTTCTGTATGAATTTAGTTTATGAAAGTTTTGTAATTGAATTGCAATTTTTAAATTTTTGCAATGGTTTACATCCTTAAACAATATCTAATCTCACTGACAAACATGTCGCATATTAAGGGAGAAAACAAGAAACTGAATAAAAAGTTAGTCACCTGAAGACATAAATGTCTGTTCTGTGTTTTGTAGATGGACTTCAAAGCTGCATGTCACATAAAACACCAAATATGTACAGCAATGTCATCATATATTGCTTCATATTAATTCAAACATTTTCTTTTTTGTCTAAAAGCAGTTTAGTAACCACATTCATTTCTGAAAAGAAGACCACTTATATGTACAACATAAACAAAATAAGGATTCATATTTATTAAACATTTGCTTCTTTTTTATTTCTAACTTTACAGTATGAAAAACGTTTTTTTTTGTGTGTGTGCTTGCTCTAGCGCTAGTTAAAAATAAATTACATTTTTGTTGTTGTTCTATGGTTGACATTCAGCTCCGATAATGCATTTTTTACATGTCCGAAAATGACATGTTTCGTGCCACAAGATGATTTGCATTAATGTAAATATGTATCAGAAACTTTCAAATGTGAATTTTCCACATTTACAGTATGTAAACTGTATAGGTTTGTCTATTCTATACAAATATTTGAACTATTTGTTTTTTATGTAATATGTAGCTCATATACATGTAGCCTTGCGACTGCATGTATAAATATCCAAGGCAGTTTAGAGATTTATGGTGATCCAGAAAGACAACATCACTCTTCAGGTGAAGTCCTTTTTAAAAAAATAACTATATATATCTATATTTATATATTATTTATATAGTTTTTTCCCCACTTGAATAATACAGGTCTATTAATGTCTCTGTGGTTAGCAGTCAGACTATTAGAATTATAGGCAAGATTAGATTAGCTATTATGTAAAATGGGGTTAAGATGTATTTGTTACAGAACATTTATCATTGTTTTATCCACAAATTATTTTGTTTGAACAATTGTAAGCATTAGTAATTTGGAGAGTGAGCTTTATATTTGTTTGAGAATTATAATCATTTGAACTCCGCTGAAAACGCCATGCTTATAATTGAATTATATTTCAAATGGTGGACTTTTTAACATACTTTATGGTATTTACTATATCATTTTTTAATGTGAGATATGTCTGTGCACAGTATAGCTTGTTTCTTTTGTTGATGGCTGTGATTTGACTGATATTTTGATGGTTTCATCCATTTGTCAGAGCAAATGAATGACTCCAATGGAAACTCCACCTCACCTGAGGTTCAGTACAGCAACATCACAACACAAACATCCTCATCAATGGATGGTCTGAGGATTATTGTGCTATGCTTTAATCTATTCTCCGGTGTTCCTACATACTCCTATGTTATGTGGCTTATTATCAGGGGAAGAAATGGAGTTGCATCGGAATTTTTCAACTTCAATCTCAATGTTTGTGAGATCTTTTTCTCTCTGTCTTCTTTGGCCTTTCTGCTGTCAGTAAGACTTCAAGTTTTTGTGACAATACAGAGACTTTCACTTGGACTAGCCATCACCATTCGCCCTCTGTTTCAGTGTCTGATCTGTGTTGAGCGTTACCTGGCAGTGGTTCATCCTGTAACCTTTCTGAAGTACAAGTTATTTAGATATAAATGTGTCTGTTCTGTTGTTGTCTGGCTTTTGGGTGTTGGCTCCTGTTTGTTCTCTATGTTTATCTTTCTCTCAAACAACATTTATGCATTTACATGGTTCATCCTTTTGCAGTTCCTCCCCTTCCTCTCCGTCCAGTTGTTCTGCTGTGTGGCTGTTCTCAGAGCTCTGAAGCAGTCAGGACCAGGAGAGAGAGGGAGAGAGAGAGAGGAGGAAAACCACACGAAGAGAAGAGCGTTTCATCTCATTCTAATAACTACTGTGACAATGGTAATCATATATGCCCCTTTCATCATCTCATCAATCCTCTGTATTCTGATACAACAAGACTTTTTAGTTGTCTTGCCTATTAGTTTTGCTTGTTTTATTCTGGGTGGTTTTGTGCAGCCAATTCTGTATCTGCGGCGTTCTGGGAAACTCCCCCACCTCTGTTAATCGCATGCAAGTTTTTTTTTTGTTTTTTTTTCATATTAAAATTTTTGCATTTATTGTATTTGCTTATTAATTGTTGTTAACCTTTATTTCTGGATATTAAAAAAGTATGCTTATTTCAATCTGAGTAATGGAGTCTTTAATCCCAGATTGGTTGTTATTCCATTAGGTTTTCATGTCAGGTTTCGATAACTCACAGAGTCAGATATATGGACTGTGGCCCTGTTTACACCTGGTATTAAAATGTGTTTTGGTTGATCGTATCACAAGACGAGGGAGACACATTCCTGTTTACACGAGGTATTTTAATTCGTCTCTTTTGTCCACTTTCAACCTAAATGTTGTTTCAACTCGAAATGCATGCTGAAACAACTGCACTAGATTTTCACGGGCTTTACTCCGTGTAGCTATCGCAAGGTGTGTGTAAAGCAAGTGGAAGATCAGTACTTGTTGTTGGTTTCGTGCTATGGTGATTCAGCAGATATAACAAGAACAAAAAAAAGTTAAAAAAAATCACCTTAGTCTACTAATAAAGTATTAACATTGAAGGTCTGAATGAAAAAAAAGTGTTATTTAGCAGACTGGCAGCTCCAGTAGTGAAATGATGCATCTTGAAACTAGTGTGTAAAGGCTAAACCTTAAATAAAGTTTAATAGAGTTTATACTTATATAACTGTACCCATATAATTGGACAAGCGGTTTGGAAAATGGATTGATGCATAATTCAGCTGTGTAAACCATTTTTGGCGAGATGCTGGAATTCATTCGGAGCGATCGTCAGAGTGCATTATGGATATTCTCTAGGCTGCGTTCAATTTTTTTTGGTAGGCCTACTTTTCAATCAGAAGGTTGCATCCTAGTGAATCTGCATGCAACTCAGTACTTCTCAGCTTTAATCGCTTGAATGAGAAGTAGTAGTGTGCATGGCAACAGTTAACAAATTCATTAGTATCTCATTTTCACACGATCAGTTCTCTAATATAACATGACACTCAAACAAAACATCACAAGTCTTTTTAACTGGATGTCCGCTCATGCATAATATTTGCCTATTCATTGATGCATTCATTGCCAACACATTCAGTATTGTGGAATCTGGAGTCAGAACTGCATTGTTCATCTTACAAGGTAGAGTTTGAAGATTTTATCTATCGAGACTCAGGTAACTTTTGATGAATTAATGTTTTCTGTTTATTATATCTTATCACAAAGTGGTAAAAGCAGAATCCTGACAGTATTTTTTTAAATATATAGTTGATTGCTTTCAGGAGTGTTTGAAAGAGACTCGTGTTATGGTAATCGCAGGTACAGATGGGAAAGCCACTAAAATGAAAATATGTAAGATCTTGTTTGTTTATTATTTATTGAACATTAACAATAGAGGAGGTTCAAACTGCTTGATCAGGGTATATTTTAATATGCATAACCCTACTTTATGGCAAGTCTATCGTCTGTGTTAATTGTGGTTTATTGCTAACTTGCACTCCCAGGATAAATATTGTAATAACCCATTGTTGGTTTGCGTTATTATACAACTTATGTTCTTATGTGGATCAGACAATAGTAATGTACATTGTGAGAATAATTGCTGTACAGTAAATGACTATTTTCTTTCACTAATGCGTTTTTTCACCAAATCACATGAATCTGAACCAGTCTCTGATTAACATGACTGTGACTCTTCTTGATCGTCCAAATTTATATTTTGTGCAGGTTCAAACGCAGTCAGTAACATGATGAACATCACAATGGAAACTGAAGAAATTCCTACATGTAACACAACCAGTATGCACGTAGCTAAACTGCCCTATGACGCTGCGATATATGCCATCCAATTCCTGCTTGGTCTTCCTACACACTCCTACATTGTATGGCTCATTGTCACAGGAAAAGGAACAGGAATTGCATCTGAATTCTTCACTCTGAACATCTCCGTTTGTGAGATTATGTTATGTCTGCGCTCATTGTTTTCTTCAATGCTCAACATATTTCCAAGTCTCAGGAACTTTGCGTTATTTTTATCAGGATTTGTCATCACCGGTCGTTTCTTTCATTGTCTGATGTGTGTCGAGCGTTACCTGGCAGTGGTTCATCCTGTAACCTTTCTGAAGTACAAACCTCTCAGATACAAAGTTGCATGTTCCATTTTGACCTGGCTTATGATTGCTATCTTTTGTGTGTTTTCTCTGCTTATACGCACCTGTTTTATGCAAATTTATACATACTTTTACATAATACAGTTTTTATTCTTCATGTCCATAAACCTGTTCTGCTGTGTGGCTGTTCTCAGAGCTCTGAAGCAGTCAGGACCAGGAGAGAGAGGGAAAGAGAAAGAGGAGGAAAACCACATGAAGAGAAGAGCATTTCATCTCATTCTAATAACTACTGGGACTTTATTACTCACGCATGTTCCGAGTTTATTTGTGGCTTTTCAACATATTCTGCCAATGAAGAAAATTCCAGAACTGGATTCATTGAGTCTCACATTTTTCTTGCTACCTGGTTTTGTTCATCCTTTTCTCTACATTCACAGAGTTGGCAAACTGCCCTTCTGTAGGTCTCTGTAATTGACATAACCCTGGTCATTTATTACCTTACTATTTAAACAGAACTGCACAAAATGTGGTTGGTGGGTAACAGGTGTCATGTCATGTTCATTGTTTGTTCTTCTCAATAAAACAAAAGTCCTATGCTCGGATTTCCATGGAGCTGCCATAAATGTCAATCTTCCCTCTATGATATAAATGGCATGAAAATGTTTTTGCCAACAGGTATGAACAGACATATTTAGATAGAACGATAGATGTTATATTTCATTTACATAACTATATTTTAATATATTTAAATATACACTCTTAGAAGAAATTGTTCTATATATAACTTTAAAGAGGTTACCATAATGAGGTCATTTTATGGATTTAGTTTTAAAGAATTATTAATATTTTTTTATTTTTTTATTACATTTTTATGAATTAAGCAGCTCATAAATAAACTGCATCACTAGAAAAAAAAAATAACCCATTAAATATGAAAGCATTATGCAATCATTTAAGATACATTTCTTATAGAACCTTTTTCGTATAAAATATTGCTTAAAATTAAGTCAAGAACCCTAGGGTTCACTACTGGGTTCATATCCTAGCAGTGCATGCCACAGGATATGGCTGTGCTCATTTTGAGGGTCCAGGGCCGTCACTCTGTGGGCAGTCGTGGCCTAATGGTTAGAGAGACTGGTAACCCTGGTAACCCGATTGGTGTGTGTGTTCACGGTTTGCAGTGTGTGTGTGTGTGTGTGTGTGTGTGTGTGTGTGTGTGTGTGTGTGTGTGTGTGTGTGTGTGTGTGTGTGTGTTGTTCACTGCTCCTAATGTGTGTTGGATGGGTTAAATGCAGAGGACAAATCCCAAGTATGGGTATTTTCATCTATATCTATATTTGTACTATATTTTCTATATTTTTATCTATATTTTCACTTTTTTTTAGAACCCCACTGAAATGTTTTTCTAAGAGTGTATTCGCTTATTCATCTATTTATTTACTTTATAAAGAGCTATATTGTCCTGATATTGTTATGTATTAAATAAATCTATGCATGTCTTTAGGTGCAAAACAAATCTTATAAATTAAAAATTGGTTCTCATATTTTTTGTTTGTTTGTGGTTTTGCATATTCATTTTAATGACAAAGCTTATACTTCTGTTCTGTGCCTATATCTCCTCACTCTCCTCTCCTCACTGTCCTGACATCTTCCAAAGTCATGTGATCACAGCATCAAATAGTTTTAGTTCTATAATCTATGATGTTAACACTCATAAATCACCATATGCATATTGAAATTTGCATACAGTAACACAAATAACATATGCAGCGTTGTGGATTCAGAGGGAGACCTGCACTGATCACCTTCCTCCACAGCCGAAAATTTCATGTGAGAGAGTGGAGAGATTTGACTATTACTATTCCGGTAACCAACTATCTTTCTTCAAAATTTTATTTCTATAATAACAGCATTTACAAACAAAATATGATATGAAAAAAAGTGTAAAACCTATAGTTAGATTACATATCTTAAGACTTAATATGATCAAATGCTAAATCTGTTAGAGATTTATATATATATATATATATATATATATATATATATATATATATATATATATATATATATATATAAAAATTCTTATTATCTTAATTTCTTAAAAAAAATTATATCAGATGCTGGGTCAAGATAGGTGTTTACAACATTTGTCATTTTTGTAAAATAAAAGTTTAATGTTTTACATTCTAGAATAATGTTGTTTTCTGCAGATTAAAGTCTGATTTTATTACTTATTTTTTGTTCAGGTGAATGCAAAGACAGTTACACGATGAACATCTCGAATGAAGCACCCCTGATAAACGGGGCATGTAACATAACCGATTTTTACAAGTATTATCATATTTCACCCTATGATGTTGTATTACATGTCATCAATATCCTGCTTGGTCTTCCTACACACTCCTATATTCTGTGGCTCATTGTCACAGGGACAGGAAGAGGAATTGCATCTGAATTCTTCACTCTGAACATCTCTGTTTGTGAGATTATGTTATGTTTGCGCTCACTGAACGCTGTGCTTGGTAATGTATTTACAAGGCTATGGACTGTTATGATGTTTTTATCAGGATTTACCATCACTGCCCGTTTCTTTCAGTGTCTGATGTGTGTTGAGCGTTACCTGGCAGTGGTTCATCCTGTAACCTTTCTGAAGTACAAACCTCTCAGATACAAAGTCGCATGCTCTATTGTTACCTGGATAATGATCACTATATGTTGTGTGTTGTCTCTGGAACTTGAAAACCCATGTTTTATGCCCATTTTTAAATGCCTGTACCTGACACACTTCATAATCATCCTCTCCATAAACCTCTTCTGCTGTGTGGCTGTTCTCAGAGCTCTGAAGCAGCTCGGACCTGGAGAAAGAGGGAGAGAGAGAGAGGAGGAAAACCACATGAAGAAAAGGGCGTTTTATATCATTCTAATAACTACTGTGGCTTTAGTAATCACTTACGTTCCCAGTTCAATCACAGCATTACAGTATATTCTGTCAATTCCTGCCAGCAAGGAACTGGAATCACTGAGTCTTACATGTTTCTTTCTGCCTGGTTTTGTGCAGCCACTTCTCTTCATTCACAGGGTTGGCAAACTACCCTTTTGTAGGTCTCCGTAGTTGATATTCATTTTTAACTCAATGTTTGGCTCATGGGTGAAGAATGTCATAACATGTCGTGTTAATTGTTTGTGTAGTGCACTAAAAACAAGTGCCCTCTGTTCTTGTGGTTATTCTAATTCTGGTTATTCTATTCCATCCAAATCCTATTCTAACAAAAATAAATAAAAACAAATCTGCAATAGAATAAATATATGTATTTTATGTATATGTATGACAATACGAGCCAATTATTTAGCAAACAATGTATTTAAAAAAAATAATAATAATTTAAAACCGTATAATGGATCTTCATACATTGCTTTTATATTGTAGTAAAGGTTTTTTTTTTCGAGGGGGTTATCATATTTTTTTAAACATTTGAAAACATCTGCTTTAGGACACACAAATGCATGAATAATGGAAGAACTGACGATTTACCTGTAATCAATTGAAACCAAGGTCTTCATAAATTTCAACACCTGGTTCAGCTTGTAATCTATAGTGCATGAAAAAAAATATGATTGTTTAATTTATATTAATACATTAGGTAAAATGTTTACCACAGTATTATTTAATATAGGCCTAGTAGGCTATCCTTTCTTAGGGATGCTTTTTGTCTACCTTACACTAATGCTTTGTTTGTCTCATTTTCATCTTTATTAATAGAGTAACCGGCAATGTACTTTAATGTAGGCCAAACAGAACCACATAGAAAAATAAAGCTAAGAGAGAAAATAAAGGCATACAAACTTTGCTTTTTTCATTTATAAATCAAACAGAAATGCAAACAATGGTGATGGGTAATGATGAATTTCAAATGATTTTATTGTTTTCCTAATAAAAACAATTAGCTGCACTTTTTCCCATACAGGTAGCCTACCATAAATATTCTCTGAAAGATATCAACAGTAGGAAAATGTACTGGAATAGCTACCTCTGCCAAAAGAAGCAGACAAACACAGGAAAGAGCAAGTGGAATCGCCTTTTGATTTGAATTAATTTGTCTCGAGCACACTCGATCACGCGCACGCCAACATGACGTGATTCACAACCTATTTTTTTTACAGTCTATGTTCACAACACAAAATAGTTACAAATCTGCTATACGGATTTTTATTTCCATAAATAATGTCTCAGTTGGTCTTATCAGAAAATATCGATAGGACTATATTATTTAAAAAAAATCGCGATCAAATAGCTTACCTTAACGCACTGTCGTGAATGTCATGCCAATCCACACACAGTAGGCCTACGCCACTACTGGAGAACATGAAGACGCGTCAGCGATGAGAAATGCGATGTGAACGGTGAGAAGTGTTTTTACTCCACAAACATTTCGTATTCTATATTCTGTAGGCCTATATGTTATGAATTTAAATCATGCGCATATTTTAATTTAGCATTTTTAATTCAGCAACAGCTATTTGTCGAATCAGCTAACGAGTAGGCCTACTTATAAACCTCAAAGACTCGTGCGCATGCGTGTCAAGAAAAAGAAAAACTTATAATAAAATAAGAACAGTACTGTAATGCATTTCTAATTAAGAGTCCATATACATTTAGTGGAAAAATAAGTGACTTTTTCTAAAGGAAAACCACATAAAAAGAAGAGCGTTTTGTCTTATTCTAATAACTACAATGACCATGTTTATCATATGCTCCTTATATTATTTTATGGTTCCTTGATTGGTTTTATCAGGCAATGATGACACTCTTGCTTATGCTTGTTATGCTTTGCCTAGTTTTGTTTTGCCTTTTCTCTTTCTCCACCGGGTGGGAAAACTACCCTTCATCAAGGGTCAATAATTCTACTTTACTTGACCCTTAATCAAAAGTTGTCTTTCACTTTTAGTTATTCCAACTAAAAGACATAAGGGTTCTTTAGTGCGGACACTTTATGTGTCATGGCTTGATTTCTTTTAAAGCTAACATACCTCTATTCTTTTGCTATCAAGGTCACATAAAACTTTACTTATTTTTACCATGCAAATCAAGTGCCCTTTATGTATAGATTTGATTGTTTCACCATTGTCCCAGAGCCAGACTTTCAAACTTTTCCTATTAAAAAATACTGTCTCTATATACAGTAATTATATTTTAAAGACCATGATATGAATAATCCAAAAAAGAGTGAAATATACATAAGTCTAGCATCTGTCATCAGATATTCACTTGCCTCTTAAGAATAATGTCATATTTTGGTTTGCACCCATTTTTATTTGGAAAGAAAAAAGAGAGAAAAAAACAAATGAATGAAGTTCATCCTGAAGTATTTAATTCACTGCATGTGCTTATGTTTTTCACATCTGCCATCTGTACATCATTTGATTAACATATATTTAATAATGAAGTGTATTTGCATATGAGGACTAACATATTAATAAAGTGCTGCCTCTCCTTGCAAACCACATCACTGACTTGCTGCCAGTGATTGAAAATTATCATTTTTTATATTTATATTATTTCTTTTTCTTCTCTGCCACATGAAGATAAAAATCCTTGGTCAGTCTGGAGGCAAAGCACGGCATTTGTCTCTTCATGTGTGTATCCAGGTCTGTGGTGTGAGACTGGAAGTGAAAAGCCACACGATGATTTACTCTTGTGAGAATCTGAATAATCTCTAGCTGACAGTCCTTTAACATCTTGCAAAGTTCACCGATAAATACAGAGCCTGTTTCTGGATTTCTCCACGAGTAGTACCCTGCAGAGAAACAAATATGTTTTCAAATGCATTTGTTGAAAGTGTTAAAAAATAAATAAAAGCAATCAACTATGCCACTGTCTGTCAGTGCAATGCAAACCTTCCACTGTGGAATAACAGCAGAGAAAATCTGCCTCGGGAACGTCCGATATTCCCCAAAATCCCCCCGGTGTTTCTTCACTGTCTGCCTCGACACCAGGGTCAAATTCCATTCCCCTGCAGGCCTGAATATGGAATCAAACCAATAACACATTAGTTAGCCACAGACAAAATGTTCTGAAATGCTTCTCTCTCTCTTTTGCAGGCGGCTGTTACCTGTAGGAAGAAAAGTTTCGGCTTGCCCCGCAGACTAGGGCAAAGGTCAGAAGTCATGAGAGAGGTCAGAGTTTTGACATGGATCCAGCACTCATCCGATCCAAGGATTGTTCCTTCCTCTCCGTGGCTCATCAGTACACACACAAAGCAGGAATTGTCTGCGTGGTTCTCCTTGGATACTAGGGCATATTTATAAGTGAATACAGGCATCATGACCCATCCTGAACACTGAAAATGATGTTGTTCTGTACCTTTTCTCAGCACACTAATCATTTGATTTGCTGACAGGTTCTTCTCCACCTGTACTTGAAAACCGAGGGACTTGAACGTGCCCGACAGTAAGCGTTCATCTACTGAACCGCCCTTCCTATGCAAACCTGGTGAGTCTGGAACAAGAAGGCATAACTAAGGAATAGATGTATAGGGAATGTTTTTGGTTTAAGTTTCATTTCTACCAATTCCATTGATTCTTTTAGAGCTTTCGAGAAAGTTGAAAGTGACTGAAAAGAATAGGTGTGTTTGAATTAAAGCAGCACAGCACAGACCAATCGGTGTATGACATCAAAGTACCGCGAGAGAGCAGACGGCTCAGTATCATCAGATTCTCGCGGTACTTTGATGTCATTGGCGATGTCATCGTGGTACTTTGATGTTATCGGACTGCGAACGCACCTGATGGCTTTAAATTCAATGAATGAATGAATGAATTCATTAGACTGATTCAAACCCAATAACTCGGAGACTGCTATTTCTATTACTGAAACAGGATCACTGAATCATTTAAACTCATCACTATTTATTTATTTATTTCATATGTAACCCGTGTACGGAGATATAATTTACAATCAACCATTCATTATCACTAAACAGTTTTTAGAAAAATCCAGAAGGTTTTTTTCAGGAACGGATACTCTGTGAAATGCCACAACACCGGACTAGCGTGCTAAAAAATCACATGAATAGAAACTCAAGACTGTAAACCACTGTGGGATTAGAACTCAAAACAGAAGAGCTGGAGTCAGCAAGAATCAAGATTAGAGGTAAAGTTAACACTTAAATTGAAATTTAGATTAGTCACACTACAGTATACTCTATGTATAGGGATCTTGACTTAATTTTAAAGAACACTTTAACACCAAAAAGTTTCAATATAAGGAGAATTGTCTTAAATGATAACATAATACTTTTGTGCTTAAGAAGTCATTCTTTGTAGTGATAACATGTGTTTATTAGATTTCTAAATCAAAATAAAAAAATAGATTCAAACAAAAATTAATTAATTAAAACATAATCCATAAAATGATCCCATGATGGGAACCTTAAAAGGTTCTATAGCCTATATGAAGTGCATGACATAACCCTTAAAGGTTCTATAAATAATTGTTTTCTTCCTAGAGTGTAGCATTAAGTTCAACTTTAAAATTATTGTAGCCATTCAAAAGGGCAGATATGTATCAGAGAACAGTTCCAGATAGCCTACTGTAAGCAGGTCAGAGATTAAACAACTTTATAGTTCAGGCTGATAATACTCACCAGGGAAGTGCTCATTACTGATTATTAGACATTTGCCTATGTTTTTATGCTTCCTGTATGGCTCGAATACACAAGACTTCTTGACAGCACTGTGAACACAAGATGCGAGTTAAAACACCTTAATAAATGTAAAATGAAAAAATAACTTAAACATGCTTGGCTTGACAATGATCTAAACATTCTGTTTTAACCAGAGTCTTACCTGTGATCTTCAGAAACATGCGAATTCATTCTGAGACTCTGAGATTCATTCATTACACCACCACGTCTTCTTGAATGTGACGAATAGCTTCCTACAATCTCACTTCTTTCATTCTAAATTTCCTTCTCCCTTTACTTTCATTTTACAGTGAAAGATTTCAAAGTCCGCTGCCTCCCAAGCGGGGCGTTGCACTTGATTTGTGACCAGCTTTTCCTACAGAACAAGTTTCACACAAAACATTCACATCCTTTTATTAACAAGAAAATGTTTTTATAACATCATATTCATGCACTCTGTAGTTTTTTAGCTTTTTTTTTTTTTTACTTCAAAACACAATGGTTGTGGACAGTGGAACTGTGCTGTATAGTTCCCTCTGCTGGGAATTTGCAGTATCTACTCCGAAAAGTCACTACATTGTGATAGAGAGAGAGAGAGAGAGAGAGAGAGAGAGCAAATTATGCAAATATACATTACACTGATCATATAATCACTTTAATATCGTTTACATTTATTTCAACATGCCACTATAAATGTATTACTTGCGTAAAACCAGAAAGCACAAAAATAGTGTAAATGTTTTTAATCTTGAAATCATGTTTTTTATATATATATATATATATATATATATATATATATATATATATATATATATATATATAAATTTCAAATGCAACTTTAAGGTCATGTACAGAAAAACAGAAACGGTGGCTTGTAAAATCAAAGATGCTTTGTAGTTATATGCTGCATTAAAAGGATATAAATGCATCTGTATAAGTAAGACTATCTGTATAAGAGTTTGAGGTCATTACATTGTGACAGTGCAGTTAAGGGCTCATGGTCTGTGTGCTGTCAAAAAGATTTACGACTCATAATCCAATCACAGTCATTCTTCTGCACTAAGCCTTGCAGTTATAAGCGTGGTGAGCATGTGTCACTCTTATGCAGACAGCTACAGATTACCGTTTATTAGTGTTCTTAGCGTTACATCTCGGGGGTCTTACAGCAATGAGGCTGGGACTCTTTTGAGCCTGCCATATGTGCCGTTTGAAGACCCCATGGTCGTTGATTAGGTTTCTGCTGCCGAATGAGGAGTCTGACTAGCATTGTCATTTTAGTGCATCTTAATCTTATTAAAGTTCCATATGGGGAAGCTGCAGCTGAGCTCATGACTAACTGAAATTAAACAAATGAAATGCATCTTTTCAGTTAGGTTACTACTGCATCATATTTACATATAGGCCCTCAACTACAAATATATCGGCAAACGTTGATCAAGTGTGGGAAATATTATATTTATAAAATGTTAAATATGATTTTTCTTTTGTGTTATGTAGGTAACATTACGTTTTCAAACAACACATTTCTAGGGATGCTTTTCGAAAGTTTTTCTGGTAACACTTTACAATGAGGTTCATTAGTTAACACTAGTTAATGTATTAACTAACATAACAATACACATTTGTTACAGTATTTATTAATCTTTGTTAATGGTATAAAAATACAGCAGTTAATTGTTTGTTCATGTTAGTTCACAGTGAATTATCTAATGTTAACAAATACAACCTTTTATTTAAATAACGTATAAGTAACTGTTGAAATTAATATTAGCTAAGATTAATAAATGCTGAAGAAGTATTGCTCATTCTTAGTTCATGTTAACTAATGAACCTTAAAGTGTTACCGTTTTTCTTTATGTTTGTCTTGTTATAATACTTAACAGGCAGGCTCAATGACAATGCATGATGCAGCAAGCTACAATCTTGTTTTCTCAAACCTGCCTGGCATAAAGATCCAATTTGCTGAGCCACTTAAATCCAGTTCATGCCTAGATCCAGTATAGCTTCGATCTGAAAGTTATATAAAGAACAGAATGCTGTAGATAAATGCACAAATCTCACTAGTATCTCACAAATATCAATGAGAGCACAGAGTGGTTTGGATTCAAGAAGAGCTGCACAGTACAAAAAAAGAAACACTAAAGAACATCTTTTACTAGGTTTTAATTTTAAGGGATAGTTCAGACAAAAATGTTCGCATTACACTGTCATATCATTCCAAACCTGTATGACTTTCTTTTCTAAATTCTTTCTTCCATGAAAGCGTATGGGCACCCTGCCGCTCAAGCTCCAAAAAAGACAAAAAATATCATAAATGTGCATAAAATGTGTGCCCTAGTGCAAGTTTTCTGAAACCATAAGGATTGAGTGAGATGCTAAATCAGCACGTTGCTTAATATGTTTTAATTAACACAATTTATGGATTTTTCACGACTTCCTCTTGTAGCACAGAGATGATGTTTTAGGCTTATGATGCTGCATTTAAAAATATTCTGTCATCAGTTACACTTATGTCATTCCAAACCTATAAGATTGCTTTATATGATCACATGTATATGAGGTTTGTTCTCACGCATCGAGCAAGCATTCCTGAGCTTCCGTTTACCACGTTGAGTGCTGGACGTAGTATGTCAGAAATCAATTTTCAATAAAGGGACAGAAATTTCTCAGATTTCATTAAAAAATATCTTGATTTGGGTTTCGAAGAAAAGAAAAGTCTTAAGGGTTTAGAATGATATGAGAGTGAGTAAATGATGACTCAGCCTTTAAGCTTTGTAAGAGACATGTAGATGTATGTGCATGAGTGTGAGAAGTCTCTGTCCGTATCTCAAGGCCAGAGTGACACAATGTCACATGCTTTAAAGCAAAATTTTGCATCCGGTGAAATGTGCATACGCATTCACAGATAGGACACCTCATGCTATTCCTGGATCAGAGAACAAAACACTGGAAATTTCATCTTGTAAACAAAATGTGTGATGAGTCACAGATAAATGAAATGAGTGTGAGAGGAACAGAATCAGTGTTTTTATGATCAGTAAATATAGTTTTCTAAGTTTGAATGAACATTACAAGAACTTGTGCAGATACACACACATGATATTTTATATCATATCATGAAAATAAAGATTATAACAAGCGGCTTTGCTAATTTTATTGCATAGGTTCCATCTTATTCCTAGTCCACTTTAGACATTCTTCTAACTGTAAGTAACTATGCAACTGCATGTCAACTAACTCTCATTAGAGTATTAGTAGACTGTCTAATACTGTAAGGTTAAGGTTAGGTGTTAGGGTTCGGGTTAGTAGAATAAGTTGACTTGTAGTTGCCAAGTATAGTCAGTAGAATATCTGTTGGGGATCATCAAAATAAAGTGTTAGCAGATATTAAGCATATCTAATACTCAAATGACAGTTAGTTGACGTGAAGTTGCAATGTTACTAGAATGTCTAAAGTGGACTATCGAAATAAAGTGTTACCCATATTTATTTAGTAAGTAGTCATGTAGTGCTGTAAGTGGGATAATATTGCAGTCATCATAATTGCTAAATAAACCCCAACATGGTGATACAAGACCATTTCACTTCGCACCAGGGTCCTGATCACTCTGTCGGGTTTATATTTTGCGATAATGGCAGTTGGCTGTTATTTTTACATATTTTATATAATGCTTTATATGGCTGCATTTTTTAAATGCCTGCATTGAATTTTTTCCTTAACTAATACTATAAGGCAAGAATCTTAGTGGAGTTTGTTTCAAAACACTTTTTAAAACTTCTCACAGCACACACCAATAACAACTTACATCACAGTGACTGGCAGTCCACCAGAAAATGAACCCAAACAACACCATGCTAATCTCTGTGTGTGTGTGTGTGTGTGTGTGTGTGTGTGTGTGTGTGTGTGTGTGTGTGTGTGTGTGTGTGTGTGTGTGTGTGTGTGTGTGTGTGTGTGTGTGTGTGTGTGTGTGTGTGTGTGTGTGTGCGTGCGTGCGTGCCTGCGTGAGTGCGTGCGTGCGTGTGTGTGAGAGTGTGTGTGTGTGTGTGTGTGTGTGTGTGTGTGTGTGTGTGTGTGTGTGTGTGTGATTTTTAATTAATTAATTGGGTTTAAGTCAAACTCTTCAAACAACCAATAAGGAGAAGTTCAATCCAAATATAGTGCTGTCTCAACAAGTTGAGTAGTTCATAAAAACAGGTAGTTGTGGGTTTAGTAAGTATGAAGAAATGCAGCCTTGAATGACTAATGCAAATGTGATAGCTGAACTCAGCAGGATATATGAACTCAGCAGCTCATTATACACTGTTGGAAAAAATCAGCAGGGAATCACTTAGGAAAGCTTTTGTGATTGTCTTGATTTGTGAAAGAAAACATCCAGCTGGGCTCAGTATTTTCTATCAAAACAAAATCCAAATTTCCTACTTCACATTAGTGTGGTTAGTTTGAAATATCAGTAATTGTTAACAATATAAGTAATAAAAAATAAAGCTGAAATAAAATAAAATATTAGGCTAAAAAAACAAAGAAAACTTAGAAAGTGTTGCCTTAGAAATGTTGCAACTGACTGAAACAAGTTACATTTGAAGTACTTAACTAAAACTGAAAGCTATATAGAAATAAAAAAAATAAAATAAAAATTGGTAAAACTTTACAATAAAGTCCTTATTATATTATTTTTTATGTTAATTTTTAAAAAAAAAACTGTTAGCATGCATTGTTCGTTAATATTAGCAGGTCCATTAAACAATATTAATTATACAATATTAAAAATGTATTAATAAATGTTGACATTAACATTAAATAAGATTAATAAATGTGTTAGAAGTATTTTTCTTTGCTAGTTAATGTTAAATAACTTTAAGTAACATAGTTATCCAGTGTTAACAAATGGAACTTTATTGTAAAGTGTTACCAAAAATGAATAACTATGACAAAAGCACATACAAAATTACTAAAACAAACTAAAATTAAAAGGAAATGTGATTTTTTTTATAAACACCAATTCAAAATATGAATACATACTAAAATAATATATTAATAGTACTAAAATAACACTGACCTGTCCACCTGCAAAAGTGTAGAAAATGTAACTAATAAAAGACATACATAAATCATAGAAAACTTACTTTTACAATAAATTAGAAACCACACAGAATAGAAACATTTTATTTTGTTGGTTTTATGTTTCATCACACACATATGCACACACACAAAATGACTTGCCCACAAATATACACATTTTCTTAAATGACTTTTAGTTTTTATAATAAATAAATTATACTTAAGTAAGTCTATATGATAACTCTACACCTACCCTTTACAGAAACCTTTTGTAGATATAATTTTGTCATTGTACTAAAGGGATAGTTCACCCAAAAATGACAATTCTGTCATCATTTACTCACCCTCAAGATGTTCCAAACCTGTATGAGTTTCTGTCTTCTCCTTTTTGAAGAATATGCGTAACCATTGTTAATAGTTGATGGACCCCATTGACTTCCATAGTGTAGAGAGAAAAAATGGGGCACATCAACTGTTTGGTTACTGACATTCTTCAAAATATCTTATTTCATCAGAAGAAAGAAATTCATACAGGCTTGGAACAACTTGGGGGTGAGCAAACGATGACAGGATTTTCATTTCTGGGTGAACTATCCCTTTAAGCTCTTATCATGGTTACACTTTATTTTACAGTGTGTGTACTTACAGTGTAGTTACACATGAAAGTACTGGTAATGTAAGATAACTACATGGGTTAAGGCTAGGTTTTAGGGTAGGTTCAGGGTTAGTATCTAGTTATAACCCAGTTATTGTAACTGAACAGGACTGTAAAATAAAGTGCGACTGTTATCATTGTTATTAACACATTTTTAGCTTTATGAATCATGTTTATCCTTGAGGACATCCCTGAATGTCCTTATGTCCTGTTTTGTCTGAATTAGTTCCATTCTGTTCCCAAAGTGTAGCTAAGCAAATCCATCACACACAGAGGAGTCCTGGTGCTGAAGTCCACTTCTGGTTTTCCGGCCCCTCCCCTCTCAGTGTGATTAGTGTGGTAAGCCGCTGTGGGATTGGGTGAGAGAGTTAGTCTCATTACTACACGTACAATGTGCCACTGCTCTCAGCCTGACCGTTCTGATGCTGGACAGAGGAACTTTATATGAACTACACACACTGACGCTTATAGGAATTAAGAGACCAAAGAGAATTTCAACAGAGCAGACTTTCAGCCTCAGGATCATGCGGGAACTCCGACATTTGATGTTCCTCAAGACGGTTTAATTTGAAGGTTGCTCCACTATGAAGGACTCAAAGAGACATTAAGCTAGTTTGGTATGTTTGGATTGTCTCACGTCACCATGGAGATCAGGAAAGTGCTTCTGAAATGCCCCGGGACATTTTTACTGACCATGATGATGTTCAAATGGGGTAAGTTCTCTCTATACATATTTATAGAACATTAAGTTAACTTTTACTTGGAAACACTGAACCATGAAAGAAGGAACTTCTTACAAGAGGCAAAAAATGGGACACCTTTCATATAATCAGGGATAGAAATAGAATGTGATGTTTTGCTAATGTTTGCTCACTTAAGTGTGTTTTATTCTAAGAAAGACCAAGTTTAATCATATATATCTCTGCTAGATTCAAAAGCAACAGGTCGGATGTGGCTCTACTGGTACTTAGATTTTTTTGGGAAAGTTTACTTTTTACAAAGGCAGATGAAAGCAAGTAAATGTACTTTTATCCACACTATAAAAAATAAAAACAAATGTATTAGTAATAAGTGTTTTGTAATGATATTAGGAGACACAAGCATGAGGAGGGCAACCACCCACAAAAATCTAGCATCATGGTGATTTAAAACAAAAAACTGCATGGTAAGCCCCTGGTGTTCATTTTGTTATTTATTAGATATCATATCTTCTACACTCTAAAAAAATGCAGGGTTATTTCAACCTGTTGGTTTCAAATTTTATTTTGAAACCCAACGGATGGGTTTGTCCATATTTGACCCAAACATGGGTTGAAACAACTCAGCATTTTTTCTTTTCTTCTGTTTTCTACTGACACAGAATTCCTGGCACTGTTTCTTGCATTAGTGTTGTGGTCATTTTCTGTTATCTGGGACTCCCAAAGATGTGCACTGGAGTGTTACTCGCCTCCCTCCTTCTGTCTGGAGTGGATATGACTGGTGCGTGGTAGACGGGTGTATGGGGGAGGTTACCCATCTATTTTCCCTCCCTCCATCCATCCAGTCTGATTCTGCCCCGCTCTCAGGCCTCTGTCTGAAGCAGAAAAACTTGGGGGGTGGGTTCCATTGTTTCCCGTTGCCATGACACCAGGGCTGAGTCATTTGGACGTTGTGTGCGGGTGGAATCTGCGTTAAGCACTTTTAACAAGCTCTGTTTACTTTTGCGTCCTGTAGGCTTAATGCTCTTTCATCTGACTGCATGGTCAAGCTGTCTCTGAGTATTTAACTCTGTGATGATCATGTCCAGGATAATAACAAATCTAAAGAAGTTTTGAGTCTAAAGTATTAATGGTTGTATATAAAAGCAAGTATACATTTTAGTACTGAGTAATCATAATTAACTACATATTTACTACAGGGTTAGGATAAGGGTTTAGCTTAGGGTTAGTTACATGTAATTATGCATAATTTATAGTTATTGGCAACAGTAACAACATGTGTAACAGGGACACTGTCATTTTTTTTTTTTTTTTTTTGCAATTTTACAGTAATAACAATACCTGTATTAACTTATTACTCTAGTCAATGTTAGTTTTGGTTCTAAGTGTTATATAAAATTGAAATGCAAGGTTGGCACTTACATTAAATACACTTTGCTTAGTCAAAACTCATTGTTCTGACTCACAGATTCTGCTGTTTAGGTGTTAAGTGTTGTATACAATTACAACACTGCATCTGTAGTGTATTTGCATAGACTAATGGGTCAATGGGGAAATTCAGCGAGATGAACAGTGAAACTGGTCTAATGTCCTGACTGAGCTGATAGTTCATGTCAAATCACGCATGCAAATGTAACATCAAGCGCTTAGGGAAACAAGGGGGGTCCTGGAATTCACATGACTTTTTCAATGAAAATGTCTACAATGGACTCTGCCCCCAACCCTAATCCTAACAAGAACACTGACAGGGAAGAATAAATTCACATGACAAAGTCCACTGCATTCTCACAGTCAAGATTCTGCTAATAAAAGTGAGCCTATAGCTAGAGGAGCTTTCGTTGATGCTACAAATAACGTCTTTCTGTTGATCGGTGCTCAAAAATATCACCTATATAGAAGGTTCAATGAATGTTTTGGGTAATAGAGTGTAATATACACTGCACGGCCAAAAAAAAAAAAAAGTCGCTGTTTGGATTTAAAAAGGCAAATAGTCTATGATTGGATCATTATTGCTGTGATTATTATGTTTCTAGCATGTTATATGTTTGGCAACAGTTCTTCTAACCCTAGTTGATGGAGTGTGTAGCTTTTCATTTCTTAAACATCCATGTAGGAAGACACATCTTGGCCATATTCCAGGATGACAATATCAGGCTCAAATTGTGAAAGGATGGTTGTGAGGGAGCATGAAGAACCATTTCCACACATGAATTGCACCTCTGAGCCCAGACCTTAAATTCAGTGAAAGTGTTTGGGATGTGCTGGAGGAGACTTTACAGAGTGCTGGACTCTTGCATCGACAATACAAGATCTTGACCAAACATAGATACACCTCTTGATGGAAATAAATGTTGTGATGTTATTTCCGTCAAGAGGTGCATACATTTTTGGTCAATATCTAGTATATTATATGTGTTGATGCTAACATTGACATGCTTTTGTGTGGATTAATGCTCAAAGATATCCCCTACACTGAAAAAATGATTCGTTGAATTTAATAAAAAAATCTATCGTTGCACACAATTGATTTTAGCTATAAACAAATGCATTAAGTTGAACTTAATCAATTTTAGTTCAACTTAATGCATTTGTTTAAATGTGGCTAAAATCAATTGTGTGCAACCACTTACGATAAAAAATTTGATTAAATTCAACTAATCATTTTTTTCAGTGTATTGTATATTTAGAGGGTTAAATTAATGCTTTGGGTATATATATATATATATATATATATATATATATATATATATATATATATATATATATATATATATATATATATATATACTGTAAATAAATCAATTAATCACGATTAATCACATCTAACATAAAAAAAGGACAATTTAGACAATTTACTTGCAAATAATAGCTGCTTACTAAAAAGGTTTTTACATAATAATTCACTTATGTGCTCTTACAAAAAATCAAGCTTCACATTTCTGCATTAAAACACTCCAGATGCTGACCAGGTTTACTTAAGCAGTGTCTGCTACTTGTGTTTTATGTTTTGGTTTTAGATTTACTTGACATAATAAGCTAATATCCTTCAGAACTAATGCCAAAAGTCTTGTGTTGATGCTCATGAGGCGTAACACTCAAAAGCATCACCTATAAAGTCTTAAAGGTTAAAACTTTGTGTCTAGGTTAAGATGCAGGGTGGGATAAAGCTAATTAGCCAATTAGCATCTGAGACTAGAGCTAATGACAGACGTGCTAAGTCTGAGTTCATATTGATGCTAAGAACAACTATTAATACTCTAATAATCACAATGAGTCAAAACTATATATTTAGTCTGAAAAGTTTGATTCTTAATGTTAGAACGCTTAATTTAGGTTCACATGAGAGAATTAGCATGAGTACAAACAAACTTGCACACACCTCTCCAGCGCCTGTGAAAATAACCAGGCCACAGGTTATCACAAAGTCCTGTCACACATCACACACACGTCCCAGCTGCCCTCTTACTGTCATTCTCTCTGTAACCCATTCATTCCCACTCATATCTCTGGACAGATGCATATTAAGGGAGTGTTATCTCATTTAGATGATCTCCCCATCTGACTGGGCCACTAACCCTGACAAATTTCACAGCCATTGTATAGACAGTTGATCTCTACCTCCAAGATCCATACAGTGTGTTACAGGGTTAACTGAAACTAAAACTACAACCATTAAAAAAAAAAAAACTAAACCCCTTACTTGAAATAAAATAAAATAAACATAAACTGAAATACTGTATATATGTTTAACAAAAACACACAACAATACCTAAATTTCAAATATACAAATAAAAACTAATTCAAAATAGTAATAAAAACTACGATAGTATCTTAATTATACTAGAATAACACTGGTGTTACACACACATACAGATGCCGTTTCCCCACCTGACCCCTCTAAAACAATCTGTAACCCCTGAAATTGTAAAACTAACTAATCACGCCCCCTCACAGCAGGAAGTAAGACAAACAGGGATGATTGACAGTGATGTAAACAAAAGGGGAGGAGTTCTCCTTGATTGACAGTCAGTATCAGTGTTAGCAGTTTAACATGCATGGCTAACATTCTTCCAGCGGCCTCACACAGATAACCTTAAACACAAGTAAGCCGTAGTGCTCAAGACAGATGTCAGGAGAATGTCTCTGTCTGCCATAGGATGCCAAAGACTCTCAGATCTCTGTGAAACCTCAATGTTAAAGTCTGTATAATCAGAACCACTACAGCCTGTCTCCACCTCGAACCTAAACGCGTCACATCTGGGTGCTGTCCACATTCCAGCGAGATCACATGTAAGAGAATACAAATACTGTATGAATATGAATGGAACACGACCAGATCAAAAGGTGACAAGCTCACATTTGTAGCAGACAGATATTGTTGCAGTAGTGTAGTGGGTAAAGGCTGCATAATTGATAAAAAATACAGTAATATTCTGAAATATTATTAGAAATTAAAAGTACTGTTTTCTATTTAAATATGTTTTAAAATGTAATTCATTCCTGTGATGCAAAGCTGAGTTTTCAGTATCATTACTCCAGTTTTCAGTGTCACATGATCCTTCAGAAATCATTCTGATATGCTAATTTGCTGCTCAAGAAACATTTCTTATTATTATCAATGTCAATGTATTATCAACAGTTTTTGCTGCTTAATAATTTTGTGGATACTGTGATTCATTATTTTATTCTTTTATGAATAGAACGTTCAAAAGAACAGCATTTATTTGAAATATTTGTAACTTTATAACATGTCTTTACTGTCAGTTTTAATCAATTGAATACATCCTTGCTGAATGAAAGTAAATAGATAGATGGATAGATGGATGGATGGATGGATGGATGGATGGATGGATGGATGGATGGATGGATGGATGGATGGATGGATGGATGGATGGATGGATGGATGGATGGATGGATGGATGGATAGATAGATAGATAGGCCATTAAAATATGGACAACCTCTTGTTGCTTTTGAACAAAAAGGTGTCTAAAATAACCAGCACTATTTAAATCGGACAGATGGTTATGCTAATGAAAAATAATCACTCTCTGGAATCTCTTGCTGGCACAAGGTGGCAGAGAACTGGATTCTAAGGTTACAGAAGCTGTCTGGCTTAGCAGTGTAGACTAACCTAAAGCTGTCCTGTTTTACACACACCACTCTGAGAGGATTACGTTCAGCTCAGTATGTGAAGACTTTGGCCTACTCGAACTTTCTCGACAGAAAGTACAAATATTTCCTCTGAAATTATAATGAAATTCAAGGTCTAACATGTGAGCAGACAACACAAATATTGTGAATTAAAGGTTCAGTCAGTGAGTGTTCAAGCACACGTGTTTTTGTGAGAGTACAGTACATAAGCTAAATGAGGTACAGACAGTTTAATCCACTTAAATTTTCTTTAAACAGTACAACACAGGTTAGCAGAGGGCTAAACAGAAAGCAGATAATCAGTGTCCTTCAGTGACAGGAAGGAGTAAGTAAAAAAAGAAAACTAGAAGAGGCACTTCATGTATGTCTGCCGTCAGTGGACTGGACGCTTCTGACGGACATCATTATGCTCCATCTGGCTTAGTGACCCTTCATGGCAGCGTGAGCTGAGAAATCTTCTTTACTATCACACTATACTGACAGGAAATGACATTAGCTTTAAAGAGATCTAAGATGGTGAGAAAGACGGAAAATAAAAGGAGAGGAGAGGAGAGGGGAGGTGGATCTGAGGTCACAGAGGTCAGAATCTCTTCGTCTCAGGGCCAAATTAGTTTACCAGTAACTATGGAAACTGAACACTTTCTGGGTCAGTCTGAGTGGAGCTCGTTTTCCTGGGCCGGGGGTGGGGAATGAGTGCTTATGTGTGGGTGTCAGACGGATCTGCATCCTACACAGTGAAACATGCTAAAATCAAAGTGTTCTTAAAATTGTTTTTGGGGAATTGTTTAATGTGTGCATGGCCATTACTCCTAAAAATATCCACTTGTTTGTTTTGTTTGCTTTAAGATCGTTGTGTAAGCCGCAAGATAAATGTGAGCGTGTTCACACTAAGATCAGTGTGTAAGCTCTCAGTTGTGTTGTGTAAGAACAGTCTGTGTGTTCTGAGACTGATAAGATGTTTCTGTTCTAAAAGTAACACTTCCATGTTGATTAAAGTGTCTGGGCAAATACATTGCAGTGTGTCCAAAAGTCTGGAACTGACAATCCGGAAATCCAATCCAATCCAATCCAATCAAAATCGAATTTATTTCTGGAAAGAAACAAAGATTCGGAATTTTGAACAATTTAGTGTAAAGGAACATAATTATGTTCTATCTTACACTAAAATTGTTGTGCTGATATAGTACAATTTGCTATGTAATTTTCGCTTGTAGTATCAGACTTTGGGAACCTACTTGTCACTGCGATTATAATCTGTACACTGTTGCTCCACAAATCGAGACAAGTTAAGTCATGTTTATTCATTTACTGCTTTAAACAATACAGATTGTTTCAAAGCAGCTTTACAATAATAGGAAAATAAGATAATCGATGCAAACTTACAAAAATGCATAATTTCACTTCAGAAGGCCTTTTTTAACCCCATGGTGCCGTATGGATTATTTTTATGATGGATGGATGCGCTTTTTGGAGCTTCAAAAACTCAGGCTCTACTCCCATTATAAAGTACGGTGACCGGGAGGGGACATGTTCGGTTCACTTATTTTTGTTGTGGCCACAACATATAAACTCGTGGGAACGTGATATTAAGTCGTGGGAACGTCATAATATCTCGTGGGAACGTCATATTAAGTCGTGGCCACGAGATCATTTTGTTGAGGTAACGACATCATTATGTCGTGGCCACGCGATGCAAAGTCGTGGCCTCAAGATCATATGTTGAGGGAACGATATATTTTTCTCGTGGCCACGAGATAATTTTGTTGAGGTAACGACATCATTATGTCGTGGCCACGCATTGAGGGAGCCACAGCGGCCAATACTGTAACCGTACTATAGACTGGGCTACAGCAGAGATGGAGATGACAGAAGAAATAACATTTTACTTTAAATTAGGAATGTCATATAAAGATATAGTGCGGTCTTTGGCATTAAGACATGCGTACGTTATAAGTGAAAGACACATGAAGCGCATTCTTAGACTTTGTCGCACGCATATTTAGGGACCGTCTCAAAATTACATGCGACATTGGCATAAACATTTCTAACTTCAATAGCATTTGAAGACAATGACTTACAGTCATAAAACCAACTGTACACTGTTCACCCAGGTCTCATGTATGATGCACACCTTTTAGATTTTTGATATTTATGACAATAAACTGCTGAATCATATGCAAATATTGTAGGCCTATTTCACTACTGCCACATACCTGACACCTAGATGAACAATGTACAGTTGGTTTTATGACTGTAAGTCATTGTCTTCAAATGCTATTGAGCTTTAAATGTGGTCATATTCTGTATATGATCCCACACAGTAGTGAAATACATATCATTATTTGCATATGATTTAGCAGTTTACTGTCATACATATCAAAAATATTAAAGGTGTGCATCATACATGAGACCTATATGAACAATGTACAGTTGGTTTTATGACTGTAAGTCACTGTCTTCAAATGCTATTGAGCTTTAAATATTGTCATATTCTGTATATGATTCCATACAGTAGTGAAATACATAGCAATATTTGCATATGATTTAGCAGTTTATGTCATAAATATCAAAAATATTAAAGGTGTGCATCATACATGAGACCTATATGAACAATGTACAGTTGGTTTTATGACTGTAAGTCACTGTCTTCAAATGCTATTGAGCTTTAAATATTGTCATATTCTGTATATGATCCCATACAGTAGTGAAATACATAGCAATATTTGCATATGATTTAGCAGTTTATGTCATAAATATCAAAAATATTAAAGGTGTGCATCATACATGAGACCTATATGAACAATATACAGTTGGTTTTATAAGTCATTGTCTTCAAATGATATTGAGCTTTAAATATTGTCATATTTTGTGTATGATCCCATACAGTAGAGATGTGAAATAGGCCTACAATATTTGCATATGATTCAGCAGTTTATTGTCATAAATATCAAAAATCTAAAAGGTGTGCATCATACATGAGACCTGGGTGAACAATGTACAATTGGTTTTATGACTGTAAGTCATTGTCTTCAAATGCTATTGAAGTTAGAAACGTTTATGCCAATGTCGCATGTAATTTTGAGACGGTCCCTAAATATGCGTGCGACAAAAAAAAGTCTAAGAATGCGCTTATCTTTATAACGTACCCATGTCTTAATGCCAAAGACCGCACTATATCTTTATATGACATTCCTAATTTAAAGTAAAATGTTATTTCTTCTGTTATCTCCATCTCTGCTGTAGCCCAGTCTATGGTACGGTTACAGTATTGGCCGCTGTGGCTCCCTCAACGCGTGGCCACGACATAATGATGTCGTTACCTCAACAAAATGATCTCGTGGCCACGAGAAAAATATATCGTTCCCTCAACATATGATCTCGAGGCCACGACTTTGCATCGCGTGGCCACGACATAATGATGTCGTTACCTCAACAAAATTATATTGTGGCCACGACTTAATATGACGTTCCCACGAGATATTATGACGTTCCCACGAGATATTATGACGTTCCCACGACTTAATATCACGTTCCCACGAGTTTATATGTTGTGGCCACGACAAAAATAAGTGAACCGAACATGTCCCCTCCCGGTCACCGTAATAAAGTGTGGAAGAGTCAGGATTTTTTTTTTTTTACATAACATCGATTGTGTTTGGCTGAAAGAAGAAAGTCATAAACACTTAGGATGGATTGAGGGAGAGTAATTAATGGGATTATTTTAATTTTGGGTGAACTAACCCTTTAATGTGACCTTAAAAAGGTTTAAGAATCAAGTTTTATCCTTGTGGGGACATTTGATTCCCACAAACATATCAAAAGTTGGCACTCACAAACACATTTCTGAACTATATAGTCCCTTCACGCTTCACCTTATTTTCACAAAATGCTGCCCCATTTCTGCTACGCTGCCTTTCTACACACACAATGCTCAACATGGGCACACAGACACACACGCACAACACCTCATTCCTTTTGCCCATTCATTAATATCTTCCGCCTGAATGAATATTTGGGATGAAGGTCTGATCAAAGCGACATTGAGGGGGCCAGGGCAGCAAAGTGGTTGAGAGAAGTTGGGGGAGTGTTTAGGGGGATGAGGGGCCCCACAAGGGTTAAGGATGGGTGGGCCACACTAATGGATCTGAATTGAATGCGCAGTGGGGGTTGAGGGTCGAGGTCATGCAGATAACAGGAATTTGGAATGACGCAAAGAGCTTTCATGCGATTGGTTGATTTGCACGAGAAAATCCCCATGAATGCTTCGCACCACATTCTGATCTAAAAAATACATAGCAAAATATGCCATTTACAATACACACTAGGTCACAAATTACAGGGGATCTCTCAAATTTTAAGACTTGTTATGACTAAGAAATGTAAAAAAAAAAAAAATATATATATATTATTCTGAACCTCACAAATGATCAACCTCACAGATGGGCATGGTATTTGCAATGCTGATTTTTAAGAGATTATTTCACTTTGTTCCTCAGGCTCAGTTGGTCTTACCAAGGATTAAGGTTTGTGATCAACAGCCTGTTATTAACTGATGTCAGTATTACCTTTGTCTTGAATGGTATATGTCTGTTTTTCATTTTCAACAGAATCTTTCAAGTTTTCTGAAGAAAATGCACATGCAAAATTAATCATCACTATGTTAGAATTATGCTATGTGGTTGCTAAGGTGTTTTTTGTTTTGTTTGTTTGTTTGTTTTTTGCAGTTTGCTAGATGGTTGCTTACCAGCCTAATCAAATGACCCCACCTCCAACTTTCTATGACATTATGGGCCCTAGATATCATATGTTTGTTATTCAAGGTCTATGGGATTTATTTCCCAATTTTATTGACAAGACATAGAGACATCTATCACAAATCTGATTGCTTAAAAAGTTTCAGGACATCTCTCTAGTCATGTCTCTTTTATTCCATGTCTATTGGAAAAAATGGTGTAGGTCACCAAGCCCCAAACCCCAAGTATGATCAGTGGTAAAAAACTGACTTGGACTAATTTTTACTTGGAATTTACATCGGGTTTCCCGTTGGTGATATGCATCAGTTAGAGGTACCATATTAAATCCTGTCTTTCTTTCTCTAGGTATATTCTGTTCCGGGTCATCTGATTTGTGTGCATCTTCTCCGTGTCAGAATGGGGCGACATGCGTAGATACAATGGATGATTATGTGTGTTTGTGTTCACGGGAAGGAGTACGGTACATGGGAAGGGACTGTGCGGAGCTGTACGACGGTTGTGTGTTTGCCGAATGTGAAGGGTGTGTCAGTGAACCTGGCACAGAGCACTACACCTGCCCAGAGGACATCAATGAGTGTGAAAGTGGGCCGTGTGTCGGTGCCCTCTCTGAGTGTGTGGACGAGCTGAATGGCTTCAAATGCTTGTGCCCACCTGGTTTTGGAGGAGAGGACTGTAGTCGTCGCATCACAGACTGTGTTGATGAACCCTGCCTCAACAATGGCACCTGTAGACGTATAGTGGATGGATTTGAATGCACTTGTTCAGACGGTTTTCGTGGTGAGACCTGCGAAGAGGACCTGGATGAGTGTGATTCACATCCCTGTCAGAACGGTGCAATCTGTCTGGATGGGGCCAACAAGTATCACTGCTTCTGTGTACCTGGATACCAAGGACACAACTGTGAGATTGATATTAATGAGTGTGCATCGAGACCTTGTAGGAACAATGGAACATGTATTAATGGGAAAGACCGGTACCTGTGTGAATGTCTGCTGGGATATACAGGTAATCTGTGGGTGTGGGTGAACATATTATTAACTTGTTTGAAACCTTAAGTTTCCACATTTTGAAACTGTATGCTAATAGTCTAAAGCAGGGGTGCACGATCCTAATGCTGACAGGCAAAGGTCCTGCAAAAATTAGTTCCAACACACTAATTTCAGGTAATCCTAGTAGATCTTAATGGCTGATTCAGATTTGTTTTATTAGGGTTGTAACTAAACTCTGCAGGACTATGGCCCTCCAGAAGTAGGATTGGGCACTCCTGGTCTACATGGATGTTGACAGCAATTAATAACTGGTACTTGCCAAGTCGCAAGCTGTTCTTTATAGGGCATATGATTTTTTAAGTCATGTATTGTGTTTTGTATCTCTGTAGGAGTGAACTGTGAGATGGAGATTGATGAATGCGAGTCAAATCCCTGTCAGAACGGAGCCACCTGTCATGACCTAGTGGGGTTGTACACCTGTGACTGTGTGCAGGGGTTTGAAGGTTCCGACTGTGAAACCAATATCGATGAATGTGAGAGTGATCCATGCCAGAATGGAGGAATCTGCCACGACCTTATTGATAGGTAACGGAACCCTGAAAGAGTCATGCAGATGGCATGTCCATGCACTGCCCATTATTTTTTCACTCACTCACTGTGAGTAAAACAAATGTTACAAGTTAGTCAGACAGTCTCTTCATATCTAAGTGGTTGGTTATTGGCCAGAAAAAGCTGTAATGCAGAGCAGATTTTATGCTGAAAGTTAAAATAGTCTGATTTGGTGTGTTTGTATGCAGTTATGAGTGTGAATGTGAAGGCACTGGTTTTATGGGGGATCTCTGTGAGGAGGATATTCTGGAGTGTGCATCTCATCCTTGCCAACATGGAGCTACTTGTCTAGAAGGCATTAACCACTACAACTGTACATGTTGGCCAGGTAGCTCTCCTTTATCCAAAACCGCACTCAAGTCTTTCCATCCCTAACCCTAACTCTGCAACAAACTGAAACAATGTTAATGTGTGTATAGGTTTTGAAGGAGATAACTGTGAGGTGGATATAGATGAATGTGCTGATACTCCTTGTGAGAACGATGGTGAATGTTTTGAGAAGTCAAATCCAGAACTCTGGGAAACGGACTGGGAGTTCACCTATGCCACAGCTGTGGGTTACGTCTGTCAGTGCCAACCAGGATACACAGGTACCGGAAACATAAAAACAGATGTAAATGTAAAACAGTACAGTAAAACAATACACAAGACATTGCAACCGCTTTCATTTTAAGAACTTGTTCCAGAGTTGAGCCTTACTATTTTGTGACCCAATATGTGATTGAATGGGTGGTGAAGGTTACTCAAGTAATGACACAATGTTTTACCTGAACAGAGTTTTTTCATGCTGTTTATTTGTTTTATTTGTTTATTTCCCCAGGAGAGAACTGTTCAGTGAACATAAACGAGTGTGTATCTGAGCCCTGTCACAATGGAGGAAGCTGTAAGGATTTGGTTAACGGATACACGTGTCTATGCCCGGAGGGGTTTGCAGGTTAGTGTTTGCATATGGGAAACTGTTTGCATGTGTATTTGTCTGTATTGTTCATTTTGGTCTGTCTTTCTCAGGCGTGGAGTGTGAGGTAAATATAAATGAGTGTGAGAGTGCCCCCTGCCTGAATGGAGGTGTATGTGAAGATGGAGTAGCTGAATACAAGTGCCAATGTGTAGAAGCTGAGGAAGGTCATCTGCCATGGGGGGGTCCCCAATGCACTGTGCAGCTGCTTGGTTGCATTGAGCATGACTGCCAAAATGGCGCCACCTGCTTGCCATGGTTAGATGAAGAGACACATGGACATACTTGCCTTTGTCCTCCAGGTTTCTATGATGACATATGTTCTACACCAACCACATTTTCCTTCTCCTCACCGAGGTTCTTTCTGATTGAGGTTCCACCACTCGAGCGCAGAAGGAGAGACACAGAACACGAGCACCCTCTGGGGGTTCGTCTGCGCTTCCGAACCACTCTGCCGGATATGCTGCTGTTCTTTCGTGGCAATGATGAGCTCTTCTTATCCCTAGAGATTGTTGGGGGTGAGCTGCTTGCTAAGGCAATATCTAAGGAGGGAGAGTCACTGGAGGCACAATTACCAGGGCTTGTAAGTGACGGAGGTTGGCATGAGGCAATGGTCACCATTGATGAACAGGATACCAGACTTGTGCTTCAGGTCAAAGGTCCAGGCTGTGACAATCAAGTATGCAGAGCTGAAGACAAGCAACCAGATGATCATGAAACTTTTTTGCACTACGAGTCGCTCACAAAGGTATATGTGGGTGGAGTACCAGAGGAGTACATGTACCTTACATTGAGCGGTCATGGCTTTTTGGGCTGTATGGAGGACCTACAGATTGATGGCCATCCTGTCCTGCCCCATGATCTGGATGACAAGGAGGAAAGTGTAGAGTTAGGCTGTACAAAGATGGAATGGTGCCAGGTGGACCCACATCCTTGCTCTCAACAAGGGCACTGTGTTGACCTCTGGACGAGCTACCGCTGTGACTGTTATAGACCACACTATGGACATGACTGCAGCCAAGGTGTGCATAAGCAAATCCTCATACACTCAAACACTGATCTTGTAGTAATGTGTAAAGCTGGGATATTCAGTTCTGGTGCTGAAGGGTAATTGTTCTGCCAGGTTTAGCTCTAACCCTATACAAACACACCTGAACAAATTTATCAAAATGATTACTTGGAAAATACAGGCAAATGTGTTTGATTCTTGTGGGACTGAAACTCTGCAGGACAGTGGCCCTCCAGGACTGAAGTTGCATAGTTTTGGTGTAGGGGAGACCAAACTTATACAATAATAAAATATTGGCACATTATCATACTTGATTTTTGTCTCTACTTCTCTTTATTTTCCAGATCTTTCCTCTTGGACATTTGGTCATGAGTACTCTACAAGCTTTCTTCCATTTGTACTGCTGTCTGATATTGGCAGGAACTTTAGTGTCTCATTCTTCCTACGATCACTTAAATCAAGTGGATTATTATTTCAGCTACGAAGGGCAGGCCTTCAGGAGACAGAGGGAGATTATCCTTATTTTACTATGTACCTGGAAATGGGGCGAGTACAGGTGACCTCTGTAGCGGAGTCACCCACCCTAATAGCACCAGTGTTTGTCTGTAATGGAGAGAAGCCACTGCTTCAGTTGGATATACAGGAGGGTTGGGTATTCTTTAGCCATGGAGGATTGCGCTATAGGCTTGGCTCACTGCCTGACATGGAAGTTTTGAAAGGAGACCTGGTGTATGTTGGTGGAGTTCCAGGTGAAGAGGGTGCAACGGATTGGGGTGGACAATTTAAGGGATGCCTGCAGGACCTGAGACTAGACGATGTGCATCTGGCAGTGGAACCCTGGAATAGTACCCTCAGTGAGACTATATATTTCTCCAGTGATGCAGAAAATGTGCTACCTGGATGCATTAGTGATGACACATGCAAGGTATGTAGACATACATTTTTGTTTCCATTTCATCAGACCTGCAATGATAATTACAGTTGGAAAGAGCTGTCGTTGTGCAATTGGTTTGCAGGTGGAGCCTTGCTTGAATGGTGGAGAGTGTACAGTCACATGGAATGACTTTACTTGTTCCTGTCCACGGGATTTCACTGGAAAGACATGTGAAACCAGAGTTTGGTGTGTCAGCGACCCTTGCGTAAATGGTGGACGCTGCGTGGATCTGTCGGATGGTTTTGAGTGTATGCTTACTTGAACACCTAGCTGATATTTTTCAATTTCTTGTTTGATTGAAATAATTCAAATATAATTAAAGGGTTAGTTCACCCAAAAATGAAAATTCTATCAGTAATTACTCACCCTCATGTTGTTCCAACCGCGTAAGACCTTCGTTCATCTTCGGAACACAAATTAAGATATTTTTGATGAAATCTGAGCCATGTCTGAATCCTCCATAGGCTGCTATGTGACCGAAACTTGCTGGCCCAGAAAAGTTATTAAAGAGATCGTTAATATAGTCCAAGTGACTCCAGTGGCTCAATCTTAAGTATATCAAGCAACGAGAATACTTTTTGTATTGAGAATACATCTGTGTTGCACGTCATCACGCATCACACACATGACCGGCATCGGCCAATAGTGAGCCTACGTGGTGACGTGTACACAGACGTGCTGCGAAAATACACTACGCGAACCAACTAGAGGTCCAGAGAGAAGGAAATGAATAGTGGAATAAAGTCGTTATTTTTGTTTGTTTTTGCACACAAAAAGTATTCTCGTCGCTTGATATACTTAAGATTGAGCCACTGGAGTCACTTGGACTATATTAACGATCTCTTTAATAACTTTTCTGGGCCAGCAAGTTTCGGTCACATAGCAGCCTATGGAGGAGTGAGACATGGCTCAGATTTCATCAAAAATATCTTAATTTGTGTTCTGAAGATGAACGAAGGTCTTACGCGGTTGGAACAACATGAGGGTGAGTAATTACTGACAGAATTTTCATTTTTGGGTGAACTAACCCTTTAATGTATAAATGTTTAGAATCAAGTAGTAAATATAAATGTATGTTAATTTTTTATTTATTTTTTCTTACCAGGCATTGCTAATGCAACATTTGACAACACACCCTTACACTACAGTGCTAAGGGATCTGTAGTTGACCCAGTGACCAATGTTACCATGGAGCTCCGTACAAGGCAGGAAAATGGTGTGCTACTTCGTGCATGGAGAGGAGTGGAACATCTACTGGTTGGTCTGTTGGATTCAGCCATTTATGTGGAGCTTCATACAGAGAAAAGTGTGGAACCAGTAAAATTCTCTGGACAGAGACACATTGCAGATGGAACCTGGCATCGCCTGCTCGTTGCCATGGCCAACCCAGAGCGTGATGCATCACAGTGGTTGGTTTTGGTGGATGGCATCATTGATGGTAGCAGTGCCCCAGTGCTTGCTGGTAGTTTAAATTTTCTTAAAGACTTGTCAAGTGAGGTTGCACTGGCAGAGACGTACACAGGATGTCTAGGTGCTGTCAGAGTAGGTGAGGTGTATCTTCCATTTGTAGACAATGCCAAACCACCCCAAACATCTCGGTTTTGGCAGAGACAAGATGAGCGTGTGCACATAGGGTGCTTCGGGGCTCCAGTGTGCCTCTCTCATCCTTGCAGGCGTGGTGGTACATGTATGGATCTCTTCAATTCTTTTGGCTGCCAGTGCTCACCCGGCTGGGAAGGGATCACCTGCGAGAAAGAAACAGACGAGTGTGTCTCAGGACCCTGTCTCCATGGCAAATGCAAGGACAAGTTTAATGGGTTTGACTGCTTGTGTCACCCAGGATATGCTGGACCTACATGTTCGGAAAACATAGACGACTGCAAAGGATCGAAGTGTAAGAACGGGGGAACCTGTGTGGATGGAGTAAATGACTACACCTGTATCTGTCCCCCTAAGTACAGCGGAACACGTTGTCAGTGAGTTCCTACTGATCACACATTGATGCCTAGACTTGACTCAGCCATAACTTAGACTCCATTTACAATACATATGCCCTTCCACTCTGTTGAACAGAGAACAGGGTTATAATGTTATAATCTGTTGGGAGTTTGAGCATTTGTTTGTTTGTGTTCTTGTGCATCAGGTATAACTACCCTCCTCTTAAATGTCAACTGGATTTTGAATGTGAAAATGATGGCATTTGTCATGACACTCAGTGGGGGGCAAACTGCACCTGCCTTCCAGGATTTACAGGCGACAGGTGGAATTAACACTTACATCCTTGTCCAATAGAAATAAATTGAATATACAAATACTGATATAGATGACTAAGTGTTACGTTTTTTCCCCCAACAGATGTGAGAGAGAAATGGATGAGTGTGCATCTAGCCCATGTCTAAACGGTGGATCGTGTCTGGATCGGTTGAACCGGTTTCAATGTTTGTGTCCAGCAGGATTCAGTGGCCAGTTCTGTGAAACAAATGTAAGTAAACACGGAGTATAATAATAAGCATACAATTTAGGAGCAAAAATAAGAATGCAAACTAGTTCAGCAGAATTGATTGTTACTTTTTATACCTTCCAACAACAACAATTTGAATCTCTCTCTGCAGAAGCAGGCTCAGCAAGATCATATACCATGGCTGGCGATTGCAGTTCCATTGGTATGTGGCTGTATCCTCTTGGTGGCTATTGGTCTCATTTTCATGTTGATGACAGCACGCAGGAAGCGGCAATCAGAAGGAACTTATTCCCCAAGCCATCAGGAAGTTGCAGGTGCACGCCTGGAGATGGATAGCATGCTGAAAGTACCACCTGAAGAGCGTCTAATTTGAGAAATGTAGAAAAGGTGACAAAAACAGATGTAGACAAGGGCGCTCTAATATTATCGGAGTGACTTCATAAAGCTAAACTCAACCTTTCCAAGACCATGTAGTATTATGGAGCTACAATAATAAGCAAGTGCTACATCAAACAAGCAACCTAAAGATCTACTGTAATACAAATTACAGTAAAGAGGAACATTTTAAAATGAGAAGTCATTAAATATGGTTGATCTTTCACCATAGATTTTGTCGAGACCAACAACTCTGTAATTTATCCAGCAACTCTCTCAAGTCTAGTTGAACTTGAACGTTGTGATTCTTTACCTCACGGCATTATATGCCTGAACGACTTTGACAAAGTGTCATACAGTAAAGAGGCAAAAATATGAGTTTACATTCTCCCCACACTTCCACAGCATTTAAAATCTTTAACAAATCCCTTTCAAAGATAAACGCTGAAAGTAGTGCTAATGATGGAGAAAGCACCATTTTGAAAATATTTTTTTCCACAGCATTTGAATGTACATGGCATGATATCTGTAGCAAGACTGTTGTGTTAACTAGCTACTATTTCTGCTGTCGGTAATACTGGATATGATAATTGACGCTAAGGAATGTGGCTTCATATTCATGCCAATGTGAATAATTAGCTATGCATTAGCATTTACAGGGGAGGGGAACAACAAACTAGTTAGCCTTTTAGGCCCTGTTTACACCTGGTATTAAGATGTGTTTTGGTCGATCGGATCACAAGTAGACGAGGGAGACACATTCCTGTTTACACCTGGTGTTTTAATCCATCTCTTTTGTCCACTTTCGACCACTTCTGTCCTGATCTTTTTTTTGGGTGGGTAAATGATATGGGCTTTTTCAGATCTAATGGATGAAATAAGTTTGCGCAATTTACAAATGAACGCAAAAGGGGATGGCAGAAAAACTATGGAGAGCATCAGCTTTCTTTTTTGCTCTGAAAGCCGCAAGACCACACAGAACGCTGTGAATGTGTGTTAGAAATCAGGAAAGAACAATGAGTTTGGTACTTTTTTCATCTTCAAACCAAACTGAAGTCTTCTTCAGCCGAGAAAGTTTAAATCCTTTTGTGGTTGTCCGAACACATTCGATAACATGAGTGTTTACACTACGAAAAGCAATCCGCAAGAATGCGTTTTCGACTACCTCTGGAAGTGTTTGAAAGTAAACAAGCAAAATGTTTTAGACCCCGTTTACACCTGTATTTATCATCGTCCACTTGTGATCAGATTGCCGAAAATGCTTAATACAAGGTGTAAACAGGGCCTTAACAGGGCTTTAGGGCATAACTTTTTAAGCATTGTTGCATTCACATTCTGTCAGAATTACTCTAATTACGCATTTATGATTACTAAAAACTATTTACTTTGTCTTTGTTGAGCACATTTCTGTCATATAAACAACCAAAAAGACTACAGTTAATGCGAGTTAGTTGGCAATATCACTAGGTTTATTTTTAATACGCCATTTTATTTTAGTCAATAACCTGCACTTTCACTATTAAACATTTGAGACAGCAAAGAGAAATAAATGAATGTAGTGATTACATTTTTTTTTGCTATCATTGACAAAGCTGCATATGGTGCTATTAAGCTGTCATGGATGGAGTCACAAGACAAATAACTTGTAATCTTGTAATTATGGTCATTCCAACAAAACAGTGAATGCAGCATAATCTGATTGAGACCGTTATTGGAAAAACTGTGAACATTTTACTGTTTGACAATCACCGCACTTCAAATTTTTTATGGGGGGATGGGGGGGGGGGCGTTTATACGCATACCAGTGTGAGACTACTAAAGATACAAACACCAAACTCAATGTTTATACACACTTACCTCTGGAATACACACGCAAACATGAACGCCATGAGTGGTAAAATAAAATTCTGCCTGTGTATGAAGATAAAAAAAAAGAGAGATGAGATGAACATATAACAAATCCTTGCTGATGCCTAAATGCTGTAAAAATTGAGTGAATGCAAGTTGCATTAATTTTACAAGTTGTATGTATATGTTGTAAATTGTGGCTATAATTTGTGTTTTCTGGTCTGTTGTATATCAATCTGGCTTCCTTCAAATGTATGCTTAGGAATTACTAAAACTAAAAAGTACAGTGTGAACTGCAACATCAACATAGGAATATATTTTTTAATGTGTAAATGTGCAAAAACTGTTTAATAAAGGTGTTTGTGTTTAAATGTGTACATTGAGTAAAGGTCGGATCCATGATTATTTGTGCTTGACTTTTTAAAATGTCATCATTTTTGCTGATAATTAGCAGCAATTAATTAACATGTTAAACACCCCTAAAATATTATACATAACAATATGTGCAAGAATACTCGGAATGACAATGATTAAAAATAAATAAATGGGAGCAAAACAAATGTCAAGCTCGCAACTTTCACAGGAATATACTGTGCTTTTTAATTATGGCAAACACAAAAAAATAACATCCAAATAAAAATAAAAAAAGTGCAAAATGATAAACAGGATATGAGTTCACATTAGGATACATTCCAAGAGAAAATTGTATTTTACACATCAGAAATGCATTTCGATAATTCCATCTTCAATCTGAGATATCCAAACATTAAAGGATCCTGTCAAAATGCAATGGGTCGTATAATGGTTGTTAAATCCAAGCTAAGTCATACTTTCAAAACCTGTTTTATGTTAGATCATAGTTTGACATTTTTTCGCTCTCAGAATACATGGTCACATTCAGGGACGTCCCTCTTTGTCTGTTGTACAGTGATGTGCAACACTTTACCCAGTACAACATTTAACACTTAACACACTTTAATGACTTGCCAGTTAAATATTGCCTTTTAAACCACCGTGTATATCACAGATTCAGCTCATCTGACAGTTGCTGAAAAAATAACAAAAATACTGCATCTGCTTCAGCCAAAATTGTAAAGGTACTTTTCAGCAATACATTTTTATTTATTTTTTTATGATATATTTCAACTTAAAGTCTACTTTTGCCATTTTAAATTAGCACTTGATATGCAAGCACACATTTTGATGTAAATAATGTTAAGTTTTGCATTTATCAAATCCTGGAAGGCAAATTCTTTAAGAGTGACTCGTTAAATTTCCAATTGTGTTTTAGCATCCATTTCTGCTAAACATTTTCTTTAAAACTTTCCGTATGAATTATTTACTAAGGACAGTGTTTGCTGTACCAATCATATATCAACCTGACAGCCCAAGTGAACATGTGGAAATCATCTCATAACATAAAGTCAATATTTGAACCAAAATGTCTGAACAACCCATGCTGTAAGACTAGGTATACACAACAAACCTCTCAGCAAAAACAGCTCTGAACTTCCACACACACACACACACACACACACACACACACACACACACTTGCTTGCAAGGACCAAATTAAACTCACTCTTTAAGGCCCAAATTAAAAGGTGGTCCAAACGAATCAACTAACAGAATTTTCTAACAGCTCTACAGGTTGGATACAGATGTTCAAGAACACTTTAATAACACAAATAACATTATTTCATATCTTTAAATACAACAATAAAACCAGAGAAGAAGAGACACCAATTCACTCCCTGATGTTCCCTGACATGGACAAAATAACATGTTTCTTTTGGATTTGAGCATTTGGTTGTACACAATTCTTTTCCATGTCAAGATCTGCACAAACAGTGTTCTCCTACTTGTAAGTCTCAGACAAAAATATAGCAAAAAATGCCATGAAACAATGATCCTCCAACACAGATTGTGTATCGTGCTAAACTAAACCCAATAAACAGGCACAGTCTATGAAAAGAAAAACAGCTTTTAGAGTTAGGATTCATTTTAACACACTTTATAGCAGTATGTATGTTTACAAAGCGCAAAACAGATCCATTCGAATAAATACCCATAATGCAGAGTGCGTGGCAGTAGCAGATTAGATGGAACGGGTAGTGCTAAAAAGAAAGGTCTGATTGGTCGCTTTATGAAAGCTATAAGTCTATTATATGATGCTCAGAATAAAAGAAGATTTCAAACTTCAACATCAAATCAAAGCAAGTGGACAATTAGCATCTAAACTAAACTATTTTGAAACTGAACAGAACCCAGTTCCAGGAGACCCATTTTAACACTTTTGGACTGACACGCAGGCAAGCGGAAGAGGTAAAGCCTGTACCAGTAAGGGGTTTACCACATATTTAATCTAAAAAAAAAAACAACAAAAAAAAACACACTCTTGATCAGTTTACCTTATTTAATGACACTTTTTTGGTCAAGAGCTAATGCATCAAATACTGCATTTTTGACCTCTAAAATAAGTGACCTCTAGGGGCAGTGTTGTGTTCTGAAGGGCTGTTAATTCTGACCTGTTCTGAGCGCTAACATTGTGCTGCACACACTATGCTCTATGCAGCGAGTAGTATATAGCTTGTACTAGGGCACAATATGTAGTGCAGTATGCATTGTAGTATAACGTATGTAATGTAGTGCAAATATGAAGTACACAGCAGGTACCGCAGCCACATGTAGTATGCAACGTGTATTTTAGGGTGCAGAATGTCGTATGCTCTAGGTAGTGTGGAATGTGTAGTATGCAATTTACTAGGGATACACAATATTTGTATTCAAGTGTGTTATAAATGTCAATTTAACAATCGTTTGTATACGTATGCACAAGAATGTGGATGTTAGGGTATGATGATTTAAATTATAATATGTGTATGGTTAAAAAATAAACTTCTCATTAAAACAGCACTGACTGTTCAGAGGATGTGCAGTTTACTGCCATAAAAGCAATGTCAGTCTAATCGCTAATGTTGGGATGTGGGTCATTATTTTATGGTATCTTTAATATTGTAGTCTGATCCCTGTGGGAACTACACTGCTAGCTACAGAAAATACAGTGTTATTCTGCTAATATGTTTTTCAGTGTTAAAATTGGTGCTATTGGAGCAACACGGTTTATCCAGTTGTTATGGGAAATACAGCATTAGCATCAGTGTGCATAAGGCTAAGTGAGTGAGCTAGGCGCAAAAAAAGCACAACGCACTCTGGAGGAAAATGTTCAACAGTGCTTTCAGGCCACTAGGAGGCGCAGTCTTAAATACCCACTGGCTCTAAATTTGCAGTCCCTCACTGGTTGGTAGCAGCAGTAGAGGAAATATGTGGGCAGAGCTAGTCGAAAGTTTCCCACCTTCTCCGTAAGTCCTCCACCTTTTTGGGAGGGGGCGTGGCCATTACTGTTGGTGTGGTTGCCATGGTAAGAAGCTCACTAAACGGGTCATGGGGTGCGTCTGTGGAGACTTGCGCAGGCTGGGCAAGAGTAGCCGGAGCAGGCGAGTCTAAGAGGCTTGAGAGAGAGCCACTACTGCTGGAGGACGGAGGAACGCGCCCAGTTGACCACGCCCCTCCTGTTGGGGTCACAACCACAGCAGATGCCTGACCATATACTGAGAACGGGCGAGCAGAGGTGGGGAAGTAGTTGGCACCTGGGGAAGGCATGTAGGCTGTGGTGAAAGGGTTACCTGGGGCAACAGGACTATAGTGCCTTTGTGGCGGGTACTGGGACGTTTGGGTGAAGGGGTTCAGTGACACTGGAGGGGGGAAGGCGGGCAGGTTTGGGGGGTTGGGTCGAGGAGGTATAGGGGGTTTAGAGAGGGATGGGGCAGCCTCGTTCTTCATTGTTCCGCACAGAGGGTCCAACAAGCTGAGCAAGTCCAGTCCCTGTTCCTCGTTTGGCTTCAACAAGTCCGCCTGAGTTTGTGCTTGGGAGTGAGGAGACATATTCAGCGCTTGCCGAAACTCCTGCCCTCCAGTGGACCCCCCTCCCTCCTTCTCGCAGACCTGCTTGACCCCGCGCAGCAGGGTCACAGCTGGTGCCAGCACTGCACCCGGTTCGGGTGTTTTCCGACCTTGGGGACGAGGGATTGTGATACAAGCCCCCTCAGTGTTCTCTCCACTGGGATTTGAACTGTCTCTGCTGGGTGGGCGTGCCTCAGGGGGTTCCATGGGTGGCACAGAGAGAGGTCTCTCCCAGGATAGCGACTCTCGGCCAAGCAAAGTAGATGGGTCCTCCAGTTGGCTCCAGAGCTTGTTATACGGATTGGTGGTTTTAAGACCTGGGAGAGTGCGTGTGCGCTCGCCAGAACTAAGATCCATCCGCTGGAGAACAAACAATTACAAGTTTTTAGATAGATAGAGGCCATGAACAGAGATAAATATGGTTGCTTGAGTGTTTCACGGTTTAGAGTGTTAACAGGAGTGAAAACCGCAATCCAATCCTAAAACAATCAGGTAGTGACCAGTAAATGTTTATTAAATGCTTCTTGTTTACCGCCGTGACATGACAAAGCATTGCTATGGTTCTCATCATCAATTATTGTGATTTGGGGAGTGTCTTCTGTATTCTGTGCAAGAGGAACAATAATTTAGGACAGTGTTTCTCAAACCTGATCCTGGAAACACAACAACAGTACACATTTTGGATGTCTCCCTTATCTGACCCATCCATTTCAGGTCTTGAAGCCTACTAACAAGCTGATGAGTTGAATCAGGTGTGTTTGAATACAAAAAGTTGTATTGCCTCCAGGAACAAGGTTGGGAAACAGCAATTTAGGTGATTCTCTCGTGCATTAAATTGTGGCTGTCACTCCCAACCCTTTTCAGTGCTTACATAGTCTAACCTGGTAGTTGAAGTTGGCATGTTGTGGGTCTGCCCGAAGCTCCTCCAAACTCCGTGCAGAACTGATTGTAGAGTGTGTGCTGAGAGATGGTTTTGTGGTATTTGTAGTTTCTGTACATTCTGGTTCCCCCTGCTGACTACGGAAGGCATCCTGCAACAGGCTCAGTTCAGAGAACTTGTGTAGCACAGGGCTGGACGGAGCAGTGTTACCTTGGAAGCGCTCCCCGACCTCCTCACCTTCTTCCACAAGCTCTGCCTCTTTTAGAGACCTGTATGGCTGGGGCCTACGTCACATACGCAAACAAAAACACATATGTGCACAACATCCACGCCACAAAACACAAACAAGCACACGCAACGCACAACACATGCACAAACAAGTACAGACACACATTGTAATTTTCATGTTAGATGAAAAGCTGTTGAAATGGGCAGATATAGTCAACATACAGTAATAATCAAAATCACTTTGTGTAAATAAGCTGTTGCATGCCACAGGCATAACATTTTTTTAATCTAGCCATGCAATAAAACTGATTTAAGTCAGCATTAAAGACACATTTAGCAGGCTGCAGAGTTACTAAATATCATGGTGAACAGTGGCCCCAAAAACCATTTGGACAATTAAAACACACTTAAAAGTATAGTAGCCATTGCATTAGATAACAACAGGCTCTCACAACAGGCTAACATGCTCTCAGGGCCTGATTGAAGACCAAATACTCTGCCCTATTTTGGATTACTTGCAGACCTTTAATAACATATGCATTAAGGTTGGCTAGAGGAACATTTTAGAAGTCTAAACAAGTCTAGAGATAGCAAGAGTTTGGACAAGGAGCTGTGTGGCATGCTCGGATCCAAAAAGTTTGATCTTTCTGTTGCTGTATGGACAAAACTGCATGAGTGAGAGGTCGTCATAATATGGTCTGCAAAACAGAGCTAGTCTCCAAACACGAAGTTTGACTATCAAAAATATTTGATAGACCAAACACACCACCTAATCCTGGGTATCATGTAGACCTTTAATAACTTATGCAGGGAGGCTAGTGAGAAGAACACTGGAGAAGAGGATGGGGCCAAGCACCAAACCCTGAGGTACCCGTGTGTAGTTGATACAGTTCATACTTACAAATCGCTTCTACATGTTCCAGTAAGTTTGACGACTTGAATGTGTTTTGAACAGAATCAGTATATCTAATGCTTCAACATGGTTTGATATTTTCCAATCTAATGCAATGACATCCGAACATTTTTTTTAATGTGTCCAAATACTTTTTGGGGCAAAGTAGGTAAAAAGGCCATCAAATATTCACTTTAAGACTAAAAGACATTAGAGAAATCAAGAATGAAAACCACTTGAACAGAGACCATTCAAAAGGTGCAGAAAGCATGAAGTGTTCAGGGAAAGCAGCAATGGAGTCGTCATCCTGAGACAGCTCGTCACCCGAAGAGTCCTCACACAGAAACACTGTATAGTGACGAGTTGGACGCACATAACTACAGCGTCAACACGCACACATACAGAGATGCAGAGCAGCAACAACAAAAAAGAAAGCATGAACACAAATTGGCAGAGACAGAGAGCCAAGTATTAGGTGTAACCACACACAAATACACAGATCACAAACAACCATCCCAGTGTGAAAGAGAACACAAGAGTGAGAGAGAGAAGGAAAGAGCAAGTGTTACATGCAATCACACAATCAAGACCACAACATTTTTGCTGTGCTAATTTGTATTTGAGGGATAATGTACAGCCTGCCAACCACCAGTGTTATCGCTAACTAAAAATATTAAAAAACATATTTGTCAATTAAAATAAAATGTACATTTTGAGTAAAAAACTTTGAATTTAACATTTTGAAATGAAACCAAAACATAAATAAAAATTAAAACAATAAATATTTATTTAAATAAAAAAAAACGAAAGTACATAAAATTAGTAAACATTAAAATTAAAAGGAAAACTGAAAATGTAAAAGTACAAGCTAAATCAAAAATTTTAAACAAAATTATTATAGTATATAAATTATACTAAAATAACATTTCCAGCCACTATTGCAAAATAAAATGAAATCAGGACCCAGATGCAAAGCAGAGGCATCTTGTACTAAACCAAATGAGTTAATTTTAGCATAATGATCAGCTGGCTGTACATTATCCCACTTATTACATGGATACTAGTCAAATAAAAAAGAGGGGGAAAAAATGAGTTTTCATTATTTTTAATTTAAGACTGGCTTAAAGCTTCTCCTTAATAGTTCATTACAAATAAAAACAATTGGCCAAACTACAACATACTGTTACAATATTACATTTATATATTATTACCAATCTGCAAGTTACTTTTTCCTAAGCATAGCTACAATATAGCATGTCTTCTATTTTAAGTTCTCTTTCATCCAGCTCTTTGTATTTCCTACCAGTTCATTGTTCTGAACAGACAAATATACAGTTTAGCGATCATCAAACAAAAAAATCTGACCACTCAATGCCATGGTTGTGGAGCAAAATATTCCATATAGCCGTGCAATAAAAACCAACAGAAGCAAAAAGACCATTGTCTATTTGTTTATGGTTTGCAAAAGCATATGTGAGAAAGGTTAAGCATTTAAGTCTTACTGTTCAGGGCTTCCCTCTACCCCAATGTTACTGCGTGGTCTCTTTGCCACCAGAGGACGAGGAGGTCGAGCCTGCAAACACACGCAAATACACGTTTTAAACAGCATCCTAATGTCTAAAAAAGTTCAGGACTTGTTAAATCACTGTTAGGTCAGAGGTTAACTGCTCCCGTCAGGTCAGAGGTCAAAAAAAATTCAAGACCTGTGGCAAGAGTGGCAGCCCGAGTAAAGCGCCTTTTAAACCATCCCAAATTAGTAGAGTTTCCACATTCCTTCGGCCCCCAGTTTCTTCTATACTGATAGTAAAAGTAAAACTGATTCAGAGGCAAAAATGAGCTGAAAAGCTTTTTAAATACACCTCTAGCCCTCAAGGTCCAGAATCAGGGCTCGACAGTGGGAGCATTTCACTTGCTTTTGTGACTAAAAACAGATGTGTGCGAACTGTAAAATGTATTTAGAAGTATACGTGCGAATAAACAGTAGGTCCCCATGGGTTGTGTCAAATTTAAAGTAAAAAAACAATTCTTATATATTTTAAAAGTCCTAATTGTCATTTTAGGAGGTCTTAAATTTGAGGATGGAAAACATGAATAGCAATATGGCTTAATGTGATTATCGGTGATTATTTATTTGTGAGCGCTGCACGTTCAAAGTCATAACGTGGCCCTGTTGCGCATTCTAGATGCCCGTGGTTTCAGAGCAGTATGCACTCAATGTATTATTTCAAATGATTGCTTATGATCTATTGTCAATGAATTATGAGAATGTTTACTTTATGGTGTTTGTAATGTTTTAGATGGTTGTAAGAGTGCATATTTTAGCTGCCTCTTGTTTGATTGAGCAGCTGGAAGCAGTAAAGACATTTCAAAATAAGAGTCCCGGTGTATTTTGTTTAAAAGTCCTGCAACATTTTTTTTTCTGGTTATTATTGGTACTTATTACAAAATAAACTTCATCTTTACATTAATTAAATGCTTAGAATATACATAATTATTAAAGTCCAGATGAAATCAAAGTTTTTTGGGCTTTTAGTATGAATATGTTAGCCTTATGGTTGTCTCCAAAACAATGACAAAAAAATTACATTTAGAGGATATAAGCTTTCAAAACATACAGCCTCTCACTTCCGCCAATATGGATCAAGGATTTTGATGACATCACTCTGCACTTCAGCTTCTCATCAGATTTTCAGTCCCATCAAATGCTCTCTAGAATCTAAAAGCGTCAAGCCCCCTACATAATAAATAGACGTTGAAGATACGGCTTAAATTTGTCACTCGTTCAAACATTGACTATTTTCTATATAGTGAATGGCACATAGTGCACTATATAGGGGATAATGAACGATTCAGACAGTGTATAAATGCTTTCCATTGGGGTGAATGAAGTCTGGTTTCACATTAGTGTCTCACAAACCACCGCCGCGCACACACAGTCTCCTCCGGTCTGGAGACACGGTAAGCACAGAGCAGATCACATGCTCAAGTCGCCATTGGTTAGGTTAGGGTTAGGTTAATCGGACCCATTTGAATTCTACACAGAATGCTATATTTTAAAGCAAAATTGAGGAGATTAGGAGGAGAAATGGTTAGACAGACTCGGCATTAGAAACAGCACTGACGAGTAGTAGAGATAACATTGGTGCCATACACCAACATAAATTACACTACTTTAGTAAAAGTTTCATATTAAATCTAAAAGTGGAATCTACTGTGGCTATCATAAGCTGTCAAATTCGGCTTTTCTGAGCTCAACGGCTCAGGCTGAGCTGTGATATAAACAAAACACTATTGGCCATTTTAAAAATGGGGAGGAGCTGCTCTATGTCCCGCCCTGTCTTCCTAATTCAATGGAAATTACATCAACACAATGAATAACACTAAGCGTTTCAAGGCACTTCAGTGACCCTTTAAATAAATACAGTTTAAAGCAGAAAAAAAAAAAAGTAAGTGTCACACCCTGAGAAGAGATTGAAACCAGAGAAAAAAAGTTTGTGCGGTGGAAAAGTAAGTGCAAACACACATGATAAACTCATTCATGTGTGAGCGAGCATTTATCTGTGGAATAGGAACTGAAGTTAGATCACACAGACATGTAAATACACACGCATGCACACAAACAGTGTCCTGCAGAACACAAATATAACAAACTCCAGTGCAGACGCCAGGTCAGAGGGGAATATTTGAGCTCAGGGTGACAGCTCAGAGGTCAGCGGCATGTACTCACTGGTTGTGTGCTGCGCTGCAGTTTGGAGGGATGGGGGGGAGGGGGACGTTGTGGCCGCGGGGGCCGTGCCTGATCAGTCTGCTCCAAACATACAAACATGCACACTTTTATCTATAAAAATATGGTTTCTCTTACACACTTTCTAAAAATGAACAATCCAACACAGACTAAATGGACTGAATCCTAATTACTATGTCCATGTTAACTGAAATAACTTAATTCCCGACACCCACCTGTCCAAAATGAACTGTGATTGGACGTCTCTGGTCCCAGGTGAGGGAGTCTTTGCTGTGTGTGGAGGGTAAGTTGGTGGAGCCAGGCTCTTCTGAGTAGCCATTCTCTGCAAGCTCCTGGAAGTGAACGAGTTTGAATGACAATGCATGCACATTTGTTTATGCAAAAACAATGAATAATTGTGTTTTTGTGTGTGAGGGTGAATGTTTGAACACCTTTTGTTTGAGTCTACTCTTTACTTCTTTGATGCCCATCTTGGCATGGTCTTTGGCCTGTAGAGGAAACATCAGAAGATCTCTTACACACAGACAGCACAGAGAAATCTCTCATAATGAAAAGAAAGAAAAATTATGCAATTATATATATCTTATATAAAAGAGAATAATACAAATATAGAGAAACCCCTCTAATGGAGAAAACAATAATTCACTCACACAGAGACAGCTGAGAAAGAAGTAGCAAATGTTTACACATGGATACATACAAATTTGTAAACTGTCTTCATTGCAGGATTTGCCTTTGTCTTCACTGTGTTTAAGATGGCCCCACTGCCCTTCTGTAAGCGAAAGATGAAAAAGATATTATCAGATATGAGCAAATATACACATTCACTCCAAAATAAATATTAGAATCAGTACAGTTCAACCTCTTTAGCACACACAAAAACAAAAATCAAGAAGTTTCACCTTCACTGTGAAAAGCCACTGATATGTCTTATCACTGCCTGTAACCGAAATTTTTAACAGACACAAGCAAATTAAAAAACAGTAACATAGAATAACATGAATTTATTAGCTGTACAGTGACCATACAGACAAAGTATCTTACCAGCATACTCTCCAATGTTGATCTCCTCCTCAAACTGATCACTGAACCCTTCACCAGAGTTCAATAGCTCCAGACGGCCATCTATAAACTGCAAACACACACACACAAAATAAAGCAATGATCTCTATGCAGGCGTCTCGCACTGTGAGAAGAACCAATATGACACTTTATAAAAAACAAACAATTTTTTTTTTTATCTATTTAAAACGAGAAGAAAGAACTCACAAATTAGCTGGAACTGATTATGACTAATAACATGTTAACATGTTATGAATAATAATCAGTGTTGAAACACATTACAAGTAATGTGAGTTACATAATCAGATTACTTATACAAGTAACTAGTAAGGTACCGCATTACCCTAATTTTAAAACAAAATATGAGTTACTTTTTCAATCAAGTATCGCAAGTTACTTTGTTTTCCCATTTATGTACTGAGTGCTCTCCAGTCCCCATGTTGAGAGAAATAGTGAGTAAGTGCTGAGGCTTTGTATGTGCTGTGTGAACATGATGGATATTATATAGTTCTAGACTGAATGTGAGCATGCATTTACTCAATTGCAAAAAAACAGATTCAGCATTTCTCAAAATGAAGAAAAACATAAATGCAAACTTGGAATATTATGCAAACCTGCAATAATTAAATTCGCTAAATTACACAAGTATACTTTATGTATTTAGTCTCACTTTATGAAACAATGTCTTTGTTGCTGACCTTGGATGATCCAATTTAAACATACCAATAGGCAAAAATTACTTTAGTGTTTATTACTTTGAGTGTTGAACTTTCTTCTCCTGCATCCTATTCTTGTGCAATCCAGAATGGCAGCAAAGCTGAAAGGTTTGTTTGAGCTACTGTACAGACGTGAATTTGCATTTTCTTCAGCCTGAGATAACTTTCCCCAACACTGCTAATAATCATGATCATTAATATGCCTCACTATGTGCATTAATCCAGTGCTTACAATAAAACTCAGCTATACTTTGGGGACAAAATTCCCTGAAAGTTAGCTTAAGTTGACAAATGCTCTGTGTTTGATTCTAAAATTGCTATTTATTCAGAGCATGTAAAGCATGAGTATGAGAAGTATGCCAGTTGTATTTCAGTATTATTTATATACAATTACAGCAATTTTTAGTATTTAGTTTTTATTTAAATTTTAGTGCAAGTATTCGCAATTTTGTTATGTGCCTTTGCCATTTTTATTTGGTTTAGGTTTTTTACATTTCTAATATAGCTTTAATAAAAATATATTTCAGTTTTAGTAATTTTAGAACTAAAAACGAAAACAGCTGTTGTTTTATAATACAAAAGATAAACATAAGCTTCTAAAATAAATGGAGCAATATTCATAATTAGCTTTATATGAAAACAATAAATGTCTATAGCATGCTCTTATTCAGATAGCTAGGTAAACATGTAATACCTGTTTAAAGAACTGTAGTTGGATAGCGTTCTGGAGAAACTGTCGCATTGTGCTGGATCTGTGTGTGATGAACGTTTCCTCACTGAACGTGATTGGCTCCTCCTGAACATATGGACACATGGGAAAGAAAAACAAGCTGCTTTATACCTGAGCATTTATATTCAGAGAGCTACATGTACTGTCCACTAGAGGACAATGTCTCACAGTTAGCCTGAATATTCTTGCACATTCAACTGCACAAATACCTCATACCTCAAATGCTCAGAGCCAACATTTATAACCATTTCTGAGCTTCACTCAGAACCATAAGCACATCAATACTACTAACTTTCTCTCTCACCGGTTCAATGTGTAGCGCGTTTCTGTAACTACCGAACAGAGCTGCCTGCGCCTTCAGAAACGCCCTGGCCACCCCGTCTCCTGTCGTTGAGGAAACTTTTCTTAGGCGGTTCTTTAACGAAGATACCTACAACACACACAAGTATATCACTTATATCATCATTATAAATATATTTCATTAAAGGAGAACTCCGGTCAATTTTAACATTGAGCTCATTTTTTTGTACATTTGGAGTGCTGTCAATACAGAGAACAACGACAAAAATCGGTGTTGCCTACACCGAGTTATTCTATTTTTAAAATTTGCACCCTATTGACTTCAATGGGGCAAGTAGTAAGCCTGCTTTTTAGCCTCTTAACATCCTTGATGTGTCATTACAAGTGCACAGAAAATGTGAGTGATTCCTTCCGAGTGAACACGGGTGAATCTGACTGCAGTAGATGTTAGAGATATTAATAAAAATGAAGTTAATTCAGCCAGCGCTCATACCTCTGTTTACATCCTGTTTTCGGTGGAAGGCCATAGTAATCGATTGTCGAGTTCACGCGCATAGGTTTAGTGCCTATGATCACGCGCGTGAACTCGGCAATCGATTACTATGGCCTTCCACCGAAAACAGGATGTAAACAGAGGTATGAGCGCTGGCTGAATTAACTTCATTTTTATTAATATCTCTAACATCTACTGCAGTCAGATTCACCCGTGTTCACTCGGAAGGAATCACTCACATTTTCTGTGCACTTGTAATGACACATCAAGGATGTTAAGAGGCTAAAAAGCAGGCTTACTACTTGCCCCATTGAAGTCAATAGGGTGCAAATTTTAAAAATAGAATAACTCGGTGTAGGCAACACCGATTTTTGTCGTTGTTCTCTGTATTGACAGCACTCCAAATGTACAAAAAAATGAGCTCAATGTTAAAATAGACCGGAGTTCTCCTTTAACACTTTACAATACGGTCTCATTTGTTGTTAACCGTAACTATGAAACAAAAAATGAGCAATATATTTTTACAGCAGTTATTTAAGTGCCCCTATTATGCAAGGCTTGGAATTGCGACCATTTTGGTAGCATATGCTCCCGCAATTTAGTCCGTGCGACCTCAAAAATATTTGGGAGCATTTGAGCGAGTGTAATTGTTGTGGTGCGACCTTTTATTTCTCTAAAAAAAGTTCACCAATTACTGCACAGTATGTGCCTGATGTGAACTGATACAGTGACCCGTGTTACAATATATTCGGCTCCTGTTATGCTATTTTTAAAGTTTTGCTTAAAAATTTTGCTCTAGAGGCTTTTACAATAGGTTTGCATGCAACCAAAAAATACAATATTCAATGAACTAATGTTAACAGATACAACTTTTTGTTAAAAAAAAAAATGTACTGGTAAATGTTGTAGACATTAACATTAACTAAGATTAATAAATGCTGTAGAAGTATTGGTCATTGTTAGTTCATGTAGTTAACAAATGTAACAAATGAAACCTTATAGTAAAGTACCAATATTTCTATATTAGATCATCCCATCATATCAAAATAAACACTTACAACTTTTGTGGAGATCTGAGCAGGTTGTGCTTATGCTTATTTACTTACCACATCATTAGGAAGGTTTTGCAGGTCATCAAACGGCGTTTCAAGTGTGTTTGTGTCTACATTGAGAAGTACCACATCATCTAAAGCCATACCTCGCACCTTCTGTTACGACAACAAACACAGATACACACAAAACTTTCTAAATACAGCCTAGAATTTAGCTACGCTAAAACCAATAACCGCAACATGGAGAAATATGAATATGCAGTTAGGGTAAAATAAGGTAAAATAAGGTCAAATATACCTCCATGAGACTGGAGTGCACGCCGATGAGGTATGGCATTGGAGCGCTAACAAAGAAAAAAAAAACACCACACATCAGTAAACTTTATGCCTTTTAAAATGTGATTATATACAAACATATTTAAAAAAGTAATTTTACATTTATTTTACATTTTTACAAAAGATTTCTATTTTAAATAAATGCTGTTCTTTTGAACTGTCTATTAATAAAAAAATATATAATTGAAAAAGGTATCAAGGTTTCCACAAAAATATTAAGCAGCACAACTGTTCTCAACATTAATAATAAAAAGAAATGCTTCTTAAGTAGCAAATCAACATAGAAGGTTCATGTCACACTGAAGACTGGAGTACTACTGCTAAAAATTCAGCTTTGTATCACAGAAATAAATTTAATTTTAAATTGTAAGAATATTTCACAATATTACAGTTTTTACTGTGTTTTTGATCAAATAAATGCAGCCTGGGTGAGCATAAGTGACTTCTTATCTTACCAACTATCTTACCGTTAATGTATTGTATGTAATTAAATATGTAAGATATATTTATTAAAATTCATTTAATAAAACCTTAAAATATATTAAAACCTTCTACATCTTGTGAGAAAGTCTCATGGAGAAAAAAGTTAATAACTGAGCCAAATAATGCCCTTATTGATATATAAAAATGGAGGTGAAGTACTAAGCAGCTTAATTTAAAAACAATAGAAATGGAAGGCCCTTCATAAGTATAGATGAATAAATGTGAGTGCACTCACCAGCAGTAGTCTATTAAATGCTGTGGCAGGACTGGAATGTAAACATGCTGCCAGAACATGGGATATAACATGGCTGCTGCACCATGAACACATGCGGTTAACTGATAGAGAAAGAGAAAGAGGAGGTTTATTAATACCCCTAAAACGAGTAAAGCAGCGACCAATGATAGAGAGAGATGGTGGTAGAGATGTTGCTCACAGTACTCAGCTTGCTGCAGCTAATAAGGATTCGTCTTTCGTACAGCATGCTAGCGTACAGATGCAGCATGTTATTCACATCCACTGCTACGAAATACTCGGTCAGATTTCTCTGCAAATAAAGAAGAAGAATTTCAAAAAAATCTGAGCAGTTAAAACATTTTGCATGAGTTTCAATGTGTTGGACATGTTATATGGCTTAATGACAACTAGTTAGAAGACGTCAGATAAATGTAATTTTCAGACAAGCTTTATCATTTTAAACGTGTGCATTCTCAGACATCCTTTAATATTTGTAAAAAGTCCCATCCAAATTGAATTAGTCACCATTGTGACTAATAGGGTTGAGATAACTTGGTCAAGGAAATAAGACAGACTTACATTTTCAGGTATACTGGGTAATTCCCTAGGATCAGGCACTGTGAAAAACAAATGCTAGAGAGGGAAAGAAAATTGTAAAATCTAATTATAAATGTAATTAGATGTATACAAGAGATTATTGTACTATGAACATCTTGTCTGATGAAAGCATGTGTATTTCTGTATATTAGAGGTCTTCACGGGGCCACTTGGATCTGAAAACCAGAGGTTTCGGGTCCAAAACTTTGACGAGTGCCTAGGACACAGGTCGGGTCTGATATTAGTAGCTTCGGGTCTTGGGTAATTTAAAGTAAATGTGCTTTTACCAAATGGACCTGAGAAGACCCGAATTGTTTTATTAAAATATGCCAGCTTTCCACTATTCGTTTCAGGTTTTTGAACTATTTTTATTTAAAACAAATAGACAAATAGACCTCTACTGTATATTACCACACTCAAATGCACATTACCACACTCAAATGCACAGGCACTCCAGGATCAGGGATGTTTAACACATGTAGAGACTCTAACAATTCTCTCCATTGACTGTCCTGTAACACAAATACACACATATTTAAAAAAAACAAAATGATAAGATGTTGAACCACTTTAACTAAGCATTGCTACATCAGTTTTACGTGCATGCATGTGTGACTTTGCTACACTTCTGGGGTCAAACAGTTGAAAAAATCCTCATAAATGATTTACACTACCATTCAAAAGTTTGAGGTTGTTAAATGTAAAAATGTATGTCTCTTATGTTCACCAAGGCTGCGTTTATTTAATAAAAAATGCATTTAAACTAATTAACTATTATTACAATTTTAAATATTTTTTATATAATATTTAATAATAATTTAAATGTCATTTATTCCTGTGATTTAAAGCTGAATTTTCAGAATCATTACTCCAGTCTTCAGTGTCACATGATCCTTTAGAAATCATACTAATGCTCATGAAAAAAACTATAATTTAGGGTCAGGGTTATGTCTGGCAGGTTTGTGTATTCACCGCCATTATCCGCATCAGCGAAGACAACTCAAGCGACTTTGGCAAAAGTAAAAAATGGATTCAAAGAGACCAGCTTCTAGTTCATCCCAAACCCCAACGCAAACTCCACGTAACAGCGTGCACAATTCTGGTTGCAGTTTCGCGTGTCGCCAGAAGGGGGCATAGTTCTGCAAAACTTGCGCAATGCACCTTTAATGTAAAGCAGGAAATCAGTGAGAAATCCTCATTTACACGGCTAACTAAATGTGTATGTGTACATTTGTGCATATAAGACCCAGTGACGTGATATATGACGTACATTGTCATACGTGCACCACTGACCTGTCCTTTGGTTGAATAGTCAGCAAGGATATTCAACAGCTTGTAAAACACCTCAAACCAGGGCAGGTAGCTGAACAGAGACAGATAGACTACAATTAGATCAACTTGATCTACAAGAGGTGGATGACAAAAATAGTTTCTTTTAAATGAAAATGTAAACTTGTACTCTCAAAACCAACAATTTGTACCTGAGGATGCAGTGACAGCTGTGAGCTCCCGATGAGAGGCGGCAGAAACCAAAGCGCTGTTTACTCTCGATATCCGTTAGAACAAAGGTGAAGTTCTGCCCCACGTGGCCCACTGACATACTGAAACACAAGACAGGGTCAAAGACAAAATTAGAATCAAACATATAAAGAAGGATTAAGAGAAGCTGGAATTAGTAAAAGACAGTGATGCTGGAGGCCCTTCAAAAGAGAGAGAGTAAAAATGAGGTTCCTCAAAAGCTAAACAGATTAAAGATTGCATGTAACATTACCTGTCCATATTGAAGGGGAAACAAAACTTTGGGATAGTCTGTAGCGTTTCCTGAAAACAGATTGAGAGAAAAAAAAGAATTCATACACTACCAGTCAAAAGTTGAGTAATTAAAAACTCTTTTATGTTTTTGAAAGAAGTCTCTTATGCTCAACAATGCTTCATTTATTTGATCAAAAATAAAGTAAAAACAATAATATTGTGAAATGACAATTTAAAATTACTGTTTTATATTTGAATATATTTTCAAATGTAATTTATTCCTGTGGTGGTAAAGCTGTATGTATATCATTACTGTAGTCTTCAGTGTCACATGATCCTTTTTTATATGCTGATTTTGCTGTGAATTATTATCAATTATCACTGGTGCTCAATTATTAATAATGGTTGAAATGTTGAAAACTGCTGCTTAATATTTTTGTGGAAACTATGATACTTTTTTTATTAATTCTTTGATGAATCGAAAGAACAACATTTATTTGAAATGGATTTTTTTTGTAACATTATAAACGTCTTTACTGTCATATTAATTTCTTTAAATATTACTTACTCAAAACTTTTGAATGGTAGTGCATCATAGTTTCCCAAAAAAATATTACTCCAGTTTTCAACATTGATAATTAAGAAATGTTTCTTGAGCATCAAATCAGCATATTAGAATGATTTCTGAAAGATCATGTGACACTGAAGAAAATTCAGCTTTGCGTTACAGGAATAAATCACATTTTGAAATATATTAAAATCGAAAACAGTCATTTTAAATTGAAATAATATTTTGCAATATATTACTGTATTTTTGATCAAATAAATGCAGCATTGGTGAGCATAAGAGACTACTTTCAAAGACATTAATAAATCGTCATTATTCCATATATTTGACCGGTACTGTACACTGAAACCTAATTATTAACGTCACACAAAAGGCCAAAATGTACAGATGACACTGTGTGTGGGACTACCATAGTATCCAAACCCTTGTGTGTGAGTGGTCGCTCTGGTACCCCTCCATATGGACTTGAGCCCCCAGGGGTGTGTGTACGTGTGAGTGAGTGTGTGTGTGTGCGTGTGTTTTCCTGCCCTCATCTGTGTCAGGAGTTAGGGATTATCCCTGGAACAATAGCAAGGGAGGGGACACGGCCCAGATTACAGAGCTTCACCATTGGTTTCTGACACCCAGATCATCCTCTGGGACCACTGGACCCAACAATCAGGGTGAGTAAAGCTGTGTGTGTGCTGAGACACTTTGAAATTGCAAACAACTGATACACACTTCAGTTCCAGTTATACACACACACCAGCTTTAGTAGGTGATGTCGTCATGGCAATGCATCATTAACGTTTCAAACCAGTTGCTGTGTCTGATATTGCCTCCCATTCCCTATTTAATGCATTATAGATTCCTTGATTCCTCCAATCTTTGTCATCATCAGTCATCATCAGTTGATTTTAAAATTTTTATAAACTATAGTATTTATTAAAAAAAATGATATTGAGATATATATATATATATATATATATCATTTTTTTAAGAAATACTATAGTTTATACTACTTAACAGTAGTATATATATATATATATATATACACTGTTTGAATACTATACTACTGTTCAAAATCGTTTTTTTTTATATATACGTTTTATTCGGCAAGGACGCACATTTATAACATTACAAAATATTTAAATTTCAAATAAATGCTGCTCTTTCTATTAATCAAAAATCTTGAAAAAAATCCATCACTGTTTACACTAAAAAATTGCTGAGCTGAATTAAACAGTTTTCAGCATTGATAATAATAATAAGAAAAATGTTAGAATGATTTCTGAAGGATCATATGACACTGAAGACTGGAGTAATGATGCTGAAAATTCAGCTTTGCATCACAGGAATAAATTACATTAAAATAATATATTAACATAGAAAACAGTTATTCAAAATTGTAATAATATTTCACAATATTACTGTTTTTACTGTATTTTTTATCAAATAAATGCAGCCTTGGTGAACAGAAGAGATTTATTTTAAAAACATTAAGAAATTTTTCAGACCCCAAACATTTCATTGTGTACAATTTTATTTGTGTACAATTTGGTTTGGTGTACAACAATTTAGTTGAGTACAATTATAAATTAATTAATACAATTATTTATAATTAGAAAATAACTATTCTAATTATGAACAAATAATTTTTTGCTATTCATTTGTTGGTAACGCTAACAATAATAAAAGTTATCACCTGAAGGTAACATGTTTGTCAACTATAGTGAATGTTATGATGTCTTTATTATAGATTTAAACAAAAGTGATCTTATCCAGGTACAAAAAACTGCTCAGTACAGATAAGTTGAGATATTAAAAGAAACTAAGCACTCTCAGGCACACAGTATTTACATCAGCATATGTATATATATATATATATATATATATATATATATATATATATATATATATATATATATATATATATATATATATATATATATATATATATTGCTTGCTAAGTCCCCTTATATAATGTATCATTCCCTATATATATGGAGTAAACAGATTTTGGATCCAGCAAATGCATCTTTTCTTTCATTTCCTCTTTGTTAGCCTGAGTCTGAATCCTAAGCAAGTTTGTTAAAACTGCATAAAGACGGTGTTTGGTACCATGGACCCTCTTAGAGAATTACACCCAATCTCTAGTGGTTTAAACTCCATCTGCCAGAACAGGTGCTCATTGCATTATCACTGAGGTGAACAGCAATTATGAGATCCCCACCCCAAAATCCCCAGAGAGAGAGAGAGAGAGAGCAAATAATGAGGCGCAAACCTGGTCAGCGTATGTGTCGGGGAAACTCCTTCGCACCTCTGGTCCTGAGAAGAACACACAAATCATATTATTAACAATATATAGACAAATACACAGATAAAAACGGCTGTTTTCTTTATAAGCATGGTCTCCACAGTTTCAGATGCAGAATTCAAAACACAATGATTCATTTTCTTTGGTTTAATATGTAAAACTGATGAACCGTACACAATAAGAACAGGAACATGAAAATTTATAGAAAGTAAATGTCATCAATTTTGATTACTTCCAGATTTTGAGATACTTTCAGCCAAACTGCATATTTGAGCACCGTACATGTTATTGTCAGACTACGATGAAACAAACCCTGCATAGTGACATATTCAGGTTATGTTAAGTTTCACTGTCAAATATAAATAAGGGTTTAGATATTGACACAACACTTCTGGGCTGATCTGAAAGGGTTTCCACTGATTTCAGAGGGATATGTGACTGTGTGCATCATGGGAGGGCATGTCTCAGGAGAAAACACCCAAGATGCTTTGCTCCTGCTGCCCTCATCAAACTATACGGTCACTAAGCAACAGTCGCCTAGAGGTCTGCATTGGGGGAGTTCTCAAACAGCTCACGTACATATTATTACCAAAGACTTTGATATAAACTCATATTACTATGAATGGGAGAAAGTGCAACGCGCAATATGGCGGAATAAGCCCCATCTTCTGAATAAGAGCCAACTGGCACTGCAGCTGCAGTTAGAAGCTCCTGTTGATTTAGAAACAGTCAGCGTTCTGAGACGAGCACTTATGACTGTGCATGCACATTACTAAAAAAATGCAGTTTTTTGCCATGATGTGAGCATTTACAAACAAAATGTATGAGGCAGTTAGATATTATTGGTGATTTCAAATAAGAAAGATGGCTACCGAGTAAAATGACTTGCCTTAAAGGGACTTTGATTTTACACACACTACCATTCAAAAGTTTGGGGTCAGTAAGATTGTCTTTTTTGAAATAAATGAACACATTTATTCAGCAAGGATGCATTAGATCAAATTTAAAAGTGACATTAAATATAGAAATGATGTTGCAAAAGATTCCTATTTCAAATAAATCATGTTCTTTTGAAATTTCTATTCTATTCCAAAAAAATATTAAGCAGCACTCATTCTGAACTCATTTTAAAATTGATGATATTATAAAATGTTCCTTGAGCAGCAAATCATCATATTAAAATTATTTCTGAAGGATCATGTGACACTGAAGACTGGAGTAATGATGCTGAAAATTAAACTTTGCATCACAGGAATAAATTAGGCTATGTTTTAAATTACGTCAAAATGTTTTTTTTTTTTTTTTTTATCAAATAAATGCAACCTTTGTGAGCATAAGAGACTTAAAGGTGCATTAAGCAAGTCTCAGAGTTTTTGCAGCATTATGCCCCCTCTGGCGGCAAGCGAAACTGCAACCAGAAGTGTGCACGCTCACGGACAAAAGTTTTCTTTTTTTTATCTTACGTGGAGTTTGCGTTGGAGTTTGAAATGAACTATAAGCAGGTCTCTTACAATCCATCTTCTACGGAGAATGCCGGCGAATACACAAACCTGCCAGGCATCGCGCATGGCGTCACGCCCAGTCTAAAATTCCGGCCCGAATCCCTCTTATTTATTTTACTTTACAGGATTATAGAGACAATCTCAGTGATCAGAGAAGGGCTCATTCAGCCCATCAGGCAATTGTTTAAGCATGTATGGGTTAGAAAACGGGTATTTTTAACATGAAAAGTTGCTTAATGCACCTTTAAAACCAAATAAATGTCAAAAATCGTACTGGCCCCAAACGTACATAGTATACATACATTATACATTCTGCGAAGTTGTAAAGTCAAAAGTGTACGATAAATAAAGTTATTGTCTCCCAAAAGAAAGAATCGACTTTGAACCATCCATACGAGTCGTTTGTAATTTGAATCATACTGCGTTACGGTTCTATGTCACTAGATAAGACATTTGCATATTGCATAATGCCCACGTTGTCCGTCTGCAAACAACTTGACCAGCCCTCAAACACGTCCTTTCACTGACGATTCTGACGACTGCTTCTCAAATCTCAACGAGTTCAACGTGGGATTCGCAAAACGCTTGCTCTTGAAATATGGGTCAGTACCCAGTTTATTTGGACTAGCTTGCTCCTAAGAATCACAACCTGTAAGTATGAATAGTTATTCATGTTGTATCCCTAATCAATAGTTATATGTATATATTTTCTACCGCGTGTTCAAAAAAACTTTGTTTTGTGTTTTATATTGTGTAAATTTCCGGCTAACTCACGTTATTACTGTCTTACCGAAGTACTTTTGCTAAGCAGTTGTGGGCCACTATTACCTAAAACTGTCTATTAATACAGATTATCTGTCATTCTTTGAGTAAAGATAAAGGATGGAGCAAGATTTGTTTTACAAACATTTGTTACATCAGTCATTCACTTAGTGCTGGGCAAACACATGCACCGTTATTGGTACAGTTCCCGCATGTGCACAGCAATAAAATAGAAACATACACATCCGTTTGTTGATGGACATACTCTTGTTAATGCTGATGGTGAGGAATTACAGTTGCAACATCTCATAATGTACCTCAAAATGAGTAGTGTATCACTGAGAAATGTCCTGCTCGAGTCGTATTAGCGCAGCGATGGTGGTTCGGGTTGAATAATTAGTTCTTCCAAGGTTTCATCATCGGACTAGCGCTCGGACTGATATGGTAAAATCGACATCATCGTTACTGTCTTTACAGTGTGTACAATCACTGAGCTTTAGGAAGCCTCTGGACGGAACTGAAGTTTAGTTACGGTAATCGGAGTTTAGCTTTCCAACACGTGCTGTACAGGGTAGACCAATCACAACAGACTGGGCCGTCTGGCCAATCAGAGCAGAGTAGGTTTGCGGAAAGGAGTAAAATAGCATAATAGGGGCACTTTAACTGTAGAGGCCGGTTCTTCCTCAGAAGTGCTCACCATAGCAGCCTGTTTCCTTATAAACAGGTTTCCTGGTAGACTGATAATACACACCAGGATCTTTTGTTAATTTAAGTGCTTGAACCCACACACTCCCAATGCACTAAATCACTCAGCAGGCCTTTGACTGCATTCCTGATCACACACCAGGAAATGATGCGAGTTACACTTTATTATTTGTTTTTTAGATTCACTCATTGGACCACTACATACTTAAATCACTCCAGGCTAACAGCCAGGCAAATCTTGTATATTTATCATATATGTAACCAAATTTTCTTATCTTGCTCTTCCTTACTTGATACTGAGAATTCTATTTTAAAAGAAATACAACATATCATTCTGAGGAAGTACAGTATGTGTGGGCGACATGAATATTTTTAGAAGTATATCACATTTCTGAAACAGAGTGAGAGGACTCACCAGAGCCAGCCGTCCCAGAATGCACCACCTCCATGTACACCTCAAAGGTTGAGCCGGGGCTCTCCCTGAAACATAAATAGCACAGGAAGGGTCAGAGGTCAAATATGGATATACTCTAAGGAATGTGAAGACTAAGTAAGGCTTTTAAAAGAAAATCAACAGTAAAATTTTGCATTCAAAAATCTGCCCTTGAGATATTACAACAAATTCCCCATTTGAACCCAAAAAGTAAAGTTCCACTGACTTGAGATGTAACAACAATATAGCTGACCACATTACTAAATATCTTGCCCACAAAGATGCACACTGTCTGCAACATAGCAAAAATATCTTACTTGTAGTTTTGAGAACAGGTTTTAACATTTATTTATATGAGCACTTTGACCTAAAGTCAGCCAACAAATTAAAAAAAAAAATAGCCAAACTAAATTGAAATTAAAAGACGAGTGGGACAATGATCTGACGTTAGATTAATATGGTCACATTCACCACTTTACAGAAATTAGGATTGTCTACTGTAGTGAAAAGAGGATCTTATCTGACTAGTGACTACCATAACAGAAACCACAAACTAATCTTTTCATCTGATCAGAAATGAAAATTAAGTTCCTGAAAGTCAATAAACCTAGACCACCGACAAAAAATAATAAAATAAACTAACAGCCTTAGCGCGGTTTCGTTAATGTTTGCAAATATTTTACAAGTATTGCAGAAACCATGTTATGGAATAATTAAAATTAAGATGGTGGTCAGAATGTGAATTAAATATACTAGACACAAATGCATAAGGACACTGAATATTTTCAACAACTTCACTATATATAACCTAAATATGATCTGGAAATGATTGTTTAATTTAGGATATCTAATACCTCTACTATCAACTATGAAGAGAAAGATCAACAAACTTCACAAACTGAATGACTGTCTTTTCCATATGTAGGCTACAAGAGAAGCTTTTAAGTGAGCGAAAATATGTTAATATCTGACTTTGTTCTGTCCTTCATGCTGTTTCCAAAACATCTTATCGTGGGCCAATTTAAAACCCTGGAAAACACTGTTACCACAGACTGCTCTTTATCATGTCTTATTCATACAATGCATTGAATTACCAAAAGCAAGCAAGTAAGCGTCACTGAGCTGGAAACAATGTAATAGACTCCAGAACCTTCACTGAAATACATGCGTCTGCTTTATTTTACATAGATATGCATTTCTTTTATCAAGCTGTGAAAATGATGTCTTATTAACATAACAAAATGGACAGTAATTTATCCCTGCAGGACATGTAAACAATCAGTCTCATGGACTTCATGTGTCTCCAGTAACTTACTGCAAAAATGCACAACCCTCCAGGTAATATAATACATGAATACATATTTAAGTGCTGCATTTATCATACAAATAACTAAACAAACACCCAAATCCGCAAAGCAAAGTCTCTCTCTCTGTCGCAACAAGTCTAAACAGGCCTTTTAGGGAGGTCAGAACTCGCATTTATAACAACACTGTATGTCACACAAAAGGGGAGAGAGACATTGACGCTTACTTGATACGAGAGCCCATTGTATCCTTTATTCAAATCCAATCCCTTCCTCAGATTTATGTGACAATAACCCGCTGTCGGAGTTATATTTCCCGTTACCCCCGTCACATACTGCACAGGAACGCCATGGTCTCCACGCGCGGATCACGGTACTACGGCCTTGGTGAATTATGGGAGTTGTAGTTTTTAAGGCGTGTCTGCGGTTGTCAGTCGATAGAGCGCCGAACTACATTTCCCATAGAGCCGTGACGTACGAGTCTCCTGACACAGAAGGGAGTGTAGTATGATGCCTGGGCATTGCAACAATGAATTGCAATAACAACTGTTACAGCTGTATGACAGATGATCAGTGTGGATGTTTTTATTGTTAGGAGTGCAGTGACGGAGTCAGAGTCTAAAACTACTGTGGTAGGCTACACTGTATGAAAGGAGAATGTATCCTACAGTGGTATTTTGATGATGGTGTTGTCAAACGGAGCCTGTTGATGTTAAATAAACTTCAGTTCAGGTTGCTGGTGGTGTTTATGATATTGTTCTTTCTTTCTTTAGACTTCTCATAAACAAAGATTTTCATCCTAAATCAATGGTAGGCTATAGGCTATTTACCATACCCTAACCCACACAAACATTGTTTCTGAATGTTGTAAAAACTTTTAAGATTAAATCATGCCTGCAGTAGGCTATCCTGCAAACATTTTTTTGCCAGAATATACATTATTTGGCCTAATTTTGTATCCAAAATTTCCATTAGCCTAAATAGCTATCCACAATAAAAAATTTAGCTCCGATTGGATGACAGCCTATTTCTAGATATAGTGATTTTTTTGAGGAAAATGTATATTTTTAATGGGGTTGCACTGCAAACTACATTTTCCTGTTTCGAAATAGAATAGAATAGAATAGAATAGAATAGAATAGAATAGAATAGAATAGAATAGCTTTCACACAAACAACATAGGCTACACATTGTTTAACGTGAAGGAGCAATTTCTTCATAACTGATTTTTAAAATGACTTTCATTATAAACAGTCAGGTAAGATGAGTTGCACGCGGGAAAACAGAGATTACAAAAGCTGTTGTCTCTAAGCGCAGGACTAGCCTATTATTTAAAAGTGTGTTTAAGGCGACAGATCTTCACAAGCCCTGATACTGCGCGCATGCAACTACCCCGTCCACTCTTACCGAAAGGAAACGGACAACTAAAGACGGCAAGACTACAATTAAAGACAACTGGACTTCCATGACCGGGATAGCCTATATTGATGAAGACAGGCACGCGCACAGGTGACAACCCGCAGCTTCTGCATCTCCGCGCAACATCCTCCTTCGATTCGGGAATCTTTTGTCGCAAACAAAGTTTCTGATTGCAGTTTATTTATTTCGAACATCATTGAGCACATGGATGACCTCCTCTTTAGAGACATCTCATCATTTCCCACTCAAAAGAGGTAAAATATTCATATTGTGCTGGAGGAGAGGAGCTAACAGCTGTTACTATCAACATGGAAAACAAATCAGTAAGCTTTTCATTTTATTCTCTTATGATACATTGGTAAATACAACTTTTTACATTATTTTAATTTGCAGCAATGTAATGAGTTTATAAAACCTGTTAATTTTGATGTTCATTTTGTACATTTTTATTTTATTAGTTGCATTGTTTACAGTTGTGTACAAGAAGTCAATATTTAGACTATTCATTGATATGAAAAGTTACAATTTTATTTTAAAATAGGCCTATATATTAAAAGTAAAATTCATTATCATTAAAGTTACCTTGATATTTAACTGTAGGTTATTTGTATTGGTTAGTGTGATACATTCTAAATCATGTTTCAAATAGAGCAGACAGTAAACCACAAATATACTTTGAATGGTAGGAAGATTCAAAACATTATTTATTCATATAAATAAATACATTTAATTAAATTCACATGTCATTTTCACAATATCGTTTCAAAGCATCTTTACAGAAAATGCATGTTTTAATCTGTTATCAGAGACTGTCCTGTCCATCAGAAATGTACAGTTCTAAGAGAAATCATGCAGTTTGCTAACATCATGTATTCATTTAAGCAGAAATAATGGTCTCATTACAAGTTGTGATCAATATACAATAGAAAATTTGGCAGTTGTGTATGTTGATTCAGAGTTGGTGTTGGTGTCATCTCTTCAGGTGATCGTTCATCCCCAGGTAGCGACAGAAAAGCAAATGGAAAATGATTAGCGTAGCTTTTGTTCATAACATTTCAAGCAAAAGATAAACGTGCATTTGATCTGAAATAACTATGAGATGCATTATGTGAATGCATGCTAAAGAGATGTGTCTTTAATATAGATTTATACTGGGAGAGTGAGTCAGAGCATGAACATTATTATCAGGAAGGCTATTCCAGAGTTAGGAGCCAAATGAGAAAACACTTTCCCTCATTTAGTGGATATTCTAGGAACAACCAAAAGTCCAGAGTTGTGTGATCTTAAAGATCATGATGGATTGTAGGGCGACAGAAGATCAGTTAAATACACAGGAGCTAAACCATTTAGGGCCTTATAGGTTAGTAGCAATACATAATAATAAAATAATGAATAATAATACTTAATAATATAATCGATACAGAACTTAATAGGTAACCGGTGTAGAGATGATAAAATTGGTGTATGATCATATTTTCTTGAGGTTGGAAGAAGACTGTTTTTGTAACATAACAAATGATTAAGTTGCTGTCTAATATAACACCAGGTATTTGGATGAACAGTAGGCTATAGCCTCCTACATAATTCTAGATGCAAATTTTATTCTAAGAGATTCTGCTGGGTTTTGGTCCAATATGTAATAAGTCTTTAAAATATGAGTCTTTCTTTTAAATATGAATTCGCACAGGGCTAATATTCTGCTGTTTAGGCAAACGCCTGGCACACATTTCTTTATACAAGAACATATTTCTGTAAAATATATGACAAATGAGATTTAGGATGTTTGATAACGTTGGCAAATGGTGTTCCAGGACCCGGGCTGTGAGTCACCAGTGTGCGCGGGCTGTGGCGCGCGGATCTCGGATCGCTTCTACCTGCTCGCGGCAGACAGACGGTGGCACGAGCGCTGTTTGAAATGTTGCGCGTGCCACGCTGACCTGGAGTCAGAGCTCTCGTGCTTCAGTAAACACGGAGACATTTACTGTAAAGAGGACTATTACAGGTAAATGTTTACATGTTTACGTTTACAACAGCTGAACGTTGGTTGTTATAGCCTATTCAACATCGAAATTAGACCAAATTGTTACTCACTGCATTGCTATTGCTATGCTATAAGAGACCGCGTTTAGTTGTCACGATTTTACCCCAGCGAACGCTTATTTGTGATCCTTTTTTTTAAAAAAAGTTGTTAAATTTCCAAAAGAATGCAGTTCATTTAACAAACGTTGACCTTTCACCCCAATAGCGGGGTAATTTGTCACAATGTAAACCCGCTGTTTACTCACACTAATTTGAGTAGAACTATAGCATTTCATATGAAATCATCTAAAGTAAAAAAAAAAAAAAAAAAACAGGGTTTATTCAGGTCTTAAAAAAGTCTTAATTCATCCTCACACAATTAAGGCCTTAAACCAGAGCAGAAAGTCTTAAATTCATAAAGTTAGGGAATTAATGTTGCATGCATTGCAAAAATGATTATCTTCCTCAGCATTTCTGTCCTGTTTTCCAATAAAAATATCGAAACCTCCTTAAATCAAGATATATTTAGGCTGCTTGAGATGCAAATGTAAAATTAAATTGTGAGTTTATGCTTAAAACAAGAACAAATATCTGTCAACAAGCTATGAAAACTTCCCTTTAAATTAAGATGATATGTCTGAGCCCATTGGCAGATATTTGTTCTTGTTTTAATCATAAATTCACTTCATTTGGACAGAAAACAAGACCATTTATACACAATATTTTATGTCATTTTGCATCTCAAGTACTAAAAAGTACATCTTTTTAGAAGATGGCCTGATTATGAAATCATGAATCAACAAAAATGCAAAAGATGCTAAATACCAAACCATTGTTCAGTGACAACTTGCCCCAACACCCCTGTCCTGAGCTTTCACAGTTCACACATGTGAAAAGCTTCTTAATAAAGCCATACAATGATGTCTTCTCTTAAGTAGTAGGTTTTCTTCGCAAAGATGTGCACGGTGTCACCTGGGAATCTCTGCTGCAGAGATAGTGATGCGCGCCAGGGATCTGGTGTACCACTTGAGCTGTTTTTCCTGTGCCACCTGTGACAAAGTGCTGTTCACTGGAGATCACTACGGGATGAGAGAGACGTCAGTGTACTGTCGGGTACATTTCGAGATGATGCTACAGAAGGAATGCCTTAAGAATTTGTATTATTCAGACGCGTCTCCAATAGAGCTAAACTCTGAGAGCAGCACATACAATGAAGGGACACCTGTGCGCAGAGGACGGGCCCGGAAGAGGAAACATTTTGATGCCGCTGACCATGGTACTTATAATTCAGGTAATGCATTTTAGAGAGTAGCATAATTGTAGCATATATTTTCTAGTGCTGTCAAATCGATTAATTGCATCTAACATAAAAGTTTGTGTTTACATAATATAGGCTATGTGTGTGCATATATTATATATTTATATATATTACATATGTCTGTGTGTGTGAGTGTCCGTTATACAGACATATAGTATGTATATATGTGACCCTGGACCACAAAACCAGTCACATGTCAATTTTTTTGAAACTGAGATTTATACATCATCTGAAAGCTGAATAAATAAGCTTTCCATTGATGCATGGTTTGTTAGGATAGAACAATATTTGGCAATATTTAAAAATCTGGAATCTGAGGGTGCAAAAAAATCAAAAGATTGAGAAAATTGCCTTCAAAGTTGTTCATTTATGTTCGCAATTATGCTGCATTGACTCACAAAAATAAATGTTTTATATATTTACAGTAAGAAATTTACAAAATATCTTTATGGAACATGAACTTTACTTAATAGCCTAATGATTTTTGGCATAAAAGAAAAATCGATAATTTTGACCCATACAATGTATTGTTGGCTATTGCCACAAATATACCCGTGCGACATGTGACTGTGATTGTGATCCAGGGTCATATATATATATATAATATAATATATATATATAATGTTAGTTCTGTCATGAAGCTCTAGATGGTGCAGGCTGATGGGTCCTTAACACAAGCTTACATTATATTTATATTTATATTTACAACATTAACTACTGGCTCAAGCTGATTGGTTCATGTTGCATCTGCAGCCAATGAGCTTGCTGATCAACATTTAAATGGCTGGTTACCATTCACTATAGCAGTTTACAGCGCACTTTCAGAGCTCGTCTAAAACCCTCCACCTTCCCCAGCTCAACCTGTAAATATCTGCTATGGGTAATTGATATTTGTGCAGGGCCAGTATGTTTTACATACTCACAGCAGCATATCGGAGTACGTATTTGGCAGTAGCAAGCAAGTTCCTTGCTGTGCCGCAGCAATTATCAACAGCAGCAGCGTAGCAGATCTATTCCGCCAAGACCAAATACATTAACATTGTCATATCCATTACCATGCTAAAAATCTTCAGAGAGTTGTCATGGTAGAAATATATTATATATATATATATATGCATACATACATATATATGTGTATATATATGTATATATATAGGCCTATATATATATATATATATATATATATATATATTATATATACACATAATTACACAATGTGTAATATGTATAGATGTGTGTGTGTGTTTATATACACAGATGCACACACACACAGACATATATGATATATATTTCTAACATTATATATATAATATATATACAGTATATATAAACTTTATATAAACAATTTTTTATGTTAGATGCGATTAATCATGATTAATCGATTTGACAGCATTAATATTTTCATCAACTTACAGGTTATAAAGTTTATTGTATATGTATGCGCTCAGTTTTTCCTGTCTTTTAATACATTTGGCAAAAATCTTGTGTTATAAAAGATGAGTTGCTTACACATCTATGATTAGGGCAAATACCAGACTAAGACACTCTTCTCAGCTCCTCAAATACATAAAACATTAGCCTTCACATACATTGTAGTTTTTGAATAATGAAATTACTTACCCTTGCACTGAATTTTCATCATTATATATATATATTTAAAACTTTTGACTAGTGTATATATTTAATTTTGGGATTATAAAAATAAAAATGTTAATAGTTCTTATCAAACAATATGTTAGCATTACAAAAATAGTCAGATCTCATAAAAAAATACACACACAAATATCATTAACAAATAAAATCCTATTGTTATTTTAATTTGAGTACAATTTAAAAATAATGAAATAGTAATATATATGTAAATATATATATATTTATTAATATATATTACTATATAAATAATATAAATACTATATAAATATTATAAAATGACTTGAGTAAATCATGTTCTACACAAAACGGTTCTTATAAAATTATTTAAGAGTAAATCGTCATAGTTGTGGAACTTTGTTCAAGTAAATGTGTGCAGAAGATGAAACTGAGAAAACAGTGTTTGCTATTGTTGATAATGCCCTGGCCTTTAGTGTTTCAGTGAGTCATATCAGTGATGATTAACTGTGTGTGCATGTGCTCTAGACGTGACTCACGCTAGGGATATGGGTGTGGACCTGTTGGAGAGAGTGAGCTGTCAAAAGTCCAAACGCATGAGAACGTCTTTCAAGCATCACCAGCTGCGGAGCATGCAGTCCTTCTTCACCCACAACCACAATCCAGATGCCAAAGACCTCAAAGAGCTCTCCCAGAAAACCGGCCTCACCAAACGTGTGCTCCAGGTCAGAAAAACATCACTGGGAGTTGAACAGAAATGACCTCGGTTTGAGTTAGATATACAGTGGGCTCCAAAAGTCTGGACCACGTTAAAAATGTGGCATTAAAAATCGAATGTAACAGTAAAAAAAAAAAAAAAAAAATGTATGATGAAAAATGCAAAAGAAATATTCAAGATTCTGCATTATTTGTAGATCACTGATCAAAGTAAATTTGCAACATGGGTCATGTGACTCCTTTGTACAGATGGTCAGATTTTCTTGTTTTCAAGTTTTCTTATTCGATTTCATGCACAGACCGATCGGCATTTATGGAAGCTTGTTTCCTTGCAATTTGCTGCAGGAGCTCTGATGATGACTCAGCTGTTTCACGTTTGGCCGGACATGTTTATTCTGACACCTTAAGTTCTGTTAATGATAATTTCACTAAAAAAAGTTTTTTACTGGCATTGATAGTTCTATGAAGAATCTTTTAACATCCATGGAAACATTTCATTGCACAAAATGTTCTTTTTATTAGTTTAGATTATTATGATGTTCTTTACACTAAGAAAAATTGTTCTTTTAAGAACTGTTGACTGAAAGGTTATTTGAGGAAGCCGAAATGGTTCTTCTATGGAATACCCGACTTTATTGGTATTTAAAGGTAGGGTAGTGTCAAGTCATTCATAAAAGAGGTTCGTACAACGACGTTTTCGGAGCTTGTCTTTATTTAGCAACTCGGAACAGCAGCAATCGGCCAGTGTGAGATAGACGTCACCTCTCCTCTTACTTCAAAATAAAAGCATTCCTTACACTATTATTCCATAATACCACAGGTAGGACATTTTCGGAATGGCTAGCAATAGCAAGCTAGCTTTGAAAGCATGAGATCCCACCCTCCTTTCAGAGCATATTCAAAGCCACGCCTCCTTCAAAACACATGAAATAGAGTTTGCAAAATGTCACGAGACGAAAGACGGCATTAAACTACCTCCTGTCTCAAAGCACATAACATTACAGTAATAATGAACATAAACAACTTAAAGAGCACTGACCTGTATCACCTGACTGCTGCAGGTTCATTTCGCCCTTGATAGTGTTGCCATTGAAACGCATACATTTGAGTCACAAACCGCTCCGAGTATAACGTCACAGGTTTCCATCTCTTCCAAATGACAGTAGTTATGGCCTGAATGCAGCATAAGCTGGTTGTTTTGGTTCAGGAGGAACTGTAAAACGCGGCTGCTGTTTCGTTTGCGCTGCTCGGTGACTGACGTCTGTCTAACTCTGCATAGCATGAAACATGCATTTGACATATTTCATCTAATACACTTCATATGTGATAAGGAACGCAAATGAGTGTCACAGCAGGAAGCAAAAAGTGTCCAACTTGACGTTACGTTTTCAGCTCCTCCACCGACTGCAAGCAGCAAATCTCGCCGATCAGTTCAATCGAGCCACAGCCAAAGTCAAACACACCTAAAGATCTCTCATTCCCTCCCTCACTGATATGTAAATTAGCCTAATGGAGTCGAATCCTCATGGTGTCTTTATTTTCTGCAGGTTTGGTTCCAGAACGCCCGAGCAAAATTCAGGCGAAACTGTCTATATCAGGAGAGCGTGGGAGTGGACAATGTTTCTGACAATTCCACCATCACGTCCCCATCGGTGCCTTCACCTGAGCTTTCTCACGGATCCTTGAGCCCATCAAGCCCCAACACCGGCACCTCTCCATCTCAACACACACACGCAACACAAAACACAACAGCATTAGACATTCACAATGTACACTCCCCAATTTCTTCAGAGTTCCTCTACCAGTAGTTTTTGATTGTTGTTAAACTATATTATCTTTAAAGTTAGTGTATTTGTTAGGTATTATTCATTAACTAAAGGAGAGTGAATGCCTGTTGGAGTCTTTGAAGCACCAGCACACAGTAAAAGACAAGCCACGTCCAACATCATGTCTACTGCTGATGTTTCGGGATGGAATACTTGCTAAGTATGTACAGCATATTATGGTATACAGTCTGCTGCATTTTAAAAAATAGTTTGTTAAAATGCAATATCATATGCAAGCATGAATGTTTCAAACAGTCGCACGTTAAATTGTTGTCACATGAAATCATTGTTTTGTATGTCGGCAAGTTGCATCCACATATCACCTTGAAAATAAAAGTTATATAGCATTTTTTATTCAGTTTTATATAGAAATGTCTCATTATCTTTAGTAAGATGTATTGCAATGATTCATTAAATTGATCAAAAGTGACAACATTTATAATGTCACAAAGGTTTTCTGTTTCAAATAAATGCTGTTCTTTTGAACATTCTATTCATCAAAGAATCCTGAAAAAAAAGTATTAGCCTATAGTTTCCATAAAAATATGAAGCAGGACCACCGGTTTTCAACATTAAGACTAATAATAAGAAGAAATGTTTCTTGAGCAGCAAATCAGCATATTAGAATGATTTCTGAAGGATCATGTGACTGGAGTACTGACGCTGAAAATTCTACATTTTAAAATATATTAAAATAGAAAACATGAATAAACACATATACATAGCAGTTCACCCATATGCACACAGAGAAAATCAGATGTGGTAACTTGGAACTCTCTGAACAAGATTAACAAGGTTGGGGGAATATATGTTTGTTTATTCATCACTGGAGTGTGTGGTGCTTGATTATATGTATAAGTGGCGTGTGTGAGAGTGTAAAGTTTGTCCAGGGTAATTATCCTCATCCCTGCTGAGGTGATTGTGGTTTGCATTGTGCAGTTACGAGCTGAGACTGAAGTCTGCCAGTGCTGACACGGTCACAACATCAAAAAGAGAAAGAGATTCGCTGCTGTCTTTCTTCCATGACCGCACTCTTTTATTAGCTGCTAATTAAGTTTTGCATGGCAAAAAAAATATATATTTTCCGGAATTTCTCTTCGTTAAGATCTCTGTAAAATTATGGATAGTGATCGCATAAATATTTTTTTGTATACTGCGCATTTCATGCTTGTTGTGGTTTCCCGCAACCAAGTTTGTGTGAGTGAGTGTGTGGTTTGTGTTTACGCATGTGTGCCTTTATGGATGGCAGATTATACTTGCGCGCGCACACACACACACACACACACACACACACACACACACACAGTAACTTTGGGGTCGGTAAAGTTTTAAAATACAATAAAATAACAGTAAAATAGCTAACAGTAAGTAATAGTTGCGTTCTGGCGCAATATGGCTGCCGTTGCATCATCCAGGTGGATGCTGCACATTGGTGGTGGTTGAGGAGATGTAAAGATGTAAAGCACTTTGAGAGCTGAGAAAAGCGCCATAAAAATGTAACAAATTATTATTATTATTATATTATGAAATATTATTACCATTTAAAATGTTCTGAAAATGTAATTTATTACTGCGATGAAAAACTAAATTTTCAGCATCATCTAGTCTTCTGTGTCACATGATCCTTCAGAAATATTTCTAATATGCTGATTATTTGATTCTCAATAAACATTTCTTAGTATTAGTGTGGAAAACAGTTGTGCTGCGCAATATTTTTGTGGGAACTATGATTAAAAAAATGCAGGATTCTTTGATGAATAGAAAGTTCAAAAGAACAGCATTTATTTAAAATAGAAACCTTATGTAACAGTAAATGTCTTCTTTACTGTCATTTTTCATCAATTTAATGATGGATAAAAAAAATTGTATCTATAAATGTATTACTGTATTCATATGCTCCAAGTAATGACAACATGGTATTGACTGGTCGTCTGGACACATTTTGTAACTGTTTTTTTTGTTACTGTCTGAGACCTCGAGGGGGCGCTACTGAATTTCAAATGACTGAAATGCCTGACGATTGTTAAGAAAGAATCATAAAAAAAGCACACATCCATCCATTCATAGTTCCTCTATAGACACATAACCACACATACACACACGCGCGCACTTAAAATGAAAAAGCAGAAGTTCTCCACACTCTCTACAGTTTTATGTCACTTTTTTAATGCCACTAAAAATATATATTTGCCACTTCCTCCAGCACAACACGTGCCAAACACAACTTTGTCTGCAACAGCAAACCTTTGGTGCCTGTGAGTGTGTTGAGGCAGACATGTGTCTGAAAGGTATTTGCTCATAATTTCCCCACAAGAATGACAACTATTCAGGTTGAAAGTGAGTGTGTTTGTGCGTGTGAGAGACAGAGAGAGGTGGGAGATACAGCAAACTCTAGAAAGATGTGGGTCAACTTTCCATTAACCATAGCAAGCCACATGAAGAGTCTGGGGTTTTTGCTGTCGTACTGTTCTTGCACATGGGGTTATACTGAAGCAATGTTATCATGACACTATCATGAATATGAACTTGTCTAAATTAGGTTTGGGATATATATTGGCTTTAGAGCTCCATCAAATGTTTAAAAGTCACATAATGTGTGCAATCTATACCATAAATATAAATCTTGGACATTCAATACCCAGCATACATATGTGGTAAGGACAATCCATTTTAATCCATTACAGTGCATTTTGTCAATATTTCATGAAAAGAGTGTATATGGAATCTTAGGATTCAGCTTTTATATTTAAATTTGAATAATTTTTGTCTATTAAAATCTATTGTTATTCATTTTAAAGACATCATCTTTATGTAAAAATAAGAAAAATTTGAAATAAAAATATTCAACATTTCATTATTATTATTAGGTGGTGGAGGTATTTTCACATTTAAATAAAATATATAATATAACAATAAAATAAATATTGGACTAATTATTACTATTATTATTTATTAGGTAGCAGTGCTTGCATTATGTCATATTTAAATAAAACAGCCTACATAATATAAAATACAAATAATTATTGCATTTATTATTATTATTATTAGGTGGTGGTGATAGCATTGTCACATTTAATATAATATAAACATAATTCTTTCATTTATTATTATTGTTATCATGATCATTATTATTATTGTGGTATTGTCACGGTTAAAATAAAATATTGTAGGCTACAATATTGTATTGTACTATTGCTAAATTATATTATTATGATAGAACTGTCACATTTCAAATATAACATTTAAAATAAAACAATATAAAAATGATTATAATTATGAAATAAAATGTTCACATTTAAAATAAAATAAATAATGTAAAAATGAAATCATTATTGGGCTACTTGGTATTGTTAAAAGTCTGAATCACCTATCCCCCCCTTGCAGAAAGTGGTTTACTGTAGTCACAGATCACAGTCAGCCATGTGATGCGCGGGGTGTGACTCAAACTTGCGTGGCCCGTGACATTAGTGAGTCTGGGCACTGACCAAAAGGGCTTCGCAACATTTTTCAGCCCTGTAAATGTGTCAGGCACCGCTCTGGAGAGGTAAGTGGAACTCCTGCGTGACTTTTAACCCGAATAGTTAAAAACACGATGCTCGTGACGCTCGCGCGCCTCGCGATAATAAGGGGTTACAGTTGCGCAACGTGTTCAAGTAGAAGAGAAAGATTGCACCAAATTATTATTGGGGGCATAATGTCGCTGTGAAGCAGTAAAAAGAGGAGAGACAATCTAAATGAACACAAGGCTGTTTCGTTCTTTTGGATTCAATTTACATGGAAACATGGAACGTGCAAATATTGCATATGCTTTAGTTCACGTCTACTGCTCTTGCGCGGAAAATAGATCTGTTTTGAAAGTTCATACATCTGTTTTTCTTCATATTAGGGCCTAGTTCCGCTCCTTCATATATTTCCAGAAGCAATAATGAGAATAAATAAACACAAAACGACCGTATCGCTCTGTAAATACTGTGTAAGTGAAATTAACAAGTATACAGGAAACATTGAAATGCTCCTCTAGTTTAACGGGAACACCCACCTTCACACTGTAACTTCGATTATATGTGCAAATGTTACTTACAGCTCGGAATCAACAATTGCACGCGATCACGACTCATTTATGATGGTAATAAGTCGCTTTTAATGTTCAGTTATTTGTATGATGGTATTGCATAGCGCTTGTTTTTTATAAGGAAAAGCTGCAGTTTGACTCCGCCCACACACGCGGTTTGTTTGTATCCATTCACGTGTTTTTGGACACAAAGTAGCGTTTTTCTCCCTTTTTTATTAAGATGACTCATTCAGGATGGCAATTACAGGAAACTTGTTAAACATGTTTTAAAAAAAAAACGCTTTTTGCATGCTAGCAATGAACAGAAATGAAATATTTATGTAATAAAATCATAAAATATTTTTACATAGATAAATAAAACCGAGGCATTCAATGACATGTTCCTACAATAAAAAACAAAAAAAGTTTTTTTTATACTTTTTTACTTGTAAAGAATGATCAATAATCTTATATATTTTAAAAAGGGGTATAAAGCAACTGGGTATTTGACATTTTTTCATAAGATTTTAGGTTAAAATTGATACAAAGCCAATTTACATTATCTTTAGGCCGTCACTACTTGACACAACAAGTTTTTGCAGTGTTTCCTCTTAATGTCAAGATGTTTAGATTATACAATTGTATTAGTTAAGGTTGTATTCAATATGCATGTAATTAATGACTTCAAATACTAACTGTAGCCTACATTTGGTTGTTTTCACCGAGGCATAGAAGATCATTGCCAAACGAGTCAAACGTGTTGGTTTTTGTGATAGATCACCATGCAGTAATATGGGATTCTTTTACAAAATCAAATGATATTATCATGCAGGTCTTTCTTCATCAGACACATGTGTGTGTGGGTTTCTGTGCGTGCGCATGCAGGGTTTTTTTGGAAGTGAGATTGTGGATATGATGGGGGTTTTTGCATTTGAGACTGGAGTTGTTTGATCTGTAGCATTTGATCGAGCGGAAACGCAAGCGCATGAGTCAGAAGAGTAAGCGGAAGATAGAAAGCTCAAACTCGCCCAGGTCACTTCCTCCAGACCACCACTAATCTTAAATCTGTTATCCTTAATCCTAAAAATGTAGGATTGTGTATCAATCGACAAATATCCTAAAAATATCCTAAAAATCCTGTTAATTTGACTTAAAAAAAAAAGAAAAGAAAGAAAAGTCTTATAAAACTGTTTGTTTATTTTGTATGAATCATATCCAGAGATAAAAGTGACACTCATTAGATAATTATGTATAAAGGGTAGGCATAAAAAGCTCAGCCTATCCTTTTTCGGTTATTCTGTATATTATTTTTCTTTACTATGGAAAATTATCTGTAAGGACAGAATTTTCAATTTTTTGTTGAATTGAATTGAAAGTATTACAAGATTCCATATTGGTGCCTGTATATTCTACAACTTATAGATTTAATGAAAAAACCATGAGATAGTGTTGGTTGACAAAACACCATCAGGGGAACACACATGACATGACACTAAAATAATGCAATAAATATGAACTAAAGTGAAACAGAAGAATAAATGTAGGATGAGACTTGCTTTTGTCCATTGGGAATTGTTTGGTTGCTTGGATGGTTGTGGTTTGCTATTGGTTGATCTCATGTGAGTGACAGGTTGCCCCGCCCTCACGCCAGTAAACACATCATCAGAGAAGAGAAGAGATGCTGCAAGAGGGAGGGGAAGTTATCTTGATTAAAGATTATGAAAATGATGTGCACAGATAAATAATTGAAAAGAAATACTGCAATATTACATTAAAAATAAGAATTGTCCATTTTGCTTTCATGGTGATTTTAACCAATTACAGGGTTGGTAAAACATGTTTATTGATCGTAGTGTATACTAAAAACTTTCTGATACATTAAAGTCACAAACTAGACACAGGATACAACCTATACATTTATAAAAGTGTAGTGTTGTAATATGCCATTTTAAACATAGCCATTGTGATGTAATTCCTTATTATATAGAAACAGGAAGATGATGCTTGTCGGGTTTCTAAGTATTCTAGTGTTTCTAAGAAAATTGTGAATTACCTTTAACCCATCTGAAAATACAAACCGAAAGCACACATGTGCAAATGTGGTGTGTGTGGTGCACATCCAGATGTGTCTTTGTTCAAATGTTCGTGTGTGTGTGTGTGTGTGTGTGTGTGTGTGTGTGTGTGTGTGTGTGTGTGTGTGTGCGCGCGTGTGTGAAGAGTGGCACTGTTGCAGGCGGTAGGATAGATTTTTTCCTTTGCATTTTTCTTCCCATGAATTGAAGGAAATGGTACAGGACCTCCGTCTCCTTCCCCTCCACACAATCTCTCTTTCATTGTTTTTTGTTTGTTTTTTTTTCTTCTATTTTATGGAAGCAGGAAATAACTAGTTTTCTTTACTTCTTTGAACGAGAAAGATATGTGCTCTGTGTAGTGTGACTTATTTCAATAAATGATTAGCTACATTAAAGATTTCAGCAATACTACTCTACTCACAAAGAGTTGACAATGTGTTTTGTATTACTGTGCCGTGTCTTTTCTAACTAATTTGCACCAGTTTAACCGTTGTGGATGATGAAAAAAAGCCAGTCTGCTTCAAGGTTCAGCATGTTGTGAGTCAGAGATGCTCTTCTGCAGACCTCGTTTGTAACGAGATATGCAGAGCCAGTCTGGCCATTCTTCTCTGACCTCTGGCATCAATAAGGCATTTTTGCCCACAGAACTGCAACTCACTGGATATTTTCTCTTTTTCGGTCCATTCTCTGTAAATCCCAGTAGATCAGCAGTTTCTGAAATACTCAGACCAGCCCGTCTGGCACCAACAATCATGATACATTCATTGTCACTTTTCTTTGCCATTCTGATGCTCAGTTTGGACTTCAGCAGATCAGCAGAGTTGCTGCCATGTGATTGGCTGATTAGAAATTTGTGTTAACAGGCAGTTGAACAGGTGTACTCCATATACATACATATATATACTGTGTATATACGTATATATATATATATATATATATATAGGCTGTTCATAACACTGAAGTAGCCTAGATGATCTCACACGCTTAAAATCGTGTTTGCTCATTCATTAACATGCTTATTCTGGTAATTACTCTTTATTGTGGCTTGCAGGCACAGAAAATGTTACAGGCACCGCAATCCGTGTTTGTGTGCATTTGTGAATGTGGGTCAGTAGGTTTGTCTAGTTTGTTTAAAATAAAACAGGACTTGTTTGTACATGTCATGTCGTACAGTGTGGAAGAGAGCATGTGCTCTGACTACACACCCTCATGCTGAAAATCCTATGGCTGTGCAGCATACCTGCAATGGATTATTTTCTCATGTTACACTAATCTGATACCTGGATCAGTACTGACAGCGAAACTCTCCTTTTTTTAACATATGAGAGTTATCAGGCAGATGAGACTGGTCCAAGTCTGTTAGGCATGGTTGTTATTGTCAAGCTGGAAAAAAATAGAACAAGATGCAATTGAATCCGGTATCAGAAACACTATCGGGATAAAAAGGGGAATGTGTATCTCTGCACATCTCTAGAAGTCAAACACTGCATGCCTCAGTGTACACGTTAGACACTTTATTTCCACTTTTTGAATATTTTCTTCATTTTTATTGGAAATAAATGCATTTCCAATCTGATATGTGATGGGGGAAAAAGGGAGTAAATCGAGTCTGGCAAAAAGCGAACTCGGGTCGATTTGCGTCAAAACTTTCTGCCACACACCTTATTCCTACGCTATTGCTAACAAGTCAGTGGGCGGAGTTAGTGTAAATAGCCTCTGCCAACAAGCCGGGCTATTTGCACGTATATTATTGATGGCATTGCTGGTGATATAAAAGCAAGCAAGACTCTTCCTTGTGTTCATTTAGTAAAAAATAATATTTTGTACTCCATTTTACTTACAGTAAACATTTTGAGTTTACTTATTTTTAAAAATAGTTGGCTGTATGATTGAAATGGACATTCCTCTGATTTAAAAACAAGACTATACTGTTCAATCGTTTTGGGGTCAGTGTGTTTTTTTTATTATTAAGAAATGAATCATTGTATTTTGCAAGGATGCATTAAACTGATCAAAAGTGACAGCAAAGCCATTTATGTTACAAAATATATCTATTTCAAATTAGATTTGTTTCTTTTGAACTTTCTATTCATCAAAGAATCGTGGGGGGGGGGGTTATTCTTGAGCAGCAAATCGGCATATTAGAATTATTTCTGAAGGATCGTGTGACACTGAGGACACATGATGCTTAAAATTCAGCTTTGCGCCACAGGAATAAATTACATTTTAAAATATAGTCCAATGGAAAACTGTTATTTTAGACTATAATAATATTTTATTTCACTATATTCCTGTATTTCTGATCAAATAAATGAAGCTTTGGTGAGCATGAGAGACTTCTTTCAAAATCATAAAAAAAGGTTTTTCACCTGTTTTTCCTTTGCTGGGCTATAATTGTAAATGTCTAAACATTTGAGTTTAGGTATCAATCATCTCCACAGCACAAAAAAATACCACAAAATTCCATACTAAGTGTTCAGGGTTTCTTCGAATCCCTTTAAGTATGAGCAGATGTAATAGTGATGCTCGTCTTAGCAAACGCCTCAAATTAGCATGAATCCACCGCTGTGAAGCACTGACAGATGCTCGTCTGATCTCAGCCTTTGTTTGACTTTCAACGGTTCAAGATGGTTTTTCATTGTTACTGAAAAACTACAATTAAACAAAGCAGCCATCTGGAAAGGAAACAACCTGTTTGATAAAGCAGACGTTGCAAATGCCTGTCTTTTGACTGACTCCATGTCCTTTGTGTTTGCCTGTAGGTCTGGAATGTCATTATGGAGCAAAACAGCCTTCAAGATCTGAATAAAAATTACACGGTGCCAGTACAGAACGACCAGGTCTGACCACACACACACACACACACACACCCCTGGCACAGGCCTGGGCTCACGTGGCATGCGCTGCTAATACACTCGTCAACGGCAGACAGAAGCGTTTATGAATCATCAATCTGATAATGCTGACATTATCACGCTGCTCTGACTCTCACTTACACTGTCTCTTTCTGTTCCTCTGTCTGTCTCTCAGAGCCAGAGGAACATGCTATTACATTTTACATGTACATTTATGCATTTGGCAGATGCTTTTATGCAAAGTGACATACATTGGTACACATTTGATCAGTTTTTGATTCAAACTCTTGCTAGCATCATGCTCTACTCTTTGTGCTACAGGAAGACTGTGGATATGGATATGAATACTATTCAGATCTGTCCAACTTCCTCATTGAGAAAATGATTGGCCGTGGTCAGTTCAGCGAGGTTTATAGAGCCACATGTCTACTGGACAACCGGCAAGTGGCACTAAAGAAAGTACAGGTGAACATTCACATTAATTAAAATTGCATTTTAGCATATTACTTTTTTTTTCTTTTTTTTATACTGAATCTTCTGTATGCATAATAGTATACTCAGATGATCTATTCAGTTTGACAAAATGTGCAGTTTATAACCTGTGAAAACTGTGTGGAAGAGAGAATCCCATAATGCAATGCTCTCGGCTTAAACCTTATAATGCCAGTGTGACAGATGAACCAAGAATGATTTTTATCATTTATTACTCAACCTTTAATCAGATGTTTATGCAAAATCTCACCAATGAATCACCAAAAGTTAACAAAATTGGATTAAAATATAATATAATAACGTGAATAATAAATAATATAAATTATAAATATTTATAAATTAAATGAAACATGCAATGAAGTGGTAATGTGACCAATGAACCAAGCATGATTTGTATTTTCTTTTTTAATTCACCATTTAATCACTTAAAGTGTTTTTTTTTCTTCTTCACGACATTGGATTTAAAATTAATTTAAGGAAATGTATAAAAATATGTCACATATTAAATAAAACATGCAATGTAAGTGAGGTCTTGTGACAGTGTGGCATTGTACTTTTGTCTTTACATTGTGTATACTATTTTCATTTAGTATTTTTAAGAAATAGCAGGCAGTAACCAGTACACTGTGCATTAACCAGTAACCAGTATGCTAGCATTCCAATGCAACCACAGACTTGATCTTCAGAATCCCGTGCAAATAAGCAATTTCAAGTGAACCTCTAAGAAATCTTGCTTTCATCTAGTAGTGGAATCTGTTTTCAAAATGGATGAATGAACCGTGATTTAAGATGTTGACAGATTTAACAGTCTGTCAGTCTGTCAACATCTCAAATCACGGTTCATTCAACCATTTTGAAAACAGATTCCACAACTATAAGAAAAACAAGATTTCTCAGAAGTGCTCTGCAAGCGTTTTTAATAAACCAGTGCAGATTTAGCTGTGTGTTGTATTTCAGATCCTGGTCTGGGTGTGTATTGTAATATTATGATGTTTTCTCAGATCTTTGAAATGATGGATGCTAAAGCCCGGCAGGACTGTATTAAAGAGATCGACTTGTTAAGGGTTAGTAGCATGTGTTTTTGAACTTATGCATGTGTCTCCATATGTGACAGTTTGGGATATTTTATATTCATTCTGTAATTGCAGCAACTAAACCATCCAAATGTCATAAAGTATCTGGCCTCATTTATTGAAGACAACGAGCTGAATATTGTTCTGGAGTTAGCAGGCGCTGGTGACATGTCCCAGATGATTAAGGTCGGTCTCACCTTGACACATTGAATGCCTAAATATTATCTAGTAGACCCCAAAAACTAAAATATTAATAAAGTCCATAATAGGTCCCCTTTAATATCATTGATGCACTATTATAGTTTTTGTTAATATTTTTAATTGATTTAATTTTAATATTTTCTGTTTTCATTTGAATTTTAGTTGAAGTTTTAGTAATTTTATCATTTTAGTGTGTTTTTGACATTTGTATTAGTTTGTTAGTTTTTTTATGTCTAAATTGTTTTTATTACATTTTAGTTTATTTAGTAGGGATGCACTGAAATGAAAATTCTGAGCCGAAAACCGAAACTATTATTAGACTTTTTAATGAAATTCAATCATTTTAATGATGTTGAATTAAAAAAATACAATACAATAAAATAAAATAACCACACTTTTATGGAAAGTAACACTAAAATTGGACAGAAAATATATTAATATTAAATATCAATATATTATTCTTTATTAAATTGAGTGAAACCTGAGTGCTGAACACACTGAACAGCGGGGCGATTTACATTTCCGACAAAAAAACGGAAAAGCCGATCATTTCAGTGTATCCCTATTATTTAGTTTGAATTATTTTAGTACTTCAACTTAAATTCATGCAACATTCATTACATTATGCTTAATTTTATTTCAGTTAATGAAAATGTGAAAAAGCTTTAGTTAACTATAATAACCCTGGCATGTGTGTAGTATTTTATGAAGAAGCGGAGGTTGATTCCCGAACGAACGATATGGAAGTATTTCGTGCAGCTCTGCAGCGCACTGGAACACATGCACTCCCGCAGAGTCATGCATCGAGGTAAACACACAAACTCTCTTTCTAAAAGAGACAAGGATTCTTTCTTTCATTCATGTGCTCCTATTTCTTTTGTTCTCATGTCAATGTTTGTGTTTCAGATATAAAACCAGCCAACGTCTTCATCACAGCTACTGGAGAGGTCAAACTCGGTGACCTTGGACTAGGCCGATACTTTAGCTCCAAAACCACTGCTGCACATTCTCTTGGTAACACTGACCATCCATTCACACTGACTGAAATAACAGAACCAGTCCAGACAATTCAATATACTCCAAATACACAAATGTGCTTATTGTGTATCTGTGTCGTTCCCAGTTGGAACTCCATATTACATGTCTCCCGAGAGGATTCATGAGAACGGATACAACTTCAAATCAGACATCTGGTCCTTGGGCTGCCTGCTGTATGAGGTACACAAACACACTTCTGCATCCTATACACACATACACATATGACTTATACTCACCCAGGCTGCATTTATTTCATCAAAAATACAGTAACATCAGTAAACAGATGTCCTGTTTTCTATTTTAATATATTGTAAAATGTACTTTATTCCTGTGATGCAGAGTTGAATTTTCAGCATCATTACTTCAGTCTTCAGTGTCACATGATGCTTCAGAAATCATTCTAATATGCTGATTTGCTGATCAAGAAACATTTCTTATTATTATCATGTTGAAAAGAGTTTAATATTAGTGTGGAAACCATGATAATTTTTTTTTTATATTGTAAATTTCTATATTTTTACTTTTGATCAATTGCTGATTAAAAGTATTACTTGCTTTTAAAAAAACAATGTTTTGTGATGCTGTGATGATGCCAATGGGCATGCCATGGGAGAACATCAGCTGATATTTGAACTGATATCTAAAACAGAAACATTTCTTAATAAATAAATTGCTAAATATTTCTGAATGTGGATGTCATGCATTTTTGGTGGATTGTTTGCATTGTGCTGTTATTTAAGTTAGTTTATGGTTTCCCAATAAAATCCAGTACAAGCTTTTGCATACTGATTACCATAAAATAAATTGATTTGTCCCTTAATTTGAATAAATGAATAAAACATTGTTTTACACTAATGCACTTGCAATCATAGTCTATCTATAGGGCAAGATATCGCACCAGATTAAATGTTGAAATGCACTCTTTTTTTTTTTTTCGTTCAACCACAGTGGTTAACATGAAACTAGTGTGATAGTGATAGTCAAATAAAGAGCCTGGCAAGTTTCCAACAAGACGAGCAAAGACACAAAGGGTCGTAATGATGTTTCCCTTCAAAGGATGTCATGAATGATATTTCTGTCTCCGTCAGATGGCAGCTCTGCACAGCCCCTTCTACAGCGACAAGATGACCCTGCTCTCATTGTGCCAAAAGATCGAACAGTGTGATTACCCACCTCTCCCAACAGAGCACTACTCCCAGAAGGTTCGACACACACACACACACACACACACACACACACACACACACATTTAGAACGTGTTTTTCCATTTCACTGCGCTACTTTTCCATTGTTTTTTGCTGATTTGTTGCTTAAGAAAGTTTTTGCTGCTTAATATTTATGTGGAAATCCTGATACATTTGTTTAGGATTCTTTTGAATATAAATGTTATGATGCCTGAAGATGCTGTCTAGGTAGTCAGCTCACTAGATTTACAACAGCCCATCTCAACAATCACTTACTGCATCCGAAATCACATACTCTCTTGACTAGATACTAATTTTGTACTTTGCCAGTATGTTCTATATAGAACGTGTGCAGTATGAATGTAATCTGGACTTACTGCATTCGCCGTGTTTTATGTTATCATGTGACCTACCAGTGTCAGTTGCATCACGTCACTGCCATTCACAAATCCTCTCCCATGGCCTCATGGGATAGTAAAGTGTCCAATGGATGCACACTTCAGAATCTTGCCACAAGTGTTTGGTCATCATTTTTGCCTTTTATGAGTGCTGTAAATTCAGACATACTTCTCTCGTCACCTACTGTATTTCAGCTACTATATGGTAATGTATGCAGTTTCAGATATGTGAACATCTCTTGTAAATACACACCTTGTATGCGTTTCAGCTCAGAGATCTGGTCAGCATGTGCATCAACCCAGATCCCGACCAGCGGCCCGACATCAGCTTCGTCCTGCAGTTCGCCACACAGATGGAAAGGTGGACGGCCAGCACCTGATACAAACACACACACACACACACCTGCAGCCAGGAGAACCATTGCGCAAACCTGTGATCTCTGCTTTCTCAATCAAACTGATCAAGAAATATCTAGAAATGAGTAAAGAGAGAATGCCATCAGCGATAGTTTCAAGCTGAGCGTTTCTCTAGATTTGTATTGAAAGGAATGCCGATATATATTCTGTTGTGCCTTCGAATGATGTTTCAGTGCTGTATGCTGATTGGTTTAGAGAAAGTTGGTTAGGTCAGGTGACCCAGTGCCTCATGCTGATGATGTCAAAGCAAGGTGGTTCTATTTCTCCATACTTTTTTCTGTAGGCCTATATTCATAACAACATATAAAGAGCCTTACAGTTGAGTTACTTATCGCTCTTTATGTTTCTGATACACGCATACATACATGCATACATACGCACACAATTGTTAAGTGTTTTCCCAAGGAAACACTCGTTTGTGAGATCTTGTTCTCTGGTCAAATATCTACCATGTGAAAGTGTTCATTATATCCATTGTTCCAAAGAGATGTTATTTTTAGGGAATTTTGAAACATTTTCTCACGTTATAATGTGTAATTAACAATAAAATTTAACTTTTGACTTTGTGACAGCATTGTTTTGAAGAACATCTGAAGTGTTTTAAACACTTTATTAAACACTAAATTAGGAACCGACAACTCATTTTATCTAAGGCCCCCTGGTGATGAGCAAATGTATTGTTAACTGCTATCATTTATCAAACAAAACATAATACAAAAGGAAACACCTGTTCACCTCTAGCTAATTAAAATGATACCATGTTTTAATAAATCATACAAATCAAACTTTTACTCAGGCAATACAAGCACTTATTTGCATTTCAACAACCCCGGACTCAGGTAAGCTACTGTGTTTTGAGCGAATCTTAACAACTCAAAGACTGTTCACAATTTCTGGAGCATGCAGTATGTACAGTGCCATTCAAAGGTTCAGGGTTAGTACTTTTTTTTTTTCAATACTTTTATTCAGCAAAGTCACATTAAATTGATCAAAAGTGACAGGAGACATTAATAATGTTACAAAAAATGTATATGGAATAAATGCTGAACTTTTTGTTCATCGAACGATGATGAACTGTTTGCAAATCAACATATCAGAATGATTTCTGAAGGATCATGTGACACTGAAGGTGAAGACTGGAGTAACGATGCTGAAAATTCAGCTTTGATCACAGGAATAAAATATATTCAAATAGAAAACAGATATTTTATAGTGTAATAATATTTCACAATATTACTGTTTTATCAAATAAATGCAGCTTTGGTGAGCAGAAGAGACTTCTTTCAAAAGTATTTAAAAAAATCTTACCTTTATATTTATTGACTCGTTATTTAATTAGACCGCCGTACTATGTAAACATACAAAATAAGGAGTTATCGGAAATAAATGATCCCTCAATAAATTGGCATGATTTTTTAAGAAAACAATGGTACAGCAAGAGGCAAATAAAAAGAACACAAACTTCAACTCACAACTTTTTTTATTGGAAATAATGAAAAATGACTAAATCACCACATAATAGTCGGGGGAAACAAACAGATCAAAGCGTGGTGGATTGAGTCTCCTCAGGAGGTGTCCATGGTGTGCACACTTTCCTCTACCACCTCTAGGTTCAGAGGAGTCACAGCCTTCGTCAGAATCGCGGTAGTTCCATGCTTGTACCTGTAGTTTCCGGTTCTGTGAGGAGAACACAACAAAAACAGAAGAATTAAAACAAATGAAGATGCTGCTCCTGCAGAGAAACTAAGCCTAAACACACATCTCTAATCAGGACTGAAACACTGCACATTTTTCACATGATAAAACTCATCCAAACGGAGAAATACACTGAAAAAAAAAAAAAAAAAAAAAGTATAATGATGTTAATAAATATTGTACGAGAAAAATCAGCTTGTCAGTGTGAACAACTCCTCTACTTCAAACTCAAACTTGGTTAGTCAAACACATGCAGGTTACAATTACATCTAGACGTGGGCAATTCGTTTTAACACACGGTTACTCACACAGGGCGTCCATCAAGCTTATCCTCCCTTAAAATGGAACAGTGAAGCATGAGCCATTCATTTAGTAAATTCTCTGATTAGTATCATGCACACAGGTGGTGGCTTTCATCAACAGACTGTTTAAGGGATAAATTACCCAAAAATGTTGACTTTCGTTCATCTTCGGTTCGGAACACAAATAAAGATCATTTAATACAATTTCTGTCCCTCCATTGAAAATCTAATCACATAGAAAGCTCATGCATAATGCCCAATGAGGTTCATTCTCGTGTTACGCAAGTACAGTTGAGCTGCTGTTTATGTTCACTGATCAATGTTTAAATGTGAATAAAATCCTAAATTAAATCTGTTCATCATATAAAGCGATCAAGTCTCTTGAGAAGACTTGGATTAAACCGCTCAATTCATGTGGATTTATTTTACAATCTCTTTATATGTACGTCTTGAATCTTCAGAGTTTTGGGTGAATAGACTTTCAATGGAGGGACAGAAATCTCTGCGATTTCATTAAAAATAAATTACCTTCATTTGTGTTGGGTTTGGGATGACATGAGAGTTATTAAATGAGAGAACTATCCCTTAATCATACAGACCATTTGTGACAAGACCTAAACTTGATGTTTTTGGACAACCTATATAATATTTACAATAAGCTGATCATCTTTTTCGACAGGGCTTGATCCAGTAATATTAACACTTTCTCTTCTATTCTATTCTATTGTTAAAATAAAAATAAAACTGTTCTGCATTAGATTAAACAGAGGGGTCATAGCACTTGCATATTGTTGTCCTCCTTAGTTAAACTGCTTCTATTGTTCTCATTTGTAAGTCGCTTTGGATAAAAGCTTCTGCTAAATGAATAAATGCAAATGTCATGTATATATGACGACAATGGCATGCCCATTTTTACTCATTTATAAAGGTATTTATGCTGGCTGGCCATTTATGTCCGTTTTTTTATCATTAACAGTACACATTTAGATGCCACATGAATTAATTACACAGATTTCATCACTGCCTCAATGCTAGCAATTTGCATGCTGGCGTGCAACAAGTGTATCTGCAATAGGTTTAGATGTGTGATGTTGGATGCTCACCTGACACCCTTCTTGTTGGCCACGTCATGAGGTCTCAGGTAGTCCACCTGCCCCTTGGTGATCACACAGAGGTCAATGTTGCTTCCTGAGCCCAGGTCATTAAAGATACCAGCCGCTATTGCATCCCGCACCAGAAGCTTGGCCTCATCCTCCTGATCGACACAACCACCATCATTAACATGATACAGTGTTCTCGCATGTTTTCCCCAATTTACATGTGCTTCCCAGTCTTTCATGATTACTGGGATAATCATATTGCATTCACAAAAAACTATTTACAAATGATATTTCAAATTTCAAACCCAAAATGACTATGCCTTTCTAAGATTTATTAAGGTTAATTTCCATTTATTTTCCATAATTCTCTGAAATGTCCAGTTTGTCAATGAGTTTAGGAACCCTGAATATACACACTATTGTCCAAAAAGTTTGAGGTTGGTAAGATTTTTGAGAGAAACCTGGCAAGCTCAACAATACATTAAAAACTATTTAAAATAACTGTTTTTAATTTATTTCCAAATGTAATTTATTCCTGTTATGCAAAGCTGAATTTTCAGCATCATTACTCCAGTCTTAATATTTATTGCTTAATATTTTTGAGGAAACCATGATCCATAGAAAGTTCAAAAGAACAGCATCTATTTTGTAACATTATAAATGTCTTAACTGTCACTTCTGATCAATTTAAAGTGCCTTTTCTAGATAAAAGTATTTTTTATTTTTAAACTTAACTTGAACATTAGTGTACACCTCAATACAAAAGAGCGAAAGAGACATGTAAATGCACACGAGAGAGGGTTACCTCCATGTTGGGCCTGTAGCGATCCTCAAAGACTGCCATCGCTGCCAGAGATCCAGAACCTGATGAGACAAAAACATGCTGATGTTACAGGTGAGAAAGTGAATCAAGAGAAGCATCTTCTGCATTAACATATATTCACTGAAGGGCTGCATGTCATGTTTTCAGTTTCACAGTCACAACTTGCAAAGCCAGTCAGTCAGACATCTCTCATATCTTGGCACCAATCAAAGGCTTTTCAGAGACACAATATCTCCCCCTTTTGGTGAAAGAGGATGATAATTCATGCAAGTACTGTATTGTTCCTATATAAGACGATGTTTTTTTTTTTCTTTGAAATACATCTGAAAAAAAATAGGGTCTTCTTATATTCAGGGTCTATAAATGTCAATAATACACTCGCAACAATAGGGAGTGCCAAATACGTGTAAATACGAGTCATCAAACTAAATTTTCACTAAGCAGCCAAGAAATACTATGTCAGAATGTAATGTTAGAAGATAGCGAGCCCAAAAAGACAGTCATAAAAATGCTAACAATAAAAGAAAAGCTTACTGCTGTCCTAAAAGTGGCCGCTTTGAAGAAACTGACAGGCAAGTGTGTCAAGTACGGAGCCGAAAAAGAAATGAGGGGCTGCCCATAACCAGAGCCGTCATCCAGCTGAAGGCACTGGAAATCGCCAAAGAGCTGAACATACCCGCCAGCGAGGCCCATCATTTCTTATTTCGGCTACATACTTGCCTGTCAATATCCTCGTAGCGGATGCTTTGATGCGGCGTAATGGATTAGCGCTTGCCCTCCGACTTCAGGGAGAAACTGCTGTCTTTTTAACGCTATGTGATCGAAAAAACATTCATATCCCCCTGTCTCAGATAGCTAATGTGGATCAAACACCTTTTTGACAACCCAGCATCTGTCACTGTACACAAAAAAGGTCATAATGAGATCTACTAAATGAGAACTTCAGGTTATTTTTATGGTAGCTATGCCATAAAATGTTAAAAAATTTAAATATGAAAAGTATTTTCTTTAAAAGACAAGATTTGGTGTGCAAAAGGTACATCTTGAAAAATGGGGGGGGTCGTCTTATATTGGGAACAACACGGGTTATGTTATAGACGGGTTACGGGGTATGTTAGTGTAACTCACCCATAGTGACGTAGGGCAGTTTGTCTGTTGATCCGTGTGGATAGATGCTGTACAAGTGTGGACCGTTGCAGTCGACCCCTCCGAGAACCAACGCAGCACCAATGTAACCCTGATACCTGCGTAAACACATGGAGACTGGTCATAAACACTACCGGTCAAACATTTAGAATAAATAAGTGTTTTTTTTTTGTTTTTTTTTTACAATTTCATGTATCCTTAACGAATAAAAGTATTAATTTCGTAAAAAAAAACAAAAAAAAAAACCTCCAAACATATGAGTTGTAATGCCACAAAAATGTTAAGCAGCACAACTGTTTTCAATATTCTACAGCATAAAATCAGCATATTACAATAATTTCTGAAGGATCATGTAGACTGGAGAAATGATAAGTAATAAACTACATTTTAAAATATCCAAATAGAAAACGTTTCTTTTAAATTGTAATATTTCACAATATTACTGTTTTTTTCTGTATTTTTGTTCAAATAAATGCAGCTTTAGTCTGAGAGTAAGAGACTTCTTTAAAAACATGACAAAACCTTAATTCTTCAAGCACATGATATAGCGCTGCGATGATTCAGTACCTGAAGAGCATCTGTTTGAGCATGCGGTTTGCGGTGGCGACACGCGGGACACGGCCGGTGGACAGAGCATGGAGCTCCAGATTAGAGGAGATGATCTGTGTGGTCATCTCAGTGTCTGCTGCGGTACCGGCTCCACAACAACTACACAACACGAGAGAGAGAGAGAGAGAGAGAGAGAGAGAGAGAGAGAGAGAGGACTTCAGAACAATGTCATCTGATATCAGGGATTATAAATCACAAAGATGCGAGTTGTCTGTAATGATGTGTTTGTACTCACTAGATGTTGGGAGAGATGTAGTGAATTTTAGAGCAGTTCTTATCAGCGACAATCATTCCTTCAGTGGCACGAGTGTCCGCACCTAAAACAACACCATCCTGAGAGAGAGAGAGAGAGAGAGAGAGGGATGATTTTAGTGAGGCAATCTTTCTTGTATGTCATCGTTTTTGACAGATATGAGGATATGAAGTCAATCCCTTTATTTTATACAATTAAACTCATCTACGCTCTTAAACTTACCTTGTAAACGATGCCACAAATGGTGGTTCCGGTTTTACGAGCAGCAGGAGAGCTGAACCCCAGCTTAGTGATGTCTGCCTCCAGAAGGGCATTTCTAGAACAACATAAACACATTACGTTTTTTTTTTTTTTCTCCCAAACATCATTTTATTTTTTAAGCCCTTTATAATTAAACTCTGTTCCTATATAAGCTTACATAAGATGCTACATTAACATAATAAATGTAGAAAACCACTGGTTTGACCAGTCAGCACAGAGTTGTATTATGGTTTTGATTACAGAGAGCATGTCAATGACAGATTTATCCTCAAACCTCAGTTCTACTGACGACTAGTGGACACTTTATACACTCTTATATCACCACTCATTTGTGGTTAATACACAAGTATTCACATTTATAAAGAAATAACTACATTAAATCAACTTACCGAGATTTATTAGCGAGTTAACATAACGTAAAAATGACATTAAAAACAACAATTAAAGGCTTCGTCTTTAATGTTACAAAATTTCTGTCATACTGTGTCGTTTTTGTAATTAGTACTCAAAAACAGATCGCAATATGATTAAACGAATTAAAGTGACTTTTGTTTTTTAAAATGTATAAAGTTCACGCTAATTCAGCTTAAATGTTCATTTTGTATGAACTTACTGCATTTACTATAAGCGCAGGGTCGAAGCCCACCAATAACAACAAAATATCAACTATTTAAAAAAAAAAACACTGGAACCTTAAAAACACAATTCTAAATGTTATACATAACGTGTAATGTATTTTAATGTATATTGCATTAAATAACCCCGTAATTCAAATGAGTTTGAGTAAATTCTCCTGAGTCATTCAAGCAGGCCGTGACTCAAACGATCGGTAAAATGCCTTTAAAACCCACTCAGACTCTTTGTTATTTCACCGAATCCATAAAATAAAAAATATCCCACTTCACCGGCTAAATTCCTCTTAATACAGAGGGATAAATCTCACCTCTTGCAGTTTTCGAAACTGAAACCTCCAGGATGATACTGACACACTGAGACGGTCGCCATGATTCTGCGGTCCCGCTTCCGGGAAGCGCGAGACTAGTTTACCCTCTGTGTTACACGCTAGAGCTTCCGCTCTCCACGTCATTTCTATAGAATAAGCGCAGTGGGAACCTATAGAGCAGGAACGTATACAATGTAACACGTGTTTCTGCCTCATACGCTCCCGCCATCTAGAAACAGTTTACATTAAAAATAAGTGTTTACACCCCCCAACTCATTATTACATGAACCTATATTTATTATATATGTTAGACATATGGAGTTTGGGGATGGATGACTATGTCACAGTGAATATTTTTCAGGGTAGGCCATCATTTATATATATATATATATATATATATATATATATATATATATATATATATATATATATATATATATATATATATATATATATATATATATAGTGTAGGCATTTTTAAACTTTATAAAGTTGAACAATATAATACAATATAATGAACAGGATGGAAATAACAAGCTCTGATATTTTATATATTTTAAAGACTATGAAGTAGGCTAAAATAAAACTGATGAAAAGAGGAAAAACCGATTAGGCTACTGATTATCAAATGTTCACAAAACAACAAGCAAATTTCTTAATAAATTCAAGAACATTTTTTCATTTTGAGGACATGCAAAAAATACCAACATCTGCAAATGTTGAGTTTAATATTTTATCTAAAATATTAAGACATGATAATAATAACCTATTACAGGAATGACCCGTATCACAGGGTTTAGGAGGATAAAACACCCAGGCCCGGTTTCACAGACAGGGCTTAGATTTAGCCAGGATTAGACCTTAGTTCAATTAGGACATTATAGCTTTTATAATCATGCCTTAAAAAATATTACTGGTGTGAATATTGGCAAAGCAATGGCACTGACATTGTAAGATGACATTGTAACAGCTCAAACATGCATTTTAGTCTGGGACTAGGCTTAAATGTGTTCTTCTGCTGAACACAAAATAAGATATTTTGAAGAATATCGGTGACCAATCAGTTGATGGGCCCTATTGACTTCCATATGGGGAAAAATCTATGGAAGTCAATGGGCCCCATCATCAGTTTGGTCACCGACATTCTTCAAAATATCTTCTTTTGTGTTCAATAGAAGAAAGAAATTCATACAGGTTTGGAACAACTTGATAGCGAGTAAATGATGACAGAATTTTCATTTTTGGATGAACTATTCCTTTAAGCCTCGTCTGTGAAACCAGGCATCAGTGTTCAGTTTTAAATCTGGCCACTAGGAGGCAGTGTGCACTCAGATCTTACTCTTACTGCACCAATGGGAAAAGGGTAACTTTCCCATGCTCTATGCCCTGGTTTCACAGACAGGGTTTAGATTAAGTCAGGATTAGACCTTAGTTGAATTTGGACATTTAAGTAGGTTTTATAAACATGCCTTAGAAAAAAAAAAACATTGCTGATGTGAGACAAAACAATGGCACTGATATATCTTAATATATAGGCTATCTGTGCACGTAGCTTTCAGTTAAAACAGCTCAAACATGTGTTTTAGTCTGGGACTAGTTTAAGCCTTGTCTGTGAAACCAGGGGTATATTTCCCTCGTTACGCTGGAGATTTGATGCGGAAGTATTCATCCTGTCCCCCTAGATTGCCTATATTTAGTCTTTCCTTGAGCTACCCAGCTAACAGGGAACGTTCTCAGAACATTGGCTAACGTTCTCTGAAAGTTCTCTAAAAGTTATCAAAAACGTTCTTGTTGTAACGTTATTATAACGTTGTGCCAACGTTATATGTCATTGATAAACGTTCTAAAAACGTTAGCATTAAAACGTTATTCTTACATTGTTAGTGGAACGTTTTAAAAACGTTATTGTTAAAATAGCCTACATATTAAGATAAAAGTTCTCTTAAAGTTACCAAAGTAACGTTGTGCCAACATGTCATTGATAAATGTTTTAAAAAACATTATTATGTTAAAAAATATATATTAGTCATTACAAATTAGTTATACAGCTTTTTATTCTGCAAATCAACTTCAGAAACATATAATTTGTAAATCCAGTGACACAACTAATGACACAATGCACTGACATTATTTAACTATTTAATTTAAATATTTTTTATGGTCAGAATAAAAAATCCCAGAATATAAAAGAATCATGTTCAGGAAAATAGCAGTATTCATTTAAGTTGAGTGCATTTTGCTTGTTGTATGAATTAGACACTTTTATCACAATGCTGATTAACTTAGATAAAAGTTCTCTCAAAGTTACCAAAGTAACGTTGTGCCAACATGTCATTGATAAACGTTCTAAAAACGTTAGTATCAAAACGTTATTCTTACTTGTTAGTGGAACGTTTTAAAAACGTTACTAAATTAAAACAAATAAACAACTTCAGAAACATAATTTGTATATACAGTGACACAATGCACTGAAATTTTTTTGGGGGGTTAAAATATTTTTTTCAAATATTATTATTAGTTTAGAAAAAAATCCCAGATATAAAATAATTATTGATTCAACAGGAAATAATTCAAAAAGTACAGTCAATTATAAATTTGGTTTTACCTCTAAAAAAAAAAATTACTTTTGCAATTACAGTCAAAGAGAAAACAGGGAATGTGTTATGATAGACTGTAGTTTTATCTGATCATTCCCCACGTCCGAACGACCTATTACCTAAGATGGGCGTGGTTTTGCAGCGCACGGCACGACCCGTCAATCAAACACAGCGTCAGCGGGACAAGATGTCGGACACGGAGACAACAGCTTTTAGGTAAGTTGAATTTTGCGTGTTGTATGAATCAAATACTTGTATCAGTGCTAATTAACTTAGTTTTGCAGCAGTTGCTACTGTTTTAATAAAGTTAACTAGATCAACAGTTTGCATGAACTGTCTTGAGTAACGTAAACTGCTCCCGCAGTCCACAGAGCAGTTAACAACACTACACAAATATGTAGTTAAAACTGAAGAATAAACGCGAAATTACATTGATGTCTTTATTTAGATTCACCTTTTCCAGTGTCCTTGTTCGCCTTTTCAATATAGCTAAACTGATTTTAATTTGAACGCGTTCTTGAGATTCAAAAGTTAATCGGCTAACGTGAGTTAGCTTAGCTATGGCCCGGGTATTTCCCCCTTCAGTTATCTGTTTCATGTGTCAAGTTCGTCATCTGAAATCTGTAACTTATTTGTAATTTTATCGTGTAAGTTGTCCACAGTGTTTGCAGTTTTACAGGTCATAACAAGCTCCTATGTGACATTTAAAAAGGAAGGATATCCCCAGGCTCCTCTTAAATTTGATATTTGGATCGAGCACTTGACAACAGTAATGGACCCTTTTCACAGACTGTAATTAACGTTACGCGTTTTAACAACCATCAGTATTGTAAATTGTGCTAATTTATAATATACAGTGTATGGAAGGCCATATTTTCAATTCCTCCAGGCAGCTATTTTTTTTGTTGCTCAAATTGCGTTAAAATTTGTATTTTTGGCTTGGTGCAGCAGTTGTAGGCGCGAATTTCTATGGTAACTGGCGCCTCTGGCGTTGCAGTGATGCAGAGCCGTTGAAAGAGAGTTGCGCACAACTTTGATCTTGTGGTCACGTGGTTCATGTAGCTCTCAAAAGAGAGCCTAAGTCCCCCCCCCCCCCCTCCCTTTCGGTGGAATACCATGGGACCTTAATTTGGAAAAATATTGTATGGTAGTCAATGGCGAGAGACAACCACTGATCTATATAGATCAGTGGAGACAACAAATTATATTCGCAGCAATTTTTGCTAAATATTAACGCATAATATGCATTGATTACTACGAGGACCACATTAACTGGGGCATTTTATTCTGGTGAGTGATGGAGAGACAACATTAATGTTTTTCTTGAGTTTAACCCTCGTGTTTTCCTATATGATAATTGGGTCACACTCAAGTGACCAAACACCTTAAATGTGTACCTTTTCATCAATTCAATAAATGTACTATATTTTAGTTCAATAATTATTTAATATTTTAATCTTTTTGTTGCTTAATAATATTTGTGCAATAATTATGATCCATTAATGACCTTTTAAAATATTTTTGATTTAAGCAAAGTTATCATTAGATTGCAGTTTTGGGATGTGGCACGGTTCATTAATGCAATTTAAACTTTAAGAGTGCATTAAAATAGAAACAATGCAAAGTCCTTGAGCATGAAAAGCAATATAAATTTAGTAGCATCTGGCTCTGGGCTTAGGGACAAGAGCAGAGAGCTTGTCTCGTATCTTCATGTGTTCTCCCAATATTCCAAAGCAGATTAAACTTTTTGTAAATTGTCAGAAAATTTAATTAGATATTGTGCATGAGCAAGTACAGCATCCCAGTGCTTTTATACTAATCTCACCACACTTTAATACAACACTGTTTTATTTTCTCCCTGCAGTATCTCCGGAGATCCTCTCAGGGTCCAGTCCAGTCCAGTCCGATGTGCCGGAAGTGGAAGCTGATGTGATTGTGGATAATGTCATTAAAAATGTTTTTGTTTTTTTTAGCTTGCTGATAGGTTAGGGTTAGGTAAAGAGGTTGTTTTAGTTTTGTTTCATGTTTCATTATTTTGAAGTTTAATCAGTTTGTTCTATGTTAGTCCAGGTTTATTTTCATGTTAATTTCATATTTCAATTTAACCCAAGTCGGTTTCAATTGTATCTGTATCTTGAAATAAACTACACTTTGGTTCACTTCAGCTCGTCTTCAGTGGACTACATTACACATATTATAGACATGATTCATGGGTCTTTTTGATTTTAATTATCTTTCTAGATCTTTTGTCTTAATTTTTAAATTTGAAAGTTCTTAATAAGGTGCTTTTATAAAATGATTGTCATATATACATTATTTGCAAAAACATTGAGAATGTTTAAACAAGTAAATGGAATGTTTTAAGAACATTTTTCATAATCTTAGAAAAACATTAAGAGAACGTTTATATAACGGGAGAATTGAACGTTCTAATAACGTTTGAATAACATTCTTATAACCAAGGAAGAACGTTAATACAACGTTTATGTAACAAGATAATTGAACGTTCTAATAAGGTTTTGAATAATGTTCTCATAACCAAGCAATAACATTAATACAATGTTTTATAACAAGATAATTAAACGTTCTAATAACATTTTTAATAACGTTCTTATAACTAATAAATAACATTAATGCAACGTCTAAAAAACTGGACGTTTTGAACGGTCCTAGAACATTCAGAAATAACATTTTTATAACTTAATGGGAACGTTATGGAAACGTTCTTATAACCTAAGAATTGAATGTTCTAATAACGTTTGAATAACGTTCTTATAACCAAGCAAGAGCGTTAATACAACGTTTATATAACAGGAGAATTGAACGTTCTAATAACGTTTTGAATAACGTTCTTATAACTAAGAAATAACGTTAATACAACGTCCAAAAAACTGGACACTTTGAACGTTCCTAGAACATTCAGAAATAAAGTTTTTATAACTTAATGAGAACGTTATGGAAACGTTATTATAACCTAAGAATTGAATGTTCCAATAACGTTTGAACAACGTTCTTATAGCCAAGCAAGAACGTTAATACAACGTTTATATAACAGGAGAATTGAACGTTCTAATAACGTTTTGAATAACGTTCTTATAACTAAGAAATAACGTTAATACAACGTCTAAAAAACTGGACGCTTTGAACGTTTCTAGAACATTCAGAAATAACGTTTTTATAACTTAATGGGAACGTTACGGAAACGTTCTTATAACCTAAAATTGTTAGCTGGGTATGAACTGCTAATATTCTCATCTAACTCTTTCCAGAACACAAAGTGCAGGCTTTATTAAAAAGGATTGATTTTGTACATTTTCGTCACTGTATGACTTGAGCTCAATAATCATTTCGCCAGCCATTAGATGAGACTTCATCGAATCTTTAGAAACAACACGCGCGAAAATAAATAAATAAATAAATTAATTAATTAATAAATAAATAAAAAAAACTTCCCCTCGATACAGAATTGAATACAATAAAGAGAAATAAGCACAAAAGACTCCATCAATCTAAACGCGCTCTTCTCATCCACTCGAAACTCAAATAGTCCAGCAATCTGCAGAGCCCGCATGCGTGTGTTTGTATGAGCGTCTGCTAGAAAAGAAAGATGACAGCTTTCCTTTCATTAGTTTCTTTCGCCGCACATTCTCCTTTTTCAATTTCAATTCCGACTGAAAAGATACTTCGAATCATAATTATGTTTAGAATTTTTAGTCCTCTCAAAGAATGTATGCGAATGCATGTGTTTGTGTGTCAGATCTGGTCAGTAAGGACATGCTTTTGCATGGTTGTCATGGAGACAGTATTCAGTGGGAGGATTCGGAGTTGGCGCTCTCGGCTCGCGCACACACAGGTGGAAGGTGTGCTATCTCGCGCTGAGTTTCCTCCCTAATATACAGACCTCTGTGCATAAATGAGTGACCCATTCTACAATTGACGGTAGTCTACATTTCTTCATGTGTGAAAGAACATGTGTGTTCTTCAGAAAATTCATATTTTATCTATTAAGTCACCATGAAATGGTGTTTTGTTTAAAACATTATGATTTGATGAGGGGAAAATGCTGCATGCATTATTTTTGTGCAGCATTATTTTTTATTATAAGTGGTTTGTCTGTGCACATCATTTTTAAAAGCAATTCATGTGCCCTCATAGTCTTTAACTTGCAGTGCCATCTCTTCTCTGATGATGTGTTCACTGGCGCGAGGACGGGGCAACCTGTCACTCACATGAGATCCACCAATAGCAAACCACAACCATCCAATCAGGACATACGTCACAATAGGGAAGAAAAGACTACAACTTCTGTTTAATGCCAACTGATTGGAAAAGCATATTATAATTTCACACGAATAACCCATTTGTGTTTCACTTTGCTTGATTTTGCATGAAATTACAGTTTTTGTTGTGTCCTTTTTTTAAAGTGAGTGGACCTTGAGTTCAAAATAATGAATAGAAAAATGTTAGTCAACCTTGTCTATATTCCATTTATTTCTAACTAGATTTGATTTATTTTTTGATCATTTTTTGTGTTGTCTACTGCGTTAAATGCTAGGATGGATTCTGATTGGTTGTCAATGCTTTTATTGTTCATCAGTTGAAAACAAAAATCTACGGTGGCCCAGTAGTGCACAACACAACGAAATGTAAAAAGGAAACATAAGTTCACAACACAACGAAATAAAGCCACAACACAACGGAAACAAGCCACAACACAACGGAAAATCCACAACACACCGAAATAAAGCCACAACACAACGGAAACAAGCCACAACACAACGAAAAATCCACAACACAACGAAATAAAGCCACAACACAACGGAAATAAGCCACAACACAACGGAAAATCTACAACACAACGAAATAAAGCCACAACACAACGGAAATGCTCCCGACCACTTGAGGGCTCTCGGAGCCCAGTAAAGTTAGTTTTCCAAGTCATTGTTCTATAGAGTCAGCAGTCTTAATATATAAATACCACGATAAGTTTTAACAGTGTATATCAACATTACTTCAAAATAACCTACATGAATTATAGCTGCGTATTTGATTTATACTCGAGAATGCTTGGACGCGCTACCACAGCGCATGATCGTCAGGGAACGTCTGGCAATTCCACCAAGTGGTTAAAACGTATAATTTATTATAATATAATTTGATAAATAAAAATAAAAACCATTTGGTGAAATTGGAAGGAATTGGCACAATTCCACATATAATAAGTCAGTCTGGTCACTAGGAACATGATAAAAGAAAAAAAAAACTTTTACAGAAATTTCCTAAAAAAAAAAATGTTAATTACTGTAAATACATGAAGGGTATTGGAAAAAAGTCATTATTAAGTCATTATAAAAGTCTTATTAAGTCAGTCTACTATCAAATACAATCAAGCTTTGGATTTTGAACATGTCTGTTTTTGAATGTTAAAAGTAATTTTAATTAAAACAAATTATACGTTTTAACAACTTGGAGGAATTGGCAGACGTTCCCTCAGGGATAATGCGCCGTGGTAGCGCGTCAAAGCATTCTAGAGTATAAATATGCAGCTATAATGCACGTAGGTGATTTTGAATTAATAAATGTCGATAAACAATGGTTAGCTACATACTGTTAAAACTAATCGTGGTGTTGATATATTTTTATAGACTGCTGACTCTCTAATGAACAATGGCTTGGAAAACTAACTTTACTGGGCTCCGAGAGCCCTCTAGTGGTCGGGAGCATTTCCGTTGTGTTGTGGCTTTATTTCGTTGTGTTGTAGATTTTCCGTTGTGTTGTGGCTTTATTTCGTTGTGTTGTGGATTTTCCGTTGTGTTGTGGCTTTATTTCGTTGTGTTGTGGATTTTCCGTTGTGTTGTGGCTTGTTTCCGTTGTGTTGTGGCTTAATTTCGTTGTGTTGTGAACTTATGTTTGCTTTTTACATTTCGTTGTGTTGTGCACTACTGGGCCACCGTAATAATCGTTCTGAAAGTGATTCCAAAGATATAGTTTCTTTGTACCATTGAGGACTCTGTTATACTTTTAAATCTAAAATGATTTTCAGAACTATATCTTTATTGTCCTTGGTGTGAACTGGCCTTAACTCTCTTTTTCTTTCTCTGTAATAAATCAGAATTAATGAGCAGTTTGGGGCAGATCTAATGGATGTCTGAGTCAGATCACTAATTAAACAACACAGGAAATTGCTCTTTATAAGAAAAAAAAAAAAAAAAAACACTTGCATGTGAGTGTGTGTGTCTGTGGGAGATTTATAGACGGGGGTGACGGGTAAACAGGGATATAACCTCGCTCTGACCCGTCCTCCTGGCACAACATGAAAAACATACACATGAAACAAAAACACTCACCCTTGCCCAAATTCTGTCCGTATTTTTATTGCATAAACACCTAAAAATATGTATATTATGATGAAAAAAAATGAAAAAAGATTACATTTTAAAGAACTTTTTATGCCAAAAAATCTAGGGAAAAACATCTTAAATTAATAAATACTTTCATGTTTAACGGGTTATTTAATTTTTTTCTAGCGATAATGTATGTTTACGAGCTATTTAACTAATAAAATGTTATTAAAATAAAAACTAAATCAAATGATTCCATTATGGGAACCCCTATATGAGAAGCGCCTGACAGAACCTTTTAAGATTCTATAATAGAACATTTTCTTCACACATATAGAACACACATACCAGTAAATACAGATGTTAGTCTCTTCACACACACAACACAGGAGGAAGACTTCCTCAAGGATGTGATGAGCATCTCTCCCACAAGGAGCCACAGGATATGTGGGACAAACTGCAAAAACACACACAGGGTTTGGTGTTCAGACAATAGAAGCAGTGTTAGAAACATTGTGCTCTCCTACTGGCCTGATCAGCTCAGGCAGACAGCAGATAAACCGCGTGTACTCCTACAGACTCAGACACTCCGCTCTTTCTATAATTGGAGGTGTTTCACACCAATAAAATACAAAAACAAAATGCTTTCTCAATAAAATTACAATTGGTTTCAGTTTATATACTTCATCCAGGTAACATATCTACTAGTTTTCAAGCTTTATAGGCTATAGCCTAACTATTTTGATCAACATTTAAACAATCAATTCATCATCAATCCTTCTTCCGAAACTTGCTTTTGTCTTACCCTGATTCACTATGGTAAGCCTCCCAGTATACAATTACCGTCTTTCAACGTTGAAATATGGTTGTATATAAGTTTTCGACGTAAGTAGTTTCGGCCGGAGTGTTTGACTATACGTGTTTTCAACTGATCATCTAAGATACCACATGTTTTCAACTGATAATCTAAGACAGATAAGTCTGTTATACATGCTAAAATAACAGAGAAAAACAAACTACCAAACCATGTTAATTATTATCTAAAAGTTTTACATATTCCATCAAGACGATGAAGATCGACTGTTTTCAACGTTGAAAAGTCGTAAATAGACGTTGAAGATTTACGTCTATTCACCGTCTAATATAGACGACTTTTTGCTAGCTGAGCTATTATAATGTTTGTATTATAGACATGACAGAATTGTTTTCTGTCGTACATTGCGTTCGTCCATTCACCTATGCGTGTCTCGTCATATCCATAAATAGAGAAAAGTTGCTCCGACTAATTTGACGCTTGTATGTTGTGGGAGTGACAGGTTATTTGTCACAACGAGCGAGAAAGGTTGACATGGAGCATGTTAAATCTCCAACCTCCAGGGAATCACGTGTTAAAGAAAAAAGCCGAACAGAGGAGAGTCTGTTGGCAAAAAGTGAATGTGACAGAGCTCGTAATAAAACAAGAATCAGCATTGCCTTGGCTTTTCAGAGATGGCCAGAACTGAGGGTATTTTAATGAACATATAAGTTGCCATAGCTCTCTAACAGAGTTCATTGTAAAGCAGTAGCCTATCTATTGTGAGGGTCATCATTATGGTTGTTGCAGCTGTGCTGGAATTTATTTTCAAGGAAGTAGCGTGTCTATGAATGCGTTTAGCTACAGTAACATCTTCTGTCAGCTTGAGATCCTTTCCATCTAGACTGGTTATATATCTTAATCCTAGCAGTGAATGTTTCATTTTATGAGCAGATAAACATATTCATAATCGTAGAGCTGAAGCACAACCATAACAATAAACTTCCAAAAAATCCATTTAGTTTGTTAACCTCGAGTCGGGCCAAAAGTTGTTAATAACTTTAATCATAAACATCATATAACGGACAAACTGTATGCCACACCATGCTTCGAGTAATGGTTATTTAATCTTATATGGACAGTGATTGTTTTAAAAGAATTTTAACCCTGTATAAGCTTTATTGGGTTAAGAATCATGTTTTTTTGCAGATTTTTCCTGCAGCACTCTACGGGATATGTTATGATTCAAGTATAGCTATAGCTACAAACACATCATCAGTTTATCTGACTTTATCCAACTTCCTCATTAAAGGGGTCATATAATGGTACATGCACTTTTACAAGTTGATTGTACTGAAATGTGTGTTGGCCGTGCCTGTACACAACCATCATAAAATGCTAAAAATCCATCCAGTGGTTTTCTTCTTCTATCTTCTTTTATGTTTCCCCCCAACTCAAATCAAGCTGACGCCCCTCCCACGATTGTTGATTGACAGCAGCGTTTCAACCACTGATCTATATAGAATGACATTCTGCTTTACAAACGAGGGTCAGCATAAAGCTGGTTTTGCTAAAAGCTGTTCCTGAAAAAAAGGATCGTACCAACTTCGTGTTCCTGCTGCACCTCCAGAAGAACTGAAGTGAGTGTAACGTTTTATTAAGCTCTATATTAATCTTTATATTAATCTTTGCAAATTGCTTGCACGCTTCAAGATGAATGCTATTTTTACACTCGGGGTACATCGGGCATGTTTTCTATGTACGACGTTCTCAGTATAATTCATGATCCCACGTTTATAATGAACGACGCGTTATGGTTATTGTGTTATTGTGTTACAAACGTGTAGGCACAGAACAGAGGGGCGGGGTTAGCAAAGCTCATTATGATTTAAAGACGCATGCACTTGAACGGAGTGCTGAAAACAGCTGTTTTTAACCAGGTAAAATTAGTGTTTTCTTACAATACTAATGAGAATTTTTAATTAAAGTATATTACAAACTTTTAATTTAGACCCTAAAGAATCATATTAGCTTGTACAAAAATAGCATTATACGACCCCTTTAAGATTCTCCTCACACTGTTTTTCCACCATGACAGTAGTTGACCCAACAGAGAAGAAATACTGTTGAACAAGACAGTTTGTGTCAAAACCTGCTATATATGTGGCGAATTGTATTCTGACACATTTTGGAATGTCCTTATCCTAGCTAGAAGCATTTGTATGTTTCAGATTTCATGAATTGCTCGATCAAGATGTCAGGAATTAGATTTGCATTTCGCAATTGAAGTAGCAGTGTTTGCAAAGCAACATTAGTGTTGAAGTTTGAGGTTT